>NC_133413.1:57302500-58552500 GCF_049350105.2 Macaca mulatta
GAACTCACACATCACAAAGTAGTTTCACAGATAGCTCCTTTCTAGCTTTTATAGCAGGATATTCTGTTTTTCACTATAGGCCTCATTGGCCCTGAAATGTCCCTTCACAGATTCTGCAAAAAGAGTGTTTCCAAACTGCTGAAAGAGAAAGGTTTAACTCTGTGAGCTGAATCCACATATTGCAAACCAATTTCAAGGATAACTTCTTTCTAGTTGTTATCACAGAATATTCAGTTTTTCAATATGGGCGTCAGTGGGCTCAGAAACGTCCCTTCACAGATTCTACAAAAAGAGTGTTGCCAACCTGTTGAAACAAAAGAAAGGTTTAACTCTGTGAGTTGAATTCACATATCACAAAGGAATTTCGCTGATAAGATTCTTCTAGTTTTTATCAAGGAATGTTCTGTTTTTTACTATAGGCATCAGTGGACTCTGAAATGTCCCTTCGCAGGTTTTGCAACAAGAGTGTTTCCCACCTGCTGAATCAAAAGACAGGTTTACCTCTTTGAGCTAAATCCAGACATCATGAAGCAGTTCACAGACAGCTTCTGTCTTGTTTTTATCATGGGATATTTGGTTTCTCACTATAGGCCTCAGTGGGCTCTGAAATGTCCCTTCACAGTTTCTACAAACAGTGTGGTTCCAACCTGCTGAATCAAAAGAGATGCTTAATTCTGTGAGGTGACTCCACACATCACAAAGCAGTTTTACAGATATCTCATTTGTAGATTTTATCACAGGATATTCAGTTTTTCACTCTCAACCTCAGTGGCCCTGAAATGTCCCTTTGCAGATTCTGCAAAAAGAGTGTTTCCAACCTGCGGAATCAAAAAATATTTAACTCTGTGAACCAAATCCACACATCACAAAGCAGTTTCACAGATAGATTTTTTCAAGTTTTTATAGCATGATATTTGGTTTTTCACTCTAAGCCTTAGTGGGACCCAAAATATTGCATCATGCATTCTACAAAAATAGTGTTTCCAATTGCCATATTAAAAGAAAATTTTAATTCTGTGAAATGAATTCACACATTGCAAAGTAGTTTCACAGATAGCTTCTTTCTGTTTCTTTTTGTGGGATATTTGGTTTTGCCCTATATACCTCAATGTGCTATGGAATGTCAACTTGCTGATTCTACAAAAATACTGTTTCCAAAATGCTGAACCAAATGAAAGATTTAACTCTGTGAGATGAATCCACACATCTCAAAGTGGTTACACAGCTGGTTTCTTCCTAGTTTTTGTCACGGAATATTCAGATTTTCATGGTAGGCCTCAGTAGGCTCTAAAAAGTCCCTTCATAGATTCTGCAAAAAGATCATTTCAAACAAAAGAAAGATTTAACTCTGTGAGCTCAATCCACACATCACAAAGTGGTTTCACAGATAGCTTCCTTCTGGTTTTTATCACAGGATATTCAGTTTTTCACTATGGCCCTCAGTTGGCTCCAAAATGTCCCTTTGCAGATTCTACAAAAAGAGTATTTCCAATGTGCTAAATCAAAAGAAAGGTTTAACTCTGTAAAATGAATCCACACATCACAAAGCTGTTTCACAAATTGCTTCTGTCTAGCTTTTAGCCCGTGATATCCAGTTTTTCTCTATATGCCTCAGTGAGCTTCCAAATATTGCCTTACTGATACTACAAAAAGAAGGTTTCCAAACAGTTAAATCAAAAGAAATGTTTAACTCTGTGTGATTAATCAACGCATCACAAAGTGGTTTCACAGATAGCTTCTTTCTAATTTTTATCACAGGATATTCATTTTTTTCCCCTATAGACTTCATATCGCTCCCAAATGTCCCCTTGTAGATTCTGCAAAAAGAATGTTTCAAACTTTCTGAATCAAAAGAAAGTTTTACCCTTCTGTGAGACAAATCCAAACATTGCAAGGTTGATTCACAAATAGCTACCTTCTAGTTTTTATCGTGGGATAGTTGATTATTTCTGTAGGCCTCAATGGGGTTTGAAACGTCCCTTCTCAGACTCTAAAGAAAGAGTGTTTCCAACCTGCTGAATCAAAAGAAGGGTTTAACTCTGCAATAACTCTACACATCACAAATAAATTCCTCAGATAGATTCTTTCTAGTTTTTATCACAGGATATTCGTTTTTTCGCTATAGGCCCCAGTGGGCTCCAAAATGTATTTTTGCAGATTTTACAAAAAGAGTGTTTCCAACCTGCTGAATGTAAAAAAAAAAAAAAATTTAACCCATGAGCTGAAAACACACATCATGAAACGGTTTCACGAATACTTTCTTTATAGTTTTTATCATGAAATGTTCGGGTTTTCACTATAGGCCTTAGTGAGCTCTGAAATGCCCCTTCACAGATTTTACAAAAACAGTGTTTCCAACTTACTGAAGATAAGGAAATTTTTCACGATGTGAGCTGAATCTACACATCAAAAAGTAGTTTCACTGATAGCTTCTTTCTAGTTTTTATCATGGGATACTCCATTTTTTATCATAGGTTTCAGTGAGCTGCAAAATGTCCCTATACAGATTCTCCAAAAACAGTATTGCCAACCTGCTGAATGTGAAGAAAAATTTCACTGTATGAGCTGAATCCACACACAAAGCAGTTTTGCAGTAGCACTTTTCTAGTTTTTATCACAGGATGTTCAGTTTTTCACCATAGGCCTCCATGGGCTCTGAAATATCCCTTCTCAGATTCTGCCAAAACAGTATTTCCAACCTGCTTAATATGTTTAACTCTGTGAGCTGAATTCACATACTACAAAGCAGTTTCAAATATAGCTTCTTTCTAGTTTTTAATCACAGAATATTCGGCTTTTCACTACAGGCCTCAGTGAGCTCAGAAATGTCCCTTCACAGTTTCTAAAAACAGTGTTTCAATCCTGCTGAAAGTAAAGAAAGTTTTCACACTGTGAGCTGAATCCGCACATCACAGAGTGGTTTCACAAATAATGTTTATCACGAATTATTCGTTCTTTCACTATAGTCTTCCATGGTCTCCAAAATGTCCCTTCACAGATCCTAAAAAAAGCATGTAATTTAAACCTACTGAATTTAAAGAAAGGTTTAACTCTGTGAGCTGAATCCACACATGTGATTTTACAGATAGCTTCCATCTAGTTTTTATCATGTGATATTCAGTTTTTCACTTTAATCCTTAGTGAGATTTGAAATGTTCCATTGCAGGTCCCACAAAAACAGTGTTTCCAACCTCTGAATGTGAGGAAAGATTTCACTCTATGAAACATCACAAGGAAGTTTCACAGTAGATTCTTAGTGTTTTTATGGTGGGGTGTTTGGGGTTTTTTGTTTTTTGTTTTTTGTTTTCACAGGATGCTCAGTTTTTCACCATAGGCCTTAGTGAGCTCCAAATTGTCCCTTCCCAGATTCTACAAAAACAGTGTTTCCAACCTGCTGTATGTAAAGAAATGTTTAACTCTGTGAGCTCTGTTAGCTGAATCCACACATCACAAAGCAGTTTCACAAATAGCTTCCTTCTAGTTTTTATCATGGGACATTAGGTTTTTGACAATATACCTCAGTAAGCTCCGAAATGTATTTTTGCAAATTCTACAAAAACAGTGTTACTAACCTGCTAAATGTAAAGAATGGTTTAACTCTGGAAGCGGAATCCACACATCACAAAGCAGTTTTACAGATAGATTTCTTCTAGATTTTATCCATGGATATTCAGCTTTTCACTATTGGCCTCAGTGAGCTCAGAAATGTCTCTTCGCAGCTGCTACAAAAATGGTGTTTCCAACCTGCTGGATATAAAGAAAGTTTTCCTCCCGTGAGCTGAATCCAAACATCACAAAGCCGTTTCACAGATAACTTCTTTCTTCTTTTTATCATGGGATATTTGGTTTTTCACTACATGCCTCAATGAGCTCTAAAATGTCTTTTTGCAGATTCTACAAAAAGAGTGTTTCCAACCTACTGAACATAAAGAAAGATTTCACCATATGAGCTGAATCTACATATCATAAATCAGTTTCACAGATAGCTTCTTTCTAATTTTTATCACAGGATATTCAATTTTTCACTCTAGGCCTCGGTGAACTCTGAAAGGTCTTTTCATAGATTCTACAAAAACAGTGTCTACAACTGCTGAATGTAAAGAAAGGTTTCACTTTACGACCTGAATCCACAAATTACAAAGCTGCTTCACACATAGATTCTTTCTAGTTTTTATCGTGGGATATTCCATTTTCACAACAGGCCTCAGTGAGCTCTGAAATGTCCCCTCACAGATACCACAAAAACAATGTTTCCAACATACTGAATGTAAAAAAAAAAAAACTTTTAACAATGTAAGCTGAAAACACACATCACAAAGCAGTCTCACAGAAAGCTTCTTTCTAGTTTTGATCACAGGATAGTCAGTTCTTCACTGTAGGCCTTAGTGACCTCTGAAATGTTCCTTTGCAGATTCTGCAAAAACAGTGTTTTCAACCTGCTGAATGTAAAGAAAAGTTTTCTTTTATGAGCTAGACCCACACATCACAAAACAGTTTCAAAGATAGATTCTTTCTAGTTTTTATCACAAGATATTCTGTTTTTCACATAAGCCTCAGTGAGCTCCAAAATGTCTTTTTGCACATTCTACAAAAACAATTCTCCAATCTACTGTATGTAAAGAAAGATTTCACTATATGGGCTGAATCCACAAATCACAAATCAGTTTTACAGATAGCTTCTTTCCAGTTTTTATTGCGGCATATTCAGTTTTTCACTATAGACCTCAGTGAGCCCCAAAATGTCCCTTCACAGAATCCACAAAAACAGTGTCTACAACCCTCTGAATGTAAAAAAAAAGTTTCACTTTATGAACCGAATCCCCACTCTACAAAGCAGTTTCACAGATAGATTCTTTCAAGTTTTTATGGTGGAATATTCAGTTTTTCACTATAGGCCTCAATGAGCTCTGAAATGTCTCTTTGCAGATTTTATGAAAACAATGTTTCCAACCTGCTGAATGTAAAGAACAATTTAACTCTGTGAGCTGCATCCACAGCACAAAGCAATTTCACATATAATTTCTAGTTTTTATCATGGGATATTCAATTTTTCACTGTAGGTTTCAGTGAGCTTTGAAATGTCCCTTTGGAGATTCTTAAAAAAAAAAAAAAAAAGTGTTTTCTACCTGCTGAATGTAAGGAACGGTTTCACTTTGTGATCTGAATCCACACATCACAAAATGGTTTCACAGATAGCTTCTTCTAGTTTTTATCAAAGCATATTTAATTTTTTACTATAGGTCTCAGTGAACTCAGATATATTCCTTCACAGGTTCTAAAAACAGTGTTTCCAACCTGCCGAATGTAAAATATAGTTTCACTCTATAAGCTGAATCCACACATTACAAAGCAGATACCTTCTTTTCTCATTTTCATGGCAGGATATTTGACTTATGACTACAAGTCTTCATCGACTCAAAAACGTCCCTTCACAGATCCTACAAAAACATTTTTTCCAACCTCGTGAATTTAGAAAAATGTTTAACTCTGTGAGCTAAATCCACACATCACAAAGCAGTTTCACAGATAACTTCTTTCTAGTTTTTATTGTGAGTTATTCAGTTTTTCCCTACAGTCTTGAGTGAGATTTGAAATGTCTTTTCTCAGGTCCTACAAAAACAGTGTTTCCAACTGGTTGAATTTGAAGTAAAGGTTTTGCTCTATGAGCTGAATCTACACATCACAAAGCAGTTTCACAAGTAGCTTTTATGTAGTTTTTCTCTTGCGTTATTCTTTTTTTCGCTATAGACCCCCACGGGCTAATGAATGTCCCTTTGCAGATCCTACAAAAACACTGTTTCCATTCTGCTAAATGTAAAGAAAGGCTAAACTCTGTGAGCTTAATCCACACATCATGAAGGGATTTCATGGATAGCTTCTTTCTAGTTTTTGTCACAGATATTCAGTTTTTCACTATAGGCCTCAGTGAGCTTCAAAATTTTTCTCCACATATTCTATAAAATCAGTTTTTCCAACATGCTGAGTGTAAAGAAAGATTTAACTCTGTGAGCTGAATTCATACATCACAATGTGGTTTCACACAGATAGCTTCTTTCTAGTTTTTATCACAGGATATTCTGTTTTTCACTATATACTTCAGTGAGCTCTGAAATATCCCTTCACAGATTCTAGAAAAACAGTGTTTCCAACCTGCTGAATGTAAACAAAGGTTTAACTCTGTGAGCTTAATCCATACATTGCCAAGTGGTTTCACAGATAGCTTCTTTCTAGTTTTTATCATGGGATATTTGGTTTTTTCACTATTGGCCTCAGTGAGCTCCAAAATGTTTCTTCACATATTCTATAAAGACAGAGTTTCCAACCTCCTGGATGAAAGGAAAGGTTTAACTCTGTGAGCTGAATCCACACATCACAATGTGGCTTCACAGATAGCTTCTTTCTAATTTTTATCACAGGACATTCGGTTTTTCACAATATGAACTCTGAAATATCCCTTTGCAGATTCTAGAAAACCAGTGTTTCCAACCTGTTGAATGTAAAGAAAGGGCTAACACTGTGAGCTGAATCCACTCATCACAAAGTCATTTCACAGATAGATTCTTTCTAGTTCTTATCCCAGATCATTCAGTTTTTCACTATTGGCCTTAGTGAGCTCAGAAAAGTCAATTCACAAATCCTACTCAAAAAGTGTTTCTGACCTGCTGAATGTGAAAAAAGTTTAACTCTGTGAGCTGAATCTACATATCACAAAGAGGTTTCACTGATAACTTCTTTCTAGTTTTTATCATGGGATACTTGGGTTTCCACTATATGCCTCAGTGAGCCCTGAAATGTCTTTTCACTCAGCCTGCAAAAACAGTGTTTGCAACTTAGTGAATGTAAAGAAAGACTTCATGTTATGAGCTGAAACCACACATCAAAAAGGAGTTTGACAGATAGCTTCTTTCTAGTTTTCTATTTCAATCCTGCTTAATGCAGAGAAAAGTTTCGTACTGTGAACTGAATCCATACATCACAAAGTGGTTTCACAGATAGTTTTTATCTCAGGATATTCGGTTTTTCAGTATAGTTTTCCATGGGCTCCAATATATTTCTTCACACATCCTACAAACACTATTTCCAACTTGCTGAATTTAAAGAAAGATTTGACTCTGTGAGCTGAACCCATACATTACAAAGCAGTTTCAAAGATAACTTCCATCTACTTTTTAATCGTGCGATATTCGGTTTTTCACTATACTACTTAGGGAGATTTAAAATGTTGCATTGCAGGTCCAAAAAAAAAAAAAAACAACCGTTTTTCCTAGCTGCTGTATGTGAAGAAAGTTTTCACTCTATGAGCTGAATCCACACATCACAAAGCAGTTTCACAGATAACTTCTTTCGAGTTTTTATTGCGTGATATTCAGTTTTTCACTATAGGCCTCAGTGAGCTTCGAAATGTTTGTTCACAGAATCTACAAAAACAGTGCCTACAACCTGCTGAATTTAAAGAAATGTTTCCATTTATGAGCTGAATCCACAAATTACAAAGTGATTTCACACATAACTCCTTTCTACTTTTTACCATGGGATACTCACTTTTTTTCCTATAGACCTCACTGAGCTTTGAAATGTCTTTTCACATATTGTACTAAAACAGTGTTTACAACCTGTTGAATGTAAAGAAAGGTTTAACTCTGTGAGCTGAATCCAGATGTCACAAAGCGGTTTCACAGATAGCTTCTTTCTAGTTTTTATCTTGAGATATTCTGTTTCTCACTATAGGCCTCAGTGAGCTCAGAAATGTCACTTCACAAATCCCAGTAAAAAAGTTTCCAACCTGCTGAATGTAAACAAGGTTTAACTGTGTGAGCTGAATCCGCACATCACAAAGCAGGCTTTGTGATCTAGTTTTTATCACTGTATACTCGATTTTACACTATATATCTCAGTGATCTCAGAAATGTCCCTTGGCAGAACCTACAAAAATGTGTTTGCAACCTACTGAATGTAAAGAAAGGTTTCATTTTGTGAGTTAAAACCACACATCACAGAGCAGTTTCACAGATAGCTTCTTTCTAGTTTTTATCACAGAATATTTGGTTTTTCATTATAGGCCTCAGTGTGCTCTGAAATATCCCTTCATAGATTCTAAAAACAGTGTTTTAATCCTGCTAAATGTAAAGAAAGGTTTCACACAGTGAGTTGGATCCACACATCACAAAGCGGTTTCACAGATAGTTTATATTGTGGGATATTCGATTTTTCACTATAGGCCTCAATGAGCTTATAGTACCCCCTTTGCAGAGTCTAAAAATCCAGTGTTTCCAACCTGCTGAATGTAAAGAAAGGTTTCACTCTATGAGCTGAAGGCAAACATTACATAGCAGTTTCACAAATAGCTTTTATCATGGGATATTCTGTTTTTCACTTTAGGCCTCAATGAACTCAGAAATGTGTTTGCACAGTTTCTTCAAAAACAGTGTTCCCAACCTGGCGAATGTAAAGAAACGTTTCTCTATATCAGCTGAATCCACACATCACAAAGTGGTTACACAGATAGCTTCTTTCCAGCTTTTATCTCAAGATACTCGGTTTTTCATTACAGGACTCAGTGAGCTTCGAAATTTCCCCCCACAGATTCTACAAAAACAGTATTTCTAACCTGCTGAATGTAAAGAAAGATCTAACTCTTTGAGCTGAATCCACACATCATGAATTGGTCTCACAGATAGTTTCTTTCCAGTATTTATCACAGGACATTTGGGTTTTACTATAATCCTCAGTGAACTCCAAAAGATCCCTTCACAGATACTACAAAAACAGTGTTTCCAACCTGCTTAATATAAAGAATGGTTTCACAATATGAGCTGATTCCACACATCACAAAGTGGTTTCACAGATAACTTCTTTCTAGTTTTTATCAGGGGATATTCAGTTTTTCACTATAGGCCTCAGTGAGGTCAGAAATGTCTCTTCACAAATTCTACTAAACAGTGTTACCAACCTGCTGAATGTAAAGAAAGTTTTAACTCTGGGACTGAATCCAAACATCAGAAAGTCATTTCACATATAGTATTTTTCTAGTATTTACTGAAAGATATTTTGTCTTTCACTACAGTCCTCAGTGAGCTTTGAAATGTACCTTCAGATATCCTTAAAAAACAGTGTTTCCCACCTGCTGAATGTGAAGAAAGGTTTCACTCTATGAGCTGAATCCACGCATCACAAAGCAGTATCACAGATAGCTTCTAGTTTTTCCAACCTCCTGAAAGTAAAGAAACTTTTCACTATATGTGCTGAATCTGTACATCACAAAGCAGTTTCAAGATAGCTTCTTTCTAATTTTTATCATAGGATATTCAGTTTTTCACTTTTGGCTTCAGTGAGCTCTGAAATATCCCCTCGCAGTTTCTACAAAAACAGTGTTTCCAACCTGCTGAATGTAAAGAAAGGTTTAACTCTTTGAGCTGAATCCAGACATCACAAAGTGGTATCACAGATAGTGATAGTTTCTTTCTAGTTTTTTGTTGTTGTTGTTGTTTCATGGAATATTTGCCTTTTCACTATAAGCCTCAGTGAGCTTTGAAATGTACCTTTACAGATTATACAAAAAGTCTTTCCAACCTGCTGAAACCAATGAAAAGTTTCATTTTACGAGCTGAATCAACACTTCACAAAGCAGTTTCTGTGATAGCTTTTTTCTAGTTTTCATCATGTTAATATTTGCTTTTTCACTATAGGCCTCAGTGAGCTCCCAAATGTCCCTTTGCATATCCTACAAAAACAGTGTTTCCAACCTGCTGAATATAAAGAAAGGTTTCACACTAAGAGCTGATTCCACATATCACAAAGCAGTTTCACAGATAGTTTTTTTCTGCTTTTTATCATGGGTTGTTTGCTTTTTCTCTATTGGCCTCAATGAGCTCTGAAATGTCTCTTTGTAGATTATACCAAAACAGTGTTTCCAACCTGCTGAATGTAAAAACGTTTAATTCTATGAGCTGAATCCACACATCACAAAGTGGTTTCACATATAGCTTCTTCCTAGTTTTTAATCACAGGGCCTCATTGAGCTCTGAAATGTTCCTTTGCAGATCCTACAAATACAGTGTTTCCAACCTGCTGAATATAAAGAAAGGTTTCATGTTATGAACTGATTCTATACACCACAAAGTGGTTTCACAGATAGATTCTATCTTGATTTCATTACAAGATACTCAGTTTTTCACTATAGGCCTCAATTATCTTTGCAATGTCCCTTTGCCAATTCTACAAAAGCAGTATTTCCAACCTCCTGAATGTAAAGAGAGGTTTAACTCTGTGAGCTGAATCCAACATCACAAAGCAGTTTCACAGATAGCTTCTTTCTAGTATTTATCATGGGACATTCACTTTCTTACTATAGAACTCTGTGAGCTTCAAAATATCCTTTTGCAGATTCTACAAATACAGTATTTCCAACCTGGTGAATGTAAAGCAAGGTTTCTCTTTATGAGCTGAATCCAAACATCACAAAACATTTTCAAAGACAACTTCTTTCTAGTTTTTATTGGGGGATATTCGGTTTTTCAGTAAAAGCCTCAGTGAGCTCCAAAATATCTTTTCGCAAATTCTACAGAAACAGTGTTTCTACCTACTAAGTGTAAAGAAAAATTTCCCTCTATGAGTTGAATTCAAACATCACAAAGCTGTTTCACACATATCTTCTTTCTAGTATTTATAGTAGGATATTCGGCTTTTCACTTTAGGCCTCAGTGAGCTTCATAATGTGTTTGTGATGATTCTACAGAGTGTTTCCAACTGCTGAATGTAAAGAAAGGTTTCACTCTATGAGCTGAATTCACACATCACAATGCGGTTTCACAGACAGCATTTTTCAGTTTTTATCACGTGGTATTTGATTTTCTCACTACAAGCCTCAGTAAGCTCCAAAATCTCCCCTCACAGATTCTACAAAAACAGTGTTTCCAACCAGCTTAATATAAGTAAAAGTTTAAGTCTGTGAGCTGAAGCCACATATCACAGAGTGATTCACAGACAGTTTCTTTTTAGTTTTTTCATGGGAAATTCATTTTCTTTTTAACTATAAGCCTCAGTGAGCTCCAAAATGTCCCTTTGCAGATTTTATAAAAACAGTGTTTCCAACTTGCTGAATTTAAAGCACAGTTTCACTTCATGTGCTGAATCCACAAGCCATGAAGTCATTTTATCAATAGCCAAAGTGTGAGACTATTGCCAAGCAGTGAGACCATCACTTATCACCAAGCAGTGAGACTATTGCCTATCACCAAGCAGTGAGTACCATTGTACCCCTTTTGCTTGCTATTCTGTCCTATTTTTCCTTAGAATTTGGGGACTAAATACCGGGCACCTGTTGGCCAGTTAAAAGTGACTAGCATGGCCACTGGACTAAAGACACGAGTGTCAGGCTTTTGGGGAAAGGTCTCTCTAACCACTCACTACTCTTTGGAGTTGGGAGCATTGGTTTGCCTGGAACCAGCTTCCGCTTTCCCATACTTCTGGGCTGAGTCGAGGGTCAACAGAGAGGAAAGCCATTCAGCACCGGGGTCCTGACAAGTTAGTTGACCCTGCGGCCACGAGCAGAACTCTCAAAGGCATGTTGCCCCAATGAGACTCTCCCATCTATCCTATCTATCCTGACACTTGCCCCATGGGTCCTAATGCCTGTCAGACAAACTTCTTCTCACCTCCTTCTCCAAGGCTAGTCCTGCTTCTAAAAACCACTCCCTGACTCTGGTGCTTTTCTATTTTCTCCTGTAAGAATGATTTCTAATATAAACTCCAGGACTCTGTTACCTTCTTTAGGCACATGGGCTTACAAATCAGAAAGACATAATTTTTGCCCAAATCCCCATTGTAGGGGATACTATCTGGAATTTTAGGATCCCTCCTCAGACAAGCAGGCCTACTAAAAGCTATTCCTGAAGCTAGGATATAGCGAGTCTCAGAAATTGTATCCTTCTATTCATATAAGTGAGAACAAAAGGTGTCACTCTTCCAACACTGGAGATTCCTTCCCTCCATCAGGATATGGCCTTCCACTTCATTTTTGCGGCATAACATCTTTATAGCAGGACAGGCTAGGGTGCAGATTTTCAAGAATGTATTGGTAAAGGCCACTAAATCCAACCTTCCTCAGTTTTTCTTGTGGTCTGGGAGGAAAACTAGTGTTTCTGCTGCTGCGCCAGTGAGCTCAACTATTCCAATCAGCAGGGTCCAGGGACTGTTGGAAGTTCTTGGGCAGGAGTTGTTTCTGCTGCTGTGTTGGTGAGTGCAACTATTCCAATCAGCAGGGTCCAGGGACTGTTGTGGGTTCTTGGGGAGGGGGAGAAACAAAACAAACCAAAACCATAGGCAGTTTGTTCTTTCAGATGGGAAACACTCAAGTATCAACAGGTTCACTCTTGAAATGCATCCTAAGCCATTGGAACCAATTTGACCCACAAACCCTGAAAAAGAGGTGGCTCATTTTTTTCTGCACTATGGCCTGGCTCCAATATTCTCTCTCTGATGGGGAAAAATGGCTACCTGAGGGAAATACAGTGTACAATAATCTTCTGCATTTTGACCTTTCCTGTAAGAGGGAAGGCAAATGGAGTGAATACCTTATGTCCAAGCTTTTTTGTCATTGAAGGAGAATCCACAACTATGCAAAGCTTGCAATTTACATCCCAGAGGAGGACCTCTCAGCTTACCCCAATATCCTAGCCTCCCTATAGCTCCCCTTCCTATTAATTATAAGCCTCCTCTAATCTCCCCTCCCCAGAAGGAAATAAACAAAGAAATCTCCAAAGGACCACAAAAACCCTCAGACTATCGGTTATGTCTCCTTCAAGCTGTAGGGGGAGGGGAATTTGTCCCAACATGGGTACATGTCACCTTCTCCCTCTCTGATTTAAAGCAGACCAAGGCAGACATGGGGAAGTTTTCAGATGATCCTGATAGGTACATAGATGTCCAACAGGGTCTAGAGCAAACCTTTGACCTCACTTGGAGAGATGTCATGGTATTGTTAGATCAAACCTGGCCTTTAATGAAAAAAATGAGACTTTAGCTGCAGCCCGAGAGTTTGGAGATACCTGGTGTCTTAGTCAAGTAAATGATAGAATGACAGCTGAAGAAAGGGACAAATTCCCTATCAGTCAGCAAGCCATCCCCATTATGGATCCCCACTGGGATCTTGACTCAGTTCATGTGGACTGGAGTTGTAAACATCTGTTGATCTGTGTTCTACAAGGACTAAGGAGAATTAGGGAAAAGCCCATGAATTATTCAATGATGTCCACCATAACTCAGGGAAAGGAAGAAAATCCTTCTGCCTTCCTTGAGCAGCTACAAGAGACCTTAAGAAAATATGCTCCCCTGTCACCTGAATCACTCAAGGGTCAATTGATTCTAAAAGATAAATTTATTACCCAGTCAGCCACAGATATCAGGAGAAAGCTCCAAAAGTGAGTCCTGGGCCCTGAACAAAATCTGGAGGCATTATTAAACCTGGAAACCTCGGTGTTCTATAATAGGGACCAAGAGGAACAGGCCCAAAAGGAAAAGCAAAATCAGAGAAAGGCCACAGCCTTAGTCATGGCCCTCAGACAAACAAACCTTGGTGGCTCAGAGAGGACAGAAAATTGAGCAGGTCAATCACCCAGTAGGGCTTGTTATCAATGTGGTTTACTAGGAGACTTTAAAAAAGAAGCTGCCCCTCGTCAATGTCCACTATGCTGAGGCAATCACTGGAAGGTGCACTGCCCCAGAGGATGAAGGTTCTCTGGGTCAGAAGCCCCCAACCAGATGATCCAACAACAGAACTGAGGGTTCCTGGGGCAAAGGCGAGCTCATGTCATCACCCTCACTGAGCCCCAGGTACGTTTAACCATGGAGGCCAGGAAATTGGCTTCCTCCTGGACACTGGCATTGCCTTCTCAGTGTTAATCTCTTGTCCTGGATGACTTTCCTTAAGGTCCATTACCATCTGAGGAATCCTGGGACAGACTGTAACCAGGTATTTCTCCCACCCCCTCAGTTGTAATTGGGAAACTTTGCTCTTTTCACATGCATTTCCTGTTATGGCTGAAAGTCCCACATCCTTATTAGGGAGGGATATAATAGCCAAAACTGGAGCTATTATCTACATTAATATGGGGAACAAGTTACCCTTCTGTTCTCCCCTGAGTCTTAGAACTGGGCAAGGGAAAAAGAATAAATGTGTATACAGATACCAAGTATGCTTATCTAATCCTACATGCCCGTGCTGCAATGTGGAAAGAGAGGGAGTTCCTAACCTCTAGGGGAACCCCCATCAAATACCACAAGGAAATTATGGAGTTATTGCATGCAGTGCAAAAACCCAAGGAGGTGGCAGTCTTACACTGCCAAAGTCATCAAAATAGGAAGGAGAGAGGAAAACAGCAGCATGAGCAGCTGGCAGAGGCAGCAGAAAGAAAAGACAGAAAGTCAGAGAAAGAGAGAGAGAGGAAGAAACAGAGAGACAAAAAAAAGGAGACAGAAAGGAAGAGACAGAAAGACAGAAAGTCAGAGAGAGAGGAAGAGACAGACAAAGAGGGAGTCAGAAAAAGAGAAAGAGGGAGACAAAGGAGAAGTCAAAGAGAAAGAGAAGCAGTAAAGAAAAAACAGTGTGTACACTATTCCTTTAAAAGCCAGGGTAAATTTCTGTCTACCCAGCCAAGGCATATTCTTATATGGAACTTCAACTGATATCTGCCTCTCAGACAGTTTACAAGAAATAACAAAATCTATCCTTACTCTGCAATCCCAAATAGCTTATGTGGCAGCAGTGACTCTCCAAAACTGCCAAGGCCTAGACTTCCTCACTGCTGAGAAAGGAAGATTCTGCACCTCCTTAGGGGAAGAGCATTGTTTTTACACTAACCAGTCAGAGATAGTACGAGATGCCACCCGGCATTTGCAAGAAAAGGCTTCTGCAATGAGGCAATACCTTTCAAATTATTATACCAACCTCTGGAGTTGGGCAACATGGCTTCTCCCCTTTCTAGATCCTGTGGCAGCCATCTTACTGTTACTCACCTTTGGATTCTGTATTTTTAACCTCCTTTTTAAATTTTTTTCCTCTAGAATCGAGGCCATCAAACTACAGATGGTCTTACAAATGGAACCCCAAATGAGTTCAACTAACAACTTCTACCAAGGACACCTGGACTGACCTGCTGGCTCTTTCAATAGCCTAGAGAGCTCCCTTCTGGAGAATATTACAACTGCAGGGCCCCTTCATCACCCCTATCCATCATGAAGTAGCTAGAGTGGTCATCAGTCAAATTCCCAACAGCAGTTGGGGTGTCCTGTTTAGAGAGGGGATTGAGAGGTGACAACGTGCTAGCAGCCCTCTCTCACTCTCGGCACCTCCTTGGCCTTGGTGTCCACTCTGGCTGCACGCAAGGAGCCCTTCAGCCTGCCACTGTGCTGTGGGGCCCCCTTCTGGGGCTGGCTGAGGGAAGAGCTGGCTCCCTCTGCTCGCAGGGAGATGTGGAGGGAGAAGCGTGAGTGGGAACTGGGGCTGTGCACAGTACGCTCATGGGCCAGCGTGAGTTCTGGGTGGGCGCAGGCTCAGTGGGCCCCACACTTGGAGAAGCTGGCCAGTGCCACTGACCCTGGGCAGTGAGGGGCTTAGCACTGGGGCCAGCAGCTGCAGAGGGTGTACTGGGTCCCCCAGCAATGCCAGTCTACCCGCTTCATACTCAAATTCTCACCAGGCCTCAGCCACCTCCCCACAGAGCAGGGCTTGGGGCCTGCAGCCCACCATGCCGAGCCCCCAACCCATGGGCTCCTGCATGGCCTGAGTCTCTCAGACAAGTGCCACACCCTGCTCCATGGCACCCAGTCCCATTGACCGCCCAAGAGCCGAGGAGTGCAGGTGCGTGGCACAGAACTGGCAGGCAACTCTGCCTGCAACCCTGGCACAGGATCCACTAGGCAAAGCCAGCTGGGCTCCTGAGTTGGGTGAGGACTTGGAGAACTTTTATATCTAGCTAAATGATTATAAATGCACCAATCAGCACTTTGTGTCTAGCTCAAGGTTTGTAAACACACCAATCAGCACTCTGTGTCTAGCTTAAGGTTTGTGAATGCACCAATCAGTGCTCTGTGTCTAGCTAATCTAGTGGGGACTTGGAGAACTTTTGTGTCTAGCTAAAGGATTGTAAATGCACCAATCAGCACCCTGTCAAAATGGACCAATCAGCTCTCTGTAAAATGGGCCAATCAGCTCTTGGTAAAATGGACCAATCAGCAGGATGTGGATGGGGCCAGATAAGGGAATAAAAGCAGGCTGCCAGAGCCAGTAGCAGCAACCCACTCCGGTCCCTTTCCACACTGTGGAAGCTTTGTTCTTTAGTTCTTTACAATAAATCTTGCTGCTGCTCACTCTGGGTCCACAATACCTTTATGAGCTGTAACACTCACTGCAAAAGTCTGCAGCTTCACTTCCTGAGTTCAGCAAGACCACGAACCCACCAGAAGGAATGAACAACTCCAGACATGCCACCTTTAAGAACTGTAACACTCACCACGAAGGCCTACAGCTTCACTCCTGAAGTCAGTGAGACCATGAACCCTCCAGAAGGAAGACCCTCCAGACATATCTGAACATCTGAAAGAACAAACCCTGGACACACCATCTTTAAGAACTGTAACACACCAGGAGGGTAGACAGCTTCATTCTTGAAGTCAGTGAGACCAAGAACCCACCAATTCTGGACACAGCTTCTTTCTAGTTTTTATTGTGGGATATATGGTCTTTCACTGTGGGCCACAGTGAGCTCTGAAATGTCTCTTCATAGATCCTAAAAAATAGTATTTCAAATTTGCTGAATATAAAGAAAGGATTCATGTTATGAGCTGATTCCACACATCACAAAGCAGTTTCACAGGCAGCTTATTTCAAGTTTTTAACGTGGGATATTCTGTTTTTCACTATAGGCCAACGTGGGTTCCAAAATGTACCTTCACAGATCCTTCAACAGGTTAGAAACACTGTTTCTGTAGAATCTGTGAAGGGACATTTCAGAGCACACTGAGACCTATAGGAAAAAAATGAATATCTCATGATAAAACGAGAAAGAAGAGATCTATGAAACTGCTGTGTGATGTGTGGATTCAGTCTACAGATTTAAACCTTTCCTTACATTCAGCAGGTTGGAGACACTGTTTTTGTAGAATCTGTGAAGGGACATTTCAAAGCTCACTGAGGCTTATAGTAAAAAACTGACTATCCCGTGAGGAAAAAAAAAAAAAAAATCTAGAAAGAAGCTATCTGTGAAACCGGTTTGTGATGTGTGGATTCAGATCATACAGGAAAACTTTCCTTTAAATTGGGCAGGTTGGAAACACTGTTGTAGAACATGCAAAGGGACATTTCAGAGCTTACTGAGGTCTGTAGTGAAAAACTGAATATCTCACAATAAAAACTAGAAAGAAACTACCTGTGAAAACAACTTTGTGATGTGTGGATTCAGCTTACAGATTTAAACCTTTCTTTATACTCCACAGGTTGGAAACACTGGTTTTGTAGAATCTGCAAAGGGACATTTTGGAGCTCTCTGTGGCCTATAGTGAAAAACAGAATATTCCACAATAAATACTAGAAAGTAGTCACCTGTGAAACAGCTTTGTGATGTGTGGATTCAGCTCACAGAGTTAAACCTTTCTTTACACTCAGCAGGTTGGAAAAACTGTTTTTGTAGGATCACTGAGGGGACGTATTGGAGCCCATGGATGCCTATAGTGAAAAACTGAATATCCTGTGATAAAAACTAGAAGGAAGCTATCTGTGAAACTGCTTTGTAATGTGTAGATTCAGCTCACAGAGTGAAATCTTTCTTTACATTCACAAGGTTAGAAGCACTGTTTTTGAGGAATCTGCAAAGCGACATTTTGAAGCTCACTGAGGCCCATAGTGAAAAATCAAACATCCCATGATAAATCTTGAAAGAAGCTATCTGTGAAACCACTTTGTGATGTGTGAATTCAACTCAAAAAGACACACCTTTCTTTATATTCAGCAGGTTGGAAACACTGTTTTTGGAGAATCTGCAAAGGGACATTTCAGAGCTTACTGAGGCCTAGAGTGAAAAACCAAAAATCTCACGGAAATAAACTAGAAAGAAGCTATCTGTGAAACTGCTTTGTGATGTGTGGATTCCGCTTATCGAGTGAAACATTACTTTGCATTAAGCTGGTTGGAAACTATTTTTCTACAATTTGCAAAGAGACATTTCAAAGCTCACTGAGGCCTGAAGTGAAAAACCCTGTATCCCGGGATAAAAGCTACAAAGAAGCTACCTGTGAAACAGCTTTGTAGTATATGGATTCAGCTTACCAAATTAAACCTATCTTTACATTCAGCAGGTTGAAAATACTATTTTTGTGGCATCTACAAAAAGACATTTCAGAGCTCAATGAGGCCTATAGTGAAAAACCGAATATCTCACAATAAAAACAAGAAAGAAGTTATCTGTGAAACTCCTTTGTGATGTGTAAATTCAGCTCACACTACTAAACATTTCCTTGCATTCAGCAGAGTTGAAGCACTGTTTTTGAATTATCTGCAAAGGCATTTTTCTGAGCTTCATGAGGCCTATAGTGAAAAATGGGATATCCCATGATATAAACTAGAAAGAAGCGATCTGTGAAACTGCTTTTTGATATGTGGATTCAGCTCATAAGATGAAACCTTTATTTAGTTTGGCAAGTTGGAAATTCTGTTTTTGTAGAATCTGCAATAGGACATTTTGGAGCTTACTGAGGCTTATAGTGAAAAACCGAATATCCTGGGATAAAAACTAAAAAGAAGCCATCTGTGAAACCACTTTGTGATGTGTATATTCAGCTCCCATATTTGAACCTTTCTTTACCTTCAGCAGGTTGGACACACTGTGTTTGTAGAATCTGCAAAAGGACATTCTAGAGCTCACTGAGGCCTATAGTGAAAAACCAAATATCCCACAATAGAAACTAGAAAGAAGCTATCTGTAAGACCTTTGTGAGGTGTGGATTCAGCTCATAAAGTGAAACCTTTCTTTATATTCAGCAAGTTGGAAACACTGTTTTTGTAGGATCTGAAAAGGGATATTTTGAAACTCACTGAGAACTATAGTAAAAAACTAAATATCCCAAAACAAACACTAGAAAAAAGCTATCTGTGAAACTGCTGTGTGATATGTGGATTCAGCTCACAGAGTTAAACTTTTCTTTACATTCAGCAGGTTGGAGACACTTTTTTTGTAGAATTCGTGAAGGGACATTTCAAAGCTCACTGTGTCCTAGAGTGAAAAGTGAATATCTCAAGATAAAAACAAGATACAAGCTGTCGGTGAAACTGCTTTGTACATCAAAAGGGACAAAGTGTGGATTTGGCTCACAGAGTTATACCTTTCTTTATATTCAGCATGTTGAAAACACTGTTTTGGTTGCATGTGCGAAGAGATATTACAAAGCTCACTGAGGCATATAGTGAAAAACAGAATATCCAGAGATAATAACTAGAAAGAAGCTATGTGTGAAACTGGTTTGTAATTTGGGGATTCATCTCATAAAGTGAAAACTTTATTTACATTGGAAGCACTGTTTTTGTAGAATCTGTGAAGGGGCATTTCAGAGCTCACTGAGGCCTATAGTGAAAAACTGAATAACCCGTGATAAAAACTTGAAAAAAGTTATCTAGGAAACCACTTTGTGGTGTGTGGATTCAGATCACAGAGTTAACCTTTCTTTACATCAGCAGGTTGGTAACATTGTTTTTGTAGAATATGAGTAGGGACATTTCAGAGCTCACTGAGCACTACAGTGAAAAACTGAATAACACAGGATAGAAACTAGAAAGAAGTTATCTCTGAAACTGCTGTCTGATGTGTAAATTTAGCTCACATAATTAAACCTTTCTTTATGTTCACCAGGTTGGAAACACTGTTTTTGTAGAATTTGTGAAGGGACATTTCAGAGTTCACTGAGTCCTATAGAGAAAAACTGAATATCTCAAGATAACAACTAGAAAGAAGTTCCCTGTGCAATTGCTTTGTGATGGATGGATTCAGCTCACAGAGATAAACTTTTCTTTATACTCAGCATGTTGGAAACACTGGTTTTTTAGAATCTGCACTGGGGCATTTTGAAGCTCACTGAGGTTATAGTGAAAACCTGAATATTCTGCAATGAAAACTAGAAGAAGCTATCTGTGAAACTGCCACTTTTTGATGGGTGGATTCAGCTCATAAAGTGAAACCTTTTTTTGTGTGTTAAGCAGGTTGGAAACACTGTTTTTGTAGAATCTGAGAAGGGACATTTCAAAGCTCACTGTGGTCTATAGTGAAAAACCGAATATCCTGTGATAAAAACTATAAAGAAGATATCTGTGAAATTACTTTGGGATGTGTGGATTAAGCTCATAAAGTCAAAGCTGTCTTTACATTCAGCAGGTTGGCAAGACTGTTTTTGTAGAATCTGTGAAGAGACATTTCAGAGCTCATTGAGTCCTATAGTGAAAAACTGAATTTCTCTAGATAAAAACTAGGAAGAAATTGTCTGTGAAATCGCTTTGTGATGTGTGAATTCAGCTCACTGAGAAAACTTTCTCTAAACTCAGCATGTTGGAAACACTCTTTTTGTAGAATCTGTGCAGGGACACTTTGGAGCTCACTGGCGCCTGTAGTAAAAAAACAAATATTCCACCATGAAAACTAGAAGGAAGTTATCTATACAACCACTTTGTGATGTGTGGATACAGCTCACAGAGTTAAATTTTCTTTGCATTCAGCAGTTTGGAAACACTGTTTTCATAGGATCTGCCAAGGGACATTTCTAAGCCCATGGATGTCTATATTGAAAAACAGATATCCGTGATAACAACTAGAAAGACACTATCTGTAAAACTTCTTAGTGATTTGTGGAATCAGCTCACAGAGGGAAACATTTCTTCACATTCAGCAGGTTGGAAACACTGTTTTTCTAGAATCTGAGAAAGGACATTTCAGGGCTCACTGAGGCCTATATTGAACAACTGAATATCCCGCAACAAAAACTAGAAAGAAGCTATTTGTGAAACTGCTATAATGTGTGAATTAACTCATACAGTGTAACCTTTCTTTATATTTAACAATTTGGAGACACTGTTTTTGTAGAACTTGTGAAAGGGCATTTCAGAGCTCATTGGAGCTATAGCAAAAAAAACCCAATATCCCTTGATAAAATGCAGAAAGATGCTATCTGTGAAACTGCTTTGTGATGTGTAGATTCAGCTCACAGACTTAAAGTTTTCTTTGATTCAATAGGTTGGAAACACTCTTTTCTTAGAATCTGCAAAGTGACATTTCAGAACCCACTGAGGCCTATAGTGAGAACCAAATATCCCGTGATAAAAACTAGAAAGAAGCTATCTGTGAAACTGCTTTTTGATGAGTGCATTCAGTTTAAAAAGTTAAACATTTCTTTTAATTCAGCAAGTTGGAAACACTGTTTTTGTAGAATCTTGGAGGGGACATTTCAAAGCCCACTGAAGCCTATAATGAAATACTGAATATCCCAAAATAAAAGCTATTAAGAAGCTATCTGTGAAACCGCTTTGTGATGTTTGTATTTCATTCTCACTGTTAAACCTTTCTTTTGATTCAGCAGGTTGTAAATACTCTTTTTGTAGAACCTGTGAAGTAACATTTCAAAGCAAACTGAGGCCTATATTAAAAAACTGATTATCTCCTTTATCATTTTTTATTGCATCTATTTGATTCTTTTCTCTTTTCTTCTTTATTAGTCTTGCTAGTGGTCTATCTATTGTGTTGATCTTTTCAAAAAACCAGCTCTGGAATTCATTCATTTTTTGAAAGGTTTTTTGTGTCTCTATCTCCTCCATTTCTGCTCTGATCTTAGTTATTTCATGTCTTCTGCTAACTTTTGAATTTGTTTGCTCTTGCTTCTCTAGTTCTTTTCATTGTGATGTTAGGGTGTCAGTTTTTTATCTTTCCTGCTTTCTCTTATGGGCACTTAGTGCTATAAATTTTCCTCTACACACTGCTTTCAATGTGTCCCAGAGATTCTGGGTACTTGTGTCTTTGTTCTCATTGGTTTCAAAGAACATCTTTATTTCTACCTTCATTTTGTTACTTAACCAGTAGCCATTCAGGAGCAGGTTGTTCGGTTTCCATTTAGCTGTGCATTTGTTGAGGAGTTTCTTAATCCTGAGTTCTAATTTGATTTCACCTGTGATCCAAGAGACAGTTTGCTGTGATGTCTGTTCTTTTACATTAGCTGAGGAGTGTTTTGTTTCTAATTATGTGGTCAATTTTAGAATAAGTGTGATGTGGTGCTGAGAAGAATGTATATTCAGTTGATTTGGGGTGGAGAGTTCTTCAGATGTCTATTAGGTCCACTTGGTCCAGAGCTGAGTTCAAGTCCTGAATATGCTTGTTAATTTTTCTGTCTCATTGATCTGTGTAATATTGACAGTGGGGTGTTAAAGTCTCCCACTATTATTGTGTGGGAGTCTAAGTCTCTATGTAGGTCTCTAAGAACTTGCTCTATGAATCTGGGTGCTACTGTTAGCTCTTCTTGTTGAATTGATTCCTTTACCATTATGTAATGGCCTTCTTTGTCTCTTTTGATCTTTGTTGGTTTAGTCTGTTTTATCAGAGACCAGGATTGCAACCCCTGCTTTTTTTCTGCTTTTGATTTGCTTGGTAGATCTTCCTCCATCCCTTTACTTTGAGCCTATGTGTGTCTTTGCATGTGAGATGGGTCTCCTAAATACAGCACACCGATGAGTCTGACTATCCAATTGCCAGTCTGTGTCTTTTAAGTGGGGTATTTAGCCCATTTACTTTTAAGGTTAATATTGTTATGTGTGAATTGGATCCTGTCATTATTATGCTAGGTGGTTATTTTGCCCATTAATTGATGCAGCTTCTTCATAGCATCGATGGTCTTTACAATTTGGCATGTTTTTGCAGTAGCTGATACTGGTTGTCCCTTTCCATGTTTAATGCTTCCTTCAGAAGCTCTTGTAAGGAAGGGCTGGTGGTGACAAAATCACTCAGCATTTGCTTGTCTGTAAAGGATTTTATTTCTCCTTCACTTATGAAGCTTAATTTGACTGGAAATAAAATTCTGGGTTGAAAATTCTTTTCTTTAAGAATGTTGAATATTGGCCCCCACTCTCTTCTGGCTTGTAGAGTTTCTGCCAAGAGATCTGCTATTAGTCTGATGGGCTTCCCTTTGTGGGTAACCCAACCTTTCTTTCTGGCTTCCCTTAACATTTTTTCCTTCATTTCAACCTTGGTGAATCTGACCATTATGGGGCTTGGGGTCGCTCTTCTCAAGGAGTATCTTTGTGGTGTTCTCAGTATTTCCTGAATTTTAATGTTGGTCTGCCTTGCTAGGTTGGGGAATTTCTCTTGGATAATATCCTGAAGAGTGTTTTCTAACTTGGTTCCATTCTCCCCATCACTTTCCAGTACACTAGGCAAATGTAGATTTGTTCTTTTCACATAGTCCCATATTTCTTGGAGGCTTTGTTTGTTTCTTTTCACTCTTTTTTCTCTAAACTTGTCTTCTTGTTTTATTTCATTAATTTGATCTTCATTCACTTATATCCTTTCTTCCACTTGATCAAATCAGCTATTGAAGCTTGTGTATGCTTTATGAATCTCTTGTACTGTGGTTTTCAGCTCTGGGAAATGAAAGAGTCTTAGGCTCTGATTTTAACTTGTAAACCAATGATAGACTTATTAGTGTGAGGGGAAAATGACAGATGCTTAATAATTGAATTGTTCCTTCCATAAAGAAGCCTTTTTAAAACTACAAAATAAAGTAGCACTCTACTTGTTTTTATAGTATTCATCTACATAGTATAATTTAGGGTAAGTGCTTTATAGCATATTTCAAATACAGGTTGTCACCTTAAATATATATTCTTTGTTTTATTGCTAGAAATTGTTAGGTATTTGTATACTACAGAACAAACATCATCTCTCTCTGCCTTAGTAACATTTCCTTTAGACAGAAACATGTAAACAGGAGATAATAGACATGAACCAGAGAAAAAATTTGAGCATAGTATAGCTTAATTGTATTATACCATATTTCTGATTTTTTGATGGAGGGTTTAGATCTGGGGAAGAAGACATGTATTTTAGAATCAAAGGGGAAGTGACAACTAAATAAAACAACTTATTTGAAAACTCGATCTACTAAAACCAGAGAATAACATTAGTTTTTTTCTGTATTTTAAGAACATTTTTGAGTTTAAAAGGACTGGTCTCATAGATCTGCCTATGTCTTGTGGTTTCAGGTATATCTGGACCTCTCTCATGCTTTCCAAAAACATTCCCCATCTGCTGCTGCTAAATGTTTACATCAGTAGGCTACTCATTCATTCTACTATTAGATTAAAGCTTTAAGCTTTAAAGTGAAGTTTTCCTGGGAGAATGTAACACAATGATTTACTCTCAAACTAACATTTCCATTACTGATAACCAGATTCTTAATTGGAACAGATATTGGTAGATGAGCAAGGTAAGAGAGCATAGAAAGGAACATACTAAGCATGACAAATCCAAATTGAAAATTTAATTTGCAGCCACTTCTCTTCCAAAATGTCAATGCCACAAATAAACATTTTAGGGCTGGGCCTGGTGGTTCATGCCTGTAATCCCAGCACTTTGGGAGGTCGAGGCAGGTGTATCACCTGAGGTCAGGAGTTCAAGAACAGCCTGGCCAACATGGTGAAACCCTGTCTCTACTAAAAATGCAAAAATTAGCCAGGTGTGGTGGCATGTGCCTGTAGTCTCAGCTACTCAGGGGGCTGAGGCAGCAGAATCGCTTGAACCCAGGAGGCAGAGGTTGCAGTGAGCTGAGATAGCACCACTGTACTCCAACATGGGTGACAGAGTGAGACTCCATCTCAAAAAAAAATGTTTTAAGTGTGTGTGTGTGTGTTTGTATGTATGTGTGTGTGTATGTGTGAAATATGCCTCAAGTATTTAGGAAAAGTAACTTTGCTCCTGACGTTGGCTAGTCCCCAGTTACCTATTGCCAGTGAGTTTCTTATCACACTCCAATCCTGACAATCATGCTGGACACCATAAAAGTGTTTAATAGATTCCCTTTTAAAAAGACAGAATACCAGCTCCCTTTTTTTGCATACCTACTCCATGGGACAGTGATAGAAATCAATAGAAAACTACTTTTTCTCTCTTGGAAGCTCCATTGGGGAGCAACCCAGCATTGGCAATATAGATTTCATCATAACTGTGGATAAATATAGGAATTAGTATTCTATAATTTTTACCTCTTTAATATATTTCTTATATAATTGGTGTATGATAAAATGAATGGGTGATAATGAGAAATTATCTGATATCAGTTGTATAATGGGCAGAGTTGATATAAGAATATTCCTTAACACTGGATAAACATTGAGAAATTTGAAAACAAAACTTGAACTTTTAGTGATAGACAGAAAAACAACCTAAGCTTTATTAAGCTTATGGAAAGCCAGTCTGAGAATATATATTTCAGACAAAACCCACTGGTTGTGTCAAGTGCAGTTTAACTGTATGTTGTGAACAGACATTTTCCTCATTTATTTACTTCAGGTTTTGAGAGAAATTTATCAATATGACATAAGCAATGGTTTGGCTACAGGAATAAAAGGAAATAGTGTTAAATTTCCTGCAGAGGAAAATTACAGTTGGATAGAAGTAACATCCTCAGAATTAGTATTTGAAGAAAGTGCATGAGTCAAAATATCCTGAATACTCAGATTTAGAAATGGTTGAATGAAAGCAGGGAGTAGAAGAATGACCTGAGAGCATCCCCTTAGTGTTTCATCATGATCCTTGAGGCTGGGCTAAATCCACGACAGCTGCAGGGACCTTGAATTACTCAGAGAATTTGTCTTTGCCTTGACTTTTGTCCTGCATGTACAGGTTAAAAGGACACACAGTCATACCACTTTCCAAGATAATATTGTTATCAAAATGGGTAATACAATTTTTGTTTAGAAACAAGTAAATGGAGAGGTCATTGTGGGTTAGTGTTTTTAGGAGAAGTTTCTAGTTAGGATAATAGATTGAAAATGAGTTACAAAATCATCCATCTCTAATACTTCACAAAATTAGCAAAAATAAATAGCAAATATCAGGAAAAAGTCATCCACAACAATCAAACAAAAGAGGTATAAGGTAATGCAATCAACCACAGCTACCACCATCAACAAGGTTTGCACCTGAGGAAGAAACAGAAGGTTCTTATATTCTTATGCAGACAGAACAGCAATTCTTATGCAGACAGAACAGCAATTCTTATGCAGACAGAACAGCAGAGCAAGGTAAGTTCTTAACCACCATGCCCCAGAAAACATACAGATCAGTCTGCTAAACCCTCACAATATTGAACTGTCAGAAAAAAATGTGAAGTCCTTTGAAACAGATTTTTGAAAAATAAAAACTAAAAGATTATATTGATTGTCCTGTCTAGTGCTCTCTTCCAGGTCCTTTCACTGTTTTTTAATTACAGTCTATAATTTGTATGGAAGTGATAGCAATGCAAATGCTTTTTCTATAAAAGTATAAATTATGTCCAGTATAATGCAATTGATTATAACCCTGTGGATTCTGACCAGTTTTCTAGGTTTTGTCTACGTATAAATCCATTTTGCATTTCCTATCTGCCTACATGTATGTGATACTTTGAATTCTAGTTTGAACAGGTTTCATCACCTTACAGGTTCCCTTATTAATTAATGAGTGAAATAAAATCTTTGGCATGCATTTATTTCATATCTACTTGAGTCATGATTATACCCTCTTTTAATAAGTATCCTTTAATATTACCAATGTTTTAGGTCTAAAAAAGGCAAAACTGACTGGACATCTTTATGTTTTTGTCCTTCTGACTGGTGAGTAGTGAAAACATCTGGAAAGAAATAGATGTAATAAGTAAAGTATACTATGGAACTGATTTTTGGTGATTAAAAAAATGCTCTAAGGTTACATGTTCAACAGGGAACATGCTGGAGCCAACTCTGCAATTCTTCTTCCCCACCTTTAATTCCTCCCAGCCCCATCCCACTGCCTGTTGTCAACCTTCACATATGGAAGTAAGTGGAGTGAAAACTGGTAAAAACCGCTTATGAAAACTCAGAAGAGAGAATAGAAGCAGGATATTGCAATAAATAAAGAATATTGCCTCAGTCATATTCTTCTCCTTCCTACCTACCATTTAATAACTGCCATTCCCTCAAATTATAGAAAAGTGGATAGACTTAAAATACTCAGCTCTTAGAGAGTATCCCTAAGAGTAAAGGAAAACTGGTCTCACATATTTGTGTAAAAAATTTGTAGCACAAAATTATAGCTTTTTTAGCTATGGTACTTTGCCCATATCCTTCAGTACACTACCAGTATACCATCTGCCAGTATCTTTAATTGATTACCTTAAGGCCCCTATTGAATTTATAGGAAGTTTCCTGACTGTGGGAGTGGGACAGAGCAGGGGAGAGTTAGCGCTCCTCTGAGAGCAAAGCTTAACCAAATGACTAATAGCAATTGATGTATGAGTACATGAGCAATCTTGCTCTTTGGGTTGGATAACTTTGAGGAGCATATTTTGAATTATTTCCCAGAATCTGCCCAAGGAATTAAGCTCCAGTTTTCTCCAATAGTGGCTAGTTTTATAGACACACCTTTTATTCAGTGACTTCCCTTCTAGCTCATTTCTCTACTCCTTGCTGGAATTCTACACTTCCCAATAAATTACTTGCTATGGAATATTTGCCTTAGGTTATGCTTCTGATTACCCAAATTAAGACAAGTTTCAAAAAGCCTTTCATAATATACCAAAGCACAATGTCTGGCCAAAGCTGTCCAAGTGCATCAGCTAGGGTCCTAGCAAAAAGAATGGCAAACTCAAAGGTTTCAAATGAAAAGCATTTAAGGAAGGAACTCTTTGCCAAAATGTGAATGACGTTAAGGAAACCAACAGGAGATGGAGAAGTACTGGGGTCTAGCAGTGCCAGAAAGCTATTTTTTAAAGAGAAGAGGAGAAAGAATTGTGCTAATGGAGTCATGTTAGTGTTGGAACCATGAAAGAGAGGCCACCAGGCAGAAGCTGTGACAGTGGAGGAATGTGGTCATTGCAAGACCATGGCAAGGCAGGGAAGGAGTGGGGATAAGTGCCTTGACTTTTCCATCTTTCTGTCTTCCAATCTCCTACCAGTTCTTCCTGTTGGCAGAACCCAATAAAAAGCCAGAGGGCAAGGGAGGCTGCTGTGATAATGAAATCAAATAAGTCAGCCTCCTTGGACACAGAGCATGTCAAAGGAGGGTATAAATGAATCTGGGCATGGCAAAAAGAAGGAAAATAATCAGCACACTAAGTGAGCAATATCTAAATAAATGGAATGGAAACTATGCAAACATTTGACAGCAAAATATAAAAGGAAGTAAGCATGTATGCAAAAGATAGCCAATTCACTCTAAAAGAAAATGTCAACCAAGAAACATTTGCTTTACACCATAGAACAACTTAATAAAAATTTGAATCTGATATAGAGCTCAAAGATAAGATGCTAATAAAACAAAATGAGATGAAAAGAAAATTTTCAGACCCAAGGAAACAATTTGAGGATCAAAATATCATAATAACAGAACTAATAAATATACAGAAATGTCAAGAAACAGAATTAATATAGCTGATAGTGAAATTAATGACAATGAGAAATGAATAATCACAGATAATGTTAATGAAAAAGTAAAAAGATTAAAACAATTAGAGAAACTGACAGGTATTGAGGACAGAAAAGACCCAACATAAGAATGGCAGACATCTTTTAAGTAGAGAACACATGAAAGTAAAATAAGTATTAAAAATGTGAGACAATATCCCTATAATAAAGAATAAAAATTCTGATTGAAAATACATAATGAATGACAAGTAAATTTCATCCATAACACTCAACATGAGCATTTTCTAGTTATAATGTTGTGCCTTAAGGATAAAGAACATTCTACATATCCAGGCACAACAATCAAATCATCTGCAAAGAGAAAAAAAAGAAGTTGATTATCAGATTTCTTGATTGAATATTGCAAATTTGAGAGGCATTGAAGAAATCTCTGTTCTGAGGGAAATAAGGTGTAACTCAAGGATATTATAGCCAGCCAACATGTTTTTGAAGCAGAAATGGAATAGCAATAGGCAGTTGTTCTCAAGCATTGTTAGTAAAGGTTCCTGAAGGAGCTGGGATTTGCGAACACCCTGATGAGGGGCATTGGACAGGCATGGAGGAAAGTAAGGAGTCTTTCTAAGAAAGAAAAGAGATCACTGGCAAAGATATGGAGGGCTATTCTTGAAGTTAGCAGGAAGACAATGATGGCTAGAATTGAGAGCATGTCTTGGTAAGTGAGGGAGATATAGTTACACAGGTAAGGTAGGCCCAAATCATGGAAGGTCTTTAAAGGCAAGATGAAAAATTATTTATTTATTTATTTCAGTGGGTTAAGAATAAGTCAGTGGGGATTCCTGGGAGTTAGATGACATATCCGTCATGTATCTTTGGTGGATAATTATACCTATAGTTGGCATCTCTTGCAGAGCCTAGGACTATGATCAATTACTGCTTAGATTATCACAATACTATAACACTACTACTCTGGGTGCCCAATAGATTATTTACCTCAGTGTCTATGTAGACCAATGCAATTACAGTCCTGACTGTAAACTTGGTGTTTAGACTTATTTTTGGACTCCTTCAAGTCACTGAGTGAATTATTATTCTGTCCTATGTGTGCTCTCTTAAATGTGTCATCATTTCATATGTATTTTACTTACTGCTGCAGAACTCCACATGACCCCTCAGTAGCTAGGATATTAATTCATCTTCCTAAATGCTGACTTACTACCAAAGAGATGACTAAGCACTTGACTGGATGGATAAGTAAATACTCAGTTGGCCTACTATAATAAAGCCTTTTGTGTGAGTAGATTTCAGAACTTATTTATTTCCCATTCTCAACCAGCATAAGTCAGTATAAAAAAAGAAGAATGAAAAATTTATCCCTTTAATCAATCAATGTATACATAGAACTCATTTTGTAGAAAGCTCTATGAATGAGAAAGGCAAGATTCCTGCTTTCAAGGAACTTGCTAACTAGTATATCAACAGTACAAAGAACAGGTAGTGAGATGAAAGTGGAACAGAGGGTTATTATAGATCGAGGAGAGGCTAGGTAGTTCCAAGTGGTTGGAGGTTGCTGGACTGGGGAAAACAGGTGGAATATTTATAAGCTTAGATAAGGCTGAGGAGCAGACTAACAGGAATCAAATTTGGTGACTGTGTGAAGGTTGGGTAAAAAAGGAAAAAGGGACCCTAAATCTCTGGTGAGGAGCTAATGCAGAGTCCAGGAGAAACATATTTTATTTCAGTTATCTTGCTATGTTGCCCAGGCTGGACAAACATTTTATTTCAGTTATTTCTGAAATAGAGTTGTAGCTGTGGAAATTGATAGCTGGAGCAGTTACAAGCAGCAGATGACACATTTTGATCTGTATAATAAATGCATTTTTTTTTACTGAGTTCGTAAAAGAGGCTTAAGATCATCATAGATGGAGCATTGTCTTTGCAATATGCAAAGTCATCATTTTCCTCTTCTCTTATTTTCATGATGAAGGAAAGAATTGGAACACAGCTCTTTTATAGGAAGAACATAATTTTGAATAGTTGATATATATAATCTCAAACTAGAAATTATAAAGTGATCCTGTTCCCTTCAATAATCTTATGAAATTTAGCTTTGGTATCTCTCCCTTACATAAGGCTTTGTAAGCCTCTACGTTTTGTTTAAAATTTGGTGAGTGAGCAAGAACTTCTGTAGCTCATTAATCTCCATGCCCATAATCTTCATAACACAACCTTAGAAATGTGCTGAAACCTGATATGCCTTTTGTTTCAGCTCAATGGCTCTTACAGCTGGGCCAGTGCTGTGGCAATCTACTGAATTGTCTGGTTTCTGTGGCAGGCAAGATTCTAAGACGATCTCCAACCCTCGAGTGTGGAAGGAACCTGTAAATATGATGGGTTATCACTCCCATGATTAGGTAATGTAAGATGGCACAGCTGGCCTTAAAAGAGGGAGATAACTCTGGATAAACCTGACCTAGCTAATAAGGTGAGCCTTAAAAGAGAGTGGGCTCTTCCTGGAGAGAGGTTGGAAGTCTGGGAAATTTGAAGCATAGGAAGATTGAGTTTGAGACAGATTTGGCTCCATTGTTGGCTGTGGACCACATGGCTATGAGTAAGGGCAGCATCTAGGAGTTCAGAGCATCCCACAGGTGACAGCCAGCAAGGAAACAGAGCCTTCAGTTTTAAAACCACAAGGAACTGAACTCTGCCACAACCACATGAGCTTGGAAGAAGCCCTGAGCTCCAGGTGCAAGTGCAGTTGACCAAGACCTTGATTGCAGCCTAGAGAGATCCTGAACTGAGGACCCCTCCATGGTATGCTTGGGCTTCCAACCTACAGAATTGTGAGCTAAGAAATGAAAATTGTTTTCAGCTGCTAAGTTAGTGGTAACTGGTTATGCTGCAGTAGAAATGAAATCAAATTCTAAACCTGAAATTTGCCTGGGTTTAAGAAAAGCCAATAAATGATATTCCCACAACTACAACCAAATAATTATCTTGGAAACTAAGAAGAAGGCCTTGTCCTTGCTGCTCCAATGTCACTGAAGGGTGGCATGACTTCTCTGCATGTCAGTGTCCTGGGTCATAAATGAAGAAGGTAGGTAAGATGGTATCTAGTTTCTCTAGCCCCAATATTCTATGATTCTTTCTTGGCCACTTCACCTATAACTGACAAAAAGAAAGCTATTGCTACAAGAGTAATTCCATTTTCTGCTTGCAACCTTGAGCGGGGAGGAGGAAGTGTACTCGCTGGAAATAATTCTGCAGTGCTTGCTGAAGATATGGCTTTATTTTTCTATCCCTACTTCCTGGTTCACTCATCTGTGCCATACATGAGATAGACATTGAAATCTACAGGGTCAGTACTCTGAGCAAACATTAAAAGCTGTACAGATGGTTTGGTCTTTCTTGGGAGATTTATGAATAAAAATATTTTGAAATGTAAATGTGTCATGTTACAGGTCTGTTATCTCAAGCAGTTTCATCTGTACATTATTTTACTTAAAACAAGAACAAACTGTACAAAACAAGAAAATAAAAACATATCAGTTGATCCAATAGGGATATCTTGTCTCTGCTTCTTTGGCAGATGGAATATGCAATTTATTTCCAGCATAAAACTCTTTCCCTGTCGCTGTGGGCATAGAAAAGTGTGGCATGTTCGACACACCAACTCAGTGCTGAGAAAGAAAAATGATGAGATGATCATTATACTGTTTCTAAAGCCAGGCATCCTGACCTTCAATAAACTGATTTTGTGCTGCAACTTAATAGATGGTGATGATTAAACACACTCAGTGATAAAGTTTTCCTATAAAGCTTAGATAAATTCTGAATTGTGAAATCTCTATACCCACCTCACTGTGATTTGGGACTCCTATTAACACAACAATCTGAAGAAGAATCTTAGGATTTGTTTTGTTTATTCCTCTTGTTATATTTGAAGACTAAGAGGATATTTTTCTCTTTTTTAAACTACAAAATTAATTAAAGTTCACTGTAAAGATATTAATGGTACAGACAAGCAAAAATATTCTACAGTCCTAATCAGAAAAAAGTCATTGTTAAATTCTGGGTATGCCTCCTTCCGTATTTAAAAGAATGAAGACATTTATTTGAATGTTGTGAGATTGGGCACATCCAGGGCCTGTCTGTGCCATAGTACTAAATTGCCACTCTTCCACCTTCCATGTTCCCTGGGCTATTTCCAGTGGCTTCTGACCCAGAGCTCAGAATAAGCTCATTCACCTTTCCCAGCCCACTTTTATTCAACCATGCCCCACCCTAACCACTTTCCTCTAGCCTTACCTACTCCTTCCTCCCTCCTTTTAATCCCTCAAAGCTTTTCCTTCTCTGCTATCACCTCCCATGGCTTTTCTATATTAAGCACAATCAGTCCATGTCTGTAAATGTTGACTTGCATTATCCTTTTAAGTGGTTGCATATTATTTCTTCAGATGCCTATAATGTAATTTCTTGAGCCAATCCTATATTGTTAAACAATTTTTAGATTTTACTGTAACAAAAACCACTGTGATAAATGTCTTATTTGCAAATATTTGCATTTTCTTGAGATAGGGTCTTGCTATGTTGCCCAGGCTGGCCTCGAACTCCTAGGCCCAAACATCCTCCTGCCTTAGTCTCCCCAGTAGGTGAAGTAACCCAGAGTCCCTGGTTTTTCGGGTACCGAAAACCAGGTACCCAAAAAACTACTTCCTTATAACTGTTGCACCTGGAGTTCTTGTTGTTTATAGAAGTTCCAGGGGGGAAAAATAACCAGCTGGATCCAGAGTAGCCTGAGTCTAAGATGAACTTTGGCAAACTCTCCTCGCCACCACACTAAAAACTCCTCCCAGGGAGGAGCTCATTTGCCATATTCTATTCATGGGACTATGCCAGTGCTACATACAATGACTCAGCTAACCAGCCTATTAAAAATCCTGTTTTCACCTCTGTTCAAGGAGGAGTTGCTTTGGGGAATTATCCCTGGTGTCCTTCTTACTTGTTGCAAATGGTAAAATCTCCTTGTTAATTAAATTCTCCTTAGTTGTGGTCATTTGACTGTCACCCGCTGACCCCTCCCCTTGTGTGAGTGAGTAAAACTGGGACTACTGGCACATGCCACTGTGCCTGGCTATATTTGCATCTTTGTCCAGTTATTTTCTTGGGATGAGGTACTCCACATAGAACTGCTGAGTAAACTGCTATAATTGATATTTGTCCTTTTTTGACCATTCAGCATCTACTCACTCTCTTGTTTGGAAACAAAACTAAGCACTCTAATTCTTCAAGGGTGCCACCACCCCCTCTTTGTGTGTAGTATTGGTAGAATCATAACATAAATTTTCCTGCTCTCACCAGTCAACCTAGGTCAATAAGATTATCTATTTTCTCTTGATAGTAGTTCTTGAGGGAAGTGATGTAGAAAATTAAAAATGTTGGGGGCTCTTTTGTTTATTCATTCTTTTATTCCATGAGGATGATCTGATGATTTGTCCAGTTCCATTTTTTTTTCCTGGACTTGGTTTTCCAACTTTCCCTTTGATTCTGTGAACTATCCAACATCCTTCCAACAAATTTATTTTTCACATAAGTTAGTCAAAGATAGTGTCTGTTAATTGCAACCCTACTGGAAACAAAGGAAACTACAATTTTAAGATTTTAAAATGTAAATCATCAAGCTGACTTTCCAAAGTGTATTAATTTACATTCCTATCAACAGTGTATTAAACTGTCCTTTCTCTCATTCCTTCCTTAAAAAAGAATATTATAAAATATTTTAATGTTTTGCTGAACCAATGAACAATCTTTTACTGTCAATTTTTTACTTTATGTATAGACTTAACAATGGGCCTATGTTGGGATAATCCATCATAAGTAGAGGAGCATCCTAAATGTATGTCACTTTCACACCGTGGTAAAGTGAAAAAATGGGCCAAATAAATTGTGTATTAGGGACTATTTGTATTTATCTCTGCCTTTAAAAGACTTTTTGTAACCTAAGATTACAAAACTCTAAATTCTTCTTTTTCAAAATAAGTTTAAAAACATATTTATATCATGAATTTAGTTGAAATGTTTTGGAATTTTGTTAGACATAAGGTGGGGCCCTAATTCTTTTAGTGGTATTGTTGGCTATGGTGAGCCAATACTGATTCAAAGTGACTCTTTACCACCTTGACCAGCATTGGAACAGCTAGTCATTCTCCTTTTTCCAACAAGCTGAGTCCAAACACATCTGTTACTTTATCTTACTTTCAATTACACAGATTCTTTCATATCCCCTTTTTTCTACCAAATCTATTAAAGATTTAGGAACACATATTTTAAAACCACTATTATATTTTAGTTAATTTTATCTTTACCTTTTAGTAAGTTTTCACTTTGTGTGTTTCAACGCCATGTGATTTTTAAAGTATATATTCATAAGTTTTTTTCATTGTGGATAATACACTCCTTGTCCCATTTAATTGTTTTGCTTTGAATATTGATATTAATTTTATAGTACCAGGTTTCCTGTTTTTTATTCTTAAATTTTTGTGACCCGCCAGATTTTTGTTTTAATTTGTTTGATTTCCTTTGTCTTAGGTAACTCTCCACATATAACATATAGATTCAGTGATTTCACTTTTTATAGGCAAGTTTGTCCTACTTGCATTTATTGTCATAGTACATGTGTTTGGTTTTGCATCTGCTATCTTTGTTTGTGTTTTACTATTCCTTCTCTTTTGATATGTAGTCTCTGATTTCTTCACATTTTTACCCTCTTCCCTTCTCTTCCTTTCCCAGTTGGAATTTAAAAGCATCTGCTTTTTATTCTCCTTGAAATTTTCTATGTACCTTTCAAATAAATGCATACATCTGTGTATTCCCATGTGTCAACCTTTGAAGTAAAATTATATTTTCTGTCAGTCCCCAAGACAAATAATAAATATATACTTTTATGTTATCACCCCTGCCTTTTACCTTCATTGAGTAGGCATTTTTTGAAATTTATGACCTAGTCCATTATCCTCAAACTGTTCTTATTTTTAAATTATGTAGTGGTTTTTTCAATAACTATAGCAATTACATTTTGTTCTGTAACTCTTGTTAGCATAGTGATTTAGACTGAATTAAGTGATCATCAAGAGTTTTTTATATTTTGCCTTGTCCACTTGTGAGTTTTAAATTTTGTTTTATTTTTCTTTTTTTATTATTATTCATTCTTTTTTTTTTATTATACTTTGAGTTCTAGGGTACATGTGCATAATGAGCAGGTGTGTTACATATGTATACTTGTGCCATGTTGGTGTGCTGCAGCCATCAACTCGTCAGCACCCATCAACTCGTCATTTACATCAGGTATAACTCCCAATGCAATCCTTCCCCCCCTCCCCCCTCCCCCCTCCCCATGATAGGCCCCAGCGTGTGATGTTCCCCTTCCCGAGTCCAAGTGATCTCATTGTTCAGTTCCCACCTATGAGTGAGAACATGCGGTGTTTGGTTTTCTGTTCTTGTGATAGTTTGCTAAGAATGATGGTTTCCAGCTGCATCCATGTCCCTACAAAGGACACAAACTCATCCTTTTTGATAGCTGCATAGTATTCCATGGTGTATATGTGCCACATTTTCTTAATCCAGTCTGTCACTGATGGACATTTGGGTTGATTCCAAGTCTTTGCTATTGTGAATAGTGCTGCAATAAACATACGTGTGCATGTGTCTTTATAGCAGCATGATTTATAATCCTTTGGGTATATCCCCAGTAATGGGATGGCTGGGTCATATGGTACATCTACTTCTAGATCCTTGAGGAATCGCCATACTGTTTTCCATAATGGTTGAACTAGTTTACAATCCCACCAACAGTGTAAAAGTGTTCCTATTTCTCCACATCCTCTCCAGCACCTGTTGTTTCCTGACTTTTTAATGATCGCCATTCTAACTGGTGTGAAATGGTATCTCATTGTGGTTTTGATTTGCATTTCTCTGATGGCCAGTGATGATGAGCATTTTTTCATGTGTCTGTTGGCTGTATGAATGTCTTCTTTTGAGAAATGTCTGTTCATATCCTTTGCCCACTGTTTGATGGGGTTGTTTGTTTTTTTCTTGTAAATTTGTTTGAGTTCTTTGTAGGTTCTGGATATTAGCCCTTTGTCAGATGAGTAGATTGCAAACATTTTCTCCCATTCTGTAGGTTGCCTGTTCACTCTGATGGTAGTTTCTTTTGCTGTGCAGAAGCTCTTTAGTTTAATTAGATCCCATTTGTCAATTTTGGCTTTTGCTGCCATTGCTTTTGGTGTTTTAGACATGAAGTCTTTGCCCATGCCTATGTCCTGAATGGTACTACCTAGGTTTTCCTCTAGGATTTTTATGGTATTAGGTCAAACATTTAAGTCTCTAATCCATCTTGAATTAATTTTCATATAAGGAGTAAGGAAAGGATCCAGTTTCAGCTTTCTACTTATGGCTAGCCAATTTTCCCAGCACCATTTATTACATAGGGAATCCTTTCCCCATTTCTTGTTTCTCTCAGGTTTGTCAAAGATCAGATGGCTGTAGATGTGTGGTATTATTTCTGAGGACTCTGTTCTGTTCCATTGGTCTATATCTCTGTTTTGGTACCAGTACCATGCTGTTTTGGTTACTGTAGCCTTGTAATATAGTTTGAAGTCAGGTAGCGTGATGCCTCCAGCTTTGTTCTTTTGACTTAGGATTGTCTTGGAGATGCGGGCTCCTTTTTGGTTCCATATGAACTTTAAAGCAGTTTTTTCCAATTCTGTGAAGAAACTCATTGGTAGCTTGATGGGGATGGCATTGAATCTATAAATTACCGTGGGCAGTATGGCCATTTTCACGATATTGATTCTTCCTATCCATGAGCATGGTATGTTCTTCCATTTGTTTGTGTCCTCTTTTATTTCACTGAGCAGTGGTTTGTAGTTCTCCTTGAAGAGGTCCTTTACATCCCTTGTAAGTTGCATTCCTAGGTATTTTATTCTCTTTGAAGCAATTGTGAATGGAAGTTCATTCATGATTTGGCTCTCTGTTTGTCTGTTACTGGTGTATAAGAATGCTTGTGATTTTTGCACATTAATTTTGTATCCTCAGACTTTCTGAAGTTGCTTATCAGCTTAAGGAGATTTTGGGCTGAGACAATGGGGTTTTCTAAATATACAATCATGTCATCTGCAAACAGGGACAATTTGACTTCTTCTTTTCCTAACTGAATACCCTTGATTTCTTTCTCTTGCCTGATTGCCCTAGCCAGAACTTCCAACATTATGTTGAATAGGAGTGGTGAGAGAGGGCATCCCTGTCTTGTGCCAGTTTTCAAAGGGAATTTTTCCAGTTTTTGCCCATTCAGTATGATATTGGCTGTGGGTTTGTCATAAATATCTCCTATTATTTTGAGGTACGTTCCATCAATACCGAATTTATTGAGCGTTTTTAGCATGAAGTGCTGTTGAATTTTGTCAAAAGCCTTTTCTGCATCTATTGAGATAATCATGTGGTTCTTGTCTTTGGTTCTGTTTATATGCTGGATTATGTTTATTGATTTGCGAATGTTGAAACAGCCTTGCATCCCAGGGATGAAGCCCACTTGATCATAGTGGATAAGCTTTTTCATGTGTTGCTGAATCCGGTTTGCCAGTATTTTATTGAGGATTTTTGCATCGATGTTCATCAGGGATATTGGTCTAAAATTCTCTTTTTTTGTTGTGTCTCTGCCAGGCTTTGGTATCAGGATGATGTTGGCCTCATAAAATGAGTTAGGGAGGATTCCCTCTTTTTCTATTGATTGGAATAGTTTCAGAAGGAATGGTACCAGCTCCTCCTTGTACCTCTGGTAGAATTCAGCTGTGAATCCATCTGGTTCTGGACTTTTTTTGGTTGGTAGGCTATTAATTATTGCCTCAATTTCAGAGCCTGCTATTGGTCAATTCAGGGATTCAACTTCTTACTGGTTTAGTCTTGGAAGAGTGTAAGTGTCCAGGAAATTATCCATTTCTTCTAGATTTTCTAGTTTATTTGCATAGAGGTGTTTATAGTATTCTCTGATGGTAGTTTGTATTTCTGTGGGGTTGGTGGTGATATCCCCTTTATCATTTTTTATTGCATCTATTTGATTCTTCTCTCTTTTCTTTATTAGTCTTGCTAGCAGTCTGTCAATTTTGTTGATCTTTTCAAAAAACCAACTACTGGATTCATTGATTTTTTGGAGGGTTTTTTGTGTCTCTATCTCTTTCTGTTCTGCTCTGATCTTAGTTATTTCTTGCCTTCTGCTAGCTTTTGAATGTGTTTGCTCTTGCTTCTCTAGTTCTTTTAATTGTGATGTTAGGGTGTCAATTTTAGATCTTTCCTGCTTTCTCTTGTGGGCATTTAGTGCTATAAATTTCCCTCCACACACTGCTTTAAATGTGTCCCAGAGATTCTGGTATGTTGTATCTTTGTTCTCATTGGTTTCAAAGAACATCTTTATTTCTGCCTTCATTTCGTTATGTACCCAGTAGTCATTCAGGAGCAGGTTGTTCAGTTTCCATGTAGTTGAGCAGTTTTGATTGAGTTTCTTAGTCCTGAGTTCTAGTTTGATTGCACTGTGGTCTGAGAGACAGTTTGTTATAATTTCTTTTCTTGTACATTTGCTGAGGAGTGCTTTACTTCCAATTATGTGGTCTATTTTGAATAGGTGCGATGTGGTGCTGAGAAGAATGTATATTCTGTTGATTTGGGGTGGAGAGTTCTATAGATGTCTATTAGGTCTGCTTGCTGCAGAGATGAGTTCAATTCCTGGATATCCTTGTTAACTTTCTGTCTCGTTGATCTGTCTAATGTTGACAGTGGAGTTTGAAGTCTCCCATTATTATTGTATGGGAGTCTAAGTCTCTTTGATAGTCTCTAAGGACTTGCTTTATGAATCTGGGTGCTCCTGTATTGGGTGCATATATATTTAGGATAGTTAGCTCTTCCTGTTGAATTGATCCCTTTACCATTATGTAATGGCCTTCTTTGTCTCTTTTGATCTTTGATGGTTTAAAGTCTGTTTTATCAGAGACTAGTATTGCAACCCCTGCTTTTTTTTGTTCTCCATTTGCTTGGTAGATCTTCCTCCATCCCTTTATTTTGAGCCTATGTATGTCTCTGCATGTGAGATGGGTCTCCTGAATACAGCAGACTGATGGTTCTTGACTCTTTATCCAGCTTGCCATTCTGTGTCTTTTAATTGGAGCATTTAGTCCATTTACATTTAAGGTTAATATTGTTATGTGTGAACTTGATACTGCCATTATGATATTAACTGGTTATTTCGCTAGTTAGTTGATGCAGTTTCTTCCTAGCCTGGATGGTCTTTACATTTTGGCATGTTTTTGCAATGCCTGGTACCGGTTGTTCCTTTCTATGTTTAGTGCTTCCTTCAGGGTCTCTTGTAAGGCAGGCCTGGTGGTGACAAAATCTCTAAGCATTTGCTTATCTGTAAAGGATTTTATTTCTCCTTCACTTATGAAACTTAGTTTGGCTGGATATGAAATTCTGGGTTTAAAACTCTTTTCTTTAAGAATGTTGAATATTGGCCCCCACTTTCTTCTGGCTTGGAGAGTTTCTGCCGAGAGATCTGCTGTTAGTCTGATGGGCTTCCCCTTGTGGATTACCCGACCTTTCTCTCTGGCTGCCCTTAAGATTTTTTCCTTCATTTCCACTTTGGTGAATCTGGCAATTATGTGTCTTGGAGTTGCTCTTCTCGAGCAGTATCTTTGTGGCGTTCTCTGTATTTCCTGAATTTGAATGTTGGCCTGCCCTACTAGGTTGGGGAAGTTCTCCTGGATGATATCCTGAAGAGTGTTTTTCAACTTGGTTCCATTTTCCCCCTCACTTTCAGGCACCCCAATCAGACATAGATTTGGTCTTTTTACATAATCCCATACTTCTTGCAGGCTTTGTTCATTTCTTTTTCTTCTTTTTTCTTTTGGTTTCTCTTCTCGCTTCATTTCATTCATTTGATCCTCAATCGCTGATACTCTTTCTTCCAGTTGATCGAGTCGGTTACTGAAGCTTGTGCATTTGTCACGTATTTCTCGTGTCATGGTTTTCATCTCTTTCATTTCGTTTATGACCTTCTCTGCATTAATTACTCTAGCCATCAATTCTTCCACTTTTTTTTCAAGATTTTTAATTTCTTTGCACTGGGTACATAATTCCTCCTTTAGCTCTGAGAAGTTTGATGGACTGAAGCCTTCTTCTGTCACCTCGTCAAAGTCATTCTCCGTCCAGCTTTGATCCGTTGCTGGTGATGAGCTACGCTCCTTTGCCGGGGGAGATGCGCTCTTATTTTTTGAATTTCCAGCTTTTCTGCCCTGCTTTTTCCCCATCTTTGTGGTTTTATCTGCCTCTGGTCTTTGATGATGGTGACGTACTGATGGGGTTTTGGTGTAGCTGTCCTTCCTGTTTGATAGTTTTCCTTCTAACAGTCAGGACCCTCAGCTGTAGGTCTGTTGGAGATTGCTTGAGGTCCACTCCAGACCCTGTTTGCCTGGGTATCAGCAGCAGAGGCTGCAGAAGATAGAATATTTCTGAACAGCGAGTGTACCTGTCTGATTCTTGCTTTGGAAGCTTCCTCTCAGGGGGGTACTCCACCCTGTGAGGTGTGGGGTGTCAGACTGCCCCTAGTGGGAGATGTCTCCCAGTTAGGCTACTCAGGGGTCAGGGACCCACTTGAGCAGGCAGTCTGTCCCTTCTCATATCTCAACCTACGTGTTGGGAGATCCACTGCTCTCTTCAAAGCTGTCAGACAAAGTCGTTTGCGTCTGCAGAGTTTTCTGCTGCGTTTGTTATTGTTTACTGTGCCCTGTCCCCAGAGGTGGAGTCTACAGAGACAGGCAGGTTTGCTTGAGCTGCTGTGAGCTCCACCCAGTTCAAGCTTCCCAGCGGCTTTGTTTACCTACTTAAGCCTCAGCAATGGTGGGCACCGCTCCCCCGGCCTCGCTGCTGCCTTGCCGGTAGATCACAGACTGCTGTGCTAGCAATGAGGGAGGCTCTGTGGGCGTGGGATCCTCCCGGCCAGGTGTGGGATATAATCTCCTGGTGTGCCTGTTTCCTTAAAGCGCAGTATTGGCGTGGGAGTTACCCGATTTTCCAGGTGTTGTGTGTCTCAGTTCCCCTGGCTAGGAAAAGGGATTCCCTTCCCCCTTGCGCTTCCCAGGTGGGGTGATGCCTTGCCCTGCTTCAGCTCTCACTGGTCAGGCTGCAGCAGCTGACCAGCACCGATTGTCCAGCACTCCCTAGTGAGATGAACCCAGTACCTCAGTTGAAAATGCAGAAATCACCGGTCTTCTGTGTCGCTCGTGCTGGGAGTTGGAGACTGGAGCTGTTCCTATTCGGCCATCTTGCTCCACCCCCCCTTTTCAATTGGCTTATTTTCCTTGATATATGAATTACCTAGGAATACCACATTTTGGATAAAATCTTTCTCTCCGCAACACTTAGTGGGCAGTTCTTCAATTATCAAAATTAATTGCTAATTAATTAATTCTGCTCTCCAGCTACCACCTCCTCTGCCTGGAAGGTGTCCTTGCTTTTCTATCAGAAAACTTGTGGAATTGCTTTTTATCTTTTAGTTTCTGTAACTTCTTGGTCTTTAAGGTTCCTTACTGATTTTTTCATAGGGAACTCTGTCTTCTGGGTTGTATCCATTTCTTGTCATGATTAACAGTGTTTTTATATACATTTTTATACATGCTTCCTGATATATTTATATAAAATTTTCTCTAAGATATACTTTTTTGGAGTAGGATTCCTGAGTTGTGTGGTATGCACATGTTCCACTTCACTAGGCAATGCAAAATTATTCTCCAAAGTGTTTAGCCAATTTCCATATAATAGCAACCGCATGGAAGGATTCCTATCAATGGATCTGGATTCAGGGCAGGGGCAAACATCATTCAAGCAGAGAATCGAAACAGGCACTTGTACTCATAAAATCACTGGAATAACTAGGGAAACAAAAGTTAAGCCTACCACTGTAATAGTGAATTCAAGAGCACAGTACCATAGCTGAAATGCATGGGACAGAAGCTGCTGTTGCTGCACATTGCAACCCTGAGTCTGGCTGCCACATCTGTTTCTAAATACTCACACTTCTATGGCCTGGCTTGCAAGCAATAACAGCAGAAGGAATATGGCCTGTGCTTCATTTTACCTTCCAAAACGTGTTCAATACACCTACTTAGACAACTCTACTTTTCCTTCATGTTATTTTTCCTCTGCAGAAGAGGTTTTCTCTTCCTTTCTTTTCCATATCTATCTATCTATCTATCTATCTATCTATCTATCTATCTATCGTCTATATATTTTTTTCCCAATTCTTGATTTTAATTAGGATTGTATCTGGCCCATCTCCCTGCCCCACCAAGGAGGCAATGTTTAGTCTACCACTTTCTACCCTCCATGATGTACAAAATATCTAGGCTAAAATGTTTTTAATCAAAACAACTGATTAATGGTTTATAAAGTTAATTTAGTACAGTATGACCAACATTAAAAGCAAAATAAAATAGTATAGGAGAACATAAAAATAACAGTTTATCACATATAGTATATTCTTATAGTAAGGGTATTTTTTGACACCAATTATATACATACATGCAGTAGGTATGCATGTGCATGTATTAGTTTTCTATTACTGCCATAACAAATTACTATAAATTTGTGGCTTAATAAATAAAGGACTGAATTAATGGCATTCACAGCAACCTGGATGGAATTGGAGACCATTATTCTAAGTGAACTAACTCAGGAATGGAAAACCAAACATCATATGTTCTTATTCATAAGTCTTAGCTAAGCTATGAGAATGCAAAGGCATGAGAATGATACAATGGACTTTGGAGACTCGGGGGGAAGGGTGGGAGGGGAGTGAGGGATGAAAGAGTATAAATTGGGTTCAGTGTATACTGGTCAGGTGATGGGTGCACCAAAATCTCACAAATCACCACTAAAGAACTTACTAATGTAACCAAATACCACCTGTTCCCCCAAAACCGAATAAAAAATAAAAGTAAATTTTAAAAATAAAAGTAAATTTTAAAAATCAAAAAATGTAGTGACTTAAAACAGCACCCATTTATTATCTCACAGATGTGTAGGTCAAAATTTCCAATTCCCATAGAAACCAGCTGCATAAAAGACTTCCTGTTTATGGATACAGTGTGGTTCAGTGGAGTCCTCTGCTTAGAATGCCACAGTACTGAAATAGAAGGGCCAGGCAGGCTGTATTCCTTTCTGGGAGTTCTAAGAATGAATCTACTTCCAAGGTAACTCAGGTGATTGGTAGAATTCAGTTCCATGTTGTTATTCTACTGAGGTCCTCATTTCCTTGCTGGCTCTCAGATTAGGATATTCTAGCTCTTGGAGGCCACCCACAATCCTTGGCTCATGGTTCTTTTTCTCTGCCTTCAAAGCTAGCAATGGCCGAGAATGAGATGAAGTGAGTCAATTAGATTACAAAATTAAAAGAGGCAGTCACTTATGTAAGTACACTTGCAGGACTCTGAAAGTGAGTTACTCTTGAAATTTCATATCCTGGGTATCTTATTTACCTCACTCCTGACTCCATTGCAGTGTGTGCGTGTGTGTGTGTGTGTGTGTGTGTGTGTGTGTGTATTGTGTCACAAAGAAAATTTTCTTGGAGTCAAAAAAGTTTGGAAGACTCTAGGCCAGTGGTTCTCAATTTTTTTTTAAATACTTTAAGTTCTAGGGTACATGTGCACAACATGCAGGTTTGTTACATATGTATACATGTGCCTTGTTTGTGTGCTACACACATTATCTCATCATTTACATTAGGTATATCTCCTAATGCTATCCCTCCTCCCTAACCCCTCCCCACAATAGGACCCGATGTGTGATGCTCCCCTTCCTGTGTCCAAGTGATCTCTTTGTTCAATTCCCACCTATGAATGAAAACATGCAGTGTTTGGTTTTCTGTTCTTGTGATAGTTTGCTAAGAATGATGGTTTCCAGCTGCATCCATGTCCCTACAAAGGACACAAACTCATCCTTTTTTATGGCTGCATGGTATTCCATGGTGCATATGTGCCACATTTTCTTAATCCAGTCTGTCACTGATGGACATTTGGGTTGATTCCAAGTCTTTGCTATTGTGAATAGTGCTGCAATAAACAAACGTGTGCAAGTGTCTTTATAGCAGCATGACATACAATCCTTTGGTTATATCCCCAGTAATTGGATGGCTGGGTCAAATGGTATTTCTAGTTCTAGATCCTTGAGGAATTGCCACACTGTTTTCCACAATGGTTGAACTGGTTTACAGTCCCACCAACAGTGTAAAAGTGTTGCTATTTCTCCACATCCTCTCCAGCACCTGTTGTTTCCTGATTTTTTAATGATTGCCATTCTAACTGGTGTGAGATATGAAGTCCTTGCCCATGCCTATGTCCTGAATGGTATTCCCTAGGTTTTCTTCTAGGATTTTTATGGCTTTAGGTCTAACATTTAAGTCTCTAATCCATCTTGAATTAATTTTCATATAAGGAGTAAGGAAAGGATCTAGTTTCAGCTTTCTACTTATGGCTAGTCAATTTTCCCAGCACCGTTTATTAAACAGGGAATCCTTTCCCCATTTCTTGTTTTTGTCAGGTTTGTCAAAGATCAGATGGTTGTAGATGCACGGTATTATTTCTGAGGGCTCTGTTCTGTTCCATTGGTCTATATCTCTGTTTTGGTACCAGTACCATGCTGTTTTCATTTCTATAGCCCTGTAGTATAGTTTGAGGTCAGGTAGCATGATGCCTCCACCTTTGTTCTTTTGACATAGGATTGTCTTGGCAATGCAGGGTCTTTTTTGGTTCCATATGAACTTTAAAGCAGTTTTTTCCAATTCTGTGAAGAAACTCATTGGTAGCTTAATGTGGATGACATTGAATCTATAAATAACCTTGGGCAGTATGGCCATTTTCACGATATTGATTGTTCCTATCCATGAGCATGGTATGTTCTTCCATTTGTTTGTGTCCTCTTTTATTTCACTGAGCAGTGGTTTGTAGTTCTCCTTGAAGAGGTCCTTTACATCCCTTGTAAGTTGGATTCCTAGGTATTTTATTCTCTTTGAAGCTATTGTGAATGGGAGTTCATTTATGATTTGGCTCTGTGTTTGTCTGTTACTGGTGTATAAGAATGCTTGTGATTTTTGCACATTGATTTTGTATCCTGAGACTTTGCTGAAGTTGCTTATCAGCTTAAGGAGATTTTGGGCTGAGATGATGGGGTTTTCTAAATATACAATCATGTCATCTGCAAACAGGGACAATTTGACTTCTTCTTTTCCTAACTGAATACCCTTGATTTCTTTCTCTTCCCTGATTGCCCTAGTCAGAACTTCCAACACTATGTTGAATAGGAGTGGTGAGAGATGGCATCCCTCTCTTGTGCCAGTTTTCAAAGGTAATGCTTCCAGTTATTGCCCATTTGGTATGATATTGGTTGTGGGTTTGTCATAAATAGCTCTTATTATTTTGAAATACATTCCATCAGTACCAAATTAATTGAGAGTTTTTAGAATGAAGGGCTGTTGAATTTTGTCAAAAGCCTTTTCTGCATCTATTGAGATAGTCATGTGATTTTTGTCTTTGGTTCTGTTTATATGCTGGATTACATTTATTGATTTGCGTATATTGAACCAGCCTTGCATCCCGGGGATGAAACCCACTTGATCATGGTGGATAAGTTTTTTGACGTGCTGCTGGATTCGGTTTGCCAGTATTTTATTGAAGATTTTTGCATTGACGTTCAAAAGGGATATTAGTCTAAAATTCTCTTTTTTTGTTGTATCTCTGTCAGGCTTTGATATCAGGATGATGTTGGCCTCGTAAAATGAGTTAGGGAGGATTCCCTCTTTTTCTATTGATTGGAATAGTTTCAGAAGGAATGGTACCAGCTCCTCCTTGTACCTCTGGTAGAATTCGGCTGTGAATCCGTCTGGTCCTGGACTTTTTTTGGATGGTAGGCTATTAATTATTGCCTCAATTTCAGAGCCTGCTATTGGTCAATTCAAGGATTCACCTTCTTCCTGGTTTAGTCTTGGGAGAGTATAAGTGTCCAGGAAATTATCCATTTCTTCTAGGTTTTCTAGTATATTTGCATAGAGGTGTTTATAGTATTCTCTGATGGTAGTTTGTATTTCTGTGGGGTCGGTGGTGATATCCCCTTTATCATTTTTTTATTGTGTCTATGTGATTCTTCTCTCTTTTCTTCCTTATTAGTCTTGCTAGCAGTCTATCAATTGTGTAGATCTTTTCAAAAAACCAGCTCCTGGATTCATTGATTTTTTGGAGGGTTTTTTGTCTCTATCTCCTTCAGTTCTGCTCTGATCTTAGTTATTTCTTGCCTTCTGCTAGCTTTCGAATGTGTTTGCTCTTGCTTCTCTAGTTCTTTTAATTGTGATGTTAGGGTGTCAATTTTAGATCCTTCCTGCTTTCTCTTGTGGGCATTTAGTGCTATAAATTTCCCTGTACACACTGCTTTAAATGTGTCCCAGAGATTCTGGTATGTTGTATCTTTGTTCTCATTGGTTTCAGAGAACATCTTTATTTCTGCCTTCATTTCGTTATGTACCCAGTAGTCATTCAGGAGCAGGTTGTTCAGTTTCCATGTAGTTGAGCAGCTTTGATTGAGTTTCTTAGTCCTGAGTTCTAGTTTGATTGCACTGTGGTCTGAGAGACAGTTTGTTATAATACCTGTTCTTGTACATTTGCTGAGGAGTGCTTTACTTCCAACTATGTGGTCTATTTTGAATAGGTGCGATGTGGTGCTGAGAAGAATGTATATTCTGTTGATTTGGGGTGGAGAGTTCTGTAGATATCTATTAGGTCTACTTGGTGCAGAGTTAGGTTCAATTCCTGGATATCCTTGTTAACTTTCTGTCTCGTTGATCTGTCTAATGTTGACAGTGGGATGTTGAAGTCTCCCATTGTTATTGTATGGGAGTCTAAGTCTCTTTGTAAGTCTCTAAGGACTTGCTTTATGAATCTGGGTGCTCCTGTATTGGGTGCATATATAGGATAGTTAGCTCTTCCTGATGAATTGATCCCTTCACCATTATGTAATGTTCTTCTTTGTCTCTTTTGATCTTTGATGGTTTAAAGTCTGTTTTATCAGAGACTAGGATTGTAACCCCTGCTTTTTTTTGTTTTCCATTTGCTTAGTAGATCTTCCTCCATCCCTTCACTTTGAGCCTATGTGTGTCTCTGCGTGTGAGAGAGGTCTTCTGAATACAGCAAACTGATGGTTCTTGACTCTTTATCCAATTTGCCAGTCTGTGTCTTTTAATTGGAGCATTTAGTCCATTTACATTTAAGGTTAATATTGTTATGTGTGAACTTGATCTTGTCATTATGATATTAGCTGGTTATTTTGCTCGTTAGTTGATGCAGTTTCTTCCTAGCCTCAATGGACTTTACATTTTGACATGTTTTTGCAATGGCTGGTACCTGTTGTTCCTTTCCATGTTTAGTGCTTCCTTCAGGATCTCTTGTAGGGCAGGACTGGTGGTGACAAAATCTCTAAGCATTTCCTTGTCTCTAAAGGATTTTATTTCTCCTTCATTTATGAAACTTAGTTTGACTGGATATGAAATTCTGGGTTGAAGCTTCTTTTCTTTAAGAATGTTGAATACTGTTCCCCACTCTCTTCTGGCTTAGAGAGTTTCTGCCGAGAGATCTGTTGTTAGTCTGATGAGCTTCCCTTTGTGTGTAACCCGACCTTTCTCTCTGGCTGCCCTTAACATTTTTTCCTTCATTTCAACTTTGGTGAATCTGACAATTATGTGTCTTGGAGTTGCTCTTCTCAAGGAGTATCTTTGTGGCATTCTCTGTATTTCCTGAATTTGGATATTGGCCTGCCTTACTAGGGTGGGGAAGTTGTCCTGGATGATATCCTGCAGAGTGTTTTCCAACTTGGTTCCATTTTCCCTGTCACTTTCAGACACACTAATCAGACATAGATTTGGTCTTTTCACATAATCCCATACTTCTTGGATGCTTTGTTCATTTCTTTTTACTCTTTTTTTCTCCACACTTCTCTTCTCGCTTCATTTCATTCATTTGATCTTCAATCACTGATACTCTTTCTTCCAGTTGATTAAGTCAGTTACTGAAGCTTGTGCATTTGTCACGTAGTTCTCATGTTATGGTTTTCATCTCTATCAGTTCTTTTAAGGTCTTCTCTGCATTCATTATTCTAATTATCCATTCAACCATTCTTTTTTCAAGGTTTTTATTTTCTTTGAGCTGTTTACGTAGTTCCTCCATTAGCTCTGAGAAGTTTGATCAACTGAAGACTTCTTCTCTCAACTTGTCAAAGTCATTCTCCGTCCAGCTTTGTTCCATTGCTGGCAATGAGCTGCGTTCCTTTGGAGGGGGAGATGCACTCTGATTTTTTGAATTTCCAGCTTTTCTGCACTGCTTTTTCCCCATCTTTGTGGTTTTATATGCCTGTGGTCTTTGATGATGGTGACGTACTGATGGGGTTTTGGTGTTGGTGTCCTTTCTGTTTGTTAGTTTTCCTTCTAACAGTCAGAACCCTCAGCTGTAGGTCTGTTGGAGTTTGCTTGAGGTCCACTCCAGACCCTGTTTGCCGGGGTATCAGCAGCGGAGGCTGCAGAAGATACAATATTGTTGCACAGCGAGTTTTGCTGTCTGATTCTCGCTCTGGAAGCTTCATCTCAGGGGTGTACCCAGCCATGTGAGGTGTGAGGTGTCGGTCTGCACCTAGTGGGGGATGTCTCCCAGTTCGGCTACTCAGGGGTCAGGGACCCACTTGAGCAGGCAGTCTGTCCATTCTCAGACCTCAACCTCCATGCTGGGAGATCCACTGCTTTCTTCAAAGCTATCAGACAGGGGCATTTACCTCTGCCGAGGTTACTGCTGCTTTTTGTTTAGCTATGCCCTGTTCCCAGAGGAGGAGTCTACAGTGGCAGGCAGGCCTCCTTGAGCTGCGGTGGGCTCCACCCAATTCGAGCTTCCTGGTGGCTTTGTTTATCCACTTAAGCCTCAGCAATGGCAGGCGCCCCTCCCCCAGCCTCGCCATCACCTTGCAGTTAGAGCTCAGATTGCTGTGCTAGCAATAAGGGAGGCTCCGTGGGCGTGGGACCCTCTGGGTCAGGTGTGGGATATAATCTCCTGGTGTGCCATTTGCTAAGACCCTTGGTAAAGTGCAGTATTAGGGTGGGAGTTACCCGATTTTCCAGGTGTTGTGTGTCTCAGTTTCCCTTGGCTAGGAAAAGGAATTCCCTTCCCCCTTGTGCTTCCCAGGTGAGGCAATGTCTTGCCCTGCTTCTGCTCTCGCTGGTCGGGCTGCTGCAGCTGACCAGCACCGATTGTCCAGCACTCCCCAGTGAAATGAACCCAGGACCTCACGTGAAAATGCAGAAATCACCCATCTTCTGTGTCACTCACGCTGGGAGCTGGAGGCTGGAGCTGTTCCTATTTGGCCATCTTGGGTGCCGGGCTTGGTTCTCAAATTTTAATGTGCATAAATCACCTGGGAATCTTGTTAAACTGCAGATTCTGATGTGGTAGGTCTGGGGTAGGGCCTGAGATTCTGCGTTTCTAACAATGCTGGTGATTCCCAGAATATACATTGAGGAAGTTAACAAGCCCTCTAAATAATTCTAATATATGCTATCATTTCAGAACCACTGTAGTTCTCTTAAAACACTAATTACTGCACCCAACTTCTAAAGTGATTGATTTAGTAGGTTTAGGAAGAGACTTAGGAAGTTGTTAGAAATAAAACTTCCTAGGTGATGTTGCTGCTACTTGCCCAGGGAACACAGTTTGAGAACCATTATAGTGCTCTGGACCTCTGGGCTCCAAACTTACCTTATCAGGCTGGATTTCCTGCTTTGCTATCAGCTTCACATGGCTTATTGCAATTTCTCAACAGTGTCTTTCATTCATTTAAAAGCATATTTTAAAATATTCTTTCTTTTAAAATAGTTTAAATGATTTGAGGCTATATGACTTTGGGCTCTCTGGTATTCCATATTGCTAAAAATTGAACAAAATTCACACTGCTTTTACTTGATGGCTCAGCATTTGTCTTAATTCAATTCATTTCACTGAGGAGCTGCAAGGTTCATTTAAAATTTTTCTTGGTTAGGAAGCTAAGTTTTTTTTATTTTAGCTATACACAGAATCCCTTATCTTCCCTCAAATTCAGTAAGTTTCAGGGAGGGTAAAATATAACATATGAGTAAACTGCAGACAGAACTCAGAACATGATAACCCAAAATATGGCATCTTGGAATAGTGAGTGTCTTAAGCTGAAAAATTACTATGGAAGCAAGAAGGTCTCTTTGACCTTCTCCTGCCACCCTCTCTCCTCAAGCAGGCCATAGAATCTAGAATTCATTTTTCCTTTTCTCCCCTGAAGTGGGCCATAAAACCAAACTGACCTTTCCCTGAAGCAAGTTATGTGACCCTCATTCCAAAAGACCCTCATTCCAAAAGGCCCTCCATCTAACTTGATGAAAGGACCATCCTTATCTTTGAAGGCACAGAAAATAATCTGATAAAACAGGCCTTACTGATTTCCCCCCAGTTTATTACCATCATATCATCTTCCTTTTTGTCCAATCACGTTTCTTCACAACTGTCTATTTTTTAATTAGACTTAGCATAAAATATACAGAGATATTCCTGTTTTTTCCAGATCTTCATTTCTGAGGCTTCTGTGTCACTTACAATTTATAATAAATCAATTTTTATGCTTATATTAATCTGTTTTTTGTTATGGGGGTCTCAGTCATGAACCTTGAGATGGTTAAGGAACAAATGGTACTTTTTCTCTCCTATACTTACTGCCTTCTTTATCAGAAGCTCATGTCTTAATTTCTGCTTGGTCTTCCTGAAAACCAGGATAGCCTCACTATCAAATAGATAGTAATCAGTAAATGCACATTAAGTAAAATATGGAAGTTGTTCAATACTTTTAAAAATTGCAGGGATTCTTAGGGTAAAGAATATTTTATGGCTCATCAATTATGAAACTCTAACATGAAACAAGAATTCAGTACATTAATCATTCTCAGGCATTCATTATATTCATCTTTAAGAGATGAAACTGAGTTCAAAGATGGCTTGTTCATCTCTGTAATGCCAGTGCCTATTACAGACCCTAACACCTAACAGACACTCAGTAAATGTATGGTAAACGGATAGTGTTTGGATGAATGAACTAATCAATGACACAGAATAGAGCAGCATTAGCAACTAGAATAAAACATTGTTGTGTCTGAATCAGACATCAGGTAGATCACAATAAATTTGTTACTAGTAAAAATTAGAAGATTTTGAAATTTGAAAAGAATAAAAGTTAATGCAAAAAAATAGCATCATTTTAATTCACTTACATTCTCTATGTTTTCTCAAGTGTAAGTTTTTTGAGGATCACTTCATTAGGAATTGTTGATAATCTTCGGAATCTACTGTCTCTTCTGCAGTCCTCCATCTAGATATATGTCTTGTGATTGCATCACATGTGTTTTGTGATGCACTGTGGTTCCATAATAAAGTTCTTTTTGAGAGCCACTGAAATATATCACCCAAATGATATATTTCCAATCATTTATAATAAAATAATTTATATAATTATTTCAAATTAATGTTATTACATGAAATAAAATGATATTTATATTAAGCATTACTTTTTGCCTAATAATTTATAATATAAATCACACAGGAAAACAATTGCAGTTTATTTAAACATGAGTAGTAATTATTAATCATATATCATGACATAATTACAAATTATTACATAAATGATTTGCTCTTCAAAAGAACATTTTTCTTAAGTTTCAATAGTTTCTAAAATATTTGAAAAATTCTTTGCTTAGAAATTTTTCTTTCTCAGTTTCTTCTCCTAAAATCAAGACAATTACATTCACAAGCTTGTAATAAATTTTTTATAAAGTTTTGGAAGAGTAAGGAGACGTGACATTCTCTTCTATATCATTACAGCAATTTTGAGGAAAACTTTGACAACCCAAAAAGCAAAGTGAAAAGAAAAATGAGACAGGCACATTGTTTAATATACAACAGCACTTTTTAATATTCTTTATACTATTGTTAGTTAATAGAACTTCTGAAACTATTTTTTTCCTCCATTGAAAACCAGGATTTGAGGTAACCCACAAGATTGATTTATTTTCTGGTTCAACTGCAAAGAGGACAGAGTATCTTAGACTATTATTGAATAATAGAAGACATATGCTATTAATATAGAAAGCATACAAAAATATGTAGTCTATCCGGAACATTGAGGAAAATACACTGGCATGTCTTCACTATGTATAACATTGACACCATCAATACTATATCACCATGATGATATGAGATAAAGTATGTTAGCCACCTAGGAGCATAGATAAGAACCCTTTCTGATCAATCTTTCACTATTAAAAAATAAGGTATTCTTTTGTTTGCTCTATGGAATATATCACTGCAGGGTGCGTATTCATTACGTTAGAGATGCGTATCCACTCTGAACTTTTGCAAGGCTATTTTCTGTATTTCAGAACCACCTACATGTTTTCACTAATTTAAATAATTCTAGTCCTCTCTATATTCTTGTTTGCTACAAAATGACTCTTGAAAATGGTAACTTCAGACTTTCAAGTTGTTGGTCTTATTTTATTCCAAGCTTTTGTTTAATTGCTGGCAACTCAGAAGCTCCAATATATGTTCACTTAGTACTTCAGCCCCATTGATCTTTCAAAAACTATTCTATTACATTGTAGTGAGTAGTTGAATATGTTTTTAAATAAAATTGTAAGCAAGTCATTTTGTTTACATAATATATAATATATTAAATTATATAAAAAATTAAAAATAATTATATAAATAATTTTATATATTTATAATTAATGCTTATTACATTAAATAAAACCTAAACAAGTCTCCTTTCCACTTTATATACTTTGCCATTATGTAGAGCAAATATTCTGCGAATGTAATTGGTGTACCTCTTTAAGATATCCAGCAATAATATTACTCAGCTGATTTATTTGTACATTTAATTAGAGAAAATATCAGGACTCTCAAATATTAAAGCCACTTTAAAAAGATAACAATGTAGCCATTGTGGATATTTAGAGGAGCTGATGCAGACTCTGAAGGCAACTTCTGGAGTTCTATGCATATATTAAATATTGTTAGCATCATGGAACTAAGTGCATAACACACCAAGGTGGTGCTTTTGAAATGAACAGCACCCTTTAATGGATGAACCATAGTTCAACAAATCTCCCCTAGTTCCTGGGACTGCCTTTGCCTTCATGTTCATGGATGTTTTCTTAAGTTGTTGTGACAGAACAAGTATGGAGAGGGAGATTTAAGACCATGCTGAGGTAATTATTGTTGAAAAGAACTGAATTAGGTCAAAATAAGACTCACAAACATGATCTTGATTTTTGAAATTGCTTTATATATTTTCTGATGACCAGCTTATTCCATTATCCAAGCCCAGGTCATGTGTCCCCTCTTTTCTCATTCATTCATTTCCCCCCACCCCCATTCAATAAGCATGAGCACCTGCTATGGGCCAAGCACTATTCCAGGTGCAAGGCATCACCAGAGAGAAAGGAGAAAATGATCTGTGCCATCACAGAGGTAATTGAACATTTTTTAAAAATTATGTTGTGGTGATTAACATAGTTTTGTTATTTAGGCATATTTTGATCTCCTGTTAGATATAAAGTGTTTTGATGTCAGCCTCATGGTCTAATTCATGAATATTTTCCCCATTGCACTTATCACAAGGTCTTACCACTACCACTATAAAACCATTGAAGTGTGATGATTAAATGAATGATCAAATAGAGGACCGAATGAATCAATATCTGGTCTATTATGCCTGAGCAATGCAATATAATTTTTACTCTTTTGAAATAGCACAAAACAAGCTCAGCCTTTCGATTAGAGTCATATAAAATTTGGGGGCACCAAAAAGCTATCATAATAAAATTTTAAAAGTCATCCAAACCTATTTATTTGGAATTTTGGAATGCATTTTTATAACCTAACCTAACCAAACCAGGAAGGGAAAAAAGGCTGAAAATGTAGAATGGTATATTTACCTAATACACTTAACACTTAGAAGAGGCCATTAATGTGTATTATAAAATAATGGTATTTTATGAAATTGCAGCAGGGAAGTTTTTTATACTTCCCTAAATATTTCTTTTTGCATAATAATGACTCAATGAACAAAGCTTAGAAATTATCTCTGCACTTTGGTTTATTTAGAAAGAGTTTCCTTTCATGTGTGTAAATGATCTTTGAAGAAATAAGTTACATAGGTAATTTTTTTTAAAATGAGATTAATATGAACAAAATTTAGGGAAGAGAGGAAAGGAAATGTCTATTGGAAATGTCTTTCGCTGAGGCATCTTCCTTCCTTTCTGAGATGTCATTTGGGTTTCTCTTATTCCGCTCTGTTCTTTAGCTTTTAATTTCTTCCTATACTTCCTGCCCCAACATTGTCATTTTATCTTTACTTTTTTATATACTTAAATTATTTTGGTATAAATTATTTTTGTTCATGAGCAGACTCAATTACATTTTTTATACAAGGTATTTCACTTAACTTTGAAAAATGTTCTTCAGTTTCAAAAGGCATGGGGCAAGGGAAGAATTTATTTCAAATTTATGGTTTTGCCCAGAAATTCAGAGGCAGAGTTATGCAATAGTAGTAAAATGGACTATAGCTCCTCACATGCACACACACATTTGCTTCACTCTTCCTTTCAAGATACAGAATAGTTAGCATAAGGGAAGGCGAATGTCGGTCACCACCACTTGCCATCAATTTGCAAGACTGATGTCTAGAGAAAAGTTACAAATGATGGAGTTATGAAAGATGTTTGTCTTGAACCCCATAACTTTAAAAAAATTGGGTATATGTAATGTTACATACATACTGAAAAGTATATCATACATATACATATGGTTTGAAGAATGGTTATGATAATAAAATAAACATCAGTGTATCCTCCATGTTAAGAAATCATATCCACCCAGTACTTCAGAAATGCCCTGTGTACTCTTCTTTCCTCCAGCAAAGGAAACCACTATCTGGTGTTTTGTGTTAATTATGTCTTTGGTTTTCTTTATCGTTTTGCCACTTACTTATGTATCTCTAAACAATGTATTGTTTAGTTTATTTTTGTTTTTAACTGAGTAAAAAGTGCAAACCTAGCTGTGTAAGAAAAGGAGAATATTGCCACTATACTATTAGAGGAAGGTTCCAGGGAAGGTAAGCCAAATAGAATTTCTGGGCCACATGCTGGTCTCAACTTCCTTTGGAGTTTACAAGTGCCCCTCCTGAGGAAACTGGAAAAAGGACAATTTGATAAGAATTTGTCCTAGAAAGCATAAAGAAATTTGGCAGAAAGGTGGGCTAGATGTGAAACCAGATACCAAGAAAAAGCATGGCCACAGAGAGTGGGCTGCTTTCTGTTTTCTGTTTACAGCCCACAGAGGCCCAACTCCAGCTCTCAGGAGTATATTAAAGCAGAACCTTTCTGCAGGATAAAATGAGAGTCCTCAGCTGATCCAGGCATAAGGCTTAGAAGGGAGAGTGGGGACCTCATTAGCACATGGGCCAGTTCTCCTGAATATTCTGTTCCTGGATTTAAAAAATAGCAGAATTTTAGCAGGGATCCTAGTGATGACAAACCACATCACATTGAATAACACTTTTGTAACCTATATTAGAAGCTCAAAGTACAGTGAAGTCTTCATCTCTAGAAAGAGAAACCTGATACAACTCTTAAATGACATTTCTCCATCTCTGAAAAAAACTTAAACATCAAACAGGTACTACATTGGCTTTAACACAGAATCAAGACAGATCCGGTAAGATCTCATGCAAACCTGTCTCTCTAACCTCATGTCTCACCACTTTCTCTGTGCTGTGACAATGCTCACATATTTGCACTGCTTGGAACACATCCCATTTTTTATCCCTCTTTGTCTCTGTTCATATTGTTCTCTTGTTTCGGGGCCCACTTCCTGCCTAATTTCCCTGCCAAACTTCTCATCCTTTAAGATTCATATCTCTATTATACAATAGCTATTCCTTCAGCCTCCTAGGTGGTACTTGTCTCTGTGTTCCCGTAATACTTTTCACTTATCACTGGCATAGCCTCATCAAATTGTATTTTAACCTGCATACTCCCCTGCCTTTCTGTGAACTTCTTAAGATCAATGAGTGCAACTCATATATTGTTTAACCATAACTGTATACCATTATCACATCTAAACGCTAACAATAATATCTTATTGTCAGCAAATGTCCAGTGTTAAAAGTTCTCTGTTTATCTCATACCTCATTTGTATTTGTTAATATAGGATTAAAAGAATGTCCATGTATTGCAACTGGTTGATCTCTTAAGTCTCTTTTCGTCTCGAAATTACTCTTCCATTTCCTTTCCTTTTCTTTAATCTGAAAATATATTTGTTGAGGAGCTGGGTGTTTTTCTTTAGAATTTCCATTTTCTTTCCCATGGAGTAATTTTTTATATGCCTCTGACTTTTATATTTCCTCTAAATTGGTAGTTAGATCTAGAAACCTGATCAAGCTTGAACATAAGCATCCATTGACAGATAAATGGGTAAAGAAAATGCAGCATTTTCTTTATATATATGTATGTGCTGCATTTTCTTTATCCATTTATCTGTCAATGGATGCTTAGTTTGATTCCATATCTTGGTAATTGTGAAGAATGCTGCAATGAACATAGGAATGCCAGTATCTCTTCAATGTACTGATTTCATTTTTTAAAATACATATACCCAGAAGTGGGATTGCTGGATCATATAGTAGTTCCGGTTTTATTTTTTTGAGGAATATCCATACTGCTTTCCATAATAGTTATGCTAATCTACATTCCCACCAATAGTATACAAAGATTTCCATTTTCTCCACATCCTTGCAACATTTGTTTTGTCTTCTTGATAATAACCATTCTAAGAAGTGTGAGGTGATAGCTCACTGTGGTTTTTATTTGCATTTCCCTAATGATTAGGAATGTTAAGAATTTTTTCATATGTTTTCTTTTAAGAAATGTCTGTTCTCATCTGTTGCCCAGTTTAAAATTGGGTTATTCATTTTCTTGCTATAAAGTTGTTTCAGTTCCTTATATATTTTGAATATTAACCCCTTATCAGATGTATGATTTGCAAACATTTTCTCTCCTTTTGTAGGCTGTCTCTTCACTTATTTTCTTTGCTGTCCAGAAGCTTTTTAGTTTGATACAATCCCATTTGCCCAGTTTTGCGTTTGTTGCCTGAGCTGTGGGGGTCATATCCAAAATGTAATCTCCCAGACCAATGTAAAGAAGCTTTTTCCCTATGTTTTCTCTTAGTAGCTTTATAGTTTCTGGCCTTACAATTAAGTACGTAACCTATTTTCAGTTGAGTTTTACATATGGCACAAGAAATCAGTCTAATTTCATTCTTTTGCATGTGTGTATTCATTTTTCCCAAAACCACTTATTGAAGAGACTGTCCATTCCCCGTGGTGTGTTCTTGCTGCCTTTGTTGAAGGTCATTTGACTGTAAATGTATGGATTTCTTTTTGGGCCCACTATTTTCTTCGATTGGTCTATATATTTGTTTTTATGCCAGTACTCTGCTGTTTTATTATACCTTTGTAGTATATTTTGAAGTCAGATGGTGTGATGCCTTTAGTTTTGTTCTTTTTGCTCAAAATTGCGTTGGTTATTCAGGATTTTTGTGGTGCTATACAAATTTTAGAATTAAAAAAATTTCTGTAAAAACCTCATTGGAATTTTTAGTAGGAATTTCATTAAATCCGTAGGTCACTTTGAGTAGTATAGGCATTTTTATGATATTAATTCTTCCAATCCATGAAAATAAGATATTTTTCCATTTATTATTTCATCTTCAATTTATTTCATCAATATTTTATAGTTTTCAACATAGAAAACAATGTAGAAACTCCCTGGTCGAATTTATTTCCAAATATTTTTTGTATTTTTAAAATGCTATTGTATAGAATTTTATTGATTTCTATTTGGATAGTTTGTGGTTAGTGTACAGAAATGCTGTTGATTTTATAGCTGACTTTGCACTATACAACTTTATGGAATTTATCAGTTCCAAGGGTTTTTGGTGAAATCTTTACAGTTTTCTATGTATAAGGTCATGTCATTAGCAAAGAGGGACAATTTTACTGCTTTCTTTTCAATTTTGGTGCTTTTTATTTCTTTTTCTTGCCTAACTGCTTTGGCTAGGACCTCCAGTACTATATTGAATAGAAGTGGTGAGAGTAGAGATCCTTGCTTTATTACTAATCTTAGAGGGAAAGCTTTCAACTTTTTACTGTGTAGTATAATGTTAACTGTAACCTTGTCATGTGTGGCCTTTATCATGTTGAGAAACATAACAAAAAAAAATTGATATATTCTTTCTGTAGTTATTTGATGAGAGTTTTAATCATAAATGAATGTTGAATCTGTCAAATGCTTTTTCAGCATCTATTGAAATAATCACATGATTTTTATCTTTCATTTTATTAAGTCACATCAATTGATTTGCATATGTTAAACCATCTTTGCAACCCAAAAATAAATACCACATAATCATGGTATATGATTCCTTTAATGTGCTGTGGAATTTGGCTTTATGTACTTTTTGAGGATTTTTGTGGTTCATCAGGGATGAAGATTCTTGATTGCATATGTCTATTTGTCTTAATTCTCTATATGCCTATTTTATAAAAATTCTTATGTTATTTAATTCCTCTTACTCTTGGTTACCTTTTGGCTGAAAAAATGTGACATTTTTCATAGCAATTATTTGTTTATTTTTAATACTTTAAAATATTTTGATTGGCATATATATACGTACTTCTTGTAATAGAATAGCTATTATGAAAAAGACAAAATACAAGTGTTGCAAGTATGTAGAGAAAAGAGAAACTTTGCACACTGTTGGTGGGAATATAAATTAGTACAACTGTTGTGAAAAATGATATGGTGATTCCTCAAAAATTTAAAAACAGAACTACTATATGATCCACCAATCCCACTTCTAGATATATATATATATATATTTTAATGACATCAGTACATTGAAGAGATACCTGCATCCCTATGTTCATTGCAGCATTCTTCACAATTACCAGTAAAAATATATTTATATATATATGTGTGTGTGTGTGTATATATGTGTGTGTGTGTGTGTGTGTATACACACACACAATTTTAAAAATTCATTTTGGTAGAGATGAGATCTCAATATGTTTCCTGGGCTAGTCTCAAACTCCTGGACTCAGGCAACCCTTCTTCCTTAACTTCCCAAAGTGCTGTGATTACAGGTGAGAGCCACTTTGCCCAGCCTGCTTTGTATGTTTGAACATATATCATATTCATAAAGGTTTGATGCTGTTGTGTGTTCTTAGTAGATTGTTCCTTTTATCAATATTAATAATCATTTTTGATTTCCTGGAATTTTTACCAGGAAAATTTTTTACTGACTAGTATGGCAGGAAAATTGCTATGTAATCATTATGTTAATATTTGGCAGATTTTTAAAATATCCCTTTATTTTTTAACACTTTTCTTTTTTTCAGGTTTATCTTTTGGTAAATAATAAATAGCTACATTTTTATCTTTTTAGCAACCTGACATCTCTGTCTTTTAATAGGTCTAATAAAACAACTCACATTATGTGATTCTCCTTTTTGGGTTCTGCCAACAGGAAGCATTATAATATATCACTTGGCTCAGCACATAGGTAATGTTTGTTCACTTTTGTCTGGACCCTGACCACAGGGAGATTGTGACATAATGCTGGGCCCAGCACCAATGTGAGGTCACTCTCCAGCTTTGGTACTGCACAAAACAGACACTGTGACATATATCTAGGCCAATTGCCTAGGTGAAGTGAATCTCCTCTCTTGCCAAAGTCCTTCCCACAAAAGGGGTTTTAATATATCACTGAAATCAGCATCCAAGTGATGTGACACTTCTGCCAGGGTCCTGCCCACAACGTGGATTGTGACATCTCACTGGACCCACAAACATGTAGGTTATGAGACTTTCTTGCCTTATCTCTTGCCACCAGTGATATTGTGCCATTATATACCTGAGACCATAACAAAAGCCTAATAACAACTCATGTGCATGGAGCCGGGACATGTGCAGGATGGTGACTCAAACTTTTCCACAAGTGTAATTGTGACATATCCCTTTGCCCAGCTCCTGAGTGATTTACTAATTATGTCTATGTATAGCCCACAAGTCAGATTGTGATGAATACCTTGGTCAAGCCCCTTGGTGATTTGACAGCGCTATCTTAACAATGTCCTCATAAGGGATTGTAAAATATTTCTGGACTCATCTTCTAGGTTACATGACTCTTCTCTCCTGCCTGTACACTGCTTCCTTTGGTAATTGTAGCATTTTTAATACTGCATCCAAATGATATGACTTTCATGCCTGGGCCCTGGCAACAGAAGGCATTGTGACAAATTTTGGGGCCCATCATTTAGGTGATATGACTCTCCTCTTCTGCCTGGACACTGCCAACAAGGGACATTGTGCCACAGAGCTGGACCTAGAGCACAAGTTATGTGACATTTCTGGTGGGACCCTGCCTACAAAGAGAATATTGAAATATTTCTGGCCCAGCATTTAGGTGATGTGGCTGTTCTGTCTGCTTCATAACCAAACAGGAAATTGTAACATAAATAGGCACAGCGTACAGGAATAGTAATGACTCTTATACGTGGACTCAGCCAATAGAGGATATTTTGACTCTTATAACTAAATTCAGGAACATGCATGATGTCCTGGGTCATCTTCTTGTACAAAGGTCATGAAAGATTACAACATTCACATGTATTTTACAAAGTCTTTGAATTATACAGACAGAGCCAAAGCAGGGCTCGGCACACAGGTGACATTGTGAGTCTTGCATGCACACCCAGCTGACAGTAATGACTGTCATCATCTCACATGGATGAAGCAGACTGTCACTCACGAAAACAGGACATGTGTGGTATTGTAAATCTCATCTCTGGAATTTTCTGACAGTGTGATTGTGATATAAATCTTTTCCAAGATTTTCCAAATTACACAAACACCTGTGTAATTTGACTCTCCAGACTTGTTCCAACCCATATATAGGATTGTGATGTCTACCTAGGCCAGCCTCCAGGTGATGTGATTCTCCTGCCTGGGCCCTTCTCTCAGTAAGCATTGTGACATATCACTGGATCTGGCATCCAGGTGATGTTACATTCTTGCCTGGGACATGCCCACCAAAATTGTTGTGACATATTTCTGTGTCCACCTCATACTTGATGTAACTCTCCTCTCTGGAATGGGCCCTGCACAAAGAAAGGATAGTGACATATTTCAAGGCCAGGTACACAGGTGAACGTACTCTTTTGCCAGAGCCATGCCCAATGGAGGGCATTGTGACATATCTCTGGGCCTATCACTGAAGTGAAGTGATGCCCTTCATGGACCCTTACTCACATGGAGCATTGTGAAATAATCAGAGAACCTGTACTTAGGTGATGTAACTCTCTTGCCTGAGTGCTGTCCTAAGAGAGCCTTGTGACATATCTCAGGACCCAGCACCCAGGTGATGTGGCTATTCTGCCTGGTTTCTGCCCACATGCTACGCTGTGACATATTTCTAGGGAAGCACCTAGGTGATGTGACTCTCCTTGCCTGCCTCAGCCCTGCCTACTGGTGACACTGGGACATGTCTCTGAGCCCATAACCTAAGTGATGTGACTCTTTTTCTGCCTGAACCTTCACCATAGGAGGATTTTGACACATTGCTGAGCCCAGCACTCAGGATATGTGACTCTCTTTTTTTTTACTGAGCCATTCCCACAAAAAAGGAATTTTGACCTATTGCACAGCCCAGCACCCAGATGATGTTACTCTTCTGCCTGGGTTCTACATAAAGAGGAAATTATGGCATATTGTATATTTCTGGGCCCAGCACCCTTGTGATGTGACTCTTCTGCCCATGCTGGAGCCAGCAAAGTTATTTTGACATATCTTAGGCCCATTATGTAGGTGTTTTGGCTCTCATAAGTTGGCTGGGTTTTTTCCACATATGGAATGGTGACATATTGCTGGGTCAAACACCCAGATAATATGACCCAATTTTCTATACCCAGGCTAGAGAAGGCGTTGTGACATATTACATGGCATAGCATCTAAGTGATGTTACCCTCCTGCTTAGTTTTTACCCACAAAAGGAATTATGATACATATCTTGCTTCAGTTCACAGACATGATGATCAAACTTATATTGGGATTCAGCCAATAGGAGGTATTTTGCCTCTCTTTGTTAAGCTTAGGGCAATATGTAAGGTCCTGGGTTGCATATTCATACCAAGCTCACAGAAGCTTACAACACTAACTTATATTTTATAAACATTTTTGTGGTAGAGAGATTCATAACAGGGCCCAGCAAAAAGTTCAGATTGGGACACTCTGTTACACACCCAAGTGAAATTAAAAGTTGTCCACATCCCACATTTATAATGCCCACTGCTGAGGTCCTGAGTCTAACAAGCGAATACAGCACAAAGTTAAAATTGTGACTTCTATATGTAGATGTGGACACAAGTGGGATGGTGACTCATCTCTGGACCCAGCCCACAGGAATAATGGATCTTATCCTTAACCATGCCTGTAGGAGAGATGTTGACTATCAAACCTGGGTTTAGGGCAATATGTAAGAGTGTGAGTCCATACCAGCATGTAGGCCTCAGAGAGGTTTGCAACTCTCATGCAGGTTTTATAAAGTCCTCAGATGTTGAAGAGAATGTCATACATTGGCCCAGCACACACGTGAGATTGTGACTCTAATATACACATTCAGCTAAAGATTAAGGATGTCACCCTCAAAGATGATGAGATTGTGTCATATCACTGGGCATAGTACCCAGGTGCTGAGAATTTTGGCTCAAATTTCTTTCCATGGGTGCAATGTTACATATCACTGGGTCAGAATCATGATAATGTGACTCTTCTACCTGGGCCCTGCCAACAGGGGATATTATCACATATCTCTGGGCCTGCCAGCTAGGTGGTGTGTCTCTCCAACCTGTACCCTGCTCCCAGAGGACATTTTGAAATATCGCTGAGTCTAGCATCTAGGTAATGTAACTCTCTTTTCCTGCCTGGGTTCTGCTTACCAAAGGAATTGTGACATTTGGCTAAATGAAAAACCTAGGTGGTATGTCTCTCCTCTGTTTTCAAGAGTTTGTATCTGTGCTGCATTCTGTTTCATTACTTTGGTGTTCTACCTTTATACTGGCACCAAAGTTCTTTGATCACTGTAGGCTTGTTTTGTGTTTGGAAATTATTAAGTGTAATGCTTCCAATACTTTTCTACTTTTTAAAGATTGTCAGGCTTTTCAAGGTCCCCTGAGATCTTACGTAATTTTGTGGTTTATTTTTTCTATGTTTGGAAAAGTATAATTTAAAATTGAAAAGGGGTGTGTTGAATGTATGGGTCACCTTAAGCAGCATGGACATCTTTGCCTTATTATGTCTTCTAACCATCGAAAAAGAGCATGCTCAAAAGTTTGTTGTTGGCCAGGCCCGGTGGCTCATGCCTGTAATCCTAGCACTTTGGGAGGCTGAGGAGGGCAAATGGCAAGGTCAGGACATCGAGACCATCCTGGTCAACATGGTGAAACCCCTGTTTCTACTAAAATACAGAAAAATTAGCTGGCCATGATGGTGTGTGCTTATAGTCCCAGCTACTCAGGAGACTGAGGCAGGGAATCGCTTGAACCTGAGAGTTGGAGGTTGCAGTGAGCCAAGATTTTTTTGCCACTGCTCTCCAGCCTAGCAACAGAGTGATACTCTGTCTCAAAAAAAAAAAAAAAAAGAAAGAAAAGAAAAGAAAAAGAAAAAGAAAAAAGCTGTGTTGTTCAATTTTTATATTTTTTGAATTTTTCAGTTTTTCTCCTGCTACTGATTTCTAGTTTCATTCCACTTGCACTATAAATAATTGTCTGTAAAATTTCAATTTACAAAAAGTGTTAAGTCTTCTTTTGTGGTGTCACATGTGTTCCATCTAGGAAAATGTTTTATGAGCTGTTGAAAATAATGTGTATTCTCTTGTCTGTATATACGTTTGTTAGGTGTAATTAGAGTATAGTGCATTCAAGTTTTTCATTCCCTTATTGATAGTCTGTCTTGCTTTATTTATTACTGACAGTGGGATATTGATATGTCCTTTTTTTATTATATTGCTGTCTATTTTTGCTTCAATTGTGTCAATGTTTGCTTTGTGTGTTTGGGAAAACTGTCATATATTTACAGGTTCTCAGTGAATGAACTCTCTTACCGTAATTGAATACCCTAGTTTATCTCTTTGAATTTTCACATAAAGTAAATTATATGAAATATGACAGTTTTCAACTTAATAAGTTGTTGCCTCTTCTCCTCTCATTTGTTTAACACCTGCGTGGAATGCATTTTTCATCTTGCCATTTTCAGTCTATTTTTTTAATTAGTTCTGAAGTGATTCTCTTGAACATATGACATAGATAGATCTTGATATAGATCATGATATAGTTAGGGTTTTTTTTTTTTTCCGTTTTGAAGGATACTTTCGCTGGATATAGTATTCTTGCTTACACTCTTTTTTTCCAGTGTTTTAATTATGTCATCCTCCTCCATTCTTGCCCAAAAGATTTATTTTCATAAATTTACTGGTAATCTTGCAGAAGCATACATATATATAACATATCTCTTTTTTCTTCCTGCATTCCAGATTCTCTTCTTGTCTGTGACTTTCAAAACATTGTTTATGTTGTGTCTTGTTAGAAATCTCTTTGTGTCAATCTTAGCTGAAATTTGCTAAGCTTCTTGATTTTCTTATATTTTTTACTAACGTAGAAGTGCATATTAGTCTTTTTTTTGTACTTCTACTCCACAATATTTATTTCTTTTTGTGCCTTTTATCTTTTTGTTGTTTTCATTTTTTATTTTATTTTATTTTATTTGTTTCCATTTTATTTATTGAGCATCACTGAGGTGGTAATTTTAATTTTGGGGGTTAATTTATTTTTTTCTTTTAACAAATAGATCTAGACATTCATTCAAATTGTCTCAGGTAATTTTTACGTCTCCCTTTTTTATAACTGATTTCTGGATATTCATTTTTATCTTTGACCCATATTATCTTGATATTTTGTATATGTTGTAATCGTAGGTTGAAATTTGTATAACATAAGCCATATGTCAAAATCCTTATTAAGTGGCTTTTGTCTGGGGAAATACGATACCAATTTTTTAGGCTAAAGATTCTCAGAGTCTTTCAAGCCTGTTCTATGGAAGTTTTATCTGGTCTTGTGTGTTTTTTAGTTAAAAAGCATTCCCCATGTTTTTTCTTTTCTTTTTTTCCTCCTTTTTTTTTTTTTTTTTTTTTTTTTTTTTTTTTTTTTTTTGAGTTGGAGTTACACTCTTGTTGCCCAGGCTGGAGTGCAATGACATTATCTTGGATCACTGCAATCTCCAACTCCCAGATTCAAGCAATTCTCTGGCCTCAGCCTCCCAAGTAGCTGGGATTACAGGTGCCTGCCACCACGCCTGGCTAATTTTTGTATTTTTAGTAGAGATGGGGTTTCACCATGTTGACCTGGCTGATCTTGAACTTCTGACCTCAGGTGATCTGCCTATCTCAGCCTCCCAAAGTGTTGGGATTCCAGGCGTAAGCCACCACTCCCAGCCATTCCCCACGTTTCTTATTGAAATCCTGTAGTCAGTTGCTATACCAATTTTCTGTCTATGATACTGAAGTGTTTCTTCTCTTGTAAGAGTCATTTACTTTTGGTCTCAGTTGTCCCAAACTGTCAAAGTATACCACCTTTCCTTTCAATACTGTCATGGAATATAGAAATTAGTCTTTGGTAAGGTCTCAAAAAGCCAGAAGCATGGACACAGGTGCCACTATTTTATTTATTTTTGGAAGGGAAAGACAGGAGTTAGAAGTCTGCATTTAAAGTCATCATAGGATGAAGAATGGCTGTGGTGGGTAAATACAAAATACCCTTATTACACTTCTGTGTGGTTCTCAGTATTTTGCTCACTTCGGGTGCTGCACACACTTAGCTGGTTCTTAGACTTCTCACAAAGGCATTTTGGTCAGTACATTTCTGTTAAGTTAATATGTTTATAAAGGAATTAGAGCCTGTGGTACTTTATTGTCAACTTGTTAGTGTGCTTCGTGTAATTATATGGTTGTAAAGTGTATTCACCTGAATCTAATGAGGAATAAATTTTTTTAAATTCACCTGGGTCTTTTCATTTTACTGCAGAGATATTGCTGGAGCACGACATAAAAGATTCATTTCAAAAAATGATTCTGATAAAATATGGAAGCTGTGACCTTAATAGTTTATTTAAAGAAAGACTACCAAAGTGTTGCTAATTGCAAGGGGCAGAAAGCAGTTATAATGGCCTTCATCAATGTTTGTCAACTACCCATAGCAAAACCTGTCAATGTAATAAATGTGGCAAAGCTTTTGAGTTATGCTCAATCTTTACTGAACATAAGAAAATTTTTAGCAGAAAGAAATACTGCAAATGTAAAGAATGTGGCAAAGACTGTAGGTTGTTCTCAGATTTTACTGAGATTTTACAGAAGAGAATTCATACTGCAGAGAGATGCTACAGATGTGAAGAATGTGGCAAAGCCTTTAAAAAGTTACTGATCATAAACGAGTTCATAGTGGAGAGAAACCCTACAAATGTGAAGAATGTTTCAAAATCTTTACCTGCTCCTCAACCTTTATTCAACACAAGAGAAATCTGGAGACAGACTGAACGAATGGGAAGAATGTGGTAAAGCCTTTAAGTTTTTCTCAGACCTTACTAATCATAAGAGAATTCATACTGGAGACAAACCCTACACATGTGAAGAATGTAACAAAGCCTATAGGTGGTCCTCAGACTTTACTAAACATAAGATAATTCAGACTGGAAACAAACCCTACAAATGTAATGAATGTGGAAAAGCTTTTATGTGGTTCTCGGCCCTTAGTAAACATAAGAGAATTCAAACCGGAGAGAAACCCTACATCTGTGAAGAATATGGCAAAGCCTTTACCCACTCCTCAACCCTTATTAACCATGTGGAAGAGAGACCTTACAAATGTGAAGAATATGGCAAAACCTTTAGGTGCTTCTCGGACCTTACTAATCATAAGATAATTCACACTGGAGAGGAAACCCTACAAATGTGAAGAATGTGGCTAAGCATTGATCTCATTCTCACACCTCATTAGAGATAAGAGAATTCATACTAGAGAGAAGCTCCACAAGTGTTAAAACTATGGAAAAGCCTTTAATGAGTCCTTGTATTGTGTTCAACATCAGAGACTTAATACTGAACAAATGCGGTATAAAGGTAATGACTGTTGAAGAACATTTAACATCTTGGAAGGTCTCTAAGAACTTGTTTTATAACCTGGGTGCTTTTGTGTTGGACATATATAGCACTTTACTATTATGTAATGCCCTTCTTTGTCTTTTTTAAATCTATATAGATTTAAAGTCTGTTTTGCCAGAAACTAGGATTGCAACCCCTGCTTTTTTTTCTGTTTTCTATTTGCTTGGTAGATTTTCCTTTTCCCCTTTATTTTGGGCTTATTTGAGATGGGTGTCTCAATTACAGCATACCATTAGATATTCATTCTTTATTCAGCTTGCCACTCTGTTTTGTAATTGGGGCACTTAGCCCATTTACATTTAAGGTTAGTATTCATATATGTGGATTTGATTCTGTCACTATGATCTTAGCTGGCTATTTTGGACCTTTGTTTATGTTGTTGCTTTATAGTGTCAGCAATTTATATACTTTAGTGTGTTTTTGTAGTGACTGGTAATAGTCTTTTTCTTATTTAGTGCTTTCTTCAGAAGCTCTTGTAAGGCAGGTCTTGTGGCAATAGATTTCCTCAGCATTTGCTGATCTGAATAGGATCATATTTATTTTTCACTTCTGGAGCTTACTTTGGTTGGATATGAAATTCCAGGTTGGAACTCTTCTTTTAAGAATGTTGAATATTGGCCCCTAATCTCTTTTGACTTGTAGGATTTCAGATGAAAGGTTTGTTGTTTGTCTGATAGGTTTTTTTGGAGGTTACCTGGCCTTTCTCTCTAGCTGCCTTTAACAGATTTTTTCTTTCATTTTGACCTTGGAGAATCTCATGATTATGTGTCTTGGGGATGAACTTTTCATGGGGTATCTTACTGGGGTTCTCCACATTTCCTGCGTTTGAATGTTGGCCTCTCTATCTGGGTTAGGGAAATTCTCATGGATGATATCCCAAAATATGTATTTCAAGTTGTTTTCATTCTGCTTATTGCTTTCAGGCACTCTCTTTAATTGTAGATTTGGTTTCTTACATAATCCCATATTTCTTAGAGGTTTTGTTCATTCCTCTTTATTCTTTTTTCACTCCTGTTGTCAGTCTTATCTCAGAAAACGAATCTTGAAGCACTGAGATTCTTTCCTCTGCTTGGCCTATTCTGCTGTTAATACTTGTGATTATATTACAAAGTTTTTTATTGTGTTTTTCAGCTCTATCAGGTTGGCCACATTTTTCTCGATTGGCTGTTTTCTCTATCAGTTCCTGAAATTTTTTCCCTTCCTTGCATTGGGTTGCAACTTACTTTTGTAGCTCAATGAAGTTTATTTCTATCCATATTCTGAATTCTACTTCTGTCATCTTAGGCCTCGCTGGAAACGTAATTTGGTGATTTGGATGAAATAAGCCACTCTGGCTTTTTGTGTTTTCAATACCTTTGCACTGACTTTGTCTCATCTTTGTGGGCATATCTTTGAGGTTGCTGACCTTTGAATGGGGTTTTCTTATTTTTTATCCTATTTGATGGTCTTGAGTATTTGATTGTGGTATAAGATGTTTGCAGCCAACAGGCTTTGTTCCTGGGAGATTTTTTGGTGGTAGTGGTGGGGCGGGGCAATGCTCAGCTCAAATCTCAGAGGCTGCATAATCTCAGGGACTTGTATTGAGCCCCAACTTTCTTCTCTGGCTCCATGATATTTGGAGTCCACCACTCTATGGGACTAAGGTCCCACAGCTGCAGCAGAGTGCTAGTGGATATGGAGTTTCTGCCTGTCTTTGGACATTCACCTCAGTGGCAGAAGCAAACCAGCTAGGAGTGGACTGGGGGGTACCTGCTGGAAACTGTATATGCTGTTGCACTAAAGATGGTATTGGCTTGGAGCAGAATGTTGGCCAGCACGGATTTTTATGCCTTCTTTGTGCGCCCCCCGCTCTCCATAAGGAGTAATTGTGGAGAGTGTGAGAGGATACCCTGTTCTCTGCACAGTGTTAGCACAAAGGCAGGGGTAGGGTTTTCTGCCTCTTTGCCCACCAAAGCTTCATTTACAATGCCAGTTGCTGGGGGTGACTAGGGCATACTGCATTCCTATTTGCTGGTGGGTAAAGCAAAGCCAAACCTGCCTTTGCTGACATGTGCCAGCAAAAAAATATGGGGATTTGCCTTCATCTCGGGGGAAACTGCAGTATGGGGAAGAAACATGTGGGCTGGTGCAGTCGTAGGGGCTGCCTTGCTGGAGCTCCTCAGGTGTCAGGCATGGCCCACCAGGGCAGATGCTATGGTATGGGCTTCCAGGGTACCTGTGACTGCCCTGTAAGAATCTGTAGCCAGACTGGGTCCCTGGGGGAGGCCAATAGACCAAGCAGTGCTAAGCTGGACCAGGTTCTTATGATTTCCAAGACCATCCTGCAGAAGTTAAGTTCAACAGTTCCCCTAGGGCTAAAGTCTCTTATGGGAGAAAGTTGAGTCCAGGAAAATGACTATCACTGACAACACTTTATTACAGATGCTCTCATGCCAACCCCTCTGGGAACCACATGAACTGGCTTGCTGCCCCATCTCTTTGCTTGTTTTCTGGGGGCTGCATCTCAGAGAGATGTAGGTCAGCAATCCCTTAGTACATTCAGCCCAGGACAGAGGATCTATTTTTTCAACCAAGTTATGGATTCAGTGTCTAGGGAGGAGCAGTGGGTAGTTTCTGGGACCCATGGAAGATGAACTGCCCTCCTCTCTTGGGTAAACTGCAGCTTGTTTGAGGTGTGAATAAGACACTTAGGGTTTTGGATTTATCAGTAGTCTCACAGTAGCAAGGACAGTTCTACTGCAGAGGCAGTGGCAGAAATATTTTCAGTTGCCCCTGGAGGCTCTGTCCAGGGAGCTACTAAGTTGCTACTGGCTCAATACCTCTGGCAATGATTGGCTAGTGGCCCAGGCCTGGAGACCTGCCCAGTGAGAATATATGAGAACAGGCACTCACATAACAGTCTGGCCACTTTTCTGAGCGGCTGCTGCAGTATGCTGGTGTCCACTGCAGTCTCTAATCACCTCAGATTTTCCAATACCTAAAGTGATCACCAGTGAATGCTGCAAACAGCAACAATGGCAGCATGCCCTTTTCTGTGGAAGCTCCATCCTACAGAGGTATAGACCTGTTTCCAGCCCAAAAGCCCCTGTAGGAGGTAGCTGCAAACCCTTGTTGAAAGGTCTTACCCAGTGAAGAGAACATAACTGGAGATGCACTTAAGAAAGAAGTCTAGCAACATTTTTGTAGGACAGCTCTGCTGTGCAGAGGTACTACTTCCACTGACAGTTTTTTGGATTCCCCAAAACCAGAAGCCTGAAACAGCTAAGTCATACAAACAGCAAAAATGTCAGCTCACTCTTTGCTCTAGGAACTATATCACAAGGAGGTTTCAAAATTCCATCAACCAAAGAGCACCAGTGGTGGTAGCTGGACACCCTAGTTGGGTAGTACTTTCTAGTGAGGAAGAACAAGTTTGGAGAAAGGCTTTAACAGGCAGTCTGGTCATGTCTTTTTAGAACATCTGTACTGTTCTAGGAGATCCTTTCTGCCCCAGTCAGCTTGAGCTCTTCAAAGCCTGAAGGCTGGAATGACTAAGCTGCCCAAGCAGCAAAGATGGTGGGCCACTCCTCTTTCTGGTAGCTCCATCCCAGGGAGGTGCAGTGCTCCTGCCAATGGTTGGCTGGAATTCTAAGCCAGTAGGCCTTATCCTGTGAGGCATTGTGGAAGTGGGTCCTACAGACCATCACTATTCAGCCCCCTGGATTCCACCTCTTTCCTATGGGTATGTACAGGGGAGTAACCTCCTGCTTTGCTGGAGTTGCAGCTACTTCTTCTGAGAATCCTGGAAAGCCAGAATATCTATGGCTCTTGAATCTCTGCACAGGCCTGAGCAGCTGCTCCGCTGACACTCCATGTGGCTCTGTGTGTTCAACTGAAGGCCTTGGTGAAGTGGGTTCATAAGGGTATCTCCTCACCTCGGGGTTGCAAAGATCTGTGGGAGAATCATGGGTTCCCAGGGTCCACATGCACTCACTGCTTTACTGGGTGGGGAGCTTCCCTTGGCTCCATGTTGTTCCCAGGTGGTCCATTGTCCTGCCTTGCTTTACTCCATTCTCTACAACTTAAGTTGTTTCTTTGATTAATCCCAATGCAAATACCTGGATGTTTCAGTTGAATGTGCTGTATTTATGCCCACCTTGCATTCCTCTCTATGAGAGCTGCACAGTCTAGCTGCTTCTAGTCAGCAAACTTGATCACTTTTCTCTAAAAGGAATCTATGTTTTTATAGTAAAAGTATTTAATATATTTTCAAAAGCAAATGTTGATATAATTTAACAGTTACATTTGATGCTATGTCTTATTTCTAGAATTTATGTGAAAGAATATGGTCAATGGTTACTGCACCAGATTTATGGGAGATTCTTCTATATTAGATGGACAGATTTATATACTTTCCCATAGAAGATTAAGAAAACTGAAATCTAAGAAAAATGAAGACATTCTAAGTGGAAAGGCCACTTAGGGGTTGGTTTACAACAGTATCATAAGTGACAGGATGATAGGAGAGTGGTAAGTGATCAGGATAATATTCTGCATAGTAAGAGAAATGATTTGAATTTTAGAAGGAAATTGCTTTACCATTTGTAAATTAAGGTAATTACAATACAGTGAATTTCAAAATGCCTTTTTATTGACAATGTGTGGACTTAACTTGTTTTAATAAACCAAAATTGTTGTTATTGTGTTAAGGCTATTTTACTTTGAATGTGTACCTTGTCACTGATGTTAACTTATCCCAACTTATCCGAGGTTGTAGGTAACAGATGGTAACAATATACTATTGTGTGACAGTGGAATAACATCCCTAGTGATTCCTTTGTCAGTGGTCTTTATCTTAAAATAATTTGGAAAATATGGTTCCTACAACTTACATTTTTGTTTTTCTTATAACTCCAGGTTATTATGATGGGTTGTAATGAAGATTATGTGAGTATAATGGAGCTATTTGTTTCTGAATTCTGAACAACTATTTACAAAATATCCTACTTTTTTCTGTTAAACATATGACTTCTCTGGTCTGCTAAACACATACAGACCTTTAGTTTTGATTTACATGGATTTAAATATGCAGATATATCACTCTAAAATAAAATTTAGGTGTGTAACAGATTTATAGAGAATAATCATATTTGTTTATGGTTGTGTACCAACTTTGAGAGGAAACGAAAAATATTAGAATGAAATAGATAATTTTACAAGTGTTGATAACTTGCTAGCAAACCAGAAAGTTCAAAGATTTTGAAAGCAAATCTATTTTATCTGCTTTGTATTAAGCTCATTTATCTAAAATGTTACTGCTCCTGGCTTAGAATCATCTTGTGCAAATTCTCCTTTTTTGTTGTTGTTGTTTGTCTGTTTGCCTGTTGCTCACCATAGACATATAATCTTTATTAAAAATACAGAAATTAGCTGGGCATGGTGGTGGGTGTCTGCAATCCCAGTTACTCAGGAGGCTGAGGCAGGAGAATCACTTGAACCTGGGAGACAGAGGTTGCTGTGAGCCAGGATCACACCATTGCACTCCAGCCTGGACAACAAGAATAAAACTCTGTCTCAAACAAACAAACAAACAAAAAAGTCTTTGTATAATCCCCTCAGAGATTATGAAAGTGACTTTGATAAAATTTAGTGGTATGCACAAAATAAGTTTCACATGCAAGTGATTTAACAGTGCGTGTATGTTCTTTAGCACATTTTATATTTTGTTTCCATTAGAGAATGCTATTTAATCCAATTTTTGTTTAGCTATTGTTCATTTTATTTTATAAAATTGACATAATTTAGTTTATTAAATTTATTGGGCCAATTTATTCAAGTGAACAGTTCAACATTTAATAAGTCATGAGGTATTTTTTGGCATAAACATGAAGTAAACAGAGATAATACTGGTTATGTAATAGAAGCTGCATAATTAGAAATAAATATTCTTTTATAAATTAGCCTGTGGTGTCAGGTGAAAAATTGAAAATGTCTATAGTAAAGAAATGCCATTAATTCTCCATATGAAGAGAACATAATTGTACCTATGCTGCACAATTGACTCTCATAATTGAAACAGGAAGAAGAGATGGACCTTTTACCAAAATGAAGTGAAAACCTTATAAAAATTTTCAGATTATGTTTTTCCATTTAAACATCTACTGAGGTAGGTAGAAAGCAAGTCTATTCAGTCAAACCTGGAATTGCTGACACGTGTGAAGAGTATGCACCACAGGTGTCAAAACCTAAAATGCCCTGAACTATTTTCATTTAGATTACTGAAATATGGTTTTAGTCTTCCTCCTCTCTATTCTGGCTTAGACAAAATTATCAAGTCATTTCAAGTAGATTTGATTCTAGATCTTTTTTATTTTTATTTATTTATTTGTTTGTTTGTTTGTTTATTTATTTATTTACTGAGATGGAGTCTCCCTCTGCTGCCCAGGCTGGAGTGCCGTGGTGCGATCTCGGCTCACTGCAACCTACTCCTCCTGGGTTCAAGCAATTCTCCTGCCTCATCCTCCCAAGTAGCTGGGACTACAGGGCCTGTCACCATGCTCAGCTAATTTTTTGTATTTTTAGTAGAGATGGGGTTTCACCATGTTAGCCAGGATGGTCTCGATCTCCTGACTCCGTGATCCTCCCACCTCAACCTCCCAAAGTGCTGGGATTACAGGCTTGAGCCACCATGCCCAGCCTTGATTCTGGCTGTTGACACAGCACATCCTCAATTTATTGTCTCTGAGGATAGAAAGGTGTGTGATATGGAAGAACAAAACTGAACATTTGTTATACCTAAGTAAATTTTATTTCTGCCCTGCTGTCCTGGGTAGTTCTGGCAGACATTACTGGAAGGTAGAAGTGGGAAACAAGCCTAAATGAAAATTGTGTGTGTGTCTTCTTAGGAACTGGCAGGATCAGCCTTCAGTTCTGGGTGGATTTGGGGCAATTGGGTGATATATAAAGAATGGTTATGTTGCATCAGGTCCTAAGGCAACCTGGCTTCTTCCAGTAGTAAAACCCAGTAAGATTGGTATTTTTTTGGAGTATGAATTGGGTGAATTTAAAAAATAATATACATGATAGATTTGTTCTGCATATTTTAATGATTATTTTACAAGACCTGTTTGGCCTTATTTCTATACTGAAGCACATTCTGAACGTCGTAAAGTCTCTTTGTTATCAGATACTGAAAGATAAAGAATGAGTAAATGAATCTGTTTCAGTTTTTGTGGGTAATTTAGCCAGTAAATTTAATCTCATTTCTGTAATCTTTAAGTTTTACTACTGAAGACCAGAATAGATTTTTTTCACCTAAATTTTTGCAACTATAAAAGCATGTTCATAATGTGACTTTCATAGATACTATGAATATCAATTGTCAAGTGTATTGATTTCTAATATAAAGTCTTTGAGTATTATGTCACCCAACATATCCAATAAAATGTTTTTAAGTTGCCTATTTAAAAAATCTGTCAATTTTGAATTACACACCTAGCTAAAATTTTTTTAAGATCTAGGATAAGATGTAAAATAATCAGACAAGTAATATAAAGTAAGTTTACTGAAATTTTTTACTTATTTAAGAAATCTAATTACATTTTAAATAAATTGCTGTCATCTGTTATTATTTTTGTAACACTTTTCTTAAGATTTTGCCTCTAAAACAGGTAACAATTTGAACAGAGACGGAAACAAAAATTCGATGATTGTCATGAAAATAAATTTCAGGAAAACAAAAGGTTTGTATAATGACCTAATAAAAATAATTTAAAGGATAAAAATCTTAATATTTGTTTTTACACATTATTGGGCAAAAGTAACCCTGAGATAGTAATATGCAGAAAATACTATTAATTATATTTTTGAGACTCTCTTACTGACTTTGCCACTTAGAGAACCTCCAGCACAGGCCCAGGATTCCCTAGGCATTTCTTCCAGGAGAATATCCAATGGAAATGAAACAGAAGTCCATGTCCACAAAGATATATCGATGCTCACCTCCTAGAGACCAGTGGATGCAGGTTGCAGAAAGAGTAGGCCCTTCTTGGATGTCCATGGAAGGGCTATGGGCACCATCCTGGAAAAGGGGCCTGGAACTCCACTGAGCCCTCCTACCTGCAGGGGACTCAGAGGGCCCATGGGGAGGCCAGCCTAGGTGCTCTGTCCTGTCCTTGGCCCTTGAATCCTGCCTTATCTGGTAGCTTTTTCCACAAAGAAATCAGAATGGCAACTCCCAATGCAGCCCTACTAGAGGAAGGAGATCAAGAGTGTCAAGGCCCACACCCATCTTGGCACATTAAGTGAATTATTGATTATCTAGTCCATAAGTTAGAGCAGAATGTGCTGCTGTGATCCCTTGAGATCTCATTCTAGGAGGAAACCTGGGTGGCACCTACTTGAGTCTGTGCATTGGAGGAAGGATGGACAGGTCACCTGGGCTTCAATGTGAATGTGCCCTTAGCCTACCCAGGGAGACATGGGCTTGACAGTGGCAGATAGCAGACATGCTGAGCTGTCAGATGGGCACAGAGAGGTAGGAATGAGGGGTCCTTGAGAGAAGAACCCTCTCAGGGCCCTGAACTCAGCCCAGAGATCCCCCAGCCTTTTGAAGTACAGGCTGTACCTGGAGATGCAGGGTGGGCACTGTGCAATGGCCTGGTAAAAGTGGGGTGGGCAACCAGTCACTGAGGGGCTTTCATTGCTCATTTTTCTGAAGAGCAAATTGAGCCCCCAAAGCCACAAGCCAGGAGGGCCAAAAGCACTGGGCTGAAACATCACTTTTTTTTCTTCACTGGTTCCCATAAGCCTCAGACTTCCCTCGGCTTGCCTGAAAACTTCCTGGGCTTGCCTTGAGGAAGAAGATTCCTCTTCCTTGTGAGTGTAGGCACAGAAGCAAAAAGACTTGTATGGTAAACCCACCACAGTCACTTTTGTGGGCCCACCTGGGCCTCCTCACTTCACTGGGACTGGCCTGTGAAACCCAACTGGAATTCCAGAGTCCAGGATTCACATTTGGTTCAGCACCTAGGCCAGAGCAGATGTGGGCCTGTTAATTCCATTGCACAAGGCCCAAATCAGAGAACTGGCCTGACTGTTCAGCCGCAGCAAGGCAAGAGTGTGTGTACTGTTCCAAGCAGGTCCCATTCTCTTCCTGCCTCCAATTATTTCACCTGCAACTTGTCATTTGTACTACCTCTTTCTCTACCCCCCACATCCTATGGTTTTTGAAATTCCTCTGCAGACTGCATGAGCCAAGCATTAAGGGTCACAGTGCTCTAGCCTACTCAGGCTGTGCCAGGAAGATAGAGCTCTCAACCAACCTTGACACTTAAGAGTCATGTGTAAATAGTAACAGCTCTAGCAGGAGGGCTGTCACATACTCAGATTCTTTTTTGGTCTCCATACCAAAAAATATGTTCGAATGACAAGGCAAATAAGATAAAAACCTGGCAGTTCTGCCTTTTAAAGGGCAGCCTCAGCCTGATCACCCTGAATCACAATTTCAGGGTCTGGTTTAGCATGCCGCACCTTGGAAAATAGTGGAACTGGGGCCCCAGAGTGTCATGGGCCAATGAAAATCTGGACAAGGGCACCTCAGCAGCCTGTACACACCTGTAACAGGAACAGACCCTACCAACTAAGAAGCCATCTCGTAAACTTACACAACCGTACAAGCAATGTGCACACACATCAGGCCTAATAGATAAACTGCTGTCAACCCAACAATTCAAGAAAAGGCAAAAAATTTTTTGAATCTAGGGTTTCAGGAAGAAGAACATCCATTGCCTGAACCAGCCTGTATGATGGATGCAACTGACAGTGTCGACTTGGGCATGGAGACTGACCCTATATAAAAATTGCTTCTGAGTGTTCAGAGTTCCAAGCTAAAAAAAATGTAGTAGTGGCCTGGCTGTGTGCGGTGGCTCATGCCTGTAATCCCACCACTTTGGGAGACCAAGGCAGGCAGATCACCTGAGGTCAGGAGTCTGAGACCAGCCTGACCAACATGGAGAAACCCCGTCTCTACTGAAAATACAAAATTAGCCGAGCCTGGTGGCACATGCCTGTAATCCCAGCTACTCGGGAGGCTGAGGCAGGAGAATCACTTGAACCCAAGAGGTGGAGTTTGTGGTGAGCCAAGATTGTGTCATTGCACTCCAGCCTGGGCAACAAGAGTGAAACTCCATCTCAAAAACAAAACAAAACAAAAAAAAAAAAAAAAAAAAACTAGTAGTGGCTAACCTGGAGATTGTTCTTTATCTATGAGGAACATCTGAGCCCCTGGTCTGTCCTGGGCATGGTTATCTTGCTAAGCCCACTGACACTGGACTTTCTCCCCTCCATGTAAATCCCCAGTAAAACTCCATATCTCATTCACTGGTACTGAGTCTCTGCTTTGACACCTTGAATCTGGTGCCATTTACATGGGAATCGAAGTTGATACAGCTTACCCCATAGTGAGGAAGGATTTCAGGCTCTGCTCAATGTGTTTCAAAGCTCACCAAGGCATCAGCTATAGAAGGATACAGTTGTTCTCTTTATCACTATCATCCTCTTTTCCTTAGATGCACAATCAGCAGAATAACAAGTAAGATGAAGAAGAAACATATCATGGTCAGAAGCAAGATTCATGCCAGAATAAGCAGTGACCACTTGGAAAGCAAAAGGGAGCATTTTGCTTTCTCCTGTGGGCGGCCCTCAAATTCTGTCATCACTTTCTGGCTTCAGTAATAGTTTTTCAACTCCATCCTGGCTCTGGGGAAACTATGGGCCCTGAGTGGTAAAAATTTTCACTTAATCTTTGTGCAACAAAGCTTTCACTTGAAAAAATATGACCTCTCTGATCATGAGCTTCTAAGCAATCTGGACAATGCACAGCCTAAAAACCTATGAAAGGGAGATGAGTAGGTCTGAGGGAAACAGTTTCCCACCTTTTTGCTTGGCAAGTTCAAACAACTGGGAAGGTAGACAAATGTGCAGAAGAGGGCAGCACAGTATAACTCCTCATTGTGTGAGTTTACAACCAAGAGTTTTCAATCCTAGCTGTGAGAGCTCCAAATGAAAACCAGAAGTTACTTCACTACGCATCTGTTGATGATTGATTGCACCACATTTTGTCTATCATACTAAGGAGTCTTCGCTGAGGATTTTCCCACTGAACATATAGAGATACTGACAGGAAAAGGTAAAATAGCAACTCCATGAAATCATTAATTGAAGTGTAGAAATGTTCATCTTCTCACATCATTGGCATTTTTGCACATATTTTCATGTATATCTACCCATAAAGCTGACATTTTATAATAATTAAGTTATATGTCAAGTTAAAATAAAAAAATATTTTTTTCAGCCACCCGTGGCAGCTCGCTTGAGGTCAGGAGTTTGAAACCAGCCTGGCCAACATGGCAAAACTCCGTCTCTACTAAAAATAAAATAAAATAAAAAGTCAACTGGGCTTGGTGGCACACACCTGTAATCCCAGCTACTTGGGAGGCTGAGGCAGGAGAATTGCCTGAACCCAGGAGGCAGAGGTTGCAGTGAGCCGAGATCGTGCCACTGCACTCCAGCCTGGGCAGCATAGCAAGATTATGTCTCAAAAACAAACACACTAAAACAAAAAAAATTTTTTAACAACAAAAAGACACACATATGGTCTAGGCATGCTCTGGTGGAGTGGAGTGGGTGTGGAGCCTGTCCTGGGAAAGAAGGAAGAAGAGTCATTGCCCTGCATTATGTGTGGGGGATCCATTGGGACACAAATAAAGAGGCAGTCAGGGCCTTGGCATAGCAACACTGAGGCTCGCAGTGGACTTCCGAAAGCAGCAGAAATGACCTGTGACCCTGAATGCTAGATGGGCCTGTAACAATGAAAGCTCTGCCCAGGGATCTTAGCAATCCTGCTAGGAGGTCCTTACTATACCCTGGATTGGAGACTCCTGAAGTAGAGTGGCTGGCAGAGAGCCTCAGCAAACAGGAGTCTTGACCACTGTGGCTGGGCCAATCTAAAATAGCTCATTTATTCTTTTTTACAAAACAAAATATAGAAAAATAAAGTGAAAAAATGAAATCAAGAGAAATAAAATAAAATTTAAAAATAAGTTTAAAGTAATTAAAAATAGTAAGGACACATAAACAAATAAAATAGAGAAAAATAAAGAGAAATATAATTAAGATCAGTGAAAATAAATAAAATGAAGATGAACTTAATAAATACAATAAAATTAAGAGAAATAAAAGAAATGAAATAATTTGCAATGCAACAAAATAAGAAAATTTTTAAGAATGAGAAGAAAAAACTGAAAATAATAAAGATAAATATGGAGAAAGAAAATAAAATAATATGAAAGGATATTAATGGAAATAAATAAAAGAAACAAAAAGAAATTAAAGAAAATGTTACAAACAAGATACAAATTGGAGAAAATTTGAAATGAAGAGAATATAATCAGAAAAATATAAAAGAAAATTAAATTAATAGAAAAAATGAAAGTAAATAAAAATAAATAGTAACAAAATAAAGACAAATACGCAGAGAAGTAAAAGGTTAAAAAGAAAAACAAGACCTGGGGATAATCTACAAAACACTTCACCCAACAATAGCATAATACATAATATTTCTAATTACATATGGCACATTTTCTTAGATAGGCAAACTTCTAGGCTAGAATGCAAGTTTTAGCATGTTTAAACAGATGGTAATCACAAAAAGTATTATTTCTGACTACAATAAAATATACCTGGAAGTTAAAAATCAAAAGAAAACTAGCATGTCTGCATACATATGAAAACTAGACAAATTATTGAGCATACTATTTTTCAAGAATTAGAATGTGCTAGATTCTTTAGATGTTAATAGTATTTGAAATGATCTACAGATCAATCAGATCTCTTTCACAAAACCAATGGTTCTTTTTGCAGACGTACTAAAATACTCTAAAATGTTTGAGTCAATATTTAGCTGTGTCACCCAGGCTAGAGTGCAGTGTCATAATCATGGCTCACTGTAGCCTTGACCTCTCCAGCTCAATTGATCCTCCCACCTCAGCCTCACAAGTAGCTGCACTGCAGGTGCATGCCATCATGTGCAAGTTTTTGTATTTTTTTTAGAGGCAGGGTTTTACTATATTGCCCAGGCTGGTCTCAAACTCCTGGGCTCCTGTAATCCAACTGCCTTGGCTTCCCAATGTTCTGGGATCACAGAAGTGAGTCACTAAATATTGCCCTATAATTTCTATAAATACTCAAAAAACCAAAAGTAGCCAAACATCCTGAAAAAAAGAATAAACTCAGAGGCATAATTCTTTTTTATTTAAAAAAGTATTACAAAGTTACAGTAATCAAAATAGTGTGGTGCTGGCATACAGACAGAAAAATAAATGTTGAAACAGATAAGAGAATCCAGAAAGAAACCCACATGCATACACTCAACTTATCCTAAATGAAGATTCCAAATCCTCATGTTGCAGAACTTTCTCCTTCAGCAAAATTGGGTTCTTGTCACATGACTAGGAAAGATTAGGCTCAGGGACACTCTGAAGGATGAAGAGTAGAGTTGACTGGGAAAATAAAAAACTCTCAACAAAGTGAGTTGGAGTCCTGTTTATAGACCCCACCTTCCAGATTGATAAACGCCAGACCATCAAACAAGAACTGAAGAAGCCAGACTCCTCCTCCCTGCACAAGGGGTGAACTTTCCATGTATCCACTTCCTTCTCCCAGTGTGCAGGTGGACAATATTCAGAGAGAATCAGTTGGAAAAAGGCAGGCTTCATCTGGGACCAGCAGTACGATTTTTCAGCCTTCAGGCTGTTTTAGGCTTGAAGGTGGGGTTTTACCCAAGACCCTTGGCTGTTTTACCCAAGACCCTTGGCTGTTTCCTAACTCTGTTATTTTCCCCTCTAGAGAAGTACATCTAACTGCTGTTACAATAAGGATAAGGATGATGACAAAAACCACTTCTAAGTGCTTCCTGCTGAAAGAGGGCACTGTTTTGGAAAAATGGTGGTCAGATCTGCTTAAGATGCCTGAGTGTTCCCAGTGAAAGGGACCATTTTCTGAGGCTCTGGTTGTGTGACTGTTTAAAGTTTGGTAGCCTGAAGGTGAGAAGAATCAAACTGGGTTATTAAAAAACACATATTAAAATGAAACAAGGGGAAGGTGGCAAGGATGGGTCAAAAATTCCAAGGTCTTTTACCAGTTTACATTGGGAGAGGGAAGACAAAACCCCAACTGGAAAAAAACAACAACAAACAAACAAAACCCAAAAAAAGTAAGCATTTGTTCAAAGGAGTCCTAAGGGCTCAGGACGCCTTAAAAAGGGATATAGACTGAAGATGAATGGCTACTCATTTAGAAAGAAAGAGAGGACCAGGTGTCCCTGGTTCCTTTCTCTTCTTAGCAAATACCCAGTGTATGTTTCGGGATAGGAAAAGAATGTTCTCTTTCTCCCTTTTCCTTGTAACCCTGAGTCCTAGTGATTGTGACAGGGTGCCACCCATGGGTGTCAAGCAGCTTTCATCCATGTTAACAGGGAGGCCTAGGGGGTGAAAATATCTGCTGTTACCCACATATGCCCTATCTCCCCTGCAGTCAGTAGTTCTGGAGTTCACTAGACCTCATTTATGGCATGGATACTATCATAATCTTTACCCATTAAATGGGAGGCTTGCCTTAATCAGCTGGAATTAGTCATTCTCACCTTCACTGTGCCTTATAACCTCCATTGTCATCTGCCTCTGGATTTCTCAGATCCAGGATTCTTTCCGAGGGTTTCAACCTGAAACTTGGAATTGAGGTTGGAACAAAAATGTTTCTCAGAGGATTGCATGGACTACTTATCATGAGCTGAATGCTAAGATGAAGCTGTGAAATTGAGTCTTCTTTCCACAAGGGAAAGAAAAGAATGTCTTGTGACACACCCAGAAGACTAGTGGCTACAGTTATGCTTGCTAAGATTTAGGTGGGCACCCTATTTATTCCCATCCCTCTGCAGGATTTGCAGGATAATTGCCCAGGACTAGAATATTAATCCAAAGTTTTACATTACCCATCCCTTTTTGTTTCTTCTGAGCTACAGTTGAGGATCGCTAGTTGGTTCACAGAAATAAGCAGGGTTGGTCTAAAATGTAGGCAAAATGCCAAACTAATGACTTTAGAATGTAATGACAAATGTATAAGTTTTGAAACATAATATTTATTCAGTCCTCTTTTCTGTTAAAAACAAATCATGATAGGACTGAGTTGTTTGTGAAAAAAACTTTAGTCCTACACTTGGCCTGATTATTTGCATAAAGTGCAGCAAGAATAATTATTTCTGCATAGGTCTTTGACATTGGCTTTGATGGAACTCTGTTCCACAAGAAATTTCAGACTTTCTAAAGTCAAGCCCAGCCATGGGTTTACCATCAAATACTTATGAGTTGGGTGATCCGCTCCTCTTATGGTTCCACAATTAACTTGGAGCTCCTGGGCCTGTCAGAAAGTGTCATTCTTTACTTAGCACAGATCAGAAACCCTGCAGAAGGACTGTGTAGATGAGATATGAGGCCTGTTTCTCCGAGGGGCTTTGATTGGCTCTGCAAGTTGAACTTGACTCCTTAAAGGGAAACATACCCTTTCAGTCAAGGCCTTGGTAAGACAACCAGTTTCTCCAATTGTGTCCTATTGCAAAGAAAAGTGGATTATTATTGTACTGATGCAAATAGCTATATTGCCGTAAGTTAAGAATACTCACAACCATTTTTCAAATTCTGGGGAAGCCAGGCAGAGAGAGACATACATTCTCCAAATTTTGTTCACAGGAGTACACATTACACATATTAAAGGCTGTCACTATCTCAAGATAAGTTTTGTTCACTCTGGTAAACAATACAAGGATCACTAATGTTACAAGCAAAAGTCAGAAAGATTACTTCAGCTTTCTATTAGTTCACTGCATTCAGTTAACACTTGTTTTGTTTGATTTTCCAGAACCTTTTAGCTTTTCATGAGGCCTGTACATTTTTCCTGTATTCCAGTGTCAAAAGCTCTAATGTTATCAAAAGCCTGCATTTGAGATCACCTGTCAAAGTTCTATACCTGATTAAAAAACATTTTTTTTAAAAAAATCAAAACAAGGCAACAGTTGTCTGTGTTTAACAAAATGTCCAGAGTAGTTACAGTCAGAAACGTGATTGACAAAAAAAAGTTTGATTATTTCTGTGGTTTACAATACATTAGCATAATAACCTAATTGTGGTTGATAGCATATACTTCAGACATTAGAATTTTAGAAATCCCATACAAGTTTGGAACTTATGTTAGTATTATTCACCAAAATACTATGTAAAGAATATTGAGGGCAGAGCAGATGGCCGAATAGGAACAGCTCCAGTCTCCAGCTCCCAGTGCGAGCGACACAGAAGACAGGTGATTTCTGCATTATCAACTGAGGTACTGAGTTCATCTCACTGGGGAGTGCCGGACATTCGGTGCTGGTCAGCTGTTGCAGCCCGACCAGTGAGAGCTGAAGCAGAGCGAGGCATCGCCTCACCTGGGAAGCACAAGGGGGAAGGGAATCACTTTTCCTAGCCAGGGGAACTGAGACACACAACACCTGGAAAATCGGGTAACTCCCACCCCAATACTGCACTTTAAGCAAACTGGCACACCAGGAGATTATATCCCACACCTGGCCAGGCGGGTCCCACGCCCACGGAGCCTTCCTCATTACTAGCACAGCAGTCTGCGATCTAACCACAAGGCAGAAGTGAGGCTGGGGGAGGGGCACCCACCTTGCTGAGGCTTAAGTAAGTAAACAGAGCCCTGGGAAGATCGAACTGGGTGGAGATCACAGCAGTTCAAGGAGGCCTGCCAGTCTCTGTAGACTCCACCTCTGGGGACAGGGCACAGCTAAACAACAACAACAACAACAACAAAAAATGAGCAGAAACCTGCAGACACAAGTGACTCTGTCTGACAGCTTTGAAGAGAGCAGTGGATCTCCCAACACGGAGGTTGAGATCTGAGAAGGGACAGACTGCCTGCTCAAGTGGGTCCCTGACCCCTGAGTAGCCTAACTGGGAGACATCCTCCACTAGGGGCAGACTGACACCCCACACCTCACACGGTGGAGTACACCCCTGAGAGGAAGCTTGCAAAGTAAGAATCAGACAGGTACACTTGCTGTTCAACAGTATTCTATCTTCTGCAGCCTCTGCTGCTGACACCCAGGCAAACAGGGTCTGGAGTGGACCTCAAGCAATCTCCAACAGACCTACAGCTGAGGGTCCTGACTGTTAGAAGGAAAACTAACAAACAGAAAGGACACCCACACCAAAACCCCATCAGTACGTCACCATCATCAAAGACCAAAGGCAGATAAAACCACAAAGATGGGGAAAAAGCAGGGCAGAAAAGCTGGAAATTCAAAAACTAACAGGACATCTCCCCCTCCAAAGGAACGCAGCTCATCGCCAGCAACGGATCAAAGCTGGATGGAGAATGACTTTGACGAGATGAGAGAAGAAGGCTTCAGTCCATCAAACTTCTCAGAGCTAAAGGAGGAATTACATACCCAGCGCAAAGAAACTAAAAATCTTGAAAAAAGAGTGGAAGAATTGATAACTAGAATAATTAATGCAGAGAAGGCCATAAACAAATGGACAGACATGAAAACCATGACATGAGCAATATGTGACAAATGCACAAGCTTCAGTAACCGACTCGATCAACTGGAAGAAAGAGTATCAGCAATTCAAGATCAAATGAATGAAATGAAGCGAGAGGAGAAATCTAAAGAAAAAAGAGGAAAAAGAAATGAAAAAAGTCTGCCAGAAGTATGGGATTATGTAAAAAGACCAATTCTACATCTGATTGGGGTGCCTGAAAGTGAGAGGGAAAAGGGAACCAAGTTGGAAAACACTCTTCAGGATATCATCCAGAAGAACTTCCCCAACCTAGTAGGGCAGGCCAACATTCAAATCGAGGAAATACAGAGAACACCACAAAGATACTCCTCGAGAAGAGCAACTCCAAGACACATAATTGCCAGATTCACCAAAGTTGAAATGAAGGAAAAAATCTTAAGGGCAGCCAGAGATAAACGTCGGGTTACCAACAAGGGGAAACCCATCAGACTAAGAGCAGATCTCTCGGCAGAAACTCTACAAGCCAGAAGAGAGTGGGGGCCAATATTCAACATTCTTAAAGAAAAGAATTTACAACCCAGAATTTCATGTCCAGCCAAATTCAGTTTCATAAGTCCTTTACAAATAAGCAAATGCTTAGAGATTTTGTCACCACTAGGCCTGCCTTACAAGAGACCCTGAAGGAAGCACTAAACATGGAAAGGAACAACCGGTACCAGCCATCGCAAAAACATGCTAAAATGTAAAGACCATCGAGGCTAGAAAGAAACTGCATCAACTAACGAGCAAAATAACCAGTTAATATCATAATGGCAGGATCAAGTTCACACATAACAATATTAACCTTAAATGTAAATGGACTAAATGCTCCAAATAAAAGACACAGAATGGCAAACTGGATAAAGAGTCAAGACCCATCAGTCTGCTGTATTCAGGAGATCCATCTCACATGCAGAGACATACATAGGCTCAAAATAAAGGGATGGAGGAAGATTTACCAAGCAAATGGAGAACAAAAAAAGCAGGGGTTGCAATCCTAGTCTCTGATAAAACAGACTTTAAACCATCAAAGATCAAAAGAGACAAAGAAGGCCATTATATAATGGTAAAGGAATCAATTCAACAGGAAGAGCTAACTATCCTAAATATATATGCACCCAATACAGCAGCACCCAGATTCATAAAGCAAGTCCTTAGAGACTTACAAAGAGACTTAGATTCCCATACAATAATAATGGGAGACTTCAACACTCCACTGTCAACATTAGACAGATCAACGAGACAGAAAGTTAACAAGGATATCCAGGAATTGAACTCATCTCTGCAGCAAGCAGACCTAATAGACATCTATAGAACTCTCCACCCCAAATCAACAGAATATACATTCTTCTCAGCACCACATCGCACTTATTCCAAAATTGACCACATAATTGGAAGTAAAGCACTCCTCAGCAAATGTACAAGAACAGAAATTATAACAAACTGTCTCTCAGACCACAGTGCAATCAAACTAGAACTCAGGACTAAGAAACTCAATCAAAACCGCTCAACTACATGGAAACTGAACAACCTGCTCCTGAATGACTACTGGGTACATAACGAAATGAAGGCAGAAATAAAGATGTTCTTTGAAACCAGTGAGAACAAAGATACAATATACCAGAATCTCTGGGACACATTTAAAGCAGTGTGTGGAGGGAAATTTATAGCACTACATGCCCATAAGAGAAAGCAGGAAAGATCTAAAATTGACACCCTAACATCACAATTAAAAGAACTAGAGAAGCAAGAGCAAACACATTCAAAAGCTAGCAGAAGGCAAGAAATAACTAAGATCAGAGCAGAACTGAAGGAGGTAGAGACAGAAAAAACCCTCCAAAAAATCAATGAATCCAGGAGTTGGTTTTTTGAAAAGATCAACAAAATTGACAGACTGCTAGCAAGACTAATAAAGAAGAAAAGAGAGAAGAATCAAATAGACGCAATAAAAAATGATAAAGGGGATATCACCACCGACCACACAGAAATACAAACTATCAGCAGAGAATACTATAAACACCTCTATGCAAATAAACTAGAAAATCTAGAAGAAATGGATAATTTCCTGGACACTTACACTCTTCCAAGACTAAACCAGGAAGAAGTTGAATCCCTGAATAGACCAATAGCAGGCTCTGAAATTGAGGCAATAATTAATAGCCCACCAACCAAAAAAAGTCCAGGACCAGATGGATTCACAGCTGAATTCTACCAGAGGTACAAGGAGGAGCTGGTACCATTCCTTCTGAAACTATTCCAATCAATAGAAAAAGAGGGAATCCTCCCTAATTCATTTTCTGAGGCCAACATCATCCTGATACCAAAGCCTGGCAGAGACACAACAAAAAAGGAGAATTTTAGACCAATATCCCTGATGAACATCGATGCAAAAATCCTCAATAAAATACTGGCAAACCGGATTCAGCAACACATCAAAAAGCTTATCCACCAGATCAAGTTGGCTTCATCCCTGGGATGTGAGGCTGGTTCAACATTCACAAATAAATAAACATAATCCAGCATATAAACAGAACCAAAGACAAGAACCACATGATTATCTCAATAGATGCAGAAAAGGCTTTTGACAAAATTCAACAGCCCTTCATGCTAAAAAAGCTTAATAAATTCGGTATTGATGGAACGTACCTCAAAATCATAAGAGCTATTTATGACAAACCTACAGCCAATATCATACTGAATGGGCAAAAACTGGAAGACTTCCCTTTGAAAACTGGCACAAGACAGGGATGCCCTCTCTCACCACTCCTATTCAACATAGTGTTGGAAGTTCTGGCTAGGGCAATCAGGCAAGAGAAAGAAATCAAGGGTATTCAGTTAGGAAAAGAAGAAGTCAAATTGTCCCTCTTTGCAGATGACATGATTGTATATTTAGAAAACCCCATTGTCTCAGCCCAAAATCTCCTTAAGCTGATGAGAAACTTCAGCAAAGTCTCAGGATACAAAATTAATGTGCAAAAATCACAAGCCTTCTTATACACCAGTAACAGATAAACAGAGAGCCAAATCGTGAATGAACTTCCATTCACAATTGCTTCAAAGAGAATAAAATACCTAGGAATGCAACTTACAAGGGATGTAAAGGACCTCTTCAAGGAGAACTACAAACCACTGCTCAGTGAAATAAAAGAGGACACAAACAAATGGAAGAACATACCATGCTCATGGATAGGAAGAATCAATATCGTGAAAATGGCCATACTGCCCAAGGTTATTTATAGATTCAATGCCATCCCCATCAAGCTACCAACGAGTTTCTTCACAGAATTGGAAAAAAACTGCTTTAAAGTTCATATGGAACCAAAAAAGAGCCCGCATCTCCAAAACAATCCTAAGTCAAAAGAACAAAGCTGGAGGCATCATGCTACCTAACTTCAAACTATACTACAAGGCTACAGTAACCAAAACAGCATGGTACTGGTACCAAAACAGAGATATAGACCAATGGAACAGAACAGAGTCCTCAAAAATAATACCACACATCTACAGCCATCTGATCTTTGACAAACCTGAGAGAAACAAGAAATGGGGAAAGGATTCCCTATGTAATAAATGGTGCTGGGAAAATTGGCTAGCCATAAGTAGAAAGCTGAAACTGGATCCTTTCCTTACTCCTTATACGAAAATTAATTCAAGATGGATTAGAGACTTAAATGTTAGACCTAATACCATAAAAACCCTAGAAGAAAACCTAGGTAGTACCATTCAGGACATAGGCATGGGCAAAGACTTCATGTCTAAAACACCAAAAGCAACGGCAGCAAAAGCCAAAATTGACAAATGGGATCTAATTAAACTAAAGAGCTTCTGTACAGCAAAAGAAACTACCATCAGAGTGAATAAGCAGCCTACAGAATGGGAGAAAATGTTTGCAATCTACTCATCTGACAAAGGGCTAATATCCAGAACCTACAAAGAACTCAAACAAATTTACAAGATAAAAACAAACAACCCCATCAAAAAGTGGGCAAAGGATATGAACAGACATTTCTCAAAAGAAGACATTCATACAGCCAACAGACACATGAAAAAATGCTCATCATCACTGGCCATCAGAGAAATGCAAATCAAAACCACAATGAGATACCACCTCACACCAGTTAGAATGGCGATCATTAAAAAGTCAGGAAACAACAGGTGCTGGAGAGGACGTGGAGAAATAGGAACACTTTTACACTGTTGGTGGGATTGTAAACTAGTTTAACCACTATGGAAAACAGTATGGCGATTCCTCAAGGATCTAGAAGTAGATGTACCATATGACCCAGCCATCCCATTACTGGGTATATACCCAAAGGATTATAAATCATGCTGCTATAAAGGCACATGCACACGTATGTTTATTGCGGCACTATTCACAATAGCAAAGACTTGGAATCAACCCAAATGTCCATCAGTGACAGACTGGATTAAGAAAATGTGGCACATACACACCATGGAATACTATGCAGCCATAAAAAAGGTTGAGTTTGTGTCCTTTGTAGGGACATGGATGCAGCTGGAAACCATCATTCTTAGCAAACTATCACAAGAACAGAAAACCAAACACCGCATGTTCTCACTCATAGGTGGGAACTGAACAATGAGATCACTTGGACTCAGGAAGGGGAACATCACACACCGGGGCCTATCATGGGGAGGGGGGAGGGGGGAGGGATTGCACTGGGAGTTATACCTGATGTAAATGACGAGTTGATGGGTGCTGACGAGTTGATGGGTGCAGCACAGCAACATGGCACAAGTATACATATGTAACAAACCTGCACGTTATGCACATGTACCCTAGAACTTAAAGTATAATTAAAAAAAAAAAAAAAAAGGAATATTGAACACACTGTCAGGCCTCTGAGCCCAAGCCAAGCCATCTCATCCCCTGTGACTTGCAAGTATATGCCCAGATGGCCTGAAGTAACTGAAGAATCACAAAATAAGTGAAAATGCCCTGCCCTGCCTTAACTGATGACATTCCACCACAAAAGAAGTGAAAATGGCCGGTCCTTACCTTAAGTGATGACATTACCTGTGAAAGTCCTTTTCCTGGCTTATCCTGGCTCAAAAAGCTCCCCCACTGAGCACCTTGTGACTCCCACTCCTGCCTGCCAGAGAACAACCCCCCTGTGACTCTAATTTTCCTTTACCTACCCAAATCCTATAAAACGGCCCCACCCTTATCTCCCTTCGCTGACTCTCTTTTCGGACTCAGCCCGCCTGCACCCAGGTGATTAAAAAGCTTTATTGCTCACACAAAGCCCATTTGGTGGTCTCTTCACATGGACACGCATGACAAACACCATTTTGACAATTCCACGTAACTAAACATGTCATATAAGCCTGTTTGCGTCTCTTGTGGATACTCCAGGGGCCCTCTTTAGCATCCAGCAGCCAATAATTAGAAAAGACAATTTTGTAACTAAAGTTTGATTTTGAGAAAGATATTAAATGTTAGAAGTTTAAAACACTTGATATTATGAAATAAAATTCCAGATGCCCATAAATTACTTAACTGAAATGATGACTTAAAAATGTAAAAAGCAAAAACCTTTTATAATTATTTACAAATTTTGCTAAAGAACAGATTAGTGCCTTATGAGTGTCTTGTTGTGCTTTTCTTTGAATGCTTAATATACAAAAAAACCCATATAATACCTTTTTGAATTTAATTAATGTTCACACACAGAATTTCTTTGGCAAGATTTATTTTTACAATCTTTCCACAACTTGTTTGAACTTTTAGCTTTATTTTATCTAATTCAAAACAATTATTTGACCCTAGGCAAAAATTTATATTTTCATCACTTCTTATAATCTTTTATTAAAAATACATTTTACTGTTCTTACACACCTTGCATGTAAATCTACTTCCAGTGGTTTCAATTACATATTATAATGGTAACTTCTAGCAATTTTAACTTTAACGTGAAACCAGGTAAATTGTTTTAATTATGTGCTAGATGCAGCCAAGGGTTTGACTCCTTTCAGCATAATTAAGGGTGTGGTTAATTCCATTTGTTCTCAGGCCTTACCAATTGTGAAGCAAAGTTGAGCTGTTCTCAAAAACCAAAAAACAGTTTAAACCTTAAAACATTTAGCAAACCTAGTATCTGACCTGCATAATTAAGTCCACCTACTCATCTGTTGATCACATTTGTGTTTTATCGATAATCTTTTAGGCTGTTTTTATCTCTCAAAGATTAAAAGTCATGTAAACTAAAAGGTACACAGCTTTTATCTTCCCTTCAAAAAATATTTGATCCAAGTTCTTATCATTCTTTAAGTCAATTTATTAGAGCTCTGTTTGACAGACATCACACACAGAACACATATATAACTACAGACAGGCAGAAGAAAACCCAGTAACCATAAGATTTATTATTTGCCAATTTCCTGATTGAATTACTGACCTCTCACGCATGCATTAGAGTGGCAAGACAAAATGAAGTAAAAATAAATTCAGTTGGCTGAGAAAAAACCTTTTCCCAGCAAAACAAGATCCCAGAAGAGAAAAACATAAAGATCTTTTAAATATACCTGTAATTTGGATATCCACTTTTAATTAAGTTGAGCACTCTTTAAGAAAATCTTTTAAATTCATTATTACCTGACTCTAGCAGCACTAAGCAGCCAATATTTCTGGCATTCAAACTTTACCAAAGTTAACTTACCAGGTGCTCAGAGGAAAAAAAAAAAATTAAGGCAGTTTGTGAAGGGGAAGAAAATCAGCAAATCTCAAAAGTTACATGCTGATATAAAATCAGAAGGGACTCATTTCCTAAGCCAGGATTAAACCTGGGCCACCATTGTAAAATAGCAGAGGCCAGAACAAAACACTGCCACGTGGTTACAGATCATGCTACTAACAGCCTAAAACAAGATGGAGGCCTGCAGCAAAATGTCCTAACAACCATAGAGAATGACATACAAAGCACACCAGATTGGCCACAGCTCGAGACCAACCTCACAAATATCCTTTCACAGTTAAAACTCTACAAAGAATATAAGCAGTGATCGTTGGGATCCTAGCCTAGCGAAACATATTCTAAGAAGAAAAAAAAATAGCCTTTTGGTTAAAAGCAAACTGCTGACAGGGTAGAGGAAAGAGGAAAGAAAAAAATAAGGCTTAGGTGTAGGCAGGGAAGAAAATTTTCATTCTGATGCAAATGGGTTCCTTCAACAGAGAGAAAAACTTAATTGCTGTTGGATAAGGCTGGATCCCTTGGCTGAAGAAGGGGAAGACACCATGAATGCCTGCCATTTTCCAGCCCAGAGGAGATGGGGGTGAGGAGCTGCCATTCACCTACCTGTCCAGCCTGCATGTGCTTGGGGCTATTAGAGTGGGGTGGTGCACAGTTTCCTCTACCCTAGGAAGAAGTCCAAGGATGAAAAGACTTACAAACAAAAGAGGAAAAGAGCTTTTGGTTCACCTCTTACCCTTCCTCTAGCCCCACATCTGGACACCAAACTGTTGTAGAACTTTCTCCTTAATTCAGCTAAAATCAGGATCTTGTAACATGACCAGGAACAAATAGACTAATGAACACACTGAAGGGTGAGGAGTAACGTTTATTGGGCAAAAAGGAAAAAGAAAAAAAAAAACTGTCAGCAAAGTGAGAGAGACTCCTGTTAACAGGCCCCCACCTCACAGATTGATGAACACCGGGTAACCACATAGCAACTGAATAGTCCAGGCTCCTCCCCTGCCAAAAGGTGTGAATTTCCATGGCTCCACCTCCTTTTACCAGTGTACACAGGGGCATTATTCAGAGAGAAACAGTCAGGAAAGGGCCAGCTTCATCCTAAACCAGCAGTCCAATTTTTCGGCCTTCAGGCTGCTTTAGGCTTAAAGGAGAAGTTTCGCCGAGGACCCATGACTGTCTCTTGTCTCTAACACTCAAAATGGGAAAAGGTCCTTTGGCTATCTCCTGTCTCTATCACTCAAAATGAGAAAAAAACAGTCTCTTTAAAAATTGGGTTGGAGAATACTGAATATCCAAATGATAAAAAATAAACTTGAACCTTACCGCAAGCATGAACTTAAAATGAAGTAAGATTTATTATTTATAGTTGCTGTAAATAATTTTTTTCTTGAATTTCTTTTTCAGATGGCTTGTTCTTGGCATGTAAAAGTGCTCCTACTAATTTTTATGTTAATTTGATATTTTGCCACTTTACTGAATTTCTTTATTAATTCTCGATTTTTAGTGTACTATTTAAGTTTTGCTATATAGACAATTATGTGATCTGCAAACAAAGACAATTTGACTTTCTCCTTTTTTATTTGGATGTTTTTCATTTCTTTCTCTTGCATAAATAATCTGGCTGGGACTTCCAGTACTCTGTTGAATGAAAGTGGTAAAAGTAGACATCATTGTCTTGTTTCAGGTCTTAAATAAAAAACTTTCTTCTTTTCTTGTTCAGTGTGATATTAGCTATTGATTTGTCATATTTCACCTTAACTGTGTTGAGGCACATACCATCTATACCTAATTTGTTCAGTTTTTGAAATCACAAAGGCATGTTAAATTTTTCCAAATACTTTTTCTGCATCTAGAACAAAAAATAAAGGGGTCTAGCAGTAAACTTAATTAAAAAGATAAACACTCTCTACACTATAAGTTATAAAACTGATGAAGGGCTGGGTGCGGTGGTTCACGCCTGTATTCCCAGAACTTTGGGAGGCCGAGGTGGGTGCATCATGAGGTCAGGAGATCGAGACCATCCTGGCTAACATAGTGAAACCCTGCCTCTACTAAAAATACAAAAAAATTAGCCGGGTGTGGTGGTGGGTGCCTGTAGTCCCATTTACTTAGGAGGCTGAGGCAGAGAATTGCTTGAACCCGGAAGGCGGAGCTTGCAGTGAGCCAAGATCACTCCACTGTACTCCAGCCTGGGCAACAGAGCGAGACTCTGTCTAAAAAAAAAAAAAAAAAAAACAACTGATGAAGAAACTGAAACATGAAAAATTTGAGAGATGTTTTTTGCTCATGAGTTATAAAAAACATTGTTAAAATAGCTATGCTACTCAAGGTAATCTACAGATTCAATACAAACTCTATAAAAATACCAATGACTTTTTTTCACAGAAATGAAAAAAACAGGCCTAAAATTTATAGGAAACAAAAAAAAACCCTCCCCAAAGTAATCTTGTGAAAAAAGAACAAATCTGAAAGCATCAAACTACCTGACTTCAAAATATATTGCAAAGCTATAACAAGCAAAAGAGCATGATACTGGCATAGAAAACAGACACATGGACCGAAATATCCAGTGATCCCAGTAATAAATTTATAAACCTAGAGTCAAGTAATTTTTAAGTTATTTAGGATGCACATTTAAGAAAAGTCAATCTTTTCAATGAATTGAGCTAGGAAAATTGATTATTTAAATGAATACAACTAAGTGCCTCACTGTTACCATATTAAAACAACTTAATTAAAAATAAATAGAAGATTTAAATGTAAAACTCAAATTTATAAAACTATTTGAATAAAACATAGAGAAATTCTTTACCAAATAGGACAGAAAATATTTTTTAAATAAGACCTCAAAACCACAAGCAACAAAAGCAAAAGGAGACAAGTGGAGTTATCAGAATCTGAAAAAAATTTACATAGCAAAAAATGGATTAACAGAGTGAAAAGACAACTTACAGTGTGGGTGAATATATTTGCAAACTATACATATGACAATGGATAAACATACAGAATAGATAACAAACTTAACAGCAAAAATAACACAATCTAGTAACGGGCAAGAGACTTTAAGTGACATTTCTCCAAAGAAGACATACAAACAGCCAAGTACATGCAAAGACGTGCAACATTAATTATTAGAAAAATGCAAATCAAAGCCACAATAAGATACCAAACCACTCCAGTTAAAATGACTATGATCAGAAATGACATGTGCCTGACCCTTTCAGCAGGAGGCATTGCGACATATCTCTGGGCCTATTATTTAGGTGATACGACTCGCCTCTTCTTCCTGGACATTGCCTACAAGGGACATTGTGCCATACAGTTGGGCATAGCCCTGAAGCTGTGCGACTTTTTTGCCAGGAACTTGCCTACAAGGAGAATATTGGAACATTTCTGCCTCAGCATTTAGGTTATGTGGCTGTCATGCCTGTTTCATTACCACAGAGTAAATTTTGACATATACGTAGGCACAGCTCACAGGCATGATAATGACTGTCATATGTGGACCCCACAAATAGAAGTAATTTTGACTCTTGTAACTTGCTTTAGAAACATAAGTGATATCTTAGATCTCTTTCTGATGAAAAGGTCATAGGAGATTAAAACAGTCTCAGATATTTTATAAAGCCTTTAACTTATACAGAGAGTGTAATAACAGAACCCAGCAGAAAGGTGAAATTGCGAGTCTCATATGCACACCCAGCAGACAATAAGTACTGTCACATCTCACATATATGAAACCAGCTGTCACTTATGAAAACAGGACATTTGTGGTATTGTAAATCTCATCTCTGGAATATTCTGCCAGTGTGATAGTGATATAAATATTTGCCGAGCATCTGTGGGGTTTGACTCTCCAGTAAATATATGGGATTGTAATCTCTACCTGGGCCAGCCTCTAGATGATGTGACTCTCCTGCCTGGGCCCTTCCCTCAGTAACTATTGTGACATATCACTGGATCTAACACCCAGGTTATGTTACATTCTTGCCTGGGTCATGCCCACAGACACCATTGTGACATATGACTATGTCCACCATTTAGGTGATGTATCCCTCCTCTCTGGAATGGGTCTTGAACACATGGGGTGGTAGTGACATATTGCAAGACCAGGCACACAGGTGAGGGTACTCTTATGCCAGGACTATGTTTCAAGGAGGGCATTGTGACATATCTCTGGGTCTATCTCCTAGGTGATGGGACTCAATGCTTGGGCCTCACCCACATAGAGTATTGTGATATAAAAGTTAAACCTGCACAAAGGTGATATAACTCTTTTGCTTTGGTTCTGTCCTAAGGGAGCCTTTCAACATAGCTCAGGACCAAGCACCCAGGTGATGTGGCTCTTCTGTCTGGTTCCTACCCATGTGTTAGATTGTGATGTATAACTAAGGAAGCACCTAGATGATATGACTCTGCTTTTCTGCCAGAGCCCTGCCTACTGGAGATATTGGGACATATCTCTGAGCCCATGACCTAAGTGATGTGACTTTCTTCCCCTGCCTAGGCCTTTAAAATGGCAAGATTGTGACATATTGCTGAGCCCAGCATTTAAATCATGTGACTCTACTCTTTTCTGTGAACCATGCCCACAAAGGGAAATTTTGACTTATTGCACCCAGATGATGTTACTCTTCTGCCAGAGTCCTGAATGAAGAGGGAATTATTGCATACTCATGGGCCCAGCACCCTGACGGTGCTACGGTCCTGCCTGTGGCAGAGCCACAGGGAGTACTTTCACATATCTTCAGCTTATTCTGTAGGTGTTTTTGTTCTCATCCCTTGGCTAAGTTTTTCCACATGTGAAATTATGTCATATTGCTGGATCCAGCACCCAGTTAATGTGACCCTCCTTCCTAGATTCTGCCTAAAGAGGGCACTGTGACATGCTTGCCACATCACCTAAGTTATGTTACCTTTTCCTAGATTTTTGCCCAAAAATGGGATTATGGCATATACCTTGCTTCAATTCACAGGCATGATGGTCAGACTTACATTGCAATTCAGCCAATGGAATATATTTTGCCTCTCATTGCTAGGCTTAAGGTAATAGGTAAAATCCTGGGTTGCATATTTATAGAAAACTCACAGAAGTTTACAACACTAACTCATATTGTATAAACTCCTTGAGTGGCACAGAGAGTTTCATAACAAGGCCCAGTACAAAGTTAAGATTGTGACTGTCAATTACACACCCAGGTGAAAGTAAAAGCTGTCACCATCCTATATTTACAAAGCCCACTGTTGAGGTACTGGGTCTAACAAACGAAAAGAGTTCAAAGATGGAATCGTGACTCTCATATGTGGGATCTGACCACAGGTGCTATCATGACTCATTTTTGGACCCAGCTCACAGGCATAAAGAGGATCCATTCTTGAACTCAGCCTAAATGAGAGATGTTGACTATTATACCTGGGATTAAGGCAATATATAAGGTTGTGAGTCCATATGAGCACGTGGGCCTCAGAGTAGTTTGCAACTCTCATGCATGCCATATAAAGCCTTCAAATGGTGTAGAGGGTGTCATGCGATGATCAAGCACACAAGTGACATTGTGACTTATATACACACCAAGCTAACAATTAAAGGTGTTGCCCTCAAAGATGAGGAGATTGTGTCATATCACTGGGCCTAGTACCCTACACTACCTAGGTGGTGTGATTCTCCTCTTTTTCTTCAACCCTGTCTACAATAGACATGGTGCCATATTTCTTGAGGCTATACCAAGGTGATGTGACTCTTCTGACCTGGGCCTGCCTGCAAAGGAGATTATAATACATCCCGAATTTAGAATCCAGGTGACGAGACTCTCCTGCCTTGTTTCTCCCCACAGGTGAATTTGTGACATATACTTGAGTTCAGCTCATATGCACGAACATAAGCATAATACCTGGACCCACAAAGGAGAACTATTTTGACTCATAATGCCAGCCTCATGGCCATAAGTAAAGTAATGGGTCTCCTAATTGTATAAAGTTCACAGAGGATTATGATACTCAGGAATATAATATAAAACCTCAGCGGTACAAAGAGTGTCATAACAGGGAACAGCAACCAGGTGCAATTGACTCTTGGGTGCACACCTGGCTGACCCGAATGTCATTCTCTCACAAGAACAGGACCTACAAATAAGGCACTAAATCTCACACAAAAGAGCAAATGAAAGTTGAAATTTTTCCTCTCATACGCGGATCTGACCCACAGGTGTTTTGGTGAAGCAGGATTTAGCACACCTGTAAGTCTGTGATTCCCCTACTGGAACACAATCTTCAAGTGGGATTGGGCATCTTATACATGGATTTATCCCACTGTTGAGATTGTAACTCTTCTACTTCGACCCAACTTACAGGAGATGTTGACCCATATTCACGAAACCAGGACTTGTGTGGGACTGCGAAACTTACTTCTGAATATTTATTTCTGTGTGATTAGGACATAAAAGTGAGCCCACCTCTTGAGTGATTTGACTCTCCTTTTTAGGACATGATCACAGACGACACTGTGACATACGTGGACCATACACCTAAGCAAAAATGCCTGGGCCTGCCTACAAAGGGCACTTTTATATGTGACTGGCACCAGCACCCAAGTGATGTGAATTCTTTGCCTGATCCCTGACTATAAAAGGCATTGTGGCTTATATGTAGGTCCCTCATGTAAGTGATGTGACTCCCTTCTACTGCCTTGGCCCTGCACTTATGGTGCATTGTGACACATAACTGGGTACTGCACCAGTTCTGCAGTACCAGCTTCTGCCAACAGGAAGTTTTGTAACATATCATTTGACTCAGCACCTTGGTGATGTTTCTCCTCTCCCACCTTGCCCTGACCACAGGGGAGATTGTGACATATTGCTAAACCCAGCTCCAAGGTGAGGTCACTTTTATACCTTGGTTTTGCACATAGTGGCCATTGTGACATACATCTAGGCCAATTGCCTGGGTGAAATGAGTCTCCTTAACTTCCTAAGCCCTGTCCACAGGGGGAATTTTGATAAATCACTCAAACCAGCATCCAGGTGTTGTGACTCTTCTTCCAGGTTCTTGTCCACAAGAAAGATTGTGACATCTCACTGGACAAGCACCCTCCCAGGTGATGTGACCTTCCTGCTTGCTCTCTGCCCACAGGTGATATTGTGCCATATACCTGAGACCAGATAAGAGGACTAATCATGACTCTTAAACCTGGAGCCAGGTCATATGCAAGATGGTGTCCCCATTCCTGGAACTTTCCACCAGTGTTATTGTGACATATACCTTTGCCCAGCTCCTGAGTGATTTAATAATCTGGCGTAGGCGTAGCCCACAAATGAGATTTGGACATTTACCTCAGCTGAGCACCTTGGTGATTTGACTCTCCTGTCTTAACAATATTCTCAGGAAGGATTGTAACATATCTCTGGACCCATTATCTAGTTGCCTGACTCTCCTCTCCTGCCTGGACCCTGCTTCCACTGGGGATTGTAACACTGTCCACAAGGGGTATGGTGCCATACATCTGGGTGTAACCCCAAGTTATGCAACTTTTCTGCCAGGAAAATATCTACAAGGAGAATATTGGAAAATTTCTGGCTCAGCATTTAGGTGACTTGGCTGTCGTGCCTGTTTCATTACTACAGAGTAAATTGTGACATATGCCTAGGAACAGTTCACAGGCATGATAATGACTCTCATATGTGGACCCCACAAACAGGAGTAATTTTGACTCTCAAAACTTGTTTTAGAAACATGAGTGATTAAATCTCTTTCTGGTTAAAAAAAAAAAAAAAAAAAAAAGCAAAAAAGATTATAACAGCCTCAGATATTTTATAAAGCCCTGGGCTTGTACAAAGAGTGTCATAACAGAACCCAGCAGAAAGGTGAAATTTTGAGTCTAAAATGCACACCTACCTGACAGTAAGGACTGTCATTGTCTCACATATGTGAAGCCAACTGTCACGCATGAAAACAGGACATGCGTGGTATTGTACATCTCATCCTGGGAATTTTCTGCCAGTGTGATTGTGATATATATCTTTGCCGAGCACCTGTGTGATTCGACTCTCCAGACTGGTTAGAGCTGGCATATGTTATTGTGATATCTACCTGGGCCAATCTCTAGGTGATGTGACGCTCCTGCCTGGGCTCTGCTCTCAGTAAGAATCATAACATATCACTAGATCCAGCACCCAGGTCATGTCACATTTTTGCCTGAGCCACGCCCGCAGAAATCACTGTGACATATCACTGTGTCCACCACTTAGGTGACATAACTTTCCTCATTAGAATGGGCCCTGAACACTATGGGGGATAGTGACATATGGCTGGGCCAGGCACACAGGTGATGGTACTCTTTTGCTAGGGCCATGTCCTAAAGAGAGCACTATGATACATCACTGAGCCTATCACCAAGGTGATGTTGATCTCCAGCTTGGGTCTTGCTTACCTGGATAGTGACATATTGCTAGTCTAGGCACACAGGTGGTGGTAGTCTTTCAGCAGGGCCATGCCTCAAGGAGCACATTGTGACATCTCTCTGGGTCTATCACCTAGGTGATGTGACTCCCTGCTCAGGCCCTGCCCACATGGAGCATTGTGACATAAGAGTAGAACCTGCACCTATTTGTTGTAACTCTCTTGCCAGGGTCCTGCCCTAAGGGAGCCTTGTGACATAGTTCAAAACCCAGTATCAAGGTGATGTGGCTCTTCTGCCTGCTTTGACCTCACATGTTAGGTTGTGTCATATAGCTAGAGAATCACCTAGATGATATGAGTCTTCTCTTCTGCCTGACTCCTGCCTATTTGGGACATTGGTCCAGATATCTGAGGTTGTGTCCTAAGTGATATGACACTTTTGTTCTGCCAGAACCTTTACAATGGGGTGACATGGCATATTGCTAAGCCCAATACTTAGGTAATATGATTCTACTTTTTTTCCTGAACCATGCCCATGAAAAGTAATTTTGATGTATTGCAGGGCCTAGCACCCAGATGATGTTCCTCTTCTGCCTGGGTCCTGCATAAAGAGAATTATGGCATATTGCTAGGCCTCCCACTCTGATGGTGTAACTCTCCTGCTTGTGCCAGAGCAACAGAAAGTATTTTTACATATCTTGGGCCTATTCTGTAGCTGTTTTGGCTCTCATCATTTTTCTTTTTTTTTTTTTTTTCCACATTTGGGATTGTGTCATATTGCTGGGTCCAGCACCCAGGTAATGCAACCCTGATTTCTAGATCCTTCCTAGAGAGGGCATTGTGACATATTGCTTGGCACAGCACCGAAGTTGTGCTATCCTCCTGCCAAGTTTTTTTCTTACAAATGATATTATGAAATGTACATTGCTTCAGTCCATGGGAATGATGATCAAACTTAAATTTGGGTTCTACTAATAGTAGATACTTTGCTTCTCATCATTATGCTTAGGGCAATAAACAAGGTTATCAGTTGCTTATTTGTACAAAACTCACAGAAGGTTACAACACTAACTCATATTCTATATATTCCTTGGGTGGTACAGAGTTTCACAACAGGGCCCAGCAAAAGGTTAAGATCGAGACTCTTGATTACACATGCAGGCGAGAGCAAAAATTGTCACCATCCCACATTTACAAAGCCCACTGTAGAAGTCCTGAGTCTAACAAGTAAATAAAGTACAAAGATGGAATTGTGAATTTCATATATGGATCTTGCTACAGGTGACTCATTTCTGGACCCAGATCACAGGCACAATAATGGTTCTCTCATCTGAACCCAGCCTATAAGAGAGATGTTGTCTATCATAACTGGGTTTAGGGCAATATGTAAGATTGTGTGTAGACCTCAGAGTTTTTTGCAAGTCTCATTCATGTTGCATAAAGCCTTTGAATGTTGTAGAGTGTGCCATACGATGACCCCATACACAAGTGAGATGGTGACTCTTATATGCACACAAGGCTAACAGTTAAAGGTGTCACTCTAAAAGATGAGGAGATTGTGTCATATCACTAGGCCTAGTACCCTGGTGTTGAGACATTTTGGTTTAAATTGTTTCCCATGGGAGCATTGTGAAATATTGCTGGGTTAGAATAATAATAATGTGACTCTTCTGCTTGGATCCAGCCAACAGGAGATATTATCACATATCTCTGGGCCTATCAACTAGGTGATGTGTCTCTCCTACCAGTGCCCTGCCCACAGGTGACACTGTGACACATTGCTAGATATAGCATCTAGGTAATGTGACTCTCCCCTCTAGCCTGGATCCTGCCCACTGAAGAAATTGTGATATAACACTGAGTGCAAAACCTAGGTGTTGCGACTCCCCTATTTGTCCCAGACTCTGCCAAGAGAGGGAATTATAACATATTGCTGAGCCCAGCACCTAGGAAATGTGACTATCCACTATTTTTTCAACCCTGTATACAGTGAGCATGATGACATATTATCTGAGACTGTACCTAGGTGATATGACTCTTCTGACTTGGTTCTGCCTACATTGGAGATTATAATGTATCCCTGGCTCAGCACCAACATGATGTAACTCTTCTGTCTTGTCTCTGTCCAAAGGTAAATTTGTGACATATACCTGGATGCAGCTCATATGCACAATAATAACTCTCATACCTAGACCCAGACAGCAGATATATTTTGACTCTCATAGCCAGTCTTATGGCCAGGAGTAAAGTCCTAGATCTCCAACCTGTGAGAATTCACAGAAAAGGATGCTACTCAGGCATATTATATAAAACCTGAGGGGTACAAAGAGTGTCATAATAGGCATCAGCAACCAGGTGCTATTGTGACTCTTGGAACCACACCCAGCTGACACAATTGTCATTCTCACACATGAACAGAGCCTACAAATGAGGTACTAAATCTCCCACACATAAGTAGTTGAAGCTTGAAATTGTTATTGTCATACATGAATCTAGGCCACATGTGGTTTGGTGACATTTGAACCACAATTCAGCAGTCCTGTAGGGCTTTGACTCTTCTACTGGAACAATCTTCAAGTGGGATTGGGGCTCTTGTATGTGGATCTTGCCCATTGCTGAGATTGTGACTCCTGTACTTCGACCCAACTCCTCCCAAAGCCAGGACTTGTGTGGGACTGTGAAACTTATTTCTGAACATTTTCAAGTGTGTGATAGAGAAATATGACTTTGCCCAGCATCTGAGTGTTTTCACTCTTCTTTCTAGGCCCAGAGCACTGTTGAAATTGTGACATACGTGCAGCAAGCATCTAAGCAATGTATAACACCTTCTTTGGCAATCTGACAAACGGCATTGTTTATTATTACTGATACCAGCACCCAGCTGATGGGAAATCTTGGCCTGACCCCTTCCTGTAAAGTGCATTGTGGCTTTTTTCTAGCTGCATCATATAAGTGATGTAACTTTCTTCTACTGCCTTGGCCCTGCAGTTGCATTGTGACATACAACTGGGTACTGCACACAGGTGACATGACTCCTTTTTTTTTTTTTTTTTTTGAGGTGGGCGTGGTTCTGTCAATAGGAAGCTTTGTAACATATCACTTGGCTCAGGACCTAGCTGATGTTTCTTCTCTTTTGTCTGGGCCCTGACCACCAGAGAGATTGTGACATATTGCTGTACCCAGCACCAAGATAAGGTCACTCTCCTGCCTTTGTCCTGCACACAGGGGCCTTTGTGAGATATATCCAGGCCAATTGCCTAGGTGAAGTTTGTCTCCTTTCCTGCCTAAGCCCTGCCCACAGGGAAGATTTAGATATATCACTTAAACCAGCATCCAGGTGATATGACTCTTCACCAGAGTCCTGCCCACAAGAAGGATTGTGACATTTCACTGGACCAGCACCCACTCAGGTGATGTGACTCCTTTCTTCTCCCTGTCCGCAGATGATATTATGCATATACCTGAGGCCAGATCAAAGGCCTAATAATGACTCCTGTACCTGGAGCCATGACACGTGCAGGATGATAACTGTCATCCCTGAACCTTCCCACAGATGTTATTGTCACATACACCTTTGCCATGCTCCTGAGTGATTTCATAATCCTATCTAGTTATAGCCCACAGATGAAATTTAGACATATACCTGGGCCAAGAACCTTGGTGATTTGACTCTCGTGTCTTAACAGTGTCCTCAGAAGGGATAGTAACATATCTCTGGACACATCCTCTAGGTTATGTGACTCTCCTTTCCTGCCTGAACGCTGCTTCCAGTGAAGAGTGTAGCATTTCTAAGCACTGCATCCAATTGACATGACCTCTTGGCTGGGCCCTTTCAACAGGAGGCATTGTGACATATCTCTGGGCCCATCATTTAGGTGATATGACTCTCCTCTCCTGCCTGGACACTCTTCACAAGGGACATTATGCCATAGAGCTGGGTCTAGCACTCAAATTTTGTGATTTTTCTGTTAGGGCCCTACCTACAAAGAGAATATTGTGCTATTTCCGGCTTAGGATTTAGGTGATGTGGTTGTCCTGCCTGTTTAATAACCACACAGAGGATGGTGACATATACCTAGGCACAGCTAACAGGCATGATAATGACTCTCATATGTGGACCCAGCCAATAGGAGAAATTTTGACTCTTATAACTAGGTTTAGGGACATGAGTGATGTCCAGGATGTCCTTCTGGTGAAAAGGTCACAGAAGATTACAACACTTGCACATATTTTATAACACCCTTGAGTTTTACATACAGTGTCATAACAGGACCCTAGCACACAGAAGACATTGTGAGTCTTTTATGCACAGCCAGTCGACAGTAAGGACTTTCACCATCACAGATGGATGAAGGCAACTGTCCTACATGAAAATAGGACATGTGTGGTGTTATAAATCTAATCCCTACAGTTTTATTCTCTCATAATTGTGATATAAATCTTTGCCAAGCACTTGTGTGATTTCATTCTTTAGACCATTTCCAGCCTACATGTGGGATTTTGATATCTACCTGGTCAAACCTTGAAGTGATGTGACTCTTCTTCTTGGGCCCTGCTCTCAGGAAGAATTGTGACATCACTGGATCCAGCACCTGGGTGACGTTACATTCTTGCCTGCACCATTCCCTCAGACATCATTCTAACATATCACTGTGTCCATCACTTAGAAGACATAACTCTTTTCTCTGGAGTTGGCTCTACACACAGGGCAGGATAGTGACATATTCCTAGGCCAGGCAGACAGGTGATGATACCCTTTTGCCAGGGCCATGCCCCAAAGAGGGCATTTTGACATATCACAGGGCCTATCATGTAGGTAATATGGCACTTCTGCTTGAGGCCTACACACTGGAATAGTGACATGTTGCTAGGTCAGGCACAAAGGTGATGGTATTCTTTTGCCCGAGCCATGCTTTAAGGAAGGCTTTGTAACGTATCACTGGTCCTATCACCCAGGTGATATGACTTTCTGCTTGGCCCTGCCCACGTGGAGCATTGTGACATAAGGGTGGCACCTGCACATAGATGATGTAATTCTCTTGCCTGTGTCCTTTTCTAAGGGGGACTAGTGAATATCTCAGTACCCAGGACCAGGTGGGTCTTCAGCCTGGTGTCTTCAGCCTGGTTTCTGCCCACATATTCAATTGTGACATGTACCTAAAGAAGCACCCAGGTGATATGACTCCCTTTTTGTGCCTGAGCCCTGCCTACTGGTGACATTGGGCCGTATCTCTGAGTCCATGACCTAAGTGATGTGACTTTCTTCTTCTCTCTGGGCCTTTACAATGGGAATTTTGTGCTGTATTAATGAGCCCAATATTTAGGTAATACGACTCTCGTGTTGTTGCTGAACATTGCCCATGAATAGGACCTATGCCATATTTCAGGGCCCAGCACCCAGACGATGTAACCCTTCTGCCTAAGTCATGCATAAAGAGAGAATTATAGCACATTCCTCGGCCCAGCACCCTAATGATGTGTCTCTCCTGCCTGTGCCAGGGCCACAGAAGGTATTTTGACATATCTTTTGGCCCATTCTGTATATGTTTTGACTCTCATCACTTTGCTGGGTTTCTTCCACGTGTGGTTGTATCATATTTTGGCTCCAGCCCCCAAATAATGTGACCTTCTTTCCTAGGTGCTGTCTAGAGAGGGCATTGTGACATATTGCTTGGCAAAGCAATGATGTTAACTTTCTGCCTAGTTTTTTGCCCACAAATGGGATTATGACATATACCTTGCTCCAGTTCAAAGGCATGATGATCAAGTTTCCATTGGGATTCAGCCAATAGGAGATATTTTGCCTCTCACCACTAGGTTTATGTCAATAGGTAAGGTCCTTCACTGCATATTTGTGCAAAGCTCACAGAAGTTTACAACACTAACTCATAATGTATAAACTTCTTGGATGGTACAGAGAGTTTCATAACAGGGCCCAGCAAAAAGCTAAGATTGTGCCTCTCGGCTACACACTCAAGTGAAAGTAAAATTTGTTACCATCCTACATTTACAATGCCCATTGTTGAGTTCCTGAGTCTAACAAGTGAATGCAGCAAGCACAAAGTCAGAACTGTGACTTTCACAAGTGATTCTGGCCACAGATAGGATGGTGACTCATTTCTGGTCCCAGCTCACAGGAGCAATAGTGGTCTCATCCCTGAAGCCATCCTATAGGAGAGCTGTTGACTATCATACCTGGGTTTAGAGCAATATGTAAGATCATGAGTCCACGTAAACATGTAGGCCTCAGAGAGGTTTGCAACTCTCATGCCTGTTGTATAAAGTTCTCAGATGTTGTGGAGAGTGTCATACAATGGCCAGCACACACATGAGATTTTGACTGTCATATACAAAACTACCTAACTGCTAATGGTGTCACCCTTAAAGATGAGGAGATTGTGTCCTATCCCTCAGCCTAGTACCACAGGCTTGAGACTTTTTGGTTTAAATTCCCTTCCATAAGGGCATTGTTACATATCACTGGGTCAGAATCATGATAATGTGACTCTTCTGCCTGGGCTCTGAAAACAAGAGATATTTTCACATATGTCCAGACCTATTGGCTAGGTGATATGTGTCTCCTGCCAGTGCCTTGCCCACAGGGGACACTGTGACATATTGCTAGATATAGCACCTGAATAATGTTACTTTCCTCTCCTGCCTGGATCCTGCCCACTGAAGAAATTGTGACATACCACCAAATACAAAGCACTGGTGACATGACTCTGCTCTTTGCCCTGGACCCTGCCAACAGAGGGAATTATTACATATTGCTGAGCTCAGCACCCAGGTGGTGTGATTCTCCTTTTTTCTTCAAACCTGTCTACATTGCTCATGGTGACACATCACTTGAGGCTCTACCCAGGTTATGTGGTTCTTCTGCCTGGTTTCTGCCCACATGTAAGATTGTGACATATAATTAGGGAAGCGCCTAGGTGATGTGACTCTCCTTTTCTGCCTGGGCCCTCCCTACTGGGGACACCGGGATATATCTCTGAGTCCATGACCTAAGTGAAGTGACTGTCTTCTCCTGCCTGGTCTTCACAATGGGGGAATTGTGACATATTGCTGAACCCAGCAGTCAAGTACTTGACTCTCCTTTTTTTCTTGAACCAAGCACACAAACAGAAATTTTCACCTACTGCAGGGTCCAGAACCCAGATAATGTTACTCATTTGCCTGGGTCCTGCGTATAGAGAGAATTATGGCAGGTCGCTGGGCCCATCCCCATAATAATGCGACTCTCATGCCTGTCACGGAACCACAGAAGGCATTTTGACATATCCTGGGCCCATTGTGTAGGTGTTCTGGCTCTCATAACTTGGCTGGGTTTTTTCCACATGTGGAATGGTGAGTCCAGCACCCAGTTAATGTGGCTCTAATTCTTATACCCTGCCTACCACAGCACCTAAGTGATATTACCCTCCTGCCTACTTTTTGGCCACAAATGGGACTATGACATACACCTTATTCAGTTCAGAGGGATGATTGTCAAACCTATATTGGGATTCAAACAATAGGAGATATTTTTACTTTCATCGCTAGGCCTAGGGCAATAAGTAAGGTCCTGTCCTGGGTTGCATATTTGTACCAAACTCACAGAACTATACAAGACTAACTCATAATCTAGAAACCCCTTTGTGGTACAGAGGGTTTCATGACAGGGACCAGCAGAAGTTCAGATTGGGACTCTTGATTACACATCTAGGTGAAAGCAAATGTTGTCAACATCCCACATATCCAAAGCCCAATGTTAAGGTACTGAGTCTGACAAGTGAATACAGTACAAAGTTGGAATTTTGACCATCATATGTGGATCTGGCCACAGGTGGGATGGTGACTCATTTCTGGATCCAGCTCACAGGCATAATAATGGAACTCAATTTTGAACCCAGCCTACAGAAGAGATGTTAACTATTATACCTGTTCTTAGGGCAATATGTAAGATCGTGAATCCACATGAGCATGTAGGCCTCAGAGAGGTTTGCAACTGTCATGAATGCTGTATAAAGCCTTTGAATGCCGTAGAGTATGGTACAATGGCCCAGAAAACATGTGAGATTGTGACTCTCATATACACCCCCAGCTCACAGTTAATGGTGTCACCCTCAAAGACAAGGATATTTAGCATATATTCTTGTATAATCACTTAGTGCTTTTACTCAGGTTGTGTATTAGAAATGCACTAGTTGTTAAAAGTAAATAATCAGGTTTAGAATGGTAATATTTGGGTTATAAATTAGTACTGCTATTATTCAACCTATGTGAGTAATTGAGGAGTAGGTTAGGAATTTATGAAGTTGTTTTTGATTAAGTCCTCCCTAACCACCCACTATAATGAATAGGATTGTGACAGATAGGAGAATGTTCATGTTTATCGATGGAAAATTTGAAACATAATAGAGATACAGGCTAGTTTTTGTCATGTGAGGAGAAGTATGCCTGATATTAGGAGAGTTTCCTTTGGTTTTCATTGGGACTCAAGAGTGAAAAGGGGCTATTCCTAGTTTTATTACTGGGGCCGTTATTATTATTAAGGATGAAAATTTATTAACAGTGTTTATTATTGTTCATTGTCTGCAGGACAGGTTACTGGAAAGGATACCTATTGTGAGAATTATAGATGCGGTTGCTTGTGTAAGGAAATATTTGGTGGCTGCTTCTGTAGAGTGGGGATTAAGTTTTTAATTAAGATTGGGGTAAGAGCTAGTGTATTTATTCCTAGTCCAGTTCAGATGAGAAATCAGTGTGAGGGTAACATTGTGATAAGAGTTCCTGTGAAAATAGTAAGGGATATAGTAAGTTGAGCTAATGGATTAATTAGTAAGGGAAGGGTATAAACAATTCTTTCAGGGTATGGGTCTGACAGCTTTTTTAGCTGACCTTACTTTAGGACGTGGTGTAATACGTAGCACGGAGAATTTTGGGTTCTCAGGAGTAGGTTCAATTCCTATAGTTCTAGAAATAAGAGGATTTTAACCTCTATTGTTTAGTCTATCAAAGTAATTCTTTTGTTGAACATATTTCCTATGTTTGGAGTGGAATTAGAAGATCTGGTATAGGGAGGGGAGTTCACAAGAGGGGAGTGATAGAAAGGGTAAGGGTTGTAGCAATGATATAAAGGGTAATAGTAGATGTTGAGGGCCGTAAGGATTCCTTGATGAGAAGTTTTATTGCATCAATGAATGGTTGAAGTAGTCTATAGGGACCTGCAGTGTTAGGTCCTTTGTGTAGTTGTATATAGCCTAAGATTTTTTGTTCAATTAGTGTAAGGAATGTTATAGCAATTAGAGTGGGAATAATAAGTAGAAGAAGATTAATTATAGGCATATTGTTAAGAAGAGGCATTGAACCTCTGATTATAAAGTCTTAAGTTTTATGCAATTGCTGGGCTATGCCATCTTAACAAACTCTGTTCTTGAGCAGGGTGTGTGGTGAGTTGTTAGACTGAGATAACATCATTTATGGGGCAAGGGTGCTTTATGAAGTTGGGCCCTATTTCTCTTATCCTTTCATACTAGGAGAAATGTTAAATAGATAGAAACTGACCTGGGTTACTCTGGTCTGAACTCATATCATGGAGGACTTGAATCCTTGAACAAGTGAACCCTTAATAGCGGCTACACCATTAGGATGTCGTGATCCAACATCGAGGTCATAAACCCTATTGTCAATATGGACTCCAGAGCAGGATTGTGCTGTTATCCCTAGGGTAACTTATTCCATTGATCAAATTATTGGGTCAATGTGTGTCAACTTGCTTAGACTAGTGCCGTCTTAGTTTGGGTTGCTCGGAGATTGAATTATGCTCCAAGGTCACCCCAATCAAAATTTTTAATGCAGGGATAGTATGCTAGGGCCTGCCGGCTTTTTTGAGTTTTTATTTGCAATAATGAATTAAAGCTCTATAGGGTCTTCTCATCTTATTTGTTCATATCCATCTCTTCACGAATAGGTCAATTTCAATGATTAAAAGTGAGAGACAGCTGAACACTCAGTGGCCATTCATACAAGTCCCTAGTTAGGGAACAAGTGATTATTCTACCTTTGCACTGTCAGGATACTGCGGTGGTTGAACATATGTCACTGGGCAGGCAGTGCCTCTAATACTGGTAATGCTAGAGGTGATGTTTTTGGTAAACAGGTGGGATAAGATTTGCAGAGTTCCTTTTAGTTTTTGTAATCTTTCCTTAGAGCATGCCTGTGTTGGATTAGCAGTATAAATAATAAGGTGCTTATTATATTGTTTATTAATATTAGGCTGTTAACTGTCAGTGGATTATTGCGATCTCATACAAGCTTATGCAATGGAGAATATCTTCATGTTACTTATATTAACATTATTGGTTCTATTAAGTAATAGATTAGTACAATGTGATGTTAGAAGTTCAGTAGGATGATTAGAATTTTAGACAATTAGATGTTGAGCTTGAAAGCTTCTTAATTGGTGACTGCTTTTGGGCCATCTATGTCAACTATGGTGGTAATATTTTTTATTCCCCGTAGGACAGTTGTTTCCTAATGTCTAAAGAGCTGTTCCTCTTTAGACTAACAGTTAAAGATACAAGGAGATTAAGTAAGTCTGTGGATAAGTTTAAAGTTGAAAAACAATCAACTGTCACCAGGCTCGGTAGACTTGTCACCACTACTCATGAATCTTCCCACTATTTTGCCACATAGATGGGTGTGCTCTTTTAGCTGTTGTTGAGTAGCTCTTCTGGTTTTGGGGTACTTGGCTGTGGTTCTCTGTGTAACGTTATTTCTAGTTAATACATTATGCAGAAGGTATAAGGGTTTGTCTTTTCTTTTTAATGCTTTATTCAGTTCTTTCATCTTTCCCTTAGGGTATTACGTCTATTATGCCAGGGTGAAAATTTCTATCACCTATGCTTTTGTCTAAGGTAAATGGTTTGATTAAGATGGTTTGATATTTTTAGTGAAGTTTGGGGTTAGAGTCAATTCAAAATGATCAGGTCTTGATGAAATCTTCTGGGTGTAAGCCGGATGCTTTAAGTTAAATTGTACTTTGGTTTGTCCAAGCACATTTTCCAGTATGCTTACCATGTTACAACTTATCTCCTCTATACATGCATAGAGAGTTTTTAGTAATTTCTAAAATAATATTTGAGGAGAGTGAGGGGAGGTGTGTGCATGCCTCATGGCCTTATTCAACCAAGCACTCTGCTCTTGGTTTACTGCTAAATCCTCCTTGAGCCCTTAGATTTCATAAAGGTTGTTGTGAGATTTTCTGGGTATACAAAATGCAGTCTACTTCTTGCCACCTCATGAGCCACACCTTGACCTAACATTTTTATGTGTATACTTGTGCTTACTCTATAACCATTTTAGGGTTTGCTGAAGATGGCAGTATATAGGCTGAGGGCAAGAGGTGGTGAGGTATATTGGGGTATACTGATTTTAGAATAGGCTCCTCTAGAGGTATATAAAGCACTTTAAGTTTTTAGCTGTTGCTGGTAGTATTCGGGCGAATTGTTTTTTTAATGTTAGAATTTAGGGGTAAGCATAGTGCGTATCTAATCCCAGTCTGGGTCTTAGCTATTGTGTCTTCAGGATATTAAAGGCACCTTCATAGTATATTTTATTTCAGCTGGAGGTTTTTACAACTTAAATGGAGTTTAGCTTTATTGAGGGCAGACCTTAAACACTCTTTGCACCACGTTCAATTAGCTTGGGTTAATCGTATGGCTGCAGTGGCTGGCACGAAATTGACCAATGCTAGATATCAGTATAGCTTAAAGTTTCATTTATTACTAAATATTTATCAGTGCTTTTTCCCATGGGGGTGTGGTTGAGCACTGTTTTGAGCTGCATTTGTGCATGCTTGATACTTGCACCTTTTGATCCAGGTGATCTAAAAGGCGTTTTCACTGGGCAGGGATGCTTGCATGTGTAATCTTACTAAGAGCTAATAGAAAGGCCAAGACCAAACCTAACCTATTTGTTCATGGGGTTGTGCAAACCCATCTAGAATTTTTAGTGTCTTGCTTTGAAATAATTAAGCTACTTTAACTGTATAAATACTTAAGTCTAAAATTAGAATATGAGAAGGAAATAAATAAATATAAATAGTCGTTTACAGTTCTGGGAATTCAGGGTCTTTAAAGTTGAATTGGAAGAGATTTGGTTGAGAGGTTTACTCATAATTAGAATATAATCAATTTAGGGTACAATATATGGGGTAGCGCTTTTAGAGGAATATGCTCAAGGTATTATATTACTTTAGGGTGGAAGTTTAATTATTGTATTTATTATATAAAATGGAGGCTTGATTTCCATTCTAACTGGTGTGAGATGGTATCTCATTGTGGTTTTGATTTGCATTTCTCTGATGGCCAGTGATGATGAGCATTTTTTCATGTGTCTGTTTGCCGTATGAATGTCATTAAAAAGTCAGGAAACAACAGGTGCTGGAGAGGATGTGGAGAAATAGGAATTTTACACTGTTGGTGGGATTGTAAACTAGTTCAACCATTATGGAAAACAGTATGGCGATTCCTCAAGGATCTAGAACTAGATGTACCATATGACCCAGCCATCCCATTACTGGGTATATACCCAAAGGATTATAAATCATGCTGCTATAAAGACACATGCACACGTATGTTTATTGTGGCACTATTCACAATAGCAAAGACTTGGAATCAACCCAAATGTCCATCAGTGACAGACTAGATTAAGAAAATGTGGCACATACACACCATGGAATACTATGCAGCCATAAAAAAGGATGAGTTTGTGTCCTTTGTAGGGACATGGATGCAGCTGGAAACCATCATTCTTAGCAAACTATCACAAGAACAGAAAACCAAACACCGCATGTTCTCACTCATAGGTGGGAACTGAACAAAGAGATCACTAGATCACTTGGACTTGGGAAGGGGAACATCACACACCGGGACCTATCATGGGGAGGGGGGAGGGGAGAGGGATTGCATTGGGAGTTATACCTGATGTAAATGACGAGTTGATGGGTGCTGACGAGTTGATGGGTGCAGCACAGCAACATGGCACAAGTATACATATGTAACAAACCTGCACGTTATGCACATGTACCCTAGAACTTAAAGTATAATAATAATAATAATAAATGAAAATAGAAAAAGGAAACATCATTATTTTAAAAAATAAAATAAAATAAAATAAAATGGAGGCTCGATTTGCGGGGATTTTAAGATTTTTAGGAAAATTACATCAATTGAGGGATAGCTGTTGGGGTATTCATGGTTAAAATATTATTTTTGGGCTCTGACTGGGTTGCATTTTAGTGTCTTGTTTTTGGGGCTTGGCAAGGGTGCATTTACCTTGGTTGATGGTAAAGTCAGAGATGGGGAGGAGGAGTTTGCAAATTTAATCGGAAATAGTTCTTGAAAGCGAGCATGCGTGCATGAGCATACGTACGTGAGCATACGTGTCTATTAATTGTTATGTCCTTCAAGCATTAATTAATTCACAACTTATTGTTATTATGCCAGCCCAGAATATTCGATTTAAGCTCAGCTTCTACAATTGATTTGGCAGGAATCAAATCCGAGTTCGTCTACAGCTGATTCGGCAGGTACCAGGGCTTCCGCAATGGTGAGTGATAGCATCCCCCAAAGTTAAACATACCAAATGTATGACAGTGCTCCCGTGACTGGTTAATAGGGTGGTAGTCATTAGTCCATTGAGATGTCTTATTTAAGGGGAATATGTGGGTGATTTGAGTTTTATGGCCCTGAAGTAAGAACCAGACGCCAGGTATAGTTTCAAAATAGTCACCCCCAAGTGTTATGGGCTCACAGCAAGGAAGTTAGTACTACCGAGCAGGATGATGATTTCACAGAGCTTGGTGGATTAAGAGATCAGAAGTTGGTAGGGGATATCTGTGTTGACAAGGGATTTCTTGACTGAAAAGCGCTATGTCCAATGAACGAAGTATGCACTATGTAATATTAAGGATATCTAGCACGGGTCAATATTTGCAAGGATTAGACTTGTATAGTCAATAAAAGTAGATGTACCATAGTTGATTAAGGGAATATTAATACATGCTTCTATGTATGTGGACTGGATTTGTAATGTATCCTCATGTATCAATGTACTATGTATAAGTAAACAATTATAGTACTATATATTATTCATTGGTGCTAACAGTAATCCACAAAGTACATAAAAGCACTAATGTATTAGTGCTAGTTGATTAATACTGACATAGCAGTTAAAATATGTGCTGTGAAAAAATTCAGGAAGTAGTTTAATCCAAATTTCAGCTTTGGGCATTGATGGTGAAGTGGAAATGCTTTTTCCCTGAGTTGTCCTGGGGAGGGGATTCTCCATTTCTCATTTAGAAGACCAGAGTATTGAATTATACTGCAATAGCATTTTCATTTAAGTAATTTATTTTCAATTAGGGTAGTGAGCAGTATAAGGGTGAGGATGGTAGAGACATGATAGATGCTGTCTGTCTGATGGCAATTAAAGGTTATTGGACTGGCTGCCCTCCGATTCATGCGAGTGTAAGCAGGTCAGCCACTAGGGTTCATAATAGGCATTGACTTAATGGCCGGAATATTACGCTTTGTTGTTTAGACTTGTGAAATATGGGAATAACTGCTAGAATGAGAATGGATAATACAAAGGCCAATATGCTTCCTAGTTTGTTAGGAATAGATTATAAGATTGCATATGCAAACAAAAAGTACCACTCTGGCTTAATGTAGGGTAGGGTACTGAGGGGGTTGGCTAAAGGATAATTATCTGGGTTGCTCAGGAGGTCAGGCGAAAATAGTATTACAGTTATTAGAAGGAGGAGAAGAAAAATTAAACCTAGAATATCATTGGTTGTACAGTAGGTGTGGAAAGTGATTTTGTCAGGATCTGATGAAACCCCTGAAGGGTTGTTAGATTCTGTTTCATGCAAGAATAAAAGAAGAACAGTTGCGAGCACTGTAATGATGAAGGGTAGGATGAAACGGAAGGTGAAAAATCATGTGAGGGTGGCTTTGTCAACTGAGAATCTGCCTCAGATTCATTGTACAATGTCAGTTCCAATATGAGATGGCTGATAGTAGATTTGTAATTACTGTAGGGCCTCAGAATGATATTTGGCCTCATGTGAGCACGTGGCCCATGAATGCTGTTGTTATAGTCATGAATAGGAGGATAATGCCAATATTTCAGGTTTCAAGGAATGGAAATGAGCCATAGTGTAAGCCTCAACCAACATGTAAGAAGAGGCAGATGAAAAATGTTGAAGCACCTTTGATACGAAAATAGCAGACCATTCAGCCTTAGTTTACATTTAGGCTGATATGAGCCACTGAAGAAAAGGCAGTTGAGGTGTCTGATGTATAGTGCATAGCCAAAAATAATCCTGTGATGATCTGGAGAATTAGGCAGGCACTAAGAAGAGAGCCAAAGTTTCATCATGTAGAAATGTTAGATGGTGTGGGAAGATCAATAAATGAATAGCTAGTAAATTTCATTAGCGGATGTGTTTTGTGGGTATTGGTCGTTAGTGTTCTTACAAATGAAGTAGAAGGATGGTTTTTCATATCATTAGTCATTTTTATAGTTCATGTGGGAATAATGGCATATGCTTTATTTTTATTAAGTATTCTCTGGTTATAGGGTTTGTAGGTTTTTCTTCGAAACTTACTCTTATTTATGGAGTCCTAGGGCTAATTGTTAGGGATGCTGTGGGTTGTGATATAGTGTTGAATTTTGGTGGAGTTTTCATGGGGTTAATAGTCTTTTTGATTTATTTGGAGGGTATGATGGTTGTTTTTGGTTATACTGTGGCTATGACTATTGATGAATATCCTGAAATATGAGGGTCAAGTTTTGACATTTGAGGGGCTTTGTTATTAGGATTATTAATAGAGTTGATGTTGGTTTGATGAATAGTTGAGTATGATGAGGTGGTATTCACGATTGATTTTAATAGCGTAAAGAGTTGTATCATTTTTTAGCATGGCGGGGGTTATTGCCTGAGGATTATGTGGGTGTGGCTGCCTCATTCAGGACATGAAGGTCTAGTACTCAGGTGTTGAGACTTTTTGGCTTAAAGTCCTTCCCATGGGTGCACAGTGACATATAGCCGAGTTAGAATTGTAATAATGTGACTCTTCTGCCTGGACCCTGCCAACAGGGGATATTATCACATATATCTGGGCCTATAAGCTAGGTTATTTGTCTCTCCTGCCTCTGTCCCCAGAGGACATTGTGTAATATCATTTGACTTAACATCTAGGGTAATGTGACCCTCCTCTCCTGCCTGGGTCCTGCTCACCAAAGAAATTGTGACATACCACTGATTGCAAAACCTAAATGATGTGACTGTCCTTCATTACTACATATTGCAGAGCCCAGCACCTAGGTGGAGTGACTCTCCTCTTTTTCTTCTTCCCTATCTATGGTGGGCTTGGTGATATACTTTGAGACTGTACCCAGGTGATGTGAGTCTTCTGACTAGGCCCAGCCTACAAATGAGATTGTACTGTATCACTGGCTGAGCACCCAGGTGATGTGACTCTCTTGCCTTGTCCCTGCTCACAGGTGAAATTGTAACATACACCTGGGTTAAGCACACATGCACAATAATAACTCTCATACCTGGACCCAGAAAGTAGAGATAATTGACACTCATAGCCAGTCTCGCGGCCATGGGTAAAGTCCTCAGTTTTTCACTTGTATAAAGTTCACGAAGGATTATAACACTCAGGTATAGCATATAAAGCCTTAATGGTACAGAGTGTCATAAAAGAGACCAGCAACTAGGTGAAAATGTGACTCTTCTATGCACACCTGGCTGACACAATTGTCATGCTCACGTATGAACAGGGCCTAGGAATGAGGTACTAAATCTCACACATAAAAAGCAGTCAGAGGTTGAAATAATTACTCTCATACATGGATATGATTCACAGATGGATTGGTAATATTTGAACCATGATTCAGCACACCTGTGGCGATGTGAGTTGTTTATTGGAACACAATCTTCAAGTGGGATCGGGACAATTATACATGGATCTTGCCCATTGTTGAGATTGTGACTCCTTTACTCCCACCCAAACCACAGAAAGTGTTGACTCACATACAGGAAACCAGGATTTGTGTGGGATATGAAACTTATTTCCCAGTCTTTCTGAGAGTGTGATTGGGGCAGTTAACTTTGCCCAGCACATGGATAATTTGACTCTCTTTTCTAGGCCCAGACCACAGAGAAAATTGCCCGAATGTGAAACAAGCAGCTAAGCAATATGTAACACCTTCCTTGGCTCTGTCTACAAAGGGCACTTTTATATATCACTGGGACCATCACCCAGGTGATGTGAGTTATTTGCCTAAAACCGAATTGTGTCTTAAATCTAGGTGCATCACATAAGTGATGTCACTCCCTTCTACTGCCTTAGCCCTGCACTTACAGTGCACTGTGACACACAACTGGGCACTTCACACAGGCAATGTGATTCTCCTTTTTGGGTTCTGCCAATAGGAAGCATTGTAGCATATCACTTGGCTCAGCACTTACATAATGTTTCTTTGCTTTTGACTGGGCCCTGACCACAGGATATTGTGACATATTGCTAGGTTCAGCACAAATGTGAGCTCACTCTCCAGACTTGGTACTGCACAGAATAGACATTGTGACATATATCTCAGCAAATTGCCTAGAAGTGAATGCCCTCTCCTGCCTAAGTCCTTCCCACAGAGACGGGTTTGATATGTCACTGAAACCAGCATCCAGGTGATGTGACTCTTCTGCCAGGGTCCTGCCCACAAGGTGGATTGTGACATTTCACTGGACCTGCACCCACATAGGGGATGTAACTTCCTTGCCTTCTCTCTGGCCACGGGTGACATTGCTCCATATACCTGAGACCCTAACAAAAGCCTAATTACAACTCATATGCCTGGAGCCAGGACATGCACAGGATGGTGAGTCTTAATCTTAAAACTTTCCAAAAGTGTACTAGTGACATACCTTTGCTCAGTTCCTGAATGATTTAAAAATTCTACCTGGGTATAGCCCCCAAATCAGATTTTGACAGATACCTGGGCCAAGCACCTTGGTGATTTGACTGTGCTATATTAACAATGTCCTCAGAGGGGATTGCAACATATTTCTGGACTCATCATCTAGGTTACATGAGTCTCTCCTCCTGCCTGTACCCTGCTTCCTTTGGTAATTGTAGCATTTCTAAGCGCTGCATCCAAATGATGTAACTCTCTTGCCTGGGCCCTGTCAACAGGAGGCATTGCGACATATTTTGGGGCCCATCATTTAGGTGATAAGACTCTCCTCTCCTGCTTGGATACTGCCCACAAGGGACATTGTGCCACAGAGCTGAACCAAGCACACAAGTTATGTGACATTTCTGACAGGACCCTGCCAACAAAGAGAATATTGGAATATTTCTGGCCCAGCATTTAGGTGATGTGGCTGTTCTGTCTGCTTCATAACCACAGAGGGAATTGTAACATATACCTAGGCATGGGTCACAGACATGATAATGATTCTCACATGTGGACTCAGCCAATAGAGGATATTTTGACTCTTATAACTAGGTTTAGGGACATGTGTGATATCCTAGATCACCTTCTTATAAAAAGTTTACAGACGATTACAACACTCTCACATATTTTACAAAGTCTTTGGGTTATACAGACAGAGTCAAAGTAGGGCTCAGCACACAGGCGAAACTGTGAGTCTTGTATGCACAACTAGCTGACAGTAAGGACTATCATCGCACATGGATGAAGCGAACTGTCACACATGAAAACAGGACATGTGTGGTATTGTAAATCTCATTTTTGGAATTTTCTGACAGCATGATTGTGATATAAATCTTTTCCACGCACCTGTGTAATTTGACTCTCCAGATTTGTTCCAGCCCATATATGGGATTGTGATGTCTACCTAGGCCAACCTCCAGGTGATGTGACTCTCCTGCATGGGCCCTTCTCTCACTAAGCGTTGTGACATATCACTGGATCTGGCACTCAGGTGATGTTACATTCTTGCCTGCACCATGCCCACAACAATTATTGTAACATATTTCTGTGCCCACCTCATAGGTGATGTAACTCTCCTCTCTGGAATGGGTCCTGCACAAAGGAATGATAGTAACATATTGCAAAGCCAGGCACACAGGTGAGGGTACTCTTGCCAGAGCCATGCCCAAAGGAGTACATTTTGACATATCTCTCAGCCTATATCCTAGGTGATGTGACTCTTTTGCCTGGGCCCTGCCAGCCTGGAGAGTGACGTATTTCTAGGCCAGGAACACAGGTGATGGTACTCTTTTGCCAGGGCTTTGCTTCATAGAGGACATTGTGACATATCCCTGGGCCTATCTCCCAGGTGAAGTGACTCCCTTCTTGGGACCCACCCACATGGAGCATTGTGGCATAAGAGAGAACCAGCATCTAGGTGATGTAACTCTCTTGCCTGGGTGCTGTCCTAAGAGAGCCTTGTGACATATCTCAACACCCAGCATTCAAATGATACGGCCCTTCTGCCCAGTTTCTGCCCACATATTAAATTGTGACATATTTCCAGGGAAGCATCTGGTGATATGACTCTCCTCATCTGCCTGAGTTCTACCTACTGGGGACATGGGGACATATCTGTGATCCCGTGACCTAAGTGATATGCCTCTCTTCCTCTTCCTGGGCCTTGAAAATGGTGGGATTGTGACATACTGCTAAGCCCAGCATTTAGGTCACGTGACTCTACTCTTTTGTGTGAACCATGCCCACAAAGGGAAATTTTGACCTATTGCACCCAGATGATGTTACTCTTCTGCTAGAGTCCTGAAAAAAGAGGGAATTATTGCAAACTAGTGGGCCCAGCCCCCTGATGATGCTACGGTCCTTCCTGTGCCAGAGCCACAGACAGTATTTTGACATAATTTCAGCCCATTCTGTAAGCGCTTTGGTTCTCATCCCTTGGCTAAGTTTTTCCACATTCGAAATTGGGTCATATTGCTGGGTCCTGCAACTAGTTAATGCGATGCCCCTTTCTAGGTTCTGCCTAGAGAGGGCATTGTGACATGTTACTTGACACATCACCTAAGTGTTGTTACTCTTTTCCTAATTTTTTGCCCAAAAATGGGATGATGACATATACCTTTCTTCCGTTCACAGCCATGATGTTCCAACTTATATTGGGATTCAGCCAGTAGAAGATATTTTGCCTATCATCCCTAAGCTTAGGGCAACAAGTAAAATCCTGGGTTGCATATTTGTACAAAGCTCACAGAAGTTCACAACAGTCACTCATATTGTACAAACTCCCTGGGTGGTACAGAGAGTTTCATAACAAGGCCCAGCAAAAAGTTAAGATTGTGACTCTCAATTACAAACCCAGGTGAAGGTAAAAGTTGTCACCATCCCACGTTTACAAAGCCCACTGTTGAAGTACTAATAGGTGAAAACAGTAAAAAGATGGAATTGTGACTCTCGTATGGGGATCTGACCACAGGTGCGATCATGACTCATTTTTCCACCCAGCTCACAGGCATAAAATGGGTCTCATTCTTAAACTCAGCTTAAATGAGAGATGCTGACTGTCTTACCTGGGTTTAAGGCAGTATATAAAGTTGTGAGTCCATATGAGCATGTGGGCCTCAGAGTAGTTTGCAACTCTCATGCACGCCATATAAAGCCCCTGGATGTTGTAGAGGGTTTCGTACGATTACCTAATATCCATGACATTGTGACTCGTATAAACACCAAACTATCAGTTAAAGGTGCCACCCTCAAAGATGAGGAGTTTGTGTCATATCACTGGGCCTAGTACCCAGGTGTTAAAACTTTTCCTTTATTTGGATTATAAATCATGCCGCTATAAAGACACATGCACATGTATGTTTATTGCGGCACTATTCACAAAAGCAAAGACTTGGAATCAACCCAAATGCCCATCAATGACAGACTGGATTAAGAAAATGTAGCACATATACACCATGAAATACTATGCAGCCATAAAAAAGGATAAATTCATGTTCTTTGTAGGGACATGGATGCAGCTGGAAACCATCATTCTCAGCAAACTATCGCAAGAACAGAAAACCAAACACTGCATGTTCTCACTCATAGGTGGGAATTGAACAATGAGAACACTTGGACACAGGAAGGGGAACCTCACACTGTTGTGGGGGGAGGGGGGAGGGATAACATTAGGAGATATACCTAATGTAAATGACGAGTTAATGGGTGAAGTTCACCAACACGGCACATGTATACATATGTAACAAACCTGCACATTGTGCACATGTACCCTAGAACTTAAAGTATAATAAAAAAGAAAAAAAAAACTTTTCCTTTAATTGTATCCCATTTGTGCATTGTGACATATCTTTAGGTCAGAATCATAATAATATGACTCTTCTGCCTAGGCCCTGCCAACAAGGGATATTATACATACCTCTGAACCTATCAGCTAGGTGATTGGTCTATTTTTCCTGTGCTTTGCCCCCAAGGAACATTGTGACATTGCTGGACGTAGCATCTAGGAAATGTGACTCCTAGGTAATGCAACTCTCCTCTATGTTCTGGAGTCTGCCAAAAGACGGGATTATTATGTATTGCTGAGCCCAGCACCTGGGTGGTGTGACTCTCCCCTTTTTCTTCAACCCTGTCTACAGTGGACATGGTGCCATATTACTTGAGGCTGTACCCAGGTGATGTGACTCTTCTGACTTGGCCCTGGCTGCAAAGGAGATTATAACAGATCCTTAGCTCAGAATCCAGATGATGAGACTCTTCTGCCTTGTTTCTGCCCATGGGTGAAATTGTGACATAAGGAGAGATATTTTGACTCTCGTAGCCAGTCTTGTGTCAATAAGTAAAGTAATAGGTCTCCTAATTGTATAAAGTTCACAGAGGATTATTACACTCAGGCACATCACACAAAGCCTGAGTGGTACAGAGTGTCATACCAGGGAAGAGCAACCAGGTGCAATTGTGACTCTTGGATGGACACCTGACATGATTGTCATTCTTTCACAAGAACACGTACAAATAAGGTACTAAATGTCACACAAAAGAGCAGTCAAAGGCCGGGCACTGTGGCTCACACCTGTAATCCCAGCTGTTTGGGAGGCCGAGGCGGGTGGATCATCTGAAGTCAGGAGTTCGAGGCCAGCATGACAAATACAGTGAAACCCAGTCTACTAAAAACACAAAAATTGGCTTGGCATCATTGCGTTTGCCTGTAGTCCTAGCTACTTGGGAGGCTGAGGCAGAAGAATCACTTGAACCCAGGAGACGAGGGTTGCAGTGAGCTGAGATCGTGCCACTGCGCTCCAGCCTGAGTGATGGAGGGATAATCCAACTCAAAAAAAAAAAAAACCAGTAGTCAAAGATTGAAATTGTTCCTCTAATACATGAATTTGACACACGAGTATTTTGGTGATGCATGATTCAGCACACCTGTGAGGCTATGACTCCCCTACTGGAACACAATCTTCAAGTGGATTTTGCCCATTGATGAGATTTGACTCTTCTCTTTGTCCCCACTCACAGGAGGTGTTACTCATATGCACAAAGCCAGGACTTGTGTGGGACTGTGAAACTTATTTCTGAATATTTTCTAATGTGTGATTAGGATGTAAAAGTTAGCCCATCTCCTGAATAATTTGACTCTATTTTAGGCCATGACCACAAATGAAATTGTGACATACTTGGACCATACACCTAAGCAAAAGTGACTGGGTCCACTACAAAGGGCACTTTTACATATCACTGGGACCAAAACCTAAGTGATGTGAATTCTTCGTCTGTTCCCTGCCTATAAAAAGCATTGTGGCTTATATCTAAGTCCATCATGTAAGTGATGTGACTCCCTTCTACAGCCTTGGCCTTGCACTTATGGTGCATGGTTACACATAACTGGGTACTGCACCCAGGTGATGTGACACTCCGTTTTGGGTTCTGCCAACAGGAAGCTTTGTAAATGTTACTTGGCTCAGCACCTAGGTGATGTTTCTCCTCTCTTTCCTCACCCTGACCACAGGGGAGATTGTGACATATTGCTAAACCCAGCTGCAAGGTGAGGTCACTTTCATACCTTGGTCCTGCACGTAGCGGTCATTGTGACATATATCTAGGTCAATTGTTTAAGTGAAGTGAGTCTCCTCACCTTCCTAAGCCCTGTCCAGAGGGAATTTTGATATATCACAAAAACCAGCATCTCGTTGATATAACTCTTCTTCCAGGGTCCTGCCCACAGGAAAGATTGTGACATCTCACTTCACAAGCACCCACCCAGGTGATGTGACCTTCCTGCTTGCTCTCTGCCCACAGGTGATATTGTGCCATACACCTAAGACCAGATAAGAGGACTAGTCATAACTCTTAAACCTGGAGCCTGGTCATATGCAAGATGGTGTCCCCATTCCTGGAACTTTCCACCAGTGTTATTGTGACATATACCTTTTCCTAGCTCTTGAGTGATTTAATAATCCTGCCTAGGTGTAGCCCACACGTGAGATTTGGACATTTACCTCAACTGAGAACCTTGGTGCTTTGACTCTCCTGTCTTAACAACATCCTCAGGAAGGATTGTAATATGTTTCTGGACCCATCATCTAGGTTACCTGACTCTCCTCTCCTGCCTGGACCCTGCTTCCACTGGGGACTATAGCATTTCTAAGCTCTGCATCCAAATGACACGACTCTTTTGCCTGGTCCTTTCAACAGGAAATGTTGCGACATATCTCTGGGCCTATCATTTTGGTGATATGAGTCTCCTCTTCTGTCTGGACACTGCCCACAAGGAGCATTTTGCCATACAGTTGGACACAGCCCCAAAGTTATGTGACTTTTCTGCCAGGAACTTTCCTACAAGGAGAATATTGGAAAATTCTGGCTCAGCATTTACGTGACATGGGTGTCGTGCCTGTTTCATTACCGCAGAGTAAATTGTGACACATACCTTAGCACAGCTCACAGGCATGATAATGACCCTTATATGTGGACCCCATATGAGAGTCATTGCTCCAATAGGAGTAATTTTGACTTTCATACCTTGCTTTAGAAACATGACTGATTAAATCTCTTTCTGGTAAAAGAAAGGTCATAGAAGATTATAACAGCTTTGTATATTTTATAAAGCCCTTGGCTTGTACACACAGGACCCAGCAGAAAGGTGAAATTGTGAGTCTCATATGCACACCCAGCCGACAGTAAGAACTATCACTGTCTCACATATATGAAGCCAACTGTTACTCATAAAAACAGAACATTTGCCGTATTGTACATCTCATCCCGGGAATTTTCTGCCAGCGTGATTGTGATATATATCTTTGCCGAACATCTGTGTGATTTGACTCTCCAGACTGGTTAGAGCCAGCATATATTATTGTGATATCTACCTGGGCCAATCTCTAGGTGATGTGACTCTCCTGCCTGGGCCCTGCTCTCAGTGATAATCATGAAATATCACTATATCCAGCCCCCAGGTCATGTTACATTTTTGCCTGAGCCATGCCCACAGAAATCACTGTGACATATCACTGTGTCCACTACTTAGGTAACATAACTCTCCTCAGGGAATGTGCCCTGCACACAGTGGGAGATAGTGACATAGGGCTGGGCCAGGCACACAGGTGACAGTACTCTTTTGCTAGGGCCATGTCCTAAAGAGGGCATTGTGACATATCACTGGGCCTATCACAGGTGATGTTGCTCTCCTGCTTGAGTCCTACTTACCTGAATAGTGACATATTACTAGACTAGGCACACAGGTGATGGTACTCTTTTGTCAGGGCCATGCCTCAAGGAGGACATTGTAACATATCTTTGGGCCTATCACCTAGGTGATGTGACTCCCTGCTTGAACCCTGCCCACATGGAGCAATATGACATAAGGGTAGAACCTGCACCTATTTGTTATAACTCTCTTCACATGTTAGATTGTGTCATATACCTAGGGAAGCACGTAGGTGATAGGTCCCTGCCAACAGTGGATATTATCACATATCTCTGGGTTTGAAAGCTAGGTGATTTGTGTCTCCTTCCTGTGCCCTGTCCCCAGAAGACCTTGTGAGGTGTCATTTGGATTAACATCTAGGTAATGTGACTCCACATTCCTGCCTGGGTCCTGCTCACCAAAGAAATTGTGACTTACCGCTGATTGCAAAACCTAAATGATGTGACTGTCCTTCATATTCTAGACTCTGCCAAGAAAGGGGATTATTACATATTGCAGAGCCCAGCACCTAGGTGGAGTGACTCATCTTTTTCTTCTACTCTGTATATAGTGGGCTTGGTGACATACTATTTGAGGCTGTACCCAGGTGATGTGACTCTTCTGACTAGGCCCAGCCTACAAATGAGATTATACTGTACCACTGGCTCAGCACCCAGGTGATGTGACTCTCCTACCTTGTCCCTGCTCACACATAAAATTGTGACATATACGTGAGTTAAGCACACATGCACAATAACTCTCATACCTGGACCCAGCCAGTAAAGATTTTTGACTCTCATAGTCAGTCTCAGCCATTGGTAAAGTCCTGGGTTTTTCACTTGTGTAAAGTTCACGAAGGATTATAACACTCAGGTATAGCATATAAAGCCTTAATGGTACAGAGTATCATAACAGAGACCAGCAATGACATAAGAGTGCAACTGTTGTGTGCACAACTATCTGACATGATTACCATTCCCACAAATGAACAGGACCTAGGAATAAGGTCTAAATGTCACACATAAAAAGTGGTCGAAGGTTGAAATAATTACTCTCATACATGGATCTGATTCACAGATGGTTTGGTAACATTGAACCATGATTCAGCACACCAGTGGTGCTGTGACTCCCCTACTGGAACACAATCTTCAAGTGGGATTTTGGATCTTATACATGGATCTTGCCATGTATCTTGATGAGATTGTGACTCCTCTACTTAAACTCAACTCGTAGAAAGAGTTGACTCACATACACGAAACCAGAACTTGTGTGGGATGTGAAACTTATTTCTGAACATTTCTGAAAGTGAGATTGGGACAAGTAACTTTGCCCAGCACATGAATAATCTGATACTCTTTCTTAGGCCCAGACCACAGATGAAATTGTGCAATATGTGGAACAAACACCTAAGCAATATATAACACCTTCCTTGGCTCTGTATACAAAGGGCACTTTTATATATCACTGGGACCATCACCCAGGTGATGTGAATTATCTTCCTGAAACCTACCTACAAAGAGAATTGTGTCTTATATCTAGGTCCATCATGTAAGTGATGTGAGTCCCTTCTACTGCCTTGGCCCTGCACTTACAATGCATTGTGACACATAACCCAGGTTTGATAGTCAATGTCTCCCCTACAGGCAGCGTTAAGGGAGAAGACCCAATATTATAACTGTGGGCTGGGTCCATAAATGAGTCACCATTCCACCTATGTCCAGATCCACATATAAAATTCACAAATAAAACTTTGTGCTGTATTCCCTTGTTAGACTCAGGGCCTCAACAGTGGGCTTTGTAAACGTGGGATGGTGACAACTTTTAATTTCACCTGGGTGTGTAATGAAGAGTTTCAATCTGAACTTTTGGGTGCCCCTGTTATGAATCTCTCTACCAAGAAAGAGTTTGTACAATATAGGTTAGCATTGTAAACTTCTGTGAGCTTGGTACAAATACGGAACTCAGGACCTTACCTATCGACCTAAGCTTAATGATGAGAGGCAAAATATCTTCTATTGGTTGAATCCCAATATAAGTATAATCATCATGAGTTGGAACTGAAATGTGGTGTATGTCATAATTCCATTTGTGGGCAAAAAACTAGGCAGTATAGGAAATTGGGTTACATTAACTGGATGCTGCACCCAGCAATATGACACCATCCCACATGTGGAAAAAACTCAGCCAAGTTATGAGAGCCAAAATACCTACATAATGGGCCCAGGATATGTCAAAATATTTTCGGTGGCTCCAGCACAGGCAGGAGAGTTATAACATAAGGGTGCTGGGCCCAGCAATGTGGAATATGCCATAATTTCCACTTTTGATGCAGAACCCAGGCAAAATAGTAACATCATCTGGGTGCTGGGCACAGCAATAGGTCAAAATTCCTTTTTGATGGGCATGATTTGGGAAAAAGAGGAGAGTCACATATTCTGAGTGCTTAGCAATGTGTCCAAATCTTCCTATTGTGAAGGCCCAGGCAGAAAAAGAGAGTCACATCACTTAAATCATGGGCACAGAGATGTCCCAATGTCCCCAGTAGGCATGGCTCAGGCAGATGAGGAGAATCATATCACCTAGCTGCTTTCCTAGGAATATGTCACAGTGCAACATGTGGGAAGAAATGAGGCAGAAGAGCCACATCACTTGTGTTACATTTTTGCCTGCACCAAGATGTTACATTTTTGCCTGCACCATGCCTGCAGACATAACTGTGACATATCACTGTGTCCATCAGTTAGATGACGTAACTCTCCTCTATGGAATGAGCCCTGTACACAGGGCAAAATAGTGATGTATTCCTAGGCCAGACATACTCTTTTGCCAGGGCCAGGCCCAAAAGAGGGCATTTTGACATATTACAGGTCCTATCATGTAGGTGACATGGCTCTTCTGCTTGGGGCTTGCCCACTTGAGTAGTGACATATTGCTAGGCCAGGCACAAAGGTGATGGTACTCTTTTGCCAGGGCCATGCTTTCAGGAAGGCTTTATGACATATCTCTGGGTCCATCACCTAGGTGATGCGACTTCCTGCTTGGCCCTGCCCACATGGAGCATTGTGATATGAGGGTAAAACCTGCACCTAGGTGATGTAACTCTCTTGCCTGAATCCTTTTCTAAGGGGGACTTACGAATATCTCAGTATGCAGAACCAGATGATGTGGCTCTTCAGCATGGTTTCTGCCCACATAATAAATTGTGACATATACGTAAAGATGTACCTAGGTGATATGACTCTCTTTTTGTGCCTGATCCCTGCCTGCTGGTGACATTAGGTCATATCTCTGAGCCCATGACCTAAATGATGTGACTCTCTTATTCTGTCTGGGCCTTTATAATGGGATGATTGCGACATATTGATGAGCCCAGCACTTAGGTAATGTGACTCTTGTCTTGTTGCTGAACAATGGCCACAAATAGAACTTTTGCCATATTTTAGGGCCCAGCACCTGGATGATGTTACTCTTCTCACTAGGTTGTGCGTAAAGGTGGAATTGTGGCATAGTGCTTGACCCAGCACCCTAATTATGTGACTCTCCTGCTTGTGCCTGAGCTACGGAAGGTATTTTGACATAACTTTGGCACATTTTGTAGGTGTTTTAGCTCTCATCACTTTATTGGGTTTCTTCCACATGTGGTTGTATCATATTGTTGGCTCCAGCCCCCAGTTAATATGACCCTCTTTCCTAGGCGCTGCTTAGAGAGGGCATTGTGACATATTACTTGACACAGCACTTAAGTGATGTTAACCTTCTGCCTAGTTTTCTGCCCACAAATGGGATTATGACAAATACCTTGCTTCAGTTCAAAGGCATGATGATCAAGCTTCTATTGTGGTTAGGTTTAGGTCAATAGCTAAAGTCCTTCATTGCATATTTGTGCAAAGCTCACAGAAGTTTACGACACTAACTCATATCATAAAAACTTATTGGGTGGTACAGAGTTTCATAACAGGGCCCAGCAAAATGTTAAGATTGTGACTCTCGACTACACACTCAGTTGAAAGTAAAAGTTGTTACCATCCTACATTTACAATGCCCATTGTCAAGGTCCTGAGTCTAACAAGTGAATACAGCACAAAGTTGGAAATGTGACTTTCATAAGTGGATGTGCCCACAGGTGAGATGATGACTCATTTTCTGACCCAGCTCACAGGCATAATAATGGTCTCATCCCTGAAACCAGCCTATTGGAGAGCTGTTGACTGTCATACCTGGGATTAGGGCAATATGTAAGATCATGTGTCCATATAAGCGTGTAGGCCTCAGAGAGGTTTGCAACTCTCATGCATGTTGTATCAAGTTCTCAGATGTTGTAGAGAGTGTCATACAATGGCCAGCACACACATGATATTGCGACTCTCATATACACAACTAGCTAACCGTTAATGGTGCCACCCTTAACAACGAGGAGATTGTTTCATATCCCTTGGCCTAGTACCCCGGTGTTGAGACTTTTATTGTTTAAATTTCTTTCCGTAAGTGTATTGTTACATATCACTGGGTCAGAATCATGATAATCTGACTCTTCTGCCTGGGCCCTGCAAACAGGGGATATTTTCATATATGTCCAGGCCTATTGGCTAGTTGCCATATCTCTGCTGCCAGTGCCCTGCTCATAGGGGACACTGTGACATATCACTAGATACGCATCTATGTAATGTGGCTCTCCTCTCCTGTTTGGATCCTGCCACTGAAGAAATTGTGAGACACCACTGAGTGCAAAACCTAGTTGACATGACTCTCCTCTCTGTCCTGGACTCTGCCAAGAGAGGGAATTATTACATATTGCTAAGCCCAGCACCCAGGTCGTGTGATTCTCTTTTTTTCTTTAAACCTTTCTACATAGGGTATGGTGACATATTACTTGAGGCTATACCCAAGTAATGTGGCTCTTCCGCCTGGTTTCTGCCCACATGTTAGATTGTGACATATAACTAGGGAAGCACCTTGGTGATATGACTCTCCTTTTCTACCTGGGCCCTGCCTACTGGGGACACTGGGATATATCTCTGAGTCCATGACCTAAGTGAAGTGACTCTCTTTTTCTGCCTCATCTTTACATTCAGAGGATTATGACATATTGCTGAGACCAGCACTCAGGTTATTTGACTCTCCTTTTTTTCTCAAACCATGCCCTCAAACAGAAATTTTGACCTATTGCACGGTCCAGCAAGCAGATAATGTTACTATTTTGCCTGGGTCCTGCATATAGAGAGGATTATGGCATATTGCTGGGCCCAGCATCCTGATAATGTGACTCTCATGCCTGCGCCGGAGCCGAAGAAGGTATTTTGACATATCCTGGGTCCATTATATGGGTGTTTTGGCCATATGATGTTTGGCTAGTGGCTCAGGCCTGGAGAACCTGCCCAGTGAGAAAATATGAGAGCAGGCACTCACTTAACAGTCTGGCCACTTTTCTGAGGGGCTGCTGCAGTATGCTGGTGTCAACTGCAGTCTCTAGTCACCTCAGATTTTCCAATACCTAAAGTGATCACCAGTGAATGCTGCAAAACAGCAACAATGGCAGCATGCCCTTTTCCCTGGTAGCTCCATCCTAGGGAGGTATAGACTTGTCTACAAGTCAAAAGCTACTGTAGGAAGTAGCTGGAAGCCTCTTTTGAAAGGTCTTACCCAGTGAGGAGAACATGATTAGGGATCGACTTAAGAAAGCAGCCTAGCCACATTTTTGTAGGACAGGTATGTTGTGCAGAAGTATCACTTGCACCCCCAGTTTATTTGGATTCTCCAAAGCCAGAAGGCTGGAATAGCTAAGTCATAAAAACAGCAAAAATGACAACTCACTCTTGCTCTAGAAACTATATCCCAAAGAGGTTTCAAAATTCCATTGACCAAAGATGGAAAGGTGGTAGCTGGACACCCTGGTTAAGAAGTATTTTCGAGTGTGCAGGAACGAGATCGGGAACCTGCTTTAACAGGAAGTCTGGCCATGTCTTTTTAGAGCACCTGTACTGTGCTAGGAGATCCTTTCTGCCCCCAGTCAACTTGGACTCTTCAAAGCCTGAAGGCTGGAATGACTAAGTTGCCCAAGCAACAAAGACAGTGGACCACTCCTCTTTCTGGTAGTTCCATCCCAGGGAGGTGCAGTGCTCCTACCAATGGTTGGCTGGAATTCTAAGCCAGCAGGCCATACCTTGTGAGGCATTGTGGAAGCGGGTCCTACAGACCATCACTATTCAGCCCCCTGGATTCCACCTCTTTCCTATGGGTATGTACAGGGGTGTAACCTCCTGCTTTGCTGGAGTTGCAGCTACTTTTTCTGAGAAGCCTTGAAAGCCAGAGTATCTAAGGCTCTTGAATCTCTGCACAGGCCTGAGTGGCTGCTCTGCTGAGACTCCATGTAGCTCTGTGTGTTCAAGGCCTTGGTGAAGTGGATTCATGAGGGTATCTCCTCACCTCAGGGTTGCAAAGATCTGTGGGAGAATCGTGGGTTCCCAGGGTCTGCATGCACTCACTGCTTTGCTGGGTGGGGAGCTTCCCTTGGCTCCATGTTGTTCCCAGGTGGCCTGTTGTCCTGCCTTGTTTACTCCATTCTCTGTAACTTAAGTTGTTTTTTTAAATTACTCCCAATGGAAGTAGCTGGAAGTTTCATTTGAAAGTGCTATATTTATGCACACCTTGCATTCCTCTCTATGAGAACTATGCAGTCTAGCTGCTTTCAGTCAGCAAACTTGATCACTTTCCTCTAAAAGGAATCTACTTTTTTATATTAAAAGAATTCAATATATTTTCAAACGCAAATATTGGTGTAATTTACCTCTTACATTTGATGCTATGTCTTCATTTCTAGAATTTATGGGAAAGAACATGGTCAATGGTTGTTGCACCAGAATTATGAGAGGTTCTTCTATATTAGATGGACAGATTTATATACTTTCTTACAGAAGATTTAGAAAACTGAAATCTAAGATACATGAAGACATTCTAAGTGGAAAAGCCACTTAGTGGTTGATTTACAACAGTATCATAGGTGACATGATGATAGGAGAGTAGAAAGTGATCAAGATAATATTCTGCATATAGTAAGAGAAGTAATTTAAATTTTATAAGGAAATTACCTTTTGCAAATTAAGGTAATTAAAATACAGTGAATTTCAAAATGCCTTTTTAATGACAAAGTGTGAACTCAATTTGTTTTAATAAGCCAAAATTGTTGCTATTGTGTTAAGGCTATTTTACTTTGAATGTGTATCTTGCAACTGATGTTAACTTATCCCATCTTACCCAAGATTGTAGGTAACAGATGGTAACAATATACTATTGGGTGACAGTGGAATAACTTCTGTAACAATTCCTTTGTCAGTGGTGTTTAACTTAAATGATTTAAACAATATGCTTCCTACAACTTACGTTTTTGTTTTTATTGTAACTACAGGTTATTGTGATAGTTGTAATGAAGATTGTATGAGTGTAATGGAACTATATGATTCTGAATTCTAAGCAACTATTTACAAAATTTTACTCTATTATATTTGTTGAACATATGACTTCTCTGGTCTGCTAAACATACACAGACTTTTACCTTTGATTTACATGGATTTAAATATGCAGATGCATCACTGTAAAATAAACTTTAGGTGTAACAGATTTATACAGAAATTAGTCATATTTCTTTATGGTTGTGTACCAACTTGAGAAGAAAAGAAAAATATTAGAAAGAGACAGATAATTTTACCAGTGTTGATAACTCACCAGCAAACCAGAAAGTTCAAAGATTTTGAAAGCAAATTTATTTTCTCTGTTTTGTATTATATTCTTTTTTACCTACCCTGCTGTTCTGGGCTCTCAGAAGTATACTTCTAGCAGACATTACTGGAAGGTAAAAGTGAGAAGCCTAAATCGAAATTGGGTGTGTACAAGGCTATCCTCTTAGGAACTGGCAGGATCAGCCTTCAGTTCCCGGTAGATTTTGGGCAATTGGTTGATGTATAAAGAGTGGTTATGCTGCATCAGGTCCTAAAAAACCCCGGGTTTTGCCCATAATAAAACCCAGTAAGGCTGGTAGTTTTTTTGACTATGACTTAGGTGATTTAAAAATAATAATAAAATAAATGATAGGTTTGTTCTGTACATTTTTAATGATTCTTTTACAAGAGCCTTTTGACCTTATTTCTATACTGAAGCAGATTCTGAATGTCTTAAAATCTCTTTATTATGTTCTACTAGTAAATGAATCTGTTTCGGTTTTTGTTGGCATTTAGCAAGTACATTTAATCTCATTTCTAAAATCTTACATTTACTACTGAAGAACAGAATAAATTTTTTTTCTTCTAAATTTTTGGCACCTATAAAAACATGTTCATAATGTTACTTTCGTAGATACTATGAATATTAATTGTCAAGTGTGTTAATTTCTGAGGTAAAATATTTGAGAATTATATTGCCCAACATGTCCAATAAAATGTTTTTAAGTTGCCTATTTAAAAAAATCTGTCAATTTTGAATTGCATACCTAGCTAAAATTTTTAACATTGAGGATAAGCTGTAAAATAATTCATACAAATAATATAAACTAAGTTTACTTAAATTATTTACTTATTTAAGAAATCTAATTACATTTTAGACAAATTGCTCTCACATGTTACTATTTGTTTAGCATATTATTTTTTAAGATTTTGCCTCTAAAACAGGTAACAGTTTGAACAAAAAAATCCCACAATTTGATGATTGGCATGAAAATAAATTTCAGGAAAATAAAAGGTTTATATGATTACCTGATTAAAATAATGTAAAGGATAAAAATGTTAATATTTATTTTTTACACATTATTGGGCAAAAGTAACCCTGAGATAGTAATGTGCACAAAATACTATTAATTGTATTCTTGAGACTGGCACTTAAAGAAACTCCACCATAGGCCCAGGATTCCCTAGGCATTTCTTCCAGGAGAATAGCCAATGGAAATGAAGCAGAAGGCCATGTCCACAAATGTAAATGGATGCTCACCTCCTAGAGATCAGTGGGTGGTGGTTGCAGAAAGAGTAGGGCCTTCTTGGTGGTCCGGGAAGGCATTATCAGCACCACACTAGAAAAGGGGCCTGGAGCTCCATTGCACCCTCCTACCTGCAGGGGCCTCAGAGGGCCCTGGGAGAGGCCAGCCTAGGTGCTCTGTCCTGTCCCTGGCCCTTGAGTCCTGCCTCACCTGCTAGCTTTTTCCACAGACAATTCAGGATGGCAACCCCCAATGCAGCCCCACTAGAGGAAGGCGATCAAGAGTGTCAAGGTCCACACCCATCTTCGCACATTTAGTGACTTATTAACTAGTCAATAAGTTAGAGCAGAATGTGCTGCTATGACCCCCTGAGATCACATTTTAGGAGGAAACCTGGGGGGCACCTGCACCTGCCTGAGGCTGTGCATTGGAGGAAGGATGGACAGGCCACCTGGGCTTCAGGAAGCGTGTGCCCCTAGCCACCTCAGGGAGACATGGACTTGGCAAGAGCAGGCAATAAGGGTGTCATACAGCAGACATGCTGAGCTGTCAGGTGGGCACAAAAGGGTAGGCATGGGGGGTCCCTGAGGGAGAGGACCTTCTCAGGGCCCTGAACCCAACCCAGAGATGCCCCAGGATCTTGAAGTCCAGGCTGTACCTGGAGTTGCAGGGTGAGCACTGTGCAGTGGCCTGTTAAAAGTGGGGTGAGCAGCCAGTCAATGAGGGGCTTTCATTGTCCATTTTTCTGATCAGCAAATTGATCCCCCATAGCCCCAAGCCAGGAGGGACAAAAGCGCTGGACTGAGGCATGACTTTTTTTTTCACTGGCTCCCATAAGCCTCAGACCTCCCTGGGCTTGCTTGAGACCTCCCTGGTCTTGTCTTGAGGAAGAAGATCCCTCTTCCTTGTGAGCGTAGGCACAGAAGCAACCAGACGTGTGGTAGGCCAACCAACAGCCACATTTTTAGGCCCACCTGGGCCTCCTCACTCCACTGGCATGTGAAACCCACTGGCATTCCAGAGTTCAGAATTCACATTTAGTTCCAGAACCAAGGAGTTCAGCACCTGGGATGGAGCAGAAGTGGGCCTGTTAATTCCTTGGCACAAGGCCCAAATCAGAGAACTGGCCTGACTGTGCTGCTGTACCAAGGAAGTGGGTGTCCTATTCGAAGCAGGTCCCACTCTCTTCCTGCCTCCAATTATTTCACATGCAGCTTGTCATTTGTACCAGCTCTTTCTCTACCCCCACCAACATCCTGACATTTTTCAAATTCCTCTGAAGACTGTATGAGCCAAGCATTAAGGGTCACAGTGCTCTAGGCTACTCAATTTCACCTGTGAGCAGAAACCAGGCAGGAGAGTCTCATCATCTGGATTCTGGGCTCAGGATATATTATGATCTCCTTTGCAGACAGGGCCATGTCAGAAGAGTCACATCACCTGGTTACAGCCTCAAGTAATATGGCACCGCGTCCACCGTAGACGGAGCTGAAGAAAAAGGGGAGAGTCACACCACCTAGGTGCTGAGCTCAACAATATGTAATAATCCCCTCTTTTGGCAGACTCCAGAATATAGAGGAGAGTTGCATTACCTAGATTTTGCACTCAGTGGTATGCCACAATTCCTTTTGTGGGCAGTACCTAGGCAGGAGAGGAGAGTCACATTTCCTAGATGCTACATCCTGCAATGTCACAATGTCCCTTGGGGGAAAAGCACAGTAAAAATAGACCAGTCACCTAGCTGATAGGCTCAGATATATGTGATAATATCCCTTGTTGGAAGGGCCCAGGCAGAAGAATCACATTATTGTGATTCTGACCGAACGATATGTCATAATGCACACATGGGATACAATTAAAGGAAAAGTTTTAACACCTGGGTACTAGGCCCAGTGACATGACACAATCTCCTAATCTTTCAAGGTGATACCTTTAGCTGTTAGCTTGGTGTGTATGAAAGTCACAATGTCACTTGTGTGCTAGGCAATTGTATGAAGCCCTCTACAACATCCGAGGGCGTTATGCGGCATGCATGAGAGTTGCAAGCTATTCTGAGGCCCACACACTCATATGGACTCACAATTTTATATATTGACTTAAATCTAGGTATGACGGTCAACATCTCTCATTTGGGCTCAGTTCAGGAATGAGACACATTTTATGCCTGTGAGCTGGCTCCAAAAATGAGCCACAATTGCACCTGTGGCCCAATGCCCATATGAGAGTCAAAATTCCATCTTTGTACTGTTTTCACCTATTAGACTCAGTACTGCAACAGTGGGCTTTGTAAATGTGGGATAGTGACAAATTTTAATTTCACCTGGGTGTGTAATTAAGAGTCACCAATTTAGGTAATGAATGCCTAAATTGGCCAAAAGCACAGATCCTCCATCCTGAGCTGAATGCACTGAGGGATTGCTGACCTACATCTCTCTGAGATGCAGCCCCCAGAAGACAAGCAAAAAGATGGGGCAGAAAACCAGCTCACGTGGTGCCCAGAGGGTTTGGCACAAGGGAATCTATAGTTAAGTGTGGCCTGTGATGGCCATTTCTCTAGGCTCAACTTTCTCCAATAAAAGACTTTAGCCCTAGGGGAACTGTTGGACCTAATTTCTGCAGGATGGTCTTGCAACTCAGAAGAACCTGGTCCAACTGAGCACTCCTTGGTCTGTTGGCCTCTCCCAGGGGCCCAGTCTGGCTACAGATGCTGACAGGGCAGTCTCAGGTACTCTGAGAGCCCATACCATAGCATCTGCACTGGTGGGCCATGCCTGATTCCTGAAGTGCTCCAGCAAGGCAGCCCATATGACTGCACCAACCCACATGATTCCTCCCCACACTGAAGGGGAAGCCCTGACACCAGGGCAGTTCCGCACATTACTTTGCTGGCACATGTCTGCAAAGGAGGGTTTGGCTTTGCTTGCCCCACCAGCAAATGGGAATGCAGTATGCCCCTGCCATCTTCAGCGACTGCCATTGCAGATGAAGCTTTGGTGGGCAGAGAGCCAGAAAGCCCCACCCCTACCTTTTTCCTAACACTTTACAGAGAACAGGGTATCCTTCCAGACTCTAAACAATCACTCCTTCTTGGGAGGGCATAAAAAGGCATCAAAATTTTCACTAGCCAGCACCCTGCCCCAAGCCAATACCACCTTTAGTGCAACATTGCACACAGTCTCCAGCAGGTATCCCCACTCCCCTTCCAGCTGCTTTGCTCCTGCCACTGAGGTGAATGCCCAAAGACAGGCAGAAACCCCATATCCACTAGCACTCTGCTTAGTGGTGGCACTTTAGTCCCACAGAGTGGCAGACTCCAAATATCAAGGAGCCAGAGAAGACAGTTGGGGCTCAATACAAGTCCCCCAGAGTATGCAGCCTCTGAGTTGCGAGCTGAGCATTGCTTCCCCACCACCACCACACAAAAAAATATCACCCAGGAACAAAGCCAGTTGGCTGAATGCACCTTATACCACAATCAAATACTCAAGACCATCAAATAGGATTAAAAAAAAAAAAAAGCCATTCAAAGGTTGGCAACCTCAAAGATATGCCCACAAAGATGAGATTAAATCAGTGCAAAAATGTTGAAAACCCCAAAAGATAGTGTAACTTCTTTAATCCAAATGACCAAATAACGTTTCCAGCGAGGCCTAATATGCCAGAAGTAGAATTCAGAATATGGATAGAAATAAACTTCATTGAGCTACAAAAGTAAGTTGCAACCCAATTCAAGGAAGGGAAAAAATCGCAGGAACTGACAGAAAAAAACAACCAGTCTGGAGAAAAATGCGGCCAACCTGATAGATCTGAAAAACACAATACAAAAACTTTTTAATGTAATCACAAGTATTAACAGCAGAATAGGCCAAGCAGAGAAAAGAATCTCAGAACTTCAAGACTGGATTTCTGAAATAAGACAGACAAGAAAAAAGAATAAGCAGGAATGAACAAAACCTCTATTAAACATGGGATTATGTAAAGAAACCAAATCTATGATTAAAGAGAGTGCCTGAAAGTGATGAGAAGAATGAAAACAACTTGAAATACATATTTCAGGATATCATCCATGAGAACTTTCCCCACCTAGATACAGAGGCCAGCATTCAAATGCAGGAAATGTGGAGAACCCCAGTAAGATATCCCATGAAAAGTTCATCTCCAAGACACATAATCATGAGATTCTCCAAGGTTAAAATGAAAGAAAAAAAAAATGTGTTAAAGGCAGGTAGAGAGAAAGGGCAGGTCACCTCTAAAAATAGCCCATCAGACAAACAAATCTTTCAGCCAAGATCCGACAAGTCAAAAGAGATTAGGTGCCAATATTCAACATTCTTAAAAAAAGAATTTCAACTCAGAATGTCATATCTGACCAAAGTAAGCTTCACAAGTAAAAAATAAATATGATCCTATTCAGATTAGCAAACAAGAGTTTCTGAAGAAAGTACTAAATAAGAAAAAGATTATTACCACTCACTACAAAATGACACTGAAGTACAACTGCAGACACTACAAAGCAACCATGTAAACAACTGTGCAAAATAGCCAGCTAAGATTACAGTGACAGAATCAAATCCACACATATGAATACTAACCTTAAATGTAAATGGGCTGAATGCCCCAATTAAAAAACAGAGTGGCAAGCTGAATAAAGAATCAAGATCTAATGGTATGCAGTAATCGAGACGCCTGTCTCAAATAAGCTCAAAATAAAGGGAAAAAGAAAAATCTACCAAGCAAATATATAACAGAAAAAAGTAGGGGTTGCAATCCTAGTTGCTGGCAAAACAGACTTTAAATCAACACAGATTTTTTTTAAAAAAGACAAAGAAGGGCATAGTAAAGGTCTATATATACACCCAACACAAAAGCACCCAGATTATAAAGCAAGTTCTTAGAGATCCTCCAAGATGTTAAGTTAAATGTTCTTCAATGGTCATTACCTTTATACTGCATTTGTTCAGTATTAAGCCTCTGATATTGAACACAGTATGAGGACTTGTTAAAGGCTTTTCCACATTTTAAACCCTTGTGGAGCTTCTTTCTAGTATGAATTTTCTGATGTCTAATGAGGTGTGAGAATGAGCAAATTGCTTTACCACATTCTTCACATTTGTACAGTTTCTTTCCACTGTGAAATCTCTTATAATTAGTAAGGTCTTAGAAGCACTTAAAGGTTTTGCCACATTCTTCACATTTGTAATGTGTCTTTTTCATATGAATTATCTTGTGTTAATAAGGGTTGAGGAGTGGGGAAAGGCTTTGCCACATTCTTCACAGATGTAGGGTTTCTCTCCAGCATGAATACCCTTATGTTTACTAAGGGCCAAGAACCATGTAAAATCTTTTCCACATTCATTACATTTGAAGGGTTTCTCTCCAGTATGATTTATCTTATGTTTAGTAAGGTCTGAAAACCACCTACAGGCTTTGTTACATTCTTCACATGCGTAGGGTTTCTCTCCAGTATGAATTCTCTTACGATTGGTAGTATTTGAGAAGCACTTGAAGGCTTTGTCACATTCTTCACATTCGTAGGGTCTGTCTCCAGGATGAAGTCTCCTCTGTCTAATAAGCATTGAGGAGAGGGTAAAGTTTTGCCACATTTTTCACATTTGTAGGGTTTCTCTCCAGGATGAACTCTCTTATGTTCAGTTCCATTTGAGAAATTTGTAAAGTCTTTGCCACATTCTTCACATTTGTAGCATCACTCTGCAGAATTAATTCTCTTCTGTAGAGTAAAATCTGAGAACAACCTACAGTCTTTGCCACATTCTTCATATTTGTAGCATTTCTCTCTGCTAAAAATTTTCTTTCATTCAGTGAAAGTTGAGCACAACTCAAAAACTTTGACATATTTATTACATTTATAGGTTTTGTTATGGGTAGTTGACAAATATTGAGGAAGGCCATTATAACTTTTCTGTCTCTTGCAATTACTCACGCTTTGGTAGTCATTCCATATTTTATCAGAATCACTTTTTGAAATGAATCTTTTATGTCATGCTTCAGCAATATCTTTGCAGTAAAATGAAAAAAAGCCAACCGAAGAAAAAAACATAACAAAATTTCTCCCTCATTGGACTCAGGTGAATACACTTGACAAGTATATAATTACACAAAGCATATGAGGAAGCTAACAATAAAATACCACAGGCTCTAATTCCTTTATAGACATATAAACCTAACAGAAATATACAGAAAACAATGCCTTTGTGAAAAGTCTAAGAACCAGATAAGCATTTGCAGGACCCTAAGTGAGCAAAATGCCAAGAACCACATAGTAGTGTATTATAAGTGTTTCATATTTACCCTCCACAGCCATTCTTTATCCTATGATGACGTTAAATGCGTGGCAGCAGGTGCCTGTAATCCCAGCTACTTGGGAGGCTAAGGCAGGAGAATCGCTTGAACTTGGGAGGTGGATGTTGCTGTGAGCCAAGATCATGCCATTGTACTCCAGCCTGGACAACAAGAGTAAAACTCTAACTCAAAATAAAAGAAAGAAGAAAGAAAAAAATTCAGAATCTTTTTTAACTAAAAAATACACAAATCCTGAGACAATGCCCATAGAACAGGCTTGAGAGACTCCAAGAATCTCTACCCTAAAAAGTTGGTATCATATTCCCACAGACAAAAGCCACTTAATAAAGATTTTGATATGTGGCTTTTTATTATACAAATTGCAACCTAAGATTACAACATATACAAAACATAAAGAAAATATGGTTCAAAGATAAAAATGAATATCCAGAAAACAGTTATAAAAAAATGAAGATTTAAAAATTACCTGAGACACTTTGAATTAAAATCTAGATCTATTTTTTTTTCAGACGGAGTCTCGCTCTGTCACCCAGGCTGGAGTGCAGTGGCTGGATCTCAGCTCACTGCAAGCTCCGCCCTCCAGGTTTAAGCCATTCTCCTGCCTCAGCCTCCCAAGTAGCTGGGACTACAGGCGCCTGCCACCTCGCCCGGCTAGTTTTTTGTATTTTTTTAGTAGAGACGGGATTTCACTGTGTTAGCCAGGATGGTCTTGATCTCCTGACCTCGTGATCCACCCGTCTTGGCCTCCCAAAGTGCTGGGATTACAGGCTTGAGCTAGATCTATTTTTAAAAGAAAAAATAAATTACCCTAAAAAATCAAAATTACCATCTCAATGATGCTCAATGAGTAAATGGAAATAAAGAAAACAAAATGAAACAACAAAAATGAAACCAAACCATAAAATAAAAATCATAAAAAGAAATAAAAATTGTGGAGTATGAGTACAAAAAAGAATAATATGCACTTCCACATTAGTAAAAAAAATAAGTAAATCAAGAAGCTCAGCAAATTTCAACTAAGATTAACACAAAGAGATTTCCAAGAAGACACAACCTAAGCAATGTATTGAAAGTCACAAAAAAGTAGAGAATGTGGAATGCAGGAAGAAAAAAGAGATGTGTTATTTATGTGCAAGCTTCTGCAAGATTACCAGTAAATTTATGAACATAAATCTTTTAGGCAAGAAGGGAGTAGGAAACTATAGTTAAAACACTGAAAAAAAAAGTCTAAGTAAGAATACTATATCAGGCAAAAGTATCCTTCAAAATGAAAATAAAAATCTAACTATATCATGACCTATATCAAGATCTAATTATTCATGTTTTCAAGAGACTCACTTCAGATCTAATTTAAAAAAAGACTGAAAATGGAAGGATGAGAAATACTTTCCATGCAAGTGTTAACCAGATGAGAGAAGAAGAGGCAACAATTTATTAATTGAAAACTGTCTTATTTCATATTTTTACTTTAAGTCAAAATTCCCAAGAGAAAAAGTAGGACCTTCAATTATAGTAAGAGGGTTCATTTACTGAGAACCTATAAATATATGACATTTTTCCCAAACACATAAAGCAAACATTGACAGAACTGAAGCAAAAATTGACGGCAATATGATAATGGAAGGATACATCAATATCCCACTTTTGGTAATAAATAAAGCACAATAGAATATGAATACAGGAACAAGAAACTTGAATGCACTGTACAATAATTAAACCTAACAAATGTATACAGACAACAGAATACACATTACTTTCAATAGCTCATAAAACATTTTCCTGGATGGACCACCTGTGACACCACAAAAGAGGCCTTAACAATTTTTTAACTGAAATTTTACAGACAATGTTTATAGCCCAAAAGGAATGGAAATAGAAATCAGTAACAGAAGAAAAGCTGAAAAATTCAAAATGCAAAAATTAAACAGCACACAAGGTTCAAGAGATTCCCCTGCCTCAGCCTCCCGAGTAGCTGGGACCACAGGTGTGCATCACCACACCAAACTAATTTTTTGTATTTTAGTAGAGATGAGGTTTCATCATACTGGCCAGGTTGGTCTCAATCTCCTGACCTTGCCATGCACCTTCCTTGGCCTCCCAAAGTGCTGAGATTACAGGCATGAGCCACCATGCCCAGCCAACAACACACTTTTCAGCATGTTCTTTTTCAAGGGTTGGAAGATATAATATTGTGAAGATTTCCATGCTGCTTAAAGTGACCCACACATTCAACAAGCCCTTTTTCAATTTTAAATTTTACTTTTGTAAAAATAGAAAAAAAAAAACCCTACACAATTACATAAGATCTCAAGGGAACATGAAAGGCCTTACAATCTTTAAAAAGAAGAAAAATATTGGAAACATCACATTTAACAATTTACAAACATAAAACAAACCTTCAGTAATCAAAGCACTTTGGTACAGGTATAAAGGTAGAACACCAAAGTAATGAAACAGAATGCAGCACAGATGTAAACTCTTCAATAGAGAGGAGAGACATACCACCTAGGTTTTGCATTCAGCCTTATGTCATAATTCCTTTGGTAAGTAGGATGCAAGCAAGAGAGAAGAGTTACATTACCTAGACACCAGTTTCAGTGATATTTCAAAATGCCTTCTGGGGGCAGGGCACAGCCTGGAGAGACACATCACCTAGCTTATGGGCCAAGAGATGTGTGATAATATCCCCTATTGACAGGGCCCAGGCAGAAGAGTCGTATTATGATTATTACCTAGCAATATGTGACAATGCACCCATGGAAAGGAATTTCAGCCAAAAAATCTCAACACCTGGGTACTAGGCCCAGTGATATGACACAATCTCCTTATCTTTGAGGGTGACACCTTTAACTTTTAGCTCAGCATGTATATTAGAGTCACAGTCTCACATGTGTGCTGGGCCAGTGTAAGACACTCTCTGCAACATCTGAGGGCTGTATAAAACCTGCATAAGAGTTGGAAACCTCTTTGAGGCCTACGTGCTTGTATGTGCTCACAATCTTACATATTACCCTAAACCCAGATTTGATAGTCAACATCTCTCCTATACACAGGGTTAAGAAAAAAGACCACTTATTATGTCACTGGGCTGCTTCCAGAAATGAGTCACCATCCCACCTGTGGCCAGATCCACATGTAAAAGTCACAATTCCAACATTCTACCGTATTCTCCTGTTAGACTCAGGACCTTAAGAGTGGGCACTGTAAATGTGGTATGGTGACAACTTTTAATTTCACCTGGGTATGTAACAGAGAGTCCCAATCTGAACTTTTTACTGGGCCCTGTTATGAACCTCTCTACCACCGAAGAGTTTATACAATATAAGTTACTATGTCATAATTCCATTGGTGGGTAAAAAAAAACTAAGCAGAAGGTTAACGTCACTTAGCTGCTGTGCCAAGCAATATGGCATGATGTCTTCTCTTGGCAGTGCCTAGCAAATAGGTTCACACTAACTGAGGGCTGGAGCAAGCAATACAATACAAACACATCTGGAAGAAACCCAGCAAAGTGATGAGAGACAAAACACCTACAAAATGGGCCAAAGATATGTCAAAATATCGTCACATCATTAGGGTGCTGGGCCAAGCAATTTGCCACAATTACTTCTTTATGCATGACCTGGGCAGAAGAGTAACATCACCCAGGTGCTGGGCCCTGAAATACAGCAGAAGTCCCGTTTGTGGGCATTTTCATCAACAAAACAAGAGTCACATTACCCGAGTGCTGGGTTCATCAATATGTCACAATCTTTCCATTGTAAAGGCCCAGACAGAAGAAGAGAGTCACATCACTTAGGTCATCGGCTCAGAAATATGGCCCAATGTCACCAGTAAGCAAGGCTCAGGCAGAAAAAGACAGTCATATCGGTCAAGAGGTCAAGACCATCCTGGCCAACATGGTGAAACCCCGTCTCTACTAAAAATACAAAAATTAGCTGAGCATGGTGGCACATGCCTATAGTCTCAGCTACTCAGGAGGCTGAGGCAGGAGAATCACTTGAATCCAGGAGGCAGAGGTTGCAGTGAGCCAAGATGGGGCCACTGCACTCCGGCCTGGTGACAGAGTGAGATTCCATCTAAGAAAAAAAAGAAGACAGTCATATCTCCTAGGGGCTTCTTTAGTTATATGTCACAATTTAATATGTGGGCAGAAAACAGGCTGAAGAGCCATGTCACCTAGTACTGAGTCCTGAGATAGTCACAAGTCCTCCTTAAAAAAGGACCCAGACAAGAGAGTAACATTACCTAGGTGCAGGTTCTACCCATATGTCACAATGCTACATGTGGGCAAGGACAAGCAGGAAGTCTCCTAGGTGATAGGCCCAGAGATATGTCACAAAGCCTTCCTTAAAGCATGGCCCTGGCAAAAGAGTAGTTTTGTGCCTGGCCTAGCAATATGTAACTATTTAAGCAGGCACATCCAAGCAGAAGAACCATACCACCTACATGATAGGCCCTGTGATACATCAAAATGACCTCTTTTGGGCATGGCCCTGGCATAAGAGTATCATCACCTGTGTGCCTGGCCTAGGACTATGTCACTATTTTGCACTTTGTGCAGGACCCAGTCCAGAGAGGAGAGTTATGTGTTGGGAACAGGTCCCCCAAAATCTGGCCATAAACTGGCCTCAGAACTGGCCATAAACAAAATCTCTGCAGCACTCTGACACGTTCATGATGGCTATGATGCCCATGCTGGAAGGTTGTGGGTTTATCAGAATGAGGGCAAGGAACACCTGGCCCACCGAGGGTGGAAAACTGCTTAAAAGCAGTTTTTAAACCACAAACTATAGCATGAGTGATCTGTGCCTTAAGGACATGCTCCTGCTACAGATAACTAGCCAGACCCATCCCTTTATTTCAGCCTATACCTTTATTTCCCATAAGAAATACTTTTAGTTAACCTATAATCCATAAAAACAATGCTTATCACTGGCTTGCTGTCAATAAATATGTGGGTAAATCTCTATTCAAGGCTCTCAGCTCTGAAGGCTGTGAGACCCCTGATTTCCCACTTCACACCTCTATATTTCTGTGTGTGTGTCTTTAATTCCTCTAGCACCACTGGGTTAGGGTCTCCCTGACCAAGCTGGTCTCAGCAAGTGGCGTCCATTGTGGGGGCTGGAATCCAGGTCAAAGGGTCACCGGAGTGACGGTTGGAGAATATGGAACAAGCTGGAGGACACCGAGTACTCTTAAGGAATCCCAATAGTAAGAAGGGGAACTGGGAAGCATCAGGGTAACAATGGGACAAGTGTGAGCTCTGGTTCATTCCACCTTGGAACTTTTTCACACTGATGATGACGAGGAAGGAGAGTATAATGAAGTAATAGAGCAGGTTTGTTTGCCAGCTAAAGCTAAAGCAGCAAAGGAGGAAGAGGTTCATCCCTACCCTTCTACACCCCCTCGTTATTATTTTGAAGAAAAAGAGTGGCCTGACCCTCCAGATCTTTCTTTTCTGGAGGACACTGGGCAAAAAGTAGTTTCCCCAGTGACTGTTTGAGTGGTGCCTCGAGCAACCACTCTCAGTTCTCTTCAGGCAGGAATCCAGCAAGCTAGACAAGAGGGTGATATAGAGGCTTGGCAGTTCCCTGTTAGAATACACTTCCCAGATCAACAGGGAAATATTATAGCTACATTTGAGCCTTTTCCTTTTAAATTACTCAAAGAATTTAAACAAGCTATTCATACTAAAAAAGACTGTAGAAAAAAATCAGTGAGTCAGGCCACCAGATAGGGGAAAAAAGAAAACTGCTGAGCCTGAAATATGTCCAAAATATAGAAAAGGAAAACATTAGGCTAATCAGTGTCATTCTAAGTTTGATAAAGATGGGAATATGATTTTGGGAAATGCCATGAGGGGCCCATCCTGGGCCCCATTCCAAATGGCCATTTCTGGCTCAGCCCATTCCTTCACCCCTGTACAATGTCTGTCCCCTGCCACAGCCAGTAGTGCCACAGTGGAATTATGCTGCACAAAAGTTGTGGGCCTTCTGCCTGGGGATCCCCCGCAAAAGGTCCCAATAGGAGTCTGTGGACCCTTGCTGGTGGGGACAATAGGATTACTTCTAGGGAGGTCTAGTTTAAATTTAAAAGGGGTACAAATATAAACAGGAGTCATTGATTCAGATTACCATGGGGAAATTCAAATTGTTATATCTACTTCTGTTCCCTGGCAAGCAGAGCCAGGACAGCGCATAGCACAACTCCTGATTATGCCGCATGTGGAATGGGGAAAAGTGAAATTAAACAAACAGGAGGATTTGGAAGCACGAATAAACAAGGCAAAGCAGCTTATTGGGTAAATAAAATTACTGATAAATGTCCTACCTATGAAATAACTATTCAGGAAAACAAATTTAAAGTTTTGATAGATACAGGAGCAGACATTTTAATCATTTCTCTATAGCACTGGCTGTCCGCGTGGCCAATTCAACCCACTCAATTTCACATAGTTGGAGTTGGTAAAGCCCCTGAAGTATATCAAAGTAGCTATATTTTGCATTGTGAGGGGCCTGATGGACAACCAATTTAACTTCTGTACCTATAAATCTATAGGGAAGAGATTTATTACAGCAATGGGGAGCACAAGTTCTAATTCCAGAACAATTATATAGCCCTCAAAGTCAACATATGATGCATGAAATGGGTTAAGTCCCTGGTATTAGACTAGGAAAAAATTTGCAAGATTTGAAAGAACCGCTTCAAGTGGATAGACAAAGTTCCCACCAAGGTTTAGGATATCATTTTTGATGGCGGACATTGTTAAGCCTCCAGAAACTATACTTGTAAAATAGTTAAGAGATAAAGCAATTTGGATAGAACAGTGGCCACTGAGTAAAAAGAAACTGGAGGCTTCAGAGGAATTAGTTACTAAACAATTAAAAATCGGGCACATACCTCCAACATTTTCCCCTTGGAATTATCCAGCTTTGGGAATTAAAAAAAATCAGGTAAATGGAGAATGTTAAACTTAAGAGCCATCAATTCAGTTATACAACCTATTGGAGCATTACAGCCACAATTGCCTTCTCCTGCTATAATTCCAAAAAAAAAAAAAAAAAAAAAAAAAGGCCTTTAATTGTCATAGATTTAAAAGACTGTTTCTTTACTATCCCCTTAGCTGAGCAAGACTGTGAACAGTTTGCATTTACAATTCCTGTCATAAACAACCTGTAGCCTGCTGAGTGTTTTCATTGTTTCACAGATGGCTCTAGTAATTGTAATGCTTTTTATTCTGGATCAAAAGGTAAAGTTTTCCAGACACCCTATACTTCAGCTCAAAAAGCAGAGCTTGTAGCTGTAATTGAGGTATTGACTACTTTTGATATGCCTATTAATGTGATTTCTGATTCTTCATAAGTGATTCATTCCACACAGTTAATTGAAAATGCTCTGTTATGATTTCACACATATAAACAACTTATGACTTTATTTACCCAATTACAAACAGCAGTTAGGAGTAGAATGCATCCTTTTTACATCACTCACATTAGGGCTCATACACCTCTTCCAGGACCTTTAACTAAAGGGAATCAAATGACTGATTTCCTGGTAACTAATGCAATCCGATAACAAAAAGTTAGAAAATAGGTCAAATAATAACTTGGGGTAGAGGTTATGCTTGTGTTTCTCCAAGACTGAATCAACAGCCGATTTGGATGCCATCAAGACACCTAAAACCTTATCATGAGCCAGATGCTGAGGAAAAGATTCCAGGAGGATTCCGAGGATCCCCCAATTACAACCATGTCGAGACTGACACCAAGGAGGACCCCAACTGTCATGAGCAACACCCATCAAACACAGCCACCCACCTGGGGACAGATCAAGAAGCTGTCACAGATGGCAGAAAAAAAAAACCTGAGAAAAGTGGGACAGCCAGTCACAATGAGTAATTTAATGGTAGCTATGATATTGATGATCACCATTGCCATGAGCATTCCTTAAACAAGGGCTGGCACAGAGAACAATTATACTTATTGGGCGTATTTATCAATCTTGGCTGGCAATAATGCCTAGATGTAATCACTTTATGACACAGTTACACATGCTTTCTGGTCTCAGTATTTGCCATAATAAATCTGCTCCTGTAATTGAGGCATACCACCCTCAAAAATCTATTTGTAAACAGGATTGGACCCAGTTAGAAATAATGAACGTACTTGTTGAGGAGGATTACATTACAGAACAGGCAGAGGTGATGCAGAGCAATTCCTATGGAATCATTATTGATTAGTCCCCTAAGGGGATATTTAGCTTGAATTACACCTCTCAGTCTGCATGCCACGGCCACACTATGTTCGGCTGGTCTGAACAAAATGAACAGATGGTAGAAATGATAAGAAGTGCGGCAAGAGTTCCTACTATCTGGAACCATGGCAGAATAGTGGCACTTCAACCTCAAATGATATGGCCCTTGGTAGGGGCTAAACACAAGGATTTGTGGAAACTATTAACAGTTCTTAATAAGATCAAAATTTATGAAAGAATAAAAAAGCATCTAGAAGGACACTCTACAAACTTGTTTCTGGATATTACAAAATTAAAAAACAAATATTTAAACCATCCCAGGCACACCTGACCTTAATGCCAGGAACTGGAGTGCTTAAAGGAGCTGCAGACAAATTAGCAGCTAGTAACCCATTAAAATGAATAAAAACACTCAGAAGCTCTGTGATTTCAATAATGATTGCACTGTTAATCTGTGTTGTTTGTCTTTGTACAGTCTGCAGATGCAGATCCCAACTCCTGCAAGAACACTGTGATGAAATGCCTTTGTTGTTATCACTTTGCAAATCAAAGAAGGGGGACATGTTGGGAACAGGCCTCCCCCCGCCAAAAAATCTGGCCATAAACTGGCCCCCAAACTGGCCATAAACAAAATCTCTGCAGCACTCTGACATGTTCATGATGGCTATGACGCCCACGCTGGAAGGTTGTGGGTTTACCAGAATGAGTGCAAGGAACACCTGGCCCACCAAGGGCGGAAAACTGCTTAAAGGCAATTTTTAAACCACAAACAATAGCATGAGCGATCTGTGCCTTAAGGACATGCTCCTGCTACAGATAACTAGCCAGACTCATCCCTTTATTTTGGCCCATCCCTTTATTTCCCATAATAAATACTTTTAGTTAATCTATAATCTATAAAAACAATGCTTATCACTGGCTTACTGTCAACAAATATGTGGGTAAATCTCTGTTCAAGGCTCTCAGCTCTGAAGGCTGTGAGACCCCTGATTTCCCACTCCACACCTCTATATTTCTGTGTGTGTGTGTCTCTAATTCCTCTAGCACAACTGGGTTAGGGTCTCCCCAACTGAGCTGGTCTAGACAGTTATGTCTTTTAAGTGATGGACACAGTGATATGTCACAACGATGTCTGTTGGCATCATGCAGGATAGAATGTAACGTCACCTAGGTGTAGGATCCAGAGATGTCATAATTCTTACTGAGGGAAGGGCCCAGGCAGAAGAGTCACATCACTTCAAAGTTGGCCTGGGTAGATATCAAAATCCCACAGGTATGCTGGAACCAGTCTGAAGAGTGAAATCACGCAGGTACTTGGCAAAGATTTATATCACAGTCACAATGGAATAAAATTCTAGGCATTAGATTTACAATACCACACATGTCCTGTTTTCATGTAGGACTGTTACCTTCATCCAACTGTGATGGTAAAAGTCCTTATTCACAGCTGGGTGTGCATACGAAATGCACAATTTCCTCTGTGTGCTAGGCCTTGTAATGACATTCTCTGCACAACCCAAGGGTGTTACAAGATATGTGTGAGTGTTGTAATCTTCTGTGACTTTTTACCAGAAGGGAATCCTGGATATCACTCAAGTCCCTAAACCTAGTTACCCAAGTCAAAATTTCTCCTATTGGCTGGGTCCACATATGAGAGTCATTATCATGCCTGAAAGCTGTGCCTAGGTATATGTCACCATCCACTCTGTGGGTATTAAACAGGCAGGAAAACCACATCACATAAATCCGAAGCCAGAAATATTCCAGTATTCTCTTTGTAGTCAGGGCCCTAACAGAAAATTCACAAAACTTGGGTGCTAGGTCAAGCTCTATGGCATAATGCCCCTTGTGAATTGTGTCCAGGCAGGAGAGGAGAGCCATATTACCTAAATGATGGGCCCAGAGATACGTAACAATGCCTCCTGTTGCCAGGGCCCAGAGAAGAGGGTCATATCATTTGGATTCAGTGTTTAGAAAGGCTACAATTACCAAAGGAAGAAGGGTACAGGCAGGAGAAGAGAGTCATGTAACCTAGATGATGGATCCAGAAATATATTACAATCCCCCCAGAGGACATTGTTAAGATAGCACAGTGAAATCACCAAGGTGCTTGGCCCAGGTATTTGTCAAAATCTGATTTGTATGCTATACCTAGGCAGAATTATTAAATCACTCAGGAGTTGGGCAAAAGTATATGTCACAATTACACTTGTGGAAAGATTTAAAAATAAGAGTCACCATCTTGCACATGTTCCAGCTCCAGGCATATGAGTTGTTATTAGGCTTTTGTTAGGGTCTCAGGCATATGGAACAATATCACCTATGGCCAGAGAGAAGGCAAGAAAGTCACATCACCTACGTGGGTATGGGTCCAGTGAGATGTCACAATCCACCTTGCGGGCAAGAGCCCGGCAGAAGTGTCACATCACCTAGATGCTGGTTTCAGTGACATCTCAAAATGCCCTCTGTGGCCAGGACTTTGGAAAGATAGGAGATTCACTTCACCTAGGCAATTGGCCTAGATATATGTCACAAAGACCCTTACGTGCAGTACCACAGCTGGAGAGTGACCTCACATTGGTGCTGGGCCTAGCAATATGTCACAATCTACCCAAGGTCAGGGTCCAGGCAAAAGCAAAGAACCATCACCTAGGTGCTGAGCCAAGTGATATGTTTCAATGCTTCCTTTTGGCAGAACCCATAAAGGAGAATCACATCACCTGGGTGAAGTGCTGAGTTATGTGTCACAATGCAGGGCCAAGGCAATAGAAAGGAGTCACGTCACTTACATGATAGACCTAGATATAAGACACAATTCTCTTTGTAGGCAGGTTTCAGGCAGTTAATTCACATCACCTGGGTGACAGTCCCAGTGATATATAAAAGTACCCTTTGTAGAAAGAGCCAAGGAAGGCATTATATATTGCTTACGTGCTTGTTCCACATATGGCACAATTTTACCTGTGGTCTGGGCCTAGAAAAGAGAGTCAAATTATTCACCTGCTGGCAAAGTTACCTGTCCCAATCACACTCTCAGAAAGGTTCAGAAATAAGTTTCACATCCCACACAAGTCCTGGTTTTGTGTATGTGAGTCAACTCTCTCTATGAGTTGGGTCAAAGTAGAGGAGTTACAGTCTCAACAATGGGCAAGTTCCATGTATAAGATGCCCAGACACACCTGAAGATTGTGTTCCATTAAGGGAGTCACAGCACCACAGGTGTGCTGAATCATGGTTCAATGTTACCCAACCACCCGTGAATCAGATCCATGTAAGAGAGTAATTATTTCAACCTTTGACTGCTTTTTAAGTGTGAGATTTAGTACCAAATTCCTAGACCCTGTTCATGCGTAAGAATGGCAATCATATCAGCTTGGTGTACATAAAAGAATCACATCCTCACCTGGTTGCTGATCTCTGTTATGACACTCTATACCATTAAGGCTTTATGTGATATACCTAAGTGTTATAATCCTTCCCGAATTTTATATAAGTGAAAAACCCAGGACTTTACCCATGGTCGTGAGACTGACTATGAGACTCAACATATCTCTACTGGCTGGGTCCTGGCATGTGAGTTGTTATTGCACATGTGTGCTTAAGCCAGGTATATGTCACAATTTTATCTGTAAGCAGGGACAAGCAGGAGAGTCACATCACCTGAGTACAGCCTCAAATAGTATGTCACCAAGCACCAAGCCCACTACAGACAGGGTGGAAGTAAAAGAGGAGAGTCACTCCAACTTGGTGCTAGACTCTGCAATTTGTAATAATTCCATCTCTTGGCAGAGTCTAGAATATGAAGGAGAGTCACATCACCTAGGTTTTGCACTCAGTGGTAGGCCACAATTTGTTTGCTGAGCAGGACCCAGGCAGGAGAGGAGAGTCACATTAACTTGATGTTAAGTCAAATGATATTTCACAATGTCCCCTGGGAGCAGGACACAGGCAGGAGGTCCAGAGATATGTGATAATATCTCCTGTTGGCAGGGTCCAGGCAGAAGACTCACATTATTATGATTCTAACCCAGTAATATGTCACAATGCAGCCATGGAAAGAAATTTAAGCCAAAAAGTCTCAACACTAGGGTACTAAGCCTAGTAATATGCCAACTATCCTAGTCTTTTTTGGTGACACCATTAACAGTGAACTGGGCGTGTATATGAGAGTTACAATCTCACATGTTTCCTGGGCCGTTGTATGACACTCTACAACATTTGAAGGTTTTGTACTTCATGCATGAGAGTTGTAAACCACTCTAAAGCCTACATGCTCATATGGATTTATGATCTTACATATTGCCCTAAACCCAGGTATAATAGTCAACATCTCTTCTGTAGGCTGTGTTCAGGGAGGAGACCCATTATTATGCCTGTGAGCTGGATCCAGAAATGAGTCACCATCCCACCTGTGGCCAGATCCACATATGAAGGTCACAATTCCAACTTTGTACTATATTCACTTATTAGACTCAGGACCTTAACAGTGGGCTTTGGAAATGTGGGATGGTGACAACATTTGCTTTCAGGTAAAAGCAAATCAAGAGTCCTAATCTGAACTTTTTGCTGGTCCCTGTCATGAAACTTTCTCTACCATGCAAGGAGTTTGTACATTATGAGTTAGTGTTGTAAGCTTCTGTGAGCTTGGTAAAAATATGCATCCCAGGACCTTACCTATTGCCCTAAGCCTAGCAATGAAAGGCAGAATATCTCCTATTGGCTGAATCTCAACATAAGTTTGACCATCGTGCCTGTGAATTGAAGTAAGGTATGTGTCAGAGTCCCATTTGCACAAAAAACTAGCCAGGAGGGTAACATCACTTAGGCACTAGACCAAATAACATGTCACAATGCCTTCTCTAGGCAGGGTATAAGAATTAGAGTCCCATTAACTGGGTGCTGGACTCAGCAATACGACACTATGACACTTGTGGGAAAAAAAATAGCCAGGGGATGAGAGTCAAAACACCTACAAAATGGGCCCAGGATATATTCTGTGGCTCTGGCACAGGCAGAAGATTCACGTTTTCAGGTGCTGGTCACAGCAATATAACATAATTTACTCTATATTCAGGGCCAGGGAAAAAGAGTAACATTATGTGGGTTCTGGACCCTGCAATAAGTCAAAATTTCTGTTTGCGGGCATGGTTTGAGGAAAAAAAAAGAGAGTCAAATAACCTGAGTGCTGGGCTCAGCAATACGTCACGATCCCCCATTGTAAAGACCAGGAAGAAGAGAGTCACTTCACCTAGGTCATGTGCTCAGAGATATATCCCAGTGTCTCTAGTAGTCAGAGCTCAGGAAGAAAAGGAGAATCATATCACCTAGGTGCTTCCCTAGTTATATGTCCTAATCTAACATGTGAGCAGAAGTCAGGCAGAAGAGCCACATCACTCTGGTATAGACTCAAGTAATATGTCATCATGCCCAGTGTAGGCAGGTTTAAAGAAAAAAAAGAGAATCACACCACCTGGGTGCTAGGCTCAGTAATATGTATTAATTCCCACTCTTGGCAGAGGCCAGGACAAAGAGGCGAGTCATGTCACCTAGGTTTTTCATTCAGGGATATGTCCCAATTTCTTCAGTTGGCAGGATCCCAGGAGAGGAGAATCACATTACCTAGATGTTATATCTAGTGATGTGTCACAGTGTCCCCTGTGGAAAGGACACTGGCAGGAGAGACATATCACCTAGCCAATAGGCCCAGAGATATGTGAAAAAGTCCCCTGTTTGCAGGGCCCAGGCAGAAAAGTCACAATCTCATGATTCTGATCCGGTGATATGCAATAATGCCCTATGGAAAGGAATTTAAACCAAAAATCTCAATACTGGGGTACTAGGCCAAGGGATATGACACAATCTTCTTTCAGAGTGACACCATTAACTGTTAGCTACCTGAGTATATGAGAGTCACAATCTCATATGTGTGCTGGCCATTGTATGACACTCTCTACAACATCTGAGAACTTTATGCAACATGCATAAGTGTTGTAAACCTTTCTGTGGCCTATCTGTTTATATAAACTTTCGATTTTACATATTGCCCTAAACTCAGGTATGACAGTCAACACCTGTTGTATAGGCTGCCTTCAGGGGTGAGACCACTATTATGCCTGTGAGCTGAATCCAGAAATGAGTCACCATCCCTCCTGTGGCCAGATTCACTTATGAAAGTCATAATTCCAACTCTGAGCTGTATTCACTTGTTAGACTCAGGACCTCCACAATGGGCTTTGTAAATGTAGGATGGTAACAACTTTTACTTCCACCCGAATGTGTTGTCCAGAGTCACAATCTTCACTTTTTGCTGGGTTCTGTTATGAAACTCTATGTTCCATCCAAGTTTTATAATATGAGTTAGTGTTGTCAACGTCTGTGAGCTTTTTACAAATACGCAACGAAGGACCTTACCTGTTGAACTAAACCTAGTGGTGAGAAGAAAATATTCCTATTGGCTGAATCCCAATATGAGCTTGATCGTCATGCCTTTGAACTGAAGCAAGGTATATGTCATAATACCATTTGTGGCAAAAAACTAGGCAGAAAGTTAACATCACTTAGGTGCTGTGCCAAGCAATATGTCACAATGCCCTCTCTAGGCAGGGCCTAGGAAAGAGGTTCACATCAACTGAGGGCTGGAGCCAGCAATATGATACAACCACACATGGAAGAAACCCAGCAAAGTGATGAGAGAAAAAACACCTATAGAATGAGCCAAAGATATGTCAAAATACCTTCCCTGGCTCTGGTACAGGCAGGAGACTCTCATCATTAAAGTGCTGGTCCCTGAAATACAGCAAAAGTCCTGTTTGTGGGCATTGTTCAGCAACAAGACGAGAGTCACATTACCTAAGTGCCGGGCTCAATAATATGTCATAATCTTCCTATTGTAAAGGAGCAGACAGAAGAAGAAAGTCACATTACTTAGGTCACAGGCTCAGAGATATGGCCCAATGTCACCAGTAGGGCAGGCTCAGACAGAAAAAGAGAGTCATATCACTTAGGTGCTTCTTTAGTTATATGTGGGCAGACACCAGACTGAAGAGCCATATCACCTTGTCCTGGGTCCTGAGATATTCACAAGTACTCCTTAGAAAAGGACCCAGACAAGAGAGTTACATCACCTAGGTGCAGGTTCCACCCTTATGTCACAATGCTCCATGTGGGCAGGGCCAAGCAGGAAGTCACATCACCTAAGGGATAGACGCAGAGATATGTCACAAAGCATTTCTTAAAGGAAGGCCCTGGCAAAAGTGTACCATCACATTGGTGCCTGGCCTAGCAATGTGTCACTATTCAAGTGGGCAGGTCCCAAGCAGAAGAGCCATATCAACTACATGATAGGCCCTGTGATATGTCAAAATGCCCTCTTTTGGGCATAGTGCTGGCAAAAGAGTATCATCACCTGTGTGCCTGACCTAGGAATATGTCACTATTTTGCACGTTGTGCAGGGCCCATTCCAGAGAGGAGTTACGCCTTTTAAGTAACGGACCCAGTGATATGTCACAATGATGTCTGTGGGCATGGCGCAGGCAAGAGTGTACCATCATCGTCTGTGTGCTTGGATCCAGTGATGTCACAATTATTACTGAGAGCAGAGCCCCAACAGAAGAGTCACATTACTTCAGTGTTGGCCCAGGTAGATATCAAAATCCCATAGGTAGACTGGAACCAGTCTGAGTAGTGAAATCACACTGGTGCTTGGCAAAGATTTATACCACAGTGACAATGGAATAAAATTATTGGGATTATATTTACAATGCCATACATGTCCTGTTTTCATGTATGACAGTTGCCTTCATCCATCCTGTTTTTATGTATGAAAGTTGACTTCATCCATATGTGATGGTGAAAGTACTTACTGTCAGCTTTGTGATTATTAAACAGGCAGGACAACCACATCTAAATCCTAAGCCAGAAATATTCCAATATTCTCTGTGTAGGCAAGGCTTTAACAGAAAAGTCATAAAACTTGGGTGCTAGACCCAGCACTATGGCATAATACCCCATGTGGAGAGTGTCCAGGCAGGGGAGGAGAGTCATACCACCAATATCATGGGCCCAGAGATATGTCACAATGCCTCCTGCTGAAAGGGCCCAGGTAAGAGAGTCATGTCATTTGGATGCAGTGTGTAGAAATGCTACCCTGGAAGCAGGGTTCAGGCAGGAGAGGAGAGTCACATAACCTAAAGGATGGGTCCAGAGATATGTTACTATCCCTTCTGAGGACACTATTAAGACACACGAGTCAAATCACAAAAAGTCTTGATGAAAATGTCATCTGTGGACTATAGTTTGGTAAGATTATTAAATCACTCAGGAGCTGGCCAAAGGTATACGTCACAATAACACCTGGGGCAAATTTCAGGGATGAGAGTCACCATCCTGCACATGTCCTAGGTCCAGGTACAAGATTCATTATTAGGCCTTTGATCTGGTCTCAGGTATATGGCATAATATCACCTGTTAGCAGGGAGAAGAAAGGAAAGTCACATTACCTGAGTGGGTGCTGGTCCAGTGAAATGTCACAATCCTCCTTGTGGCCAGGACTGCAAGAAGAGTCACATCACCTGGATGCTGGTTTCCTTGACACATCTAAATCCCCACTGTGGGCAAGGCTTGGCAGAAGAGGAGAGAAACTTCACCTAGGCAATTGGCCTGGATATATTTCACAATGGCCCCTATGAGTAGGTCCAAGGCAGGAGAGTGACCTAACCTTGGTGCTGGGTTCAGCAGCATGTCCCAATCTCTCTGGTGGTTAGGACCTAGGCAAGAGAAAAGAAACATCACCTATGTGCTGAACCAAGTGATATGTTACAAAGCTTCCTATTGGTAGAACCCCATCCAAAAAAGAGTCACATCACTTGTGTGCAGTACCCAGTTATGTGTCACAGTGCACCATAATTGCAGGGCCAAGGCAGTAAAGGAAGTGATATCACTTACATGATGGACCTAGATAAAAGCCACAATGCTTTTTATAGGCAGGGTTCAGGTCAAGATTTTACATCAGCTGGGTGCTGACACTAGTGATATGTAAAAGTGCCCTTTGTCGCATTGCCAATGAGTGTGTATATGGGCCTGCTTAGGGACTTGGTGCAGATATGTCACAATTTCAACTGTGCTCTGGGCCTAGAAACGAGAGCCAAAACACTCAGATGTTGGGCAAAGTCATATTTCTCAATCACACACTTGAAAATGTTGAGGAATAAGTTTCACAGTCCTGCACAAGTCCTGGCATCAGGTATGAGTGTCCACATCTCCTATGAGTTGGGTAGAAGTACAAGAGTCACAATCTCAACAATGGGCAAGATCCATGCATAGAGCCCCAATCCTACTTGAAGATTGTGTTCCAGTTGGGGAGTCAAAGCACCACAGGTCTGCTGAATCATGGTTCAGACATCACCAAACCACCTGTGGATCAGATTCTTGTATGAAAGTAACAATTTCAAGCTTAGACTGCTTATGAGTGTGAGTATAGTACCTCATTTGTAGGCTCTGTTCATGTATCAGAATGAATGATATGCCTGAGTAGCACTACGAATTCTTACAGGTGGGAGATCTAGGACTTTACTCATGGCCACAAGACTTTCTATGAGTGTTGAAATATCTCCTCTGGGTGGATCTAGGTACAAGAGTTATTATTGTGATTACGAGCTGCATCCAAGTATATGTCACAATTTCACCTTTCAACAGAGACAAGACAGAAGAGTCATCATCATCTGCTGAGCCAAAGATACATTATAATCTCCTTTGTAGGCAGGACCCAGTCAGAAGAGTCACATCACCTGAGTACAGTCACAAATAATATCATTATATCCACTATATACAGTGCTAAAAAAATATAGTGTATAGTCACATTCCCTACCTGCTGGGCTCAGGAATATGTTATAAGTCCCTCTCTTGGCAGAGTTCAGGACAAAGGGAAGAGCCATATTATATAGGTTTTGCATTCAGTGGTATGCACAATTTCTTCAGTGGGCAGGATCCTGGCAGGAGAGGAGAGTCACATTACATAGATACTATACCTAGCAATATGTTACAGCATCCTCTGTGGGCAGGACACTGGCAGGAGAAACACATCACCTAGCTGATAGGCCCAGAGATATGTGATAATATCCCCTGTTGACTGGGTCCAAGCAAAGAGTCACATTATTATGATTCTTACCCAGCAATATTTCACAATGTACTCTTGGGAAAGAGTTTAAGCCAAAAAGTCTCAACACCTAGGGGTACTAGCCCTAGTGATATGACACAATCTCCTCATCTTTTAGGGTGACATCTTTAACAGTTAGCTTGGTGTGTATATAAGATTCATAATCTCACATGTGTTCTGGGTCATTGTATGACACACTCGACAACATCCGAAGGCTTTATGCAACATGCATGAGAGTTGCAAACCACTCTGAAGCCTACATGCTCATATGGACTCACAATCTTACATATTGCCCTAAACCCAGTTATGATAGTCCATATCTCTCTTTAAGGCTGGGTTCAGATTGGAGACCCATTATTATGCCTGTGATCTGGGTCCAGAAATGAGTCACCATCTCAACTGTAGCAAGATCCACATATGAAAGTCACGATTCCATCTTTGTTCTTTATTCACTTGTTAGACTCAGGACTTTAACAGTGGGCTTTGTAAATGTGGGATGGTGACAACTTTTGCTCTCAACTGCATGTACAATCAAGAGTCATGATCTTAACTTTTTGCTGGGCCCTGTTATGAAACTCTGTGGACCAACCATGGAGTTTATAAAATATGAGTTAGCATAGTAACCTTCTTGAGCTTTGTACAAATATGCAACTCATAAACTTAGCTATTGCCCTAAGTGTAGTGATGAGAGACAAAATACCTACTATTGGTAGAATCTTAGTTTAAGTTTGATCATCATGCCTGTGAACTGAAGCAATGTAAATTTCATAATCCCATTTGTAGGAAAATAACTTGGCAGGAGGATAGCACATCTTAGGTGCTGTGCCAAGCAGTATGTCATAATGCCCTCTCTAGGCAGGTTCTACATTAACTGGGTGCTGGACCCAGCAATATGACGCAATCCCAAATGTGGAAAAAAGAAACCCAGACAAATGATGAGAGCAAAAACACCTACAGAATGGGCCCAAGATATGTAAAAATAATTCTGTTTCTCTTGCACAGGCAGGAGAATTACATTATCAGGGTGGGGGCCCAACAATATGCCATAATTCTCTCTTTAGGCAGGACCCAAGCAGAAGAGGAACATCACCCGTGTGCTGGGTCCTGCAATATGTTAAAATCCCTTTTCATGGGCATGGTTCAGGAAAAAAAGAAGAGTCATATTACCTAAGCATTGGGCTTAGTAATATGTCACATCACCCCACTGTAAAGGCTCAGGCAGAAGAAAGGAGTCACATAACTTAGGACATGGGCTCAGATACATGGCTCAATATCCCAAGTAGGCAAGGCTCATGCAGAAGAGAAAGGTCATATCATCTTGGTGCTTCCCTATGTATATGAAACAATTTAACACGTGAGGTGAAAGAAGGCAGAAGAGTCACATCACCTTGATACTGGGGTCCTGAGATATGTCACAAGGCTCCCTTAGGACAGGACCCAGGCTGGAGAGTTACAACAAATAGGTCCAGGTTATACCCTTATGTAGCAATGCTCCATGTGGGCAGAGACTGAGCAGTGAGTCACATCACCTAAGTGATAGGCCCAGAGATATGTTACAATGTCCTCCATGAGGCAAGGCCCTGCTGAAAGAGTACCATCACCTGTGTGCCTAGCCTAGTAATATGTCACTATCCAGGTTAGCAATACCAAAGGAGGAGAGGAACATCACCTAGGTGATAGGCCCAGAGATTTGTCACAATGCCCTCTTTAGGACATGGCCCCAGCAAAAGAGTACCATCACCTCTGTGCCTGGCCCAGCCATATGTCACTATCCCCCACTGTGTGCACAGCCCATTCTAATGAGGAGAGTTATGTCACCTACATGATGGACACAGTGATATGTCACAGTGATTTCCGTGGGCCTGGCTCAGACAAAAATGTGACATGACCTGGGTGCTGAATCTAGTGATATGTTATGATTCTCACTGAGAGAAGGGCCCAGGCAGGAGAGTCACATCACCTAGAGATTGGCCCAGGTAGTTATCACAATAACATATGCCAGCTCTAACCAGTCTGGAGAGTCAAATCACACAGGTGCTCGGCAAAGATATATATCACAATCACACTGGCAGAAAATTCCTGGGATGATATTTATAATACCATGCATGTCCTGTCTCCATGAATGACAGTTGGCTTCATATATGTGAGACACTGACAGTTCTTACTGTCAGTTGGGTGTGCTGGGACTCACAATTTCACCTTTCTGCTGGGTTCTGTCATGACTTTCTCTGTACAAGCCAAGGGCTTTATAAAATATCTTAGGCTGTTATAATCTTCTTGACCATTTTTACCAGGAAGACATTTAATCAGTCGTGTTTCTAAAGCAAGCTATGAGAGTCAAAATTACTCCTATTTGTGGGGTCCACATATGATAGTCGTTACCATGCCTGGGAGGTATATGACACAATTTACTCTGTGGTAATGAAACAGGCACGACAGTCAAATAACCTAAATGCTGAGCCAGAAAATTTCCAATATTTTCCTTGTAGGCAAGTTCCTGGCAGAAAAGTTGCATAACTTGGGGGTACGTCCAGACATATGACACAATGCTCCTTGTGGGCAGTGTCCAGGCAGAAGAGGAGAGACAGGAGAGGAGAGTCAGGTAACCTAGATGATGGGTCCAGAGACATGTTACAATCCTTCCTGAGGATATTGTTAAGACAGAAGAGTCAAATCACCAAGGTGGTCAGCTGAGGTAAATGTCCAAATCTCATTTGTGAGTTGCACCTAGGCAGGATTGTTAAATAACCCAGGAGCTGGGCAAAGGTATATGTCACAATAACACTGGTGGAAAGTTCCAGGAGTGAGAGTCACCATCTTGAATATGACCTGGCTCCAGGTTTAAGAGTCATAACTAGTCCTCTTATCTGGTCTCAGGTATATGGCACAATATCACCTGTGGGCAGAGAGCAAGCAGGAAGGTCGCATCACCTGGGTGGGAGCTTGTCCAGTGAGGTGTCACAATCCTTCCTGTGGGCAGGACCCTGGAAGAAGAGTCACAGCACCTGGATGCTGGTTTTAGTGATATATTGAAATATGTCCCTTGGGCAGGGCTTAGGAAGTAGAGGAGACTCACTTCACCTAGGCAATTGGCCTAGATATATGTCACAATGGCTGCTATGTGCAATACCAAGGTATGAAAGTGACCTAACCTTGGAGCTGGGTTTAGCAATATGTCACAATCTCCCCTGTGGTCAGGGCAAGGCAAGAGAGGAGAAACATCATCCAGGTGCTGAGCCAAATGATATGTTACAAAGCTTCCTGTTGGCAGAACCCAAAACAGAGAGTCACGTCACCCAGATGCAGTATCCATTTATGTGTCACAATGCACCATAAGTGCAGGGCCAAGGCAGTGGAAGGGAGTCACATCACTAACATGATGGGCCTAGATATAAGCCACAGTGTTTTTTATAGGCAGAGATCAGGCAAACAATTCACATCACCTGGATTCTGGTCCCAGTGATATGTAAAAGTGCCCTCAGTAGGCAGGCCCATGAAGCTTATTTTAGGAACAGTCCCTATTCACAGCAGACAGGGCCATGAAAACACACCCACAGCATGGCAGTGGCTATCAGCAGCCATGGCTGATCAAACTGGGTGGGCCACATCTCAAATATGTGTGCCCATCTCCATCTCCAGAAATGTCACCCTTAACTGCCCTCTGTGTGTCAGCTTTTCCTGTTCTTCTTTTGGCTGGGTGTCAGTGAATTCTTTCAAACTAGTAAGGTCATTGTCTTGATAAGCAATTTTCTCAAAAAAATCACAGGGAAGAAATGTCACATGGAAATATTCAACGTATTTATCGGCCATACTCTTCTCAACTCATGAGAATGTAGAAGTTATCAGAGAGGAACTCCCTCCATGTCCAGAAGATAAACAAAACTATGGCTTCCTGTACTGTGCACATTTTCTACCCTCCTAATACAACAGAAATGACTTCCATTCTGTGAGGAACAGCTGACATTTATGCAGCACTTGCTGTGTGCCAGTCACTGCACTAAGCAGATGACACATATTTGTTCATTAAATCTTCATAAGAACCCTGTGAGATATCATCATTATACTAATTTTACAAATAAGAAATGTGAGAATATTAAGAAATAAAGACCTGGAAGATAGCCGAACAGGAACAGTTCCAGTCTGCAGCTCCCAGGGTGATCAACACAGAAGACAGGTGATTTCTGCATTTCCAACTGAGGTACCTGGTTCATCTCATTGGGACTGTTTGGAAAGTGGGTGCAGCCCACAGAGGGTGAGCTAAAGCAGGGCAGGGCATCACCTCACCCAGGAAGCACAACGAGTCAGGCAATTTCCCTTTCCTAGCCAACGGAAGCCGTGACAGACTGTACCCAGAAAATTGGGGCACTGCCACCTAAATACTGCACTTTCACAATGGTCTTAGCAAACGACACACCAGAAGAATATATCCAGCACCTGGCTCAGCAGATCCCACGGCCACGGAGCCTTGTTCACTGCTAGTCCAAGATCAAACTGCAAGGCAGCAAGCCTGGCTGGGGGAGGGGTGTCCACCATTGCTGAGGCTTGAGTAGGTAAACAAAGTGTCCAGGAAGCTCAAACTGGGTGAAGCCCAGCACAGCTCAATAAGGCCCACCTGCCTCTGTAGACTCCACCTCTGGGGGAAGGGCATAGCTGAACAAAAGGCAGCAGAAATTTCTGCAGACTTAAACGTCACTGTCAGAGAGCTCTGAAGAGAGCAGTGGTTCTCCCAGTATGGTGTTTGAGCTCTGAGAATGGACAGACTGCCCCCTCAAGTGGATCCCTGACCCCCATGTAGCCTAACTTGGAGACACCTCCCAGTAGGGGCTGACTGACACCTCATGCAGCCAGTGTCACTCTGAGATGAAGCCTCCAGAGGAAAGATCAGGCAGCAATATTTGCTGTTCTGCAATATTTGCTATTCTGCAATATTTGCTCTTCTGCAGCCTCCACTGGTGATACCCAGGGAAACAGGGTCTGGAGTGGACCTCCAGCAAACTCCAACAGACCTGCAGCTGAGGGACCTGACTGTTAGAAGGAAAACTAACAGACAGAAAGGAATAGCATCAATATCAACAAAAAGGACATTCACACCAAAACCCCATCTGTAGGTCACCATCATCAAACATCAAAGGTAGATAAAACCACAAAGATGGGGAGAAACCAGAACAGAAAAGCTGAAAATTCTAAAAACCAGAGCACCCTTTCTCCTCCAAAGGATCGCAGCCCCTCACCAGCAATGGAACAAAGCAGGACAGAGAAAGAGTTTGACGCGTTGACAGAAGTAGGCTTCAGAAAGTTGGTAATAACAAACTTCTCCAAGCTAAAGGAGGGTGTTCAAACCCATTGCAAGGAAGCTAAAAACCTTGAAAAAAGATTAGAAGAATGGATAACTAGAATAAACAATGTGGAGAAGACCTTAAATGCCCTGATGGAGCTGAAAACCATGGCACAAGAACTACGTGATGCATGCACAAGTTTCAGTAGCTGATTCAATCAAGTGGATGAAAGGGTATCATGATTGAAGATCAAATTAATGAAATGAACTGAGAAGAGAAGTATAGTGAAAAAAGAGTAAAAAGGAATGAACAAAGCCTCCTAGAAACATGGGACTCTGTGAAAAGACCAAATCTACATTTGATTGGTGTACCTGAAAGTGATGGGGAGAATGGAATCAAGTTGGAAAACACTCTGCAGGATATTATCCAGGAGAACTTCTACAACCTAGCAAGGCAGGCCAACAGTCAAATTCAGGAAATACAGAGAATGCCACAAAGATACACCTCGAGAAGAGCACCCCAAGACACGTAATTGTCAGATTCACCAAGGTTGAAATGAAGGAAAAAATGTTAAGGGCAGCCAGAGAGAAAGGTTGGGTTACACACAAAGGGAAGACCATTAGGCTAACAGCAGCTCTCTCTGCAGAAACCCAACAAGCCAGAAGACAGTGGAGGCCAATATTCAACATTTTTAAAGAAAAGAATTTTCAACCCAGAATTTCATATCCAGTCAAACTAACTTCATAAGTGAAGGAGAAATAAAATCCTTTACGAACAAGCAAATGCTGAAGGATTTTGTCACCAACAGGCCTGCATTACAACAGCTCCTGAAGGAAGTACTAAACATGGAAAAGAACAAACAGTACCAGCCACTGCAAAAACATGCCAAATTATAAAGACCATCAATGCTAGGAAGAAATTGCATCAACTAACGAACAAAATAACCAGCTAACATCTTAATGACAGGATCAAATTCACACATGACAATATTAACCTTAAATGTAAATGGGCTAAATGCTCCAATTAAAAGACATAGACTGGCAAATGGGATAAAGAATCAAGACCCATCAGTGTGCTGTATTCAGGAGACCCATCTCATGTGCAGAGACACACAGAGGTTCAAAATAAAGAAATGGAGGAACACCTACCAAGCAAATAGAAAGAAAAAAAAAGCTGGAGTTGCAATCCTAGTCTCTGACAAAACAGACTTTAAGCCAACAAAGATCAAAAGAAACAAAGAAGGCCATTACATAATGGTAAATGGATCAATTCAACAAGAAGAGCTTAACTATCCTAAATATATATGCACCCAATACAGAAGCACCCAGGTTCATAAAGCAAGCCCTGAGAGACCTACAAAGAGACTTCCACTCCCACGCAATAATAATGGGATACTTTAACACCCCACTGTCAATATTAGACAGATCAACGAGACAGAAGGTTAACAAGGATATCCAGGACTTGAACTTAGCTCTGCACAAAGCAGACCTAATAGACATCTACAGAACTCTCCACCCCAAATCAATAGAATATACATTCTTCTCAGCACCACATTGAACTTATTCCAAAATTGACCACATAGTTGGAAGTAAAGCACTCCTCAGCAAATGTAAAAGAATAGAAATCACAACAAACTGTCTCTCAGACCACAGTGCAATCAAATTAAAATTCAGGATTAAGAAACTCATTCAAAAAAGCACAAATACATGAAAAGTGAACAACCTGCTCCTGAATGACTACTGGGTAAATAAGGAAATGAAGGCAGAAATAAAGATGCTCTTTGAAACCAGTGAGAACAAAGGCACAATGTGCCAGAATCTCTGGGACACATTTAAAGCAGTGTATAGAGGGAAATTTATAGCACTAAATGCCCACAAGAGAAAGCAGGAAAGATCTAAAATTGACACCCTAACATCACAGTTAAAAGAACTAAAGAAGCAAGAGCAAACACATTCAAAAGCTAGCAGAAAGCAAGAAATAACTAAGATCAGAGCAGAACTGAAGGCAATAGAGACAGAAAAAAACCCTTCAAAAAATCAATGAATCCAGGAGCTGCTTTTTTGAAAAGATCAACAAAATTGATAGACTGCTAGCAAGACTAATAAATAAAAGAGAGTAGAATTGAATAGATGCAATAAAAAATGATAAAAGAGATATCACCACCAATCCCACAGAAATACAAACTACCATCAGAGAACACTATAAACACCTCTATGCAAATAAACTAGAGAATCTAGAAGAAACGGGTAAATTCCTGGACACATACACCCTCCCAAGACTAAACCAGGAAGAAGCTGAATCTCTGAATAGACCAATAACAGGCTCTGAAATTGAGGCAATAATTAATAGCCTACCAACCAAAAAAACCCCAGGATCAGACGGATTCACAGGCGAATTCTACCAGAGATACAAAGGGAAGCTGGTACCATTCCTTCTGAAACTATTCCAATCAGTAAAAAAGAGGAATCCTCCCTAACTCATTTTATGAGGCCAGCATCATCCTGATACCAAAGCCTAGCAGAGACACAACAAAAAAAGAGAATTTTAGACCAATATCCCTGGTAAACATCGATGCAAAAATCCTCAATAAAATTCTGGCAAACTGAATCCAGTAGCACATCAAAAAGCTTACCCACCAAGATCAAGTTGGCTTCATCCCTGGGATGTGAGGCTGGTTCAACTTATGTAAATCAATAAACGTAATCCATCACATAAACAGAACCAAAGACAAAAATCGCATAATTATCTCATTAGATGCAGAAAAGGTCTTTGACAAAACTCAACAGCCCTTCATGCTAAAAACTCTCAGTAAACTAGGTATTGATGCAATGTATCTCAAAATAATAAGAGCTATTTATGACAAACCCACAGCAAGTATCATACTGAATGGGCAAAAACTGGAAAAATTCCCTTTGAAAACTGGCACAAGACAGGGATGCCCTCTCTCACCACTCCTATTAAACACAGTGTTGGAAGTTCTGGCTAAGGCAATCAGGCAAGAGAAAGAAATAAAGGGTACTCGATTAGGAAAAGAGGAAGTCAAATTGTCCCTGTTTGCGAGTGACATGATTGTATATAGAAAATCCCATCATCTCATCCCAAAATCTCCTTAAGCTGATAAGCAACTTCAGCAAAGTCTCAGGATACAAAATCAATGTGCAAAAATCACAAGCATTCATACACACAAATAACAGACAAACAGAGAGCCAAATCATGAATGAACTCCCATTCACAATTGTTACTAAGAGAATAAAATACCTAGGAATCCAACTTACAAGGGATGTGAAGGACCTCTTCAAGGAGAACTACAAACCACTGCTCAATGAAATAAATGAGAACACAGACAAATGGAAGAACATTCCATGCTCATGGATAGGAAGAATCAATATCGTGAAAATGGCCATACTCCCCAAGGTAATTTATAGATTCAATACCATCCCCCTCAAGCTACCAATGACTTTCTTCCCAGAATTGGAAAAAACTACTTTAAAGTTCATATGGAACTAAAAAAGAGCCTGCATAGCCAAGACAATCCTAAGCAAAAAGAACAAAGCCGGAGGCATGACGCTACCTGACTTCAAACTATACTACAAGGCTACAGTAACAAAAACAGCATGATATGGGTACCAAAACAGAAATATAAACCAATGGAACAGAATAGAGGCCTCAGAAATAACACCACACATCTTTGACAAACCGGACAAAACAAGAAACTGGGAAAGCATTCCCTATTTAAAAAATGGTGTTGGGAAATCTGGCTAGTCACATGTAGAAAGCTGAAATTGGATCCCTTCCTTACACCTTATACAAAAATTAATTCAAGATGGATTAAAGGCTTAAATTTTAGACCTAAAACCATAAAAACCCTAGAAGAAAACCTAGGCAATACCATTCAGGACATCGGCATGGGCAAGGACTTCATAAATAAAACACCAAAGCAATGGCAACAAAAGCCAAAATAGATAAATGGGATCTAATTAAACTAAAGAGCTTCTGCACAGCAAAAGAAACTACCATCAGAGTGAACAGGCAACCTACAGAATGGGAGAAAATTTTTGCAATCTACCCATCTGACAAAGGGCTAATATCCAGCATCTACAAAGAACCTAAACAAATTTACAAGAAAAAATCAAACAACCCCATCAAAAAGTGGGCAAAGGATATGAACAGACTCTTTTCAAAAGAAGACATTTATGCAGCCAACAGACACATGAAAAAATGTTCATCATCACTGGTCATCAGAGAAATGCAAATCAAAACCACAATGAGATACCATCTCACACCATTTAGAGTGGTGATCATTAAAAAGTCAGGAAACAACAGGTGCTGGAAGAGGTGGAGAAATAGGAACGCTTTTACACTGTTGGTGGGAGTGCAAACTAGTTCAACCATTGTGGAAGACAGTGTGGCGATTCCTCAGGGATCTAGATCTAGAAATACCATTTGACCCAGTGATCCCATTATTGGGTATATACCCAAACAATTATAAATCATTTATAAAGACACAAGCACAAGTATGTTATTTTCAGCACTATTCACAATAGCAAAGACTCATAACCAACCCAAATGTCCATCAGTGATAGACTGGATTAAGAAAATGTGGCACATATACACCGTGGAATACTATGCAGCCATAAAAAGGATGATTTCATGCCCTTTGTAGCAACAGGGATGAAGCTAGAAATCATCATTCTGAGCAAACTATCGCAAGGACAGAAAATCAAACACCGCATGTTCTCACTCATAGGTGGGAATCGAATGATGAGAACACTTGGACACAGGGTGGGGAACATCATACACCAGGGCCTGGTGTGAGGTCGGGGGATTGGGGAAGGATAGCATTAGGAGAAATACCTAATGTAAATTATGAGTTAATGGGTGCAGCAAAACAACGCGGCACATGTATACATATGTAACAAACCTGCACGTTGTGCACATGTACCCTAGAACTTAAAGTATAATATATATTAAAAAAAAAAGAAAGAAACATGAATCACACAAAGTTGAAATAATTTCTCCCAGATTGCACAGCCATTAAACACTGCAGTTAAAATTTGTAGGCACAAAATCAGACTCCAGAAACCATATCTAACCACACTACAGATGGCCAACCCTACCCATAGAGTTTAGATTCCATCCCTTCTCAATTTCTCTAATATTTTTCTTCTTGGTGATAGTTTTTCATTCATTCATATATATATATATATATATATATATATATACACACACACACATATTCTCTCTGTGTACTTGTTCATTACCATAAGCTTTTAAACAACCTTAGGTAGATCTTATTTAAAAACAAAACAAACAAAATAGCAGTAAACTCCCTTTATCACTTCCAAATTGTGAAACCAATTTCCTGCATTTATCTTCCCTCTATTCTAAGACTACCTTAAAATAATAAGAATATTTAAAGTGACATAATCCAGTAAAAATTGTAGAAATCATGACAGGGGCCATCAGCAGCTTAGAAATTTTTAATAGGTTTCTCAAAGATAGAGCCTAGTTAAGTACACAACCTGTTGAGAAGACCAGGAGGAAGGTCGTGGGAAGGCTGCCTGGCAGATCCTGGATGGGGTAGACATGGAGGAAAGTGGTGGGAAGGCCATCTGGCAGATCCTGGATGGGAGAGACCCAGAGGAATGTGGTGGGACGGCCACCTGGCAAAGCCTAGATTCCTGGAGTGGCTTCAGGTTGGATTTCATAGTACAGGGAGCCAGGAAAAGGGAAGCAGACACTGTGGTTACTGTGACCTGGAAAAGTCCCTAGAAGTCATTTACTGCATCAGCCCCATTTTCTCAGCAAGGAAGCAGATGTTCAGGGGGCCTCATGTCTGTTCAGTGATTGAGGATGGGCTTGTAGACTGGCACAGTGCAGGGCTCTTTTGCCCTGGCCTGGCTGCTCCACACTGGCCACCTACCTCACCTCGTACTTCAGGTTTCTCTCAAACATTCTGCTTTGTGTACCTGTTACATTATTTCACCAGGGCAGAAACAGCTTGCTACATATAAAGTTGATGCAATAACAATTTTTCATTAATTTACTGTTGACTTTTAACTTGCAAATTAACTGATTAGTACAAAGTTCATGTACATGAAGTTGTAAAGTGTATCATATAAAGGATTGGAATAATTTTTTCCACCTACTCTGAACACATATAACCTATATACCAGGCAAAAATATTTGGAAGTAATTTCTGCCCCTCAAGAGTCATTAGAGTAGGGGATTTTGATGTCTCAAATGTCACTGCTGAGACTGAAAATTTTCCATCCACCTCAACTCTTACCATGACAGGTGGTAGAGGCAGACGGGCTTATCCAATAAAATCTGGAGGTCAAGCTGAGCTTTCAGAGTAGCCTGCAGACCCTCCCTAAATGGGGAGGCAGGGGTGCTGCGAGCACAGCAGGGCCTTCTGTAGAGCTCAGGGCTGCCTGGATGGCCCCTCTCTGCAGTTCCCCACTGCTTTCTCCCCAGCATCTGCCAATCACCTGCCACCCCCGAGGAGCCTGACAGGATTATGGCCTAGATGAACCAGCTATCTCTCTGTCCAGGGGCATAGTTTCTCCCTGTGCCTGCGACAAAGGCTTTTAATCATTCTTTCTTTCTGCGCTGGTGTCAGCCACAAATCCCAGCAGACTCATTAAAATGTGCACCTGTCAAGGAGCGCATTGTCAGGAGGATTCACTGGCAGCTGGGACTCGCTGCTGCCTCCACCTGGAGAGGGGTCTGACCCTGCAGAGGTGCCTTTGGCCTGAGTCCCCTTCATCTTTACCCTCAGGAAGCTTGGGGCCAGCAAAGGCCAGGGCCCTGTCAGGGCTCTGAAAGCTGGAGAGAAGGAAAGACAGTGAGAGGAGAAGGTACCTGCCCACCTGAGTCCCTCCTCTTTCTGCAGCCTCCTCTGCCAGACTTCAGAGCCAAGAATGCCCCTGTGAGTACAGCCCTGGCTGTTTGAGTTAGCAAAAGAGATTGATGGAAATGAGCTTCTGCCCCAGGCTCTTGCTGACCACACAGTGATTTCAGGATGATTTTCAATTTTTTTCTGCACTGGGACCTTAGATGTTCAGATGGGCCAGAAATGAAGGCTGTGTGGGTGGAACAAGCCACTTGCCAGGCCTCTGACCCTCCTGAGCCTCAGCAGTGAAGAGGGGACAATACACTGCCCTGCCTGCCACCAGATCATGTGAAGAAGGCAGAAGTGATGGGAGATCACTTCATTTGAAAACATTGTCAATGTACAAAACAATAGAAATCACACATATAATCAAAGAAGAAATGCCTTATACTGCCACAGATTTTATACTGATTATAAATAAGCGATCAAACAGAATCTGTGCTGCATTATTTTGTAATTTATTCAGTTAAACACTTTTTGCTTGCATTATATTCATTTGTAGCAAATTCATTTGCTTGCATTATATTTATTTGTAGCAATGTGATTAGCATAATGCAACCTTGTAACCTATAAGATTAGTTTTATTATGGGACTCTGGTGACATCATTTCAGAAGAAAGACAGAGAAGGACAAAAAAGAAGCAGAAAGAAAAATAGAAGGAGACAAGAAGAAAAGAAGGAGTGAGAGAGAAAAGAAAGATAAGACAGAATGGGGTAGAGGAGAGAAGGAAGGAAGGTAGAGAGGGAAAGAGAGGGAGGGACAGAAACACATGGAGAGACAGAGGAAGATTCAAAGGCAGGAAACAAGAAAAGTCATGGTAAGTTCTCTGAGGGCCAAGGTCACATCTCATTTGTTATCTTCTCTACAGCACTTACACAGTGACTGGCATGTACTGTGTGCTATCTAAGTATCTGCTGAGTTGCATCGAACTATTCCACTGGGGACAGAGGGAAGAGGAAAAGAGAAGTAGAGAGAAAACTAGAGAAAGAGACGAAGATAGAGGTAGAAGGGAAGGGATAGACACTGGGGGGGAAAGCATCTAAGTGGAGTGGAGGCTAAATGAAAGAAAGGTAGAGAAGGAAGAAAGGGAAGGATAAGAGCGAGTAGAGGGGTGGTGATAGAGCAAGGAAAGGAGGAGGAGAAAAGAGGGAGGAGGGTGGACAAAGCCGTTTATTCAGGGTCTGGTGAAGTCAATCCGAGAATGGAATAGACTCACAGATTTGGAGCTGCTGTTAGGCCCAGGGCAGTTCCTTGTGGGAACATGTCTCAGAAGCCACCCAGCACCTTCCTGTTTCACCTCCGCATGGTCTGAAATGAAGGCTCTCCAGCACAGAGAAACCATGTCCAAAATGCTGCTTCAGAAGGCACCCAGAAAGTGTCTTCGCAGCTCCACAGCCGCTTGCAGGGGTGATGTGGAAATGTCTCCAAGAGATACCTGGACCAGATGCCGGAAAGAGACCTGGAAATATCAGGTCCCCAATTTTCAAACTGCTGCCCTGTGGCCAGGGACAGTGTCCCTGCTCTGGGGAGATGAGACAACCACTGCTGGGATCCGTCTCCCTGCCTCTTGCCTCAACTTAGAGCAGTGTTTGCTAATCTCTCTCGCATTAAGAACAGGGAAAAAGAAAAGAATCAGGGCAGCCTCATCTTACAATCTGGTAAGAGGAGAGAAGCATCTGTGTATTGGGTTTCTGTCATGTGCCATTTGCTTCACAAATATCATGTCATGTAACATGCACAATTCTCTGAAGAATTGTTACTGTATTTATTTTCATGAATGCTCTCACATAAGTCCCTTCAGGATACAGAGGCCACTGTGTCACCCAGGTTCTCACCAAGAGGTAGATATTACCTAAACTTTGTGAGCTCAGGTTCAGAGACCCTGCTCATGCACCTCCTTTGCCGAAGCTAATTTGGCATCATTCTCTATCCAAACTGCTCTCCAACCAGTACAAGTTTTGCCTGTTCCACGAAGCTCCACCCAGGCACCCATTCTTGGTCTGCATCTTCTCACTGCCTATAGTCAGGGTGAGTCTTTGGCATTGGGCATCTGCCATCTGTTACTCAGGTTGTCTAATTATTCTTGTGCACACAAGTCTATCTCATTTGTGTTTACAAATTTCTTATGGGTCTCCAACACTATAAAACAAGCCAGTGCTCTAATTTTACAGATGAGAAAACTGAGGTTCAGAAAGTCCAGTGAAAACTTAAGTGGGTCATGCAACCAGTAAATTTTGGCTCCAAGAATGATCTTTTATCTGCACTCTGTTTTTAATAGACAACAGCCAAAGGAAGTCAATACAAACAAACACAACAACTATCTAACTATAAGGATGTGGTACTGCAGAGAGAAGATTGTCTGGTTTCTCTTTACAAAAACTTTAAAAGACAGAGTGAATACTCCTCTGTATGGGAAAGCTAAGATGAAATTCTACTTAAAAAATCTCCAGACTATTGTGAATAGTGCCGCAATAAACATACGTGTGCATGTGTCTTTATAGGAGCATGATTTATAATCCTTTGGGTATATACCCAGTAATGGGATGGCTGGGTCATATGGTACATCTAGTTCTAGATCCTTGAGGAATCGCCATACTGTTTTCCATAATGGCTGAACTAGTTTACAATCCCACCAACAGTGTAAAAGTGTTCCTATTTCTCCACATCCTCTCCAGCACCTGTTGTTTCCTGACTTTTTAATGATTGCCATTCTAACTGGTGTGAGATGGTATCTCATTGTGGTTTTGACTTGGAATCAACCCAAATGTCCATCAGTGACAGACTGGATTAAGAAAATGTGGCACATATACACCATGGAATACTATGCAGCCATAAAAAAGGATGAGTTTGTGTCCTTTGTAGGGACATGGATGCAGCTGGAAACCATCATTCTTAGCAAACTATCACAAGAACAGAAAACCAAACACCGCATGTTCTCACTCATAGGTGGGAACTGAACAATGAGATCACTTGGACTCGGGAAGGGGAACATCACACGCCGGGGCCTATCATGGGGAGGGGGGAGGGGGGAGGGATTGCACTGGGAGTTATACCTGATGTAAATGACAAGTTGATGGGTGCTGACGAGTTGATGGGTGCAGCACAGCAACATGGCACAAGTATACATATGTAACAAACCTGCACGTTATGCACATGTACCCTAGAACTTAAAGTATAATAATAAAAAATTTAAAAAATAAAAAAATTTTTAAAAAAAGTAGTGCAGCACTTTCTTATGAACATAGACATGCTCTTGGCATATCGCCTAGCCATACAACTCCTACAGGAGATTTTATTTTACCCAATTGAAATAAACACTTATGTTTACCTAAAAAAAAAAAAAAAAAAAAATCTCCAGACTGCAAAATATGATGTTCCAGTCTTTCTCTGGCTTGTGAAAGAGTGACTCTCCTGGTGTTTCCTGCAGTGCTATTCTAGGTCCTGGCATTGCCTGGGGCGGTCACTGGCAGCGAGTGGAAAATACTGCAGCTCATCCCAGCACTCCCAGAGATGTTGAGGTCCCAGGGGCTGCACTGCCGGAGAGCCACTGCCAATTTCATAAGGTTTATTTCCCCTCATTGCTTCATCCCTTATGGTTATCTGCCTAAAAGCTAATTTAAAAATGCATCTGCGTCCTTAGGAAGACACTGCAGATGAATTCCAGAGCTGTAACTTTCTTCCTCTTCCTCTCTGACAAGGCATTGCACAACGCACTGACTGAAGGACCTGACTCAGCTACTCACATTGGGCTTTCATGGCTTCAGGAACTGATAATTCCAGAGCTTTGTCCAAGACTTACCCAGACAAATTTTTAAAATGGTCATCCCAGTAAGCAGCTCTTCTGCTGCTTAAAGCTAAAATACAATCATGCCTTCCTCTCTGTATCCCTCTCTCCATTCAACCCAAGTCCCCCAAATGTTCCCACCAAGTCTCCATCCCTTTGCTTTGGGGCATCCTCCCCTTCACTGGTTCTCTGTCTCCAGACCCCTCTGACACCTCTGGGCCCTGCCAGGGGTTCTGGCTGACCCACACTTGCACTTGCCCTATGCTCACAGTGGGCCTGCAAGGGGGCACCACATCCTCACTTTATAGGTGGAGACAAAGAGGCTCAGAGAGGCTGAGGATGCAGCCAAAGTCACCCACTGGTGAGAGGCAGAAATCAGACTTGAAATTGGATCTTCGGACTCCAGATCCACAGGGAGCTGAACCTGGGTTCCTTCCACTTCCGACGTTCATGATTCTGTGATCCTAACACTGGTTCTTATTCCATGAGGGTGAAATTGCCTGGTTTTCAGGCTTTAGAGTGACCTTATCTCATAGCTCCGGGCTTCTCTACTTCTTGAACTACATTCTCCTGTCCCCTCCAGCCTGGGGTCTGGGTCTGGCCAGAGGCAGGACCTACCTGGTGATCTTAGGAAGCTCCAGGCCTGAAAAAAACTCAGGATCAGGTCCAAGTAACTGCATTTTTGGACTGTCGGCCTTTGGGAAGCAGGAAGACAGTGAGGGAAATACTGGTGATTTTCATAGAGGATTTTGAACCTTGTCTGATGGAGATAATGAAGCTCCTGCCCCCTCACATGTGTAGCCCATTTCGCTGCTGGTGAATAATGCTAAGTCTCTCTTGTCTTTGCAGATCCTGGCCTGCTCTTGCACACATATCTCAAGCCCCACACCCCAGATCCCTGGATCATAGATTTATCTAAGCCTCCAGAGCCTCCACTGGCTCATGGCCTGAGAACGGGATTTGTCTGGCAATCAATCTTTTTCAGCAGTGCTGAAGATTTAACCTCACAGAAGAGAGTCTAAGGTAAAAAAACCAAAGCCAGCTTCTGCCAGGTGAAACACCTTGTGCCTCTCTCAGGCATCTATCATGCTCCTGCACAGCCCAGGCTCAGCCTGGGTCCTCTGACTCTCATCAGGGCACTTGCAGACAAGGAGCCACCATTCAGCTTCACAGAGAGGCCACATTCTTGCTCTAGTTTAGAAAGAATCCCAGACTGTAATGGAAAAGGATCGACGTGGGAGAAAGAGGTTTGCTCACTTTCTGACTTGTTCTCTCTTGCTCACCTAAATCTCTGTCTTCAGACATTGCCCTCAGTGCTGTGAGGAGGCTTGATGCACAACTGGGGCCCTCTGCACCAATTCTCCCCTGGGCAGACACTTGGCAATGTCTGGGTTTGCTCAGGGACTCCTCCTGCTACTGAAGCAAGTGTTCCTTCCAGGACCCTGTAAATAAAGAAGGCACGCCTCCTCTTCATGGACTCCTGGTGCCACATGTCCCATGAGTCAACAGATATATATGATATTTACTTGGAGCCAACACAAGATTCTGTTCTCCCAACTCTTGGTCATGAGCACTGTGTCCTATAGGCTGCATGCTCAGCTTTGTCTCTTAGTTGAACTGGGAAGTCTGTAATTGTTGTCCACAGCAATGCATGTCTGGAGCACACATTATTGAACCCTGCAGACTTGGGTTTGAGTTCTCTCTCTGCAGTTTATTAGCTAGATCACCCAATAAAATCACTGTCACTCTAAATCTGTTTCCTTAACTTTAGAAATAGTTTAATTATACCAATTTTATGAATAATGTTCTAAGAATTAATGAGGAAATGCATATAAAGCCATCACCACAGTGCCCCATAAGACGTAAAAATAGAGTAATGCCCATCCTTGCCTTCAGGACCTGGTCCCTGTCTTTGGGGACAAAACGGTGGCTCCCAGGAGGAAGTGAAGAGGAACACCACAACCTCAGCCCAGCCCCGTGCTTCTCCATCCCAAAGGCTCTGATGAAAGGTGTTTCTATTTGCCAAACTCCTACCTTGACATACGCTTGTCACAGGACTCTATAGGCTGAAGTAACACGGGTGGTATAATACATTGTCCTATGACTCTCTGTTTCCTTCTTTATCAAAAGGAGCAGCTGTAGAATTAAAAAGATGCTGTTGAATTGCCTAGAAGCTACTTTGTCAGCTGGGACCCACCTCTCTGATGCTGATAAAAGGGTCTAGCCAAGCAGTGGGTATCTGCTGCTCTTTGAAGAAAGAAGAAGGTTACCAAGTAGGAGGATGTGCATGCATTCTGTCTGCAGGTCTCACTTCTTATCTCTCTCCTATTCTCTTCTTTCAAGCATGCTTCATGACAATCATTGGTTGTTGCTCAAGAAACATCCTTGTCACCATGGACAATGGAGATTCTTTTATGCTATCAAGAGCTTGGTCCTCTTAGAATGGGTTAAGGAACAGCCAGAGGGATGGAGGCAGGCCTATGTTGCAAATGTGGCTGTCTTTATGTGAGAATCAAGGCAGGAGAGGAGAGAGTGGGAGTAAGAAAGACCAGCCTCAGTGCTTCCAAATATCAGTGTCTGTTTATATGCAAACACATGCCGTGGATCTTGGAGATATTTACTCTGCCTTGTCATTCCTAATTCCCCTTTCCACCAAATAACACTGACACACACACATATACAACATACACACACGGGCACACATACATAAACACACAAATGTGTGCATCCATATGCATATACACACACCCACATATACACATACATACATATACATACTTATGCATGCACATGTGCACACAAATACATACATGAGCACACATACCTAAGTGTGCACATAAACACACACATACTGAGCACCGATCCCATTTAGGAAGCGAACAAACATTTAACAGTAAACATGAACTGTAAACCAAACGCTGAGAAGAGCTGGAGGAATGCAAAGTTGAGTAAAAAAATGATTCCTGCCCGATATAGTTTGGCTGTGCCCCACCCAATTCTCATCTTGAATTGTAGTTTCCATAATCCCCAAGTGTCATAGGAGGGACATAATTTAATAATAATAGCGGTTACCTCCACGCTATTTTCATGTTAGTGAGTGAGTTCTCATGAGGTCTAATGGTTTTATAAGGGACTTTTCCCCCATTCTCTCTGCACTTCTTGCTACCGCCAAGTGAAGGACATGTTTGCTTCCCCTTCTGCCATGACTATAAGTTTCCTGAGGCCTCCCCAGTCTTTATTAGCAGCATGAGAAAGGACTAATACACTCCCCACAAGGCTTTTAAAAAGAACTGGAAGATAAATGCACAGGTAACTGACAAGCAAGGTGATATGGCACATACTAAAATGGAAGCTTGGGACAATTTTGGAGACAAGCAGTATGTGTAGAACTGGAGTCAGAAGAACAGCCTCAGCCACCGGCTCACTGCACAGCCTCAGGATGGGCCTTTAGCTTGCTGTGCTGTGCCCTCATCCATAAAGTGTGGATGAAGAAACTTGCCTCAGAAGGAGGCTCAGAGGAGCAAACAAACACTACGTCTAAAGGCTGAAAAAATAAAGGACTGTTATTACAAAATCCACAGAGGTATCAGGAAAATGAAATTGAAGAGGGCATGACCAAGATAGTCCTGAGAGCCAGCAGATGAAGTTCAGCAGAGATGATACACAGGCCAAGAGAGAATACTGTGAAGAAAGCAGGTGGAACACACTGCCAGCCTTAGGGCACCAGCAAGAGGGGTGTGCAGGGCATTAGGGAGCAGCCAGGAGACGGATCTAGAAAGCAGGCTAGGGACAGATAGCCTGGAGATCTGGAGAGCACAGCTGAAAAGCCCACACTTTCCCTTGCAGGTAGTGAAGCTGGTTAGAGAAGTTGGAGCAGGCCTCACTGGCTGGAGTCTGCATTCCACAGAGTCATGTTCCATCCCCCTGATGGTCCCACCTGCAGCCCAGGGATCACTGTCCTCAGTATCTTCATCTGTGAAAGAAAAACAGTGTTCTGGGTGACTTGGGGTGTCTTCTGCCTCTCAGTTTTGGCCCCCGTTCAGCTGCTCTCAGGAGAGCCTCACAGGCCCATTATTTCTCACTGTCTTAAAATTTTCCACTGAAGAATCTGCCACGGTCTATTATTTAAGGTTACTGGACATTTAAGTTGAATTCTCATATACTGCTAATTGGAGTACAAAAGGGTACAGCCACCTTAAGGAGCAAATGGGCAATACTTATGCTGAAGTTACTTAACCTAGGAGCGTCCAACTTTTTGGCTTCCCTGGGCCACACTGGAAGGAGAAAGATTGTCTTGGGCCGTGCATAAAATACACCAACACTAACAATAGCTGATGAGCTAAAAAACACACAAAAAAAACTCAGTGCTTTAAGAAAATTTACAAATTTGCGTTGGGTCATATTCAAAGCTATCCTGGCTGCATGTGGCCTACGAGTTAGACAAGCTTGACTTAATCTATGGCCAACACTTTTACTCCAAAGTGTGTATATGAAAGAAAGCTTACACATATACCAACCCTTTGTACCATAAAACTATCTTTCCATGCATTTTTTTAAATTTACTCACTAACATGTTTTATTCCTATCTTATAGATGAGAAAACTAGGGCCAAGGGAGGCTAAGGCAATTTCCTGGCTCGCATTGCAGTGTGTGACAGAGCTAGGGTTTGGGGACACCTCCTATTCTCAGGGAGTCTCAACTGCCAGTCCCAGCCTGGCCACCTCCAACCACAGAGGCAGCCTGTGTGTGCTCATGACTCACTACCCTAAAAAGGCGAAAGAGGTCTCTCATCAGGAAGGAGAAACTCCAGCGTGGCTGCTCCAGCTGGTGTCACCAGTGCTGGTGACATTTCCTGCAGTTGCCCAACACCAGGGAAGAAGACAGTTTTTATCCAGGTGTCCTGACAAGCGTATGGACACATTCTGAAAATGTACAAGTGGCATATGAAGCCTTCCTCTCTCACTTGGTGTCCAGCACCTCTTACCTACAGTTGAGCTGTGGCTGGACCCCATGAGAGTCTCAACAAGGCTGCCCTGAGGCCTGCCCCAAACGATGTTTCTTAACACATTTTAGAAAGAAGGAAACTGCGCCTCAGAGAGGCAGAATCTGCATGCCCACCTCCAAGCCTGAGGTTGCCATGGAGAGTGGAAATAATCCCAGTAGTAATGGGTTGCTGAGTGCTGACCAAGTGCTCCCTGCCTGGCCACCTCTTGGCCTTAGAGTTTCAGGCACCTCTGCTACCTCCTAGGAGGTAGTATGCTGACAGAGGAGGCTCTGGAACCTCCAGGCAGTGGTTCTTGAGGGAAAGCCAAGCACTGACAAGCTAATCCCGTTAAAACCTACCGTGGGGGTGAATTCATCTGCATGAGGAGCAAGCCTCAGAGGCACTATAATTATGCAATTGTGTGTGTTGGGATACAGGGGTTATGGAATTTAAGACAGAGCCAGCTGCCTGGTTGCCAGTTCAAGCATGTGTTAGCAACCAGGGAAGGAGAGAGGCCTGCACCAGGAGACTCGGTTAAAACCACACAGTGCAGGATCAGGAGGACCTCTGCCTCCTGCAGTGCCGGTGCATGGCCAACAGCTTTGGTTGCCTTAGGTGGTGGAATCAGAGCGCTCCGGACACATGAGCAGTGCCGGGATCAGGCAGTGCTGGGCAGTCTGGAGCATTTTCTACTTCTTTCTGCCTTACTAGCTCTTGTTTTTGTGATCTTGTGGGCTCCTCTCCAGCTGGCCTTCCACAAGGAACTCTCCCTGTGAGAACTGTCATTATTAATGAATGAGTGATTCAATTTGTCTGACAAAGGCTCCACCAGGATGGTAAGGGACCCTGTTGGGCTGATCTGAGGTTTTCAGAAAAGTTGAGATGGCCTTTGTTTCTCTAATGTAGTGGCAAATAAGTTAAGGAGAGAATGAACAAGAGAGAGAGGCAGCAGGTGCAGGCGTGTTCACAAGCATCTCTGTGTTCACAGAGACCGTGTTCTCCAGTTTGCAGCTCTTCCTGTGCTTCTGTGTTGGTGACTGCAGTTCTCTGCTGATGGGCTCACAGCTGATCTATGAGCCTATGTGACTCTCTGCAAGGTGGCCCTGCCCTCCCTCCTCAGAGCACATGCAGCATACAGGGGCACAGGCTGGGAGCTCACATGGGGTGCAGGGTCACACACCCCTGCCACTGAGGGTCACATGCTGTGGGGCCACCTCAGCCGAGCACCTTCTCATCTCTTGGGCTGAGATCCTGGGGCATGTGTCAGTGCCCAGGTTACAGATGGAAACCTGAGGCCCAGTGACTGGGCCAGTAGTGAGGGGGCCCCCACCCCAGACCTCGGAGCTCCGGGGTCCATACCTCTAACTAGCATGCACGTTACCTCCAGATATGCAGGCAAACCGGCCACCCACTCTCCCAAAAACAGCTGCAGGGGGTGCCTTCTCATGGGAATAAGGTGCCCTCCTGATAACTCACGTTTCCCACAATCCCCCTCCCCTGGACTGTAGACTTCCTGCTCGGCACTTCCTCTCATCTGAGCATCAGTCCCCAGTGTGCCTGCTCCTCATCCTGAATCTCTCACAGTGCCTGACTCCTCTAACATCCTGGCCTCTCTTCTCTGCCACAGCGATTGGAGAGGCTCGTGAGTGAGCCCGGTTGCTCTGGTCTTTGGCACCAGGGAGCCATTTGCTGATCCCCTGATGGGCAGGGTCCCTGTCTTCATGCCGCCTGTGCATGTCCCCCTGAGGCTGTGTGCTCTGTGTTGAGGACCACTGTTGATTAGCATGATGTGAGGAGTCAGCTGGAGGCCTGTCTCCTACTGGGCTGTAAGCTCCTTCAGGGCAGGAGCAGTGCCCAGGTGGCTCCTCTCTCCAGAAGTTCTCAACACCATACTTGCCCCAGCATGAGCAGTTTTCCATGTGGGCCAGCGACCACTTTTCTCTTTGCTCAAGAAGTGTAAGCATTTGTCCGGACAGCCCATCACTAGTGACAATTTCATTAACCGCAAAACCACGTGTGATGGCAGGTGAGGGTCAGTCCCTGTGTTTGCTCTCTCAGCCTTGGCTGTGGGGGAAGCAGGTGGAAGTGGAGGAGTACCCACCACAGTGGTTTCTCGTGGGAGCCACAACAGACATCCCAGCAAGGTGAAAATGGAAGACACGTTCCCAAGACACGTGCGACCTCAGTGGCAGCAACTGTCAAAAGATAGCACTATAACAAGTTGAGCTTAAAGATCTTAATTGGCTTTTGTTCAAGATTGTAGAATCAGGCAGCCCTCAGGACCAGAACAGGTTCAAAGAACTCTGGCCAGAAGCATGGTCAGGCAGCATCCAGGGCAGAGACCGGAATTGCGGTGTGGGGCCTCATAGGTTCCAGCCTTGCTTGAACTCACTGGCCATAGTGGATGCCTCAAGCTCAGCCCTCCTGCATATGAGGACAAAGCTCAGTTTCACTTAGCGTGAATGGTTCCATATTGGTTTGGTCTGTTGGACCAGTATAGGAGCTGAGTCCAACTCAACAGCCTGATTAAAAGGTCATTTAACACAACATGGAAGAAATGGTGGGGGATGGGGTATTTATCTCAAAGGATGTCTCATTCAACTCAGCTGAGAAGTCCTGGACTTGCTTTATTACATCTTTGTTACCCAGAAGGTAGAAAATGACAGAGGACTAAAGAGGAAGATAAGATTGGTGACGTGTGCATGTCAGGGACCACAAGGGCATTTGAGATCATGCAGCCCCAGGAGGCCCCTCCCCATTCTCCCTGCTCAGTTCACAAGAGCCCCATCCTCCCCTCAGCACCCCTGTTTCCCTCACTCCTCTTTGCTTCACCTTGAGGTCCAGGACTGTCTCCAGCTAGCATTGAGCTTCAGGCTGGCCTCACTAATAACCCTCCTGACTCCTTCTCCCAGTGTAGCCTCAGGGGAGCTGCGCTCCTCTGAGTTGAAGTTGCAGTGGTGTGCCATCCTTTCGAGTGATAGGCAGCTCTTGCTCTGCACTCAGCACCTGGAACCAAGTTCAGACCTAACTTCAAGCCCAAGTGCTGCCTCTTCTGAGCTCTGTGAGTGTGTAAAATGAAATGACCCTGGCCTTCAGTTTCTTCATTGAGTATGTATGAGACAAATGTATAAAATGTTTGCTAAGGGCCATGGATACAATGTGAACTTAATAAATTAATTTGTTTAGTCAGTGAAATGTGCGGGCCACTTGCTTTATTCTAGGAACAATGTCAGCTGCCAGAGATGCAGCGGGAGCAGGAGAGGCACAGTTCCTGGCATGGCTTCATTGCATGGGAGGGGGTGGGGGCAATCACTAAGTGCACAGGCAGGCACAGCACAGTCCTCAAATCCAGGGGAGGAACCAGGGAGCTGTGGCCCTAAGAAGTAAGGCTGAGAGCAGATCTTGTTCAGAAGAAGCCCATCCCAAGGGCGTATCATTCAAGACATACCCCAAAGGCTGAGAAGGAAACAACGCCCTCAAAGTGCAGGGAAAGAGCATTGCAGGTAAGGCCCTGGTGGAAGAGCTGTGGGTTGAGGAGAAGGCAGGTAGGGTGGCCACTGTGGAGAGGCACAGAGGCGGGGAGAAGCTAGACTGGGCAGGTCCTTGTAGACCAGGAGAGTCCTAAGTGTAAGGGAAGCAGAGAGTAGGGCAAGCTGGAAGCCAGTGCTCAGCAGGCTGGGCAGGGCTTGGGACAGGAAGGGAAGGCAGGCATTGGGTCCTTCTGCCAGGGTACATGCAAGACACAAGGAGGCTTGGATCTGACTGGTGGCAAAATGGGCGAAGACCCTGAATAGTTTCAGGACATATTTTAATTATAAATAACAGGACTTCATGACAGAGCTCAGGAGAGAGAAGAAGCATGGGTGACTTCCAGACTGCAAACTTGAGCAATAGGTAGTTATGGGTATAATTTATCTTAAATGGGGAAGACTTGGGGGAGGAGAGGGTGCATTGTGGGGTTGTGAGGTGAAGGAGTGCATCGGTGCATCGTGGCAAGGGGGTGCATTGTGGTGATGGAGGCTGCAGTGTGTTGGGGGATGCATTATGATGGGTGGGGTGTGCTGTGAGGAGGGAGAGTACATTTTGGCGGAAGGAGAGTGCAGTGTGTTGGTGAAAGGTGCATTGTGGTGTGTGTGAGGTGCTTTGTGGGGTGGGGAGTGCATTGTTGGGAAGGGTACATTATGCGGGGACGGTGCAGTGTTGTGTGGGAGAAACAGGTTTCTGGGGGAGGGTGCAGTGTGATGGGGGTGTGTTTGGACCTGGGCCAGCAGAGCGTGGAGGCCAACTGGAGGGAAGAGCTTGGGATACAAAAGTAGGGGACACAGCTGGCAGGGTCTGCGAAGCCTGGGGAGGCAAGAAGCGGGCAGCCATCCAGGAGGAAGGTGTGAGAAGGGAAAGTGTGGCCAGGACTGACTTGGGGGAACTCGGGCCTGCTGAGGTCTGCAGGAAAAGGTGTGTCAACCACAGAGACTAAGAAGCAGCAAAGCGGCCGGGAGGCCAGCAGGGCCAGGGCGTGGGGCCCCAAGCCCAGGTTGGAAGATTCTGGGAGGAGCCTTGGCTGTGGCTGAGACCCCTAGATCCAGGGCTGAAATGTGAGGGATGCCTGCATGGGCATAGAGGAGGTGGTCGCTTCCCCAGAGCAGCCTGGGGCGAAGACTGAACCATGTGGCGAGGGAAGGCAGCCCCAGAGCTGCTTTGGAAAGCCTTTCTATGAAGGGGAGAGGAAGACAGGGCAACAATTGAAAAGAGATGCAGAATCCAGTGGAACTTTTGTTTTACGGGGTGTGGCTGCAGTAAGTCTGCAAAGAGGGTGCCCAAGCAAGGGCTGAAATCAGTCTTAGAGAGGAGTGAGGCCCCCTACACCCCAACACCAAGTGAGGTTGTTGGGAGGCTGGGGAAGATTCTGGTGTGTCTGGATTTTCTGATGGGAACTGGGGCTCTTCCACTGACAGTTTGTGCATCTCCAGAGAAATGTGGCCTGTCCACCACACACACATCCAACACCGCCTTCACTGTCACTACTAGCTGGGTGCAGGACTGACTTAGGGCTCAGTAATTCTGAAAGCACCACTGCAAAATTACAACTGAGCATGGCATCTGACCCAACCAACTCCATCTTGCTTCTAACCTCCAAGCAGTCCTTGTTCATTCCTGGGCGTAAACTGAACTAACTTTGGGTGGAACTTAGTTTATTGTTTATGGTTTGAAACAACGATAATAACAGTCCTTTCCCAAAACAAACCCCCTTCTTTCCTGAAGAATAAACTACTTTTGTAGGACTAACATATTAGCCAAAAGATTAGAAATTATGGTTTAGTAGTCATGCAGCTGGGGACTGCAAGATTCTAAAACTCCCCAAATTGCTTCTGGGGATCACATCACTGTTGTAAAATGTAAGATCGGTGCCTGAGATATTTTGCAGACCCTGAGCTTGATGGATCAGCAGGCACCACCCAGATGGATAAACAGGTTCATCTGGTCTTGGGTCATTGATCAGTTCCCCTTCCCAGGAACTGACCCAGCACAAGAGGACAACCTAAACTCCCTAGGATTTCCTTTCCTGACCAATCAGAAATCCTGATTCACTGGCACCCCCCTACCCCCCAAATTATCCTTAAAAACTCTGATCTCCAAAATCTCAGGGAGACTGATTTGAGTAATAATAAGCTACTTGGGAGGCTGAGGCGGGAGAATGGCGTGAACCCGGGAGGCGGAGCTTGCAGTGAGCCGAGATCACGCCACTGCACTCCAGCCTGGGAGACACAGGGAGACTCCGTCTCAAAAAAAAAAAAAAAAAAAAAAAAAAAAAACTCCAGTCTCCTGCACAGCCCCTTCTGTGTGAATTAGCCTTTCTCTACCGCCATTCCCCGTCTTGATAAATGACTCTGTCTAAGCACCGGGCAAGGTGAACCCACTGACGGTTACAATTCTAGGGCTTTTGCCCTCAACAATTCAGTACTGACTCCTGAATGTATTCCAGGCCAGATGCAGGAACCCTCGAGGCGCGATTCCCACGGGGAAGCCACGGGTCTGAAGCCGGTGTGCAGCGCTGCGGGGCAGCAGGGGGCGCGCCAGGCGCGGGGAGCAGGAAGCCACGGCCGTGGTTTCAGCCGTGGTTGGAGTTCGTCCCACGAGACCGGTAGTGGCTTCCTATCATCTAGAGGTGGGCCTGATCCTCACCCAGCCCCACCCCAGGAATAGCAGCGAAATAATAAAAGTGCCATAAACAGCTGGGCTGTGGCCGAGTGTGAACCCAGGCCTGGGGAGAGCACGGCGGGAAAGTCATAGGAAAACAGCCACACAGCCGGCCCTGCCACGGTGGACCCTGCCCCGCAAGCTGCCGGCCCAGGGGACCCCTCGCCTTGCAAGGAGCCCACAGGCTGGAGGGCGAGGTGGGTTCACGGCCCCGGGGGGGGGTCATCCCCAGGTCGGAAGGGACTGGCAGAGGGGCGGTGCCAGGACCTCCAGGCAGGAGATGGCCCTGGACCACCCAGGCCAGCGCAGAGCCTTGGCGCTGGTCCTTCAGAGCCAGGACGGAGCCGTGATGGGAGGAGATCGGAGGACGCTGGGCCACAGGCTTTGAGACAAGGGAGGAGCCAGGACCCGAAGGGTAGAGGAAGGCAGGAAGCCAGGCTGCCCCAGAGCCTCTGCAGGAACCAGCCCTGCGCGCGCCTGGATTTTAGACCCTTTAGACGCTGACCTCCAGAGCTGTAGGATAATATATGTGTGCTGCTTCAGCCATTCAGCGTGTGGTCATTGTTATGGCAGCTCTAGGGAGCTGATATGGCGAGATGCGGCGGTATGGAGGAAGGAGCACTGCCATGTCAGATACGTCTAGTTTCAATAATGCGATGAAAGGAGCCTGGGAACCCAGGGCCTGGCGAGTGGCTTTTAACTGTTTTCGTGTGTGTTAAATTGCCTAGACACAGATTAAAGTTTGCTCTCGTTTTCTTGCCTGCAGGAACTGCACAGAATGCACATTGGAAACCATGGTGATTTGATATACGCTGCCATGTCCGCTCTGTGACTTCTTCCCCACCGGATTCACAGCAGCGGGACCTAAGGTAGGCTCCAGCCACTGCTGCACCAGGGGCCATCACTGCCTCCCAGGCTCTGGCTGTGCCTCTGCTCCTGGAGCTCACCCAGCCACAGCCTCCACCTCCAGGGAACCTTCCGGAGTTTGCACTGGCCCTAGGTTCCTTCCCACGGGAGAGAGGAAGCCCAGCTGGACCCACGTGGCTTACTTTGAGATCAGCCAGTATGGCCTGCCCTGGGGAGGAGATCAGGAGGGTGGAGGACAGCACAAAATGCCAGAAGGGAGAGGCTGGAAGAGGAGGAAAGGGGAGGAGGGTGCCACTGTCCCCTCTGGGTCCTTTTCCGGAGAAGAAGTTGTGGAGAAGGAGGGAGGGGGGAAAGGAGAGAAGAGAAGGGAGAATGAGATGGAGAAGGAAGGGCATGCCAGAAAGTCTCCGGAAAGAAGGGGTGAGGCCCAATGGCTCAGGCCTGTAATCACAGCAAGTTGAGAGACCAAGGCGGGCAGATCACTTGAGGTCAGGAGTTTGAGATCAGCCTGGCCAACATCGTGAGACCCCATCTCTACTAAAAATACAAAAATTAGCTGTGCGCAGTGGGACATGCCTGTAATCCCAGCTCCTCAGGAGGCTGAGGCAGGAGAATCTGCCCAGTCTGATGACTCCACCAGTCCTGACGTGGCCAAGGTTTTCCTTGCTTGGTGACAAGGGAAGGATGCAGGATGTAGAAAACTCGAGAGCCTTTCCGGTTCCAGCCCTGCCCAGGAAATGTCAAAAGCATTGAACATTCCACACTGAGCTGTTTAGGGGGCACCACAGGACGCTTAGATAAGAGGGGTCCTTAAGCATCTGGCTCCTCCATGCCACCCTCCTTGCCTACACAGCCCCACTCCCTATATAGGCCACATGTTTCTCTCCTGTGTTGATGGGGCAGTAGCATGCATTCACCCTGTCCAGTATGGTTTCATTCTTGACCCCCATGACCATTCCTGATGGCCTCACACTCCCCTGCACCTCACCAGCAGGGATGGCTGGGAACAGCCCCTCCCAGGACCCATCCCACTCAAGGGCCCACTCCTGTGGCTGCCACACTCATCCCAGACCCGGAGAGGATTTCTGCTCATCAGGACATCCTGTTCTTCAGGGCTGGGGATGCCAGCCCATGCACAGGAGGCTGTGGCCTCAGGGAGGGAGCTCTGTCTCCTCTCAGGGCTGGACAGTTACAGGGGAGGGGAGGAGGGGAGAGGCACAGGAGGCCAGGCAGGTTGCTGGAGAAGCTCAGAGGGCTTCTTCACTGCCCTTCAGAAATCCATGCACTGACCTCCAAGCTCCTGCCCCAGACCTTTTAAATTAGATCACCAGGGAAAGGAGGAGAAAGGGTCAGAAGTTCTCATCTCAGTACACACAGCCTGGTGTTGCTTATCCTCAGAGGGCCCTGGAAAGGAGAATGAGCTGCTGAGTTGTCTGGGTGAAGGGGACTGGAGGCCAGGGGCTCCCCGGGAGAGGGACAGGTCAGGGCTCAGGGGAAAGAGGAACAGGCTGGGTGGGGCAAGAATTGGTGTCATCCCTCCTCTCCCATGGGCTTACTTTGGGACACGTGCTCCCAGGGCAGCACAGTCTGTCTGCAGTCAGACCCAGGAGGATCAGACGGTGCCCAGAAGATGACACGTTGTCAGCAAACACTCGGAAGATGGCTGGGTGATAAATGAATGGACGGGACACTGAGGAAGCTGTGCCCCTGCTGCCCATCACAGGGTACTGGGGTGCCCCACCTGCCCGCCCCACACTGTGCTAGGTGTTCATGCCAGCCCCTCACCCACCAAGTCACTCCTGTCTCTTGCCGATGTCCCAGAGGATGTGGGGCGAGACCCACCATCCACATGTGCCATGCGCTGGCTCTGTTGAAAAAAAGAAGATCCCTCTGGGTTAGGGAGGGCAGGTGAGAGGACCTGGGGTCTGCACAGGTGGTGTCGGCTCAGGTTCCGCTTCTGCCTGCTAGCTGTGTGTCACGGACAGATCAGCTAATTCTTCTAAATCTCAATTTCCACTTCTATAGAATGCAGGCAACCGCAGCCCTTCATGGGGCTCTTGTGAGGCCTGTTATTTGTCACACATGGAGCATCTCCTAGAATTCTCTGGCTTGCAGTAGGAGCGTAATAACTGTTACTACCCTCATTCACAGATCTCAGAAGAATCCTTGGTTTCTCTTTTATTCTGTTCCCAAATATGCTACCTGCCTCTGTGCAGAGACCTTTGGGGATGGGGAAACAGGTGAAGGGGGAGCACATGGGCTCTGCCCCACCAAGCTCTCAGACACACCTATTCCCATGCTGGGCTGCTGAGCCATGGATGGTTGCCTGACCAGGGAGGTGCCCATCAGCACACCATGACTGACTGGAATGGAGCTGGGACAGACCTAAGGATGCGGCATTCTACAGATGAGAGCTGAGGCTCAGAGAAATGAGGTGGCCTCAGCCACTCCAGCACAGCCATGCCTGTCTCCAGGTAGGCTCTGCTGTAAGCCATCCCTCCCCACTCCAGCCCTGTTAGCTGGATTCTGTTGTTCTCTCTGTTTTCTGGATAAGGAAACAGACTCAGGGTCGCATGAAAATGAAATCCAGCTCTTCCCAACTCCAAAGCCAGCTGTGACCTTCTGTTGCCTGGGAACTGGCCCAAAGGCACTCTGTGTGCCCTGTCCTCCAAGTGTCACTCATCCTTTCCTGTAAAAAATAGAACAGCACAGAAGCACTCCCATAAACTCACTGCCAGTGGGAAGAAAGCTTCAGAATGCAGGAAAGCTACCCAGCCTCCATGCCAGATGAATCTGAGAATCAGGAAAACTGGGGTTCAAAACCACTTAATGGGAGCCCAAGTCCCAAGGAGCTCTTAAGAGACAAAGAGGAGGCAAGCTCCGGATTCCAGGCATTATCTGATTCCTTCCAAGCACGACCCCCAGACCCCAAATGCCAGGCCACCCACAGAGCCCTGATATCCTCCTATGGACACCCTCCCAGGGAGATGCCCATATTCCCCCAGGGATAAAGTAGCTTGGACACCACAGATGCTGAGGCCGCACAATGATGCTGGAGACTGGATGGGACTGTAAAACATCGAGTTGCCTTTGAGAAGCTCTAGGGTCTGCAGCCCCAGCACCTGCACCTAGATAGGATTTTTTCACCCTGAGCTTTTCTCTGTCTTGCATCCTTGCCGCCTTCCTGCCTATCTTCTCCATCTTCCTGGGAACGGTGTTTGGCCTGCTCACCCATCCACCTCACTGCACATGCCAGGCTCGGTTACTTGCCAACACCATGCAAGCTGTGGGGACACATGGAAGATGCACAACATTTGCTCTCTGTCTACAGGGAGATGGCAGTCTCAGAGACAAAGCCAGACAAATGCCTCTGTTGCTTAAATCAATCATGTCCAACTACATTTGAGGACAAAATAAGAGGGCTGGTCATCTAATAACATAGAAATTAAGAGGAGTGGGAACTCACAGAGTTGTCAGGGCCATCCGCCTGTGCTCAGGCTCGATGCATGAGTAAGACTGTACTATGTGGAATGGAGAGGAAGGGTGTGCTCGGCAAGAGGAACAGTAAGTGCAGAGGCTAAGATGTTAAAGACAGGAAACCAGAATGAGGAGTGAGGGCCAGAGTTGGGGCTGGAGAGAAATGCAGCTGGACTCTTATAGTAGGGGTGTGCTTAGCTGTGGTCTGTGCAGGATAGTTTTCGAATAGAGCAGGGAGACATGAATGCCCTGAGATCAAGGGCAGTGGGAAAGTGCCTTGCAGGGAGCCTGGGGTCTGCAGGCGGGCAGAGCAGGGACTAGGAATGGCTGATGGCTGGAATCACTGAGCCACATAGCATGGACTATTACAAGTTCAGCACCTGGACGCTGGCCACTTCAGATCTGTATACACTCAGTTGTAATCCAGGCCTTTACCATTGTCCTCCATATTTCCACCCAGCTTTCTTTTCCATTTCTTGGAGAGCCAGGCCTCCTGGGTTCTGGTGCTGCTGGATTCAGGCCCTGCCTTCAGGCTCATGGCAAGCAGGAGGACAAAGAGAAAAGTAGACAAAAAAGATGGGGAGAAACCATTAGGCCAATACCACACCCACATAAACTCCCAATTCACATGTCTTTTAACATGGCACTGGGTATTCCTGCAGTGGAAATCCACACGTGTTGTGATTACAGCATCTTGTTTCTGAAAAATCTTCACAACCACCACTGTGCTTTGCCCCACATGGCCCTGCTCAGAGGTAACTGTCCATCATCCCTAAAGGAGGAGAGGCTGCCTGATGTTCAGGGAGCCTAGAGGTACTGGCCAAAGTCACATCAATGCCTGTGGATATAGACCCACAGAGCAACCCTGCTCAAACTAGGCCCTGGTCCATCAGAATGCTCTGCCCTGCAAGCCCTGCCATCCCACCACCCACCCCTTTGCTGTGCCTTGCTGGGCTGCCACTGGACTGTGACTGGCCAGCTCTCACTGCCCTGAAACCCATGAGGTAGACGATGGGGCCAGCCCAGCTGTTCTGGGACCCTTCCTGATGCATGCCAACATCTGGGGCCACTTGGGTCCCCAGGAGAATTGTTGAGCACCAGGGCAAGAAGCATAAGGACCCACACCATCCCTCCCAGGCTCCATCACCCATCACTTCACCTGGGCCTGCATGAGCAGCCTGAACAGGCATGAGAAGCACATGGATGGCATGTCCTGCCCAGGGGGAGGCCCCCCAGGGGAAACAGGCCAGGCTGGAGGATCGTGGGGCTTTACAAACGTCTCAAAGGCAGTGAAAGGAGGACTTTTCCTCAGCCAATAGCACCCCCATGCCAGGATTTGAGCCAAAAGTAGGAGTCAAGACACATGACTCCTTGCTAGAGGGATGCCATTTTTAGGGTGAAAGCTTCCCCCAGTGAAAAAACTATGCCAGGAGGTCAGCTCAGGTCAGCATCTCCAGTGCCAAACTCAAACAGATAGTTGATGTCTGCTGATAAATAGCGAAAACTTCAAGGAAAGGAAAGGCCAGACCCATGCCTTCGACATTTATATTCGCATGCCAGAAACTTTTTGCCAAGTGCATAGTTCACCATTCAGAGGTGCAAAACTTAACAAGAGCCACAGAAAAGCGGGGTATTCTATAATATCACATAATACATGGTGGACTTGTTAATCACCATATCACATAGGCCAGTGCTCTATGCACAGACTTGCTACAGTGCCCTCTTTTCATTTACTCCAGGGTTTATCTCTACACTAAGTCTCTCCTGGAAGTTTAGTTGCACAGCATCTGAATCTCTTGGTACAAGAAATCCTCCCAGCATCACAAACCTTTTGGAGGAATTATTGCAGATGATGCATTAGTGGTCTATTGCTGTGTGACACATTTCCACAAACATACCAACTTTAAACTCCTTGCAGTCATCATCTTGCAGTTTCTGGAGGGGCAGAAATCTGGGCTCCCCTGGGTTCTTTTCCTTAAGAGGTCTTATGAGCCTTCAGCCAAGATGTTGACCAGAGTTGGAGGTCTCATCTCAAAATGTGACTGGGGAGAGATCCACTTCCAAGCTCATGTGGTCTTTGGAGGATTGACATTTCGTGGACTGTTGAATTTTCCACAAGTCCTGCCCACACTTAGGGGAATAGGTGACATGAGGACCTGGATGCTAGGGGGTGGCATCACCAGCGACCAGCAGGCTGGTTGCAGTAGGTGGCCTCTAGATGACCCCAGTGACCCCTGCTTGCTGGTATTCACAGCCTAGTGCAATTCCCTCTTCTTGAGTAACTTGCTGTGATGTTAGGATCTCTCAGGGTCGAAGGGATGCCACTTCTGTGACAGATATGATTGACTCACATGAGATTATAACATCCTTGTTGACAGCAGACACACCCTTGCCAGCTTGTGTGATGCTAACTGCTACACCATGAGCTGCCCATGTGGCCAGGCACTGAGGGTGTCCTGCAGCCACAGCCAGCAGGAAACCAAAGGAGTCAACATAATAACCCACAGAGAACCGAGTCCTGCCAATACCATGTGAGGAAGGAACAGCCCTGTCCCAGTCAAGATCTCAGGTGTGGATTAGCCAGGGTTCTTCAGAGAAGGACAATTGATAGCATATATATGTGGATTTATGAAAGGGAATTTATTATGGAAATTGTGATTACAGAGGCTGAGGAGTCAGCCCCATGACCTGTCCTCTGCAAGCTGGAGACCCAGGAAAGCCCATGGTGTAGTTCAAACAGCATCCAGTGGCCTGAGAACCAGGAGACCCTATGTTGGAGGGCAGGAGTAGTTGCATGCCTTAGCTTAGCAGATCCGCTCTTCCCCAGGCTTCTGTTCTGTTTTGTTCATGATGCCAGCCCACATCAGTGAGGACAATTCTTTTTTACTCTGTGTGATGGTTAATTTTGTGTGTCATCTTGACTAGATTAAGAAATATCTAGAGCACCAATAAAGCATTATTGCTGAGTGTATGTAAGGCTGAGTGGGGAAGATGCCCTGGATGTGGGTAGGCACTGTCCAATCAGCTGGAGATAATTCTAAAGAAAAAGGCAGATGAAAGGTGATTATCCCGCTCTCTCTCCTGGAGTTACGACACCTTTCTGCCCTTGGACATCAGAACTCCAAGCTCTCTGGCCTGTGGACTCCAGGACTCACACAAGAACCATCCCCCAGCCCCTACCACCTCACTGGATTCCCAGACATTAAGCCTGGGACTGAGAGTTACATATGGGCTTCCCTGGGTCTCCAGCTTGCACGCAGCTTATTGTGGGACTTTACAGACTTCATAATCATGTGATCCAGTTCCCCTAATAAGTCTCTTCTCACATATATCTGTCTGTAGCTAGATATTGATATACTATCGGTTTTTTCTAGAAAATTCCAATAAATACACTGTCTATTGGTTCAATTGCTAATCTCTTCTAGAAACATCCTCAGAGACTCACCTGAATGCTTTACTAGCTATCTGGTGTCCCTTAATCCAGTCAGGTTGACACACAAAATTGTCCATTGCAAGGTGAGACAACAGGCCTGGCTTACACCTTGTTTGCAGGCTTATTCCAGGGCCAGAATCAGAGGACTCAGCCCAGCTGGGCCTGGATTCCTGACCCACAGAAACTGCGAGATAAATGTGTGATGTTAAGATGCTAAATTTGTGGCGATGTGTTACACAGCAGTAATACATACTGCCTTCTCTAAGAACCTGCTGCTCAACTCTGTGCAAGTCTTTATTCTTCAAGATTTCTCCAACTTTCCTTCCATACAGGGTTGACTGAGAAAGTCTTTCAATGGATGATAGCAACTTGGAAGAGGGAAAACTGCATAAATTCTACTTCATCAACACACCAATAGTCCACTCTATGCTTAACACAGAAGGAACGTGATGCCCCGGGCAGGAGAGCATTTGGTGTTTAAGTGAAATGACCTCTAGCAATAGCCACAATTGTTACCACTTGTCTCAACCTAAATAATTTCTACTGCATATCTAAGCTTTTACAGAACTTTTGCATAACAAACAAGTATGGTTTCTGTCAGTAAATGTAAATGCTCAGGATGTATTGCTGGCATCCTCATTGCCTTTACTTCTAGAAGCAAAGTACACACAAGGTCTTTCCCATCTCATTCACTCTCATTTAGATAAAATGACACGTATGACTTCTGGATCAGACCCTGTTCTGACTTGGCCACTTGTTCCTCACCTCTGAACATTCTGGCTGTGCTGCAGATTAGAAAGTTTTCCATCGCTCTTTCTAGTGTGTCCTTGTAAAATCCAAAGGAAGAAAGTGCACCTCCCATGGGTCCTCTCTAGTTTAGGAAGAGAGTGTTCCTGAAACATGTGTTAATAAACAAGTACTTATAATAACACATATTATAAGTATAATATAAAGTATACTTATACTTCAAGTATAAAATCCTAAGACCCAGGGCGTCCACATACCCAAATATGGCTCCTGCAGTGCCCTTGCTCCAACCAGGCTCTCCAGGACCACACATCACCCTGAGAGCACCTGTGCTAGCCCTCCCCTCCCTGAACTTTTTCCCCAAAATTCTCCACCTGGGTATCAGATTCTTTCATGTTATCCCTGAGCTCACAGTCTCACAGAAGGATATAAAATATCACTCCCACTCCCTCATGTGGCTACAGTGGTGGAAATGAGTGAACTGTGCTCTTCCGTGTGCATCACACTGCCCCTTCAAAATGCACCTTTACAGGTATTGTTCCACTCAAACATCAGAACAATCTCATAGGAGACAGGCAAGAAATTATTTATTCCTATTTTACAGATGGTGAACATGAGACCCAAAACAGATCATTTGACTTGCCTAAGTCACAAAACCATTTGAGGCAGCTTTTCTTATGTACATTGAGTTCAGTGCTTTCCTTTTAGTTATCCCCTCACAGTGTTCCAAGGTCTAGTGGGGATGATCCCTGCAGAGAGAGGTCAGTGTGGGCCCATAGTGTGTGCTGTGCATTGCCCTTATCTGGCTTCTGCCATTGGATTCTTCATCCTGGAGTCTTGAGACTGCGCCCAGCCTGCTGTGGAGACCTAGTCCCCAGATCCATGGTGCCATTGGTCTCGGCTTGCTGTAGACACTCCTCGGCTATGTCTGAGGTCTAGGATAATTGTTAAATATGCAAACATTCACTTCTGAAAGTTGCACAGATGAGATAATAAATGTATTGTCACTCTTCATGAGCATCAGTGAACATTGCTTACCTCACTTGGAGCTGTGAGATTTCACAATCTGTTACTTTGTAGCAAACTTGGTATAAATGTAATCCTTGCATGTCTCTTCCTGCCTCAAACATAAGCCAGGTGACCCTCTTCCCAAAGTTATGCACACCTGGGGATGAGCTTGCCCACATCCTGCAGAGGAAAAGCCACCTTCTGTCAAAAATCAGAATGCACTAGCCTTGCCTTTGGAGCCACCTACATTGACTTCCTGAACCCTGCCTTGCTGAGGGCTTGTTTCTGTGGAGCCAGCCTCTTCTCCCTGCCTTAGGGAATACTTCTCACCATGGCTTGTTTCAAACTGCACAGTTCTAGGTGTCCAAGAGCTGAGGGACCTTTGTCAGTCAACCCATCTCTGAGGCTCAGCTTCTTGGCCTCTACAATATAGATAATAATGCCCAGTTCATGAGGTCATCTTGAAGGTAAAATAGGTATGCAATGTGACAAGTTGTCACAAAAAAGTTGAGAGTTGTACTGATTTATTTTGTCTCCAATGTACCCAAGTCATCCTCCAAACTGAAACCTGTCACTGACCCACCAACAAACCCTGCCATGTGCCACAGCCTCATGATTCTTTCCTCTCACTAGAGTGCGTGGAGTGATTTTTTTTCCAGCTGGCGATCCTTTTTGTATTAATCATTCATTAATTCTGCAGTTTGGTGAGGGTCTGCTTGTGCCAGCCTCTTAGTATTCCAATTCCCTCTCTCATTATTCACATGAATGAATTTTTTCATTCAACTACAATGCGCATTCAAGGAGCATTCACAAAGAGCACTCATTAGCTGTGTAATGATGCCAAGTGGCTCACGTGGACTGAAGCCCATGTGCTTGGTCCATGAACAACCTTCCAATCTGCCAGGGTCAGCCTAGTTTCCAGCCTCTACACACAGCCTCCTCAACACAGCAAGGCCACTTGATCCCTGTCCACAGAAAGTGTCAGCCCTTCTAGCAGAGGCCCTTTGGTACTTCAACAGCTATGGCCACACACTCAGGGACTTGATGTTAAGAATACTTATTACTGGCCCAAATCTGACCTAGTGCCCAGAGTCCAATGGTGTGATTTCTGAGCCCAAGCCCCACCCTGGGTTTAATCCTTAGGACTATATTTCTACACTGGGTCGTGCTTTAGTGGATGCCTTAGTACTCCAAGTCTCTCCTGAGTCCAAAGCACTGCCTAGGTATTACCAGCCCTTCCTGAGAATAAGCCCTCAATTCTAGGCTGACTGGGCTTTTGCTCCATGTGAAGAGACTTCCGTGGGGCTCAGCTGCCTGGACTCCCAAATTCCACCCAATCTGTGTGTCAGAGAAACTTTTGCTTCTTTACTTTGGGCCCAACCTTTCTTGACTCTCTACCTGGTCCACCATTGTCATGTGTATTTAGATGTCCTTTTTGGCCAACCAAATGGAGTTATTCACCTGTATCAACAGCAAGATCAATTACCTTCAGGTGCAATCCCACCCTGTGTGGGACAGTCTCGGTGCAGTCTCTCACCTGGTCTCCTACTCAGTTCTGATGAATCTGAAGATAAGACCTAACAAATTGGATAAACAGAGTCCACTACCTGCCTCACTCAGTGTTAGCAGATTTCTGGGGTTGCTGTCCACTCTGTCATGGTCCCAGGAGCTCTAATATGCCCCAGCTTTGTCTTGACCTTTGAGGCATTCTGCCCTTTGCTTCAGTGAGGAGTTGAGACAGAGAGGCTGTAGACTGGGCCGGTGGGGATCTGGGCTTGGCTACATTGCCTCTGACTGGCACTTGCTCCACTACAGTTCTTCACAACCACATGTGCAACCTTAGAGGGACCATCAAGGTCATTGCTCATCCCCACAGGAAAACCAGTCTTGGAAAATAAATAAAGGACCATGGACTTGTTTGATGGGCCAGAGACAATAAAGGGCCTGATGTTTGACAAAACAGTAAGGACACCATGCAGTTAGCGCCCCAAACACTGCAAGTTATCTAGAAAGGGAAGAAAGCCTTGGCAGGATTAATTAGTACCTGGAATACAATTTCAGATGAGAATAAGGAGACACATAAAGTAATAAATGCATTGCAAAATCCAGATCTTAAGCTGAGTCAATATTTTTTAAAAAGTAAATTATTGCCAGGCGCGGTGGTTCATGCCTGTAATTCCAGCACTTTGGGAGGCCGAGGCGGGCGGATCACGAGGTCAGGAGATCGAGACCATCCTGGCTAACATGGTGAAACCCTGTCTCTACTAAAAATACAAAAAAAATTAGCCGGGCGTGGTGGCGCGCACCCGTAGTCCCAGCTACTCGGAGGCTGAGGCAGGAGAATGGCCATGAACCCGGGAGGCAGAGCTTGCAGTGAGCTGAGATCACACCACTGCACTCCAGCCTGGGCGACAAAGAGAGACTCTGTCTCAAAAAAAAAAAAAAAAAAAAAAAAAAAAAAAAAAACTAAATTATTTTCAGCAATGCCTGAAAATCACATTGTTTAACAAAGTAAGAAAAAGAGTTTTGAGATAGAGAACTGTGTGGTGCACACATCCTGAGATGATAAGTGTCTGATGTCAAGCCCCAGGCTTCCAACAAGACAAGACAGACATGAAGCAGTTTGTTTATATCTCATTGAGGGAGGGAAAAGGAGGGCACAGGAGAACATTCCAGGGAGAAAAGACACAGAAGCTGCTAGGAGATGGATGTACAGCTGATAAACCCCCTAAGGAGAGACAGAGAGAAGACAGCCATTACATTAAGTTCTGTTATAGAGACAGGTAAGTCACAGATCTTTGCATCTATCAGGCATGGTTTTGGTTCCTTCTATGGTGTGTCTATGTCTGTTTTCTGTTTGTAATTTACTCTGAGGTGAAGCCTTCCTGCAGGCCATGTTTCTCATCTGTAAGGCGTGGCTTATCTGGGTCTGATGGAAGGGCCTGCAGTGCTTGGTGAGTTCTCTGAATCCCACTGGGCAGGATTCCCACATCTCCCCACCCTGCCTCTGTTCAGCTCTCAGCTACGGATGCCCTCTCTATGAGGACGTGGAGTTTGAGCCTTCACCTGCCCAGCCAGCCCTGAAACAAGGGCATGGACATGGACAACCCATGTGGATGTCTGCCCTCGCCTACCATGTGCCCGCAGGTGCCTCCTGCCTGCCTCTGCAGCTGCAACTCTGCTCTGAACTGGGCTCCAGGGCTCAGCGAGGCTGTGGCTCTTCCTGCTGCTCTGCTCCCCACCACCCTTTGCTGTGGCCAGGAGGCAGAAAGCCATGGTGATATTGGGGTGATGGTGGACTCACCATGTGTGTCTCTTCCCTATGTCCACTGCTGATTGATGCTGCAGGGTTAGTCCAGTACCAGTACCATGCCACACTGGAAAGCAAAATGCCACATATGCACAGACCACATTGTGGAGGCTGATGAGCGCTTCCTGTGGTTCTAAATAAGAGAGTGCCTAAAGGGACAAGTGCTTTGTTTCCCAGGGAGGGCAGAGCTACAGAGGCACCATCTCTGATATTTGCCTGGGATACCCCAAGCCAGGACGAGACTCTCCCTGTGTGGTAGGGGCAGTACAGGGCCGGGGCCTCTATGCGGGGCCCACTGAGGCAGGAACAGGAGCAGCACACCTGCATTACAGACCCAGTGACTCCAAGACCAAGTGGAGCCAAGCACACAGCCCCTGTCTTCTGGCCGCTGCTCCCAAGGCTATGCCCCCTCCCTCACCATTTTCCATACACGTGGATCCACCTGGATTAATCTTCAATCAGCCAAGCCTAGGACTGACACTTATAACACCTTATGGTGTGAGGCCCTTTATGACTTTGGAAGGATTAATACTTGTGTAGCCCCTCTGAGAAGGATAGCATCCTACAAATTAAAGAAAATAAAGCTCATAGAAAGGGGGTGGCCAGTAGAGAGTCACCAGCCAAATATGGAACAGAGCCAGGCCCACAGCTCTGCAGGGATCTCAGCTGCTGAGTGAATGGCTGGGGAGAGGCTGGGCACTTCTAAAACCCAGGCCTGCCCTTTTGCTGTGCGCTCCATCAGTCTTTCCTGTGGTGCTGCCAGCCCTGGCCTCTCTCAGTCCCCTGGACCCAGATTCATGTCTCCAAATGTCCATCTCTGGGGCTATTTTTCTGGCCTGGAGTTTTGCTCCTTGAAGATGGCCACACATGCCTCTTCTATCTGGGTTATAAACTAATGAGAGCAGTAGAGGCCATTTATCATTGTAATGGGGTCTTCACCTTCAGATATTAGGGTCTTTAATTTATTGGAGCTTTAGGATAAAATACTAAGGAAATCACTACCTCCTGCAACCAAGATGTTCTGTGAGGGCTTTTCGTGTCACCCACAGAGAGATGCTGAGACATATCAGAGCCCCTCCCTTCTCCCAGCCTCACTCCCCACGGAGGCAGCTCCCTCTGGCTGGGCTGGGCCTGGCCTGGCCTCCCATTCTGTGTCAAGTTCTGCCTCTTACCACTCACTCAGCACAAGCCCCATAGCTGTGGGGTTCTGATTCCTCCACAGCAGGCCCTGGGGCCTGGCTGCACACTGCCCTCACCACCTCCTTCCCACCTGCTGATGCTTGAGCCTTCCTTCACTGCCACATTCCACAGCTAAGGTCCCACTATGTCAACTGTGCCATCTCCCCAGTAGGGTGCCCACCGGGATCTGCCTTCCATCTGCTCACAGGACAAGAGGGGAAGTCTTCTGGAGCAGCACAGAGAGGCCCAGAGCCCCAGGTGTTACAAGGGCAGCAACTTCTCTGACCAGGGCATGTCTACGTGTGGTCCTTGGTTTCCTGTATCTTAAGAGAGTGCCTGCTCACAGATGGTACCTGGCAAAAGGGCACTGGGTGAGGGCCCTGGAGATATCTTGTGTCAGGTCAGCCACATACGGGACATGGCCCTCTTCTCTCGCACTGTAGGTCACTTGTCACTGTGAGCCTTGGTTTTTCACTGGGATGCCTGACTCATTGTCACTTACAATGGGCATGTGAGTGTTGCCTGAGTGTCCCTCAGCTCTCCCCAACTTGTTCCAGGAAGAGTCCCCCTGGATGCTCCCTAACTCCGCAGCCCCTGGCTGTGATAGCCCTCGTTCTGGAAAGACTACCCCTGCAGCCCCAGGACCAGCCAACTCACCCACACTTTCCTGCAGGCCACCATTCCCCAGGAGCCAATTCAGCTGAAGTCAGGACACAGCAGGCAGCACTGAAGGATATTCCTTTCTACCGTGGACCTCCTAGTGCTGCCTCTACATGGCCTGAAGGCTTCTGTGGCCTCAGCTTGTTGACACCCACATTGATCCTGCCTTTTATCCCTGTCTGCACCTTCACAGGTGAGGGAGCCTGAGGCTATGTGAGGGGAAGGACTTCTCCAGAGCCTCACAGATAATGGGTGATGAAAAGAGATTGGCACCAGGTAGTGTGGCCCCAGGGTGGGAGCCTTGCCCTGCTCTGCTGGATAACAGCCCTTCAGCTTGACTGCTCCCAGAGCCCACAGGCCTGGCCTGGCCCCATGCTCCCATGGCTGCCCTTGCACCTGCTCCTTAGGGTGAAAGTTGGCTTCACCCCACCTTTGAGAGGGTCTTAAGTATGTTTTGCCCCCTCAGATTCTCATCCCTCAGGCCTCACCACAGACCAAGGCCCACAGCCTTGGCCCCATTTCCTATCCCTGTAACTGACCCTTCCCAAGGAGAGATTCCATGCAGAGGTCACTCCTGGAGCTCAGCAGGACTTAGAGCCAGTGGCACCAGCACCAAGGAGTCCCTCCTTGACCAACTGTAGTCCAGTTCCTCTAATCCCTATTCTTGGCTAAGCCTAAACTTGGCCTTCTGTAGGTTCCTGCTAAATCAGTTTAGTGAGGAAGCCCCCTTCCCAACCTTGATAATCTGGCTTCTTGTCTTGTTTTTAGAAAGACACTTTGTAGCCCAGTTTAATAAGAACCCCCATTACCTTGATACCTCATCAAGTTCCTCTTAGTGACTGTCCATTGGCCGACCCTCTGTTCATTGTCCATAAACACTCCACTCACTCTCCGTGCTGCCTCCAGAGCTGAGCTCAGCTCTGTACTGAGAGTCGTCGCCTACTGCAGGAGTTCCAATAACATCTGTCTTGCTGGTTTTCACAAGTGTCCGGAGCAGATTTTTTCTTTTACATAGGTCAACATCAGGATGAGAGACACACACAGTAGCAGGGGTTCTGTCCTCACATTGTTCTTTCCAGATTAAAAAACAAAATAATTTTTTCAACCTTTTAAGCATTAAATACATACATGAAAATGTATGCATATGGGTAAAATGTGGTATATTTTTTGAGTTGAATACATCTGCTCATACAGATCTGAGACCAGCACCCTCCCCTTTAATGATGAGTTTCCTCAGAGCCCAGGTAATTCAGCCTCAAATAATACCTTAAAGTGGAGGAAGGACCCTAAATAAGCACCTACTGCTCAGGTTCAACAAGTCCCAGCTGTAACTTTCCTTCGCAGCATTTATCCCAACCCTGCTCGGGCTGAGGGATCTCTACTGTACATGAGTAAATTATTATATTACAAACATAATTCTCCAGGGGCAAGAAATATGAGGACGACTTTACAAATGATTCAAATGCTGCCTTGTGACTTGCTCTTAAACCATAAGCACTTCTTCTTGTTAATTAAAATTCTGGCATTCCTGAGTAGACTGTAAGAGCTGTGAGGAAAATTAAAAACAATATGTGGTTATCCCCATAGATTGAGTTTTCATCCTGTGTCAGGGACTGGTGTAGTGATAATATCTATTATGCATTCCATTCTTATAACCACTGTGTAAGGTGAGTATTTAGTGAGAGGTTCTGAGGTGCCACATAGACAGCCAAGAGGGGTCTGCATAACCTGTGAATGCAGAACTGACCACAGAACCCTGCCATATTGAAGTTGCGACCCCACAAACACAGGGTGCTCTCCTGAAAGGCTTGCTGTCTGACCAAGGCCAAGCCCAGCTCTCCCCCAGATGAGGGTGTGCACAGCCCCCTGCTTCTTCTCTGAAAGATGTCACACTCTTTAATATAGATATGGGTGAGGGTCTCTAGAATCTGAATGTTTGTATCTTCCTAAAATTCGTATCTTGAAACCCTCACCCCAAAAGTGATGATATTAGGAAGTGGGGCTCATGAGGTCATAAAGAAAGAGCCCTCAAAAATGGGATTGGTGCCTTTATAAAAGAGGCTCCAAGACCCTTGCCCTTCCTACCACACAGACACAGTGGAGGCACCATCTAAGAATGAGGAAGAAAGCCTTCACCAGGCACCCCTGGTGCCCTGATCTTGGGCTTCCAGCCTTCAGAACTGAGGGAGAAATCAATGCTTATCATTTATAAGCCACATAACCTGTATTAATCTGTACAGCAGCCTGACTGGACTAAGACACATGGTTGAACTCCTGCCACACTTTGTGATTTACTCTATGAAAAAAAGATCCTTAAATCTAGAAAATCACTTACAACCATTAATATTTTCTCCTCCTGGAAATAAAATGCATCAAGCCTACCCCATGAAAGCAGTAAAGATTTCCCTGTTCCTCTATCTTCCTACAGCCTCTGTGGGGGATCAGCCCCAGCTCGCTCCTGTGCCCCATGAGACAGACCAGGCCTGCCGCTCACCTCCAAGCAGAAGTTGTGAGCCTTGTTGTGCTCCCTCCTCACAACCTAATGAGGGAACCCACTGTAATTTTAAGTCCATGGAAGGCACAGCTATGTGGGCTTCTCTGAAGGCCCAGAAGCTGTCCTAGGATCCCATCAGCTTCCACCAGTCCGTGGCTCCCTACTGACCACGCCACACTCATGCACACAACTTAACTGCAGATAAAACAAGCAGACACAATCTCTAATGTGCAGATTCTCTTCATTTAGAACTTGTATTCTTTCAAAGTCTATCTTTATCTTTTCATTATGTGTTTTAAAAAGATTTGCTAAGCAAATTAAGAGAATAAATTAGATTTAGTAAAAATGCTTGAACTGTTCAAAAGAACAAATATATTAAGCTCCTTAGGCATATAGTTTTACATTATTAAAAACCACTCAGTCGTATAAGGAGTAAGGAAAGGATCCAGTTTCAGCTTTCTACTTATGGCTAGCCAATTTTCCCAGCACCATTTATTACATAGGGAATCCTTTCCCCATTTCTTGTTTCTCTCAGGTTTGTCAAAGATCAGATGGCTGTAGATGTGTGGTATTATTTCTGAGGACTCTGTTCTGTTCCATTGGTCTATATCTCTGTTTTGGTACCAGTACCATGCTGTTTTGGTTACTGTAGCCTTGTAGTATAGTTTGAAGTCAGGTAGCGTGATGCCTCCAGCTTTGTTCTTTTGACTTAGGATTGTCTTGGAGATGCGGGCTCTTTTTTGATTCCATATGAACTTTAAAGCAGTTTTTTCCAATTATGTGAAGAAACTCATTGGTAGCTTCATGGGGATGGCATTGAATCTATAAATAATCTTGGGCAGTATGGCCATTTTCACGATATTGATTCTTCCTATCCATGAGCATGGTATGTTCTTCCATTTGTTTGTGTCCTCTTTTATTTCACTGAGCAGTGTTTTGTAGTTCTCCTTGAAGAGGTCCTTTACATCCCTTGTAAGTTGGATTCCTAGGTATTTGATTCTCTTTGAAGCAATTGTGAATGGAAGTTCATTCATGATTTGGCTCTCTGTTTGTCTGTTACTGGTGTATAAGAATGCTTGTGATTTTTGCACATTAATTTTGTATTCTCAGACTTTGCTGAAGTTTCTTATCAGCTTTAGGAGATTTTGGGCTGAGACAATGGGGTTTTCTAAAAATACAATCATGTCATCTGCAAAGAGGGACAATTTGACTTCTTCTTTTCCTAACTGAATACCCTTGATTTCTTTCTCTTGCCTGATTGCCCTAGCCAGAACTTCCAACACTATGTTGAATAGGAGTGGTGAGAGAGGGCATCCCTGTCTTGTGCCAGTTTTCAAAGGGAATTTTTCCAGTTTTTGCCCATTCAGTATGATATTGGCTGTGGGTTTGTCATAAATAGCTCTTATTATTTTGAGGTACGTTGCAGATGGATTAGAGACTTAAATGTTAGACCTAATACCATAAAAACCCTAGATGAAAACCTAGGTAGTACCATTCAGGACATAGGCATGGGCAAAGACTTCATGTCTAAAACACCAAAAGCAACGGCAGCAAAAGCCAAAATTGACAAATGGGATCTAATTAAACTAAAGAGCTTCTGCACAGCAAAAGAAACTACCATCAGAGTGAACAGGCAACCTACAGAATGGGAGAAAATGTTTGCAATATACTCATCTGACAAAGGGCTAATATCCAGAACCTACAAAAAACTCAAACAAATTTACAAGAAAAAAACAAACAACCCCATCAAAAAGTGGGCAAAGGATATGAACAGACATTTCTCAAAAGAAGACATTCATACAGCCAACAGACACATGAAAGAATGCTCATCATCACTGGCCATCAGAGAAATGCAAATCAAAACCACAATGAGATACCATCTCACACCAGTTAGAATGGCAATCATTAAAAAGTCAGGAAACAACAGGTGCTGGAGAGGATGTGGAGAAATAGGAACACTTTTACACTGTTGGTGGAATTGTAAACTAGTTCAACCATTATGGAAAACAGTATGGCAATTCCTCAAGGATCTAGAACTAGATGTACCATATGACCCAGCCATCCCATTACTGGGGATATACCCAAAGGATTATAAATCATGCTGCTATAAAGACACATGCACACGTATGTTTATTGCGGCACTATTCACAATAGCAAAGACTTGGAATCAACCCAAATGTCCATCAGTGACAGATTGGATTAAGAAAATGTGGCACATATACACCATGGAATACTATGCATCTATAAAAAAGGATGAATTTGTGTCCTTTGTAGGGACATGGATGCAGCTGGAAACCATCATTCTTAGCAAACTATCACAAGAACAGAAAACCAAACACCGCATGTTCTCACTCATAGGTGGGAACTGAACAATGAGATCACTTGGACTCGGGAAGGGGAACATCACACACCAGGGCCTATCATGGGGAGTGGGGAGGGGGGAGGGATTGCATTGGGAGTTATACCTGATGTAAATGACAAGTTGATGGGTGCTGACGAGTTGATGTTTGCAGTACAGCAACATGGCACAAGTATACATATGTAACAAATCTGCACCTTATGCACATGTACCCTAGAACTTAAAGTATAATAATAATAAAAAATAAATTTAAAAAAAAACCACTCAGTCTTAACTAGACATTAAAACATGTCCTCCAGAGACCTTACTAGATAATAATAATCCCCCTGAACCCATGGTTCCAAGCTGACTGTGAAGTCAGCCGGCCATGCTCCCAGGCTCCATGAGTCCAAAGCAGCCCCGAGTTCCTTCCTCAGCCTCCCAAAGTGCTGGTATTACAGGTGTGAGCCACCATGCATCACCCTTTCTTTAACTTTTAAGTATGATTTTCTTTATTTCTTTGAAACAATATAGATAGCTAATTGCTTTGAAGTCTCTTTCCTTTAAGTTCACCATCTGAGTCCTTTAAAGGCAATTTCTATCACTTGCTTATTTTCATGTGCAGAAGTCACACTTTCTTTTTTCTTGACATGTCTCTTATGTTTTACTGTTCAAAATTGGACATTTTAGGTAATATAGTATAGCAACTCTGAATATGGAGTCTACATCTCCCAAGGGTATGGAATTGTTTTTGCTTCATTGCTTGCTCATTTGCCTGGAGATCTGGCTGAACCAATTCTGAGAGGTCTGTTCCCCCTGCAGTGTGTAGCATTTGATCTTTCTGAGAGAGAGAGAGAGAGAGAGAGAGAGAGAGAGAGAGAGAGAGAGAAGATGCAAGTCCTCTCCTTTGAGTGGTCCATTCATGTCAGAGAGCTACAGGAAGTACGTAGGGCCCTGGTGAGCTCAGGGCCCATCTGTTTGAGCAACAGGGTTTTATTTTTATCTTTTAACCTGGGTTTCTAAAGGCCAATTCTGGGTTAACAGAAGCCACTTATAGGTCAAATGTTGTGCTTAGGTCCACTTAGTGACATGCTTACCTTTTATTGCTAGATGTGTATGTGTGGCTTAGAAACTCTAATTACAATACAGGTAGTTTATTTTTTGCTCCATTTTTTTCCCCAGTGACTAGAAACTTGGAGATTCTTTCTCTAATTGCCCCAACAGGCAAAGCCTTGAACCTGTTCACTGTCTTCCAGACTTCTAGGGGGTCACTGAGAAGTTATTTTTAATGTGGCTTTCTGTTCACTTCATGTTTAGCCAGAGGTTGTGCTGGGTGGCTTTCCCAGTGTGTTGATGGGTCTGTGTGCAGCATGGGGAGTACTTTCACGCTTCTAATGCATCCTTCTGTGATCACTCCTGTGTTGGTGCTACCTAGACCATGCACATAGCATTCAAACCCCAGAATTCACTGTTGTCTCAGGAGGGCTCTTCTTATCCGTCTCTTTTCCTAGTTCTCTGTTAAAAATCTGGCTTCTGTTTCACTTGCATCAAAGCTCCCAGCCTTATCATTGCTTTCCCCAGTGGCACCATTGCCTGTTCTAGTGCCCTAAGGCATTGAGCCCTTCACTTTCAGTCCCCTCAGGAACAGCTGCTGAGCTTTTCATCCTCATGTACTGCCTTTCTCCCTGGCCAGATCCCCTGCATCCTTGCACTGGAGTTGGTGGTGGAGAAATGGCTTTCTTGGATTGACACCCCTGCTCTATGAGCGGGTGCTATTGGAGTGATTGGCAGCCCCTGGTCTTCTCGATGTGCTCTTACTGGTATGGAATTTCCATCGTATGAGTGAGCTTAGGTGAGGCCAGTAGAAACCTAGTACTCCCAGACTGCCATGACTGGGATAGAGTTCCTGACTGAGAGTGGGGGCAGATTTGGGGAAAAGAGGACCAGTCCTCTTGAGAGGTGACAGTGTGCTAGCAACCCTCACTCTCAGCGCCTCCTTGGCCTCAGGTCCACTCTGGTGGCGCTTGAGGAGCCCTTCAGCTCACCGTGGCACCGTGGGAGCCCCTCTCTGGGCTGGCTGAGGCCAGAGCCGCCTCCATCTGCTTGCGGGGAGGTGTGGAGGGAGAGGCGTGGGCGGGAACCCGGGCTGCGGGGGGCCCTCGCGGGCCAGTGTGAGTTCTGGCAGGTGCGGGAGCGAGCTCCACGGGCCCCAGACACGGAGCGGCCGGCCAGCACCAGGGCAGTGAGGGGCTTAGCACCCGGGCCAGCAGCTGCGGAGGTTGCTGGGTCCCCCAGCAGTGCTGGCCCGCTGGTGCTGCACTCAAATTCTCACCGGGCCTTAGCTGCCTTCCCGCGGGGCAGCGCTCCAGATCTGCAGCCCGCCACGTCTGAGCTCCCCTCTGCGGTGGGCTCCAGCACTGCCCGAGCCTCCCCCACGGGCACTGCCCCCTGTTCCGTGGCACCCGGTCCCATTGACAGCCCAAGGGCTGAGGAGTGCAGGCGCAGCTTGGGACTGGCGGGCAGCTCTGCCTGCAGGCCGGGTGCAGGATCCACTATGTGAAGCCAACTGGGCTCCTGAGCCGGATGGAGACTTGGAGAACTTTTATATCTAGCTGGAGGATTGTATGTGCACCAATCAGCACTCTGTAACTAGCTAATCTGGTAGGAACTTGGAGAACTTTTATATCTAGCTAGAGGATCGTAAATACACCAATCAGCACTCTGTGTTTAGCTCAGGGTATAAATACACCAATCAGTACTCTGTGTCTGGCTCAAGGTTTGTAAATACACCAATTGGTACTCGGTATCCAGCTAACTCTGTGTTTAGCTAACCTAGTGGGGACTTGGAGAACTTTTCTGTCTAGCACTCTGTGTCTAGCTCAAGGATTGTAAACGCACCAATCAGCACTCTGTCAAAATGGACCAATCAGCAGGATGTGGATGGGGTCAGATAAGGGACTAAAAGCAAGCTGCCCAAGCCACCCCTGGCAACCCACCGGGGTCCCCTTCCACACTGTGGAAGCTTTGTTCTTTCGCTCTTTGCAATAAATCTTGCTGCTGCTCACTCTTTGGGTCCAGGCTGCCTTTATGAGCTGTAACACTCACCGTGAAGGTATGCAGCTTCACTGCTGAAGCCAGCAAGACCACAAACCCACCAGGAAAAACAAACAACTCCAGACACACTGTCTTTAAAAGCTGTAACACTCACCACGAAGGTCTGCAGCTTCATTCCTGATGGCGAGACCATGAACCTACCAGAAGGAAGAAGCTCCAGACACATCTGAACGTCTGAAGGAACAAACTCCGGACACACCATCTTTAAGAACTGTAACACTCACCGTGAGGGTCCGCAGCTTCATTCTTGAAGTCAGTGAGACCAAAAACCCACCAATTCCGGACACACTCTCTCCCATACCTACCTGGAATACAATTTCTGCAACACAGAGCTAGGGGAATGAGAAACTCCTGTAGCCTCCCCTTCCAGTGTAAAACTGTAGTCCTAGACTCTAGGCTGGCGAGAAAGAGCCCTCATTTTCTGAACTGCACATGCCCAGAGCAGAGGTTCCATAAGTTGGGATTACAGTGTGGATAGGGCCTCAGCTCAAGTGCCACAGACTCTCACTGTACACCAAGGTTCGTGGATTTTCTTAAATGCATTTTCTCCATTTCCTCTAGGTCCCTAGGATAATTTCCAGAGATGTTGAATGCTTGTGTTTTTGTCCGTTTTGTTTGTTTTAAATAATTTTCACCAGTTACACTGTTTTGCTGGGCAAAGGGACTGCCAAACTCTATTCTGTCATTCAGAAGTCCTGACTTCTCCTACTGAGTTTTGGGGTAGTTTCTTGAGTAGCAATATTATCTTAGCTAATTGGTGGAAGCACTGATGCTGATAAGTGAGTCATGGCTTCCTGGAATGCTTACTGAGAAAATGCCTGACAGCATCCAAGAGGGAAGTTGGCTGAGAAGGCTTGGTGCTATCGGTCGTGGGTGCAGCAGGAGAGGTTGCTGTGGTTCACTATCCTGGTGCAGAGGTAAGGTAAGGGCACAAACTTGACACCTCTTAAACACAAGATTCACTTTTTTAAAATTATGATTTTATTTTCCTGTTTAAAGAAAATTATAACAAAAACATTTTGGAATTGGGAGAGACAAAAAGTAAAAATATATCTTCCAAATGATTTCCAGAAATAAACAATAGTTACAAACTAAAACTTCTGAAGTTTGCTTCTGGCTTAAAAATCTCTGCTTCTCTGTCTTCAATTCCACATTAACAGCATCAACAGCACCAAGTTTGAGTTGAAGACCATGGTCACCAGGCTATGGGCTTGGGGGACATGAACAGTGTGCAGACACTAGACAGCTGCATTTCTTTTGGGAACATGAAACAGACCATCTCTTATTTCTTCATCTTCAGAGCATATATTATGTTTCACTTAAATACCACTTTTTGGCTTATCCTAGTGGAAGATTTTCCCTACTGCTCACAGTAGATGGGCAGTCATTACTGTTCCCTGAAGTGATTGAATATTTAAAAACCTTTTCACCAACTGAAAGAAAAATGAAGACCAAGAGAAGAGAAAATTATTAGGGGAAATAAATGGAAGTAAAAAGGGCTTTATCTCTTCAAATGAGAAAGATTTTAAAGCTCTCAACATCTAGTTGTCAATTAACAAATTCACAATTCAGTTCTGAAGTTAGGATTTTCTGTGATCATATGAAGCAGAATTAATGATGCTGAAAAAAAATGTTTTAAAGGATTTTGCAACTGGGGAGTAACTTTTTCCCATCAAGTAAACCAGAGCTGTCAGGCCATGAGCAGCAGGGCATTGATTACTTCCAAAGAGACACATGTTTAAGGGGCTCTCCCCAGCCCTCCAGGCCAAGAGGATATTTCTCTAAAGAGAAGTGGTTCTTTAACGAAGAAATGCAGCAACCATCCAGGTTAGGAGTTTGGAGGGTAGGAGCTACAGATGCGATGAATTGAAGGGCTCCATGTATGAGGTGGTGAAGCATTTTCAGAAGTGCTTTTGAGAAACACACACAAAGAGTAAAACTTACCTTTATGAAAACATTCAATTGTGATGTGTTGATATGAACACTTCAGAATATGTTCTGTATTTTAAATAAAGTGTTAAAAATATAGTTCTTTTAATATTTTCCCATACATATGTATTTGTCTATTAATGTATAGTATGTACAGCACACACAGACAAGCATGGTCACAAAGAGGTGGACTCTGAAGCCAGACTGCCTGTGTTAAAATGCAGCTCCACCTACAAGCTGTGGGACCTCCAGCAAGTTATTTAAACTCCCCATGTGAGTTTCATGATGTGTCAAATAGTCATAGATCCTTCCTCATAGGGCTCTTGTGGGGATTAAATGAGATGTCCTTACAGCAGTCAGAATGATGCCTGACACAGTCAATGCCCACCATCAGCTACTGTTAGGTATAAACAGACACACATAACAAAAAGGCAAATATATGACCGTGTACTTAGACATGTATATGCAGGGGACACCCAGCCACATCAACATTCGGCTACACACACACAGTCATAGACAAGCTCATACACATCCATACTTGTGTGCATATAAACATGTTCAAGTCACTGAATAATGTCAGAGGCTAGGGTTCCCTCACCCCTTCCCTCTTTCCACTGGGGAAACACCCACTTCTCCTTTGAGTTAATGTTTGTGTGTGACTGGGACTCACCCAGACAGAGTGAGTTTCTCTTTGAGGTAGATCATAGTGCATTTAGTTTACAAATGTTCCTACAGTGTGAATTCCTACAGGAGAGGGACTGTGTTTTCATCTTAGCTCTTCTAACTGGGCCTAGGACCTTCCCCTCCCTAACACTCACACAGTGAGATATGTCTTTGACTCTACACTTAATGCACTTTTATGAATTAACCAATAGACAAATGAGTAAAAGAAGAGGTGAATGGGCTTCAACCACATCGTGGACAATGCTTATTTTCCATGGGACTTGTTGGGTGCATCAGGAAAATGCCAGCTGTAGCCAACAGCACAACATGGCCCATGAGTGTGGCCACTCCCCACTTCTCACTGACCCCTGCCTATGCTCGCTGTATTGACATGTAGGTAGCAACCCCTTATGTTTGCCAATCTAAAAATTGTGGTTCTCAAACCTGTTTTTCCCTCCACAGGTAAAAACTGTACTTTTATTGACACACCTGAAGGAAGGGTCACTTGCCATTTAAGTCAAATTTTAGAATCATAATAGGACAGAAATATTTGATCCCATGCACAAGCCCATACAGGAGGGGAGTCCAGGACAATCCCATATAAAAGGATGATGGACAGCTGCACACATGTGGCTGAAATGTTTGGACAGAGGCAAATTGCACATGGCCATTTCTTTTTTTTTTTTTTAATACAGAATTTTTGGGTGGAATTTCTTTCAGCTGTATGAAAAAACTGAAAAGTGCAATGTGAGGGAAAAGAGCAGAAATTAAGCAATTAGGTTTAAATTGTACATAAAAATAATCTGTAAGCTTCTTTAAGAAAGTACAGTTCAGGCTGGGTGCCGTGGCTCATGCCAGCACTTTGGGAGGCCAAGATAGGTGGATCACCTGAGATCAGGAGTTGGAGACCAGCCCAGCAAACATGGTGAAACCCCATCTCTACTAAAAATACAGGCCAGGCTCATGTCTGTAATCCTAGCACTTTGGGAGGCTGAGGCAGGTGGATTGCCTGAGCTCAGCAATTCGAGACCAGCCTGGGCAACACGGTGAAACCCCGTCACTACTAAAATACAAAATATTAGCTGGGCATGGAGGCATGCACCTGTAATCCCAGCTACTTGGGAGGCTGAGGCAGGAGAATTGCTTGAACCCAGAAGGCAGAAGTTGCAGTGAGCTGAGATTGTGCTATTACACTCCAACCTGGGTGAAAGAGCAAGACTCGGTCTCCAAAAACAAACAAACAAACAAAAAATACAAAAAGATTAGCCAGCCATGGTGGCAGGTGCCTGTAATCCCAGCACTGCACTCTAGCCTGGGCAACAGAGCAAGACTGAAAAAAAGAAAGAAAGAAAAGAAAAGAAAGAGAGAGAGAGAGAGAGAAAGGAAGCAGAAGAAAAGAAGAAGAAGGAGGAGGAGGAGGAGAGAAGGAAGGAAGGAAGGGAGGGAGGTAACAACAGTGTATTTACTTCCATTGGACTGTAGGTTTAAAACAGTTACGATGATAAATTTTATGTTTTGTATATTTTACATTTTTGAAAAGAAACTTTATCTGCCTGGAAGCCAAAGAAATAGAAAAGATTCCAGGTATGAGAAGAGCTTACCCTAAGGTGAAATATTAAACCAAAAGGCAAAATGCAGAGTAAGAAGTGTGTTTGAAGAAGTAAACATTCCTACCTTGGAAAGATCAAGGAAGGACTGCTGAGTGACACCTTTCTAAAAACTGAAACAGAAAAGATGGAATAAAGAGAGTTGGGCTGTAAGTTTTTGGGTTTTTGGTTTTGTTTTATTATACTTTAAGTTCTAGGGTACATGTGCATAACGTGCAGGTTTGTTACATATGTATACTTGTGCCATGTTGGTGTGCTGCACCCATCAACTCATCAGCACCCATCAACTCGTCATTTACATCAGGTATAACTCCCAAAGCAATCCTTCCCCCCTCCCCCCTCCCCATAATAGGCTCTGGTGTGTGATGTTACCCTTCCCAAGACCAAGTGATCTCATTGTTCAGTTCCCACCTATGAGTGAGAATATGCAGAGTTTGGTTTTCTGTTCTTGCGATAGTTTGCTGAGAATGATGGTTTCCAGCTGCATCCATGTCCGTACAAAGGACACAAACTCATCCTTTTTTATGGCTGCATAGTATTCCATGGTGTATATGTGCCACATTTTCTTAATCCAGTCTGTCACTGATGGACATTTGGTTTGATTCCAAGTCTTTGCTATTGTGAATAGTGCCGCAATAAACATACGTGTGCATGTGTCTTTATAGCAGCATGATTTATAATCCTTTGGGTATATACACAGTAATGGGATGGCTGGGTCATATGGTAGTTCTAGTTCTAGATCCTTGAGGAATCGCCATACTGTTTTCCATAATGGTTGAACTAGTTTACAATCCCACCAACAGTGTAAAAGTGTTCCTGTTTCTCCACATCCTCTCCAGCACCTGTTGTTTCCTGATTTTTTTAATGACTGCCATTCTAACTGGTGTGAGATAGTATCTCATTGTGGTTTTGATTTGCATTTCTCTGATGGCCAGTGATGATGAGCATTCTTTCATGTGTCTGTTGGCTGTATGAATGTCTTCTTTTGAGAAATGTCTGTTCATATCCTTTGCCCACTTTTTGATGGGGTTGTTTGTTTTTTTCTTGTAAATTTGTTTGAGTTCTTTGTAGGTTCTGGATATTAGCCCTTTGTCAGATGAGTAGATTACAAAAATTTCCTCCCATTCTGTAGGTTGCCTGTTCGCTCTGATAGTAGTTTCTTTTGCTGTACAGAAGCTCTTTAGTTTAATTAGATCCCATTTGTCAATTTTGGCTTTTGTTGCCGTTGCTTTTGGTGTTTTAGACATGAAGTACTTGCCCATGCCTATGTCCTGAATAGTATTACCTAGGTTTTCTTCTTGGGTTTTTATGGTATTAGGTCTAACATTTAAGTCTCTAATCCATCTTGAATTAATTTTCGTATAAGGAGTAAAGAAAGGATCCAGTTTCAGCTTTCTACTTATGGCTAGCCAATTTTCCCAGCACCATTTATTAAATAGGGAATCCTTTCCCCATTTCTTGTTTTTCTCAAGTTTGTCAAAGATCAGATGGCTGTAGATGTGTGGTATTATTTCTGAGGGCTCTGTTGTGTTCCATTGGTCTATGTCTCTGTTTTGGTACCAGTATCATGCTGTTTTGGTTACTGTAGCCTTGTAGTATAGTTTGAAGTCAGGTAGCGTGATGCCTCCAGCTTTGTTCTTTTGACTTAGGATTGTCTTGGAGATGTGGGCTCTTTTTTGGTTCCATATGAACTTTAAAGCAGTTTTTTCCAATTCTGTGAGGAAAGTCATTGGTAGCCTAACGGCGATGGCATTGAATCTATAAATTACCTTGGGCAGTATGGCCATTTTCACAATATTGATTCTTCCTATCCATGAGCATGGTATGTTCTTCCATTTGTTTGTGTCCTCTTTTATTTCACTGAGCAGTGGTTTGTAGTTCTCCTTGAAGAGGTCCTTTACATCCCTTGTAAGTTGGATTCCTAGGTGTTTTATTCTCTTTGAAACTATTGTGAATGGAAGTTCCTTCATGATTTGACTCTGTGTTTGTCTGTTACTGGTGTATAAGAATGCTTGTGATTTTTGCACATTAATTTTGTATCCTGAGACTTTGCTGAAGTTGCTTATCAGCTTAAGGAGATTTTGAGATGAGATGATGGGGTTTTCTAAATATACAATCATGTCATCTGCAAACAGGGACAATTTGACTTCTTCTTTTCCTAACTGAATACACTCTATTTCTTTCTCTTGCCTGATTGCCCTAGCCAGAACTTCCAACACTATGTTGAATAGGAGTGGTGAGAGAGGGCATCCCTGTCTTGTGCCAGTTTTCAAAGGAAATTTTTCCAGTTTTTGCCCATTCAGTATGATATTGGCTGTGGGTTTTTCATAATAGCTCTTATTATTTTGAGATACGTTCCATCAATACCGAATTTATTGAGAGTTTTTAGCATGAAGGGCTGTTGAATTTTGTTGAAGGCCTTTTCTGCATCTATTGAGATAATCATGTGGTTTTTGTCTTTGGTTATATTTATATGCTGGATTACGTTTATTGATTTGTGTATGTTGCATCAGTCTTGCATCCCAGGGATGAAGCCCACTTGATCATGGTGGATAAGCTTTTTGATGTGCTGCTGGATGCGGTTTGCCAGTATTTTATTGAGGATTTTTGCATCGATGTTCATCAGGGATATTGGTCTAAAATTCTCTTTTTTTTGTTGTGTCTCTGCCAGGCTTTGGTATCAGGATGATGTTGGCCTCATAAAATGAGTTAGGGAGGGTTCCCTCTTTTTCTATTGATTGGAATAGTTTCAGAAAGAATGGTACCAACTCCTCCTTGTACCTCTGGTAGAATTGAGTTGTGAATCCACCTGGTCTTGGACTTTTTTTGGTTGGTAGGCTATTAATTATTGCCTCAATTTCGGAACCTGCTATTGGTCTATTCAGGGATTCAACTTCTTCCTGGTTTAGTCTTGGGAGAGTGTAAGTGTCCAGGAAATTATCTATTTCTTCTAGATTTTCTAGTTTATTCACGTAGAGGTGTTTATAGTATTCTCTGATGGTAGTTTGTATTTCTGTGGGGTCGGTGGTGATATCCCCTTTATCACTTTTTATTGCATCTATTTGATTCTTCTCTCTTTTCTTCTTTATTAGTCTTGCTAGCAGTCTATCAATTTTGTTGATCTTTTCAAAAAACCAACTCCTGGATTCATTGATTTATTTGGACTGTTTTTTGTGTCTCTATCTCCTTCAGTTCTGCTCTGATCTTAGTTATTTCTTGCCTTCTGTCAGCTTTTGAATGTGTTTGCTCTTGCTTCTCTAGTTCTTTTAATTGTCATGTTAGAGTGTCAATTTTAGATCTTTCTAGCTTTCTCTTGTGGGCATTTAGTGCTATAAATTTCCCTCTACACACTGCTTTAAATGTGTCCCAGAGATTCTGGTATGTTGTATCTTTGTTCTCATTGGTTTCAAAGAACATCTTTATTTCTGCCTTCATTTCGTTATGTACCCAGTAGTCATTCAGGAGCAGGTGGTTCAATTTCCATGTAGTTGAGCGGTTTTGATTGAGTTTCTTAGTCCTGAGTTCTAGTTTGATTGCACTGTGGTCTGAGAGACAGTTTGTTATAATTTCTATTCTTGTACATTTGCTGAGGAGTGCTTTACTTCCAATTATGAGGTCAATTTTGGAATAAGTGCGATGTGGTGCTGAGAAGAATGTATATTATGTTGATTTGGGGTGGAGAGTTCAGTAGATGTCTATTAGGTCCACTTGGTGAAGACATGAGTTCAATTCCTGGATATCCTTGTTAACTTTCTGTCTCGTTGATCTGTCTAATGTTGACAGTGGAGTGTTGAAGTCTCCCATTATTATTGTATGGGAGTCAAAGTCTCTTTGTAAGTTTTTTAAGGACTTGCTTTATGAATCTGGGTGCTCCTGTATTGGGTGCATATATATTTAGGATAGTTAGTTCTTCCTGTTGAATTGATCCCTTTACCATTATTTAATGGCCTTCTTTGTCTCTTTTGATCTTTGATGGTTTAAAGTCTGTTTTATCAGAGACTAGGATTGCAACCCCTCCTTTTTTTTGTTCTCCATTTCCTTAGTAGATCTTCCTCCATCCCTTTATTTTGAACCTATGTGTGTGTCTGCATGTGAGATGGATCTCCTGAATACAGCAAACTGATGGGTCTTGACTCTTTATCCAGTATGCCAGTCTGTGTCTTTTAATTGGAGCATTTAGTCCATTTACATTTAAGGTTAAGATTGTTATGTGTGAATTTGATCCGGTCATTATGATATTAACTGGTTATTTTGCTCGTTAGTTGATGCAGTTTCTTCCTAGCATCGATGGTCTTTACATTTTAGCATGTTTTTGCAATGGCTGGTACTGGTTGTTCCTTTCCATGTTTAGTGCTTCCTTCAGGGTCTCTTGTAAGGCAGGCCTGGTGGTGACAAAATTCTAAGCATTTGCTTATCTGTAAAGGATTTTATTTCTCCTTCACTTATGAAACTTAGTCTGGCTGGATATAAAATTCTGGGTTGAAAATTCTTTTCTTTAAGAATGTTGAATATTGGCCCCCACTCTCTTCTGGCTTGGAGAGTTTCTGCTGAGAGATCTGCTGTTAGTCTGATGAGCTTCCCTTTGTGGGTAACCCGACCTTTCTCTCTGGCTGCCCTTAACATTTTTTCCTTCATTTCAACTTTGGTGAATCTGACAATTAGGTGTCTTGGAGTTGCTTTTCTCGAGGAGCATCTTTGTGGCATTCTCTGTATTTCCTGAATTTGAATGTTGGCCTGCCTTACTAGGTTGGGGAAGTTCTCCTGGTTGATATCCTGAAGAGTGTTTTCCAACTTGGTTCCATTTTCCCCCTCACTTTCAGGCACCCCAATCAGATGTAGATTTGGTCTTTTCACATAATCCCTTACTTCTGGCAGGCTTTTTTCATTTCTTTTTCCTCTTTTTTCTTTAGACTTTTCTTCTCGCTTCATTTCATTCATTTGATCCTCAATCGCTGACACTCTTTCTTCCAGTTGATCGAGTCAGTTACTGAAGCTTGTGCCTTTGTCACGTATTTCTTGTGTCATGGTTTTTATCTCTGTCAGTTCTTTTATAGCCTTCTCTGCATTGATTATTCTAGTTATCCATTCTTCCGTTCTTTTTTCAAGATTTTTAGTTTCTTTGTGCTGAGTACGTAATTCCTCCTTTAGCTCTGAGAAGTTTAATGGACTGAAGCTTTCTTCTCTCAACTCGTCAAAGTCATTCTCCATCCAGCTTTGATCCGTTGCTGGCGATGAGCTGCGTTCCTTTGGAGGGGGAGATGCACTCTGATTTTTTGAATTACCAGCTTTTCTGCACTGCTTTTTCCCCATCTTTGTGGTTTTATCTGCCTTTGGTCTTTGATGATGGTGACGTACTGATGGGTTTTTGGTGTGGGTGTCCTTCCTGTTTGTTAGTTTTCCTTCTAACAGTCAGGACCCTCAGCTGTAGGTCTGTTGGAGATTGCTTGAGGTCCACTCCAGACCCTGTTTGCCTGGGTATCAGCAGCAGAGGCTGCAGAAGATAAAATATTGCTAAACAGTGAGTGTACCTGTCTGATTCTTGCTTTGGAAGCTTCATCTCAGGGGTATACCCTGACGTGTGAGGTGTGGGGTGTTGGTCTGCCCCTAGTGGGGGATGTCTCCCAGTTAGGCTACTCAGGAGTCAGGGACCCACTTGAGCAGGCAGTCCGTCCGTTCTCAGATTTCAACCTCCCTGCTGGGAGATCCACTGCTCTCTTCAAAGCTGTCAGACAGGATAGTTTACGTCTGCAAAGGTTTCTGCTGCTTTTTTTGTTTATTTGTTTAGCTGTGCCCTGTCCCCATAGGTGGAGTCTACAGAGACAGGCAGGCCTCCTTGAGCTGCTGTGGGCTCCACCCAGTTTGAGCTTCCCAGCAGCTTTGTTTACTTACTTAAGCCTCAGCAATGGTGGGCGCCCCTCCCCCAGCCTCGCTGCTGCCTTGCGGTTAGATCGCAGACTGCTGTGCTAGCAATGAGGGAGGCTCTGTGGGCGTGGGACCCCCCCAGCCAGGTGTGGGATATAATCTCCTGGTGTGCCATTTGCTAAGATCCTTGGTATAGCGCAGTATTGGGGTGGGAGTTACCCGATTTTCCAGGTGTTGTGTGTCTCAGTTCCCCTGGCTAGGAAAAGGGATTCCCTTCCCCCTTGCACTTCCCAGGTGAGAGGATGCCTTGCCCTGCTTCAGCTTTCACTGGTCGGGCTTCAGCAGCAGACCAGCACCCATTGTCTGGCACTCCCTAGTGAGATGAACCCGGTACCTCAGTTGAAAATGCAGAAATCACCCGTCTTCTGTGTTGCTCGCGCTGGGAGCTGGAGACTGGAGCTGTTCCTATTCGGCCACCTTGCTCTGCCCTCCTTGTTTTTGTTTCTTAAGATTTCGTGAAGAAAAGTTTTGAGCAGATGGTTTTCACCTTCTTTGTGTGGTTGGATCCAGTCTATCAGTGGAGACTGTTGGCAGCTGGGGTGGAGGTGTGGTGAGGTGGAGGATATTTGAAGGGATATCCTTAACTGTGCTAAGGATGAGAAAGGTGACCACAGAAAGAATGATGCAAGTCAGGGGACCTCAGACAGATTGAATCTTGCCTGTTTTTATAACTTCTCTCAAGATAGGAGGAATATTTATATTGTTCAACTGTATTTTTATCAAATAAATTACATTTACATTGTTTAATGATTAAAAACTAAAAGGTGTATTTCATGATGCATAAAAATGATATAAAATTTAAACTCCCATGACCATTGGGATACAACTACACTCATTTGTGCAAGAAACAAAATTATTTAGTTGTTCAAACAAAATTGAATCCCACATTTATTGAGGAGTGGGAGGGTAAAAAATAATCAGTCAGTGGTAGCTCTTTCTCTCTTTAGCAAAGGGCATGTCATGAGAAATACTTAGGGAAGAGCCTCTGATCCTTGGTCTGTCATGGTTGCCCCTGCAAATGCAGAGTGTGGTGGTATGGTCATTCAAAGGTGAGGGAGGCATTCATATCTTTTCTGCAGGGCCCAGGTTCATGGTGCTTGGGGTTTAGCCCCTTAGCAGTCAAATCTGCTCACTCCATCACAATTTCTGTAATCTCCCAGGGAACTTCCACTTGACATTGTGATGCTTACAAGACACATTGCCATATCTCTTTGCTTAGTACCCTGGAAAAAGTGCTACCCTGGGCAACTTTACATCTTTTTTTAAAAATATATATTTTTGGTAGAGGCAGGGTCTTGCTATGTTGCCCAGACTGGTCTTGAACTCCAAGTCTCAAGCAATCCTCCTGCTTCAGCCTCCCAGTCTACTGGGTTTACAGGTGTGAGCCACTGAGCCGAGCTTACTCTTTACCTCTTTTAACCCAGCAGAAACAACCCCACCTGAGACACTACCTATCCACTCTAAGGACATGGAGCTAAATGCTAAATCTCTCTTCCACGCAGTAACCTGGGCGAGCAAACACAAAAACCATTAACAAAACCTTAGACCACAAGCCAAGAAATTTGTGAGAGAGAGGAGGGCAAAGTTCATTCTCCTTCAGGGAGTCTACTCAGGCAGATAGTATCCCCCAAAATTAATAACCTGGCAAATTATCTTCCCAAAATATAAATCCCTTAACCAGTGGTTAGCAGGCAGAGCAAACATCTCCCAAGATGGAAATTAACCACCACTGCCACGGTCATCTCAAACTCCCTCTCACATCAACCCCATCCCCTAAACACAACTGACAACCATCTCCCTTGTAGCAAGGACCCTGGCAGAAGAAAGAGCAGACCCTGGATCTCAAAGGGACTAAGGCTGAGGGGAGGCAGCTGCCAAAGTCTCAACGCTATCAGTGACCTCTCTAACTGAACCCAAACCTATTCTTGAGACTCAGGCAGGGTAATGTGGATGCTGGCACACAGGGCTGATGGAAATCCTGGATGAAAGTTACCAATAGGTAGAGCCCTCTCCAAGCCTTGATTGGCCCATGTTCTAAATCTGAACATTTGGATTTAGTATTAATTCCAGTATGGTTGCTGCCTCCAGAAATCTGAGCCCTTTACACAGCAGCTGGCTACATAGAAACATTTTTGACATTAGCCACTGCCCTCTGGAGACCCTGTGCCACACAGAGGGGCCATCCCTCCATGCATTTGGTTTTCCCGGCTTTGGTGCGGGCTGAAGCGTTTGGTAATGGACAAGTTCAGGGATTTGTATGGCTCCCCCTTAAACAGAGCTCTGCAGTGTTCATAATGCCCCCAGTATTGGGCAATACTGAAGATCTTGAGGGAGGGAACAGTGCTGGAAACTGTTCTTGTGCTGTAGGTTCTCATCTCCCATAGTACATTCTTCCAAGCAGCTTCCCTCTGTTTGGGGCCCATGTTGTCTTCCTGCATGTGCAGGCATCAGGGGAAAGGGAGGAAACCATGACTGGAAGCAGATCTACAGTGAGGGATCCTTTGTAGTGCACCCTCACCTAGTTGTGGCCACATCACTTCACTGTGTGTGCACATCCTGTCTGAGGGCCTCACCTGGTGTGTCTCTAGGGAGCAGTACAGATATGGGAGCTGCTGTGGTTGGTATGTGACCCACAGCCAGTCACATGGTACCTCCTCTCTCCCACCACCACCTGCGAGCTACCACCTCTGAGCTCTCCAGTTCTGAATTGTCCACTACTGGATGAGTCAGCCTTCAGCCTCCCTGAACGTCAAGTTGGGAAAATTCAACAAAAGGCTGAATGTGCAGTGTTATTAAATATGTAGCGAAGAGCAGCGATTAATCTCTCTAAGTGTAAACCTCTCTACAGGAGACAAAGGTTCTTGTCTAGACCTGGATCTGGGCACTCGGGTGGGCGTTCCCAGGCCTGACGCTAATGAGACCAAGATGGTCGCTAGCCCCTCTCCCTTTAGTGTAAAGAGCACATCAGGTGGCTCCAGAGGTTCTTCTCTCTCCTTATTTCATGGGTTCAGGCCACTCATACCTCCTTTTCTGATGAACACACTGCTTTGTGGCTTTTTTCCCCAGCTTCTCCACTCAATGCTCCACAGCTTTGAGGGCATGGCTGTGGAGGTGGCTGGGTGTGCCCCAGGCAGCTTGGCTTAAACTGACTTACATGGGCTCAGGACAGGTCCAAACTGAACCCCAGACACTGCATCTTATTACACGTTGCAGAACCCCCCACTGGTGCACAAGCTGTGGGTGTTTCTGAAAGAGACCTCCCATAGGTGTGCCACGCCTGTCTGTGAGCATCAAAGGATCACCCCAACCATCATAGACCAACTCAGGACAAGATCCTTAGTGTTGTCATAAAGAATGTCAGGAAGGAGTGCAACAGAATCACTTGCCCAAGAAAGCAGGTGCCAGGCATGAAGACCTCCATGCAAACATTCTTTGTATTCAAAAATATGCTTCTCCCTGTACCTATAGCACCCTTTTATGCCAGAGAGACCTCCTTATTCACAAGCAGGAGCAGCCTGTGTCAGGCAGTGAGTGTGTGTGTGTGTGTGTGTGTGTGTGTGTATTTGATGAGGGGGTGTCATGATTAGCAACAATGGAAACAATTCATTCCTTCCCACAAAATGGGTCATCCTTTGCCCTCTTAATTGATTTTTCTTGTTTCCCACACCCTCAACTTTCACATTTTTCCCCACTGACTCATTCTCCTGGTGCTGTGTGGCTGCCCCATTAACCCATCGGTGAAAGCTTGTGATACCTCTGCCCCACAATTATGTCACCAAGCCAGGCCTCATGCAGAGTCTCCGTGGGGAGGGCCTTAACTTTCCTAATGTCCCCACTCAGGAGGGAGAATTCTTTTTGAGTTCAAGACTTGTCCCAAGACGGGTGGACCCCACAGACGTGGAATATCCTTAAGCAGCAGTCACCTTGTCTCTTGGGCTCATCATGCCCACTCGATGATCCTCCTTGGCAGTACCCCCAAACATCAGCCTTCTTAAGGCTCCCTGAGGCTGTGTCCACTGGGCAGTGGCTAGATTTTTTAACTTCCAGAGAGTCACTGTTTCCTGCAAAATGTGTCATCTTTCAATGCTTTCAGATCTGGGCTGCCTTGGTATGAGTGGCATGTGGGGGGCAAAGTGATCCAGGTCATGAGTTAATTTTTATGTCCCTGGCTTGGAATCCAGTTCTTCCTGTGGATAAACAATGAGCTGAGTACTGCTTGAACATGAGTTGAGATCTTTTCTTCCTTTCTCAGCCTAATGATATGTTTGTTCTCCATCCACCCCTGGGTGTGCTGAGACCTTGCCCCTGCTCTGCCTGCCCTTTGGCCTCCTGTCCCTGCCTGTAGAAACAGAGCTGGAGTCCTGGACTCCTTGCTGCTCTGGGGAGGGAAAGGGCAGCTGGCGACTGACTTATTCATGTTCCGGAAGGCTAAGCTAAGAATTGAGAGCAGTGCTCCTCCCTCACTCACACTGGGAATAAAAGGGGATTTGGGGAAAGTAGAAATCTATTTCCTTCCAAAATACTCAGGGCCATGGAGATGGCTTCTTACCCTTCTGAACTTAGACTGCCAAACTCTAGTTCCGCATTTGGGACTTGTAAAATTTCTTGTCACTTTTTTTTTCCTGGAACCTGAGTGGGAAGGTTTTTACCCTATGGCACCTGTAGAACCCCAAGCACTATAGCCCATGGCTGGTAGGTAGAATGGTGGGGAAACGGAGAAGGCTGAAAAATGCAAGCCTCAGACTGTTCTTTAGTGGACTCTATTACATGTTGAGCCCCTGCTGAACTCTCTTTTTTTGTAAAGATAGAGTTTAGGAATCTGAAGATGGTGATGTGTGCAATACCACTACGTAGCTCTGCCTGACCCTTCAGCTTCAAGAAGTCAAAACTGGCTTTCATGAAGAGCTGAAGGCAAGCGCTCCTCGCTCAGCCCCAGGTGACCATCACAACTGTATGAGGCAAACAAGCCTAGCACTACCTCCAAGAACAGTCTGAAAATAGGGATGCCACCAACTTTTACAAAGTGAAGATGCAACAAATTTTGCCTCCAAAAAACCCCAATATTTCTTTGTAGAATCTCATATTATCACCAGTGGATAAGAACCATTGCCCAGCTCCATCTTGTTTAATTCCTATGAGGGGCAGAATAGGGATGGGGAGAAGTGTTCCAGGTCCTTATTCCCTTTTCTTGAGCCTCTCCCTTGAGAACTTACTCTTTTGAGAACTGACTCCAGGAACTGCTGTCTTCAGTCTGGGGACCTGGGACTAATGGGAAGGGTGAGATGAAGGTGACCCCTGAGGAACTCAAGGTGGGGCAGCAGAACCTTACCTCAAAGCTCCCATCTTCCTCCTGACTCTGGGTTGCCAGGTGAATGACAAGAAAAAATGGGAGTTTTAGACCGTCCTCTCCTCTTTCTAAAAAAGCAGCAGGCTGGGCACAGTGGCTCACACGTGTAATCCCAACATTTTAGGAGGCTGAGGCACGAGAATTGCTTGAACCTAGGAGTTCAAGACCACATTGGCCAACATGGAGAAACCCCGTATCTACAAAAAAAAATACAAAACATTAGCCAGGTATGATGGTGCACGCCTGTAGTCCCAGCTACCCGGGAGGATGAGATGGTAGGCCCCCTTGAGCCCAGGAGTTTGAGGCTGCAGTGAGCTGCAATTGTGCCATTGGACTCCAGCCTCCATCCCAGGAGACAGAGTAAGACCTTGTCTTAAAAAAAAAAAAAGGTGAACTTTTCTTAATTAATTACGTGACTTCCTATGTTGATTTAATTGAGATCTATATTGCTTTCATGTTACTCACTTTTAAAATGGATCATGTTTTGTTTGACTCCTTCTCTGTCAATTTCAAATAAAGAATTGTTTTTCATATGTGCTTCTAAATGGATATTTCAGACAGCAGTCCTGGGACTCCTGGAAGGTCCTCTACTGAGGAGCACAGATTTGCAGACCTTTGGCAACTTCTGCTTCATTCTCTAGGATTCTGCCTCCTGAGGACGGATGAAGGAGCAGAAAGCGGCCAAAGCCTCTCATAGGTCAACACTGCTCTCCAGCTCAGCCCTAACTCTTGGGAGAGTCATGACCCAGAGCCTACTGTGATGGGAAGGCTGCTGGTGAACAACTCTTGAGAGCCTGTTGCCCTCTGGTGTCCTGAAATATTTAAGTAACCAATCTGTGGGCCTGAGTTCCATGGTATTTGTGATTTTATCACAGCTGGGCAAATGGTCTGTAACTTTTGGATAAAAGCCTTTGTCCCCACCTACCTCCTGTGCTGCCCAACCTGTTCTCTTAGACAGATGCTATTCTAATGTCCCCTGGGAGTTCCCATTCTTGAGGTCTCTCCATCCCAAGGATAGATTTTGAAAAGAGAAAATAGGAATAGGAAAACAGAAGTTAACCTCTAATGTGGGCAGCCGTTGGGATTCCTTACCAGATTGGTGTCTGTGTCTTTTCAAACATGGATAAATGTGCACATTACTTAATGCAAAGACATGATAGAAAGATGATATCAACATCACTCAAATAAAGAAAGAACCAAAGAAAGCCCCAGGGATTGTTAAAATGCAGAAGAAACCAGCCCAAATTCTCCAGCATCTGTATCTTGTGGCTTCCCTGGGCAACTGAGCAGAGAATGTGCTCTCTAGACCAGAGTTCCTGACCCGCATCAAAAAGGGGTCTTGAGCTTAGGGAGGGGACAAAGGAGGAAGTGACCCCAAGGCCCCCATTATTTTCCCCTCTCTTCTCTGGTCCTTCCTACTTGTAACCCATAACTGTTCTTTCTATCATCTATCTATCTATTCACCCATCCCTCTACTCATCATCTATCTATCTATTCACCCATCCACCTACTCATCATCTACCTATCAGTGATCTGTCATGTATCATCTATCTGTCTATTATCTATCACCTATTGATCTATCAATCTATCAATTATCTATCATCTATCACTTATTAATCAATTATCTATCAACTGTCTATCACAATCACTGTTTCAGTCTATCATCATCTGTCTGGTGCCTATTAATCTATATCATCCATCTGTCATCTGTCAACTATCTATCATCTGTCATATATTCATCTATCTATCATTTATTAATCAATCAACCAATCTATTATCTATCACCTATCACCAATTAATCTATGTCTATCTTATACCTATCTTTCTTATCTACATATCATCTCCCTTAATGCAATTTCCTCTTTAGCTCAACTTTACCCCAGATATTCATTAAATTTTCTTTTCTTCCTTAGAGATATGCTTGGACCTCACCACCTCCATAGCTTTGAGAGGTCTGATCACCTCCCAGGAATTATTATTAAATTTCCAGGAATTATTTTTAAAATGTTGACTTTAAAAGTGTAATACACAGACAGAAAATGTAAACATCATCAGCACACAGCATGATGATTCATTAATCACTGACTACACCAAGAAACCAGTGCTGCATCAAATCAGATTTCCCAGGATCTGGACACCACCCTCATGCTCTCCACCTATCACTCCCTGAGAGCACCTCCCTTCTGTGCCCAGGGCATCACTCTGTGATTCCCACCAGTGTTGATGACTTTCCCCAGGCATGCTGTTGTGCTTCTCCTGAGTACCTACTCCCTTAGCCCTCGCAATATTCCTCACATTACATGTGAGGAACCCAGTGAGCAGAGTTTACAATCACTGTCAAGGTCACACTCCTAGGAACCACAGCAGAGCTAAGACCAACCCAGGGACTCAGGCTCTGGAATCACACGCTTTAACCACGGGGCTGGGTTGTGTCAAACATCATGACAGACAGGGGCATGGTCAGAGCACACAGTGAGATGTGACTTCACAATACTCTTCTTTTACATCTTCTTACTTGCAGCAGAGTTCAAGTTGAGAGGATGTAAAAGAAGAGTATTGGGGGGCAGGTGAGAAGGCAGGGCTACAAGAGGGGAAGGGCCACAGTACACAGCTATTAGGGGCAAAGGCAGATCTGAGCCCAGGGCAGATTAGAGGCCATTATTTATTTGCCATTTCACAGAGGACAGGAGAAAGCTGAGGCCCCACGGGGTTGAGTAATAGCCCTGTATCCAGCAGGCGCAGCTCAGTGTTCTGCTTGAGGCTGTTGCTAGATGTGTCTGAAGTCAGTCCTTGTCTCTGGTCTGTGGGGTCAGGTGAAACCTGACTCCTTGGCACTCTGGGGGGCCTGAGTTCCTGACTGCACTCAAGCAGTTCACAGGATGTCTGCCCAGGTCCATGCTGTAGGAGGATGAGGGGAGAACTGGGAAGTGGGTGAGGCTCAAGGTGAGCATAGCAGGGCTTGGGGTGAGTGTGGGCTCCAGGAGGGGTGGATTTGTCATGATGTCCCATGGTTAACTACGAGAGGGGATCAGGCATCCACTTGTGCAGCGTATGGAGCAGGAGGCTTTCCTCTCAGCTCCACCACTCCCTGGTTATGAACTGTGGATGGGCAACTTTATCTCTCAGAGTACTGCTTTCTTCATGTCTGAGACTGATCCAAATCAAATTGACATGTGAATTAAATAAGGTAGAATTTTATGTATTTTATAGATGGCACATGAGGGCCATTGATACCTTTCAATTTCTCTTCCCTGTGTTATCTTTGCTGAACTCTCTTCTCTTGATACTGATCTAGGGTAAGTATTGTCAAGATCTTACTCTCTTGCAAAAGAGAGATAAAATGGAAAAATAATGTTTTATTTGAATGCTTTCTTGGTGTTAGGGGTTTCCGCCACTCTTGCGTAATTAGCAACAAGACCTGACTTAGATACATTCAGTATGGAGCAAAGAACACTGGCAGTACAGCCAGAACCAGCTGTGTGCTGGATGGCCGTATCAGTCAGTGTTCCCTAGGGAAACACTTATATATGATATACATTATATGTTTACATGTATTATATATTCATATCAATTTATATAACTATGTAATTTATATTAATTAGATATATGACATAATTATATATAATGGGTATTGTGGGGGCTAAGTCCTAAGGTCTGTAGTCATCAAGAGACCCAGCAGGTTCCAGTCCAAATGCTGGCAGCTTGAAACCCAGGAAGAACTGGTGTTTCAGAAGGAGTGTGAAGACAGCAAAAAGCTCATGTCCCAGCTCAAAGGCAGTCAGACAGAAGGAGTTCTGTCTTAATGAGTTTTGTGTTCTGTTCAGGCCTTCAGCTGATTGGATGGGACCCACCCAAATTAGGGAGGGCTCTCTTCTGTGGTTAATCTACGATTCAAATATTCATCTCATCCAAAAACACTCACGGAGACCTGCCCAAAAGAATGTTTGCCCAAACCACTGGGTAGCACATAGCCCGTCAAGCTGACGCCTGGAATTAACAGATCAATGGTGACTGAAGTCTCAGACTGTCCTCACACCACCCCTGATGAGATTCGGGGTGGAAAGAACTTTGTCAAGTGCTGCTGAAGGATGAATGCGATTGGTGACTAGGCAGCGGGAGATGGAAACCAGAACAGAGGACTCACGGGGTGGTGGTTGGCTGGCACTGGCAGCGCTGCAGCTGAGGGGGTCCCCCAGAGCACCCGCGGGGTCCTGGTGCACGCAGGCCTCTCTGGAGGCGGCCGTCTTTGTCGTTAAGGCGCGTCGCCGCCCGGAACCCTGGGGTGATCGCCGGCGCAGGGCTGCAGAGCCGCTGCCTTTCCGGGCGCAGGGGAAGGGCCAGCGACTGCGGTGCAGGGAGGCTGCGAAGTGTCTGCAGGAGGAGGGTGAGAGCGGCTGGCTCGGGGGGAATGGGATTGGCCTGTGAGACCCGGTGATGTCAGGGAGTCTCCCATTCTATTTCAGTCTGTTCTCGACCCCGGTGAGTCGCGAAGGAACAGGAGTGGTGGACGCTCGCGGCTTTGGACCTGGGGGTCCTGCATGGTGGCCTCAGGCCCGGCCCCACAGCCAGGGCTGCGGCCGGACGCTTCCCTTCTAAAAAGCGGGCAGCTTTTCCTGAAGGAGTGATTTCCTGAAAAGCCATGGCCAGAAGCCCTGAACTTCCATGGTCACAACCAACCCGGAGGAAAAGGGAGTGTGGGAGCCGGCGTCCCGCCCTGGAGCGGTGGATGGGGCCCTGTGGCCCAGTGGTGTGCTGCTGTCCCCGCCTCCAAGAGCTGAACTAACTCATGTAGCCATGCCAGAAGGCTGTCGGGGCTATCAACAGAAAAGAAAGGCATCTCTGCGGGGGACAAGGCATCTCTGTGGAGACATTACTCTTTGTCGCTTGTTCAGCATTTTGCAATTTCATTTATTTTATTTATTGCCATCCTATTCTTATTCCATCAAGTAGGACAAATAAACCCCAATTTTCTACTAACTTGTCTGAACTGGGGTTTGTTTTCAGTTAAGATGGGATGAGATCGCTTTTCTTCCTATTCATTTGTAGACATCTGATCCTGGATCTCTGCTGCGGATGCTGGAAGCAATGGGGCGGTGGGGCCTGTCCTGGCTAATGTGGGGTATCTCTCAAAGGGAATTGCAGGCGAATCCGCGACCAGGCTGTACACAGAACCGAGAGCAAGGCAACGGCAGGGGGCTGGAGAAGAGAGAGCCAACGGGCTTTCCCTGCCGTCACAGGTGTCCCCTGCAACTCAGAGTGGAGAACCACACTGTAGGACAATCACGGGAGCCAAAGTAAACCGGAGTCAAAGCAGGCAGAGATTCTGCACATTTCCTGGCTGGGGGATGCTGTGGGAAGGCAATCTGGTCCAAGACCTAGGCAGGATGTCAAGCAACAGGTTTTTGGTGACCTCCTATCTGGGCTGTCCTGGGAGAGTCCCAATTTCAAGTGTGTTATCCAGTTTGTTAGATATGAGTCTCTGTTTTATTAATTCAGTTGTATTTGGCACCTGTTCTATGCCCGCTGCTGGGCTGGGGCCTATGCTACAGTCAGAACCAAGGTGTGGACTCTGTTCTCAGGTTGCTGACTGGTGAGGGAGGCTGAGGATTATAATACAGAGTGATGAACTGTTGTAGATTGGATGCCAGGTCAACCACATCATAACTTCATCTCCACCTCAACACTGCTGTAGCCACTTTTCATTATTCTGACATGATGCTATTTTAGGGTATAAAAGATTTTAGCACATCCCCTGGGGAAAAGAAGACTCCGTGCTTTGAGAATAGCAGGCAATGGGTATTAGATCTTGTCTATGCTAACCACAAAATTTCCCACTTTGGTAAACTTCTACTGAGACATCCTGCCAATGTTCTTCATTATATCTCTCGAAGTTTCAGTTCCATTTTCCCTGTCCTACAACATAATCAAAAAGCAGCAATGTGATTGGCAAATGTCTATATTATATCTAATTCTCAAAAGGTATTGCATAGACATGTTTATACCAGCCTGGGGCAACACGGTGAAACCCCGTCTCTGCTAAAAATACAGGTGGTGCACACCTGTAGTCTCAGCTACTCTGGGGGCTGAGGTGGGAGAATCACCTGAACCCAGGAAGTTGAGGCAGTAGTGAGCAGCGATCTCACCACTGCAGTACAGCCTGGGTGACAGGAGTGAGAACCTGTAAAAAAAAAAAAAAAAAAAAAAAAAAAAAAAAAAAAAAAAAATTAATTTTAAAAAATAACCCACACACACTAAAACACAAAACACAAAACATAGACATATTTATAGATAGATGGATGTAGAGAAAGGGACACATCTGGGCACAGATTGTGAGGCTGGACACATACTTTTCTCTGTCTGTATGTAGCACCAGCTCAATCTTCCAGTTAGAGGATTACCTTACATTTGTTCCTTGTAGTGAATTTGCATTTAGCTCCCAACTGATATTGCAGAATAAAAGCAAATAATCATTTTATAATGAAGCTCCCTAAGGTTAGAAAATATGTGCTGAGGAAGGCTCCCTTGTAAAACTTATGAGGGAGGGGTAATGTCCTTGTCCTAATCTGTCACCCACTGCCCTCTGATGGCCACATGGGAAATGGCATGAACGTTGCCTGGCTCCAGGCATTCACACTTAGACATCTTCACCTGCTTGCTGTTAGATCGAATCCAAATTCTGTAAGAGTCAATGTTTTTGGAGTGTTCACTGGTAGGAGGCCTTGTTTTGTCATTTTACACCACGAAAAAATAGGCCCCTTGCCAAGTTAAATGGTTTAGTGAGTATTTGAGCCCCTGTTCTGCCCTGGATTCAGGGCAGAACATAGAGTCAAGGGCTACTGACCTCAGGACCCTCAGGGTGTGGAGAGGGGATGCAGTGAGCAGAACTGGTCCAGGTCACAGCTAGGTATGAATGGCTTCAATCAAATACCATTTCAGACCAAAGCACATTTATGAAATCCTTCTGATTATACATAAAAAAGCACAGTTTGGAAAATTTAAAAACAATCACCCCACATATCTGTGTACTTTTTATTTTATTATTTTTGGTTTGGTGAAAGGGTCTCGCTCTATTGCCCAGGCTGGAGTGTAGTGCTGCAATCTCAGCTCATTGCAACTTCCACCTCCTGGATTCAAGCAATTATCCTGCCTCAGCCTGCCAAGTAGCTGGGATCACAGGTGCCCCCCACCATGGCCACTAATTTTTGTATTTTTAGTAGAGATGGGGTTTCAACATGTTGGCCAGGCTGGTCTCGAACTCCTGGCCTCAAGTTATCTGCCCGCTTTGGCCTCCCAAAGTCATATCTATATGCTCTTATTTGTTTAGATACAGAGTTTTCCTAAAACTGAAATCATCTTTTATTTCCAATTAATTTTGCCCTTAATATGAGCACTCATCTATGTCATTTAATGCTTTGGAAAATATGATTTTAATGTATGCACAGTTTTCCTTAATATATATTATGCATAAATTACATGCTTCTATAGTTCCCACTGTCATCTTTTTCCACAACCAGTCTTGTTTATTTCTAAAAGTGAATCTCAATTGCTATCATCTTGAGACAGGTCTCCAACTGATATATATTAATAATTTGTGATTTCTAGTGTCTCAAAATGGATTCACTCATATTAGGTGGCATTAAGCCCACAGCAAAATTAGTCTTCTTTAAAATGATAAGCATATGTGAGCATTGAAGTCACAGTAAGATTGTTTTTCTTTAAAGTGATAAATATATGTGTGCTAGACTAAGGTGATGAGATAACACCTGCTGTGGCTGGGTGCCAGGTGAGACCCTGTGGCTGAGATCATGGTGGTGAGCCCCCTCTGGAGAATCATAAAGGCAGCAAGGGACTGGCAACGTCTGAGGCGCTCTTGGAATCTCAGCCCCTGAGAATTCTGAAAGCCTCCTCCACACTTGGGCAGCTGCAGCCAAGAATGATTGCCTGGAGAGCAGCAGATTTACCCCCCACCGATGGGCACCCCAGAGGGACTTCCAAACTCACTGGAGTTCATCCATCAGTGGGCTGGCCTTCTGAGCATCCACTGTGGTTTGTTACCCCCTAATTATTGCCTTTAATAATTTATTGTGAATGCTTGCTTGCTTGCGTGTGAACTCCATGTGTTTTTGTTAAAAATTAAGATGCACTGCCAGGTGTGGTGGCTCATATCTGCAATCTCAGCACTTTGGGAGGCCAAGCACTTTGGGAGGATTGCTTGAGCCCAGGAGTTTAATACCAGCCTAAGCAACACAGTGAGACATCACCTCTACAAAAAATAAATATAATTTAAAAGAGAAATTAAGACACAAACACACTCATTAGAGTAGGTCAACACAGGGTCAGGATCATCAATCCCCCTGACTTCCACCTCCACATCTTGTCTCCCTGGCAACCCTTCAGGCACAATAGCATGCATGGAGCTGAGCTCAAAATATCCTCTCCTGTGATAACAATGCCTAATTCTGGAAAACCTCCTGAAGGACCCACCTGAGGCTGTATTACAGCTAAATCTTTTCATAAGAAGAATGAGTACACTCTAAAATAATGATAAAAAGTATAGTATAGTAAATACACAAACCAGTAAAATAGTAGTGAATAACCATTATCAAGCTTTGTGTACTGTATATAATTGTATGGGCTTTTTTTTTTTTTTTTTTTTTTTTTGAGACAGAGTCTTGCTCTGTCGCCCAGGCTGGAGTGTAGTGGTACGATCTAGGCTCACTGCAAGCTCCGCCTCCCGGGTTCACGCCATTCTCCTGCCTCAGCCTCCGGAGTAGCTGGGACTACAGGCGCCCGCCACCACTCCCAGCTAATTTTTTGTATTTTTAGTAGCGATGGGGTTTCACCTTGTGAGACTGGATAGTCTTAATCTCCTGACCCCAGCCTCCCAAAGTGCTGGGATTACAGGCGTGAGCCACTGCAACCGGCCTGGGCTATTCTTTCATATGACTTGCAGCACAGTAGGTTTATTTACACCAACATCACCACAAACACGTGAGTCATACCTTGGGTTATGAAATTACTATGGCAATGGCCTCACTAAAGAATAGGAATTTTTCAGCTCCACTATAATATTATGAAGCCACCATCACATATGTGGTCTATCATTGACCAAAATGTCCTTATACAGCTCGTGACTGTAAAAGTGGGGAAAAAAAGATCAAGTGCTATGTAGAAATAAATCAGACTGCTGTAAGGGAGAGCTGGAGACCTCTTCATGGGGGATCTGAAAGGGCATCAGTGAGGTGACATTTGCCCTGGAAGCAGAATGACAAGTGGAAATCAGCCCTGCAAAAGTCTGGGAATGGCATGCTGGGGGGAAGCTTCAACTGCGCAGAGATTCCAAGGCAGAAGTGAGTTTGGCCAGGGAGAAAGTGAGAAAGGCAGCCAGTGTGATTGCAGGGAACTTGCAGGGAGATAAGAGAAGAGAGGCAGAAGGGCAGGAGCAGATTCTGAAGCAGGTAGACTGTATTAGGGATCTATTACTATATGAAAACATTATTCCAAACACAGGGGCTTACAGCAACAAACATTCATCATCTCACAGTTTCTGTAGCTCAGGAACCCAGCAGGGCTCAGCTGGGAGCTTCCGCCACAAGGTGTCTCACAAGGCTGGGGCTGCTGTCTCGGCAGAGGCTCACCTGCAGCAGGATGCACTTCCAAGCTCATGGGATGCTCACTGGAAGAATTCAGTTTGCACAGACGCCCTGAGTGCCTCTCCATCTGTTGCCCTCTTTAGGTCTTAAAACACATGAGAGAGACAGAAAAAAACAGATAAATATGGAGAGAAGAGGAGGGAGAGTGCAACATTAACTACAGTCATTTCATAACTAAATCCTGGAAGAGACATTCATGGCTTTTGCCATATTCTACTGTTAGAAGTGAGCCATTAAGTCCAGTCTACACTCATGGGGAAGGAATTATACATGATGCATGAACTAGGAGGTGGGAGTCGTGGCAGCCACTAAGGAAGCTGAGATGAAGCATGTGGATCTGAATCTAAACATAATGGGAAGCCACTGCAAGATTTTTATGGAGCATGACAGGAGAATGTGCAGGCAGGAAAATGAGGCCAAGAGAGCAAGTGACATTTCCAAGATTACACAGCAGGAACTCAGGTACGCTTTCAGTTCCTGGAAAGCATTCCAGGCTACGTCACCCTCTTGCTCTATTTTTTCTCTAATTTTGTGCATTGGCTACACTTGATGCCAGCTTAGGGTTTCTTTTTTAATTATTTTTTATTTCTATAGATTTTCAGGGAACAGGTGGTGTTTTGTTATATGAGTAAGTTCTTTAGTGGTGATTCGTGAGATTTTGGTGCACCCGAGCAATATACACTGAACCTGATTTTTAGTCTTTTATCCCTCACCCCCTTCCCACCCTTTCCCCCTGAGTCCCCAAAGTCTATTATGTCATTCTTATGCATTTACATCCTTATAGTTTAGCTCCCACTTATGAGTGAGAACATACGACGTTTGGTTTTCCATTCCTGAGTTACTTCACTTAGAATAATAGTCTCCAATCCCATCCAGGTTGCTGCAAATTCCATCAATTCATTCCTTTTTATGGCTGAGTAGTGTTTCATCAAATGGAATATATAGTTTCTCTATCTACTCATTGATTGATGGGTGTTTGGGTTGGTTCCACATTTTTGCAATTGGGAATTGTGCTGCTATAAACATGCATGTGCAAGTATCTTTTTGTATAATGACTTCATTTCCTCTGGCACATACCCAGTAGTGCAAACCACAGGCTTCATAGCATCATCTCACACATGCCTGAGGACAGCCCCAGGAAGCAGGTGCTAGAATGATCCTCATTGTGCAGGGGCAAACCTGGGGAGACCCTCAGAGGCACAGTGGGTTATCCAGGGTCACATAAGTAGTAAGGAGAAGCTGGGTCTAAACCCAGGCCTGTCCCTCAAAGCTGGGACCCTGGCTATACCCAGGCCTTCCACAGTAGCTGTAGAGAAGTGATCTTCTTGTAATTGTGCACAGATGTGGAGAGGTACCAGGGTAGGAGGTGAGAAGTCAGCCAAGAGGAGCACCTGGGGTCTTATCAAAGGAAGGGCCAGGTAAGGTAAACTCAGGAAATGACCTCACTTCCTTGGCAATAGGTCCCAATAGAACTTGGAATCCAGTGATCAGGCACCCATAATTTAGAAACAGCTCCCTCCCCAGCTCACTTGGCCAGAGATGTTCAAGAAAACATCCTGCTGTAGCCTGACTTATCCAGGCTGTAGCCTCAGGAAACCCTGGCATGAGAGCCTTTCCTGATGCTACAGACATGGGTTCAGCCCTCACCACAGGCCATTTTCCAGGAGATCCCCAAAGGAAACACAGGCAGCCAGGGCAAGCCAGTCCAGGATAAGCCATCACTGTGAGCATGCCTGGGCAGCCCACACCCCTCTGCCTGAGGCAGGGGAAAGGGGATGTGAGGGGAGGTCTGCCCTGGGCAGGATCAGGTGGGTGAGAGGGGTCATCCTCAAGGTCATGTCATGCTAACACCCCAGATCCTGGCTGGCAGGGTGGGAAGGTGAGTGCTGGGCTGCTCTTATCTTCTCCAAAGTGAATCCCTGACCCTCAGGTGGTCATTTCCTTCCTTCTTAGGTAGAAGTCCTTGTATACAAGGATCTGTGTGCATAAACAGCCTGGACAATGGCAGGCAGGGCTCTCTGTGTCCTACTCTGCTGCAGGAACTGTTGCTACAGATCTCCATGCAGGAGAACAGCAGGAGCTGCTCAGTGAGGTCCTCTACTATATTCCCCTCCATGAGGGCAGAGGCCCCTCACTGCCAACAAGGACCATGCAGGCTGCTGGTGAGTGTGGGTGCAGAGAGGACTCCACACTCTGGGGAGACAGCCAGAGAGGGCCCTGGGGCCCAGATGCCTCCCTAACCTCCTCCGTCCCAGGGCTTTGCTGCTGGAGGGAGTTGCGCTTCTTCTCCCACAAGCATCTGGGCCCCATGTCCTCCCTATTACAAGAAAATCTTGGGACTGTAATGTGCCCCCACAAACTGAGAAGGTGCTGTTAGCCCAAAGACTGACTCAGACAAGCTCAGCTTGAGCATTAGATGAGTTCATTGGGACTTACACGCAGGGCATCCCTGGATAGCGGCAGGACAGCTCTAGAGACCTGTGCTGCCTCCCACCTCTAAACTGCTTTTAGGCTGATGTTCTGGCTCTGCATACTGTGTTTGAGCAGTACGTTTTTTTTGCTTTGCTGTGCTCTCAGATACTCTCTGGGATGTTCGGGTTCTCAGGAACACCTGCTTCTTGGCTAGGCACAGTGACCTTGGCTCACTGACCAGCATACAAGTTTTGAGCAGTGGACATAATGCCCTTAAGTAACCCAGTGAGGAACTCATCACACTACACTCCTCAATGCCACCTCACTGCCCAGCCATGTTCTTGACCAAGTGCAAAGTCTCTGTTCCACATATTCATAGGAATATCAAAAAATACACTATTTTATACTATTTCACTTCAGGCCATAATTATTTTTGTATTTCACTATTTTACCGTGTTTTGACTTCTGTCCCAGGTATCCTGGTAACAGGTGGCCTGCCTGTGATTCCACACCATCTCCAAGTCTCACACACCAGCATGAGTAGTAGCGCCGTTTACCCCAAAAGGACAGGGAATTATGCTCTTGGGCACATTTCCCTACCATGCTGTCTTGAGGAAGACGCGCCCATAGCCAAGCAGATTGGGACCCGGGGCCTCAGTGTCCTACACAGCTGGAAGGGAGGCCGATCAGCACAGCAATTCAGCCTTTCTCTGCTGTGGGACCTCGATGGGGTCTCTTCTGTGGCCATTTTCCCAGCACCACAGTGAGCATCCTCCTATGCAGTGCACTGCCCCCTCTCACCCGGGTAAGCCTCTGTCTTCTCATCTCTAGAACAGGATGTTTTGTCAGGACTCACTGGGATAATCTTCTTAATACAGAATCATTACTCCGTTAACAAACTGACCTGAAAGTACTAATATTTTAAATTATTTCCTTCTGAAATTCTACTTTTTTTTTTTTTTTTTTTTTGAGACAGATTGTGACTCTGTAGCCCAGGCTGGAGTGCAGTGGCACAATCACAGCTCACTGCAGTCTCAGACTCCTGGGCTCAAGGGATCCTCTCACCTCAGTTGCTTGTGTAGCTAGGACTATAGGTACACACCACCATGCTCTGCTGATTTTTTTTTTTTTTTTTTTTGTAGAAACAGAGTCTCACTACATTGTCCAGGATGGTCATAAACTCCTGGCCTCAAGTGATCCCATCTTGACTTCCTGAAGTAGTGGGATTAGAGGTGACAGCCACCATGCCTAGCCTAGAATAGGCAAATTGTTGGAAAAATTGATGGAGACAGAAAGTAGATTCATAGTACCCTAAGGTTGGGGGTTAGAATGAAAAGGGATGGTGACTGCTAATGGGTATGGGGTTCCTTTTTGTGTTGGTGAAAATGTTCTAAAATTGATCATGGTGATAGTTGCACAATTTTGTGAATATGCTAAAACCATTAAATTGTACACTTTAAATGAGCGAATTGTATTTAAACTATATCTCAATAAAACTATTTTAAAAAGATGTCTGACTAGTGCAGCAGGGTGTGGGAGAGAGTGGCAGGTAGACCGTGCAGGGGTATTGTGGCTCCCACTCCAGGCTGAAATCTCTCAGAGGAGTTAGGGCTGAGGGGAAAGCCAAAGGCAGAGGGCATGTTCCCCTGTTCACTGTTTTGAACTTTGGTCGGATGGGGCTGTGATCACAGAGCAAGACATGCTATGGCAGGGCAGAGGGAGTCTGATTAGCATACTAGGGCCCTGAAGGCCACAGAGGAGGTTCATGATCACCAGCTCTGCTGGGAGCTGACACCTGCTTCCAGGGGCCACTATGGTAAATGGGTGTGAACTTGCTGCAAAGGCCATAGCACAAATAGCCCTCCAGGAAACAGACATGGCCATGGAAGAGACTTGGGGTTGGGGCTGTGGGGAACGGGCCCACAGCCCCACTAGGCACTGACCCAGAAAAGAGAGTAAATACAACCTCACCAGGCACACCTTAGCAGAATCCACCAGGCACCAGGAAACATAGTCAGTTGGTGGCTCTAGAGCAGAAATTAGTGAAGACTCAAAGAACTCATGCAGACCCAAAACCCCTTTCTTCCATTACATATGCCCATTGCCTGGGCCACCACCATGGATACCCGAAAGGCTGAATATTTACCTGAAGAGACAGAGCCAGTTGCTAAGAGACTCTTTGAACTGTAAGAGAATGAGACAATATTAAATGGAAAATTGAAAGGATTTCATTCTAGCTCCCCCTGGTATCCCATCATGGTGGAGGGTGGTGAGAGAGCCAGTTAGTTATAAAAAATGAGATGCTACCTTTTCCTTGCCTGAGTAAAAGTGTATATGACTTTTAATTCCATTACATACTCTTTGACCGAGAGAGAAAAGAGATCATTCCAGAATCTTGACAGGCAGTTTCTCTCACTGGACAATCTCATACTCTGGAACTCTTGTGGATGTTTCTGCTAATTTTGCAAACCTGAAAGTCAGACTGTTATGCCTGTCACCCATGCTGTGTTAGAGGCTTTGTGGAGAGTCATATATATCTTAAGTTTTCCTGGGTACATTTTCTGGAGTATTCATTTATGTGTGAAACAGACTTGGTCCCAAACCATTTGAACTCGAGAGAATGAACTGCCATTGGTTCAGGGAGATAAAACATATTTCCCTGGGATTTGATAATTTCAAAAGGGTATTTTTTTATTCTGAGCTAGACAGACATTAATAATCAAATATGTATATAGCATATGTCTTCATTTCTGGCCATCAAATCCAGATGTAGGCTCTGACTACTGATTCCAGGTTTCTGGCCAGTCTCACTGAGTTAATATTTGCATGGAGCTTTAAAGTTTTCATAGTACCTTCTTGTGCATTTATCACATCAGATGGTGGTACTGGTAGTGAATGATTTGTGCCTTTGTCTGCTGATCCAAACACCTTGCCTATGGGGTTTTGCCTCTTTCTAAGAATTTCTTCAAGAAGCTAATTCAGTTACTCAAAGCAGGAAAGTACTTAAAACAGAAATACCATTTGACACAGTAATCCCATTACTGGGTATATACACAAAGAAAAATACATTGTTCTACCAAAAAGACATTTGTACCTTTATGTTCATCACAGCACTATTCACAATAGCAAAGACATGGAATCACCTAGGCACCCATCAACTGTGGATTAAAGAAAGAAAATGTGGTATCTATATACCATGGAATACTATACAGCCATAAAACAACAAAATCATGTCCTTTGCGTCAACACTGATGCAGCTGGAGGCCATTATTCTAAGCAAATTAATGCAAGTACAGAAAAGCAAATACTGAATGTTCTTACTTATGAGTGGGAGCTAAACATTGAATACACATACACGCAATGATGGAAACAACAGACACTGGGGCCTACTAAGTATTGCAAGAGAGGGAGGGCAATGTGTGCTGCAAAACTGCCTACTAGGTACTATGCTTACTACCTGGGTGATGGGAGCATTTATACCTTAAACTTCTGCATCATGCAATGTGTCCATCTAACCAACTTGCATATTTACCCTTCAATCTGTATTAAAAGTTGAAATTTTCTAAAACTTAAGCAAACAAACAAAAATAAAAATACATTGAACTAACTAAAAATGAAAACACAACTTAACATTTATGGGAAACTGCTTAAGCATTGCTGAAAGAGGAAGTTATAGCACTACATGTTTATATCAGAAAAGGGAGTGGCCTCAAATCAATAATCTAAGCTCTCAACTCAACAAACTGGAAAAAAAGAGCAAAATACAACCAAAACCAGAAGGAAAAAAGAAATCATAAAGATAATAACTTCAATCAACGAAATTGAAAACAACAAAACACTATAAAGAAAATCGATGAACCAAAAGTTGGTTCTTTGTAAAGATCAATAATGTTGTCAAACCTCTTGCAGTGATTACAAAGAAAAAAGAAGAAACAAATTACTAATATCAAAAGGAAACAGAGGTTATCACTAGAAGCCCTTCAGACATTTACACGATAATAAGAGGCAAATAGGGTCGTTTCTAATTTAGCCCACATAACCAGTTTATCAAAATATTTGATGTCATAAAAAAGGTTAAAATATTATAAATTTGTTTTTACCATCTATTTCCCAACTGTTAAAAAATGTCACACATTTTTATTATGGTAACACCTGACTTTGGCAGTTTATATTAGTTAGAGTAACTATGCCTCCATAACAAAACTAACAATAATTTAGTGAGTCAAGCAATTAAAAGTCTCCCCCGCCAACGCCCCCGCTGTCATGTACCAATCAGACTGGTTCAAGTAAACAGGAAGTTGGCCTCAGATGGTTGTTGTGGTACCCAGGCCTGGCAACTCTGCAATCCTTAGCACATGACTTTTGAGGTCACTTCCAAGATCACTCAGCTCATTTCCTTCCTGGCTAAGAGAAACAGGGAATTGAATATGGAGAAAGCATGCTGCTATCTGGAAGACCCACCCTCAAGTGGTACATACCAGCGCCATTCACATTCTGCTGCCTAAATTACTCACTTTGCCTCACCCAACTTTCACGAAGCATGGAGAATGTAGTCTGTATGTGTGCTCAGTAAGAACAGCAGCATACATTTTGGTGAACAACTACAGTCTCTGACAGAATTGCTATTATCAAATGAATTACGAGAATGTATATAAATGCAGTAAGGGAGAGAATGGAGATAGATTTGAAAGAAACTTTTCTCTATTTTCATTGCATGTAGCTCTGCAATACCTGGGTGACTGAGGTAGTATAAAGGTCTAAGAAAAAGCCAACCACAATATAGAGAATTTAATATTGAGATGTTCTGAATACAAAGAAATATTACCAATATTATCCTCTAGGAATTGCTTCATTGTCAACTTATAGAGGAAGAAGTATGTGTTGCCGAATCACACTAATATCCAATAATGCAAATTTACATATAGCAAATATCAAATACATATTGCCATATGAATCAGCTCAATAAACAATTATTGATAATAAAATAGAGGTCTATTCCTTTCTAGGGTTATTTTCTAGAATATCTTATCACTTGGTAAAGTACTATTTGGTTATAAAGTTGGATTTTTAACTGTCAAGAGACAGATGAATATGTGATATGGTTTGGATGTTCATCCCCTCCAAATCTCATGTCAAAATGTGATCCCCAGTGTTGGAGACGGACACTCACAGGTGGCGTTTGTGTCAGGGGGGTGGATCTTTCATGAATGGCTTGGCGCAATCCCTGAGCTAATGAGTGAGTTCCTGCTCTATTAGTCACATGAGCTCTGATTGTTAAAAAGAGCCTGGCACCTCCTCCTTTCCCTCTTTCTCATTCTCTCACCATATAACACACCTGCTTGCCCTTTACCTTCTGCTACAGTTATGTATCCTGAGGTCTCACCAGAAGCAGAGGCTGGCACCATGCTTGCTCAGCATGCAGAACTGTGAGCCAAATAATCCTCTATTCTTTATAAATTACCCAGCCTTAGGTATTCCTTTACAGAAACACAAAATGAACTAACACAGTATGCGTTACCAAAAGCATGATTTTACTTAATAAAGTTAGTTAAGGAATAATTTACATTTCATATTGAATATTATATTTTAAAACAGATCCATTAGAGCAAAATTTTGAAAAATATTAAGATTTAGAACAGTAATAAAATATTTAATCCTTGACTGTTTTATTAATTAATTGTTTTTCTAATCATAGTATCTTAACCAGCTATCTTTGGTATAGATATTAAATATTTAAATTTTGTATGGTTTTAAAACTATTAATAAAAGTAGGAAAGCAAATAATTTTGTCTACAGTTACTCTTTTTGTGTTTGTGTGTGTATATGTATTCTAGGTATGCTTATGTATTGTTAAAGTTTGCATGTGTCTATAATAGCAATCTTAATCTTAGTACGAATGCAAGAGAGAATTAAGGTCAATAGTTAGAAATATTTTGCACAAGCAAAAACAAAAAAAAATGCATGCATGTAATAGTAAACTATTAACAAGGAAAAAGTGGGATTGTTGCCTTGATGAACTTTACATGGATGTAACAGGGGAAGTCATTTAGTGGTGGAACTCTTCATGCTGTGAGAGGCATTGTCTATTTGTCTGCAGCATTGGAAGTGCAGGCAGAATGAGCTGGGGCTGACATATTTGAATTTGATGGGGCTCGTCTACAACCAAAACCAGAATATATCCTTAAACTAGGATACAACATTGTTTCTAAGAACTTTAGTTTTTTATTTAATAACTCAAAATTGAGCCAAATTTTTTAGGAAGCTTGCATAGGTTTACCTTCTTTAAAAAAAATTTATTTAAAGTTATCTTGGGAACATAAAAGGTGTATCCATATGTATTATGGGATCCATGTCATGTTTTTATACAAGCGTACAATGTGTAATGATCAAATCAGGGTAATTGGGGTTTCTATCACCTCAAATATTTATCATTATTTTGTGTGTTAGAAACATTCCAGTTCTACTCTTTTCATTATTCTAAAACAGGCATTTCATTCAGAATGGCCACTTAAGTGAAAACAAAAAATTATTGCTGTTACATAACAGCATATAGGTGATTTGCTTGATAGAATTACTTTGAAAATCAGGAAGGCATTTACTGTCTTATCAAAGCATGTGCGGGTACTTTCCTGGGGCAATCTGGAGTATCCGATGATTGTCTCTAAGGCATCTCCTTTATTTGAAGGGATTTCACTTGCACTGTAGTACATTTAGATAACATGGGACAGAGTCAGGATTGAGTAAGCTGCTGGCCCAAAGAGTGTAAAACAAATGAAAATTTCAAGTAGAGCCTTGTGAATTGTTTATTAATGTCATATTGTTCTGGGAGAATACTGGCACTGAAAGTAAGTTGCTTTTCTAATTGAGATTTTTATACTCTATTTTTTCCTCTTAAAAAAAGAATTATTTTAGTTTCTAAGAAGCTTTGCTTTCCTCATAAAGACAGGATCTTGTTATAGAGTTTCAATTATCTTATTTTTGTTTTTATCTAATTGATTTCTCTATTAGTTTAAAACTATTTGAAACAGATAAAAAGCTAATTTTATATAAACAAGACATTCCTCCAAAATGGGAGAAGAAAATGGTCTAACACTTCTGCTTGTCATGATATTTTAAACTCATCTATTTCAGGGACTGTGTCCTTCAAAAGTTTCTATGGTGACTTGTGCAGAACATTACACAGAGTAAGATCCTTACACATTTTATAAAAATATTGACCTGGCGTGGTGGCTCATGCCTGTAATCCCAGCACTTTGGGAGGCCGAGACGGGCAGATGACGAGGTCAGGAGATCGAGATCATCCTGGCTAACATGGTGAAACCCCACCTCTACTAAAAATACAAAAAATTAGTCAGGAGTGGTGGTGGGTGCCTATAGTCCCAGCAACTCAGGAGGCTGAGGCAGGAGAATGGCGTGAACCCAGGAGGTAGAGCTTGCAGTGAGCCGAGATTGTGCCACTGCACTCCAACCTGGGTGACAGAGCAAGACTCTGTCTCAAAAAAAAAAAAAAAGATTTCTTAGATAACATTTGATGGAGATTTCTTTTTCATTTGCACAAAATACAGAGTTAGAAACCTCACCTAGAGTTGCTGTTTAATGAACACGTTTTCCAAGACAATAGGTAAACAAGGAAGATCCCTTTGTAGCTTAGTGAAAACTATGATGATATTAAATTTTAAGTTTCTCAAGAATAAAGACCACACTTTGATCATAGTCACATTCCCAAGAGAATCTAACATTGTTTTCTAATGAAAATAAGGTGTTTAATAAATATTTTTTTCTCTTAACACAAACAGATACAACATGAAGGACAAGTGGCCAAGTTTATTTTATTTTATTTTCCTATATTTAACCTAATTGTATTCATGCTTGCCTTGGGATGGGGAATAGATCATTCAGTAAAAACATACAGTAAAAATAAAATGTCTTATCATGTGCAACTTTTAAACTACAACAATGATGTACCTTAAATACTTCCATGCACACAAGTCTAACATTCTGTTTTTTTAATAAACACAATTAAGACTTCTAGGAGCATTTTATAATAAAGTAATTCCTAATTAATTTTTCTTTGTAGATAGATCAAGCACCTCCAAAATACAAATTCCTATACACAGTGAGCACATTACTTAAAATGAACACCTAGGTAAATTAAGTACTTCAACAGCTTTAGGATAAGCTGACATTATATATTCAGCTAGGTAGGCAATGAACCATAGAACCAAATGGAAAAAGTGTATTTGCAAATAAATTTTTAAAACTAAGTTAATTTTTATAATTAAATACAGAAATACACTGATTTGCTAAAATAAATAAGATGTGATGTATTAACACTTCACAATAACACAGAACTTTTATAAACAACAAATGAGTCTTATTAAGAATAGTTTACTACAATAAACGCTGGCTAAATAGAAGTGCATATTGTGAAGCACTGTGGGTGGTATATGTGTTGCCACATACTCTTGCTACCTTGAGGTAGATAACACATATGTACCAAATTCGACATTCATTTTCAGTTGCTGCTGGTATTATGTGTTTTAAGAAATGTGTACAATATGAAAAATTTGAAAATACTCATGAATGAAAAATGTCTTAGGAAAAAAAGGATATTTTCATGCAATTATGTATAGTCTCACTGTGTAAATTTTAAGGCAAGATTTGTTTCCTGTAAAACAGATCACTGTTCTATGAGAGAATGTTCTTTACTTGTCTTAGTGCATTCCTTTTGTCTCCTTCTACATTGCATTATTTTGCTCTATTCTTTATTTTTGTGTGCAAATGGCATGCCAGTTAAAACGAAAACTATCTCACCTGTAGAAAAAGAAAGTCTGGATTTTAAAAACCAAGAACTAATAAAATCCTTATTAAATGACACCACCTGCTTCAAGTAAAAAATGACTTAAACACTAGTAATAAAAAAAGACAAAACACATTTCTTGAATAATTCAAAGATAAATGTCTGCTGAATATTTTAGCTCAGATGTTTCAGAATGCTGCTGTATGTTTTATGCGGAATTTGAGGGGAAGGTTTCATAGCAGAATGTGTTCCTGTGGACTGTATTGACTTAAGTGGTGACCCAACTGGACTGTGAAACTGCGGGATGTCTATGGACTCGAGCTGCTTGTTAGAGAGGAACTCCCCACTGTTATTCAGAAATCCTGCCTCATGTCCTCTCTCTCCAAGTTTCCCATCCTCTACTGGCTCAGTTTCTAGCATTTCATGATCTTCTTTCCTGCTAAAGAACTTGTCCAAGTAACTGGTGTAAGTGTTTTCCTTCTCAACTTGTTCATCCTTCCTTACCTCAGAAAACTGATTTACGAGAAAACAGTCCTCCTCACCACTCACAAGCTGGCTGTCCCAAGAAGATTGGTACAGGGCTTCTAATTGAGCCAGATTTGCCATTCCTTTTTGTTTGTCATTTCCTGTTTGTCTTAGCTTACTGACTTTGATATCAACCTTTTCAGTTCTAGTTGGGACACTGAGCTATTCAAGTCATTTATCAACAACATCAGTAGGCTCATGTTGGGAACTAAGTTGAATAGTTCCTGCAATAAAATAATCAAAGTCAAACCCCTGATTCTTTTCTCTTTCTTTTCCAGCCAGTTGCTGTGATGCTTCCTCTAGTGCTATCTGGGCTGTAACCAATCCATACCTTTCACATTTTGATTTGCCTTTCTTATCAGATTTTTCTTTGCTTTGTTCTTTCCAACTGGAAAGATCTATAATAAGCCTGGGTTCATAGTAATTGTTAACTTCACTCTCTCTCCAAACTAAGTTATCTAAATATGATGATGACCTTGTTTTGTGGTTACAAGTATGACTACACTTCAGATCACAGTATTTGTTTTCATGATGATCTGGGTACTGCCAACAAGGCTCAGTAAAATAATTGGTATCAAAAGCAGGGTCCTCCAGATACTTTTCCTGATCTCCATCCAAATATTTTCAGGGATCAACTTGTACTTCTTTTTCATCAGTGACACCAGACAGAGCTCTTGGATCAAGCTGAACTTCATCAATATCAAAGTTGTTATGTATAGGCCAATCATACTCTGAAAATTGACAATCATGGTACCTTTCCCAATTATAAATGTGACTGTGAGTTTCATCCATAAGCAAAATATTATCAACTTTATCTTCAATGTGAAAAGGATGGCTTGAAATTGGCTCACCCATTGGAGAAGAGTATATGCTCATGTAAGAATGGGAGAGTGCTTCTTCTGCTGTTAACCAATCCATGGGGCTAAATGTAAAAATTTGTTCCAGGAAATCCAGTGCTTCTTGACTAATTCCTGGAAACAGCAGAGTTAAAGGTTTGTGTGGCTCAGTCATGTCATTTCTAATGTAAACTGGAATTACTCTGAGAAGCTCCTGACGATCTTCCTCATGTGCAACAGGAATCGATTATAAAATCAGCTGCATCTGTTCAAATTCATGTGCACCTGCAAAAAGGGTTTTACCAGTCAGCATTCCAGCAAAGATGCAGCCTGCAGCCCACGTGTCAATGGCTTTAGCATAATTATTAGGAGAATGTAAAAGATGTGGAGATCTGTACCATTTAGTAACCAATCCTTCAGAAAGATGACCCTTATGGGAATTATGAGTATCCATGATCCGTGCAAGACCAAAGTCACCTATCTTCAGCACCAGGTTTTCAGTATTAATGAAAAGAATAGCTGGTTTGAGATCTCTGTGCAGTACGTTTGCAGAGGGAATATACTTGAGCCCCAGTAGCAGCTGATACATGAACAGCCTGGCATGCTCTTGCAGTAAAGGGCCCTGCTCCAGCACATTAGCCAAGTCTGTCTCCATGTACTCCTGAGCAATTTAAACACTGTTCAGCTCTGTAAGAGACCCCACATCATCTGTTAATTGGCTTCCGCTGGGACCAAGAATTTCAAACACTTTCACAGTGTTATCATGGTCAAGTCTTCTAATAATTTTGATTTTACGTACAGCATGTTTGACATTCTGGGAATTGATAAGGACCATTTTCTTGATGACCACTCTTTTGTCACCATCATTGTCTACAGCAGAAAAAAACCAAGCCATTGCCTCCACAACCCAATGGTTTTAAGTCCATACACCGAGAACCCAGATCAAAACCATGAATGTTCATGAGACTTTCAAATTTCTCTGCCATTTTGAAACCCTTACTATTGCCTTTTCCTTTCAACTGGTTGAACTTGTGTAAACAAGGAAGAAACTTGGCATCAGAAGGAAAGATCTTTCAAAAAGGGAGAAGAAAATAATTATGGTTCCACAGCAAGATGGTTTCTTGATGTTCGCTACATATGCCAAACAGGCCTGTTGAGTTCCCCTTAGACTTAAAGCTCAAAAAGCTCTACTCATATCAACAATTAAAAATATTGCAGTACTCAAAGTTCAAGAAAGGGGCAGCAACTCTGCAGACATTTAAAGAAAACACTCAAGAAACTCAAATGGAAAGAAATGACCTATTATGCACTCAGATTACTGTGCTAAATGATATAACATTTAACAAACATGTGAATAAATATGCACACAACAGGCTTCTATGAACATTCTCCTCACAGTACAGATACATTCAGTGTTGGACTAGTCCTGAGCAGCATTGTTCTAAGGTACTGGCAAGCACTATTTCCGTTTTGCTTCTTTTCTTTCTTTGTTGCTATATATTTCAACAGGAAGCCCTGGTGGCTGTTGGTTAACAGAAGATGTCTTCTGTCAGTGATCAGGTGGCTCCAGCTCACCACAATCACAATCAAAGCTACCATCTATCTTACTCTGATACAATGGGACTTTTCCAACTCCTTGAGAGAGTGTGGGGCCCGCGGACAGCCCCCAGTGTCGGCTTAGGTCTCAGGCTGTCCTGACAGCAGCAGCATCTCTGAGGCTCTCACTTTGCACAGTTGCTGCCATGTAACCCTGACCCATGAGAACCAAGTGACCAAGTTTAAATTGTGGAATCCTCCTCCTCTCCTAGGATCTGCAATATTCAGTGTTTTTATTTATTTATTTATTTATTTATTTATTTATTTATTTATTTCTGGAGACAGAATCTTGCTCTGTCGCCCAAGCTGGAGTGCAGTGGCACGATCACAGCTCACTACAACCTCTGCCTCCCAGGTTCAAGTTACTCTCCTGCCTCAGGCTCCCCAGTAGTTGGGATTACAGGCACCCACCACTACACCCAGCTAATTTTTGTATTTTTAATAGTGAAGAGGTTTCACCATGTTGGCCAGGCTGGTCTCGAACTCCTGATCTCAGGTGATCCACCCACCTTGGCCTCCCAAAGTGCTGGGATTACAGGAGTGAGCCACCACGCGTGGACTGATATTCTGTGTTTTAAATTGCTGAACAAATCAACTCCAAAATACCAGGGGCTTACTAACAGAGCTTTGTTACTGCATATGTGACAGCCTCATGTAGCTGTGCAAATGGGTGTGCAGTTATCATACCCAGTGATTCTGGAACCTGAGTTTCTTCCTTCCCGTACTTTGCTGCTTCCTAGGGCCTCCTCAACCTCTGCATCCACCTACCAGAAGACTAAAGAGAGTGGAGGAAGCACAACCACTTCTTGAAATCTGGGTGGGACACTCCTAATCATTCTTAACTAATCATATTGGCTGGAACTGACTACATGGCCAGATGCAGATGCGATGAGAGGCAGCAGGTGGAAGGGGGGATTTAAGCAGAAGCAATTAAAATCAAAGCAAGCAGGCATAAAAGTGCCTTGTATATTCCAAGAATGGAGACTTGTCTGCTTGTCTCCAAAATTATGTGTAGAAAACAAGGGATAGGGACTGGAGTCAAAAGATAACATTAACTAAAGTGTAAAGGAAATTGAAAAGTGGATGGAGGAATATTTTGGGGTCTGTAATTTTTTTCTTGAGACAAGGTCTTGCTCTGTGGCCCAAGCTGGAGTGTAGTGTGGCAATCACAGCCCACTGCAGTCTCAGCCTCCTGGGCTCCAGCGATCCTCCCTCCTTAGCCTTTTAAGTAGCTAGGACTACAAGTGCATGCCACTGTGTCTGGCTAATTTTAAATTTTTTGTGGAGACAGGCCCTCACTCTGTCACCCAGGCTAGAATGCAGTGGTGCAATCCTGCCTTACCGTAGCCTCCACCTCCCAGGCTCAAGTGATCTTCCCACCTCGCCTCCAGAGTAACTGGGACTACAGTTGGTGCCACCACACCTGGCTAAGTTTGAAATTTTTATTTTGTAGAAATGGGGTCTCCCTATGTTCCCCAGGCTGGTCTTCAACTATTGGACTCAAAGGATCCTCCTGCTTCAGCCTCCCAAAGTGCTGGGAATACATGCATGAGCCGCTGCACCCAGCCTGGCTCTGTATTTTAAAGGACAGTGTTTATTTCTAGCCCCATAGCAGATTGGAATCACGAAAGCCTAGATGGGGTTTGGAGAAATGCATAGTTTCCAGAGCCTGCATATTTATTAAATGCTGGAAGCAGGAGGAAGACACTTAGGTTCTCCATGTCCTGAACACTGGCTTGTGCATCATCAAGACACCCAGCCTAGAGAATGGAGATCTAGAAAAGAACATGGACTGTAACAGCTAAACCTGGATGTTCTATCATCAGGCCTCTTTCTAGATCTTTGGAAAATGCACACATTTGCATATGATCATTGGAAATAACATTTTCATCTCATCCACATAGCTTTTCTCCCCACGTTTTTACCTATTGCAAATAATTAAGCTATTGGGCACCACATGCCTATTTCAAAACTTTTTTCTCAGGATGTATTTTACTTTTAGATTGAAACACAAAAGTTTAGTTATGTTGTAATAAAAATGTGTTGGGTTTATCTATGAGCTAAAGCATCACTGGAACATGACCAGTGTATACATTAGAGGATTTGTAGCAAATAAATGCACTTATTACTTTAAGTGTCATGCAAATTTATTGCTATTCATATGCTGTCTTCATTAGAAAGCCAATGATGAACATGACACTACATTTTTATGTAGTCTTGGTTCTCTTTAGAAAAAAGTTATAAAAATAGTGAGAATGAAGCTGCATGACTAAGAAATAAAATAATTTGATAACCAAGTACTGTTGCTTTAAATACAATCTAGAAAATAGTAGACTCTTACACACAAACATATTATTAATGATACTTTATTTTCTAGCATGGCATAATATAATAAAAAGGAGTTTTTAACTACCTTTATTTTGTTGTTGGATAATTGGATAATTAATATTAGTGATAATAATAAGTAATTCAGTTTTTTTCATTTGTTTTATCAGCAATAAAAAATAATGATATAAAAAAGTTGGAACTTGCTTTCTGGCACTGAAAACATTGAAAGGCCTGTTCTACATAGTTATTTGCAGTGGAGCAGCACAAGGATCTCTGCAGGGACAAAAGAATATTGAAATATTTTCCCTTGATATTTCAGATTTTCATGGATGATAAAAATGCCTTCAAAGAATGAGCAGAAAAGCTACATAAATTGAATTATAATAGCTAAGTAAAATATCAGATTATTTAGAAAATCCCCTATTGTTTCATGAAAATAATACATATATATATATATATATATATATATATATTTTTTTTTTTTTTTACTCCTTGGTTAATTGCAATAAATAATATCCTCAATGTCAAATCTTAGGAGATTGACAACAAATTTAGAAGAGAATCTCAAAGTCATTTTATTTATACAGAGAAAACATTTATAAATATAAATTGAAACAGTCTGACTGCAATGCAGCATACCCAACCATATTGTTTGCAGTATTAGAGTACAAATGGGGGGTTCTTCATTTCCTAATGAAATTTAAGGTTCACTTTATACATTTTCTCTTTAGAGAATACACAGAAAGATTCAGCTCTCTCCCTGGACGGCAAATGAACCAATATTGTAATGCCCGCTATTGGTATTTTTAAAGTGTTCTGCAAATTGAGGGCATGAAAGAGCCATTTGTAAATAATAGAACATTTCTAAAACTATAAAATGAGAACATTATTTCTTCTATAATGCTTATTAACTTTCTGTATCGTTAGAAAATTTTTAGAAGTATTATTCCTCCACAAATAGGGAAAAAAATGCACAAGTTTATTCAGTGTGCCATCATTGAGAAAAAAAAAAGACCCAGGAATACAATTAATGCCCATCAACCTACAACACATCCCCAAGTAGAATATTTTTCAACTAAACACACACACACAGAGAGAGAGAGAGAGAGAGAGAGAGAGAGAAAGAAAGAAAGAAAGAAAGAAAGAAAGAAAGAAAGAAAGAAAGAAAGAAAGAAAGAAAGAAAGAAAGAATAAAAAGTCACCAGGATATATTTGTAAGTGATCAAAGCAAGGGGTACAGGATGTTGTATATATTGTGTAAAAAAAGAATAAATTGGAATATACCCAAACACTAGACATATACCTGGATATCAACTAGGAACTAATGAAAATCATGGGTAACAACAGGTTAGATGATTTTGGAGTAGAAGCAAGACTTGTATATTTTAAAATGATAGTTTTGATCTTTTATTTTAAATATACAAAAATTAAAGACAACAAAAACAACTTCTAGAATTGAAAATATTAACAAGAAAAATAGAATATTTTTAGAGACTAAATTAGCATGACCAAATTAGACACCCAAGGCAAGAAGCCAGCTAGGGAATTGATAGGGGGTGTGTGGGGCTATAATCTCATCTCTAATTTAGAACTTATCCCCACCATCATGGTGTTGAAAACTGTAATAGACATTCTGTCTTCACATAATATTTCACTCGATACTCTTCCCTGGAACTAAGCTGGCAGGCTATTCCATAAATTTTTCTAGTATGTCCTTTAAAAAAGTTGGTGCAGTTTAGTTTTTATTGTGAGATGGCTGGAAAAACAGTTCACTGTGTCCCACAGATCTGCCCTGTCCCACAGGGCAGAAAGGATGGATCTTCAGTGGTTAAAAAAAGGGGGGGCAAGCATAGGAAAATATGGAAATGGCATTTAGAATAGAGGAAGTATAGAATAGGATAGAAAGATAGATAGATAGATAGATAGATAGATAGATAGATAGATAGATAGATAGAGGTAGAGATATAGATAGAATCATTCCAGCAAGCTGGAGAGAAAAGCAGAATGAGAATACTAAGAACCTGGCATGCCAGGCCAGAGACTTTTGAATTTGATCTGAGAGAGGTGTAGTTCTCAGGGCTTGGAAGAGGCATGATGGGAGCGTCCATCGACCAGGCATCTGCTGGGTCGTCCACCAGTGCAAGATGGTCACCTGCTTGGGGCATGATTGAGGGTTGCTGAACTGCCTACAAACCCTGGATGTCAAAATGAGATTATGATGTTTATTTACACACTTGATTTGTGCCGTAACCAGTTTCTATTTATCTTCTTTTCATTGACCCCTTTGACAAGCTCTATGAATAAAGCAATCAGAACATTAATTGTCAGTTGGCCTCATCACAGCTTATTTTTGGTAGAGATGGGGTTTCACCATGTTGGCCAGACTGGTCTTGAACTTCTGATCTCAGGTAATCTGCCACCTCAGCGTCCCAAAGTGCTGGGATTACAGGCGTGAGCCACAACGCCCTGCTTTCTCCAAACTATTATAAAAAATTTTTAAATCTCTCTTTTTCTATTTTCTAACACCTTCCAGAATTAGAGAATTAGAAGATGTTATTGACTTAATGAAGCACCGGAATAGTTTTTCCAATACATCCAGTTGAAAATGTATATTAATATAAAAATCTTATGCTATTGATATCTCCATTAATTAGATTTAGAAAAACATGTACATTTTAAAATTACATGAAAGATTATTTAAATTGATATAATTTCCCCAAAGTGGGGGAAACCTTTGATATCTACCTAATTATCTGCTACCAAGAGAAATTATAAAATTAAAACAAAACATTTTATCATCTAAATATTTGAAAGGAATGTTCTCATTTTATGTGATGCAACATTTTATCTTTCTTTCAATGAACTACAGAGTTGCTGGGTTTGCAAGCTATGAAAATTCGGAGGTTTAAAGAAGTATCATTTCCACTAATTCCCTCCCCATATAGATGGAAAACAGACACTGATGTCTAAGATTCTATACTTAGAAGTGTATTCATGGCCAAGTGCGGTGGCTCACGCCTGTAATCCCAGCACTTTGGGAGGCTGAGGCTGGTGAATCACCTGAGGTCAGGAGTTCGAGACCATACTGACCAACGTGGTGAAACCCCATCTCTACTAAAAACACAAAAACTAGCTGGGCATGGTGACACACGCCTGTAGTCTCAGCTACTCAGGAGGTTGAGGCTGAGGCAGGAGAATCACTTGAACCTGGGAGGCAGAGATTACAGTGAGCCGAGATCGTGCCATTGCACTCCAGCCTGGGTGACAGAGCGAGTCTCCATCTTGGGGGAAAAAAAAGGAAATAAAGGAAAAAAACAAAAAAAGAAGTGTATTCATTTGACCAAATCTTTTTCTATTAAAATGTATACAATAAACATTCATTTAAATGTGCTGAACATTCCATAAGATGATGTATGAACTTAGAAAATCCTAGTAGTCAGTCCTAGATTATGTAAGTCAGCTCAATGCCTGAAGGGAAAGATGGCGTTGGAGGAAGTATGTGGTCACTTAGTGGCCAGGAGGAAGTGCACATCCAAGATGAACAACTGCACAGAAGATGCAGAACTCTCCTATGCCAAGACAAATTGCCAATTACTTATATTCTGCCTGACACAGAGAAAATGTATTTCCAGGATATTTATGAATGAAGAGATTCAGATAATTGTGTTTTAAATATTCATCTGGCAACACATTAAAATCATGAAGATACCTTGCCGCTTATTTAAAAATACTCAGAAACGGAATGACAGTCAAATTATTTTCTCTCTATTCTGAAGGACAAAACAAGAATGTCGGTGAATGGACATGACTTCTCTAAGCCCTTTCTGGTTGCAGTGGCTGCACTTCAGCCTTTTCAAATTTGTTTTGTTATTGTGGCAACACAAATCAAACTACCCTTTCACAGCAGCTGCTCTTACTAGCTGGCATCACTCACTAGCCATTTTGCAACAAAACATCACATAATCAGGAAAAGCTAAATCCAACTGGATGATCAATACACATGATACTGAAAAAAACAAATCAATGTTCACTTTATCAGATTTCTACTTTGTACTTACAAATGAATTTTTCAATCCCAGCAGTATAAGAGGCCATCTAATTTAATTAATAGAAACTAATGTAGCCTCTAATGAAAAAAATCAGAAAACAAGAGACTTGTTAATTATTAGTTTACTTTCAATAGAAACATAAGAAAAATAAGTAAATTTTTAAGTAGGAAGTTGTGTGAGTATTTAAGTAATAATTCAATGTTACAGTTTTATAACCATATTATACACCCTACCTTATTTAATACACATTGAAGATTGCTCACTGACTTTCTATAGGATCAGCAGACAGACAACAAAAAATAAAATTAAATATGGATAGCACTGCTGTTATATCCCATAGAAATACATAAAATAGTCTCAGTTTTAGAAGTTCTATGGATTTCTATGTCTTGTTGTTTGCTTTTTTCTTTTCTTCCATGATAATATAAATAACCACTTCTAATGGGGTGGGATGGGATGGGGTGGTCGTTAAAATAACTTTAGATTTTAATATAAAGTTTAATTTATATATTTGTTAAACCAAAAATCTCTACTTGAAGTTTTGGTGACATCAGGAAAACAGTGGGAAACAGCTTATGTATTTCTTGATATAAAATAAATAAATAATAACATAAATTACTGAAATTTTATATTTTCAAGATTTAGTTACTTGTGATGTATTACATAGTAACAGAAAATACTATTTAGTCATAATATAATTTTTTATTTTGCTCACCAAACAATTGTAGATATGAGCTCAATCAAATAATAGTATCTGCCACAAAGGACTAACTGAAAAATTTGGCAATTATGAATATTCTTATGTAGATATTTGTAAACATGCTTTTATTTGTCTTAAAGAAATACCTAAAATTGGAATTGTGGGGTCTTAAGGTAAGTATAATTTTAGCTGTTTAATATAACTTATTTTGCAAAGTAGTTATATTATTTTTCACTTCAACCAACAATATATGAGTGTTTCGATTGCTCTACAGTCTTGCCCATGTTCAGCGTTATTGGTTTTTTCCATTTCTTCTATATCTGCTGGAGGCTTTAATTTACATTTCCATGAATACAAGTGATATTGAGCACATTTTATGTAGATACTGTCCATTTATACTCTTTCTTTGAAATGACTGCTAAAATCTTTCATATGAGGTAATTTGTGCTTGTATTATTAGTTATAGAAATTCTTAATAAATATTGGATTTATAAAGATGTCAGCCTTTTGTTATAGATTGCTTTGTAAATATTTACTCCAAGTCTTTTACTTTAGATTTTGTTCAATAGGGTAGATTTTTAATTAACAGAAGTTGTTTATTTTAATGGACTCTATCAAATGTCCTGGTTATTTCTTTCTATACCATAAAAAGTCTTTGCCACAGGAACAAAAGCTTATTTCTCTTTTCTCTTCTGAAAGCTGTATTGTTTTAGTTTCTACATTTATTTGTATCAATGAACATTCTTTTGAGATACAGTGTCACTCTGTTGCCCAGGCTGGAGTGCAGTGGCTCAATCACAGTTCACTGCAACCTCTACTTCCCAGGCTCAAGCGATCCTCCCACATCGGCATCCCAAGCAGTTGTGACTACAGGTAAGTGCCACCATGCCCAGCTAAATTTTGTATTTTTTGTAGAGATGAGGTTTCGCTATGTTGCCCAGGCTGGTCTTGAACTCCTGGGCTCAAATGGGGATCCCAAAGTGTTAGGATTACAGATGTGAGCCACCACTCCCGGCTTATTTCAAACTAATTTTTGAGCATAGTGTAAAATGGGGTTAAGTTTTACTTTTATTTTTTTCTATATGGATATGTATTTATTTTAGCACTCTTTGTTGGAGAACATTTTTATTTCCCAGTTACCTTTGACATGATTAAATTCCAAGGACCCTCAGATCTTTAGGGATGGAATAAATGGCTGATAGCATTGCTCTCAAAAGTGTCTTGAACTTCATGGAGCTTATGTTGATAAAGTTTATATTTTTTTATTTCATCATTTTTTAATTTAATTTTTCCATGAACTTTTTGAAGTCCCCTCATATCTTGATTGTATGATGCTCTAAAAACAAAGACAAGATTGATATTTTATCGTTCTTTTTCTTCATAGCATCTGACTCAGGACTTCACAGTTTTAACAAGTGTTCATTGAATGGTGTTCCTTGGGCTTATTACTAGCAGCTTTAGTTTGCAAATTATGATAAGAGCTAAATGTTTCCTTCTAAGTAAAATGAAGGTGGGATGGGAATGGCAGGTTTTACCGGTTAAGGGCGCATGAAGCAAATGGAAACAAAGGGATAAACATGAACTGTGAGTTGATTAACTTACTCATTTCCATTATGTTATATTCTTATATTTATTAAATTAATATGCAACACAGTATTTTACCTATGAAATTAGCTAGTTTTACTCTCATCACTTCATCCTCTAGGTATGGTTTGAGGGTCCTTGCCAAAATTCATGTCAAAACCTTAATTCCCAGTGCAGCAATGCTGCAAAGTGGAAAGTTCAAAAGGTGGGACCTAAGGGAGATGTGTGGTGTTGGGTCATGGGGATTCCACCTTCATGGGTGGCTTAGAGCCATGGTAATTATAGTGAGTGAGTTCTCACTCTTAAAGACTAGATGAGTTCCTGTGGGAATGAATCCATTTCTAAGAGAGCAGGTTGTTATTGAGCAAGGTTGCCTCTGGTGTCTTGCTCCTTTTGCATACCTGTTTCTGTGTTCACTTGCACTTCTCCACCATGTTGCAACACAGCATGAAGCCCTTACCAGAAGCTGACCAAATGCCAGCACCATGCTCCTCGGACCTCCCCACCTCCAGAATCGTAAGCCAAATAAACCTCTTTTATTTATACTTACCCAGTCCCAGGTATTCTGTTAACAGCAACACAAAATGGAACAAGACAAACTTTATTACAGGAAATGACGTTTAAAGTTAATCCATACCTTTTAAAATATTTATCATGATGATATATTTGTAGCCACCCTTGAATGCATAAACTTTCTAGGAAAACCATTCAGTCATTCATTTGTTTATTGCTTCATCATCAATTTAACATTGTAATGTCTCTGGAGATATAAAGAAGAACAAGACATGTTTCATACAAGCAAGGGACTGAGAGCAAACCAGAAAGGGAAGATAAATAAAGATCTAATTATAAAACAATGCAAACATACCCTAATGAAGACATTGAAAAGGACTGGCAGAAGGTAAAGGAAGAAAATCATAGAAATTATATCATGGGGAAAAAAAAGAATATTCTGAAGGTTAAGAGTACTGAACAGTAAAAAATAATCCTGAGAAATCAAGCACTGAATGATATAAAATATGTTAAGAGGGTTTAGCATATGAAGGTTATTTGTCATTTGCAAGGTCACTTGTGGAAGATGATTGGACTAAAAGCCCAGTTGCAATGTGGTGAGGACTTTTTAGTTGGAGGTGACACCAGGTAGCCAGGACATGCAGATAATCTGATTAAATAAGCTTATTCTTGAAAGTGAGGGGAGAGCCAGAGTAATAACTAGATGCACGGAGCTCATACTTTTTTTGGCTTCTTTGTTGATTTTTAAAATTTAAACAATGATAGGAAGGAGCCTGTGGAGAGTGTGTGAAAATACAGTAGATGTGATCAATATTATATAAATGGAATAAGTTGAGAAGGCAGGAAGAGGCAGAGACAGGAACCAGAGTCAAGAAAGAGGGATTAATCATGCAAAAAGAAACACTTCCGTTTTTTTTTTTTGAGATGGAGTCTCACTCTGTCTCCCAGGCTGGAGCGCAGTGGTGCAAACTCAGCTCACTGCAATCTCCACCTCCTGGGTTCAAGTGATTCATCTGCTTCAGCCTCCCAAGTGCCTGGGACTACAGGTGCAACACCACACCCTGCTAAGTTTTTTGTAGTTTTAGTAGAGATGGGGTCTCATCATATGAGCCAAGCTGGTCTCAAACTCCTGGCCTCAAGTGATCCACCTACCTCCACTTCCCACAGTGCTGGAACTGCAGGCATGAGAGGAAACACTTCAGATGAACAATGATGGAAGGTGAAAGGGAAGCTGCACATCCAGGCAAGACTTTATATTTCATGACAGGACATCAGATGGGGTTCCATTCTAATGCTATTTTTTTCTAAGAAGTAGGAGGTAAGGAATCACAAAATTACTTGATTTGACAAACTATCATATTATCTTCCATTTCAACATTCTCTTCTAAAAGACAGAAATACGAATGGTTGATCTGTCTCCTCCAGAGATATTAAATGTATGTGTGCATTTTTATTAATGTAGTACCTAACATGGAGGTTACATAATATCAGAGAAGATATCAGCCTGAGTATTTCCAAGTTTGAAATAACATGTCATTTCTTAGATATGTATCCAATGATTGACAATAAATTCTCTCACCTCCACCACCACCACTGTCAGCACCCCAAGCCTATCGCCACCACCACTAAACATCTTTTTAGCAGTAGTGTGTACTAGCCACTGTTTCAAGCATTTTATGTATACAGTATAATGTCTTTCAACCATCCTACCTATCCTTAAAGGTAGGTCATGTTAACATTTCTATTATAAAGTTGAGGAAACCAAAACAGAGACTTCAAATAATTTACCAAATGTCACACAGTAAGTGAGAGCCAGATCCGGGACTCTACCCAGACAATCCAACAGCGGAACCCTGATGTTAACTGCTTATGCTGTACTAATTGGCAGCTGTGTCAAATTCACTCCACATTTATACAGGTTACCTGAAACTCAAGTGGCTAAATGTCATAGAAAGAGGCATTTGGAGAAGAGCAGACCCACTGTGTCCTATCCTGATGGATGTACAGAAAGTAAGAGAGCCAGGATGAAAATTTGGTTATCAAATTTCAATGTTTTTAAACACCTAGTGCTACATAAGTAAGTGATTGTTGATGTTTATCCCATATATTGTAAACTAAAAAATAAACATTTTCTTTTAAAATCATCACATTTAAGCTTTCAGGAATACCTTGATATTATACTTATTTTATAATTTAGTAATATTTCTCTGATGTTATTAACTGTTTGCACATACATACGTTGACCAGATCCCATTTCAATCTTTATCTTTCAAGGTCAATTCATAATTTTGTGTACTACAGTAGGGAAAACTGCTTTATTAATTATAGAAGTTTCAACTGACATTTCATTTAAGCATTTCATATGGGGAACTTACAAAGCTATTAATAGTACTACTTGGGTGTCATACAGAACAAGTAATTTTTATCTTTTCAAAGTTAGTTCTACTCTGGTTTTGAGTAACAACAAAGACATACCCAACTTGACAAATCTGGAAGAATGTGAACTTCTGGATCTGGTACACTTAGATCATAGAATATTTGTTATCATAAAGTTTGACTTGTTGTCGGAATGAGAAACAAAGTCTAATTTTGGCTCCATGAAGACATGCCGCCTTTTGGATCTGTGTACTCAGCTAGCAAACAAAAACCTGAGCCACGCATTCCTCTAGCTGAAGGGTGTATCAGTCAGGGTTCTCTAGAGGGACAGAACTAATAGGATGTATATATTCTATATAGATCCTATATAGATCACATATATATCCTATATAGATCACATATATGTATCATATGATATATTATATATATAGGATATATGATCTATATAGGATATTATATATAGGATATATATTATCCTATTACATATAGGATATATAATAAATAATATATATCCTATATGTAATAGGATATTTTATATATAATATATATATATCCTATATATCTCCTATTATATGTGTGTGTGTGTGATATATATAAAGGGGAGTTTATTAAGTATTAACTCGCATGATGACAAGCTCCTGCAATAAGTTGTCTGCAAGCTGAGGAGCAAAGAGAGCCAGTCTGAGCCCCAAACCTAAAGAACTTGGAGTTTGGTGTTCAAGGGCAAGAAGGGTCCAGCACAGGAGAAAGATGTAGGCTGGGAGGCTAGGCCAATCTAGTCTTTTTTATGTTTTTCTGCCTGCTTTATATTCTAGCCACACTAGCTGCTGATTAGATGGTGCTCACCCGGATTAAGGGTGAGTCTGCCTTTCCCAGCCCACTGACTAAAATGTTAATCATTTTTGCCACACCCTCACAGACACACCCAGGATCAATACTTCACATCCTTCAATCCAATCAAGTTGACACTCTGTATTAACCACCACAAGGGGCCTCTGCACCATCTCTTCAGATCTCAGGATCTGAGCCCCTGTAGCACAATGGAGTCAATACATCTTTCAGCCCTGATAACCTTGAAAAACTATCCATACATTTTCTACACACCATACTAATCAGAGCTGAGGGGAAAATGATGTTTCTACTTTGGCATTAGTCTGATAATTTCAAGTGGAAAAAAATGCTTTTTGAATTTTTTGCATAGTCATTGAAAATGATGTTTTAATTTAACTAATAACCCTAAAGGCTCATTCCAGAGTTACTCTTATATAGCTTTAATTTTTCCTCCCTTCAATGAAATGATCTTGTGCTACTGTGCTAAACATCAATTGGCTGATCTGATATTTACGTCAAAGGGCTTGTTAAATAAATTTCAGTGAAAGAAATATAAACAAGGTGAAAGTGCATTTTTGCTCAAGTGCCTCCTTCTGAAAGTCAAGAGAAAAGAATATACCAATCTTGATAGTAATTATGTCCTTTGTCTCTTTATATAATATTTAATTTATTCTTACAGAAATGCCCTTGGTGAATACAAGCTCTCTCCAGTTTGTGGTCTGTATTTTAGGAAGTAATTCAGAGTTCAAAGCTTCCAACTTTGATAGATTGGTCATCACTGCAACGGTAAACATCTTTTTCTGATATTTGCTTACAAATAGAGATTTCATGGGCCAAGAAATGAAAAGCAGAAGTTTAGCACAGGTGCTTTCCCTAGTTTATGCACAACTAGTATTCCACTCCCAGTAATGTTTACTTGCCTTATGCATTATAATTTATAAAAGGCTGCCACATTCATTTCTCCTTGCTATAGAATTTGCTGTGGTTTCTGAATCATTCCAAAAGGCTCTACTTGAGAATATGTGCACTATTACTCCTGCTAAAACTCCACATCTTAGGACATTTGTCATTGCTTCCAGCTAAAATAATAGGAAGAGGAGATATGCTCACGTATAAAAATTGAGGAAATATGTTTCGCTTAACAAAGACCTCATCAGGAGCCTAGTGAAAATTCATGATACTTTTTAGTGAAAAGCTGTGTTCTAGATGGAGCTACTTTCACCTATTGAACACAGAAGTATTTTTCACCCCTTGTTGTTTTCAAAGAAAGCAGCACCACCATTTCTTGCAGTCATACAGGGAAAGCATAGCAGAGTTCTGCCCTCCTGCAATGAATCTGCCATGTAAAAACTGGGTAGGTTCAACATGTCAATCAACTTATGCCATTTCTTTGTTAAGGACACTTTAATGACTTTCCTTTGCCCATAGAGCAAACTCCAGATTTTTCCACATGGCCGATAGGCCTATAAATGACTCCACACCTGCCTGCTTGCTCTGTATCATTTTTGCCACCGCTGACATTGCCCACTTTGAGCCAGTCAGACTATTGTCACTGTTGCTGTTGCTCTAGGTCATCTCAGGGTTTTCACTTGCTTTTTCTATGACTGAGGGTGTCCTCTCACATGCTTAGACAGCTGGGTCAGTTCCATTGCTTACCTTTCAGTTCAGATGCTAGTTCCTTCACCAGTCCTCACTCCTCAGCATCACTCCCTGTGTCTAACACTGTATCTAACCATTTTGTCTATTTATGTTTTATTTTCTTGCTTCACTAGAATGTAAACTGCACAAAGAAGAAACTGTGTCTGTCCTACGCATTGCTGTGTCTTCTAAGTCCAAAACAGGGTCTGCCCCTGGAGTATATATGTACTCAGAGTGTGTTGATGAAAAAAAAATGCAAAAAAAAAAAAAAAAGCATTCTTTCTAAATGCTTTTCTTGAGGAGGAAAAGAGGAAACTGTTGAAATGATTCAAGATAACTGAAAAAAATTGAACTGTAAAGATTTATCTATCTTTTAAAACCCTTTCAGAGTTCTTTTGAGACATTATTGACATCTCTGAGTCTTTTATTTTATTTTCATTTTTATTTTTTTGAGATGGAGTCTCACTCTGTTGCCCAGGCTGGAGTGCAATGGAGTGATCTCAGCGAACTACAACCTCCACCTCCCAGGTTCAACTGATTCTCCCTGCCTCAGCCTCCCAAGTAGCTGGAATTACAGGCACCCACCACCACGCCCAGCTAATTTTTTGCATTTTCAGTAGAGACGGGGTTTTGCCATGTTGGCCAGGCTGGTCTCAAACTCCAGACCTCAGGCGATCCACCCACCTCCGCCTCCCAAAGTGCTGGGTTTACACAGTGAGCCACCACATCCGGCCATCTCTTAGTCTTTTGAAATATATTTTATGAATTGCCTTTCATGATGCATTTCTGCTGGAAAACTGATCTGCACCATGTTTGCAAGTGTTGACTGATAACCACCTGCAGTGAATGGCTGCACTGGTATTCATCCAAGGAGCAGACAGCAATGGGAACCAATTTGACCCTCAGGATTCTGTTCATGGAGAAAAAAGGTAAGTTAAAGGGCTGTTCTTGAGCTCTCTGTGCCAAGACAGACCACCAGAGGGGAAGTAGTTCCCAAGGCACTCAGTGCAGAACGTTCTCTTGCAGAGGCTCAACGTGCTGCCAGATTCTGCTGGCCAGTTGGATTTTTTCATCTTTATTTTCCATGGATATTGCCCTCTCTTGGTCTGCACCCATTGACTACCGTCTCTGCTCTTTTCAGACCATTGGTCTACACCAGTACTTACATTTACATGCAAAATCACAATTGCTTAGTTTACATAGAATTTAAAAACTTGTGGGCCTTATTTTTACTCAGAAAATGATGATTGCAATACCTGGTATAATGAATGGTCCTCATAAAGCATTAGAAAATAAATCAATGGGCCAGGTGCAGTGGCTCACACCTGTAATCCCAGCACTTTGGGTGGCCGAGGCAGGCGGATCACGAGGTCAGGAGATCGAGACAATCCCGGCTAACACGGTGAAACCCTGTCTCTACTAAAAATACAAAAAAGTAGCCAGGCATGGTGGCATGCGCCTGTAGTCCCAGCTACTCAGGAGGTTGAGGCAGGAGAATCACTTGAACCCAGGAGGCGGAGGTTGCAGTGAGCCAAGATTGCAGCACTGCACTCCAGCCTGGGTGACAGAGCAAGAGTCCATCTCAAAAATAGAATAAAATAAAATAAAATAAATCAATGATGGCCCATTTCAGTTTCATTCCTGATCAGAAAGTCTAGTTAGAGAGAATAGCTGAAGTTAGACAAAGGATTAAGGCTAGATCTAATCCTGCAGCCTATATTTTCTACCAGCCAAAGGCAGTTCATCGCACTTACAGTTTGGTCTTGGTCTCTGTGGGGCTTTACTCTGTTTATTCTCTTGCCTCAATATTGGTTTGCATCTTCTCTTCTCTTTGCCACCTGAATGCGCGCCCTACTCGGAATTTGGTGGTCACCCTGTTCTTCCTTTTCTTTGTTCTTCATCTCAGGATCTTGTTGATTTGCACAGCTTCAAATCACCTCTGGGACTCACATCTATGTCTTCTGCTCTCAATTCCAATCCTGTCTTTTATATATTTTTCTACATTTTAGCATTCATCATTTATTCTGCAAAATCATCTGCCTGTTCTATTAGGTATTTTTGTTTGTTTTTTGGTTGGTTGGTTGGTTGGTTGATTGGTTGTTTTTGAGACAGAGTCTCACTCTGTCACCCAGGCTGGAATGCAGTGGTGTGATCTCGGCTCACTGTAACCTCCACCTCCCAGATTCAAGCAATTCTCCAGTCTCAGCCTCCCAAGTAGGTGGGAATACAGGCGTGCACCACCACATCAGGCTAATTTGTGTGTGTGTGTGTGTGTGTGTGTGCGTGCGTGTGTGTGTATTTTTAGTAGAAATGGGGTTTCATTATGTTGGCCAGGTTGGTTTCAAACTCCTGACCTCAGGTGATCCACCTGCCTCAGCCTCCCAAAGTGCTGGGATTACAGGTGTGAGCCACCATGCCTGGCCTCTATTAGTTTTTATTATAACTTCACATACAATCAACTCATTTTTCTATGACATCAGATCTCTAAATTTCAGGGCTTATGTGTATGAAGAGACTGTCTAACAGTTCCACCTACCACACCACAGCCCTGACAATGCCTAGTTTGCAAACTTATTAATACACACATTGTTTACATCACTTAGCTGAAAAATTAGCAATGGGTTCATAACTGTCAGGACCAAATGAAAATACAATATTTCTACAAGTGAGTAAGTTTACACAAATGGTTTTACAATAAAATACTCTTTTCACTTTTAATAATTATTAACATAATTAATAAGAAATAGGTTATTTATTTCTTAAAAATAAGAAATTTTTAAGCATGATGTCAAACATTTTCAAGTTTTAGCAAACATATATTATTCCCTTTAGCAAACAAATGGATGCTAGACACACACCTTCAGCCACCTAAACAAATACTTCATTGTTTCAAAAATTAATTTACTGTTGTTCTATACTGTGCTGTCCTCAGCAACTTTCTTTCTTCAATCTCTTCTCCCTCCTTTTGTTTTCCTGTTTCCTTTCTTTCTTTCCCTTTCTTCTTTCCTTTATTAATAAATCTAAGAAGTTTGCTCAGATCTCTCTGTTTACATAACAAGCCATTTTAAATGATCAATTTATTTAAGTGGTATTTTGACCAAGTTATCTAAACATGGCTGATTTGGGAAGTCAGGCCTTAAACATTCTAGTTTCCAAGTAATTTTTTTTAAAACTCTTTTTTTTTTTTTTTTTTTTTGCTAAAATGTATTATTTAAGAAAATGAATTCTTAAGCTCTTAAGAACACAATATGAACCTATTTTGCTACTTTCTCATTTGATCTATGAATATCAATTAGGTCAAACTATAAGCAACATTTAATAAATAATTTTTATTAAAAAACATAAATTCATGAATCTGTCATAAAAATCCTTGAATAACTGTAAAATATCACCATTTAAACAGTGCTGTATCTATGTTATTTCAACTTTATGTGACATTTCCTAGCTATTAGTTTATAGAGTATCTGTGGTTTGGAATATCTACCTTCTAAAAATTGCTTGAATATCTAAAAATAATACTCATCTTCTTTCTGGAGTAACATTAATCTGGTCAACTCTTGTAATTTAATATTAATTTAATGGATGACAAACCAACTTGGCAAAAGAGTTTCTACCAAGGTGTCAAACTCAGTCTTACTAGTCTGTCATGACACTTGAGGAGATTAAACAGAGAATCCGTCTTCTGCTGCCATGTCATCTGACAGTTTCTAATGATATATCTCACTGTTACTTCTGCATCTGTTTTTATTTGTGTGTCACTTCTATCTTTTTTAGTATCAATTGGTTTCTAGTATTTTTGGATTTCATAGTTCAGCAAAATTTCAAAACAAAAAATTAGGATGTCAACACAAGGTTATCCAATTTGTAATTTGTAAAGCCAGAATACTAAAATTTAAATTCAGTTCCTCTCATCTAATATTACAAAGTCAATATCTACTCTCTCTCCTTACTTTCCTAATTTTACTATTGATGGGAAGACAATTGTTATTCCTAGGGAGAGAGGCTTCCTTTCACATTTGTAATTTTTTGTGTTCTTTCTCACTAGATTATTCTTGTTTATTCTTTTTCTAGCAAACAATGCCTCACATTCACTCTTCCATGAGAATTTTTTTCTGTCTTAACAGTTTGGAGACTCCCTCCCCACAGTGCCTCTCATAGCTGCAGTTAAACAGCTTTCCCAAATAAACAATCTTAACTGAAATTAACTTGTTACTGTTTAAGTGAGAAAATTTTGGTATTTCTGAAACATATAACATAGCCAAAATTAACATAAAATAGGTAACAAAGAAAACTGATAGAATGCAATTTTCCAGGAATATTTATTTTGGGGGGGATTAAAATGTCACCATCTTTATACTCAGAATATGCTGTATATTCAGAGGAATAAGAATGAAAGTTCCAGTCAGTCCAATTTTCTTTAGTCCATATTTAAAAAGACCAGTGTGTCAAGACTTGCGGGGTTGTTATATATGCAGACTAGCAAGTTCAGTTAGCCAAATATTAAGTAACTTCAAACTTTCTCCCATTGTATTGAGATCACCCATGCTAGAGAAACATTGATATTTTAATCTATTCTTCAATACTGAATAAATTAAGGGAAAGCTTAAATGTTTTTTCATAATATTATTTACCAAACTAATAATATAAACTTCCATATTTACTTTGTCTCTGCCTTTATAGCCCATGAGTTGCCTTTTAACAAACCATGCTAGAATGATATAATTGAATTACTTACATCTTAGACCTATCAAAAGAGCCTCAGACATTTCATTCAGTTTGATTGATGGGAGAACATCTATCTAAGTATCTCAAAAATATTTATTGTGCACACATCTCCCCCAAACATGTTACTATATGCCGGAAACAAATAGGTAAATAAGGTAGTTACGATGGCTATATTGGTCAAGTTTATATTTTAGAGAGGGAGGTATGTAATACACAAGGAAACAATTGGAAGAAAATAAATATTTGCTGCTTGTACTGAGTTATTTTAATCAAATAGACAGATCGGCCTAATTTCTGTTGGTTGGTCAAAGACAGCCTCTTTGCAGTGAAGATTTGTGAGCTGAGAGGTGATAAAGAGAGGAAGCCAGAGAAGCTGCCTTCAGGGGAGGAGCGGGAGGTGCAGGGCTGTTGATGATAGAGAGGGGCGGGAATGACCCACAAGATGCTAAGTGCAGAGGAGTAGAAAGAGAAGGAGGCTGGGTGCAGTGGAAGGAAGGAGGGCTCGTTGAGCAGAGGCATTTAGGCTAGGAGAGTTTCCACTGAAGACCTTGGCTCATGTCACTGGGTTTGAGACTCAGAAATAGCTTCCAGAGTATTTGTTATGTTAAGGCAGGAAGACAGGAAGACTGTGCCATAGGCTGAGGGCAGTAGGGTGGTCAGACCCGCAGCCACCTCTGCCTGAAGAGGAGCAGACACTGCTCCTGCCTGGGAGTGAGCAGGGCCTGCAGGGCAGGGTGCTGAGGGCTGCCTGCTCTCCACCACCCCAGGTGCAGCATGGCTTTGTCACCCATGACTCTCATTCTTGGACACTCAACCGCACTGGAGACCAACCTCCACCCAAGCATCCCCCACTCTTCACTAAATCTGGCCAATTCCACTTAGAGAAGAAGGGCTCCATCTCTTCTACAGTCTCCTAAGAGGCCCCTGAGTTCACCCAGCATCCTATGAAAATGCCCCAGCCCCACACAGAACACAACATGGTGCTCTGGAGGGTGCAGGACACTCCCAGAGCTCCCTCAGAGCTAAGCTCCCAGTCCTCAGCAGCCGGGTCCTGTCAGTGCTACTTCAGCACCAGCAGCCACCTCCACTGAAACACCTGGAGGCTCCATCTGGCTCTATCTGGTCGGCCCCACCTGGGCCCCAAGAGTAGGGGATGACGTACCCCAGAGGTTGTACCCTGGGGCCCCTCACTGGTCTAGCACAAGACCAGCGAGTGCTGGTGAGCTGCGCTGCCAATCCCTGCTCCTAGGGCTCCTGTGTTCTGGCTGGGAGGTAAGATGGGTACAAAAGAAGCTCAGAGCAAACTCCCATGCCCCCAACACTGTAGCGGAGTGTTATTAAGGTGGGAGGGTCAAACCAGTGTCTCCTGAGTGCTTTAAAGTGATGCTGTAAATGTCCCTCACATAACAAGTTGACCTCCAAGTTGGAAGGCCTTTATAGGCCTCAGTTTCCTCAAATATGAAGAAATAAAGGATTCTTCACTTTTTTGCAAGTTAGAGTCTTCTAAAAGTTATACCATCTCTTCCCAGAAAAAGGAACATAAAAGCAAAATCTGGCCTCCAGGGTAAGGCAGGGGTCCTGGGTGTGTTCACTGACAACAGCAGCAGGTGTCTGTGGAAACTCCCATGTCCCAGGTGCTCTCTGTGGGTGTGGTCCTTCAATTATTGTCACAGTTCCACAAAGGAGGCACGATCACCATCACCCCACACCCCATCTGAGCAAAGGGAAGCCACTTGCTCCCCAGTGGCAGAGCTGGAGATGATACCAGGTAGCTGGCCCAGGAGTCATCTCAAGGGATTGAGAGTCCTGCCTGAGAGGCTCTCAGGCTGTGTGGGCAGCTCCCAAAAGGCCCTGCAGGGGCATTTGAAGAATTCTGCCTTGGCTCTCCCTGGGCAGCAATGTCACCAAAGCCTGCAGATTCTGTGCACCTCTGGGGCCTGCTCCAACTCTGCAGCCTAAACCATTATCCTGGAGCTCCACTCCCCATTCCAACAAGGCACCCAGCATGTGTGGGTGCAGAAGAGCAGAGATCAGATGGAGACACCTTGAAGGCCGCACCACCAACTGGACACGAGGTGCGGAAAGCAGGCTGGCAAGGGCAGGGATGGGACAGCTGCACTGGCGGCTGCCCCATTTCCAGAATCCAGATCCATTGCTTTGTTGTGTCCATGTGAATCCAGCAGTGGGAGGAGAGGCTTCTGCACTGAGGATGTTTCTACACCTCCACAGGCTGCAGGAAACATGGGCAGAATCACTTTTCCCACAGATCTTGAGCAGCTCAACTGAGGGTCAGTGTCTGGGATGACACCTCATCCCTGTGCCTGCGACTCACCCTTTCAGCTTCAAGGTCCACCACAGAAACATACTACCTTCCCCTCTGGAGGGGCTTAATAGTGTCCCCCCAAAAGATAAGTCCTAACCACAGTGCCTGTGAATGGGACCTTACTTGAAAATGGGGTCTTTGCAGATGTCATTGCATTAGGATTGGGATGAGATTGTCCTGGGTTTAGGATGGGTCCTAAACCCAATGAGTAGTGTCCCTATAAGAAAAGAAGAAGCTGAGACAGACAGGAAGCCACATGATCACAAGGCAGAGACTGGAGTGGTCTATGAGCCATGGGAAGTCAAGGATAGTGGGCAAAGTCCCAGAGGCTGGAGGGGGCCTGAGAGATTCTTCCTCAGGGCCTCCAGAATAAACCCACCCTGCCAATACCTCGATTCCACGCTTCTGGCCTCCAGAGCTGTGAGAGAGTAAATTTCTGTTGCCTGAAGACCCCCAGCCTGTGGTACATTGACACATACATATGGTTATACTTTGCCCTGGTGTGATGGATTACTTGAAAAGAAGTGGGTTTATGTCACCTTCTGGTAGGAAAGCTCTGAGATCTAGAACTGACAATGGGACCTTTTTGTGTTTGTTGTTGTTGTTTTTGAGATGGAGTCTGTCACCCAGACTGGAGTGGAGCAGTGTGATCATACCTCATTGCAGCTTCAACCCCCTGGCTCAAGCAATTCTCCCACCTTAGCCTCCAAAGTAGCTACATGGGCACCACCATGCCCAGCTAATTTTGAAATATTTTATAGGGACAGGGTCTTGCTATGTTACTCAGGTTGATCTTGAACTCCTAGGCTCAAGTGATCCACCTGCCTTGGCTTCCCAAAGTTCTGGGATTAGAAGCATGAGACACTGTGCCCAGCCTGAAGGGGCCTTTTAATGGAAGGAATTGTCATTACACTGTATCCAAGGAGCTCCAGCCTCAAGAAAACATTGCTCAACAGGAAAGCTAACATGGGAGGGATTTTGCCAAGAACCATCACATGTTAATTTAGTTGCTTACACAAAAGGTATTCTGTTTCTTAACTTTTTATCTCATTGTTCAATGTTTTTATTTCTTTTCTTTTTTTTTTTTTTTTTTTTTTTTGAGATGGAGTCTTGCTCTGTTGCCCAGGCTGGAGTGCAGTGGTGTGATCTTGGCTCACTGCGAACTCTACCTCCCAGGTTCGAGCGATTCTTCTGCCTCTGCCTCCTGAGTAGCTGGGATTACAGCCACATCCCACTGCGCCTGGCTGATTTTTGTATTTTTAGCAGAGACAGGGTTTCACCATGTTGGCCAGGCTGGTCTCAAATTCCTGACCTCATGATCGGCCCACCTTGGCCTCCAAAGTGTTGGGATTACAGGTGTGAAGCACTGTGCCCAGAATTTTTTCTTTTTTTAAAACATGGTTTCACTCTGTTGCTGAGGCTGAAGTGCAGTGGCATGGTAAGAGCTCACTGCAGCCTTCACCTCCCAGGCTCAAGCAGTCCACTCACCTCAGCCTCAGCTGGGACTACAGATGTGCACCACCACCCTGACCACTGAATTTTTTTATTTATTTTTTTTTACTTTTTGTACAGATGAGCTTTCACCATGTTGCTCAGGTTATTCTCAAACTCCTGAGCTCAAGCAATCCACATGCCTCGGCCTCCCAAAGTGCTGGGATTACAGGCATGTGCCTCCACACCTGGCCTTTATTTCAATATTCTGTTTCAGTGTTTTACATTGATCACCTAGCTAGATCCCAGTTTGTCTTGTGCACTACTGTGCCAATGCAGAGTATATGCTAAGACAGAAAGTCCTTTGGATATTTAGGTTAAAAAACATAAAGAGTTCAAAATAGTACTAGTAATTTCATCCATACACAAAAGGACAAAGGCTGGACAGAGATATGGAGGAATAAGTACTTTATGTGGTTATTTGGGTTATCCAATTATGTGTAATTTTGCATCCTTTGCCATTTCAGTTTGTATTGCTATAATCATTTTGATAACAAATGAAAATCAAATAGCATCCCCCATCAAAAAAAAAAAAAAAAAAAAACCCCTTTCAACTCCCTGTAGTGAAATCCATGTCATTAAGCGAGAATGGGAAGAAATAAAGCCAGAGGAACACAGGTTCATAACAGAGACCCCCACAGCAGGCAGGACAGCACAGTGGGCAGCCAAGACCTGTGTACCCAAGGACCCTCAGGCTGCAGGCAGGAAAGTGTGGCAGGCAGCCCGGCCTGCATCTTCGGGGCCATGTTCCCAAGGCCCGATGTTTAGTGCCCAATTTTCCTAAAGGACAGAACTAAAGTTTAAGACTCCACCTTGAAATATAACAGAAGCTAATCCTCTGGAATACTCTCTGCAGAGCCTTGCTCAGGCCCATTCACCACTCAGACCTGACTCATGGACTCCTTCGCTCAATCCACTCAACAGGCGGAACACGGACTGAAGGCCAGCTGCACATCGTCCAAGGCACCAGAGAGCAGAGATCAGACACCACAGCCAGCCTCATCTCACCAGGCCCTCGCTCTGCTGGGGTAGGAATTTCAGGCAAAGATGCCACACATGTACAGGAACAGAGAGAATTTAGTATCAAGTGTGGGTACTCAGGTAACAGAGGGGAAAAAAAGGGAACCTCAAGGCCTCAAGGAGGCAGCAACTCAGGAAGCAACTCCCATGCCTTGAGCTGTGGGAACAAAAGGAAGATGTTGAAGTCATTAGAATTTAGAAACTTAGAGGAGGGCCCCCACAGAATGGAAACTGAGACCTTTGAGGGAGGCTCTGCTGGTGTCTGAGCTGGGAGGGAGACCCTGGAAAGCCTGGACTCACCAGGACAGGGCACCAGTCTGCCAGAGCAGGCAGTTTTGAGAGCTGCAGAAACTGTAAGCTGGAATCAGCTGCTGGAGGGTGGGAGGCCGTGACACTTCAGTGTAGCTACCTACAAGGGCAGAGCCAGGCCGCACCTGCAATCTCACCACGGAGCTCTCTCTAGTGTCCCCTGTGGCAGGGATGGAGAAAGGCACCAGCTGTCAAAGCAGGAACATGGTCTTCAGGTCTCAGCACTGCAAAGCTGAGCACAGAAAAGAGTGTGGAGTTGAGAGGCGACAACTTCATAACTGACTGAGGCAGAAGACAGACCATAAGCAAACAAGAGAGTAGATGCTTCCTTACACGATGAGCTGTGGGAGAAGGAAACTGCAGGCAGGGAGGAGCTGGAGTGAGGGGCTGCTGGGTGGGCTGAGATGGATGGATGCATTCAGACCTCGGGAGTGTTCCTGGCGCCAGCTATGGGCAGACAGTGGAAGCAGCCTTGTGTGCTTCTGGCCAGCAAGGAGGCATAAGGCTTGCCCACCAGAGGCAAAGAGCAAAGTCAGAAGAGGACAAGCAAACCAGGTAGAGCCTATGTAAAGGGCTGGGGATCAGGAGAGGAGGGAAGACAGAAAGCATGCACAGCCTCTCAGGATGTTTTCTCAGCTGCAAAGGAGAGTAGAGAACGGGGCTAAGCTGGAGTGGACAGGAAGTCAAGGAGCTGTCTGTGCTTGTGTGCTCAAGGGCTGTCTAGTACCGGAGGCAGAGTCCTGAGGATACAGGACAGCAGGGACAGTTAACAACAAAGTCCTTGAGTGGAAAGAAGGGCTGGAATGCACTGCCCCAGAAGCAGTCGACCTTTCCCAGCCTGCATGCAGTCTTCAGATGCTTCCAGAATCCAGACCAGAGGCCCCCAAACTAGATTCTCAAACCATGGCCAACAAATGACCCTCCCTATCCTAGTGTGCAAATGGGTGACAGCACATACCCTTGGGTCAGAAAAGGCTTTACTACCCACTCCCCAGACCCCAGCAGGGATCTCTCTGCAGTTTAGAAGCATTTGAGAAGCCAAATCCCAGAGCACTGATCCCTAACATCAGCATCCCACTCTGGTGGCTTTTCTCTGTTGGGAATGTTCTCTCCATCCAACCTCAGCCTTTCTTCTGAAGTAAAGAAGAGAAAACCCATAAAAATGAAGCCTCTAGGCTGGGCGCAGTGGCTCACATCTGTAATCCCAGCACTTTGGGAGGCCGAGGTGGGAGGATCACGAGGTCAGGAGATCGAGACTATCCTGGCTAACATGGTGAAACCCCATCTCTACTAAAACGGTACAAAATATTAGCCGGGCAAGGTGGTGGGTGCCTGTAGTCCCAGCTACTCGGGAGGCTGAGGCAGGAGAATGCATGAACCCGGGAGGCAGAGCTTGCAGAGAGCTGAGATCGCGCCACTGCATCTCCAGCCTGGGCGGCAGAGCGAGACTCCATCTCAAAAAAAAAAAAAAATGATGTGAAGCCTCTAGTTCCATGCTTAGGTTGAACTCTGAGGTTCACTGGCATTGCTGTGAACCTTGGGAGTTTAGAGTATAGTCTCAGTTCTTAAAGCAGAAGTCGGGTGTGTTTATCGATCACTGTCTTTTTGAGCCAGCATCTACTGAAAGAAACCAGAACTCAGCTTTTGCAATTCCACCTCTCCACTCAGACCAGCCACTGCAGGCCACTTCGATCTCCATCAGAAAACCCTCAGCCTAAGAATCCGCTCTCAAGGAACAATGAAAGGAGACAGTACATTCCTAAGAAGCAGGAAACACTTCAGTGAGTTCCTTCAAGGCACTGTTTATATGGCCCTTCCCATGCATGACCCATGAATACTACATGCTTTTTGTCTACCTTCTCCCAATGCCCAACCCACCCTGAGCACTCACCAAGGCACGGGAAGAACAATAAACACAGCCATCCCAAGACTCCCTGGAAACCATGGGGCCCTGGACTGCAGAAGCCCACGGTGAGGCTGCCATGACAGACTGGCTCTGAGAAAGGCCCGACAGACTGGTGCTGTGCATCTGAGGAGAAACTTTTACCCTCTCTGGACCCTGACTCAATGCTTGGGATGGTGTTTGGAGGGGCCTTGCACTACAGTCACAATGCCAGAATCAGGCCTGGTGTGTAAATACACAGGGTACACATCCGCCTTAACAGCTATGACCAGGCCCAGAGGCAAAATCAGAAAAATTCTAAGTTAAGCACAACTTTTGCTGTGAGTGCTTGTGCCCCCGGATTCGTGCATTGAAACCCTCATCCCAAAGCGATGCTCTTTGAGGGCAGGGCCTGTGGGAGGTAGTCAGGTCATGGAGGTGGAGCCCTCCTGGTGGGCTGAGCATCCTTGGAAGGGGCATGAGAGTGCTGCTTCCTCTCTCCCTCTGTGCCCTGGGAGGACAGGAGCCAGTCATCTGCAAACCAGGAGAGCCCTCATCAGAGCTCAAACCTGCCGCTGCTGCCATCTTGGACTTCTCAGTTCCAGAACTGTGAGAAATGAATGTTTGTCCAGATCCCCAGTCTATGATATTTTTGTTATAAGAGCCCAAATGAAGATAGCCTTCTAGTCAGTAACATGAGGACACGATGTTCACACTTGGGCAGAGGATTATCCGAAGGCTTCATTTCTATGACTGCCCCGTTCTAACCCACAGTGTTCCTTAGCTCGCTGGCAGCTTCTGGTGGGTGAAGACATCAGTACAGCTGCACGTGCACAGTGTTCTTTAATAAGGACAGTTTGACATAAAACCAGGAAAATATTCACACAATTTTATTTGAACTTTTGCAAAATCTCTAAAAGCACCTTTATTCTTGGAGATCTGAGGAACATAGATCAAAACCCACCCCTACACATGATTTTTTAACTTTTCCACTTTACAGATGGATAAAGTCCCACCTCAAGTAACCGAGTCATGTACGGGAGGCTGCCATGTCCCCTAGGACACAGTCATGCTTGACCCACAGAGCACTCCCACAGCACTAGAGGGCAGACACCTCAGTCAGGAGTCACCTAAGCCCAGCCACCGCCAAACAACTGGCTCACTACAAGTCTACCAGGAAGAGAAGCACAAGGACGCAGCCGGACTCCCACCACGGAGCACACTCAGCCTCCCCCACAGCCCCAGGCCTGCACAGAGCACGTCCTGCAGCCCCCAGGGGCAGGAGGAAGTGGACCCATCTTCGCCCCCTCATACCTCATCAGGGAGTCTGCAGAAGCTGAAGGAAGGTTCTACGTGTCTGCTTGTCAAGTGCACGAGAGAGCGAGCTGCGAAGGGCCACAGACAGAACGGGTGCAGAGAAAGTCCCTGACATAGACCACGGGGCAGGGGCCTGCAGTTCCCACTAGATGGACAGGCACTGCAGTGGGCACCAGGCTCTGCTCCTGGCCCAGAAGGCGAATCACACGCACTGGGGCTGGGCACAAGCCCGAGCTGATGAGGTTCTGTGAACAGCGGGCTTGCCACCCACAGGACGGGACGGGGATGCCTCATTTCCAGCAGGCACGGCTTGAAGGACCTATCATGAGCAGACGGTGGCTGTCCAGCAGAGCACAGGAAGAGCCACCACACCCCAGCCAGGGTGCACTCACCAATCCCTCAGCTGGACAGGAAGCAGCAAGGCCCATGTGGGCTCCCTCCTGCCCGTGCAGCGGAGCCTTCCAGCCACAGGTTGGCTCCTGTTTCACCAGCTGTCACCAAGCGAGGCTTCAGTTTCCAAAATATTGTTCAACAAAAATGAAAAGGGGCACCACTGAGTGTAGAGAAGCACACGGAGAGATGTGGGATGAAGCCCACAAGAGGCCCGCCTGGCCAGGCGCAGGTGGCGCCATCAGTAGGCATGGGAGGCCCTGCCCACCCTTCACCAGCTCTGCCATACTCTGGTCCTCCAGGGCAGAGAGGGCAACTCACACCATGATCCTGTGGTGTGGAATGCTCCTTGTGCCCTGGGCTTCTGCTCTCCACAGGGCATATTTGCAGAAATCTAATGGGAGGGAAGCCAGGGTCCCATGGGCCACAGACCAGGAAGGGCAGAGCCTGCCCTCCAGGTACCTTTGGAGGCACCTTTGGAGGGAGGTGTTGGGAATACCGGCAGTTGAGGATCCAAACCTGAGTGGGGACCCAGAGACAGTGAAAACCAACCCAGGTCAGCACCCGGGACTACGGGAGCCAGAAGAAGCCAAACGAGCTTGGAAAGGAGGCAAAAGAAGAGGTCAGACCAGGGGTCCAAGGCTCTAGGCAGGGAGCACCCCAGCCACAGGCTGCCAAGAGAGGCCTGGGTCCTTCCCCTGCTCTGGGAAAAGCACCACCACCCCCCACCCCCCACTCCCTGAGCCAGGGAGTGGCTCCTCCCTGACGCCTCTGTTCCCACCACATGCAGCCCCTCAGCAAGGCCTCCAGGACAACCACAGAGCCCAGGCTTCAGGCTATCTGCCCTACCCCGGGGACCCGGTCCAAGGCCGAGCCACTGTCTCCCATGAGCAACTGCCACAGTCTCTGCCACCTCCCTGCTGCTCCGCTGTCCAGCACACTCACCTCTCTACGGCACAAACACAAGCCCATCTCTTCCCTGATGTCAGCTCCATCTGCAGACTCATCCCACCCACACTGTCCCTCCGCCTGGGCCTCCCGCTGCGCTCAAAGGAGGCCTCCTCAGCCTGCCTCCCGCCTGCCCCGCCCCTACCCCACCCAGTCCCCCACGCCCTGCTCCTCCTCATCCCGCAGACAGCCGTGCTCTTGCCTCCTCTGCCTTCAAGAGTGCCAAGCATCTGACCCAGAGAGCTTCTTCCGCATCATCAGACCCGTTGTCCCTCACTGCCCCAGGCTAAACCCAGCCTTGCTCTTCCTGCTGGCCCTCACGTCCCCCTCGCACCACAACTCTGTGACAACTCTGTGACCCTGTGTCCATCAGCTCCCCTCCTGTATTCCAGGAAGGCAGAGGGGCATCTGCCCCAGTAACCCCTCTCCCGGCATGCTTCCCCACGAGGCCCTAAGCAGTCCCTGTTGTGTCGCTCCTGAGTGGCCAGCCCCATGTAAGAAGCGAGGCCTGGAGGTGGCCCTGGAGTGCTCACTCTCAGCTGCTCCTGCACACACCACAGAGAGAGGGGACAGGACGCCTGGGCCTTAAGGAGAGGGTAGGAAGGACGACAGGGGCCGAGCTAGGTGTTGGGAGGTTCGAGACCCATGTACTAGAGAAAAGCAGACACACACTGGATGGGGCTTTTGGAAGCTGGAAGCAGAGGGTGGGAGCGGGCCTGGGAGGCTGGAGGGAGCTGAGGAAGCCTCCATCGCCTGTAGGCCGCTTGGAGCCCTGCTGAGGAGAGCCTGCCCTGCTCCACTCTGGAAGAACCCGCGGATTCTGAAAGAATACCATCTGCGAGGACAACCTCCCAAGCCGTATGCACACGCTCCCGAGTCATGGGAAATGCACAGAGCTATGTTTACAGGGGCCTGGCAGAGAGCCACGAGGCAGCCCCACGATGTGGTGGTAAAATTTTGGACAGAGCACAGACTGGTTTCAGGAATATTCTTCCAGAAGGCCAAGGCTCCCAGATGGAGCAGAAGCAAAGCTGTACATTTTCAGGTGTCTATGTCAGCTCGGTGCCAAGAAAGAACATCAGGGAGCAGGCCCACTCTGACCATAAGCGAAGCCATCTCTGCCACTGGAGCCCCCAGTCACACCCCGGAGGCTGGCATGGCTGCTGCAGGCTCACAGAGAGCCTCGAGATCCTCCTGAGAGGGAAAATCAACAGCTGCTTCTGGAGAGAACAAGGAAACCTGGGGATCCATGGGGTTGAGGGGATTCAATCAACCCACGTACAAATCCCCAGCTGCAGCTGACTGTGGAGTGGGTCTGAGCACAGGATGCACCTGTGACCTTCCACCCTCTCTTGATGAAAATAAGACCATCATCAATATCTCCATTATTTAATGGGGCTGTGGAGAATGTAATAAGACGCATGCCAAGTGCAAAGCACATGAGTGAATGTGCAGGAAGTCTCAGCTTCCTCCCATGTCTGGCCTGAAAGAGCAGCATCCACCCTCTGAGTCTAGGTGTGCAGAGAAGCCAAGGTAGAGCTTGAAGAGCCCTCCATGATGGAGAGCCAGATGAAATTCAGTTTATGATTTCTTTTCCTAAATCTATATGGGACTAAAGAAGAAAGCAAAAGAGGTCCGCAGCCAGGGTCCTCGTAAGAGTCTGAACTCAACAATTCATCTCTTGAGTAGTTACGCTGGCCTCACATCCAGGCAGAGCTTTCCAGTCTAAAGGGTGCTCCTGCACACATGATTGTACTTAATCTCCACAGTAATCTAACACAAAAGCAGTGCCACCACTAGGTCCCCAGGTTCCAGATGAGGGAACAGCTCAGCAGGTCACAAGCCCTGCTGAGGTCTCCATTTAAACCCGAGCCCTGTCTACCTCGCAGGTGCTTCCTGCAGGGCCAGCCCCAGCCCCACCTCTGTGATGAGCATGTGAGCTCCAGCAGCACAGGTGGACACTAGGAGGTGAGAGAGGGTACAGTCACTCCTCCTTGGCTCCTGCCCACTCTGTGCGTAGCTGCAGGCTCAGAAGGGGCAGGAGCAGGGCCCGAGAGAGGGATTAGTTCACTCTCCCAACCCTGTCAGCCCGGGTCACCTGACTCAGCATGATGCACAGCAGTCTTTACGCCTTCTACCTCCAATCTTAAATACCTCCAAGTGTCATTACACCGTTCTCTTTAAAAAAAAAAAAAAAAAATCCAAACAGATACAAAACCAGAGAATGAGAAAAGCGAAGGCGAAAATAATTACCAATCAAAGGAACGGCCCAGGGAGTAAGCTCTAAAGCTGCAGTCTGGCCTCCCCAACGTTGCCTCTGATAGGTAGAAGAAGGCACCATTATGTTAACTTGGCAGCTCACTCCCTCGCTGGGACTGGGGGCTTGAAGAACTGACTCTCGACTTGAGAAATGTCAGGTTTGGGTTGCTTATTTCCTCTTGCACTTTAAGAGCTGACCAAGGCAGAAATGACCTTAAAAAGGCAGGGTTAATGCTTTCTGGGATTTCTGAAGCACTTCTCTGCTTACACAACAAGAGGAGGTGCTGGGTGAATGCCCCAAAGCTTGGGCTGTGGCTGTCAGTTGGAGGGGAAGCAGCCCCTGGACAGGTGAATCAGCAGAAAAGACTCCAACGTGGGTCTGGGGGTGGAGGCCAGTGGGGAGCAGGCTGTCAGGAGACTCCAAATATACCAAGATGAGCAACCACGTCATATTTCCTGTGGCTGAGATGGAAGAGGAGGCAGCAATGTACATCAGCAAGACTTGGACAGACCTGGGTTCAAACCCGGCCTCTGCCACTGACTGGCAGTAGAACTGTGAACCAAGAAGACTGACATTTGCTTTTCAAAACTCTCCTGAGAAAGTATTTTGTGGAGAAACTAATCTATTACCGTACATTTTGCAGAAGCTCCTCTTCCAATCTTCAAGTCACTTGTGTTGATCACTTTCTGAGTGTCTGCTGGGCCCTTCTTGTGAACCAGCTGCTGTGTGCTCCAGGTGGCCACAGAGTGAAAACAGGACACCTCTGCTGCATGGGACTCTGCAGTTTATTTAGTGACAAATAAGGCTCTGGCCCCAAGAAGCAAGAAAAAAGGTCAGATGGGAAAAGCAGTGTCCTGAGGAGGCAAGGTCTGTTCATGAGCGGGGTGGGAATGGCTCTCTGGAAGAGGCATTACTCAAAGTCATAGACAAGGTAGGCCCAGTCAAGGGCCAAGAGTGGATACTGCCTCTGAAGCCAGGGAGACAGAACCACCTGGGGAGCCCGGGGAGCTGGCCTCCAGCTGCAGTGGGATGTCCACAGCCCTGAGAAGAACTACATGGGGTTCAAGAAGAGGTAACGGGACACACAGCAGGTTTCCACATAGAGCCAGATGTGGCAGCCTGCCTCAGGATCCACCTATGGCTGGGGAGTGAAGCCTGCCATGCAACATGCAGCCATGTAGCACCTGCACTGGTGTGGACAACCGGCCAAAGGACCGTGGCCTCTGGGAGAGGGGTAAGGGCAGAAGGCCTCAGAGGTGGAGCTCAGGGTAGGGTGGCCAGGCCAAGCTATCGCCAGCTTTAGAGACTGGGCAAACTCTCATTAAGATCTGATTTTCCACATGCACTATAAATTAACAAAAGGTGTTGCCACAGGACACCCAAAGGTGTTCAAATAGTACCTGGCAAGGGGAGGGTGCAGTTGTGATTGTTGAACAACATTTGAAAGATTCTCATCTAAAAAATTCAGAAAAAATTGTAGGAGTTTCTGAATAGAGAATAGAAAAATAAAGGTCTGCTGTGACTGCAAATAGTTATTTTCTAAAAGTCCATGGAGGAAAGCAGGAGTCTGTCCACAAGTTCTGGCCCTGACCCACCTCAGAGACAGCTACAGGCAGCACGAGGCCAAGAGGACAGAGGGCCATGACCTTCACCTACTGGGAGCTGCAGAAAGGGAGACAGGGAGGAGAAGCAAGTAGGTGGTGCATAGGAAGTATGAGCTTCAGACAGGGTCGTGCACACCATGCTGCGCCACGGTTCACCCAGAAAACCCAGTTCCTGAGCCATTGTTGTGGACCCTACTGCTGTGCACTGCACCACTTGACGAGTGATCTATCACCAACTTGGTAACTTCCCTAGAGGAAGACCCTCGGAATTGACCTCCCACCTTTAAACATCTGCTCCTTCAACTTCTGACTGTTGGGCCCCAGATAACACCAAGCTGCTGGAGCCATCCTGGGATGTGGAGGAGGAAGTGGAAGGAACCTGTTCATGAGTAGACAAGGGCACTCTGCAGCCATCTTCATCGCACTCACAGCAGCCAAGCTAGCACCACCAACAAACTCCCATTCCATCCTCAAAGCAGTCAGGGAGCCTGCTGCCCTGCTCCATGCCAAGGCATCGCCCAGGCTGCCTGACTGACAGCAGAGAAAATGAGACTCCAGTGGGAGAGCATCTTCCCATGAGCTTCACGTGGTTCTCAGGCATTAACTAACCTTTCTAAATCATTTGCTGAATATTATTTTATTGAGATAATATTTGCATAAAATAAAACTCATCATTTTAACCATCTTAAAGTATACAAGGCAGAGATATTTAGTATATTCACAATGCTCTCCAAACATCAATGCTACCTAATTCAGAAAGATTTTCATCATCTCCAGAAGACACTCCATGTCCATTAAGCAGCCACTCCACCCCCAGACAAGAAAAACCACCAATCCATATTTTGTCCCTATGGATCTGGCTATTCTGGCCTTTCCTAGGAATGGCATCAAGCGGTGTGTGGCCCTCTGTGCCTGGCTGTGTTCAGTTAGCACCGTGTTCTCAAGGCATTTCTGTTCTGTGGCATGCACGCATCCGCACTGCATTTCCTTTATGGCTCAATGATACCCCACTGGATGGACAGACCAACTTGGGTTTTTCCCTCTCTTGGCTATGAATACTGCTGCTATGAACAGTGATATACAGGTGTTTATGTAAATGTAAATGTGTTTTTAGTTCTCTCAAGTACACACTTAGAAGTGGACATTACATGCCACTACTTCACACTTACTTCCCAGGCACCGCCTCTAAAGCTGATGTTTTATGTTTATACATACAGCGTTCTATGATTTTGTTCCATTCTGGAATAATACTCAGTAATATAGAAGGGAAGAAATATAGGTCTGTGCCCTTACAATAGGCTGGGGTACTGAAAACCTCTGCTGGGGAACATTGTATTTACACATGAATATTTCCAAAGACACGCTCGTATCATCATGTATGTGTGTGTGTTTATTTACCTATCTATATCTGTCTATATTCATACAGAGTAATACTATAGAAAATAGAAGTATTGATAGGTGGAGGCAGTGAAAATAATATAAAAAGAAACTTCCATACATGTGAAGACATATGTGCCCTATAAGTTATATCCACAATAATACACAAATAAAGGTATACTCTGACATACATCCTGCTGCATTTCATATATACTAGAAAACCATTCATTTTTGTTGCTCTTCTGTGAGTAGAAAACATATTAAGGCCAAAGCATCATTCATTGCCACATTGATGTTAATCCTTCCTCCTCTGGTGAGCACCAGGCCAGAGATGAACCAGCCCCAGTCCAAAGACCCTCACCCAAATCTGAGAATGCTGACGACTTCTCTTCAGGCTTTTCATCAGGACAGGAGCTTTATTATTTTTTCTATAAATGTGTGATGTAGGAATACACTCCTGTCATTAATTTTTGCTGGCTGGAGAAAGGTCTTTTTTGTTATGGGAAGAAAAGCCTAGATCTATTCCCTGAAAATAGACTGTTGTACTGAGAGTAAATGTTAGGGTGCACGGTACCTGGGCAAAAGACAACAGGCTGGGGTCAAAATGCACTCTAGGGCCAAAACTGGCTGTTTCAGTCAGGCCAATTGTTCTTTTTGTCAAAGGCTTTACCCACCGATGTTAGCCAGCTCTTCCCAGTCCTAGCTGGATGAACAGAACCCCACTGGGCTGGTTTCCTGAGCCCTTGAATTAAAAACACCTGGGTGCCAGGTAACACAGACTTTGTCACAGGTAGGAGAATGGAGTATGGTGTGTGGCTTGGATTAGATTCACTTGTAGTGAGCTAATTGGCCAATTGGATTCACTTGGGCTGGAGCAGCAGCGATGACCACTGACCTAGTTTTTTATGGGGCTTTCGTTTGTATATAGATAGGCACATAAGTAAACACACACATACAGCATTATATGTCTATGTAATGCTCATTTGTAAGTATGTCTGTGTAAAAAAGCCCCAAATAAAATCTGTTAAAGGTCATTTCAAGTTCCAGCCCCTGCAGCCCAGATGAGTCAAATCAGCCAATTAGCTCAGGCCAGGTGAGTCCAGTCAGCCAATGAGGTGACTTGGGACTGCTGAAGCATCAAGCCAGGCCAACAAGAATGGATGCAAAGAACACAGACATCCCTCAAGAAGGAGCGCAGGGCCCTGAGGTGCTGAGCAGGACATGGCGCCTTATATGGCAGCACAGCTTGCTCACTTCCTGGACCTTTTGTCTGAAGGTGAAGCTTTATCTTTATATGGACAACATTCTGTGGTTGTGTTCCATCCTGGGATGGTATTGAACCGTATAGGAGAGAAAAAAGACAAGATCTGTGCCCTTAGGATAAGCTGGAGTATTGAAAACATCTGTTGGGAAATATTCAATGTATACTGAATATTTCCATAAGCATCTCATATAATACTCTATGCCTGTGTTTATCTGTCTATATCTATATCCATATATGTGTATATCTATCAATATTCATACAGAGTAAAAGAGATACAAGGTAAAAGTATTGCTAGATATTAAAATAATAATATAAAAAAAGCTTCCATACATGTAAAGACCTATGTGCTCTATAAATGATATCTACAATAGTACACAAATGAACATATACTCTAAATACATCCTGATGCATTCAATGTATACTAAGGAATGATTGATCTTTTCTCCTCACTTCTTTCAGCAGTAAATTCACTAAGGCCATGGGAGTCATTCACTGCCAGGTCAGTCATGACCCTTTTCTTTCCAGTAGACACCAGGCCAGAGATGAACCAGACCTAGTTCCAAAGGCCTTCACCCAATTTTGTTTGTTCGTTTTTTGAGATGGAGTCTCATTCTGTCACCCAGGCTGGAGTACAGTGGCATGATCTCAGCTCACTGCAACTTCTGCCTCCCAGACTTAAGTTATTCTCTTGCCTCAGCCTCCCAAGTAGCTGAGATTACAGGTATGCACCACCACACCCGGCTAATTTTTTGTATTTTTAGTAGATACAGGGTTTCATCATGTTGGCCAGGCTGGTCTCGAACTCCTGACCTCAGGTGATCCACCTGCCTTGGCCTCCCAAAGTGCTGAGATTACAGGCATGTGCCACTGCACCCGGCCTGACAAGTACACTCTTGTTGTTCAGGGTTGGTTGCTGGAGAAGGGTCTATTTGGGTAAAGAAAAAAACTCTAAGTCTGTTTCCTGAAGATAAACTGCAGCACTGAAAGCAAATGTGAGGAAACATGGTTCCTTGGCAAAAGTCAACTAGATTAGAGTGAACATGTGCCCAAGTGCCAAAGGTGGCCCTATTGGCTCTGTGCATCAAAGACTACACCTACTGGTGTGGCTGTATGGCCATACAGCTTAACGGTCCTAGCTGGATGGCCATAACACCACTGGGCAGGTTTGAGGAGCTCTTGAATTAAAGAAAACCTCAGGTGCCAAATAACAAAGGCTTTTTTATAGGTAGAAGAACGGGAAGTGGTGTGTGGCTCAAATTGAATTCACTTAGACTGAGCTAATTGACTGATTAGAAACATCTGGGATGGAGGGGCTGGAAACAAAAAAGACATCTGACCTAGGTTTCTCTTGGAGCTTTTCTTTGTAGATATTTGTATAAATAGAAAGACCCATAAACACACACACAGGATTATATGAGTATGTCTATGTAATGTCAATTTTGTGAGTATGTCTGTAAAACCCAGATGAAAACTAGGTCAAAGGCTTCTTCCAGTTGCATCCCTCCAGTTCAGGTGAGTCTAATCAGCCAATTTGCCCAGCCCAGGTGAATCTGTTCAATTAGCTCAGCCTAGGTAAATCCAATCAGCATATTAGCTGAATTGGAACTGCTTAACAATCAAGGCAGGCCCACAATGGCGGATATTAGGAATGCAGGCCTACATCCAGAAGGGAATCAGGGCCCTGAACTGTTAAGGTGGACAAAAAACCTTAAGTGGAGGCCAGGCGCAGTGGCTCATGGCTGTAATCCCAGCACTTTGCGAGGCCAAGGCAGGTGGATCATCTGAGGTCAAGAGTAGGAGACCAGATTGTCCAGCATGATAAAACCCCACCTCTACTAAAAATACAAAAATTAGTCGGGCATGGTGGCAGGCACCTGTAATCCCAGCTACCTGGAAAACTGAGGCAGAAGAATCACTTGAACCCAGGAGGCTGAGGTTGCAGTGAGCAGAGATTGTGCCACTGCACTCCAGCCTGGGCAGAGCAAAACTCCATCTCAGGAAAAAACAAAAATAAAAACCTTAAGTGGCAGTAGCAGTACTGCCAGGTTACCTGCCAGGCCTTGCTCCTAAAAATGAAACTTTATGTTAATACATACAATGTTCTATGGCTGTTTTTCATTCTAGGATGGTATTGAGCCCTATAGGAAGGAAGAAAGACTAAGTCTGCACCCTTAGGAAAGTCAGGATTACCGAAAATGTTTGTTGGCAAGTATCAAGGTATACATGCATATTTACATAGAAATACACATATATTTCTGTGTGTGTGTGTGTATATACATATCTATATCTTTATGTATCTATATTCATACAAGATGCAGATATAGAAGGTAGAAGTACTGATATTTTTAGATCCTGACAGTAATATCAAACGTCCATCCATGAAGAGGCCTGTCTGCCCTATAAACTGTATCTATAATAGTAAACAAATGGAGGTACACTGTGACATACATCCTGCTGCACTTAATGTATGCTAAGGAGCCATTTGTCCTTGTTGCTCTTTTCTGTCAGCAGAAATGCACTAAGGCCATGAGAGCCACTCACTGCTAGGTCAATGTTGACCTTTTCCTTTCTTATGAACACCAGGTCAGAAATGAACCAGCCCCAGCTTATGGCCCTAACACAAATTCACAAATAATGACTCCTTATTAGGGCTCCCATCAAGACAGGAGCTCTTCTTTTTTTCTATGAACATGGAACATAGGAGTACAGTCTTGTCTTTTGGTTTTGGTGATTGGAGAAGGGTCTTTTGGGGTAGGGCAAAGAAAGTATAGGTTTGTGCCCTGAAGGTAGACTGTGGTACTAAAAACAGATGTCAGGGAATGTGGTACTCAGGCAAAAGACAACCAGGCCAGAGTCAACGTGTGCTGTACTGCCAAAAGAGGCTCTGAAAGACCAGGCCAATGATTCCTTTTTCTGAAGGCTACACCCACCCTCTGGTGTCAGCCAGCTCTGGCCAGTCCTACCTGGGTAATAAGAACCCTACTGGGTGATCTGATGAGCACCTGAATTAAAAACACAAGTGTCAGATAACAATGACTTTTTCCACAGATACAAGAATGGGAAGTGATGTGTGGCTCAGACTAGATTTATTTGGTCTGAGGTAATTGGCTGATTGGGTTCTTCTGGGATGGAGGGGCTCGAAGTGGAAGTGATCTATGACCTAGTTTCTTTGGGGGCTTTTTGTTTTAGATATAGACATGAATAGATACATAAACAATCACACATATACAGGGTTATATGACTATGTAATGTCCACTTGTGAGTATGGCTATGTAAAAGCAGCCCAAATAAAACCTAGGTAAAAGGCCATTTCTGTTTCCATCCTCTCCAACCCAGGTACATGTAATCATTCAATCTGCTCAGCCCAGCTAAATCTATTCAGCCAATTAGCTCAGCATAGGTGAATCCAATCAGCTCATTAGTCGAATTGGCAGTACTGAAGGATCAAGCAGGATCTCAGCAGTGGAAATGAGCAGTGCAGGAATCCACCAAGGAGAACAGGGCCCACTGTGCTAAGCTGGGCATGCCTTACATGGCAATACTGCCAGCTTACTTGCCAGGCATTGCCCCTAAAGGTGAAGCTTTGTTTATGTTCATACATACAACATTCCATGGCCGTGTTCTATTCTGAGATGGTATAGAGCCACATATGACAAAAGTCTAGTTCTGCATGCTTATGATAGGCAGAATTATTCAAAATGTATGTTGGTGAACATTGTATGTATACATGAATATTTACAGAGACATACTTATATAATCCTGTATGTGTGTTTTTATCTACTTATCTCTACATCAACCAATCAATATTTAGATAGAGTCTAAATAGAAAGGGTAGATGTATTGATATTGGTACTGATAGTAATATAAAAAGAAACTTCCATACATGGTAAAGGATTATCTGCCCTATCACCTACACCTACAAATAAACAAATGGAGATCCACTGTGGCATACATCCTGCTGCAGTCAATGTACACTAAGGAACCACTGGCCCTTGTTGCTCACTTCTGTGAGCAGAAAATGCACTAAGGCCATGAGAGTCACTCATTAGCAGGTCAATGTTGACGCCTTCCATTCTGGTGAACACAAGGCAGAGATAAACCAGCCCCAGCACAAAGGCTCTCACACAGATTTGAGAGTGCTGACTCATTTTCATTAGGGCTCCCATCAAGACAGGAGCACTTTCTTTTTTCTATGAACAGGTGACACAGGAGTACACTTTTTTCAGTTTTGGTGGCTTGAGAAGTGTCCTTTCATATAGGAGAAGAAAAGCCTAAGTCTGTTCTCTGAAAGTAGGCTTGGGTACTGAACATAAATGTCAGGGAATGTGGTACCCAAGCAAAAGACAACCAGGCCAGAATCATCAGTCACTGAAGTACCAAAAGTGACACGTGTCTGCCAGGTCAAAGAATCATTGTGTTGAATGCTACACCCACTGGTGTCAGCCAGCTCTGCCCAGTCTTAGCTGGATGGCTAGTACCCCACTGAGCTAATCTGATCAGCTCCTGATTTTAAAACACTTGGGTACCAGGTTAGGCGGACATTTTCACAGGTGCAAGAAAATTGGGAAGTCATGCGTGGCTCTGGTTTGATTTACTTTAACTGAACTAACTGGCTGAATTGATTCACCTGGGCTCAAGGGGATTGACAGAAAAATGACTTCCGACCTAGGTTTTTTCTGCTTGGCTTTTTTGGTAGATATATATAGGTACGAAGGTATATAAACACATACACATATACACATACATTATTATATGAATGTCTATAATGTCCATTTGTAAATATTTCTATGTGAAAAAGTCACAAATGCAAATGAGGTAAAAGTTATTTCCATGTCCTCCAGCCCCAATGAGTCAAATCAGCCTTTCCATTGTGTTTGGGTGTGAGATTCAGAATCTCACCTGATTAGGCTGTGTCCTTGTGTGAGGGTGACAATCCTAAGTGTTGGTTGGATGTGCACATCAGAGCCACAATCTCACCTGTGTGCTGGGTCCTGTTATGACACTCTGTACCATCCAAGGGCTTTATACAGTAGGCATGGGAGTCACAATTCTCTCTGTGGCCTTAGTACAGAAATGAGTCACCATTCCACCTGTGGACCAGATCCATGTATGAGTCACAATTCCACCTTTTGACTGCATCTGGATGTGAGATTGAAAACCTCAGCAGCAGGCTGTGTCCATATGTGAGGGTGACAATCCTAGCTGTTGGCTTGGTGTGCATAGAACAGTTACACTCTCACCTATGAGGTGGGCCCTATTATGACACTCTGTACCACTTGAGGGCTTTATACAGTAGGTAAATGAATCACAATGTTCTCTGATACTTTCATATAGCTATGAGACTCATGATCTTACCTGTGTTCCTAGTCCAGGTATGAGAATCAAAATCTCTCCTACTAGCTGGGTCCAGGTTTTAGAGTCATCATATGGCCAGTGAGCTGAGTTCAGAAATGAGTCACCACACCCCACTGTGGGCTGTGCCAATGCATGAGGGTAAAATCACCTAGATGCCAGGCCCAGGTGTATGTCACAATCTCACCTGTGGGCATGGCCAAGGTAGGAGTCACCCAGGTGCTGGGCCCCTGTATATGTCATAATCTGACCTGTCAGCCAGGCCCAGGTAGAGTCAAATAACCTAGGCTCTGCACCATTGCACCCAGGTAAGACAGCCAAATCACCTAAGTCCTAGACCCAGGTAGGAGAGTCAAATCAAAGCTTCACCAAAAACAGTACATTTTCTCTCTGGAATACATGTCACATTCCTCTTTTTTATTAACATAAAACTCCCAACCTTCTGTTTTTTGGATATACCAAAGACCACCCAATCTGCATGTATGCCTCAAATTGCAATTCTTTCTTAACATTAAATTTAGAGATTCATCTCTACATCTTTATTTTGATTTCAACAGCCCTTTGATTCATTGGCATGTATGTTGTGTCATGTGTGACGTCAGCTCTAAATTGTTTTGGTTTGGTTCATGTTTTTGTATATAGATATCATTGGGAAAGGCACTTTTGTGCAGGCAGTCTTTGGACCTCTGCTTTGCCAAATAATGTGTCTTGAGCCTGGAACATGTTCTTACCAAGAGATAAAGTGCTGGAGTTACTGCTTTGTGAAGGGATATCTTTCTCTGCTCTTAGCTTAAAGTAGCCTTTTTATTCTTAAGCACATATGCTAATCGCTCTCAGGAAGCCCCAGATTGCTATAATTAATGTTCCTTTCTGTAATTTTATTTGCTTTATAAGTCTATCTTTTCCAGTTTTTTTGTTTTGTTTTGTTTTTTTGTGGTTTTTTTGAGACAAGTCTCAATCTGTTGCCCAGAATGGAGTGCAGTACCACGATCTCAGCTCACTGCAACGTCTGCCTCCCAGGTTTAAGCAATTCTCCTGCCTCAGCCTCCTGAGTAACTGGGACTACAGGTGCACACCACCACTCCCAGCTAATTTTTTGTCTTTTAGTAGAGATAGGGTTTCACCGTGTTGCCTAAGCTGGTTGTGAACTCCTAAGCTCAGGCAATCCACCCACCTCAACCTCCCAAAGTGCTGGGATTATAGGCATAAACCACCACACCTGGCCACCTTTTCCATTTTTAATACACCCACGCCTGCTTTCTTTTGATTATTGTTTGCATAATATACATTTTTCACTCTTTTACTTTCGACCTACCTGTCATTGAATTTGAAGTGAGTTTTTGTAGACAGAATTTAGTTAGGTCATTTTCGAAAATAATCTTTGTTTCTCCTCACTACTACTACTTAACACACTGTCAATCTCTATCTTTTGATTAGTGTATGTATATTATTTACACTTAAGGCAATTCTTGATACCTTAGAACTTAAGTATGCTATTTTATTATTTTCTGTTTGTTTCCTCTGGTTTTGTTCCTGTTTCTTTACTGTTGTTGTTGTTGTTGTTGTTTTGCCATCCTGTAGGTTAAACATTTTAAAAAATTTTTTCATCTTCATTTATTTATGGTGTTTTAGAGAGATACACACTTTAAGTACGTAGTTTTCATAGTAGTTGCTGTGGATATTATAATATATCTCATTCCACTGATACAAACATTTTATCACTTTGAAGTATGGAAATATTACTCCCATTTAAGTCCTTTTATTTTTTATACTTGTAAACATCATTGCTTTGAATATCAAGTGCTGTTAATAATTTTTGTTTCAAGTATCAAGTATGACATATAAAACTCAAATGGCAATTGTCTATTAAAAACTTCCTTTAGCAAGTCTTTATAATTATGTCTACTAGTGACACATTCCTCAAGAGTGGTATCCCTAACTGCCATTAGGGGGTGTTAAAAGATGACTCTTTCTGGCTACTTCCCGCTGAAAAGAAGTGTCGTGTTGGGAACAGCACTTAGGGCTCCTCCTGGGGTCGATCTACAGTTCCTCAGAAGAAAGGAGTGTCCGTAGGTGCTTCTGTCTGCAGCACCAATTGGTTAGTTTGCTTCTAGATGAAAAGATAAATATTACAAGAAGGTTTAGAATATAGGGTTTGAATATAAGTAGTAAGATTACCATTATTAGTGGGGGTACTATAGGCCATAACCATGATAGTAGAGTTTGATACCTGTTAGCTATTCTAATGGATTATAATACTTGTTTGCCTCCACCAAATGTTGCTGTCTTTACCAGAAATGTTAAGATAAAAATAACATTCTTTACCCAGACACAGTGGCTCATGCCTGTAATCCCAGCACTTTGGGAGGCCGAGGCAGGCAGACCACCTGAGGTCAGTAGTTCAAGAGCAGCCTGGCCAACATGCTGAAACCCCATTTCTACAAAAATACAAAAATTAGCCAGGCATGATGGTGGGTGCCTGTAATCCCAGCTACTCAGAAGGCTGAGGCAGGAGACTCGCTTGAATCGGGGAGTAAGCCAAGATTGCATCATTTCACTCCAGCCTGAGCAACAAAGCAAGACTCCATCTAAAAAAAAAAATAAAGCAACATTCTTTTTAGGATAAATGGCATTAAATTTGGGTGGCTAAAGTAACTTTAGTGTTAACTTTGGCTAAATTTTTCCAGCAATTATCAATCCTTTCACAATTTCCACAGACCATTTATGACATGCTTAAACTTTCTGGCTAGTCCTAAACACCCCTTTTTTAAACAACCAGCTATTTCCTTTTAGGACAAGAATTTACCATCCAAGATCCTTTCTTATATGAAATCTTTTTTTTTTTTTTTTTTTTTGATATAGAGTCTCGCTGTGTCACCCAGGCTGGGGTACAGTGGCACAATCTCGGGTAACTGCAAACTCAGTCTCCCAGGTTCAAGCAATTCTCTGCCTTAGTCTCTTGAGTAGCTGGGATTACAGGTACCCACCACCACACCTGGATAATTTTTGTATTTTTCATAAAGAGATGGGGTTTCACCATCTTATCCAGCACTTTGGGAGGCCAAGGTGGGCAGATCACCTGAGGTCAGGAATTAGAGGCCAGCTTGATCAACATGGAGAACCCCGTCCCTACTAAAAATACAAAATTAGCTGGGCACGGTGGCACATGCCTATAATCCCAGCTACTCGGGACAATCTTGGCCAGGCTGGTCTTGAACTCCTGACCTCGTGATCCAGCCACCTTGGCCTCCCAAAGTGCTGAAATTACAGGCGTGAGCCACTGAACCCAGCCAAAATAACTTTCCTTTATAACCTTAATTGAATAGCTAGGATGTGACGTTTACCAAACCCAATAAGAAGTCCTAGCAAACTTAGTGATAGTAAAATTTTCATGTTTACTTCCTGTTGGTAACTATTATCCCTGCTATAAGGATAATAATTCCACAAAATATTACAGTAGTTGAGGCTCTTTATCCAATAAAGAGCCTCTGGGGGTGCTACAGTATATAATCCTGCAAATAGTAGAGTGAGTATACAATTCTGCAAGGGTGGTATAGTAAATAATTTCCATCAAAAAGTTTTACTTGCCAAAACATAGAATTTCTCTTTGCGGGTCTATGAAGTTACAAATGTAATCCCAAGGATAACTGAAATTTTTCTGCAAAAATGCATTAAAAGGAAGTTGTAATATCTGGTGGCAAATCTGAAGCGGAAAATAGAAATGACCGAAAGTATTTGCTGAGGTAAAGGTGGGACTAAGATGAGTAGCTCTCACTTATCTTTTATGATTTGTAGCTTCAGATATCTTATTTCTTCACATTGATATTCAGGGTGTTCCTCTGGGCTGTCAAAGGTTGCTCCCACAGCTTTCCAGGCTTTGACTCCAGTGTGATAAACTCAGGAGTTGATACCTGTAACTTTTACCACTGAGGAGGTTGAAAGAACAGTGTAGGGCCCTTCCCGCCCTTCCCAGCTTGGGTTCAGGGACAAAGAGAGAGAAGGGAGAGCCTTCATGATTCCAAATCTCCAGAGTTTGGAGTTGGGAGTTAAAGGCCAGCTTGACTAACATGGAGAAACCCCATCTCTACTAAAAATACAAAATTAGCCGGACATGGTGGCACATACCTGTAATCCCAGCTATTTGGGAGGCTGAGGAAGAATCGCTTGAAACTGGGAGGTGGAGGATGCGGTGAGTCGAGATCGCACAATTGCACTCCAGCCTGGGCAATGAGAGTGAAACTACATCTTAAAAAACAAACAAACAAAACAACAACAACAACAACAACAAAACAGAAAAACAGCTTTATTACCTCAGAGGTGTTTTCTGTATGGGATGGAGAGGTTTTTATGCAGTTAGTGAAAGTGTGAAAGTATCTACCCATGCCAGGTGGTGTTGAATGCCCTTCACCTTTGGCATGTGGGTGAAGTCTATCTGCTAGGCCTCTCCTGGAAAGCTTCCCATCCTTTGGGTTTGAGGAGAAAGCTGCTGCCTTCACAAGCATCGCGTAGAGAGAGAGAGAGAGAGAGAGAGAGGATAGAAGACATGATGGTCATGGACAGCAAAGGAGAACATTTGCAATTTAAAAAACTGGAGATCCTGTTGCCAATCTGATTGGGCAGTTGGAGGCTGGGTCAGTCCAGAAGCCTTTGAATAACACCAGCGTGTAGCCCTGGCCAGAAATCCTCAGTTGCTCCAGGACCTCTTCCAGCCCCATGAGATGGCTAGGTCTTCCATGAAGGGAAACCAGTTTGAAACATAGCCAACATGTCCAGCAATCTGAGGGCACTGGGGTATTCACCATGTTCTCTCCAAAAAGCCTGTCATAAGACTTGAGAACCACAGCTCACCCTACAGGCATCCAGATGGCCATCAGACACACAATATACGGTCTGATTTGATTTTAAAATGGAGGCCAAGGGCCAGGTGTGGTGGCTCGCACATAATTCCAGCACTATGGGAGACTGAGGTGGGCAGCTCTCTTAAGGCCAGGAGTTCGAGGCCAGCCTGACCAGTATGGTAAAACCTCATCTTTACTAAAGAATACAAAAATTAGCCGGGTGTGGTGGCACATATCTGTAATTCTAGCTACATAGGAGGTTGAGCAACGAGAATCACTTGAACCTGGGAGATGGATGTTGCAGTGAACCAAGATCATGACACTGCACTCCAACCTGAGTGATATAGTGAGATTCTGTCTCAAAAATAAATAAAAATAAATAAATAAATAAAATGGAGGCAGAGAGCCTTGAAATGAAAGGACAGAGTTGAGGTCCACTCCTATATACTCACCCTTTTGATAATCCCAGACAAGCCCCCACAATGAAGCTGTGTCATTTATCTGGGGTAGTACCCAAAGTTCATTGCCTCATGCTAAGGAAATCAAGGACACAGACACACACACAAGGAGTGGGTTTAATAGCAGAAGTTTGATAGGCAAAAGAAAGAAGAGAGCTTTCTTGTGCAAAGAGGTCCCAAATGGTTTTTGGGTTCACAGTGAGATGCAGTGGTTTATAGATGAGCTTGAGGAAGTGGTGTCTGATTTACAAAGGGCACAGAGGATTGGTTAAACCAGGTGTGCCATTTACATAGTGCACAAAGAGGCTGACCACCCCACCCTGATCTTTTATTATGCAAATTCGGTCTCTAACAGGCTGGCACCATGTTGCCTGCTTTTTACTGCGCATGTGGTGACAAAAAAATGGAAAAAGGGAACTTCCATGTTGACTATACCTGACTTCCAAGTATCCCTTTCTATTGGCACAGCTGCCAGCATTTATCTATGCAAGTTGTCTATGTGTGCAGCTTGATTTTTCAGGCTGCATTTTTTAGAAAAAAAAAAATGATTTGGGGGTTGCTTTTTATTGAAAGGAAAACCTTACTGAGGACTTTTACCCTATCTGCCTAAATAATATCTTTTCAGTTCCTGTATCAGAGTGACGTCAGTACTCCCTTGTGTCTCAGTAGGTCATGTTTCCCCACCCTGCCCCCAACCAGTCCACTGTAGTCCACTGTCTCTGGGCCCAGTTCTTGCCTAGGCATTGTAGTCCTTATGGTCTAGACTGCCTTTCAAGTTTACTGGGAGACAGAGTGTTGTAGCCCTCAGTACTGAGGTTTGCGAGAACACAAGTTCTGACCACTGAGATCAGCAAATGCCCTCTGGCTAGGGCTGGTTTAAATGCTCCCTCTGTGGGCAGGCATCAGCTGAGTCTGGTCTGGTTTTCCTTTCTATTCTAACAGAAAAGCACTGAGTTCAATGCCTAACAATTGCTGTGTTCTCCCTCCCCTAGTGCTCAGAGACAATCTCCACACCATGATGCTGCTGCTGGGGGCAAGAGAGGAGTGATGTTAATAACTCAGGACTGTTTTTTATCTGTCTTTTCAGTGCCTCTTTCAGTGATATAAAGTAAAACCAGGTACTATAAGTGCTCACCTAATTTTTGGCCACGGTATTTTTTCATGTAGTTTTAAAATTGGTGTCCTTGCAGAAGGACAGTCAGTGGAGCATTCCATTTCACCATCTTGCTCTGCCTCCCCTTGTGAACTTTTCTTATTCATATAGTTTCCTTATTTATCTATTCTCTAGTAGTACACTGAGCTTATCTATGTTCTCTAGTAGTTCACTGAACTTATCTAAGATGACTGTTTTCAGTTATATCTCAAGTGGTTTATAAATGTCTATTTATTTAGGGTCAGTTTTTGGAGCTCTGTTAGTTTTCTTTTGTAGTTTGTAATCTTTGTATTCTTACATTGGTGGTTCATTTGAAGGAGGAGCCACCTCCTTCTAGTCTTTACAAGCTGGCTTTTCCAGGGGAAAACCCTTCACCAGTCAGCCTCTCCTGAGATGTTGGCAAGCCAGATGGTTGCATCTGTGAATGGATACGCCTTCTGTCAGTGTCTCCAGAGTCTGTGGTCAGAAGAAGCTTGCTGCTTCTGCTTTGCAGTAGTGTGGGCCAGCTGGCTTGGTTCATGAACAGGTGAGGCCAGAGAGAGGGGCTTCAGTCAGGCCAGGTTGATGACTCTGGCTGTGGACTACTGCCAAGATCCATACACCCTGGCCACTGAAAGACACCACCATCTTTCTTTGTTCCTAGCTGTTCCCAGATGGCCTAGCCATGCTCATTTCCTCGGTGTTCTGTTTGAGGTGAGACAGAAGTGGGCCTCTTGGGAAGGGCCCCAAATGCTGGGTGAGTTGAACACCCACCTTGGTCTTTCTTTAGCTCACTGGAGAAATCAGAGTGAGGATATCTTTCTTGGCACCAGAGACATGGATAAAACAGAAATTTTTAAATTATGCTTTTTAATGTAGTTTTCCTGGGCTTTTGTGCATTACTGGGGTGCTCAATCCCTGGGTTCTGGAACTCTTACAAAGGTGCTCTCTTTCATAGATATTGTTAAATTGGTGTTTCAGTGAGAAAACCAGGATAAGAACCTTCTATTCTGCCATCTTGCTGACATCGCCACTGTCTGGCTGACTTCTTATAAGGCTCCTTCTGTGGCTCAGTCTACATAGCCTCCTTTTTGAGGTTTTTTTGCCCTGCGGAGAGGAAACTGTCCAGTTCATTCAAGCCTAGGTCTTCTCTGAAATATCTACTTGATCCATGTGATCCCCTCATTACCTTCCACATAAAATTCTGTGCCCCTTACTCCTTGCCTTGCTAGTGGATAAGTCCCACCAAAGCCCTGTTGTCAGAATTCTTAAGGTAATACTCATACAATTATCTCCTCTGGTTAACATGTGGCACATTCCTTCAAGAATCTTCTCTCTCTCAGCTCTAGCAGCATGGGGCTGACTCACCAAGTTTCTACATCTTGGCCAGCATTCAGGTAGGGAGTGAGGTAACAGGCTTTTCACTTGAAGATCTTCATAGTCTCTGTGACTGCTTTATTTTGCAGGGAGGAGAAGATAGCTTCCACTCATTTGTATTCTGGGTAAAGGTGAGAAGGCACCAAGAGGTGAAGAAAGGAAAAGCCACAGCATTCACTATGCTTTGCATTCCCTTCAAATAATACTTCAATAAATCTCTGACCTTATTCTTTTAGACTGTTGGAGGTGACTGTCACTAAACCTCATGGATAAAACAAGGCTTCTCTCATTCACTGTCCTCAGTTTTCTAGTTTCATTTGAATTTCTGTGAAAACAGGGTAAGCCTCACTCCTATTTTGTTTTACATATCTTTGAATTATTGGAAAATAAATGCAAGATTTTTAATTCATTATACACAAAGTAAGCACTTCTTAGAATATATCCACTATTATAGAGGAAAGAACACTGGACAAGTAAGAATACTGAAATTTGCATATCACCTCTATATCTTTCTAATTGTGCATCAAGGTTAGAGTGTCTTTACCTCAATAAACTTCTAGTTACCAATCTATAAAATGAAAACACACAAAACACAGACCTGGAATATCAAGAACAGAATAAAACAGAATATCTAGAACAATTATCTACAGTCTCAGGTGACTGCATAAAATTGAATGTTATAAATTATAACGTTTTATAAGACATTACTAAATTATCAGCTCCTCAAGTTCAGGGACCATGTCCTGTTTGTATTTCTATAAAAGCACTCAAATATTTATTGAATGTATAAAACTTCGAATAAACCTAAAGTCAAAGTAGTAAAATGGAAAAATGAAGACAACAAGGGTATTTGTGATAGGCAGAAAAATGGTCCCCCAAAGAGGTCCACACACTTACTCCTGGAACCTGTGAATATATTATGTTACATGACTTAGGGCAATTAAGGTTGCAGACAGAATTAAAGTTTTTGATCCGCTCACCTTAAAATAGAAGGAGAATCCTAGATTATCAAGATGAATCCAATGCAATCACCAACCTCTTCAGGTGGAAGAGGGAAGCAGAAGATGGAGAATCACAGAGATGGCAGCATGAGGAAGACTACTTGATGTTGCCTCTTTTGAAGATTGAAGAGTAAGGCCAAGAGCCAAGGAATACAGGAGTTCAAAAAGGCAGAGAAACAGATTCTCCTCAAGAGTGTCCAGAAGAAATGCCATCCTGCCACAACCTTGATTTTAGCCAGTGGAGACCCATTTCAGACTTCTAAATTTCAGAAAGGGAAGGTAATAAATTAGAGTTGTTTTAATCCACCAATTAAACTAAAATAGTCTATAACACTAACAGTACATAAAAGTTGGTCTGCAAGAGAACAGTGAAAAAAAAATATGTCAGGTACAAGCCCAAGTTAACACTGGAGCTTGACACATTATACATAAAAAAGAATACAAGTATAGGATGAAGAACTGAATACCTGTGATATTACTAATGGAAAGACCAATGTCTCTTTTGGTTTCCACAGCCGTGGAAGTAGGTGGTGTCTAGATTTCTTTTGACTTTACATTCTATGCAGCATGTAAGAGGGAAGTAATCATGATATAAAGAGAGCAAGGATCTTCACTAGTTGTATTTATTAAGATGGGAATGAAATATTATAATAGTTGGCATTTGCAATCAACAGGAAAACCTAGCTACATCAACATAGCTACAACAGGAAAATATAGCTACATCTAGAATATCAATGAAAATATTGGAGCAATCTGCTAGTAATTAAATATATTTCAAAATACTTATTACAAAACAAATTTCACAAGATTAAAGATTACATTTTAAAAGCAAGCTATAGAAGTACAAAAGTAAACATAGATATTTGTATAACCTTGCAATGAAACTGATTTTCTAAATACCGATAAAAGGAAAGCAGAAACCACGAGTGAAAGACTGATTGACTGTATCACTTTAAACTCACAGAGCCTTGCCATGCCATGCTTCAGGACTAACATTGATGGCTTGTCAATCTCATCTTTTTCCAAATGAAAGAAAATATGTTTCATGGCAAAATTTCAACAGTCTCCTTAGAGATCATTGAAGCATCTCCTGGAATAATTGAATCTTATCTTAGCGAGGCCCAGTGATAGGGGATAAGGACACAGAGAATGGCTCAGAGGGGAGTAAGTGGCCTACCACACTGAATGATGGTAAGAGCTTGAGAAGAATGAGGCAGAGACACTGAATTGAGGCAGAGACACAGGCAGAGACACTCAGAAGTAACTAGTGACTTCAATGAAAGGTATTGAGAATAGGCAGATGATAAATGGGAATGGATTAAGCAGTAAGTGGGAGGTGAGGAAATGGTGCTATGAGCTCAAATAATTTTTCACAAAGTGTGGAGAAAATACAGAAGGGTAACTGGAGTGGTATGTGAGAACCAAAGTACAGTTATTTTTGATGAAAGCATCTTTAACATGTTTAAAATATAAAAGAAGAATGCAGTCAGAAATAAAAATTACAACATTGAGAAGGGATTATTAATAATATAAGGTACTAGAGAAGGAAGAGGAAAATGGGATCCAAAATACTAGTGGAGGGATTGATTATTGAGAAAAAGAGAAATCTCAGGTGGAAATGCTAAAAGGGGAGAGGCCAGATGCACTGGAAGGAAATAAAGTATGAGTTGTCCATCAGCACCAGTGGGCTTGAGAATGGTGGGAAGTGATAACCACGTGATCTGGAATGATGGGAGGTTGTAGTCAGTAGGCAGAATGCTAATTTTGGTGACTTTGGAGGTGAAGTTGTGGATAATGGCAAGATGCAAGGTGCAATCCTGAGAGTGACTCCCAAGGTGAAGTGAAGGACACTTTGTGTAAGGAAGTTCAGGATCTGAGGGGCTGGCATCATTAATTTTACCAATATTCAGTTGTTGAAACTTCAAATAATGTGAAGATTACATGTCTGATTTACAGAAGATTTTAGCCAAGGAATCTTCAGGTATATTTTTCTGACATCCTTAGTTGTTTTGTAATAGTCTGTACTATTTTCTAATAGTATGAGATGGAAATTTAATTTTCTAATATTTCAAACTTCTCAGCTATCTCTCCTCCTTATCCCACTAGGAATGGATTACTGTTTAACCTACTTCCCCAAAAGAGAATTAACAGCATAGAAATTATGCCTAAAAGCCAGGTATTTATCTACCAGGTGAGTATGAAATACTTACTTGGTATTTGATGCATATTTACTTAATCAGATAGAACCCCAGCCTTGCTATCAAAGTAAATGTTAAATATGCTTGAGAATGCTGTCCAAAACTTGGGTAAGAAGTATCAATGTAAGGCTATAACAAACCAAATTTGATTCCCTCAAAAGTAAAGGTAATACAATTTTCATAGCAGGAGAGAAACACATCACTAGTCTATTTCCCAAGACCAAAGAAAAGTACGCTCACTGTGTCAATCAATATAATGGCCTTGATCTTTAAAGAAAGTTCAACTGGAAATTCTAAAATACATGCATATAAGTAAACTTCACAGTACACTGTTGAACTGGCTCTATAATAGTTTTCAATACTTGACATCAAGATTTTTTTACCCAGAACTCCTTTCTTCTTATATTCTTCTCCACATCTTCCCAGGTGCTCGCTATAGAAGACTCAGTATACTTGGCAAGAAGGAAATTAATGAAAGTCAAAAATATAGCTACATCTAGAGATTTCACTATCAGCAAAATTATATAACCACATATTAGTATTATGAGCAAGCATCCTCAGGCCCAACTGTGAGCACAGTAATTTTAGTCCCAAGATTTCTGTTGAATGCCTTCATTTCAGGCTTTCGAGCAACTAATATATGCAATAAGTAAACAGAAATCCCAGTCATATTTGGAGAGAGAGAAGGGAGGAAGAGGAGAGAAAGGAGAGGTGGGGCGGGGGGAGAGAGGGAAGGAGGGGCAGACAGGGAGAGAGAGAGACAGAGAGAGAGAGAGAGAGAGAGAGAGAGAGAGAGAGATCCTTCTGAGGTCAAACTGCCCACCCTAAAGCTTAGCCATAGGAGTATAAATGAAATGAAATACAGATGGGAACAACAGGTCAGGCATGCAATTAGCCCAATAAGACTTAAGTTGAAGATCTGTAGACTGTAGATCTAGTCCTTATCTATAATTATTTTGTGGTACACTTTCACTGCACTGAGTAGGGGAGTTCTTACTGCAGTTACAACATTGGCCTGAAGCAATGCTGCAGTCCAGATACTTTCTAGGAAGATGTAATGGGCAAAGGTTACATTTTAAATATGCCCAAAGACATTTTCTTTTGACAAGCACACTTCATGTGGGCCATGTGATTCTTAAGGAGCTTTCAGTCAAGTGGGCATGTAATCCAGACCAATCAATTAAAGTCCTTTACGGGAATATTAGAAAAGACTGATGACTTTTCACCACATCGACAGATGGTGGCTGGGGGTCGTGGAGAGTGGAATGAAGACAACAGGGAAAAGCAGAGGAAAGAGTGGAGCAACTATATGTGATTGAAGCCATTCCAACCTGAAAATTTTAAATTTTATAAGTTAATAAATTCCCTTTTCCTCATGTTGGTTTGCTAATACAGAGGAGGAAAGTAGGTGACAAAGAGAGAGTGAGCAGAGGAAGCTCTCATGGCTGTGATTAGAAAACAGCATTTATGACAGGAGTCAGCTGGTTCCCCACTCGTTCCCTTCATTCATCATCTGAAGGCCCAAGACGGTTTGCCAAACCAGAATATGTTCACAGAATCACACCACAGCTGAGAAGTCGGTGGAATTGTCTTCTATATTTTTGTTTCTACCTTGGGCATGCTTGAGCCTTGGAGATGGAGGCTGCAGTAAGCAGACATCCCACAACTGCACTCCAGCCTGGGGGACAGGAGTGAGACCCTCTTTCAAAAACAAAACAAATAAACAAACAAAAATACCAAAAAAAATGCAAAACTTTGCAAGCTAAGGAATGTATAATAAAGGAATGATGATGACCCTTATACACATTTAGGCAACATGTCTCCTCTCTAAGCCTTTGGAAAAAATTATAGGTAATATTTGATATTTCTTATCCTCAATCAGACATTATCTAAATTGATCTACACACATTCTCATTAACCCAATCATACTTACTTTAGAACTACTACTTCACTTGAGCAGCTCTCCACTCTATGAAACACGGACCTTTACACATCCACATCGTATAGTATTCCCAGTAAATAACATTTCACATATGCAGCCTTCGCTTTACCTGGCACAAGCTATTAGTTTATACTCTAATCCAGAGAAAAGAAAACTCAGGCTGGGCACGGTGGCTCAAGCCTGTAATCCCAGCACTTTGGGAGGCCGAGGCGGGCAGATCACGAGATCGGGAGTTGGAGACCAGCCTGGCCAACATGGTGAAATCCCGTCTCTACTAAAACTACAAAAATTAGCTGGGCATGGTGGTGGGTGCCTGTAATCCCAGCTACTCAGGAGGCTGAGGCAGGAGAATCACTTGAAACTGGAAGGAAGAGGTTGCAGTGAGCTGAGATCACGCCATTGCATTCCAACCTGGGTGAAAGAGCTAAATTCCATCTCAAAAAAAAAAAAAAGAAGGAAAACTCATAGATGAACACATACTGTTCTCTGCCAGATTATTTTTGAACGTGTAGTGAACAGCTAATGTTGTTCCCAACTATCTCTATGAAATGAATGGAAGAATTTTTTAAAAGGCTTAACATGAGACAGATAAGGAGATACAATCTGATATCAAACCAATACTTTCAGTAGTAGCTTTCCCATAAGGGCTATAATATTGGAATGAACCACCATGTGTACAATATTTTAAAAGCTATGATTAGGCAGGTTGGTTAGAAATCCTTTGTCAGAATAGGCAAATGTTTACAGGTTCTGAAAAGCAGATTGCTGGTACCATCTACCTTAAGTTTCAAATCTTTGTTACTTCTTTATTCATTTTTTCCAATATCTACTGAGATATAGGTTGGTGAATTCTTATCCATTCTGCCATTCTGTATCTTTTAAGTGGAGCATTTAGGCCATTTACATTCAACATTAGTAATGAGATATGAAGTACTATTCTATTCATCGTGATACTTGATGCCTGAATACCTTGGTTTGTTTTCTCATTGTGTTATTGTTATATAGGACCTGTGAGATTTATGCTTTAAGGAGATTCTATTTTGAGGATTTGTTTCAAGATTTAGAGCTCCGTTTAGCAGTTCTTGTAGTAATCACTTGGTAGTGGTGAATCCTCTCACATTTGTTTGTCTGAAATAGACAGTGTCTTTCCTTCATTCATGAAGCTTAGTTTTGCTGGATACAAATTTCTTGGCTGATAATTGTTTTGTTTAAAGAGGCTAAAGATAGGCCGGGCGCGGTGGCTCAAGCCTGTAATCCCAGCACTTTGGGAGGCCAAGACGGGCGGATCACAAGGTCAGGAGATCGAGACCATCCTGGCTAACCTGGTGAAACCCCGTCTCTATTAAAAAATACAAAAAACTAGCCGGGCAAGGTGGCGGGCACCTGTAGTCCCAGCTACTCTGGAGGCTGAGGCAGGAGAATGGCATGAACCTGAAAGGCAGAGCTTGCAGTGAGCTGAGATCCGATCACTGCACTCCAGTTTGGGCGACAGAGCGAGACTCCATCTCAAAAAAACAACAACAAAAAAAAGAGGCTAAAGATAGGACCCCAATTCCTTCTAGTGTGTAGGGTTTCTGCTGAGAAATCTGCTGTTACTCTGATAGGTTTTCCTTTATAGGTTACCTCATGATTTTTGCCTCACAACTCAAGATTCTTTCCATCATCTTGACTTCAAATAACCTGATGACAGTGTGCCTAGGTGATGATCTTATTGCGATGAATTTCCTAGGTGTTCTTCGAGCTTTTTGTATATGTATGTCTAGATCTTCAGCAAGGCTGGGGAAGTTTTCATCAATTACTCCCTCAAATATTCTTTCCAGACTTTTAGATTTCTCTTCTTCCCTGGGAACACCAATTATTCTTAGGTTTGGATCCTTAACATAGTCCCAAACTTCTTGGAAGTTTTGTTCAGTTTTTAAAATTCTTTTTTTGTCTTGGATGGATTAATTCAAAAGTCTTGTCTTTGAGGTCTAAAGTTCTTTCCTTTGCTTGTCTGATTCTATTGCTGAGATTTCCCAGGGCATTTTGCATTTCTCTAAGTGTGTCCTTGATTTCAAGAAGTTGCAATCATTTTTTATTTGTGCTATTTCACTGAAGATTTTTCCTTTCATATCCTGTATCATGTTTTTAATTTCTTTAGGTTAGAGTTCATCTTTCTCTGGTGCCTCCTTTATTAGCTTAATAATCAACCTTCTGAATTCTTTTTCCGGCAATTCAGAGATTTCATCTTGGTTTGGATCCATTGCTAGTGAGCTGATGAGATATTTTGGGGGTGTTAAAGAACCCTGTTTTGTCCAGTTACCAAAAGTGTTGTTCTCATTTGGGTAGACCATGTCAGAGGGAAGACCTGGGAACTCAAAGGCTGCTGTTCAGATTATTTTGTCCCATGGGGTGCTCCCTTGATGTGCTGTTCTCCCCCTTCCCCTAGGGATGGGGCTTCCTGAGAGCCAAACCACAGTGATTGCTTTTGCTCTTCTGGGGTTAGCCACCCAGTGGAGCTACTGGGCTGGTACTGGAGAGTATCCACAAAGAGTTCTATGATGTGATTCATCTTCAGGTCTCTCAGCTGGAGCATCTGCTCCAGTGGAGGTAGCAGGAAAAGTTAAGTGGACTCTGTGAGGGTCGTTGGTTGTGTTTTTTAGTGTGGGGGTTTTGTGTTGGTTGGCCTCCAGCTAGGAGGTGGCATTTTCATGAGTGCATCAGCTGCAGCACTATAAGGAGAAAGTAAACTTGCCCTAGGGTTGCCTGGGCAAAACTTAACTATTCAGGTTTTTCAGGTGGTGGGCAGGGCCATAGAACTCCCAAGAGATTATGAACTTTGTCTTTGAATACCAGGGTGGGTAGAGAAAGACCACCAGGAATGCCAGCAGTCACAGGCCTCATACCATTCCCACACAGCCCATAAGACCAGTATGACTCCCACAAAGCCCTCCACAGCTAGTGAGCAGGGTGAGAACTTGCCCTAGACCACCAGTCACCGCACTGAGAAAGTAAACAGACTCATGGTTTTCCACCATCTCAGGGAGCCTGTAGTGGCGATCCAGTTTTTTCAAAGGGTCTGTGAATTCTCTCAGCTTTCCTGCTATGTTGCTGTGGTAGATCTTGAAGCAAAAGTTTATGATGTGGGTCTCCACATGCTGCTCTGTCCAAGTGAGAGCTGCAAGCTAGTGCTGCCTCCCGTACACCATCTTAATCCTCTGTCCAAAGTTTTTTAAATAGTCATTCAAAAAATAATGTGGTAAGAAGTAGAAAGAGCCCCTGTGAACCCAGTACTCCTCATGCTTAGGCTCAGGAATACATAAAAGTTTTCTAGAGTAAGGTCCTTTTGCCCCATCAATTCTCATATAACTCCCCTCACTCAATTTTAACTTGGAGATTATTCCTCCTTCAATCTAGTGTATGTGTTCTGGGTGAGCTCTACCCCTGCTCTAAAGGTGCACAACATGTGTCACATGCAAGCCAGTAAGCATATTATATTCCCCTGGCCGTGGTGCTTGTGGACACAGAGTGATTCCCCTGCAAGTAAAAGGGCTCACTGTTTCCCACTAGACTTCACTCTTGGACTCATCTGAGCCTAAAACTGCTACAGTCATCTTCTCATCAAGCAAAGAGAGCCTAGGAATTTTATAAGTTATATGGAGAACTTTCATATGAAGCCAATGCAGTGGGAGGCAGAGAGGAGAAGCAGAGAAAAGAAAGAAGAAAGAAAGGAAGGGGTGCGGGGAGGTGAGGGGACCCTCTGTTTCAGTCCGGAATCCAGCTTTATAAGAAGCTAGGCTATCAGTGGACATTTTGAGTTGAATAGGAAAATAAATGTCATCTTTGCCTCCCTTTGGTACAGACATTCTAACACTTGTAGACTAATATAGAAAAAATAATAATAATAACTCTAACAGACATGTTTAATCTGATGCCATTGCATCATTTCCAGGTACTATTCAAAATTTACGAGAGGTTAGAGCCTCAGAGCTATAAAACCAACACAGAAGGATTTCACAATCTCAAGTCACTTTAAAACCAACATCATGGAAAATGTGATCATACAATGTTTAGCCAAATTCTATTTTGTGGGCATTTTGGGAAATGCACATTCCATTTCTAATATAATAGAAAACTAGTAATTAGATGCAATCTGCATTGTGAGCAAAATTACTAAACATTCTACCTTATAATCATTACAGCCCTGATATAAGCAATGAAAATTAGAAATCTTATTCCTCCTGTAGATTCTTGTTTAGTGTAGTCATACTAGTTTTATATTGTATGAGTCCATATTTGAGGAAAGGTTGTAACCATACCTCCCCTAACAGTTTAAAATCTTGAAAAAAATAAAGTAAAAGCACAATGTGTTAAAGTTTTAAAATGGGAAATTAGTGTCATCTTGTATTTTGAAGACGTGAAAGTAAAACCTTTATCTCTCCTTCTTCATATGTTAAAGAATCATTGACTAAAACAGGCCCACTTTATTTCCTTTGGTGTTCTGAAATCATCAAGTAAACCCTCTTTATTCCTCCTTCAGAATGTTGTTAAAGTGTAAACTCCTTCCCTTGACAGTTAGGCTCTATGCTATTTCAGCCAGGAAATTCCAATTTCTTGAAAAAATCACATTCATTATTATACTTTGGTTATTGGATCAAAGTCAGGACTTAATTCTGAATATTAATGTGGTATAATCATGAAAAAGCTTTGGTTTTTAAGCATTAACATGGTAATCAGCAAATGTCTTTGAGAGATGGCCCAAATATTGGAAACAGCAGTAACCTGACTTTCTTTTTTTTTTTTTTTTATTATTATACTTTAAGTTCTAGGGTACATGTGCATAACGTGCAGGTTTGTTACATATGTATACTTGTGCCATGTTGGTGTGCTGCACCCATCAATTCGTCAGCACCCATCAACTCGTCATTTACATCAGATATAACTCCCAATGCAATCCCTCCCCCCTCCCCCTCCCCATGATAGGCCCCGGTGTGTGATGTTCCCCTTCCTGAGTCCAAGTGATCTCATTGTTCAGTTCCCACCTATGAGTGAGAACATGCAGTGTTTGGTTTTCTGTTCTTGTGATAGTTTGCTAAGAATGATGGTTTCCAGCTGCATCCATGTCCCTACAAAGGACACAAACTCATCCTTTTTTATGGCTGCATAGTATTCCATGGTGTATATGTGCCACATTTTCTTAATCCAGTCTGTCACTGATGGACATTTGGATTGATTCCAAGTCTTTGCTATTGTGAATAGTGCCGCAATAAACATACGTGTGCATGTGTCTTTATAGCAGCATAATTTATAATCCTTTGGGTATATACCCAGTAATGGGATGGCTGGGTCATATGGTACATCTAGTTCTAGATCCTTCAGGAATTGCCATACTGTTTTCCATAATGGTTGAACTAGTTTACAATCCCACCAACAGTGTAAAAGTGTTCCTATTTCTCCACATCCTCTCCAGCACCTGTTGTTTCCTGACTTTTTAATGATCGCCATTCTAACTGCTGTGAGATGGTATCTCATTGTGGTTTTGATTTGCATTTCTCTGATGGCCAGTGATGATGAGCATTTTTTCATGTGTCTGTTGGCTGTATGAATGTCTTCTTTTGAGAAATGTCTGTTCATATCCTTTGCCCACTTTTTGATGGGGTGGTTTGTTTTTTTCTTGTAAATTTGTTTGAGTTCTTTGTAGGTTCTGGATATTAGCCCTTTGTCAGATGAGTAGATTGCAAACATTTTCTCCCATTCTGTAGGTTGCCTGTTCACTCTGATGGTAGTTTCTTTGGCTGTGCAGAAGCTCTTTAGTTTAATTAGATCCCATTTGTCAATTTTGGCTTTTGCTGCCGTTGCTTTTGGTGTTTTAGACATGAAGTCTTTGCCCATGCCTATGTCCTGAATGGTACTACCTAGGTTTTCCTCTAGGATTTTTATGGTATTAGGTCTAACATTTAAGTCTCTAATCCATCTTGAATTAATTTTCGTATAAGGAGTAAGGAAAGGATCCAGTTTCAGCTTTCTACTTATGGCTAGCCAATATTCCCAGCACCATTTATTAAATAGGGAATCCTTTCCCCATTTCTTGTTTCTCTCAGGTTTGTCAAAGATCAGATGGCTGTAGATGTGTGGTATTATTTCTGAGGACTCTGTTCTGTTCCATTGGTCTATATCTCTGTTTTGGTACCAGTACCATGCTGTTTTGGTTACTGTAGCCTTGTAGTATAGTTTGAAGTCAGGTAGCGTGATGCCTCCAGCTTTGTTCTTTTGACTTAGGATTGTCTTGGAGATGCGGGCTCTTTTTTGATTCCATATGAACTTTAAAGCAGTTTTTTCCAATTATGTGAAGAAACTCATTGGTAGCTTGATGGGGATGGCATTGAATCTATAAATTACCGTGGGCAGTATGGCCATTTTCACGATATTGATTCTTCCTATCCATGAGCATGGTATGTTCTTCCATTTGTTTGTGTCCTCTTTTATTTCACTGAGCAGTGGTTTGTAGTTCTCCTTGAAGAGGTCCTTTACATCCCTTGTAAGTTGGATTCCTAGGTATTTGATTCTCTTTGAAGCAATTGTGAATGGAAGTTCATTTATGATGTGGCTCTGTGTTTGTCTGTTACTGGTGTATAAGAATGCTTGTGATTTTTGCACATTAATTTTGTATCCTGAGACTGCTGAAGTTGCTTATCAGCTTAAGGAGATTTTGGGCTGAGACAATGGGGTTTTCTAAATATACAATCATGTCATCTGCAAACAGGGACAATTTGACTTCTTCTTTTCCTAACTGAATACCCTTGATTTCTTTCTCTTGCCTGATTGCCCTAGCCAGAACTTCCAACACTATGTTGAATAGGAGTGGTGAGAGAGGGCATCCCTGTCTTGTGCCAGTTTTCAAAGGAAACTTTTCCAGTTTTTGCCCATTCAGTATGATATTGGCTGTGGGTTTGTCATAAATAGCTCTTATTATTTGGAGGTACGTTCCATCAATACCAAATTTATTGAGCGTTTTTAGCATGAAGGGCTGTTGAATTTTGTCAAAAGCCTTTTCTGCATCTATTGAGATAATCATGTGGTTCTTGTCTTTGGTTCTGTTTATATGCTGGATTATGTTTATTGATTTGCGAATGTTGAACCAGCCTTGCATCCCAGGGATGAAGCCCACTTGATCATGGTGGATAAGCTTTTTGATGTGTTGCTGCATCCGGTTTGCCAGTATTTTATTGAGGATTTTTGCATCGATGTTCATCAGGGATATTGGTCTAAAATTCTCTTTTTTTGTTGTGTCTCTGCCAGGCTTTGGTATCAGGATGATGTTGGCCTCATAAAATGAGTTAGGGAGGGCTCCTTCTTTTTCTATTGATTGGAATAGTTTCAGAAGGAATGGTACCAACTCCTCCTTGTACCTCTGGTAGAATTCAGCTGTGAATCCATCTGGTCCTGGACTTTTTTTGGTTGGTAGGCTATTAATTATTGCCTCAATTTCAGAGCCTGCTATTGGTCTATTCAGGGATTCAACTTCTTCCTGGTTTAGTCTTGGAAGAGTGTAAGTGTCCAGGAAATTATCCATTTCTTCTAGATTTTCCAGTTTATTTGCATAGAGGTGTTTATAGTATTCTCTGATGGTAGTTTGTATTTCTGTGGGGTCAGTGGTGATATCCCCTTTATCATTTTTAATTGCGTCGATTTGATTCTTCTCTCTTTTCTTCTTTATTAGTCTTGCTAGTGGTCTGTCAATTTTGTTGATCTTTTCAAAAAACCAACTCCTGGATTCATTGATTTTTTGGAGGGTTTTTTGTGTCTCTATCTCCTTCAGTTCTGCTCTGATCTTAGTTATTTCTTGACTTCTGCTAGCTTTCAAATGTGTTTGCTCTTGCTTCTCTAGTTCTTTTAATTGCGATGTTAGAGTGTCAATTTTAGATCTTTCCTGCTTTCTCATGTGGGCATTTAGTGCTATAAATTTCCCTCTACACACTGCTTTAAATGTGTCCCAGAGATTCTGGTATGTTGTATCTTTGTTCTCATTGGTTTCAAAGAACATCTTTATTTCTGCCTTCATTTCGTTATGTACCCAGTAGTCATTCAGGAGCAGGTTGTTCAGTTTCCATGTAGTTGAGCGGTTTTGATTGAGTTTCTTAGTCCTGAGTTCTAGTTTGATTGCACTGTGGTCTGAGAGACAGTTTGTTATAATTTCTGTTCTTGTACATTTACTGAGGAGCGCTTTACTTCCAATTACATGGTCAATTTTGGAGTAAGTACGATGTGGTGCTGAGAAGAATGTATATTCTGTTGATTTGGGGTGGAGAGTTCTATAGATGTCTATTAGGTCTGCTTGCTGCAGAGATGAGTTCAATTCCTGGATATCCTTGTTAACTTTCTGTCTCGTTGATCTGTCTAATGTTGACAGTGGAGTGTTGAAGTCTCCCATTATTATTGTATGGGAGTCTAAGTCTCTTTGTAAGTCTCTAAGGACTTGCTTTATGAATCTGGGTGCTCCTGTATTGGGTGCATATATATTTAGGATAGTTAGCTCTTCCTGTTGAATTGATCCCTTTACCATTATGTAATGGCCTTCTTTGTCTCTTTTGATCTTTGATGGTTTAAAGTCTGTTTTAGCAGAGACTAGTATTGCAACCCCTGCTTTTTTTTGTTCTCCATTTGCTTGGTAAATCTTCCTCCATCCCTTTATTTTGAGCCTATGTATGTCTCTGCATGTGAGATGGGTCTCCTGAATACAGCAAACTGATGGGTCTTGACTCTTTATCCAGTTTGCCAGTCTGTGTCTTTTAATTGGAGCATTTAGTCCATTTACATTTAAGGTTAATATTGTTATGTGTGAACTTGATCCTGCCATTATGATATTAACTGGTTATTTTGCTCGTTAGTTGATGCAGTTTCTTCCTAGCCCCGATGGTCTTTACATTTTGGCATGTTTTTACAATGGCTGGTACCGGTTGTTCCTTTCCATGTTGAGTGCTTCCTTCAGGGTCTCTTGTAAGGCAGGCCTAGTAGTGACAAAATCTCTAAGCATTTGCTTATCTGTAAAGGATTTTATTTCTCCTTCACTTATGAAACTTAGTTTGGCTGGATATGAAATTCTGGGTTGAAAATTCTTTTCTTTAAGAATGTTGAATATTGGCCCCCACTCTCTTCTGGCTTGTAGAGTTCCTGCCGAGAGATCTGCTGTTAGTCTGATGGGCTTCCCTTTGTGGGTAACCCAACCTTTCTCTCTGGCTGCCCTTAAGATTTTTTCCTTCATTTCAACTTTGGTGAATCTGGCAATTATGTGTCTTGGAGTTGCTCTTCTCGAGGAGTGTCTTTGTGGCGTTCTCTGTATTTCCTGGATTTGAATGTTGGCCTGCCCTACTAGGTTGGGGAAGTTCTCCTGGATGATATCCTGAAGAGTGTTTTCCAACTTGGTTCCATTTTCCCCCTCACTTTCAGGCACCCCAATCAGACGTAGATTTGGTCTTTTTACATAATCCCATACTTCTTGCATGCTTTGTTCATTTCTTTTTCTTCTTTTTTCTTTTGGTTTCTCTTCTCGCTTCATTTCATTCATTTGATCCTCTATTGCTGATACTCTTTCTTCCAGTTGATCGAGTCGGTTACTGAAGCTTGTGCATTTGTCACGTATTTCTCGTGTCATGGTTTTCATCTCTTTCATTTCGTTTAGGACCTTCTCTGCATTAATTACTCTAGCCATCAATTCTTCCACTTTTTTTTCAAGATTTTTAGTTTCTTTGCGCTGGGTACATAATTCCTCCTTTAGCTCTGAGAAATTTGATGGACTGAAGCCTTCTTCTCTCATCTCATCAAAGTCATTCTCCGTCCAGCTTTGATCCGTTGCTGGCGATGAGCTGCACTCCTTTGCCGGGGGAGTTGCGCTCTTATTTTTTGAATTTCCAGCTTTTCTGCCCTGCTTTTTCCCCATCTTTGTGGTTTTCTCTGCCTCTGGTCTTTGATGATGGTGATGTACTGATGTGCTTTTGGTGTAGGTGTCCTTCCTGTTTGATAGTTTTCCTTCTAACAGTCAGGACCCTCAGCTGTAGGTCTGTTGGAGATTGCTAGAGGTCCACTCCAGACCCTGTTTGCCTGGGTATCAGCAGCAGAGGCTGCAGAAGGTAGAATATTTCTGAACAGCGAGTGTACCTGTCTGATTCTTGCTTTGGAAGCTTCCTCTCAGGGGTGTACTCCACCCTGTGAGGTGTGGGGTGTCAGACTGCCCCTAGTGGGGGATGTCTCCCAGTTAGGCTACTCAGGGGTCAGGGACCCACTTGAGCAGGGAGTCTGTCCCTTCTCAGATCTCAACCTCCGTGTTGGGAGATCCACTGCTCTCTTCAAAGCTGTCAGACAAAATCGTTTGCATCTGCAGGGGTTTCTGCTGCTTTTGTTATTGTTTACTGTGCCCTGTCCCCAGAGGTGGAGTCTACAGAGACAGGCAGGTTTCCTTGAGCTGCTGTGAGCTCCACCCAGTTGGAGCTTCCCAGCAGCTTTGTTTACCTACTTAAGCCTCAGCAATGGTGGGCGCCCCTCCCCCAGCCTCGCTGCTGCCTTGCCGCTAGATCACAGACTGCTGTGCTAGCAATGAGGGAGGCTCCGTGGGCGTGGGACCCTCCTGGCCAGGTGTGGGATATGATCTCCTGGTGTGCCTGTTTGCTTAAAGCACAGTATTGGGGTGGGAGTTACCCAATTTTCCAGGTGTTGTGTGTCTCAGTTCCCCTGGCTAGGAAAAGGGATTCCCTTCCCCCTTGCGCTTCCCAGGTGAGGCGATGCCTCGCCCTGCTTCAGCTCTCGCTGGTTGGGCTGCAGCAGCTGACCAGCACTGATCGTCCGGCACTCCCCAGTGAGATGAACCCAGTACCTCAGTTGAAAATGCAGAAATCACCGGTCTTCTGTGTCGCTCGCGCTGGGAGTTGGAGACTGGAGCTGTTCCTATTCGGCCATCTTGCTCTGCCCCCAGTAACCTGACTTTCAGGAGTCCGTGAAAGTACAGACTGACTTCCAAAAAATACAGTGCTTTAAGAAGAGATGTGAAACATCTTCCCAGAAATTATTGGATTAAAAAAAAACCACCCAGATGAATATGAGCCAAAATGTCATCCAAAATGCCTCAAATTTTGTAGAATTCTACATTAAAAAGCAAATAGGACCAGATTGGAGGAAAATGCCAAGAAGTCATTCATATGCATTATTTCTATGAATACAAAATTGTGTCATAGAAAAAAAGAAGCAGGCTTTTCTCTGCAATATACAATCTGGTAAGTCCATGGGAAGATGAGCTCATGAAAATTAGATGAATTTCCTTCAAAACAATGTTTGTGTGACTTGCATTTATACTTTCAGTCTAAACTAACATAGTAATTTTTAAGTTAATAACATGCCTCAATATTTTATTTAAAAAATTCCTACTTTGTAAAAATAAAAATAAACATACAAATTTGTACTACTTGTTTGGCAGTTATTGGCAGAAAAGATAAAAACAAAAATGTTATAGGACTTGGGGTATGACTATGGAGTTGGCCACAGCAAGTGGAAAGAGAGAGATGAAGAATGAGAGTGAGGTGGGAGGAGAGCAAGTGAAAGACAAAGACCAAGAGGCATTCATTACACAAGCACAAGGTGAAATCATGTGCCTTAGGTTACAGTTTGCTGAGCAGAATAAGAGTAGTAACAATAAAAGCCAACATTTGTTGGATACTCATCATATGCCTGGTGGAATGTTAAGTGCTGATTATGTGATTATGTAACAATTCATTTAATCCTCTTTGAAAAAAGAAAAAAATATGCAGTTTCCCTACCATTACTAAAATTTGATACCTAGATGAGGTTTTTTCAGATTTTTTTCCTGCAACTAAATATCTAGAGATAACTTTTAACATACATGGCATTCTTTTTCAGTACCTACCATGGTGCCAATTCATTGACCAAATAAACATGCTAGACATTTTTAAAGGAGAAGCTGAAACATTCTAAAAGACTAGAATACTACAGAACAAAATGGCCAGGTAATTGCAGATTCTTGAAACTTCTTTTCCCTTTGAGTTATGCAATCTAAAAAGTAAAAAAAAAAAAAAAAAAAAAAAAAATGAAAAGCATGTCTTCCACATTGAGGCTACAAACAGGTCCAACCTTATGCCACAAACCTTGCCCCAAATTAAAATAAAATCTCTGCAATGTACGAGTTATTCATTTTCCAGAGACAAGTATGCAAAGTAGCAGCAAGTGAGGGAAATTCTGGAAAGCCTCAGTACAGACAGTTCGGAGGGCATAAAAAGCATACTTGATTTCCAGCCTCTTTCCCAGGGCCTATGCTTGAAGAGCTGCCAAACTAAGTCTTTACTTGGATCTAACAAGAAAACACCAAAGGGCCAAAATCTGATCACTACTTTTTCACACCTGGCAATGGAAGCAGCAAAGATTCAGCTAAAAGAGAAAAATCAGAAACTTTTTTCTTTTACATTTCAATGTTTGTAGGATCAATCTGCTTAAAAAACCTAGAGCAAAATAAACTTTCCATGTTTCAGATGGAAGACTAAGTGCTAATATAATGATCACTTTCTGTACTTCTGCCATTACCTTTGAATAAAAAAAAACTTTTTGTTACATTTTTAAAAATTTTAGTCTAAGTGTGGTTCTGTAGTTATTTAAATGTCCTCTAAGATCACTCCATGAGGCATCATTAGAACAGAACTATCACATATACATTCACCATAATAAAGACATGTTTCTTATAAGAAAATAACTGCCCTTCCATACTCTTTTGTGGATCTTCCTGGGATTTTCTGGGATACTTCTTTCTACTGAAAGAATTTAGGTTTGCTCTTGGCCCTGAAATGAAACAGAATGGTATGTTAATTGAAAGATCTTAATGACCATTCTGAATTTAAAGCTGAAATTTCACTTCTGTTCTGTTTCCTATCTTAAATGGTATCTAGCCATATTGCCTAATATAGCCTCTCAAATCTTCTGCAATGAGATTAAATGATGGCGATAAAATATTCCAATAATCATATGCCAACATATATTGATACTCCACAATTAAATATAATTTCCCTCTCATTAAGAATTTCCCAAGAAATATAATTAAATTCAAAGATTAAAATCTTCAAAAAAAATCTAAATTCTTACCTTAAAGTCCATAAAAGCTAAAGTCTGAAAAATTCCTGCTGTCTTTGTTGAGCAGTGTGAATTCAAAGAAAGTAAAGCCTCAAATCCCAATTTAAATTCCAAACTTATTCTCTCCAACTTCTCATTCTGTTCAGTTTCAGTTAGATGAATTCTCTATATCTGCATTTCTTTCAGCAGCTACAGCCTGACTCTTTCTCGGGAATGGGTACAGTTCCTTCAGGGCCTCAGAAATTTGTTTATTTGCTCACAAGTCAACTCAGGAGTCTCACTTTTAAGGATCCAAAGCATTAATAGAGAATACAAAAGTGCACACCATGGTTTTCCAAACCCACACGTTTTAGAAAATAAAGCAATCCCCATTTGCTAGTACAGTTATCCTAAACATAATTATGTTCTAGAACCCAGTACATACTGTTGTCAAAGGTCATTATAGAAACTCAAAAGTATCTGAAAAAGAAATACTAGTTTCAACTTTACTAAATTGCTGATCAACCCATCCCTGCACGATAAAAACCCTTAAAGTAGGCATCAGAGAAACAGACCTCAAAATATTAAGAGCCATCTGTGACAGACCTGCAGCTAACATCATACTGAAGGGGAAAATTTAGAAACCTTCCCTCTTGGTACTGGAATAAGACAAGGATGTCCACTTACACCACTCCTATTCAACATAGTGCTGGAAATCCTAACCACAGCAATCAGCCAAGAGAAAGAAATAAAAGGCATCCAAATAGAAAAAGAAGCCACATTATCTCTCTTCACTGAAAATATAATTCTATACCTAGAAAACCCAAAGTCCAAAAGACTCCTAGATTTGATAAATGATGTGGTCACGTTTTGGGATACAAAATCGACATATAAATATCAGCATTATTTCCATACACGATCAACATTCAAACTGAGAACCAAATCAAGAATGCAATCTCACTTACAGCGAAAACAAAAAGAAAACAAACAAAAACCTAGGAATACATCTGCCCAAGGAGGTAAAAGATCTCTATAGGAGATACTTGTCTGGGGTACATGAGAATTACCCTAAAAATCTATTAGAGTGGTATAGAAATGTTCATAGCAGCATTATGCATATTGCTAAAAACCTGAAGCAATTTAATGCCCATCAACTGATAAATTAATGAACAAAATGTGGTATATTTCCAAAACATGTTCAGATATAAAAAGGAATGAGTATTGCTATATGATATAATATAGATGAATCTTGAAAACACTGTGCTAATGGAAAGAAGCCAGTCACAAAAGGCAACAATATGGCTTGATTCCACTGACATGAACTATTCAGACTGTGTAAATTTGTGTAGACAAAAACTAGATTTCTGGTTGTCAGGATATGAGAGAAGGGAAGAATTGGGACTCACTGCTAATCAGTACAGGGTTTCTTTTTGGGGTGGCAGAAAGAAAGTGATGGTCACACTACATAGTTAATATACTAAAAATCACTGAATTATATGCTTTTAAACACCGGATTTTATGTTATATAGATTATATCACAATTAAAAATAAATTGAGAGAAACCTCTCATAAGAGATTAAATTTGACTCTATGGGATTCATCTTAACTATGGGACCAGAGTGGGTTAAAGGCTGAGATTTACTTATCTTCTTTCCGAGTTATTGCCATCTGAGATATTCCTGGCCTTTTAATCTCTAAAATTTGCAGTGGAAGCATCCCCCACCTCACCCACTGGGCATCAGGTCCTAACTAAGAAGTTCTTCCAATTCAGTATTTTCTCAGCCTTTTAGTCTCAACTTTCCTACTGAGTGCCATTCTAATGCTGTAGTAAGTGTGGACCTGGCCATGTAGCCAACACTGTATCCTAGGAACTACAGTTTTGGTCCTGAGACACAATGGCTGCTGTCAATCACTACAGAATTGCTTAGAACCGTGAAACCTGGCTCCCAGTGAAGATTCTCCTGCCCCTCAGTCCCCAGAACTGTTCCAGCTGGAGAACCACCTTAAGCAAGTTCCTTAAACAAAGCTGCTTCTGGTGAACTGCATTCCTTGCAGCCTCACAGAAAAAAAAATCCCTCATGATTACTCCCCAAGAGATGACATTTCCTCTGGTTTAGGATGCTACAGGCTCTGAACATTTTTGTCTGTCATGTCTTTTATGCTATATATCTCAAATGTTTTCATTTTCTCCACTAGTAGTTTCAGGAAGACTTAGCTGATTAACCTACCTGAGAAGTTTCTTTTCTTCTACCAAGTAGGATCATGATGTTGGCAGGATCTGAATTCTTTCTTTTTACCTTTCCATTGCTCTCGGGCCCAGATATTTTACTACTATATTCTGCTAGATTGTGTTTTATAGAGTTTTCCATGGTGAGATATACGAAAATAGCAGGTTCTGGGTCTGTCAAACATATCTGCTGTTTAAGCATATTTTGTCTACATTCAAGCTTCCTGGGAAGATTATCCATCCCAGAAGATACCCCTCCATAGCCCAATATCTATAATGGGCTCAGTACATATTATAGTTCTTCTGTCCACACCCCTCCAATATAAATGATCTTTTCTGTGCCTTACTTTGAGTCCTAACCAAAAATTGCTTGGGGATGTTTCCTCAGGGAACAGTGTGTAATACATCATCACCTTAAGTCACCTCGTTTTTTTGGTTTTCTGCGCTGCTCTTCCCCACATTTACCCTCAAATTTGTTCTAATATTTTGTAACCAAGTCATACAGTTGTCTCAATATTTGCTTGGAGAGTTGGTTTCTGCTTACACTTATGAGCCAGTTTGCAGCATTTGGACACACCCTCTCAGAAATTACTCTAGTCTACTGAGATCCTGCCTTGCTTCCTCTCTAAATTTTATCAGGCTTCAGTTACTCTTTTTGATATAGCAACAATGAAAGCACAACCCTTTTCTGAAACCTTCTGAGAACAGGTAGACCATCTACATCTGTCTCTCCTTACAGGTCTTCTTTCCCCTTTACATCTATTGATCCAAACCAATAAAACTGCAACCTTTCTCATAAGGAAATCCTTTGTTTCCTTCAGTTAAATATGCCTAAATTTCTTTATTCTTGTTATTCTGATGCACTTATTCTTATAGTAAGGTTGAAGCATACTCTTAAGCCCATGGCTTCCTGAGCAAAGCTGATTCTTGAGACGCAGTCCTCAAAACACAGGCTTTCTAGACTTTGGTGTCATAATAGCTTCCTTGAGGTGTTTTTCTATGTCAATCCAAAAAGGGACCTTTTTTAATAATAAGTCTCATGTCTTTTTGCACATTTGTTAATAAAAATGTACTACGCTTCTGTGGGCAAGGGTGCATTTTAGGTCTCAAAATGGTCTAATACCGAGATCACAGTTTATTTTGATTAACAAATCCATGGCCAACTTAAAACTACAATGTGGGGACTGGCTTTTAAAAGCCTGTGTCAAAGCCATGTATATCCATGAATTAGCCCATCTTTAGACCCTGAATTCAGCCTAAAATAGTGCAAAAAGTGAATGCCAACCTACATCTGCACACATAACGTAAAGTTCACTTACACACTAGTTCTTTAGTTTATACATAAAATTTAGTTGCACTAAATTCCTGGCCTGCAACCCTGGTTGACAAAGCAGATTGTAAAAGTTGTGGTCAATAATTACCTTGACCCCTCCCAATCATGATGCTCCTGTACTTGTAAGTGAATCTTTCCCTCAGCTGCACTCTTTATGGAGGCCCTACATGCCCATCATCTGCTGATGCTCCATATTCTTCAAAATAAAACTGTAGCAATTCATATTCTAAATCCAGCCCACACTGGGTGCCATAACCTGCCCACCTTTAGCTTAAGACCAGCAGCTATAACACTGGCTGCATAAAAACCTGTGGGAAAGAGGGCCATAAATTAAGAGACTCATCGATGTCACACAGTGCACTGTCTAAGGCTGAAAGCTGTTTGCCAAAGAACAAGAGAGAATAGAGAAAACAAAACAAAAAACAATCACCACAATCACACTGCACTATATAGGCCACTGCTAACTTCTAAGGACATTAACCCCTGTGGTATTTCCCTACAAAAACTTCAGTCTCTGAGTATTATTTTTCTTTTGATACATGAGCAGAAACATTAACTGTAACTTTCTACATAACCCCTGAAGCCTTCAAACCTTAAACAAATATAAATCTCTCATATAAAATAATCTCAACAGTTTTTATAATATACATGAGTCCAGGCACAATAGATCATGCCTGTAATCCCAGCACTCTGGGAGGCTGAAGCGGGAGAATAGCTTGAGCCCAGGAGTTCAAGACCAGCCTGGGCAATGTGGCAAAAGCTCGTCTTTATTTAATCTATATTATAAATTTAAAATATATATATCTGAAAATTATACACTCTAACGCAAATTATACAAACATGGTAATAACAATTGTCTTTGAGTGATGAAATGATAATTTTAATTTCTATTTTCAATCTCCAAATTTTTTCTATAAAATTACAATTATTTATACAGCCAAATAACTGCCTACTTGGCAACTGTATGTCAAGAAAAAGTCACACTTCCTCCCCTTGTATCCAGAAGTCAAAAGGTGGCTATAATTATGACATTCTTTCTAAACATACCTTCAGCCTCCTTACATTAAGTGAGTCTGAATCTCATAGTGGCATCACCCCTAGCCTACGAGCCTCTATCCCATAAATTATGGGTCTTGGCCAGGCACGGTGGCTCACACCTGTAATCCCAGCACTTTGGGAGGTCGAGGCAGGCAGATCATGAGGTCAGGAGATCCAGACCATTCTGGCTAACACGGTGAAACCCTGTCTCTACTAAAAATACAAAAAATTAGCCAGGCGTGGTGGCGGGCGCCTGTAGTCCCAGCTACTCCGGAGGCTAAGGCAGGAGAATGGTGTGAACCTGGGAGGCAGAGCTTGCAGTGAGCCAAGATCGCACCACTGTACTCCAGCCTGGGTGACAGAGCAAGACTCCATCTCTAAATAAATAAATAAATAAATATTTATGGGTCTTAATAAATTCCCTAAAATTATCAACAGAACAAAAATACAACAAAGCAACCAAACATTAGGTTTTTATCTTCATGTATGAGATAACCCTTATGGGTCAGAAAAGCCTTTCCCATTTTCCAAAGAGAGTTGTAGCTAACATGTCACACCTGCAAAGAGACCACCTTAACAGGCTCCGTAAGTTCCCACGATGGGAATGGGCTTTTCCAATTTAACCTTTCTCATCCCTCTTTCTGATGACATAAAGTAATATTTAGAAAAAACAAAAGACTTCATCAAAAAACCCTGTTAGAGCTGATAGCAAATTTAGTAAAGTCACAGGATACAAAATTAACATAACAAAATTCAAAAATCAGTAGCATTTCTATACACCTATAATGGTCAAGCTGAAACAAAGTCAATAACTCAATCCTCTTTACATCAGAAACAAAACAGAAAATACCAAGGAATATGTTTAACCAAGGAGGTGAAAGATCTCTATAAGAAAAAACTACAGGCTGAGCACAGTGGCTCATACCTGTAATCCCAGCACTTTGGGAGGCCAAGGAGGGTGGATCACGAGGTCAGGAGATCGAGACCATCTTGACATCCTAACATGGTGAAACCCCATCTCTACTAAAAATACAAAAAGTTAGCCAGGTGTGGTGGCAGGCACCTGTAGTCCCAGCTACTCGGGAGGCTGAGGCAGGAGAATGGCATGAATCAGGGAGGCGGAGCTTGCAGTGAGTCGAAATCACGCCACTGCACTCCAGCCTGGGCGATAGAGTGAGACTCCGTCTCAAAAAAAAAAAAAAAAAAAGCAAAAACTATAAAACATTGATGAACTATATAGATAATACAAACAAATGGAAAAACATCCCATGTTCATGGATTGAAAGAATCAGTATCTTTATTTTTTTCCAATGCCTAAGTGCTCTGAAAGGAAGAATCAATACTGCTAAAATGACCATACTGCTGGAAGCAAAATACAGATGCAAGGCAATTTCTATCAAACTACCAACATCATTTTCCACAGAATTAGAAAAAAAAAATCCTAAAATTCATATGGAACCAAAAAAGATCCCAAATAGCAAAGCAATTCTGATAAAAAGAACAAAACTTAACAGGACCTCACTTCAAACTATATTTCAAAGCAATAGTAACCAAAACAACATGGTATTGGTATAAAAACGGGAACATAATTCAATAGAACAGAATAGGGCAAACAGAATACAGAAATAAATCCACATATTTACAGCCAACAAATCAACACTGTCAAGATCACACACTGGAGAAAGGTCACCCTAAGTCAATAAAAGGTGCTGGCAAAACTGAATAACCATATGTAGAAAGAATGAAACTAGACTCCCAATCTCTCACCATATACAAAATTCAACCAAGATAAATTAATGACTTAAGTGTAAGATCCAAAACTATAAAACTACTAGAGGAAAACATAGATAAGACACCTCAGGACATTGGTCTAGGCAAATATTTCATGGCTAAGACCTTGAGGGCAAAGACAATTATAACAAAAACAGACAAATTGAGCTATATTCAACTCCATGGTTTCTGCATAGCAAAAGAAACAATCAACAGAGAGAAAAGACAGGCTGTTGAATGGAAGAAAATATTTAAAAAGTATTCATCAAACAAGGGACTAATGTCCAGAATACACAAGGAATCCAACAATTTTTTTTAAATCCTGTTAAAAAGTTGGCTAAGGACATTAATAATTCTCAAAAGAAAACATACTAATAACTAATAGTTATATTAAAAGTGCTCAACATCACTAATCATCAGGGAAATGCAAATTGAAACCACAATGAGATATCATCTTACCCCAGCTAAAATGATTAGAAAGACAAAACAAACAAGAACAACAACAAACAAAAACAGCTACTGGCAAGGATGTGGAAAAAGGGAATGTTTATACACTGTTGGTGGGAATGTAAACTAGTACAACTACTACGAAAAACATTATAAACATTTTTTTTTTTTTGAGACAGAGTCTCACTCTGTTGCCAGGCTGCAGTACAATAGTGCGATCTCGGCTCACTGCAAGCTCCACCTCCCAGGTTCACGACATTCGGCCTCAGCCTCCCGAGCAGCTGGGACTACAGGTGCCCGCCACTTCACCCGGCTTATTTTTTGTATTTTTAGTAGAGATGGGGTTTCACTGTGTTAGCCAGGATGGTCTTGATCTCCTGACCTCGTGATCTGCCCGTCTCTGCCTCCCAAAGTGCTGGGATTACAGGCGTGAGCCACCGCACCCAGCCCCAATTTTTGTATTTTTAGTAGAGACGGGGTTTCACCATGTTGTCCAGGATGGTCTTTATCTCTTGACCTTGTGATCCGCCCGCCTCAACTTCCCAAAGTGCTGGGATTACAGGCATGAGACCATGCTTGGCCAAACATTTCTTTAAAAACTGTAAGTAAAACTATTATACAATCCAGCAATCCCACTATTGGGTATTTATCCAAAAGAGAAGAAATCAGTATATCAAAGAGATACCAGCACTCACATGTTTATAGCACTCTTCACAATAGCAAAGCTATGAAATCAACCAAAGTGTCAATAAAACATAAAGAAAATGTATATATGCACAGTGGAATGTTTTCAGTTGTTGAAAAATTAAATGTCATTTACAACAACATGGATGGATCTGGAGGTTATTATGCTAAGTAAAACATGCCAGGCTGAGAAAGATAAATATTGTATGTTCTGACTCATTTGTGGGAGCTAAAAAAGTTGATCTCATGAAGATAGAGAATAGAATTATAACTACCAGAGGCTGGGAAGGTGTGAGGGTGGAAGTGGGGATGAAGAGAGGTTGGTTAATGGAGAAATAAATTATAATGTTTGATAGCAGAGTAGGGTGACTACAGATAGCACAGTATATTTCAAAGTAGCTAGAAGAGAGGGCTTGAAATGTTACCAACACAAAAAAATTATAAATACTCAAGCTGATTGATACCTCAAATACTCCCAACTTTATTCTACATTCTACACATGTAACAAATAATCACATGTACCTCATAAATATGTAAAAGGTCATGAATAAATAAAACAAAAAAGCATTCTCAATACAAGTAAATGAAATCTGAGCAGGTCAGACATTAAACAGGTGTTTTCTGTATGGTGAGGTCTGTACATTTTAAACTTTAAGAATATTTGCCTGAACCAAATCAACTCCTAGCATGATAAAAAGAAAAACAAAACATGTTGATGTATATAAGTACACCCCCTCTATCCCTCAAACCCCTGCTGACAATGTTTATAAATGTATGCATTTAAATAAAAAGTGAAAGACTTCCATGTCCTGGGCAGCTGCAGCAAAGCATAATATTGTTGCCCATCCTTGAAGGCTTTGCAACATACCTTGATGCTGTTGCCTGTCAGGCCAAGGAATGAGTGGGGCCCAAGGCACTCCATTGCTCCCTAAACAGGTTCCACCACCATTGCTGTGGGACTGAGGTACATTCAAGCCACACACAGGCTTTCCAGCTCCTCCCAAGACTGCCTGCCTGACCATTCTCACAGGCAGTTGAGACATGTGGCACAGTTGCAGTTGCCCTACCTGAGTGTTCTGTTGGTGGCCTGGAAACAATTTACACCTTCTGATCACAGCAGGTGCTAAAGCCTGAGTGGCCACAGGACAAAACTACTGGCCTTATCCTAGTTCCCCAGGACTCAACACAATCACCCAGGGGCGTGGAGATGAGATCTGTGATGTGACCTCCAGCAGAGGAGGAATTCCCGCTGTCAGAACACAGAGAAGACTATGGTGTGAATGTATGCTGTGCCATAGTACCTGGGCCCCCACTTTGGTCATGAGACTAGACCTAAAAGGGTGTGGTCTCATAGCCACAATTTCTGGAACTGTTCAACAATCTGAATGTAGACTGTTTGGGACCAGCTTAAACATTCTGGCCTGCTGGCAGCAGGTGGACTCTGGAGGGAGACCTACCAGGTCAGGGGTGTGGGAGTTGGGTGGATCCTACTGCCACCTACTATGCTGAACACTCTGGGTCACTCTCTTCTTCTCAGTGGGCTCTGTGGTGGAGAGACACCTCTATTCCTCCCTGAAGGGTTGCGCCAGCAGCCTGGGAGCTGTGCCTAGACTGCTGCAATAGTTGGTACTTATGCCTGCCTTGAAAAGCCTGCTCACTGATATACCAACCCAGACATGGCTAGCATTGCCCACTCTAGTCACCTTGGCAGCAGAAAACTGGAGAGGGACCCCCAGGAGCTCCACAGCCTGCCCATCACTAAGATACCCTGGCACTTCTCTTGGTTTTAAAAGGCCAGGTAAAAATCTCACTGCCACCACTGAAGCTGCCTCTTTCTGGCAAGTACAGCCTACTGACTTTGATGCCAATCTGCATATCCATTATAACTTATGCTGACATGACTGCCTAGCATTCAGCTAGCTCTTACCACTGCCACCTACTGGTATATAGGATGGACGGTAAAATTCAAAATAATTCCTGCTGACAGAGTGCACACTGGTGTGAAAAACTATGAGCCTCCTCCCCATCTCTGCAAAAGACAGTAAGCCTACTCACATGCACAGAACACTGCTACTACATACTACAAAAAACCAGCATTTGAGAACACCACTACACAAAGGATATCTATAACCAAGGAATTCATACAAAGCTTAGCCCCCTAATAGCACAAAGAAGCAAAGCCAAAAAACTGGCTACTTGACATATGAAATAGTCACGGCCTTGGGAGGGTAAAAATCCCATCTGAACAAAAGTGAATTCAAAAATGACAAATGACAGCTTCTCCAGATTAAAAACAAAATCAGAATGAGAACTCTAGCAGCATGAAAAACAGAGTGTTGTGACACCCATAAGGATCACACTAGTGGTCTAGAAATGGGTCCTAAACAAAATAAAAATTCTGAAATGACAAATAAAGAACACAAACTATGGCTTGTAAGGAAGCTTAATGAGATCCAAGAGAGTTGAAAACCACCACAAAGAAATCAGATAAAGAATTTGGAAAGGGAGTCCCCACCCCCAGCCAAGAAAAGCAGTGAGTCAGTGTGCGACCCCAGGGAAACCACACTTCTCCCCTGGATCTCTACAACCCTCCAATCAGGAGATCACCTTGTAAGCCCACACCACAGGGGCCTTGGGTCCAACACACAGAGCTGCGTAGAGTCTCAGCAGAGCAGCTGCTGAGGCATGCACAGAGACCCAGGGGTTTTACAGACTCTGAGCCCAAGATCCCTGACAAAGGTGACTGCAACTCAGGCAAGGTCAAAGGTCCATACATACCCCTAGGAAGAGGGCTGAATCAAAGGGGCTGAGCAGCATCAGTCTGCAGGCCCCACTTCCATGGCACCTCACAAGATAAGACACATTGGCTTGGAATTCCAGTCAGCCACGAAAAATAGTGTGGAGCCTGCCTGAGATGGGATGGAGCCCTCAATGGAGGGGCGCACTATCATCTTTGCTGTTTGATCAACTCAGCTGTTCCAGCCTGCAGGCTGTGGAGAGTACCAACAGTCCAGATAAGAAAAAGTACCCTTAGTGCAGCATAGCTGCTTTGCCACAACATGGTCAGACTGCTTCTTTAAGAGGGACTCCAATCCATTCCTCCTCACTGGTTGGGACTTCCCAACTGGAACCTTCAGCCACCCCCAGCCTCCAGCCACCCCCTCCCACACATATTCTATAGACAGAGTTCTGATCTCTTCTTGGGATGGGCTGCCACTTTGGTTGTTTGGACAACTCAGCCATTCCAGCCATAGACCTATGGAGAGTCAAAGCCCAAAGGGGCAGAGGTGGTTTTGCAGCCTGGCATTATTGTTTTCTTGAGGCGTGGCCAAACTGCTTCTTTAAATGGGTCCCTGATCCACTCCTCCTTACAAGGTGGGTCCTCCAGCCAGGGCCTCCAGTCACACCCACCTGTATACTACAGACAGCATTCTGATAGCTCTCTGAAACAAAATGCTTGTGGGGAGGAGTGGGTCATCATCTTTGCTGTTTGGGTGACTTGGCCATTCAAGCCTGTGGGCTTTGGAGAGTCTAAGCAGACCAGGCCAAAAGCAATTCCCCAGTATGGTATGGCTGTTTTGTTGAGGCATGGCCAGACTGCTTCTTTAAACAGGACACATCCATTCCTCCTTGCTGGCTCTCCCAGCCAAAGCCTCTGGCCACCACCATTCGTGTTCTATGGCAAACAAAGTTCTAATTTCTCCCTCCGATGGAGTGCCTGAGGAGTGAAGCAGGCCACCACCTTTGCTCTTTGGGTATCTCAGCTGGTCCAACCTGTGGGCCTTAAAGAGTCCAAACCAACTGGGAGGCTGAAGGGATCCCCAATGCAGCACAGCTCCTCTACAAAACGTAGCCAGACTGCTTCTTTAAGTTGGTCGCTGATCCCTTTCCTTCTGACTGGGTGAGATGTTCCAACCCAGGTCTCCAGCCACCTCCTACAGGTGCTTTCAAGGTGGAAAAAGATCAGTAACCCCCTGGGATGAAGCTACCAGAGGAAGGAACAGGATGCCATCTTTGCTATTTCACAGGCTTCACTGGTGATACCTTCAGGTACCGGAAAAACTGAGGCAACAAGGGTCTAGAATAGAACCCCAGCAAACTGCAGCAGCCCTACCAAACAGTGGCCAGCCTGTTAAAAGAAAAACAGACAACCAGATAAACAACAACAAAAACACAAAAACCCCAAAGATCAGGAACCTCAAAGATTGGAGGTAGGTAAGTCCAAAAAGATGAGAAAGAATCAGTGCAAAAATAATAAAAGCTCAAAAAGCCAGAGTGCCCCTCTCCTCCAAAATGACAACACCTCTCCAGCAAGGATTCAGAACTTGGCTGAGACTCAGATAGCTAAAATGACACAAGTAGGCTTCACAATGTGGATAAAAACGAACATCACTGAGCTAAAAAAGCAAGTTATAATCCATTGTAAGGAAGCTAAGAATCATGATAAAACAATGCAGGAGCTGACAGTCAAAACAGCCAGTATAAAGAGGAACATAACTAACTGACCTGATAGAGCTTAAAAACACACTACAAGAAATTCACAATGCAATCACAAGTATTAGTAGCAGAATACACCAAGCAAAGGAAAGAATCTCAGAGCTTGAAGACTGGCATTCTGAAATAGGCAGGCAAGAAGAGATAACAAAGAATAAAAAGGAATGAACAAAACCTCACAGAAATATGGGATTATATAGAGACTGAATCTATGACTAACTGGAGTACATGAAACAGACATGGAGAATAAAACCAATTTGGAAAACATATTTCAGGATATCACCCAGGAGAACTTCCCCAATCTACCTAGACAGGTTAACATTCAAATTCAGGAAATGCAGAGAACTCCAGTAAGATAATCCACAGAAGATCATCCCCAAGACACATAATCATCAGATTCTCCAACGTCCAAATGAAGGAAAAATATTAAGGGCAGCCAGAGAGAAAGGACACATCATCTACAGAGGGAAGCCCATCAGATGAATAGTGGACCTCTCAGCAGAAACCCTACAAGCCAGAATAGATTGAAGGCCAATGTTCAGCTTTCTTAAAGAAAAGAAATTCAAATCCAGAATTTCATACATGGCCAAACTAACCTTCATAAGCAAAGAAGATATAAGATCCTTTTCAGACAAGCAAATGCTATGGGAATTCATTAGCACCAGACCTGACTTGCAAGAGTTCCTGAAGAAAGCACTGAATATGGAAGCACAAAACTATTACCAACCACTACAAAAACACACTGAAGTACACAGATCGGTGTCACTATGAAGCAGCCACATAAACAAGTCTACAAAATAACCAGGCAGTGTCATGATGACAGGATCAAATTTACACCAATAATTTTTTTTTTTTTGAGACAGTCTTGCTCTGTTGCCAGGCTGGAGTGCAGTGGCACGATCTTGGCTCACTGAAACCTCCAACTCCCTGGTTCAAGTGGTTATCCTGCCTCAGCCTCCAAGTAGCTGAGATTACAGGCACGCACCACCATGCATAGCTAATTTTTGTATTTTTAGTAGAGACGGGGTTTCACGATGTTGGCCAGGCTGGTCTCGAATGCCTGACCTCATGATCCACCTGCCTCGGCCTCCCAAAGTGCTGGAATTACAGGTGTGAGCCACCACGCCCAGCCTACACATAATGATTTTAACCTTAAATGTAAATGGGCTAAATGCCCCAATTAAAAGATACACATTGGCAGGCTGGATAAAAAAATCAAGACCCATTGGTATGCAGTCTTTAAGAGACCCATCTCATGTGCAAAGACACAAATAGCTCAAAATAAAGGGATGGAGGAAAATTTACAAAGCAAATAAAAAGCTGGAAAAAGCAGGGGTTGCAATACTAGTTTCTTGAAAAAACAGACTTAAAACCAAAAAAGACAAAAAAGGGGCATTACATAATGGTAAAGGGCACAATTCAATAAGAGCTAACTATCCAAAATATGTATGAACCCAACACAGGAGCACCCAGATTCATAAAACAAGTTCTTAGAGACCTAGAAAGACTTAGACTCCCACACAATAATAGTGGGAGACTTTAACACACCACTGAAAATATTAGATCATTGAGACAGAAAATTAACAAAGATATTCAGGAACTGAACTCAGCTCTAAACCAAGTGAACCTAATAGATATGTACAGAACTCTCCACCCCAAAATAACAGAATATACATCCTTCTCATCACCACATGGCACTTATTATAAAATCGACCACATTATTGGAAGTAAAACACTCCTCAGCAAATCCAAAAGAACTGAAATAACAATAAACCGTCTCTCGGACAACAGCACAATCAAATTAGAACTCAAGAGTAAGAATTTCACTCCAAACAATATTACTACATGGAAGTTGAACTACCTGCTTCTGAAAGGGTAAATAATGAACTTAAAGAAGAAATCAAGAAGTTCTTTCAAACTAATGAGAACAAATATACAACACACCTGGGGATCTCTGGGACACAGCTAAAAGAGTGTTAAGTGGGAAATTTACAGCACTAAATGCCTACATCAAAAAGCTAGAAAGATCTCAAGTCAACAACCTAAATAACAACTAAAAGAACTAGAGAACCAAGAGCAAACAAACCTCAAAGCTGGAAGACGGCAAGAAATAATCAAGATCAGGGCTGAACTAAAAAAGATAGAGACACAAAAAACCCTTTTAAAAATCAACATATCCGGCCGGTGGCTCAAGCCTGTAATCGCAGCACTTTGGGAAGCTGAGACAGGCGGATCACAAGGTCAGGAGATTGAGACAATCCTGGCTAACATGGTGAAACCCTGTCTCTACTAAAAATACAAAAAACTAGCCGGGTGTGGTGGCAGGCGCCTGTAGTCCCAGCTACTCGGGAGGCTGAGGCAGGAGAATGGCATAAACCCGGGAGGCGGAGCTTGCAGTGAGCCGAGATCACGCCACTGCACTCCAGCCTGGGCGACAGAGCGAGACTCCGCCTCAAAAAAAAAAAAAAAAAAAAAAAATCAACATATCCAGGAGCTGGTTTTTTGAAAAAATTATTAAAATAGACTACTAGCTAGACTAATGAAGAAGAAAAGAGAGAAGATTCAAATAGACAAAACCAGAAATAATAATAAGGATATCACCATTGACCCCACAAAAATACAAACAACTATCAGGAAATACTCTAAACACCTCTAGGCACATAAACTAGAAAATCTAGAAGAAACAGATAAAATCCTGGACACATACAACCTCCCAAGACTGAACCAGGAAGAAATTGAATCCCTGAATATACCAATAATGAGTTCTGAACTTGAGGCAGTAATAAATGCCTACAAACCAAAAAAACAAAAAAAGCCCAGGACCAGATGAATTCACAGCTGAATACTACCAGAGGTACAAAGGTACAAAGAAAAGCTGGTACCATCTGAAACTATTCCAAAAATCTAAAAAGGAGGGACTCCTCCCTAACTCAATCTATGAGGCCAGTACACCAAAACCTGGCAGAGATATAACAAAAGAAAACTTCAGTCCAATATTCTTGAAGAAGATCGATGCAAAAATCCTCAACAAAATACCGACAAACTGAATCCACTAGCACTGCAAAAAAGCTTATCCACCACAGCAAAAAGCTTATCCACCACAATCAAGCTGACTTCATTCCCAGGATGCAAAGCTGGTTTAACACACACAAATCAAATGTAATTCATCACATAAACAGAACTAGATATAAAAACCACATGATTATCTGAACAGATGCAGAAAATGCCTTTGATAAAATTCAACATCCTTTCATGTTAAAAACTCTCAATAAACCAGGTATTGAAAGAACATACTTCAAAATAAAAGCTATATATGACAAACCCACAGCCAATATTATAGTAAATAGGCAAAAGATAGAAGCATTCCCCTTGAAAACTGGCACAAGAGAAAGTTGCCTTCTCTCACCAGTCCTATTCAACATAGTATTGGAAGTTCTGGACGGGGCAATCAGGCAAGAGAAAGAAATGAAGGGTATTCAAATATAAAGAGAAGTCAAACTATCTTTGTTTGCAGATGACGACTCAACAGAACCTCATCATCCCAGCCCAACAGATTCATAGAAACAGATTCATAGAAAAAGCTCATAAGTGGCCGGGCACGGTGGCTCAAGCCTGTAATCCCAGCACTTTGGGAGGCCGAGACGGGCGGATCACGAGTTCAGGAGATCGAGACCATCCTGGCTAACACGGTGAAACCCCGTCTCTACTAAAATACAAAAAAAAATTAGCCGGGCGAGGTGGCGGGCGCCTGTACTCCCAGCTACTCGGGAGGCTGAGGCAGGAGAATGGCGTGAACCCGGGAGGCGGGGCTTGCAGTGAGCTGAGATCCGGCCATTGCACTCCAGCCTGGGCAACAGAGCTAGACTCTGTCTCAAAAAAAAAAAAAAGAAAAAGAAAAAGCTCATAAGCAACTTCAGCAAAGTCTCAGAACATAAAAGCAATCTGCAAAAATCACCACCACTCCCATACACCAACAGGCAAGCCAAGAGCCAAATCATAAATTAAATCTCATTCACAACTGCCACAAAAATAAAATCACTTTTGCTATGCTTTAGAAGAGACTGGCAGCATTTTCCCCTAAACTGGAGAACTATGGGACTTGGAACTTCAGAGAGATGATTTGGGGTATCTTTGCAGAAGAATTTTTTTTTTTTTTTTTTTTTCTGAGAGAGTTTTCCTCTGTCACCCAAGTTAGAGTGCAGTGGTGTGATCTCACCTCACTGCAATCTCCACTTCCTGGATTCAAGCAATTCTCATGTCTCAGCCTCCCGCTGAGAAATATAGGCATATGCCACCATACCCAGCTAATTTTTGTATGTTTTGTAGAGATACCATTTCCCCATGTTGGCCAGGCTGGTCTCAAACTCCTGACCTTAAGTGATCCAACCACCTCAGCCTCCAAAACCGTGGAATTATAGGCAGGAGCCACGGTGCCCATCCCAGAAGAACTTTCTAAGCAGCAAATCATTCAAGATATAACCTGGCTGTTTATTGATTTATTTTTGAGACTGCGTATAGCTCTGTCGCCCAAACTGGAGTGCAGTGGCATCATCTTGGCTCACTGCAAACTGCGCCTCACGGGTTCAAACGATTCTCCTGCCTCAGCCTCCTGAGTAGTTGGGATTACAGGCACACGCCACCACACCTGGTTAATTTTTGTGTCTTCAGTAGAGACGGGGTTTCACCATGTTGGCCAGGCTGGTCTTGAACACCTGACTTCGTGATCCACCCGCCTCAGCCTTTGAAACTGCTGAGATTACAGGCATGAGCCACTGTGCTCAGCCATGACCTGACTGTTTCTTAACGTGTACAGTCATGTGTCTTCACAAAGAGATGGTCTGAAATTGGAACTTATGTTTAAAAAAAAAAAAAAAAAAAAAGCATAAAAGTTTGGAAAACTTGCAGCCTGATCATGTGTTAGGAAGTAAAATGCATTTTCTGAGGAGATATTCAAGCTACTGGCTGTAGAAATTTGCATAAGAGGTGAATGTTAATAACCAAGACAACAGGAAAAAATGTCTTCAGGGCATTTCAAAGATCTTCATGGCATCTCCTCCCATCAAAGGTCTGAAGGCCTAAGAGAAAAAAATAGTTTTGTTGACTGTACCCAGGAGCTCACTACTTTGTGCAGCTTTGGGACATGGAGCCCTGTGTCCCAGCTGCTCCAGCTCCAGCTGTGGCTAAAAGAGGCCAAGGTAGAGCTCAGACACTGGCTTCAGAGGGTGCAAGTCCCAAGCCTTGGTGGCTTCTACATGCTGTTAAGCCTGTGGGTGCACAGAAGGCAACAGTTTAGGAGCCTATACCTAGATTTCAGAGGATGTATGGAGATGCCTGGATGTCCAGGCAGAAGTCTGCTGCAGGGACAAAGCACTCATGGAGAAGCTCTACTAGGGCAGTACAGAAGGGAAATGTGGGGTTGGAGACCCCACAGAGAGTCCCCACTGGAGCACTGCCTAGTGGAGCTGTGAGAAGAGGGCCACCATATTCCAGACCCCAGAATGGTAGATCCACTGACAGTTTGCACCATGCACTTGGAAAAGCCAAAGGCACTCAGTGCTAGTCCCAGTAAGCAGCAATAGGGGCTGTATCCTGCAGAGCCACTGGGGTGGAGCTGCCCAAGGTATTGGGAGGCCACGCCTTGTATCAGTGTGGCATGGAGTCCAAGGAGATTATTTTGGAGCTTTAAGATTTAACGACTACCCTGCTGGGTTCTGCACTTGTATGGGGCCTGTAACCTCTTTGTTTTGGCCAATTTCTCGCATTTGGAATGGGAGCATTTACCCAACGCCTGTACTTCCACTGCATCTAAGAAATAACTAACTTATTTTTTACTTTGCAGGCTCATAGGTGAAAGGAACTTGCCTAGTCTCACATGAGACTTTGGAGTTGGATGTCTGAGTTAATGCTGGAATGAATTAAGAGTTTGGGGGACTGTTGGGAAGGTGTTATTGGTTTCAGATGTGAGGAGGACATGAGATTTGGGAGAATCCAGGAGTGGAATAAGGTTTTGCTCTGTGTCCCCACCCAAATCTCATTTCGAATTGTAATTTCCACATGTCAAGAAAGAGACCTAGTGGGACATAACTGGATCATGAAGGTGGTTTTCCCCATGCTATTCTCATGGTAAGTGAGTTGTAATGAGGTCTAATGGTTTAAAAGTGTGTGGCAGTTCCCCCCTTACTCTCTATCTCCTACTACCAGGTAAGATGTGCCTTGCTTCCCCTTCACCTTCTGCCATAATTGTAGGTCTCCTGAGGCCTCCCAAGTCATGCATAATTGTGAGTCAATTAATCCTCTTTTATTTATAAATTACTCAGTCTCAGGTAGTTCTTTATAGAAGTGTGTAAACAGAATAACATGTCGCCCAAAGCAATTAATCAATTCAATGCTATTCCCATTAAATTACCATGACATTCTTCACAGAATTAGAGAAAAACTATTTTAAAATTCATATGAAACAAAAAAGATCCCAAATAGCCAAGGCAATCCCAAGCAAAAAGACAAATAAAAGCTGGAGGCATCACACTAGTTGACTTTAAACTATACTACAGGGCTACAGTAACCAAAATAGCATGGTACTGGTACAAGAACAGACACACAGACCAGTAGAACAGAATAGAGAACCCGGAAATAAGACCATACAACTACCACCATCTGATCTTTGACACACTTAACAAGAATGAGCAATGGGGAAAAGATTCCCTATTTAACAAATGGTGCTAGGAGAACTGGCTAGCCATATGCAGAAAATTGAAACTGGAAACCTTCCTTAAATGTAAAACCCCAAAAGGTAAAAACTCTGGAAGAAACCCTAGGCAATACCATTCAGGACACAGGCATAGGCAAAGATTTCATGATGAAGACCAATTGCAACAAAAGCAAAAATGGATGAATAAGATCTAATTAAATTAAAGAGTTTCTGCACAGCAAAAGAAACTATCAACAGAGCAAACAGAAAGCCTACAAAATGGGAAAAACCTTTTGCAATCTACCCATCTGACAAAGGGTCTAATATCCAGCACTGGATAGTGCTCCCAGTACTAATATCCAGCACACTAGAACCTGTAGGAGGGAAGGAGGTGGGAAAAGGGAGAGGATCAGGAAGAATAGCTAATGGGTACTAGGCTTAATACCTGGGTGATGAGATGATCTGTGCAACAAATCAACATGGTATATGTTGAGCTTTGTAACAGATCTGAACTTCCTGCACGTGTACCCCTGAATTTAAAATAAAAGTTAAAAATTAAACACAACAAAACACCAAAAACAATTTAAAATGTGAAAGCAAAGACAGATTTTAAAAAATAGAACTTCTGAAAATGCAAAGTTAGAGTCAAAAGTTTTCACAATATCCTAGACCAAGCAGAAGAATTTTAGAACATAAAGACTAATCTTTCAAATTCACCCACACACACACAAAAAAAAAATTTTTAAGTATTTTTAAAAATGAACAAAGCCTTTGGGCCAGGTGCAGTGGTTCACACCTGTAATCCCAGCACTTTGGGAAGCTGAGGCAGGCAGATCACCTGAGGTCAGGAGTTCAAGACCAGCCTGACCAACATGGAGAAACCCCATCTCTACTAAAAACACAAAATTAGCCAGGCGTGGTGGTGCATGCCTGTAACCCCAGCTACTCGGTAGGCTGAGGCAGGAGAATCACTTGAACCCAGGAGGCAGAGTTTGCAGTGAGCCGAGATCACGCCATTAAACTCTAGCCTGGGCAACAAGAGTGAAACTCCATCTCAACAACAAAAAAGATGAACAAAGACTTTGAAAAATATGGGATTATGAAAAGTGAGCAAACCCACCAGTTATAGGCATACCTCAGGGAGAAAAAAGTTAAAGTCTTGGAAAACATTTGATGAAACGCTTTAGGAAATTTTTCATGGTCTTGATAGACATGTAGATATGCAAATGCAAGAAGCTCAGGGAACAACTAGAAGACACTTTACAAGGTGAATATCACCAAGGCATGTAGTCATCAGCCTGTCCAAAGTCAACATGAAGAAAAAATCATAAGAGCATCTAAAGAAAAGCATCAAATCATCATAAAGTAAATGCCATCAGACTAACAGCAGATTTCTCAGCAGAAATCTTACAGACCAGGAGATTAAAGACCTATTTACGCCTTTTTAAAACAAAAATACCAGCCCCAAATTTTATATCCTGCCAAATGAAACAGAGAGAAAGTCTTTCAAAGACAAGCAAATGCTAAGGAAATTTGTCACCACTAGACCAGCCCTACAAGAAATGCTCAAGGAAGTTCTAAACATGAAAACAAAAGAATCGTACCATTATAAAAACACATGCACGTGGCCAAGAAATAAATAAAAAAACTGCTCAGCATCTGTAATCATAAGAGAAATCCAAATCAAAACCAAATAAGATACTATCACACAGTCAGAATGGCTATTATCAAAAAATCAAAAAAAAAAAAAAAAACAGATACTGGTGAGGCCGTGGAGAAAAGGAAATATTTATGCACTGTTGGTGGGGAAAGCAGTTTTGAGATATCTCAAGGAACTTAAAACAGAGCAACCATTAGACCCAGCAATCCGATTACCGGGAATATGCTCAAAAGAATATAAATCAATATGCCAAAAGACACATGCACTTGTATGTTTATTACTGTGCTTTTCACAATAGCAAAGGCATGGAAAGTCAACCCAGATATCCCTCAACAGTAGATTGGACAAAGAAAATGTGGTACATACACACCATGGAATACTACACAGCCAAAAGAAGAATAAAATCTTGTTCTTTTAAGCAACATGCATAAACTGGAGGCTATGATCCTAACCAAATAAACACAGCAACGGAAAATACTACATGTTCTCACTTACAAGTGGGAGCTAAATATTCAGCACACTAAGACATAAACATGGGAACAACAGACACTGTAAACTACTAGACTGGGGAGGTAGAAAGGGAGGTATGGGTTGACAATCTACCTACTGGGTAATATTCTTACTAACTGGTTGCAATGTACCCTTGCAACAATCAATCTCATGTACCTCTGCATCAAAAATAATTGTTAGCCGGGCATAGTGACTCACGCCTGTAATTCCAGCAATTTGCAAGGCCGAGGTGAGTGGAACACTTGAGGTCAGGAGTTTGAGACCAGCCTGGCCAACATGGTGAAATTCCCTCCCTACTAAAAATAGAAAAAAATAAGGTGGGTGTGACGGCATGTGCCTGTAATCCCAGCTACTCAGGAGGTTGAGACAGGAGAATCACTTGAACCCGGGAGGTAGAGGTTGTAGTGAGCTGAGATCACACCACTGCACACCAGCCTGGGTGACAGAGCAAGACCCTGTCCCAAAATAAATAAATAATCATTAAAGTTAAAAAAAAAACATATAAATACAAATCTCACAGATCTTATGGAGCAATTGCAATTGAGACACCAAAGAAACTAGATAACAATATTATGACAGGAATAAAATATTACCTATCAATATAAACCTTGAATGTACATGGCCTAAGTGCTCCACTTAAAAGATAGAGAATGGCAAATTGAATTTAAGAGAAGATTCAGCCATTTGCTGCCAAGAAGAAACCCACCTAATGAATCAACACACTCAGACTCAAAGTTAAGTGAACAGAAAACAAAAATGAGCAGGAGCAGTTGTACTTTTATCAGATAATACAGACATTAAATTAACAACAACAATAAAAAAGAGGTTATTATATAATGATAAAGAAGTCAATTAAACAAGCAGATATAACTATTCTTAAAATGCATATACTCCAAACGGGAAACCCAGGCTCATTAACCAAATATGAGTAGACTGAAGGAAAGACACAGACAGCAATATAGTAATAGCAGGGCGCTTCAACACCCCACTGATGGCAGTAGACAAATCATCAAGGATAAAAATCCACAGTGAAACCCTGAACTTAAAATGAACTATACACCAAATGGATCAAATAGACATTGACAGAACATTCTACTCAACAACCACAAAATATATATTTTTCTCATCTGCACATGGAACATTCTCAAAAATACTCCATATGTTTTACCATATGAAAGTCTCAATAAATGTAAAAAGATAAAAATCATATCAAGTATCTTCTCAGACCACAGTAATCCTATTGTAATTTTGAATAAAATTAGAAATCAATACCAAGAGGAAATCTCAAAACTACACAAATACATGGAAACTAAACACTGTTCTTGAATGATCTTTGGGTAAACAAAAAAACTAATGCAGAAATCAAAAAATTTTTTGAAAAGAATAAAAATAGAGATAAAAAAATACCCAAACCTCTGGGATACAACAAAAGGAATGCTAACAGGAATGTTTACAGCATTAATTATGTCAAAATGACAGAAATAGCTCAAAATAACAACCCAATGTCACACCTCAAGGAACTAGAGAAATAAAAACAAAACAAACCCAAGGCCAGCATAACAACAAAAAACGCAAACATCAGAGCCCAATGAAAAGAGATTGAAATGAAAAAAGATAGAAAGGATTGACAAAATGAAAAGCTGGCTGTTTGAACAAACAAAATTAACAAACTGGTAGCTAGGTTAAACAAACAAAAAAAAAAAAGCAAGAACACTCAAATAAGCACAATCAAAAAGAGTAAAGGTGACATTCCAACTGATACTGATATGGCTCTGTTGTTTGGGGACACACCCAGGGTCCTTGGTCTTGAACAAAGAAAATTAGTGACATGGACACATGTGGAGTGGATTAAGGAGCAGAAAGTTTAATAGGCAAAAAAGAAGAGAGCAGCTCCCCTGTACAGAGGGAGGGAAAGCAGTCGCTTATATTGGGAGGTTCAAGGAGGTGATGTCTGATTTGTATAGGGTCCAGGGGATTGGTTTGACCAGGTGTGTCATTCGTATAGCCTGCAATAAAACTGGCCTTTTATTATGCAAACTCAGCTACCTAGCTGGTCGCCATGACACCTGTACAGGTGGCCTCTACCTGACTCCCCACCATGATGTCCGTACACGTGGCAACAAAGAAAAAGTAGTGGGAACCACCATATTGGGTGGACCTGGTTCTTAGCTACCTGCATTTACATATGCAAATGTGTAGCTTGCATATCAATGCTTGCAGGTATGGTTTTTCAGACTACTTTTTTTAAAAAAAGAAATGTTTTGGGGGCTGCTTTTTTATTAAAAGATAAAGCCTTACTGAGGACTCTTTTACTCTTCTTAGCTGCCTAAAATAATTTAATAACTCCTGTAACAATACCAAAAAAATACAAAAGATTATTAGAGACTACTATGAGCATATGCTCAAAAACTAGAAAATCTAGGAAACACAAACTCCTGGATACATACCTCATAAGACTGAAACAGGAAACAATAAAATTCCTGAGCAGACAAATAAAAGGTAATTAATTTGACTCAGTAATTTAGAAAATCTCCCAACTAGAAAGAGCCCAGGGCCATACATATTCACAGTTGAATGTTACCAGACATAAGTAAAACAGCACATCAAAAAGGCAATACATCACATACAAGTGGGTTTTATTCAAAGGATGCAAGGATGGTTCAACATAAGGAAATCAATAAATGTAATTCAACACACAAAGAGAACTATGAAGAAAAACTATATGATTATCTCAATAGATGCAGAAAAAGTATTGGATAAAATTCAATATCCCTTCATGATAAAAAAATTCCTCAACAAATGAGGCATTGAAGGAACATTTCTCAAAATAAAAAAAGTCACGTATGCTAAACCCACAGCCTACATCATACAGAATGGGCAAAAGTTGAAAGTGTTCTCCCTAAGAACTGGAACACAACATGGATACCCAATTTTACCACCTCTATTCAAGATACTACTTGAGGTCCTAGACTGAGCAAGTAAGCAAGAGAAAGAAATGAAAGTCATCTAAATTGGAAAAAAAAAAGTCAGATTATCTCTGTTTGCTTATTGATCTTATACCTGGTAAACCGTAAGACTCGTATGAGAAACTTCTAGACTTTATAAATCACTTCAGTAATGTTTCAGGATACAAAATCAAAGTGCAAAAAGCAGTACCATTTCTAAACACCAATAACGTTCAAGATGAAAACTCAATCAAGAACTCAATCCTATTTACAATAGTCACACAAACATGAAATACCTAGATGTTCATTTTAGTCAAGGAGGTGGAAGATCTCTGTTAGGAGAACTACACTCCAAGTAAAGACAAAATACTGATGAAAGAAATCACAGATGAGGCCGGGCACGGTGGCTCAAGCCTGTAATCCCAGCACTTTGGGAGGCCGAGACGGGCGGATCACAAGGTCAGGAGATCGAGACCATCCTGGCTAACACAATGAAACCCTGTCTCTACTAAAAATACAAAAAAATTAGCCGGGCGAGGTGGCGGGCGCCTGTAGTCCCAGCTACTCGGGAGGCTGAGGCAGGAGAATGGCGTAAACCCGGGAGGCGGAGCTTGCAGTGAGCCGAGATAGCGCCACTGCACTCCAGCCTGGGCGACAGAGCGAGACTCCGTCTCAAAAAAAAAAAAAAAAAAAAAAAAAAAAGAAATCACAGATGAAACAAATGTATTAAAAAAAACCTATAACCAGATATTTGGAAGAATCAATGTCATTAAAATGACCATACTGCCCAAGGAAATAAAACAAATTCAATGCATTCTGGTCAAACTATTACCATCATTTTACAAGGAATTAGTAAAACAATTCTAAGATTCACACAGAACAAAAAAAGCCCAAACAACCAAAGGAATTCTAAGTAAAAATAACACAGATGGAAGCATCATATTACCTGACTTCATATTATACTATAAGACTGTAGTAACCAAAACAGCATGATGACGGTACAGAATTATACCAACTAGCTAATGGAACTGAACAGGGTCCTTATACCTACAACCAAGTCATCTTCAATACGGTCAACAAAAATACACAATGAGGAAAGAACCACCTATTCAATTAATTGTCCTAAAAAAAATCAAACAGCCATGTGTAGAAGAATAAAACAAGACCCTTATCACTCACCATATACAAAAATTAACAGAAAATGGATTAAAGACTTAAATGTAAGACTGGAAACTATAAAAATTCTAGAAGAAAAGCTAAAAAAAACCTCTTCTGGATACTGGTCTTTGCAAAGAATTTATAACTAAGTCAATGCAACAAAAGCAAAAAATACACAACTAAGATTATATTAAACCAAAGAGCTTCTGCACAGCAAAAGAAATAATCAACAGAGCAAACAGACCGCCTAAAGAATGGGAGAAGATACTTGCAAATTATGCATTTGACAAAGTAGTCATATCCAAAATCTATAAGGAACTCAAGCAACTCAACAACAAAAAACACTAAAAAGCAAGCAAAGGATGTAATAAGATATTTATCAAAAGAAAACATACAAGGGGCCAGCAAGCTTACGAAAAGATGCTCATCACTAATCATCAGACAAGTGCAAATTTAAGCTGCAGTGAGATACCATCTCACACCAGTCAGAATGGCTACTACTAAAAAGTAAATAAAAGAAAAAAGTGAATGCATATACAATGTAAATTAGTACAACCTAGCTGGAATCAGCTTCAGTTAAGGGGGAAGGTTGCAGAAGCCAAGGTTCTTGTTATGTAGATGAAGCCTCTAGATAGCAAGTTTCAGAAAGAATATATGTGAATGTTCTTATCATAGGTGTCAGACTACCTGGAGAGGCCTAGAAAGGGAGGGAGATTCTTTACAGAATGCAAATTTTATCAAGAGACAGATTTGCAGGGCCATTTCAAAATATATCAAAAAAATATATTTTGGGGTAAAGTACTTTGATTTTCTTTTAGGGCCTGTTATTTGTCATGTGAAGTTATGCCACAGTCAGGTTGGAGTTGGTCTTCTTGTTACAAAGAGGCTGTTTTGTCAGTTATAATGTTAATGCTGTTCACTTGTACCTCAACTCCAAGGATAGAAGGGTACATGAGACATGTCTGACTCGATTTACCATCATGGCCTGAACTAGTTTTTCAGGTTGGTTTGGTCCTCCTTGATTAAGAAATCTACTTAGTTGGGGGACTTACAATTTTATTTGTTCTTTACATCCTGCTCTTTCTGGCAAACGTTTGCAAGGCAACATCAATAGTCAAACTTTGGCTGGGCTTGGTGACTCATGCTAGTAATCCCAGCACTTCAGGAGACCAAGGTGGGCAGATCACTTGAGGCCAGAAGTTCAAAACCAGCCTGGCCAACATGGCTAAACTCCATTTCTATAAAAAAATGCAAAAATTAGCCAAGTGTGGTGGTGCATGCCTGTAATCCCAGCTACTTGGGAGGCTGAGGCAAAAGAATCGTTTGAACCCAGGAGGCAGAGTTTGCAGTGATCTGAGATCATGCCACTGCACTCCAGCCTAAGCAACAGAGCAAGACTCTATTTCCAAAAAAAAAAAAAAAGTCAAACTTTAATTTTTTCCCTGTTGCCAGGGTGGTGAAGCTACCTGCCCTGGATTCATTCTGTTCCTTGATGGGGCCCCTATGGCCAACAGACTTAAAGCCAAAAGACTTATAGCCAATTTATATATTTGAGGACTAAACTCTGATTTTTTTTTTTTTTAATCTTGCACACATTCCTATCTAAGGGGTCTGGAGAGCCATGCCCTACATATGCTAAATTCTCATCAGAAGGGTTTTATTTAATCCTATATATCATGACTTATTTTCCAACCTGACTCTGGCATAACATTATGAGACGAGGAAGAAAATCAAAATATGTTACCCCAAAACATGTTTCATTGCCATATCTTGAAATAGCCCTGCAAAGCTGCTATTTGTGGGGGAGAATTTGCATCTGTAAAGAATCTCACATATTTCACATCTGGAAATTTTTCTTCAAGACCCTCCCAATCCTAAAGAGATATAACTAAAATCTGAATTGGAAACATTTGTCATCTACTATCTCTAAGGGGAGCCACTATAACACTTCAAAAGAACTTGGATCTCCACAAATTTTACCTTAACCAGAACATTCTCTTTCTATGAATCCCAGATCCTTAAACAAACTCAACCAATTATCAACCGGAAAATTTTTAATTCACCTATAGCCTGGAAGCCCCCCGACTTTGAGTTGTCCTGCTTCTCTGGACAAAACCAATGTATTTCTTAAATGTATTTGATGTTTCATGCCTCTCTAAAATGTATAAAACCAAGCTGCACTCCAACCACCTTGGGCATAATTTCTCAGGGCCTTCTGCAGGCTGCATCATGGGCCAAGGTCATTCAAATTTGGCTCAGAATAAATCTCTTCAAATATTTTACAAAGTTTGACTCTTTTCTTCGACATATTCTAGGCCAGACAGGAATAGGAGTAAGCAGGTATTCATCAACTCTTAAAAATTTTAAAGCAACATAAAAACCAAAAACCAAAAGGCAAAGATGATAAAATTGACTTGTATAACTTTGTTAAATCAGGTTTGGCCTAAAGCTGCCTCCTTACATATTTTAAGTTCAGCCTGAAGGTTTCTCTGTATAACAAGTGGACATGTAAACAGACCACAGCCTACACTTGTGCCAATGACAGACCATTGGCCGAATACAGCCAACCTTTCAAACTGTGTTCAAATAAGGCAAATTCCTAGCTGTAACCAATCTAGCTGTTTCTATTCCTCACTACTGTATTTTGTATGTCACTTTCCTTTTTATGTTCATAAATCTTCTTCCACCATGTTGACGGCACTGGAGTCTCTGAGCTTACTCTGGCTCAGGAGGTTGCTTGACTCCTGAATCGTTTATTGCTCAATTAAACTCTTTTAAATTTAATTTGGCTAAAGTTTTTCTTTTAACAGATGTCATCAGAAGTGGGATCTGAAGTAGAACTTCTAATGACTCCCAGGAGTGCTCAGTGACCAAACAAGGTACCTGCTGGGCCCACTGTGCCTGTTGCTTTCTCGCAGCAACTGGGGATAGTGGTATGTTCTCTTAGATTTTGAAGTTCCACGGATTTGTGTTTTGAGCTGTCCAAGTTTCTTTGAGCAAATTTCTGATCCAAACTGGGTTTGGAAGTCGTGACCAAAACTAGACTGAGTCCAGGATAGAATCTGGTAATTAACTGACTTGGATCCAGTTAGAGGCCTCTTACATCTGATGGGGTCAAAAAGAACCCAAGTAAATGGCAATATCACAGGGGGCGTAAAATTTGGCTTTTGGAAATTTGCAGGGATTTTTGTGTTCTATCCCTTTGATTTTTCTTGTGACTTAAGTAGGAAAAAATTCATTGGCTAAGTTGATCAAGGGAACCTGACAGCAAAGCCAATATTTGTGGTAAAAATGGCATCTTAATTTCTGAAGAATTGAGTTCTGCCTTACACACGCATAAGTATTAAGCCCCAGAAGCAGCAAAGTCTTACAGAAATGGCAAAATCTTACTAAAGATAATTTACAGTGCAACATTTTAAATGGACAACACAGAACTGAAGTGATTTGAAAATGAAGGCTCTTACATCAGTCTCATTGAAGGATGCCTATTGGTATGCAAAAGTTTCTAAAAATATTTCAGTATTTTAAAGACTTCACAAAAAACAAACAGCTTAAGAGACTAATTTAAAAAATTAAATCTGCCTTGCACTCTGCTGATGGCTGTGGATGACAGGATTTGGCATGTAAAGGATCATGGGACATGGGGAACTGTTTTTCTCCTCAAAAAGGGAAACGCGCTGATGGTACTCTTAAAAAAGATCCCTTCACGACTGATAAGCAGCCACCTGAACTGTAATTCAGTTACAGTGTAATTCAGTAATTCAGTGTTACTGCAACGGGTAGGTCCTTTTCTGGCCTCCCTGAGCTCCTTGCCTTCCCTACCCTGCCACAGGCAATATTTTTCTCTTTTCCCTTTTCTAACTTTTCTGTTACTCAGGGCAACTGTCTGCTCTTTCATCTTGCCCAGAGTCCATATATTGAAATTCCTAGTTGGAAGCTCATTCCATCTCACTTTGAGTGGACGACAGGGCCCAACCTGAGGCAAGTCTGACCCTTGCCAGTTCAATATTGGGCACTAAGCAGAGTTTTGTCACATGTATTTTGCATTGGCCAGAATAGAAAATGTTAATTTGGTTACCCCATGTAACCTCTTGTAAGCATCTTGCAAATTTGAGAGGCTTTGCCTATGGTTTTAAGAAACAGAAATAGGTTTTAAGAAATAGAAAAAGGTAATTTTCCTTTGTAATGTGGCTTGGCCAAGGCTATGGGGTGGCAAGCAGGGTTGCTAGGATCACTAAGGGAAAGGGAACCCAGAAGCCTGACATGCTTCCAAAAGCGTACCCTCACACTTCTGGCCTCTCTTTTTGCAAACTAGCTGTAGAAATGGAAAAAATCACAGTCTCCTCTGCAAAGTTTTCATTAATGAAAAAAAGGATTTGTGAGACTAGTCTTAAATGTAGCAAATCTGGTGTACTTTGTGCTATGAATTGGTGTCATTTTGCCTTAAAAAGGGGTACTACAGGATAGAATGCAGGCCTAGGACTCCATAAGCTCACTGTTAAAGCCAGTGTGGTCAGTTACAAACTTTGCTGCAGTGTCTGAAACATTAAAAAAAAAAATGGATGGGGATTCCCTCTCATCTAGTTTTATGTCCTTGTCCTACTACCACATGTTAGTACTTTCTCTTGTTCTCCACCATCTGCAGGACAGGAATTGTGGGGTTCATGTCATAGTTAGTTCTAAAAATTATCTTGAGCAGTTAAAAGCCTTTGCAAGTTCGAAACTGGCTGATCTAGGCTTCTTCTGTGAAGAGCAATGGAAACTACCCAATGCCATAGCTTAGTGGCTAAGACTTTGCCTTTTTACAATGGCAGGCTGGTTTCAATTCTTGGCTCAGAGAATGAGTCCTTTCTGGTTTGCTATCTGTGTGACCTTTGCCATTTATTGATTCTCTCTCCCTCCATGAACAACTTCTGACATCCATCTTGAATTTTTCCTTCTCTGGGCTACCTTTGGAGAGTCTAGATTTTTTAAAAATTGCTTACTACCTCTTTGAAAATACCTCATACACTCATGGTTAAGTCATAACCTTAGTTAAGGCTTATTGGTTTCACCTGGGAGATTACTTCTGTAATAGTTCAAAAGCCAGAAATATTGGCTGTTTGGCCTAGCTTAAGTCAGGTTAATAGGAGTTTAAAATGGCTTTTTTTTTTTTAAGAGCACTATAGGTAAAAGCCAGCTTAATTAAAATAGAATATCCAAGATATAGGTATATTTTAAAGTCCTTTTTGATTTTTTCTCTTCTTGGATCATATTTTTCTTATAAAAAAAAAAGAAGAAAAATTTTTTTAAAAAGGTGTTTTTGTTTTCAGTCAACTCAATCGTTTTTCTTCATTTTGTCTTCTTGCCATTCTTGATGCATGCACGAGGGAACCTAAGATAACTTATAACAGCCTGGAACTCCTTGGGAAAAACATAGGAGGCACTGCAGAAACCCCAGGATTTGAAAGCAGATAAATTCCTCGCAAAATCTAAGGCAATATTTTGGGGGATGGCAAATGACAGTTATGGGGGGTATACTTGGCTCTTTGCACGTTTCAATCAGAGAAACATGTTCTTAGTCACCTAGAAAGTATGGAAATGTCCCCACCCCCCACTGAGAAATAAGGCTCCCATAAGGGATGGGCTGATCACAAAATGAACTAATTGGTTTTGGATTGCTCTGCAACAAATGCATGGTAAGGATCATTGCACGGTCTTGTTCCATAACATTTCTCTTTTGGGGATCCAGTACAAACTGGGACCCTAAATTTTGGGGGATCTCTTTTGCCTTTCAGCTGTGCCTGTTTATTAGGTCCTAAAAACTGTATATTTTCCTAGCTCTCTTCCACAAACAACTTCATCCTGAAGTCAGTAATCCAATTAAGACAAAACTGACAAAAACTGGCAAATGAAAAACTGTTACAATTACTGGATCTACTTCTGTCTGTATTTTTATATGTTGTGTGTTATGTTTATAAATGAAAAAGCTCTAATTGGCTTAAAAATCAATGAGTGCTTAAATCAAATATTTTTTTCAGAAAAATAAAAACTGTAATGCCTTTTAGTTCATGTGACTTTAGTAAGCTTTGGGAAATAAAGACAGTTTTAAAGTTTATTGGTAAAATAAAGGCATTTGGTCTAAATTAGGCAGGTCAGATATTAGATTTATAAAATGCTTTAAATAAACTGCTTCTTTGACTTCTAAAATTTGTTCAATTTAACTGCCTTGGAGCCACTAGGAAAGGCCTAGGGACATGTGGAATTAGCCATGCCCCCTGACTATGCTTGAAAGAGTCAGACTTTATCTGCACTTCTGATGTCCTAGGCTCCACACCTAGTACATAATTAAAATCAGTTACTTGCCAGATTTTTCACCAAAACTAAAAATTGCTAAGAGTTAACACTGTAACACGTAATTGAGAGCACCGAAAAGTTTTACATGGAAGCTGTGTGAGCAAAGTGAAATGTGCTTCTAGTAAAAGATTATAAGAAGGCATTGGAATGTAAATTTTTGCCTAGTTTAGAGGGTTAAAGGATTGTTTTAATTTAGAAAGGATAAAGCTAAAGGTTTGAACAAGTTGTGGAAGGTTTCTGAAAAATTAACCTTGTAAAAGAAACTGTGTGTGAACATATTGGCTAAATTTAAAGTAGCATTATTCAGTATTTCCATAAATTGAACATTGGAATAAAAGTACAACAGGGTTTTAGTAGAGCACTGAACTGCTTTTTAATACAAATTTATAAAAGGTTATCAAAAGTTTATGAGACTCTCACCTTATGGTCAGACTGATAAAGACTGAATTTGTCTATAAGGTTTTATTAAAAATTGGGGTTGACATTAATAGTACATTAATGCAAAGATGAAATTTGGCATTCTCTCTTGAATAAGATTTGCATGTAATATTAAAGGATAATAAAATACTTGTTTCCCCTCCAAATAAACTACAGGAAAAAAAAGAAAGAAAGACACAGACTGTTTGAAAAGCTACGTCTTCTATCAATGAGTCAACTTTTTTGCCTTTAAAAATTTTTTGAATTATTTTGGCTAAATGACTTACTGTGACCTGGAATTCCATTTTGTAATACCAAGTGTTTTAAACCTTTAATATATTTGATAGCCTTCCCAAAATCAAATTTCAGCTTCAAAATTAAGTCTTTTTTGACTTCTAACTTTGGGATGCTACAGAGGCCCCTGAAGCATCCAAAAGAGGGGTAAACAGGAACCACTGTCAAAATAAGAAATGTTTAACCTTCTTCAGGTTATATTCTAATGAATGTTAATATATGTTACAACATTGTGTGGGATTTCTAAAATTCTAATATGTCTAAATACATGCTATCAATCATAATTACAGTTACAATAAATTGTAGACCACAGAAATAACCAAATTTACTTGTCAATTGTGTAACTATGACTCTTTAACATCATTTCCACAGTTAACTGCTTAATACTGATGCAGTTTCTGAAAACTTCACAAGCACAAAATATCCTAGAATATGGTGTCTTTTAGGTTCCTGAAAGGATGGAAGGACCACGAAAAGACCTCTTGAATACAAGTTTCTGGAAACTTTAGAATTGTATCATTTGGATGTGTAGAACTTCTGAAACTTGGCCAAATGTGGTGGTTCACACCTGTAATCCCAGCCCTTTGGGAGGCCAAGGCAGGTGGATCACGAGGTCAGAAGTTTGAGACCAGCCTGGCCAAGTGGTAAAACTCTGTCTCTACTAAAAATACAAAAAAGAAAAGAAAAAATTAGCCGGCGTGGTGGCAGGCACCTGTAATCCCAGCTACTCCAGAGGCTGAGGCAGTAGAATCACTTGAACCTGGGAGGTGGAGGTTGCAGTGAGCTGAGACTGTGCCACTGCACTCCAGCCTGGGCAACAAAGCAAGACTCCATCTCAAAAAAATAAAAAAGAAAAGAAAAGAATTCCTGTAACTCTAATGAAAAGACTTACTTGTTTTTAAAACTTCTACTCATGTAGAACAAAAATTAATTGAATAACAAGAAAACACTTTGTCAAACCTTCATGCTAAATAAGCCAATACTGAAATTGTTTAGATATACAATTGAATGAACTCCATGTTCTAAGTCAAATTACCAATGAAAACCCATCAGTTTTTAGTGCTATGAAACTAAATTAGAGAAATAACTGGTATTCAAGAGGGCATGAGTTCAATGTTAAGCATGGACTCATGGAGGACAGCTGCCTTGTCCTTCCTGAGTCCATCCTTAAAGCTTTCATTATTAAAATTTCTGCATTGCATGACTCATCACAGAAAAGATAAAATAATCCAAGTTAAATATATATTGATGTGGTGAATTCTAAATTGCTAAAATAGTTTACGACCAATGTTTAGTTTGTCAAATTCATATTCCTGGAAAGAGAGTCAAAGTTTCAAATACATTCCACTACTTAATAGGCCATTTCAACATTTATAAAGGGATTTTACTGAATTGTCATTTTCAATGCATGGTTTCTGGTTGTATAAAAGCTTTCCTATGCAAAAGACCTGATGTTATAACAGTAGATTATTATGCCACAGTGTATTTTCACCACGTAAAAAAAGCTTTTTATGATTCACTGACTGAGAACAATCAACACCCTTCACAATCTGGAGCCTGAAGATTGGATCTTCTGAGAACATCAGAGAAAGACTGCCCTTAATATCCACACTGTAGCAAAGCTTTGGAACCTTGAACCTTGGGTTCATAATCTCACCACAAAGAAGCTTCCCTCCACAGTCTTGGAACTGTACACCCACTGGAACCCTTAAAGCTAATTAGAGAAGTTTCTCCCAGAAGATGGCATACTTGATGTGAACACCTTTTCCCAAGATCACAGATCAAGACTTCTCTATCATGAGACTCTGAATATTTTTTCCCTTGCTTATATCTCTATATATAATAGATGTGAAAAGGCAGTTCTATTGTGCACACTCATGGGGTATACTTTTATCTGTGAAAGATTTTGTAGCCAGTTATATACATATATAAAACCTTAAACCTGGGGAGCTTGTTTGGAGGTTCTAGCAGGGGAGTGCAGCTACTCGTATACCCTTGACCAAAAAATGGTCCTCCTATGCAGCTTCAAAAGGGATGCACTTGGAGTAGTGAGAGAGGAAGGGGACACCTGCCTAGCCAGCCAGATCAGCCAAATCAAACCTGGAGATCAATGAGGTAAGAGATGTCAGAGCCATATCGCCCTCACATCTGGATAACCTTACACCTTGATAGATGCAAGATGAAAGCCAAATGTGAGAAATTTTAATGGTACATATGTTGCATCATAATCAGTTGGAAACAGACATTTGTTCACTCCTCTTAACCTACATCATGGGTTAAAGAGAACATTGCCAGGAAGCCTTCACTCTTCTAGGAGGGCATCATTTGTTAGGTCATATTTTTCCCATGGTTTAAAGTAAAAGAGGCAATGATTTCAAATGTATCCCTCATGATAGGTTCTATAGCAAATTCTACTGTAAAGGCTAAAGTTACAAAACAGACTTTAAATTCTCTTGGGAAAGTTATGCTAAATAATAGAATTGCTCTAGATTACTTACTGGCTAAACAGAGAAGTAACTGTGCAGCTGCTGGCATATGTGGCCTATGAAGAAATACATCACATCAGGTATTATATTCAGATGCAGGACATTAATGAAGAGACTGCTTACTTAAGTGAGAAAACTCTAGCTCATTCTTTTGATTGTAGGTGGTTTGGTTTATGAGGACCCTAAGTAACTACTCCAAACTCTTGTTATTATCTTCCTGATACACTATAGTTTTCCTGGTACACTGTATTCTCCTTAAAATTTTAAATGTTTCCATGCAGCCATCTCTGGAATGTCAAATGGTCTCTCTACAACTGGAATGACAAGAGCTGAAAAAAATGTGTGACCATGAGGACACTGTAACCTATAAGTGACATACTGAGACCAGAAACCCAAAGTGATGGTAACTAAGAGTGGCACTAAGACCCTAAGTTTTGGTCACAGTGTCAATCACCTAAGTGAGAACCTGACCAAAATGGGGGAATTTTTAAACAAAATAATGAGAGGCCCTTGTTTTTGGACTGAGTTCATACATTAGGCCCCAACAGACCAGATCAAACCAAACCAAAATTGAGTCACTCATGCTAAATGTGACATAATCAAACTAAAACTTTAAGGAAAAACACAGATCCTAGAACAGACTTTTTTTTCCCCCTCCTATAAAAAGGATGTTCCAGCATAAGGAGGATCCTCTACTCTAATCCTTACAAAAAAATTAAATAATCTAAAGTCCTTGTTCCCATCTTACAAAACCCACTGTTCTGCTACTTCCCAGTGGGTTTCAAGACCAAATAAGTACACATACAATAGTAATAGGAACATCAATGACTAAAGTATGGCCATCTCTCAAAATTGAGACGGTGACCAAAGGAGGGAAATTGCTAAAGTTTAGCCTAAAGCTTCCTCCTTACAAATGTTAAGTTTGGCCTAAAGGTTAAGGCCAAAGGTTTCCCTGTACTTGAACTATAACAAGTAAACGTATAAACAGACTGCACCCTACATTTGTGCCAATCACTGAGATTAGGCCAATCAAATGTAGACAGCTGTTCAAATCATGTTCAAATAAGGTAAACATTGAGCTGTAACCAATCCAGCTGTTTCTGTACCTCACTTCAATTTTCTGAATATCACTTTCCTTTTTCTGTCCATAAACATTCAACCATGTGGCTGCACTGAGTCTCTGAGTCTATGCTGGCTCAGGAGGCAGACCAATTCACAAATCATTCATTGCTCAAGTAAACTTTTTAAGTTTAATTCGGCTGAAGTTTTTCTTTTAATTTCTATGTGATAAGCTAGCATAATTTTGGTTGTAGTTACAGACGGTAGTAATTAGCTATGTGAAACACAATCATCTTATTAAAACCATTTAAGCTTAGGAATTTAGAGACTTTTGTTATGCCACAAAGGTTTTTGTGTGGTCTTTTTAGTAATTTATACTAAGATGGCTGATTTTAAAAGAGCTTTCTATATTTATCTGTATAAGTTTCATAACTTGGAGCACTCTACCCATGAGGCTTTGTCACTAAGTATCTTAGTGTCCTCCTCTCAGTAATTTTCTTTCAATTTTATGGAGAGTAGAAAATGCTTTATAGTTGGGACAGATGGAAAGAACCCAGGAGGCAGTTTCTCATTTTGTCAGCTGTTTAGGTACGGGTGCCTGTCTTTATTTGAAGAAGCTAAACTACTTTCATCCCTCAAAACTGGTTCTTACAGTCCCATCTGCTCAACTTTTCTACAAGAGTACTTGCACCTATGAGAAAAGGTGTTTATATAGTTTTAGCAGTGGGACATCAGCAATAAAAATGGATTGGGCCTAGTGGGATTTAAATAGTTTTAAATTGTGGAGATACCACATAGAGAAAGGTAATTTTTGTTGTTTTACCCAAATTTATAAGCTCTATATAGAACTGATATTTTTTTTTTTTTTTTTTTTTGACAGTTTCACTGTCACCCAGGCTGGAGTGAAGTGGGATGATCTCAGCTCCCTGGAACTTCTGTCTCCTGGGTTCAAGTAATCCTCTTACCTCTCCTCCCAAAAGCTAGGACTATAGCAGCATGCCACTACACCCAGCTAATTTTTGTACTTTTAGTAGAGACAGGGTTTCACCAGATTGGCCAGGCTGGTCTCGAACTCCTAGCCTCAAGTAGTCTATCTGTCTTGGCCTCCCAAAGCTGGGGTTACAGATGTGAGCCACCGTGCTTGGCCCAGAATTAAAAATGTTTAAACACAAAGGACATAAGCCCTGCGTAGCTCTGACAATGACAGAAAAAGAACTCACAGGTAGTTAAACATTTAAATTATCTAGTATTAAGGAATAGAACAAATTATATTAAAATAGAGAAAAAATAATTTAGTATTTATGTCTTTGTACACAGGGCTAGCCCAGAATCACATGAAAGCATTTTTGTTTTTTGTTTTGAGACAGGGTCTCACTTTGTCACCCAGGCTGGAGTGCAGTGACACCATCTCCGCTGACTGCAGCCTCGAACTCCTGGGCTAAAACAATCCTACTGCCTTGGTCCCCCAAGTACCTGGAACTACAGGTACATGCCAACAAACCAAGCTAATCTGAACTTTTTGTAGAGATGGGGTATTGCCATATTGCCCACAGGCTGATTTTGAACTCCTGAGCTCAGGTGATCCACTTGTCTTTGGCCTCCCAAAGTGCTGAAATTACAGGTGTGAACCCCCCATGCCCAGCCTAGTTTACTTATTTTTTTTTATTCTTTTTTCTTTTTTTTATTTTATTATTCTACTTTAAGTTCTAGGGTACATGTCCACAATGTGCAGGTTTGTTACATATGTATACTTGTGCCATGTTGCTGTGCTGCACCCATCAACTCGTCAGCACCCATCAACTCGTCATTTACATCAGGCATAACTCCCAATGCAATCCCTCCCCCCCCCACCTCCTCATAATAGGCACCAGTGTGTGATGTTCCCCTTCCCGAGCCCAAGTGATCTCATTGTTCAGTTCCCACCTATGAGTGAGAATATGTGGAGTTTGTTTTTCTGTTCTTGCGATAGTTTGCTGAGAATGACGGTTTCCAGCTGCATCCATGTCCCTACAAAGGACACAAACTCATCCTTTTTTATGGCTGCATAGTTTCCATGGTGTATATGTGCCACATTTTCTTAATCCAGTCTGTCACTGATGGACATCTGGGGTGATTCCAAGTCTTTGCTATTGTGAATAGTGCCGCAATAAACATATATGTACATGTGTCTTTATAGCAGCATGATTTATAATCCTTCGGGTATATACCCAGTAATGGGATGGCTGGGTCATATGGTACTTCTAGTTCTAGATCCTTGAGGAATCGCCATACTGTTTTCCATAATGGTTAAACTGGTTTACAATCCCACCAACAGTGTAAAAGTGTTCCTATTTCTCCACATCCTCTCCAGCACCTATTGTTTCCTGACTTTTTAATGATTGTCATTCTAACTGCTGTGAGATGGTATCTCATTGTGGTTTTGATTTGCATTTCTCTGATGGCCAGTGATGATGAGCATTTTTTCATGTGTCTGTTGGCTGTATACATGTCTTCTTTTGAGAAATGTCTGTTCATATCCTTTGCCCACTTTTTGATGGAGTTGTTTTTTTCTTGTAAATTTGTTTGAGTTCTTTGTAGGTTCTGGATATTAGCCCTTTGTCAGATGAGTAGATTGCAAACATTTTCTCCCATTCTGTAGGTTGCCTGTTCACTCTGATGGTAGTTTCTTTTGCTGTGCAGAAGCTTTTTAGTTTAATGAGATCCCATTTGTCAATTTTGGCTTTTGCTGCCGTTGCTTTTGGTGTTTTAGACATGAAGTCTTTGCCCATGCCTATGTCCTGAATGGTACTACCTAGGTTTTCCTCTAGGGTTCTTATGGTATTAGGTCTAACATTTAAGTCTCTAATCCATCTTGAATTAATTTTCGTATAAGGAGTAAGGAAAGAATCCAGTTTCAGCTTTCTACTTATGGCTAGCCAATTTTCCCAGCACCATTTATTAAATAGGGAATCCGTTCTCCATTTCTTCTTTTTGTCAGGTTTGTCAAAGATCAGATGGCTGTAGATGTGTGGTATTATTTCTGAGGACTCTGTTCTGTTCCATTGGTCTATATCTCTGTTTTGGTACCAGTACCATGCTGTTTTGGTTACTGTAGCCTTGTAGTATAGTTTGAAGACAGGTAGCGTGATGCCTCTAGCTTTGTTCTTTTGACTTAGGATTGTCTTGGAGACGTGGGCTCTTTTTTGGTTCCATATGAACTTTAAAGCAGTTTTTTCCAATTCTGTGAAGAAACTCATTGGTAGCTTGATGGGGATGGCATTGAATCTATAAATTACCATGGGCAGTATGGCCATTTTCACGATATTGATTCTTCCTATCCATAAGCATGGTATGTTCTTCCATTTGTTTGTGTCCTCCTTTATTTCACTGAGCAATGGTTTGTAGTTCTCCTTGAAGAGGTCCTTTACATCCCTTGTAAGTTGGATTCCTAGGTATTTGATTCTCTTTGAAGCAATTGTGAATGGAAGTTCATTCATGATTTGGCTCTCTGTTTATCTGTTACTGGTGTATAAGAATGCTTGTGATTTTTGCACATTAATTTTGTATCCTGAGACTTTGCTGAAGTTGCTAATCAGCTTAAGGAGATTTTGGGCTGAGACAATGGGGTTTTCTAAATATACAATCATGTCATCTGCAAACAGGGACAATTTGACTTCTTCTTTTCCTAACTGAATACCCTTGATTTCTTTCTCTTCCCTGATTGCCCTAGCCAGAACTTCCAATACTATGTTGAATAGGAGTGGTGAGAGAGGGCATCCCTGTCTTGTGCCAGTTTTCAAAGGGAAGTCTTCCAGTTTTTGCCCATTCAGTATGATATTGGCTGTGGGTTTGTCATAAATAGCTCTTATTATTTTGAGATACATTCCATCAATACCTAGTTTATTGAGAGTTTTTAGCATCAAGGGCTGTTGAATTTTGTTGAAGGCCTTTGCTGCATCTATTGAGATAATCATGTGGTTTTTGTCTTTGGTTCTGTTTATATGCTGGATTACGTTTATTGATTTGCGTATGTTGCACCAGTCTTGCATCCCAGGGAGGAAGCCCACTTGATCATGGTGGATAAGCTTTTTGATGTACTGCTGGATTCGGTTCCCCAGTATTTTATTGAGGATATTTGCATTGATGTTCATCAGGGATATTGGTCTAAAATTCTCTTTTTCTGTTGTGTCTCTGCCAGGCTTTGGTATCAGGATTATGTTGGCCTCATAAAATAACTTTTTCTATTGATTGGAATAGTTTCAGAAGGAATGGAACCAGCTCCTCCTTGTAGCTCTGGTAGAATTCAGCTGTGAACCCATCTTGTCCTGGACATTTTTTGGTTGGTAGGCTATTAATTATTGCCTCAATTTCAGAACCTGCTATTGGTCTATTCAGGAATTCAACTCCTTCCTGGTTTAGTCTTGGGAGAGTGTAAGTGTCCAGGAAATTATCTGTTTCTTCTAGATTTTCTAGTTTATTTGCGTAGAGGTGTTTATAGTATTCTCTGATGGTAGTTTGTATTTCTGTGGGGTTGGTGGTGATATCCCCTTTATCATTTTTTATTGCATCTATTTGATTCTGCTCTCTTTTCTTCTTTATTAGTCTTGCTAGCAGTCTATCAATTTTGTTGATCTTTTCAAAAAACCAACTCCTGGATATTTGATTTTTTTGGAGTGTTTTTTGTGTCTCTATCTCCTTCAGTTCTGCTCTGATCTTAGTTATTTCTTGCCTTCTGTCAGCTTTTGAATGTATTTGCTCTTGCTTCTCTAGTTCTTTTAATTGTGATGTTAGAGTGTCAATTTTAGATCTTTCCTGCTTTCTCTTGTGGGCATTTAGTGCTATAAATTTCCCTCTACACACTGCTTTAAATGTGTCCCAGAGATTCTGGTAATTTGTATCTTTGTACTCATTGGTTTCAAAGAACATCTTTATTTCTGCCTTCATTTCGTTATGTACCCAGTAGTCATTCAGGAGCAGGTTGTTCAGTTTCCATGTAGTTGAGTGGTTTTGATTTGAGTTTCTTAGTCCTGAGTTCTAGTTTGATTGCACTGTGGTCTGAGACACAGTTTGTTATAATTTCTGTTCTTGTACATTTGCTGAGGAGTGCTTTACTTCCAATTATATGGTCAATTTTGGAATAACTGCGATGTGGTGCTGAGAAGAATGTATATTCTGTTGATTTGGGGTGGAGAGTTCTGTAGATGTCTATTAGGTCCACTTCGTGCAGAGTTGAGTTCAATTCCTGGATATCCTTGTTAACTATCTGTCTTGTTGATCTGTCTAATGTTGACAGTGGGATGTTGAAGTCTCCCATTATTATTGTATGGGAGTCGAAGTCTCTTTGTAAGTCTCTAAGGACTTGCTTTATGAATCTGGGTGCTCCTGTATTGGGTGCATATGTATTTAGGATAGTTAGCTCTTCCTGGTGAATTGATCCCTTTACCATTATGTAATTGCCTTGTCTCTTTTGATCTTTGATGATTCAAAGTCTGTTTTATCAGACACTAGTACTGCAACCCCTGCTTTTTCTTGTTCTCCATTTGCTTGGTAGATCTTCCTCCATCCCTTTATTTTGAGCGTATGTATGTCTCTGCATGTGAGATGGGTCTCCTGAATACAGCAAACTGATGGGTCTTGACTCTTTATCCAGTTTACCAGTTTGTATCTTTTAATTGGACCATTTAGTCCATTTACATTTAAGGTTAATATTGTTATGTGTGAACTTGATCCTGCCATTATGATATTAACTGGTTATTTTGCTCGTTAGTTGATGCAGTTTCTTCCTAGCCTCGATGGTCTTTACATTTTGGCATGTTTTTGCAATGGCTGGTACCGGTTTTTCCTTTCCATGTTGAGTGCTTCCTTCAGGGTCTCTTGTAAGGCAGGCCTAGTGGTGACAAAATCTCTAAGCATTTGCTTATCTGTAAAGGATTTTATTTCTACTTCACTTATGAAACTTAGTTTGGCTGGATATGAAATTCTGGGTTGAAAATTCTTTTCTTTAAGAAAGGTGAATATTGGCCCCCACTCTCTTCTGGCTTGTAGAGTTTCTGCCAAGAGATCTGCTGTTAGTCTGATGGGCCTCCCGTTGTGGGTAACCTGACCTTTCTCTCTGGCTGCCCATAACAGTTTTTCCTTCATTTCAACTTTGGTGAATCTGACAATTATGTGTCTTGGACTTGCTCTTCTCAAGGAGTATCTTTGTGGCGTTCTCTGTATTTCCTGAATTTGAATGTTGGCCTGCCTTACTAGGTTGGGGAAATTCTCCTGGATGATATCCTGAAGAGTGTTTTCCAACTTGGTTCTATTTTCCCCCTCACTTTCAGGCACCCCAATCAGACGTAGATTTGTTCTTTTCACATAATCCCATACTTCTTGAAGACTTTGTTTGTTTCTTTTTCCTCTTTTTTCTTTAGACTTCTCTTCTCGCTTCATTTCATTCATTTGATCCTCAATCGTTGATACTCTTTCTTCCAGTTGATTGAGTCGGTTACTGAAGCTTATGCATTTGTCGTGTATTTCTCATGTCATGGTTTTTATCTCTGTCAGTTCGTCTATGGCCTTCTCTGCATTTATTATTCTAGCTATCCATTCTTCCATTCTTTTTTCAAGATTTTTAGTTTCTTTGCACTGGGCACGTAATTCCTCCTTTAGCTCTGAGAAGTTTGGTGGACTGAAGCCTTTTTCTCTCAACTCATCAAAGTCATTCTCCAAGCAGCTTTGATCCATTGCTGGCCATGAGCTGCATTCCTTTGGAGGGGGAGATGCGCTCTTATTTTTTTGAATTTCCAGCTTTTCTGCACTGCTTATTCCCTATCTTTGTGGTTTTATCTGCCTTTGATCTTGGTGATGGTGACGTACTGATGGGGTTTTGGTGTGGGTGTCCTTCCTGTTTGTTAGTTTTCCTTCTAACAGGACCCTCAGCTGTAGGTCTGCTGGCGATTGCTTGAGGTCCACTCCAGATCCTGTTTGCCTGGGTATCAGCAGCAGAGGCTGCAGAAGATAGAATACTGCTGAACAGTGAGTGTACCTGTCTGATTCTTGCTCTGGAAGCTTCCTCTCAGGGGTGCACCCTGCCATGTGAGGTATGGGGTGTTGGTCTGCACCTAGTGAGAGATGTCTCCCAGTTAGGCTACTCAGGGGTCAGCGACCCACTTGAGTAGGCAGTCTGTCCATTCTCAGATCTCAACCTCCATGTTGGGAGATCCACTGCTCTCTTCAAAGCTGTCAGACAGGGTCGTTTGCATCTGCAGAGGTTTCTGCTGCCTTTTGTTTAGCTTTGCCCTGTCCCCAGAGGTGGAATCTACAGAGACAGGCAGGCCTCCTTGACCTGCTGTTGGCTCCACCCAGTTCAAGCTTCCCAGCGCCTTTGCTTACCTATTTAACCCTCAGCAATGGCAGGTACCCCTCGCCCAGCCCCACTGCTGCCTTGCAGTTAGATCGCAGACTGCTGTGCTAGCAATAAGGGAGGCTCTGTGGGCATGGGACCCTCCCGGCCAGGTGTGGGATATAATCTCCGGTGTGCCCCTTGCTAAGACCCTTGGTAAAGCGCAGTATTGCGGTGGGAGTTACCTGATTTTCCAGGTGTTATGTGTATCAGTTCCTCTGGCTAGGAAAAGGGATTCCCTTCCCCCTTGCGCTTCCCAGGTGAGGCGATGCCTTGCCCTGCTTCAGCTCTCGCTGGTTGGGCTGCAGCAGCTGACCAGCACCAATTGTCTGACACTCCCTAGTGAGATGAACCCAGTACCTCAGTTGAAAATGCAGAAATCACCTGTCTTCTGTGTCATTTGCGCTGGGAGCTGGAGACGAGCTATTCTTATTCGGCCATCTTGCTCCGCCCTCCTACTTATTTTTTTTTTTTTTTTTTAATTCTGACTGCATCCTCTCCCTCTTACACTCCCAGAGGAAGTGAAGAATTATCATCAATGGCAAATGGCAGTTGCAGAAAAGCAACACCAAAAGCTGCACACATACAGCCTCCCAAGACTAAACCAGGAAGATGTTGAATCCCTGAATAGACCAATAACAAGTTCTAAAATTGAGGTGGTAATTAATAACCTCTAACCAAAAAAGCCCAGGACCAGACAGATTCACAGTTGAATTCTGCCAGAGGTACAAAGAGGAGCTGGTATCATTCCTTCTGAAATTATTCCAAACAATAGAAAAAGAGATACTCCTACCTAACTCATTGTATGAGGCCAGCATTATCCTGATACCAAAACCTGGCAGAGACACAACAAAAAAATAATCTCAGGCCAATATCCCTGATGAACATCAATGTGAAAATCCTCAATAAAATACTGGCAAACCGAATCCAGCAACACATCAAAAAGTTTATCCATCATGATCAAGTTGGCTTCATCCCTGATATGCAAAGCTAGTTCAACATACATAAATCAACAAATGTAATCCATCTCATAAACAGAACTAATGACAAAAACCACAAAATTTTCTCAATAGATGCAGAAAATCCTTCAATAAAATTCAACATCCCGTCATGCTAAATACTCAATAAACTAGGTATTGATGAAATCTATCTCAAAATAATAAGAGCTATTTATAACAAACTCACAGCCAGTATCATACTGAATGGGCAAAAGCTAGAAGCACTCCTTTTGAAAACCAACACAAGAGAAGGATGTCCTCTCTCACCACTCCTATTCAACATAGTATTGGAAGTCCTGGCTAGGGCAATCAGTCAAGAGAAAGAAATAAAGGGTATTCAAATATGAAGAGACGATGTAAAATTGTCTCTGTTTGCAGATGACATGATTGTATATTTAGAAAACCCCATCATCTCAGCCCAACATCTCCTTAAGCTGATAAGCAACTTCAACAAAGCCTCAGGATACAAAATCAATGTGCGAAAATCACAAGCATTCCTATATACCAATAATAGACAGAGAGCCAAATCATGAGTGAACTCCCATTCACAACTGCTATAAAGAGAATAAAATACCTAGGATTACAACTTACAAATAATGGGAAGGACTTCTTCAAGGAGAACTACAACCCACTGCTCAAGGAAATAAAAGAGGACACAAACGAACAGAAAAACATTTCATGTTCATGGATGTAAAGAATCAATATCATGAAAACGACAATACTGCCCAAAGTAATTTATAGATTCAATGCTATCCCCAACAAGCTACCATTGATTTTCTTCACAGAATTACAAAAACCACTTTAAATTTCATACGAAACCAAAAAATAGCTGGTATAGCCAGGAGAATCCTAAGCAAAAAGAACAAAGCTGGAGACATCATGCTACCTGACTTCAAACTATACTACAAGGTTACAGTAACAAAAACACCATGGTACTGGCACCAAAATAGATATATAGACCAATGGAAGAGAACAGAGGCCTCAGAAATAACACCAAACACCTACAAATCATCAGATCGTTGAAAAATCTGACAAAAACAGGCAACGGGGAAAGGATTTCCTATTTAGTAAATGGTGCTGGGGAAACTGGCTAGCCATATGCAGAAAACTGAAACTGGACCGCTTCCTTACACCTCATACAAAACTTAACTCAAGATGGATTAAAGACTTAATAAGACCTAAAACCATAAAAACTCTAGAAGAAAACCTAGGCAATACCATTCGGGACACAGGCATGGGCAAAGACTTCATGACTAAAACACCAAAAGCAATGGTAACAAAAGCCAAAATTTACAAATGAGATCTAACTCAACTAAAAAGCTTCTGCAAAGCAAAAGAAACTATCAGAGTGAACAGGCAACCTACAGAATGGGAGAAAAGTTTTGCAATTTATCCATCTGACAAAGGGCTAATATGCAGAATCTACAAAGAACTTAAACAAATTTACAATAAAAAAGGAACATCAATAAGTGGGTGAAGGATATGAACAGACACTTCTCAAAAGAAGACATTTATGCAGCCAACAAACACATGAAAAAAAGCTCATCATCACTTGTCATTAGAGAAATGCAAAATCAAAACCACAATGAGACACCATCTCACACCAGTTAGAATGGTGATCATTAAAAAGTGAGAAAACAACAGATGCTGGAGAGGATGTGGAGAAATAGAAATGCTTTTATACTGTTGGTGAGAGTGTAAATTAGTTCACCCATTGTGGAAGACAGTGTGGCAATTCCTCAAGGATCTAGAACCAGAAATACCATTTGACCCAGCAATCCCATTACTGGGTACATACCCAAAAAATTATAAATCATTCTACTATAAACACACAAGTACACGTATGTTTATTGCAGCACTGTTCACAATAGCAAAGACTTGGAACCAACCCAAATGCCCATCAATGATAGACTAAATAAAGAAAATGTGGCACATATACACCATGGAATACTATGCAGTCATAAAAAAAGGATGAGTTCGTGTCCTTTGCAGTGACATTGATGAAGCTGGAAACCATCATTCTCAGCAAATTAATACAGGAACAGAAAACCAAACACTGCATGTTCTCACTCATAAGTGAGAGTTCAACAATGAGAACACATGGACATAGGGAGGGGAACATCACAAACTGGGGCATCTCGTGGGATGGGGGGTTAAGGGAGAGACAGCATTAGGAGAAATACCTAATGTAGATGACAGGTTGATGGGTCCAGCAAACCACCATGGCACTTGTATACCTATGTAACAAACCTGCAGGTTCTGCACATGTATCCCAGAAGTTAAAGCATAACAAAAGAAAAAAATCAAAGTCCAATTTTTTAGAAAGGCTATTATGAATAATTTCCTTTCCATTCTAGCCAACAGAATATCATACAAAATTTTAAAATAAATTCTCTTTTTAATGAAGCTTATTACACAGACCAATTATAACACGCTTGGACTTTCTGTTTCATCCTAAACATACTCTTTCTTAAATAACCAGTCATTTCATTTTAGGATAAAAAGCTATCATATGAGATTCTTTTTTATACAAAATTATTTTCCTTTTAATCTTTGTTACCAAAAATACCTCTTTATAACTTAACTTTCTTTAGATCTCTCTCTTACTGGAGGGTTTCCTTTATCTTGTTATATAAGAAATATTTTAATAAACTGAATTGGACAATTATTTTCATTTTATTTCTTATCATTTCTTCAATTCATTTTTTTCTTACAGTTTTTCTTTTTTCATTGGAATAATTATTTTGGCACATTTTATTCGTAAAATCACATATTAATTAAAATTTTGATTTTTTATAATAATTTTTTGTGAAAACCTAGGAAGCTGGACATCTTTAATTGTCACATCAGCATTTTATAGGTGTGAATCATCTTTTTTTTTTTTTTTTTTGAGACGGAGGTTTGCTCTGTCCCCCGGCAGGGGTGCAATAGAACGATCTCGGTTCACTGCAACCTCTGCCTCCTGGGTTCAAGCAATTCTCCTGCCTCAGCCTCCTGAGTAGCTGGGATTACAGGCATGCACCACCACGCCCAGCTAATTTTTGTATTTTTAGTAGAGATGAAGTTTCACCATGTTGGTCAGGCTGGTCTCAAACTCCCGACCTTGTGATCTGCCTCCCAAAGTGCTGGAATTAGAGGTGTGAGCCACCATGCCTTGCCGGTGAGAACCACCTTATACTTATTTGGAAAATGTTTCTAATAATGTAATTTAAAAATTGATAATGACCCAGGCATTTAATATCTATTATTTGGTACAACATTAAGATTCAACTTATATGATAAGTTCATTTATAAGCTTTTATTCTATTACATATTACCTAATTTATTATTAATAGGTTTTTCTTACTGATAACTCTGGATTAAGCTGTTTCCATTAAATCAACAATATTAAATGTCTTATTTATCAAAAATTACATAAACAAAATTCATTGTTTTATGCTGGGTTTATAATTTATAACCTTTGTGCCAAATTTTGACATCTTATAGTAGCTAGCAGAGATGAATATAAAACCACGTGACCAGAAAATTTTAAAAAAGAATAAACCACTTGACCAATACATCTAAACAATAATGTATGCTGACAATTATGAAGACATTTTGAATTTTCTTTTTAACAATCAATTTAAAGCCAACTCATTTTGTTAAAAATCTACTTAAGTCACATGAACTTGAAAAGCATTTGGGAATAAGTTTCTAATTTTCTGATAAAATATTTAAGAACATTTTAAAAAGTCAATTAGGGCCCTTTTATATACTTTTGATACTCAAACATTATATACATATGTCATATAAACATTTAGACATATAGACACACAGAATTAGATCTTAGGGATTCATAAGATTTTTCATTTGCCAGTTTTTCTTCTCCACTTTAGACCATTAGTCTTTTGATTACCTGTTCCCTGCTGTAAACAAGTATCAGTTAGGCAACTCCAAATGTGCATTTTTAAAGGTATGACTCTTAAGTGAAACAAATGGAGGATTTATATTTTACTCAAGCCAAAAAAAAAAAAAAAAATGCTGTAAAAGTTTAGTTAAGATGGCCAGGGAAAGCAGACACCCTTAAATGTGACTTCCTTAAAGATTCCTTCTGAAACTATTCCAATCAATAGAAAAAGAGGGAATCCTTCCTAACTCATTTTATGAGGCCAACATCATCCTGATACCAAAGCCTGGCAGAGACACAACAAAAAAAGAGAATTTTAGACCAATATCCCTGATGAACATCGATGCAAAAATCCTCAATAAAATACTGGCAAACCGGATTCAGCAACACATCAAAAAGCTTATCCACCATGATCAAGTGGGCTTCATCCCTGGGATGCAAGGCTGGTTCAACATTCGCAAATCAATAAACATAATCCAGCATATAAACAGAACCAAAGACAAGAACCACATGATTATCTCAATAGATGCAGAAAAGGCTTTTGACAAAATTCAACAGTCCTTCATGCTAAAAACGCTCAATAAATTTGGTATTGATGGATCGTACCTCAAAATAATAAGAGCTATTTATGACAAACCCACAGCCAATATCATACTGAATGGGCAAAAACTGGAAGACTTCCCTTTGAAAACTGGCACAAGACAGGGATGCCCTCTCTCACCACTCCTATTCAACATAGTATTGGAAGTTCTGGCTAGGGCAATCAGGGAAGAGAAAGAAATCAAGGGTATTCAGTTAGGAAAAGAAGAAGTCAAACTGTCCCGGTTTGCAGATGACATGATTGTATATTTAGAAAACCCCATTGTCTCAGCCCAAAATCTCCTTAAGCTGATAAGAAACTTCAGCAAAGTCTCAGGATACAAAATTAATGTGCAAAAATCACAAGCATTCTTATACACCAGTAACAGATAAACAGAGAGCCAAATCATGAATGAACTTCCATTCACAATTGCTTCAAAGAGAATCAAATACCTAGGAATCCAACTTACAAGGGATGTAAAGGACCTCTTCAAGGAGAACTACAAACCACTGCTCAGTGAAATAAAAGAGGACACAAACAAATGGAAGAACATACCATGCTCATGGATAGGAAGAATCAATATCGTGAAAATGGCCATACTGCCCAAGGTAATTTATAGATTCAATGCCATCCCATCAAGCTACCAATGAGTTTCTTCACAGAATTGGAAAAAACTGCTTTAAAGTTCATATGGAACCAAAAAAGAGCCCGTGTCTCCAAGACAATCCTAAGTCAAAAGAACAAAGCTGGAGGCATCACACTACCTGACTTCAAACTATACTACAAGGCTACAGTAACCAAAACAGCATGGTACTGGTACCAAAACAGAGATATAGACCAATGGAACAGAACAGAGTCCTCAGAAATAATACCACACATCTACAGCCATCTGATCTTTGACAAACCTGAGAGAAACAAGAAATGGGGAAAGGATTCCCTATTTAATAAATGGTGCTGGGAAAATTGGCTAGCCATAAGTAGAAAGCTGAAACTGGATCCTTTCCTTACTCCTTATACGAAAATTAATTCAAGATGGATTAGAGACTTAAATGTTAGACCTAATACCATAAAAACCCTAGAGGAAAACCTAGGTAGTACCATTCAGGACATAGGCATGGGCAAAGACTTCATGTCTAAAACACCAAAAGCAACGGCAGCAAAAGCCAAAATTGACAAATGGGATCTCATTAAACTAAAGAGCTTCTGCACAGCAAAAGAAACTACCATCAGAGTGAACAGGCAACCTACAGAATGGGAGAAAATGTTTGCAATCTACTCATCTGACAAAGGGCTAATATCCAGAACCTACAAAGAACTCAAACAAATTTACAAGAAAAAAACAAACCACCCCATCAAAAAGTGGGCAAAGGATATGAACAGACATTTCTCAAAAGAAGACATTCATACAGTCAACAGACACATGAAAAAATGCTCATCATCACTGGCCATCAGAGAAATGCAAATCAAAACCACAATGAGATACCATCTCACACCAGTTAGAATGGCGATCATTAAAAAGTCAGGAAACAACAGGTGCTGGAGAGGATGTGGAGAAATAGGAACACTTTTACACTGTTGGTGGGATTGTAAACTAGTTCAACCATTATGGAAAACAGTATGGCGATTCCTCAAGGATCTAGAACTAGATGTACCATATGACCCAGCCATCCCATTACTGGGTATATACCCAAAGGATTATAAATCATGCTGCTATAAAGACACATGCACACGTATGTTTATTGAGGCACTATTCACAATAGCAAAGACTTGGAATCAACCCAAATGTCCATCAGTGACAGACTGGATTAAGAAAATGTGGCGCATATACACCATGGAATACTATGCAGCCATAAAAAAGGATGAGTTTGTGTCCTTTGTAGGGACATGGATGCAGCTGGAAACCATCATTCTCAGCAAACTATCACAAGAACAGAAAACCAAACACCGCATGTTCTCACTCATAGGTGGGAACTGAACAATGAGATCACTCGGACTCAGGAAGGGGAACATCACACACCGGGGCCTATTGTGGGGAGGGGGGAAGGGGGAGGGATTGCATTGGGAGTTATACCTGATGTAAATGACGAGTTGATGGGTGCAGCACACCAACATGGCACAAGAATACATATGTAACAAACCTGCACATTATGCACATGTACCCTACAACTTAAAGTATAATAATAATAAATAAATTAAAAAAAAATAAAAATAAAATAAAAGTTGGCTTACTGGCTTTAGGATGGAGCCTTTTAAGAAACAGAGCCAAGGAAGCATGCAGCTTCTAGAGCCTAACATGCAGGCAGAGCTGTAAAGCAGAACAGATATCTAAAAATCAAGAATTTCATTTTTACAGAAAATCCTCAGGACCTCAAAAGATGAAAACATTATGAGATGAGACAATGCCATGTTTTTACCATGCATTTCACTACAAGTACCTTTCCCCTGAGGCTGGTGGCCAACAAAAGCCAATTAGCCCATTCAATAACCAGCTCATATCCCATGGCAGTCTCACTATTCAGTAGGGGGTTGGAATGTTTCCATTCCTTCCAGGTGGCCAAAGGCATACTATCTCGTCCAATAACCAGCCCTAAAAATATATCTCTTACCTAGCTATTACACACACCAAAATCAAAAACTTTCTCATTGTGCAAAGTGATTTTTGACACCCTCAAAAGCCATTAAGATCCAGCAATGCGGCCGGGCGCGGTGGCTCAAGCCTGTAATCCCAGCACTTTGGGAGGCCGAGACAGGCGGATCACGAGGTCAGGAGATCGAGACCATCCTGACTAACACGGTGAAACCCCGTCTCTACTAAAAAATACAAAAAACTAGCCAGGCGAGGTGGCGGGCGCCTGTAGTCCCAGCTACTCGGGAGGCTGAGGCAGGAGAATGGTCTAAACCCGGGAGGCGGAGCTTGCAGTGAGCTGAGATCCGGCCACTGCACCCCAGCCTGGGCGACAGAGCAAGACTCTGTCTCAGAAAAAAAAAAAAAAAGATCCAGTAATGCAATTTAAAAAGTGAGCAGTTTAAGATCTGCAAAAAACTTGTCTGTTTACAACTCTTGGGATTTGTTTAGAAAAATAGTGGTTCCTCCCAAAAAGGAGTCTGGTGCCTTTTCTGTTGTAAGCAATCAGGCTATCAGAAATTATTTTAGATCTTTTATGTGGGCATCAAGGGTGGCAAGAGAAAAAAGGGACAGACATAAGTAAAATGGAGAGATATAATTCAGTTGAATGAGAAGAAAAACAAATATTTTTCAGAAAACAAGATCCACAGAAAAGTCAGATACACACACACAAACATATGCATATATATAATAGAAAATAACATAAAAACACATATTTTTAACATACATACGTGTATTTGTTTATACATAAATATATGTATTTATATATTTATAACATATATGTAATTATGTTTAAATATAATTATATTTATTAGAAATTTACTTTTAATTAAGCTGACTTTTATTCATGGAGCTATTAAAAAATTCCTTTGAAATATCTTACTACTACATCATAGCTAGGACAAACTGCTGGTATTTTTAAAGTAATACAAATACCAAACCAGAAAGAACCAGACTTAGGAACCAAACTCAGGTTGCTGTGGTGAACAGGGCACAACCTTAACATTGAGTGGCCACCACTGCTCCTTCAGTTTGGCCTTGGCTAGCAAAAGACAGCCTTGTTATGTAGACGAAGCCTCTTAGGTTTTAAAAAAAAAAGTTTTAAAAAGTCCTTTCTGCTAACAGGATTTTTTGTTTTTTCTTTTTGCAGCTACAGGAGTTTTAGCCGATTCAGATGCCTTGTTCCCCACAATTTGGAACATCCCTTTGGATTTGACCAAGTCAGGAAAAGATGGTCATACTTCATGGGAGAAATGTGAAACAACAACAACAAAACCCCAAACATAAACAAAAACAGTTAAGCAAAACAAACAAATTCATATGATTGCCGAGTGTTCTAACAGTAAGGAGAAATTAAAACCAGCTGGTTGGTAATCTTAACTTTTAGTCATTAAGGAACACTTTTAAGACAAAACTCTAATTCAGCTACTTACCTGGAAATAACGCTCAGGTTGATGATCACTCCCTACCATCTTAGAGAGGCAGGAAAAAACTCACACTCACCTTCTCTGTCAGAAGCAAGTTGAAATTCAAGAAAGAAGGTGCCTGCTCTCCATCATCATGGAAGCAGGAAAACTTGCCTTCCTTGTTGGAAATGAGTAAAACTTCAGAAAAGGAGTTGCACAGCAAAATAACTTTAAATATCAACCAAATTTGGGGAGATCAAGGACTCTCTGGAGGGGAGAAGCTCCCCAAGCTCCACCAATTATCCTATTGGTGTGAGAAATAAAGATAGCCCAGATGGTATCAAGCAAAAATAAGAGATTTATCAAAGGTCAGGGCCATCTTTGTAATGTACTTCTCTGCCTTTTTTTAATCTTTATTTGTATACAGTCTGTTTTGTCAGGTTAGGATTGCAACGCCTGCTTTTTTGTTTTCCACTTGCTTGAAAGATTTTTCTCCATTCCTTTATTTTGGGCCTATGTGTGGCATCGCATCTGTGATGAGTCTCTTGAAGACAGAATACTCAAATGGGTCTTTATCCAGCTTGCCCCTCTGGGTCTTTCATTTGGAGCATTTAGCCCATTTAAATTTAAGATTAGGAATGACACGTGTGGATTTCATCCTGTCATCATGTTGTTGGCTGGTTATTTTGCAGACTTGTGTATGTGGATGGTTTTTAGCATCACTGATCTGTGTACTTCAGTGCATTTTTGTAGTGGCTGGTGGTGATCTTTCCGTAGTTAGTGCTTCCTTCAGGAGCTCTTTTAAGGCAGGTCTGGTGGCAATGAATTCCCTCAGCATTTACTTCTCTGAAAAGGATCTTATTTCTTCATTTATGAAGCTTAGTTTGGCTGGACATGAAATTCTGGGTTGAAATTTCTTTTAAGAAGTTCAATATTGGGCCCCACAATCTCTTCTGGCTTGTAAGGTTTGAGCTGAAAAGTCTGATGTTAGCCTGTTGGGATTCCCTTTGTAGGTGACCTCACCTTTCTCCCTAGTTGCTTTTAATATTTATTCTTTCATTTCGAACCTGGAGAATCTGATGATTAAGTGTCTTGGGGATGATCTTCTCATGGCATGTCTTACTGGGGTTCTCTGGATTTCCTGAATTTTAATGTTGGTCTGTCTGGCTGGGTTGGGAATATTCTCATGAATGATATTCTGAAATATTTTTCCAAGTTGGTTCCATTCTCATCTTTCAGGTGTATTAATCAGTAATAGATTTGGTCTCTTTACATAATCCCATATTTCTCAAAGGTTTCATTCATTCATTCCTTTTCATTCTTTTTTCCCCCATACTTGCCTGCATGTTTTATTTCAGAAAGCCAGTTTTCAAGCTCTGAGATTCTTTTCTCTGCTTGGTCTATTCTGCTAGTTGGTCTTGCACATGATATGGGGCTGGTCTGACCTCAGCACTCCTTAGTCTGCTTGCCTCTCCCAGGGCCCCAGCCTGGTCACACCTTCTTACAGGGCACTCTTGGGTGCCCATACACAAGCTACAAGAATTTTCATAATGCAATCACACACAATCACCATGTGACTGCATTATGAAAATTCTTGTAGTGTGCTTTTCAACTCTATCAGGTCAGTTATGTTCTTCTTTATACTGGCTATTTTGTCTGTTAGCTCCTGCAATGTTTTACAATGATTTTTAGCTTCCTTGCATTGGATTACAACATACTTCTTTCACTCAGTGAACTTTGTTCCTACCCATATTCTGAATTCTACTTGTATCATTTCAGACATCTCAGCCTCAGCCCAGTTCTGAACACTTGCCGGAGAGTTGATGCAGTCATTTGGAGGAAAGAAGGCATGCTGACTTTTTGAGTTTTCAGTGTTCTTGCATGGATTCTTTCTCATCTTTATGGGCTTACCCCACCTTCAACCTTTGAGGTTGCTGACATTTGGACAGGGTACTTTTTTTTTAATCGTATTTGATGACTTTGAGAGTTTATGGTGTAAGGTGGATTCAGCCAATTGGCTTTGTTTCTGGAGGATTTTAGGTGGCCAACGTTCAGCTCCCAATTCCTGGACTATGTGCTTTAACTATGGGGAACTTGCATTGAGCCCCATCTTTGTTCCCTGGCTCCTCCAGGTTTGGAGTCCACTGTACTGGAGGACCAAAGTGCAGCAGCTGCAGCAGAGTGCTAGCAGATGCAAAAGTGCCTGCCTCCCTGCGGGCATTCACCTAGTGGTGGAGGCAAGACAGCTGGGGTGGGGGCCAAGGGGGCCCTGCTGACGGTGTGTGCTGTTGCACTGGAGGAGGTATTGGTTTGGGGTGGGGTGCTGGCAAGCGCAGGTCTAGGTGCCTTCTCTGTGCCCCCCAAGCAACAGTGGTCGCTCAGGGTATAAGAGGGTCCCTTTTTCTCTGTGCAGCATTAGCTCAAGGGTGCTGGTGGAGGTGGGGATTTTTGGCTCTGTGCCCACCATAGCTCCATCTTCAATGGCAGTTGGCGTGCATTTGGGGTGTGTGGCTGCACTCCCATGTGCTGGTAGGGCAAGTACAGCAAAACCCACCTGTGTAGACACACACCAGCAAAGTGATGTAGGAAGTTTCCATATAAAGAGCTGCAGTATGGAGAGGCAATGTGCAGGCTGGTGCATGGCTGTAGGGGCCACATTGCTGCAGCTCTCCACTGGTCAAGCACAGTCCACTGGCACAGAAGCTACGGTGTGAGCACCCGAGAGTGTCCTGTAAGCAAGTGTGGCCAGGCTGGGGCCCTGGGAGAGGCAAGCAGACTAAGGAGTGCTGAGGTCAGACCAGTCCCATCTCATGTGCAAGATTGCCCAGCAGAGATCAGGTCTGAGAGGAGAACTCTCTCAAAAGTAAAGACCCAGCACAGCAAAGCTATTCTACTTCTTTTCTAAGCAAGTCCCCTTTTTTAAGAAGGGAACTCTCAGACCTGATCTCTGCTGGGCAATCTTGCACATGAGATGTGGTTGGTCTGACCTCAGCACTCCTAAAGTGCTGAGGTAAAGTGTCTCACAAGAGCAAGTGGAGCTTAGATAGCTGTCCCTGCCCTCTGGGCTCCACATGAGCTGTCTTTCTGCTCCACCACTTTGCTTGTCTCCTGGGGGCTCCACCCCAGAGATGTGAGTTAGCAATCACTAAGTACAATCAGCCAGGATGGAGCGTCTGTGCTGTGGGCCAAGTCAGGGTTCCCTGTCTGGTGATGAGCAGTGGAGGGTGTGTGGGACACATGGGAGATGGGCTGGCATGCTCCTTGAGCCAACTGCAGCTTGTTGGAGGTGTCAATACAGCACTTAAAGTCTTTGCTCCTTGATATTCTGAGAGTAGCAAGGACAGTTCCACTTCAGAGGCAGTGGCAGAGAGGATTTCAGTTGCTCCTGGAAGCTCTGTCCAGGGAACTGCCAAGTTGCTACCAGCTTGATAGCTTCAGTGGGGGATTGGCTAGAGACCCAGGCCAGGAGGACCTGCCCATCAAGGAGATATGGAAACTGGCACCCACACAACCGTCTGGCCACTTTTCCTTAGAGCCGCTGTAGTACACTGGGAGTTCACTCCAGCCCCCAGTTGCCTCAGATTTTCCAGTGCCTGAAGGTATCACTAGTGAAGCCTGTGAAAAAGGAAAGATGACAGCCTGCCCCTTCCTCTGGGAGCTCTGTACCATTGAGGTATGAACACACCTGTAGGAGGTGGCTGGAGGCAAGTTGAGAAGTCTTGCCTAGACAGGAGGAACAAGAACAGGAACTTACTTAAAAGAGACGTTTGGCGGCCGGGCATGGTGGCTCAAGCCTGTAATCCCAGCACTTTGGAAGGCCGAGACGGGTGGATCACAAGGTCAGGAGATCGAGATCATCCTGGCTAACACGGTGAAACCCCGTCTCTACTAAAAAATACAAAAAAAAAACTAGCCAGGCGAGGTGGCGGGTGCCTGTAGTCCCAGCTACTCGGCAGGCTGAGGCAGGAGAATGGCGTAAACCCGGCAGGTGGAGCTTGCAGTGAGCCAAGATCCAGTCACTGCACTCCAGCCTGGGCAACAGAGCGAGACTCCTTCTCAAAAAAAAAGAGACGTTTGGCCACATTTTTGCAGAGCAGCTGTGCTGTGCTGGGGTTCACTTCAGCCCCTGGTCGCCTCAGACACTCTGAAGCCCTAAGGCTGAAATGGCTAAGTCACCCAAACAGCAAAGATGACAGACTGGTCCTCCCCCTGGAAGCTCTGACCCAGGGGGCCTGAAACCTCTGAAGGCCAGAGAATAGCAGTGAAGGTAGCAGGAGACCCTGGTTTAAAGGTTCCACCCAGTGATGAGAAACATGGGCAGGGACTGACTTAAAAAAGAGTGTGGCCATGTTTTTGTAGGGTGGCTGTGCTGTGCTGGGGTACCACTTGCACCCAGTCAGCTTGGGCTCTCCGAAGTCCACAGACCGGAACAGCTAGTCCCCCAAACATCAAAGGTAGTGGCTGCCCCTCTCCTCTGGGAACTCTGTCCCAGGGGGGTTTCAAATCTCTGTTGGCTGGGGAATACTGGTGGGGGTAGCTGGAGGACCCAGTTGGAAGGTCCTGTCCAGTGAGGAGGAAGAGCATCAGAGGCCTGCTTACAGAAGCAGTCTGGCCATGATTTGGCAAAGCAGCTGTGCTGTGCTGCGAGATCTCTTCTGCCCCTGGTCAGTTTGCACTCTCCAAAGCCAGCAGGCTGGAATGGCTAAGTTGCCCAAACAGGAAAGATGGCAGCCTGCCCCATCTTTTCTCTCAGAGTTTATCTTGTGTGATAGAGCTTAATTTTCAGGCTGTTAATTTTACTGTCAGCATTAGAGGGCTGTTCAGAAAGAATCTCACTGATATCTTTTAGGTTAGACATATGAAAATTCACTGTCTCCTATAAATAAACCCATTCATGTCTTGTTCCCTGGAAAGAGGTCTCTTTCTGCTATCTGACTTTGGTCACAATCATGTAGAGCAGCAACCAGTCTACCATGAAATGATTGAATTTCTGTGTCCAGTCATTCCTTGTTGTGTTTTACGTTCTTCAGCTCAGAACTGAGCATTTTATTCTCAGTTGTCAAGATGCTAAGCTGTCCATTGTACTGAAATACTGTTCTTGCTTCCTCATTCAATTTTATAGTCTTTAGAAGGTTATCATGCTCTTCTTTCACACTTTCAATGTCCTCAAAATACTTCTTTTCCTTTAGCTGATTCTGATGTTTTACTGTATCCAATTCCAGTCTTAGCATGGCAATTTCTTCCTGCAACATGCTATTTTCATGCAAAAGATCTTTTTCTTTCTTATGGCTAAGAGAAATCTAAGTAAACAAAGGAAACTTTTAGTTAGTGCTCAATAGAATGACACGTTATAATTTCTTCTGAAATTAAAGAGTAACCTGTATATCTGTATAATGAAATAATTCCCATGGTGAATATTTAACTGGAAAAAATTGGACAAAACTTCAAACCTAAGAGAGTGTAAATTCCCAAAAGTTAATCTATTTAAAGACCATGAAAAATAAATCACCAGAGGATTTTTAAGAATCTCAGAATTGGAAAAGCCTTTCTCTGAATTACAACAAACCCAGAGGCATAAAATATAAGATTAATACATTTGACTATATTTTAAAAATTGGTTGTATACTCTTGATAGCCACCTATAATCTATAAACTACACCACTGTAAGAGCCTTAGCTATGCATATATTTGGATAGAAGCAATTTCTCAAAGTTCTTTAATTTCCTTTTTCTGAATAAACTGACTTTTCTGAATAAACTTTCTGAATAAACTTTTTCTGAATAAACTTTCTATATAAACTTTTACTGAAAAAACTTTCCTTTTATGAATAAACTGACCTCTCCATTAATATGTTAAGAAGACGAACTAATGTCCAAAAACTAAAAAATATGTTGTTAGTAGTAAAAATTATTTTTGAAATTATAAAGATAATCAATTCTTATGGAAAATATCAAATGCTTCTCCTTTGGATTGAGGCCATTGTAAATGTCACTATTCAACTGCTGCAGGCAAATGGAGTTGAATTAAGAACATAGCTTTATCTTATATATACATGTATAGGTAAATGATAAAGAATATATAGTATATATATACACACACAGAATATATATATATACATATACATGTGTGTATATATACACATACATATGCATGTGTGTATATATATAGATTTAAAAATCCTTTATACTTTCCAAAATACACAGAGTTGGTTTTTCAAATATATACACATATAAAAACATTTGAAAATGGCTAAGAAAATATCTCAGAATTCATTTTTTTTTTCAGCTACTTCTGTCTGCTTTGGTTTGTTAAACAGAATCTTGTTTAGTAATATTGTAGCATTCTGTTCTTCGGAAAGTTGCTTCTGGGTATCATTTCAGTCCTGCACAACCTAGAGATACAGTACATTTTTGGTTTAATAGGACTGAAAAAGTCTAAAAGAGCAGAAACTCTGTTATAAAACTGTTAAAAGAAAGTAGCCTATTAAAACACAAAAATTTTTAACCCTCAAGAATCTTTCAAATTTTAATTGCATACGTGAGACCTAAATTTCTCTAAGAGGAAAAACTGTTCTTACCTATATAAAGACACAGTATTGTGTAATAAAATTTCCTTCAAAACATTTGACACATTTTAGTTTCAAAGTTATTTAGCCTGTATCTTAACATAAAAATCCATAAATGAGCATTTATGTTAGTGATTAAACTAAGTGATTAAACTCAACTTATCCTCCATTTTTTTATTCTGAAAACACAGACTGAGATGCCAAGGTTTACAATAAAATAATTGTAACTATAAATGCCATAGTTCATTTTAAAAATTAGTTAACAGCTTTGGTGTGTTTACACCTAAAGAGCATACTACATTAAATCAAAGCAATATAAGTAATATTGATGAAATATAAAGTTTTCATCAGAAATTTACCTGATCCAAATTCTTTCTTACTGTCCCCAATTCCATGGCTCGTATTTTTCAGAGTCCGTTTCAGTTGTTGGTTCATTTCAACATCTTTCCTATATTCCTCTTCTTTTCTTTCTAACTCTTCACTACCTTTTTAATACAACATATCAGCATCCTTTCTCTTTTCTTCTTCTCGTTTTAAGGTCAATCTATACAGTTAAATATAGTTACATTCAAATTTGTCTTGTTAGAAAATAAGAAAGTTTATTTTGTGATGTGGCTCTTCCTGCATAGATTTATTATACAAATAAAATTTATGTGTTCTTGACTATTTTTTCTTTCCAGTTCTCATTATTTTAATTTCTTCCTTCAATCTCTTCCAAGGGACAAATACTTGAAAGGTAGTGAGGAAAGAACATCTTGCTAATTGGTCAGTTTCTGTTACTAGTAACACCAATAAATATTATGAAAAATGATATTAGAAATTATTGAGTTAATTTACAAGATGAAAATTATCTCTTTTTCACACAGCCATAGGAACATCTCAATTATGACAGATCATTTCAAACTAACTAATTAAAAAGAACATACTACTTAAACAAGTTTATAAGTTCACTAGAAGAAATTTTATTTTCATGAAATACTGCAGGTGTCCCTAAAATGATTTACAGGGCAAGATGGTACCATCAGATGTCATTCACAGAATGTATATCTGCTGATTAATCCAAGACAAGGCAAAGGGGTCTCACATCTGTTAATTCAGCTGTCCCCAACCATGTTGGCATCAGGGACTGGCTCTGAGGAAGATAATTTTTCCTCGGACCTGAGGTGGGGGGATGGTTCCAGGATGATTCAAGCATGTTACATTTATTGTGCACTTTATTTCTATTATTACTCATTGTAATATATAATGAAATAATCATATAACTCACCATAATGTAGAATCAATGGGAGCCCTGAGCTTCTTTTCCTGCAACTACATGGTCCCATCTGGGAGTGACAGGAGACAGTGACAGATCATCAGGCATTAGATTCTCATAAGGAGTGCACAACCTAGATCCCCTGCATGAGCAGCTTACTACAGGGTTCAGGTCACACTTCTTGACAATCTATTGCCACCACTGATCTGACAGGAGGAGAGCTCAGGCAGTAACGCAAGTGATGGGGAGTGGCTGAAAACACAGATAAAGCTTCACTTGCTCACCTGCCACTAACCTTCTGCTGGGTGGTCCAATTCCTAACAGGCCAGGGACTGGTATTGGTCCTTGTCCTGGGGATTGGGAACCCGTGTTAACCCATACTTTTTATGTTTATTTTCTGGAAACACTTTCCACTTACATTCTTGATTCCTATGTGTTTTATCGACAACTTAGAAATTCCTTTTGGAACAAGGCATGGTCTAGTATTTAAACAATGAAGTATTTAAACATGTGTTTAAACTAGTATTTAATACTAGTATTTAAACATGTGTTTTTAACATAGAACTTTTAATTAATTTTATCTGTGTATGATAGATGTGAAACGAACTAATCACTTTCCATTTTACTTTTCATTTCATGAATAATAAGAACAAAACTGAGAAGTCTTAGGCAGAGAAACTGGGCAAGAGAAATAAAGGGCATCCAAACTGGAAAAGAGAAAGTCAAACTATCTCTTCGCCAATGATGCTCTTATACCTAGGAAACTCTAAAGACTCCTACAAAACACTCCTAGATTTGATAAATGAATTCAGTAAAGTCTCAGAGGCTACAAAATAAATGAATACCAATCAGTATCACCACTATACGCCAACTACAACAAAGCTGAGAGTCATATGAATAACCCAAACCCTTTTACAATGGCTGCAAAACTGTAAAATACCTAGGAATATACTTAATGAAGGAGGTGAGTGATCTATATAAAGATAACTGGAAAACACCACTGAAGAAAATAATAGATGACACAAATGAAAATACATCCTATGCTCATGGATTGAAAGAATTGATATTGTGAAAGTGACCATAGTGCCCAAAACAGTCTACAGGTTTGATACAATTCCTATGAAAATACCAATGTCATTCTTCATAGAATTATTTAAAAATGCTGACATTTATGTAGAACCACAAAAGAGCCTGAATAGCAATAGACATATCAAGCAAAAGGAACAAATATGTTGGCATCACATTACCTTACTTCAAATTATACTCTAAGGCTGCAGTAACAAAAACAGCATAGTACTAGTATAAAAGTAGATACATAGATCAATGGAACAGAATAGACAAGCCAGAAATAAAGCCACTTACAAACAAATGATCTTTGAGACAGGATACAACAACATACACTGGAGAAAGTACACATTATTTAATAAATGGTGCTGGGAGAAAAAGATAGCCACATGTAGAAGAATGAAACTAGATCTCTATCTCTAACCATATACAAAAATTAATTCAAGATGGATTAAAGGCCTAAACTTAAGACCTGAAAACACTGGCCTAGGCAAAGAATTTATGATGAAGAACCTAAAAGCAAATGCAACAAAAATTAAAATAAATAAATAAATAAATACGGCCTAATTAAACAAAAAAGCTTCAGCACAGCAAAAGAAAAAATCCATCAGAGTAAACCAACAACCTACAGAACAGGAAAAATATTTGCAAATTATGAATCTAACAAAGGACAAATATCCATAATCTACAAGAAATTCGAACAAATCAACAGGAAAAATTCAAATAATTCCATTAAAAAGGGCGCACATGACATGAATAGACATTTCTCAAAAGATGTACGAGGGGGCTGAGCAAGATGACCGAATAGGAACAGCTCCAGTCTCCAACTCCCAGCGCGAGCGACACAGAAGACCAGTGATTTCTGCATTTTCAACTGAGCCTCTGCTGCTGACACCCAGGCAAACAGGGTCTGGAGTGGACCTCAAGCAATCTCCAACAGACCTACAGCTGAGGGTCCTGACTGTTAGAAGGAAAACTATCAAACAGGAAGGACACCTACACCAAAACCCCATCAGTACGTCACCATCATCAAAGACCAGAGGCAGAGAAAACCACAAAGATGGGGAAAAAGCAGTGCAGAAAAGCTGGAAATTCAAAAAATAAGAGCGCATCTCCCCCGGCAAAAGAGTGCAGCTCATCTCCAGCAACGGATCAAAGCTTGACGGAGAATGACTTTGAAGAGATGAGAGAAGAAGGCTTCAGTCCAACAAACTTCTGAGAGCTAAAGGAGGAATTACGTACCCAGCGCAAAGAAACTAAAAATCTTGAAAAAAAAAGTGGAAGAATTGATGGCTAGAGTAATTAATGCAGAGAAGGTCATAAACGAAATGAAAGAGATGAAAACCATGACACGAGAAATACGTGACAAATGCACAATCTTCAGTAACCGACTCGATCAACTGGAAGAAAGAGTATCAGCGATTGAGGATCAAATGAACGAAATGAAGCGAGAAGAGAAACCAAAAGAAACAAGAAGAAAAAGAAACGAACAAAGCCTTCAAGAAGTATGGGATTATGTAAAAAGACCAAATCTACGTCTGATTGGGGTGCCTGAAAGTGAGGGGGAAAATGGAACCAAGTTGAAAAACACTCTTCAGGATATCATCCAGGAGAACTTCCCCAACCTAGTAGGGCAGGCCAACATTCAAATCCAGGAAATACAGAGAACGCCACAAAGATACTCCTCGAGAAGAGCAACTCCAAGACATATAATTGCCACATTCACCAAAGTTGAAATAAAGGAAAAAATCTTAAGGGCAGCCAGAGAGAAAGGTCGGGTTACCCACAAAGGGAAGCCCATCAGACTAACAGCAGATCTCTCAGCAGAAACTCTCCAAGCCAGAAGAGAGTGGGGGCCAATATTCAACATTCTTAAAGAAAAGAATTTTCAACCCAGAATTTCATATCCAGCCAATCTAAGTTTCATAAGTGAAGGAGAAATAAAATCCTTTACAGATAAGCAAATGCTTAGAGATTTTGTCACCACCAGGCCTGCCTTACAAGAGACCCTGAAGGAAGCACTCAACATGGAAAGGAACAACCGGTACCAGCCATTGCAAAAACATGCCAAAATGTAAAGACCATCGAGGCTAGGAAGAAACTGCATCAACTAACGAGCAAAATAACCAGTTAATATCATAATGGCAGGATCAAGTTCACACATAACAATATTAACCTTAAATGTAAATGGACTAAATGCTCCAATTAAAAAACACAGACTGGCAAACTGGATAAAGACTCAAGACCCATCAGTCTGCTGTATTCAGGAGACCCATCTCACATGCAGAGACATACATACGCTCAAAATAAAGGGATGGAGGAAGATTTACCAAGCAAATGGAGAACAAAAGAAAGCAGGGGTTGCAATACTAGTCTCTGCTAAAAGAGACTTTAAACCATCAAAGATCAAAAGAGACAAAGAAGGCCATTACATAATGGTAAAGGGATCAATTCAACAGGAAGAGCTAACTATCCTAAATATATATGCACCCAATACAGGAGCACCCAGATTCATAAAGCAAGTCCTTAGAGACTTACAAAGAGACTTACACTCCCATACAATAATAATGGGAGACTTCAACACTCCACTGTCAACATTAGACAGATCGCCGAGACAGAAAGTTAACAAGGATATCCAGGAATTGAACTCATCTCTGCAGCAAGCAGACCTAATAGACATCTATAGAACTCTCCACCCCAAATCAACAGAATATACATTCTTCTCAGCACCACATCGCACTTATTCCAAAATTGACCATATAATTGGAAGTAAAGCACTCCTCAGCAAATGTACAAGAACAGAAATTATAACAAACTGTCTCTCAGACCACAGTGCAATCAAACTAGAACTCAGGACTAAGAAACTCAATCAAAACCGCTCAACTACATGGAAACTGAACAACCTGCTCCTGAATGACTACTGGGTACATAACGAAATGAAGGCAGAAATAAAGATGTTCTTTGAAACCAATGAGAACAAAGATACAACATACCAGAATCTCTGGGACACATTTAAAGCAGTGTGTAGAGGGAAATTTATAGCACTAAATGCCCACAAGAGAAAGCAGGAAAGATCTAAAATTGACACTCTAACATCACAATTAAAAGAACTAGAGAAGCAAGAGCAAACACATTCAAAAGCTAGCAGAAGGCAAGAAATAACTAAGATCAGAGCAGAACTGAAGGAGATAGAGATACAAAAAACCCTCCAAAAAATCAATGAATCCAGGAGTTGGTTTTTTGAAAAGATCAACAAAATTGACAGACTGCTAGCAAGACTAGTAAAGAAGAAAAGAGAGAAGAATCAAATAGACGCAATAAAAAATGATAAAGGAGATACACCACCGACCCCACAGAAATACAAACTACCATCAGAGAATACTATAAACACCTCTACGCAAATAAACTAGAAAATCTAGAAGAAATGGATAAGTTCCTGGACACTTACACTCTTCCAAGACTAAACCAGGAAGAAGTTGAATCCCTGAATAGACCAATAGCAGGCTCTGAAATTGAGGCAATAATTAATAGCCTACCAACGAAAAAAAGTCCAGGGCCAGATGGATTCACAGCTGAATTCTACCAGAGGTACAAGGAGGAGCTGGTACCATTCCTTCTGAAACTATTCCAATCAATAGAAAAAGAGGGAATCCTCCCTAACTCATTTTATGAGGCCAACATCATCCTGATACCAAAGCCTGGCACAGACACAACAGAAAAAGAGAATTTTAGACCAATATCCCTGATGAACATCGATGCAAAAATCCTCAATAAAATACTGGCAAACCGGATTCAGCAACACATCAAAAAGCTTATCCACCATGATCAAGTGGGCTTCATCCCTGGGATGCAAGGCTGGTTCAACATTCGCAAATCAATAAACATAATCCAGCATATAAACAGAACCAAAGACAAGAACCACATGATTATCTCAATAGATGCAGAAAAGGCTTTTGACAAAATTCAACAGCCCTTCATGCTAAAAACGCTCAATAAATTTGGTATTGATGGATCGTACCTCAAAATAATAAGAGCTATTTATGACAAACCCACAGCCAATATCATACTGAATGGGCAAAAACTGGAAAAATTCCCTTTGAAAACTGGCACAAGACAGGGATGCCCTCTCTCACCACTCCTATTCAACATAGTGTTGGAAGTTCTGGCTAGGGCAATCAGGCAAGAGAAAGAAATCAAGGGTATTCAGTTAGGGAAAGAAGAAGTCAAATGGTCCCTCTTTGCAGATGACATGATTGTATATTTAGAAAACCCCATTGTCTCAGCCCAAAATCTCCTTAAGCTGATAAGAAACTTCAGCAAAGTCTCAGGATACAAAATTAATGTGCAAAAATCACAAGCATTCTTATACACCAGTAACAGACAAACAGAGAGCCAAATCAGGAATGAACTTCCATTCACAGTTGCTTCAAAGAGAATCAAATACCTAGGAATCCAACTTACAAGGGATGTAAAGGACCTCTTCAAGGAGAACTACAAACCACTGCTCAGTGAAATACAAGAGGACACAAACAAATGGAAGAACATACCATGCTTATGGATAGGAAGAATCAATATCGTGAAAATGGCCATACTGCCCAAGGTTATTTATAGATTCAATGCCATCTCCATCAAGCTACCAATGAGTTTCTTCACAGAATTGGAAAAAACTGCTTTAAAGTTCACATGGAATCAAAAAAGAGCCCGCATCTCCAAGACAATCCTAAGTCAAAAGAACAAAGCTGGAGGCATCACGTTACCTGTCTTCAAACTATACTACAAGGCTACAGTAACCAAAACAGCATGGCACTGGTACCAAAACAGAGATATAGACCAATGGAACAGAACAGAGTCCTCATAAATAATACCACAAATCTACAGCCATCTGATCTTTGACAAACCTGAGAGAAACAAGAAATGGGGAAAGGATTCCCTATTTAATAAATGGTGCTGGGAAAATTGGCTAGCCATAAGTAGAAAGCTGAAACTGGATCCTTTCCTTACTCCTTATACGAAAATTAATTCAAGATGGATTAGAGACTTAAATGTTAGACCTAATACCATAAAAAACCCTAGAGGAAAACCTAGGTAGTACCATTCAGGACATAGGCATGGGCAAAGACGTCATGTCTAAAACACCAAAAGCAATGGCAGCAAAAGCCAAAATTGACAAATGGGATCTCATTAAACTAAAAAGCTTCTGCACAGCAAAAGAAACTACCATCAGAGTGAACAGGCAACCTACAGAATGGGAGAAAATGTTTGCAATCTACTCATCTGACAAAGGGCTAATATCCAGAACCTACAAAGAACTCAAACAAATTTACAAGAAAAAAACAAACAACCCCATCAAAAAGTGGGCAAAGGATATGAACAGACATTTCTCAAAAGAAGACATTCATACAGCCAGCAGACACATGAAAAAATGCTCATCATCACTGGCCATCAGAGAAATGCAAATCAAAACCACAATGAGATACCGTCTCACACCAGTTAGAACAGCAATCATTAAAAAGTCAGGAAACAACAGGTGCTGGAGAGGATGTGGAGAAACAGGAACACTTTTACACTGTTGGTGGGATTGTAAACTAGTTCAACCATTATGGAAAACAGTATGGTGATTCCTCAAGGATCTAGAACTAGATGTACCATATGACCCAGCCATCCTATTACTGGGTATATGCCCAAAGGATTATAAATCATGCTGCTATAAAGACACATGCACACGTATGTTCATTGCGACACTATTCACAATAGCAAAGACTTGGAATCAACCCAAATGTCCATCAGTGACAGACTGGATTAAGAAAATGTGGCACATATACACCATGGAATACTATGCAGCCATAAAAAAGGATGAGTTTGTGTCCTTTGTACGGACATGGATGCAGCTGGAAACCATCATTCTCAGCAAACTATCACAAGAACAGAAAACCAAACACCGCATGTTCTCACTCATAGGTGGGAACTGAACAATGAGATCACTTGGACTCGGGATGGGAGACATCACACACCGGGGCCTATCATGGGTAGGGGGAGGGGGGAGGGATTGCATTGGGAGTTATACCTGATGTAAATGACGAGTTGTTGGGTGCTGACGAGTTGATGGGTGCAGCACACCAACATGGCACAAGTATACATATGTAACAAACCTGCACGTTATGCACATGTACCCTAGAACTTAAAGTATAATAATAATAAAAAAAAAGATGTACGAATAGTGAACAAGCATATAAAAAGATGCTAAATATCACTTATCAGGGAAATGTAAAATAAAACAATAATAAGATATCATCTCACTATAGCCAGAATGGCCATTATTAAAAATCAAAAAACAATAGATAATGGTGTGGATGTGGCAAAAAGAGAAGAGTTATACACTGCTGGTAGGAATGCAAATTAGTACAAAATATATGGAAAACACTATGGCGATTTCTCAAAGAACTAAAAGTAGATTCTACCATTCTATCCAGCATTCTCATTTCTGGGTATCCCAAAAGAGATCATTAAATCAAAAGACACCTGCATACATATGTTTACTGCAGCACAATTCACAATATGCAAAGATATGTAATCAACCAGTGTCCATTAACTGGTGAGTGGAATAAAGAAAATGTCATGTGTATGTGTGTGTGTGTGTGTGTGTGTGTATACACACATGTACACAAACATACCACAGAATACTACAATACTACTCAGCCATAAAGAAGAATGAAATAATGTTTTTTGCAGCAAACTGGATGGAGCTAGAGGCCATTATTCTCAGTGAAGTAACTCAGGAATAGAACAACAAATACCACACGTTCTTTCTCATTTATAAGTGGGAGCTGTGCTATGGGTATGTAAAGGTAGACAGAGTGATATAATGACATTGGAGACTCAGAAGAAGAAACGGTAGAAGAAGGATGAGCAATAAAAACTACCTATTGGTGATGGGTACACTAAAATCCAGACTTCACCACTATACAACTCATCCATGTAACCAAATACCACTTGTACCCCTACAGCTACCGAAATATAAATAAATAAATTTAAACCGGGAGAAAAAAAGAATAAAACTGTATAAAGTTTTAAAGAAGTATTCTGGTTGAGACAAATGGCCACTTCATGCTCTGTTAGTTGAACTGTAAATTAATACAAATATTTTTTTTAAATTTTAATTTCCAGAGTACATGTGCAGAATATGCAGATTTGTTTCATAGGTAAACATGTGCCATGGTAGTTTGCTGCACCTACCAACCCATCACCTAGGTATTAAGCCCAGCATGCCTTAAATACAAATATTCTTGAGGACAATTTAGAAATATTGATCCAAGGCCTTTTTTTAAACTTTCTGTATTTTAACCAAAATATTCTATATTATATTAAAGATTTATTCAAAGTAAATAATTAGAAATGTAGAAAATTATTTATATAAAAGATGTTCTGGGCTGTGTGTGATGGCTCACACCTGTAATTCCAATGCTTTGGGAGGCTTAGGCAGAAGGATTGTTGGAGGTCAGTAGTTGGAGGTCATTCTGGGAAAATAGTGAGACCTTGTCTCAATGAAAAATTTAAAAAGTTAGCCAGGCATGGGGGGTATGTGCCTATAGTCCTAGCTACTTAGGAAATTGAGGCGAGAGGATCTGTTGAGCTCAAAAGTTCAAAGCTGCAATGAGCTATGATTGCACTACTGCACTCTAGCCTCAGTGATGGAGCAAAACCCTGTCTAGTAATAATGTCTAATAATAGTGTCTAATAAGTGTCTAATGATAACAATTATAGTAATACTGAAAGATGTTCCTTGCAGCATTAATTCTAATACAAAAGAATTTAAAACCCCAAATTCAATTTGTTCAATGAAGAGATTTCTATATGGCAGACTTCTATATAGCCATTGAAATGACGATTTAAAAGAATACGCAATTAATTACAAGAATCACAGTTAAGAATTTGTTATATTATTTCTAAGATTTTCATACTCCACAAGACCAAGACGTTTTCTCCCATTAAAGCCCAGAAAGTCAGCAATCACAATAATTCTCACATGCATCTTTAGCTTAAATAGTTAAAATATTCTTTAAAACTAGAATGTCATACCTCAAAGCGGAGAGTTCTTGCTCCCATTCATCTTTTTCATGCTCTAACTGTAATTGTGTTTCTTTTGTTTCAGACAGCTTCTTTTGTAGTACATGAATCATATTTTCCACTTTTTCAATTTCTACTGTAAGTTGTTCATGTTGATTATTTTTAAGTTCTAATAAATGTTCATCTGAAAGAACTGCATCCTGGATTTTTGATAGGCTAGTAGAACCTGCATCGGGGGAAACAAGGTGGAAGTAAAATATACGAGTACTTTTTGGATATAAAGTCCTGTGCATTTTAACATTCACCCATCCATACACCAAACAAACATGCACTGAGTTCACACCATGTGGAAGACATTCTACTGAGCTCTGCAGATAAAACAAACAGTAACTCTGTTCTTGTTTAGCTTTAGGTGTAGTGAAGAACAAATACTATAAAAGTGAAATTGCAAATTCAGATAGATGCTACAAGAAAACAGTTCTATGATAACATAGAATTTGATCTATACTGGGCTGAGGAAGATTTCCCTGGGGAAGAGATGGCTACACTGAGTAATGAAGGGTGAGAAGGAAGCAGTTAAGTAAAGGGAGTAGAAAAGCATTCTCGCTAGTCTATGGCATGTGCTGAAGCTCTGCTGCAGTCTGCTTCTGGCCACGATGGAGTGGCAGATACTGATTTACCTTCTTGCCTAAAACAAAAACAAAAAAGACCAAATACATAATACAATGATTTTCAATAACATGGACTGCAGGTAATGAAGATGATGATCCCTGGAAGACAGGAAACAAATGAAGTAAGATTTACAAACACCCCAGCAAACTGACTTGACAGTTTCCAGGCCATGACAACAGGAGAAAATTAAACTGAGGTAGAGTCCACCAGATTCCCTGAGTTGGAACAATGAAGCCGAGAGTCTCAAAAAAACACCAAGGCAGACAGAAATCACAAAACAAAACACGGGAAAGAAGAGAGCAGTACAGGAGAAGAACAAAGAAGATCTGCAAAAATATCCTCTAGGGTATTTATTTAACAGAGTAATGAACAGTACATGTGTGCTAGGAAACTACTCGAGACCAGAGAGAAAAAAATCCTTAAAAAATTAAAAGAAACAGTGCCTGTTGCTCACATAATATACCAGGAAGAGTGTTCATTCCTATGACTGACACTGGAAAAACTTCACAGGGCAAAGAATAGAGTCACCAAAAACACCTTGCCTCAAGAGTGGAAAGTTAGAAAAAATCATAAAGCAAGACCAGAAAGATCAAGTTGTTTATAAGCAAGTCAACTGTGTCCTCAAATAAATCTCAAGTAGAGGTATGGAAGGTATTTTTTGAAAGTAAATTGTACTAGTTGAAATTAAAATTAAAATGTTAGGACTGGGCCAGGTACAGTGACTCATGCTTGTAATCCCAGCACTTTGGGAGGCCGAGGCAGGCAGATCATTTAAGATCAGGAGTTCGAGACCAGCCTGGCCAACATGGTGAAACCCCATCTCTACGAAAAATGCAAAGAAATTAGGCGGGCATCGTAACAGGCACCTATAATCCCAGCTACTCAGGAGGCTGAGGCAAGAGAATGGCTTGAACCCGGGAGGTGAAGGTTGTCATGAGTGGTGATCAAGCCACTGCACTTCCAGCGTGGGTGACACAGCAAGACTTGGTCTAAAAAAAAAAAAAAAAAAAAAAAGTTAGGACTGAAAACAACACTGGGTGGAAGTAAATACAGACTAGATATCACAGAAAAGAAGATTCATAAATTTGAGACATCAGAGAACCATGAGAAAATTTTAAGCAATAATATATAAGTCCCCAAAGAGGGAGGAAGAGAGAAAAACAAAAACATAAAGTGGCCAGAAACTTTCTAAACTTAATAAAAACTATAATCCCACAAATCCAGGAAGAATCTGGCTGGGAGAGAGAAAATGAAAGTATACTACTCTAATTTTCTTATGCCATATATGATATTAAATAATACTGCCTGAAGGTGAACTGTGATAAGTTAAAATCATACAGTACAAATTGTAATGCAACCACTACCACAGCAAAAGAAGAGTTATGGCCAATGAGCCAAAAAGAGAGATAAAACTATATCATAAAAATTACATAACTAATTGAAAAGAAAGCAGGAAAAGAAGGGAACAAAAAACAGCTGGAACTAATGAAAATCAAACAGCATGACAGATAAACTTAACTATTAATATATCAATAATCACATTATAAATAAAACTGGCCTAAAAACCTAAAAGACAGATTGTCAAATTGTATAAAAAGCAAGATCCTACTCCATGCTACCTATAAGAAACACACTTTAACTGTAAAGATGCAAATTAAAAGGATGAAAAATATAGACCACACAGTTGACAAAAGAAAGCTAAGCAGGAATGATTACATTAATTCCAAAGTAGGTTTCACAGCAAAAAAATATTACTAGCTATAAACAACATCATTTCATGATAAATGTTCAATTAATCAAGAACATATAACCCTAAATGTTTATGTACCTAGTAACATAACAGCTTTGAAATACATGAGGAAAAAACTGGTAGAACAAATTGACAAATTCACAGGTATAGTCTGAGATTTCAATATCGCTTACTCAATATGTGATAGAACAAGGAGGCAGAAAATCAGCAAGATGAGAGTAGACTTGAAGAACACAATGCTTCTCAACTACCCTTGGAACACTTAGTAAAACAGACCATATTCTAGGCTATACAATAAATCTTCATAAAAGAATTAAGTCAAAGGATTTAAGTCATAGAAAGTATGATCCCTGACCATAAAGGAATCAAATTAAAATCACTAACAAAATATCTCATCAAAATACTCAAAAATTTAGAAACAAAGTAACATACATCTAAATAACCCTAGGTCAAAGACATAATGCAAAGAGAAACTAGAAAATATTTTGAAGTGAATAAAAATGAAAATAGTACATATCAGAATTTGTGGACTATAGCTACAATGTACTTAAAAAGTTGGCGCTGAATGTCCATACTGGAAAGACTCTCAAATCAATGGCCTTGACTTCTATCTTAAGAAAGTAAAACAGAACAAACTACCAAAAAAAAAAAAAAAAAAAAAGATAGAGAGAGAGAGCAAATTAAACCCAAAAGAAGCAGAGGAAATAATATAATAAACATCTGCGATGGTCTGAACATTTGTGTCCTCCCAAAACTCATACGCTGAAACTTAATCACAGAAGTGATGTTATTAGGAACTGCAGCTTTGTGGAGGCAATTAGCTCATGGATTACAAGCCCTCATGAATGGGATTAGTGCCCTTATCTGAGACCATAGAGAGCCCACTGACCCCTTCTGTCATATGAAGCACACAGGGGAAAAAAGGGAACCTAGGAACCAGGAATTAATCCTTCACCAGACATTCAATTTTCTGGCACCTTGATCTTGGACTTTACATCCTCCAGGAATATAAGATATCAGTTTCTGTTGTTTATAAGCTATCCAGTCTATGGGTGATAGCAGGCCAAACAGACGATGACATCGAAGATAAAACCAATAAAACAGAATAGGGAAAATCAATAAAACCAAACACTTTGAGGAGGTCAATGAAAGTGATAAACCTCGATCTAGCCAGGCTGATAATAAAAAAGGAACAAATTACTAATTTCAGAAATAAGTAAAGTGACTTTTTTTTTTTTTTTTTGGAGATACAGTCTCGTTCTGTTGCCCAGGCTAGAGTGCAGTGGCACAATCTCAGCTCACTGCAACCTCCACCCCCCAGGTTCAAGAGATTATCCTGCCTCAGCCTCCTGTGTAGCTGGGATCACAGGTGCCTACCACCAAGCCCAGTTAACGTTTGCATTTTTAGTAGAGATGAGGGGGTCTCACCATATTGGCCAGGCTGGTTTTGAACTCCTGACCTCAGATGATACACCCCCCTCGGCCTCCCAAAGTACTGGAATTACAGACATGAGCCACTGTGCCTGGCCCAATGTGACATTTTTATACATTCTAGAGATATTAAAAGAATGGCAAGATAATAATGTGAGCTTTATGTAACTAACCATGACAACTTAGATTAAATGGACACATTCCTTGAAAAATAAAAATTACCAAAGCTCAATCAAGAAGAAATAGATAACTCAAATCACCCTATATCTAAAAAAGAAAATAAAGTTGAGAAAACTCCAAGCCCAGACAGCTATGCTGGTGAATTCTATCAAACATTTTAGGAAGACATAATATAATTTTACACAACCTCTCCCCCCAAAAATAAAGAGGAAAAATACAACACAACTCATTCTATAGTGCTAGCATTACCCTGAACCAAATAGTGATATTACAAAAAAGAAAACTCCCTCATGAACGTTCATAAAAAATTTAACAAATTTCTGAAGCAATCAAGATATACTCCAATAGGTGAGTGAACAACCTCTAGTACAGTCATACAATGAACTATTATTCAATGCTAAACAAAAATAAGCTATCAGGTCATAAAAAGACATGGTAGAAACATAAATGCATATTACTAAGTGAAAGACGCCAGTCCAAAGGGTATGCACTGTATGATTTCAACCATATGACATTCTAGAGAAGGCAAAACTATGGATACAGTAAAAAGATCAGTGGTTGCCTGGGTTTGAGGAGGGCAGGAAAGGGCAGATAGGTGAAACACAAAGGAATTTTAGAGCAGTAAAAATAATGTGTACAATACTATAATGATGAATATATGCCCTTTCCAAACCCACATATTGTACAACACCAAGAGTGCACACTAATATAAACTATGAACTTTGGATGATTATGACGTGCCATTTTGGTTCATCAATCATATCAACTGTACCACTCTAGTGAAGAATACTGATAATGGGAAAAGCTATGCATGTCTGGGGACAGGAAGTACACAGACAATCTCTGTACCTCTCAATGTTGCTGTGAACCTAAAACTACATTAAAATAGTATTTTAAAAATTTCTAAACAAAATTTTGGCAAACTGAATACAAATAAATATAGGGTCTCACTTTGTTGCCCAGGTTGGTCTCGAACTCTAGCCTCAAGCAATCCTCCTGCTCTGACCTCCCAAAGTGCTGAAACTACAGGCATGAGCCACCGTGTCTGGTGCCAGTGATTTATTATTTTTAAAAAGCCTACATCCTAAGCAAATGGGGTTTATTCTAAAATGCAAGGTTGGTTTAACATTAAAATATTAGTTATTCAACTCATTAGAAAGCTAAAACAGAAGAACCTTATGATTATCTCAGTAGATAAAGGCATTTGATAAAATTCAACTTCATTCTTTATTTAAAAAAAAAAAAAAAACCCTCTCAGCAACCAAAGAACACAAATGAACTTCGTCAGCATGACACAAAGCATCTATGATAAACCTACAGCTAATGTGTATCACAATGACACACTGAATGCTTTGTCAGACAAGAAAAAAAAATAGAGCTGCTGTCATGGTTCGTTCGCTAAACTGCATCGTCGCTGTGTCCCAGAACATGGGCATTCGCAAGAACGGGGACCTGCCCTGGCCGCCGCTCAGGAATGAATTCAGATATTTCCAGAGAATGACCACAACCTCTTCAGTAGAAGGTAAACAGAATCTGGTGATTATGGGTAAGAAGACTTGGTTCTTCATTCCTGAGAAGAATCGACCTTTAAAGGGTAGAATTAATTTAGTTCTCAGCAGAGAACTCAAGGAACCTCCACAAGGAGCTCATTTTCTTGCCAGAAGTCTGGATGATGCCTTAAAACTTACTGAACAACCAGAATTAGCAAATAAAGTAGACATGATTTGGATAGTTGGTGGCAGTTCTGTTTATAAGGAAGCCATGAATTACCCAGGCCATCTTAAACTATTTGTGACAAGGATCATGCAAGACTTTGAAAGTGACACCTTTCTTCCAGAAATTGATTTGGAGAAATATAAACTTCTACCAGAATACCCAGGTGTTCTCTCTGATGTCCAAGAGGAGAAAGGCATTAAGTACAAATTTGATGTATATGAGAAGAATGATTAATATGAAGGTGTTTTCTGGTTTAAGTTGTTCCCCCTCCCTCTAAAAAAAAGTATGGATTTTTACATTAGAAAAAAAGTATTTTGTTGACTTTAGATCTATAATTATTTCTAAGCCACTTGTTTTTATTCCCCACTACTCTTGACTCTATCAGATACCATTTATGAAACATTCTTGCTATAAATAAGTGCTTCTGCAAGACCCCAACTGAGTCCCCAGCACCTGCTACAGTGAGCTGCCTTTCCACACCCATCACATGTGACACTCTTGCCAGTCCTTGACATTGTCGGGCTTTTCAAATGTTGGCAATATTTATTAAAGGTGAAGATCCACATACCCTTCAACTGAGCAGTTTCGCTAGTGGAAATACCAAAAGCTTCCTACGTGTATATCCAGAGGTTTGTAGATAAATGTTGCAGCCTTGTTTGTAACAGTGAAAAATTGAAAACAACCTGGAAGTCCAGTGATGGGAAAATGAGTATGTTTCTGTCTTAATCCATAATTAAATGAACAAATATATCAGACTTCATCAAAATGAAAACCTCCTTCTCTTTAAAATATATTAAGAAAACAAAAGGCCAAGCCACAAACTGGGAAAAAATCCTTCCAAAAAGCATAATAAAGGAATGTTATCTAGAATCTATTTAAAAAAAAAAAACTCTTAAAACTCAAGAAATAAGAGTAAAAACTAATTTTTAATTCTTTATAAGCTCTCCAGATTGGAAAAGACATTTCACTAAAGAAGATATACAGGTGGCAAATAAAGCACTCGGGAAGATGTTCAACATTCTTAGTCCTTAGGGTAATGCACATTCACACCATAGTGACACGCACAACACGCACCCATTGGAATAGCTAAAAACTAAAAACTAATAAACAGCAATACTAAGAGCTCGTGATGATATGGAACAATGAGAATTGTCATATACTGCTGATGGGAATGGAAAATAGCACAAATACTTAAACATTTAGTAGTTTCTCAATACAGGAATACAAAGAGACAGGAAGACACTTTTATAGATGATGGGTATGTTATCGCTCTTGATTATGGTGATGGCTTCGCATGTGCATACATATGCCAAAACTTATCAAATTGTACATCTTATATATGTGCAGTCTATCACGTATCAGTTATACCTCACTAAAGCTATCAATTGCAGGAATAAACATCTAAGACAATGGCTAGGACACAGAGGAAAAAAGTGTATTAAATGATGCAGGAGAGAGCTCGAGTATTCAAATCTTAACCTGATAGCAATGGCAAGTGGTAAGCTGAGTTATAAGCAAGAGACAACAACAGATCTGAATTTTTAAAAATTAATAATTATAGTTTCAGAGCAGACCATGGTCTCAGGAAGTGGGGTAGTGGGAAAAACAGTTCTAAGGTTATTGCAGTATTCCGAGTGGGAGAGAATGGTAACCTGATCTGGGAAGAAGGCATACGAGAGAAGCAGAGTTAACAAAAAGGCTGGTACTGCTCTTCATACTGAGAAAGGTACAGTGGAGTTATCATAGCTCTTTGGTATACAATATACATTATTTCTCAGTCTATTTTAATTTTAAACATATTTCTGAGATAAGCAACACTATGACACATCAGTGTTCTATAGTGCAATGCTAAGCAATGTGTGTGAATATTACTGTAGGATACATAAAAACTCATTCTACTTATGCAATGGTCCTACCATTAAAATCCATTTTGAGTTGTTCAGCGAGCAACATAAAAGTCTCATAATTAGGGTAAAGCAAATCATAATCTTCTGAGGCTATTTCAGATGGCCACATTATGTCATCCAGGTCATCCACTGAATGTATTTCGCTTTTGACCTGTAAGATAAATAATACTGCTTCAAATGCCCTCAAAATATTTACAGAATATAGTAGATGTACAAAAGTGGTATTTATTCATCTTTTTATATGAACAAAACCACAGGCACTTCTTAAAACAACAGATTTTTATTAAAAGGGTTCCGTTATAAATGGCGACTCTTTCTTAAGCCCCTTTTTCTTTCCCTAAGCCCTTTTCTTTTCCTTTTTTTTTTCTTTGAGACAGAGTCTCGCTCTGTTACCCAAGCTGGAGTGCAATAGTGCCATCTCAGCTCACTACAACCTCCACTTCCCAAGTTCAAGCAATTCTCCTCCCTCAGCCTCCCAAGTAGCTGGGATTACAAGCATATGCCACCACGGCCGGTTAATTTTTGTATTTTTATTAAAGACAGGATTTCACCATGTTGTCCAGGCTGGTCTCAAACTCCTGACCTTGTGATCCACCTGCCTGGGTCTCCCAAAGTGCTGGGATTACAGGCATGAAACATCATGCCCGTCCAAGTCCTTTCTTTCTAACTAAATGTCTTTGTAACAAAAGATTCTCACTGTACCTTTTATAATGTGTTTTTTTCTTAACAGTAATGTTTTAGATAATTTAATTTTACAATACCTTGTTCTTTTCATTAAATTTCTTTTCAGGCCTGAAAAAGAAAACAATTCCTTTTAGACAAATAGCAAACACATAAAATACAAAGAATGTCCAAAACTATTATTTTTATTATATAAAATCAATGCATTTATAAGTTATTCCTTCTTTTTGTTAAGTGTTCAGGTCATTTTTAACAGGTAATGTAAATATAATTATTTTCCACAAGGGGAATTAAACTATAAACAGAAAGAGTAACATTAAGGGAGACAAAATATGGTAATAATATCATCACAAAGAAATAGATGTAGATCAAGCTTTCTGACAGTCAAGGCAAAAGGAAAAACACATTACTTGTATTACGTGATAGAAATAAATATACCAGGGGGCGCACCCAAGATGGCCAAATAAGAACAGCTCCAGCATCCAGTTCCCAGCATGAGCAACACAGAAGATAGGTGATTTCTGCATTTTCAACTGAGGTACCGGGTTGATCTCACTGGGGCATGTCAGACAGTTGCTGCTGGTCCGTGGGTGCAGCCCAACCAGCGGGAGCTGAAGCAGGGCGAGGCATGACCTCACCTGGGAAGTGCAAGGGGGAAGGGAATTCCTTTTCCTAGCCAAAGGAAAGTGAGACACACAACACCTGGAAAATCAGGTAACTCCCACCCTAATACTGCGCTCTACCAAGGGTCTTAGCAAACAGCACACCAGGAGATTATATCCCAAACCTGGCCTGGGGGTCCCATGCCCACAGAGCCTCCCTCATTTCTAGCACAGCAGTCTGAGATCTAACTGCAAGGCGGCAGCGAGGCTGGGGGAGGGGCGCCTGCCATTGCTGAGGCTTAAGTAGGTAAACAAAGCCACTGGTAAGCTCGAATTGGGTGGAGCCCACCACAGCTCAAGGAGGCCTGCCTGCCTCTGTAGATTCCACATCTGGGGACAGGGCATAGCTAAACAAAAAGCAGCAGAAACCTCGGCAGAGGTAAATGTCCCTGTCTGACAGCTTTGAAGAGAGCAATGGATCTCCCAGCACGGAGGTTGAGATCTGACAATGGACAGACTGCCTACTCAAGTGGGTCACTGACCCCTGAGTACCCTAACTGGGAGACATCCACCACTAGGTGCAGACCAAGACCTCACACCTCACAGGGCTGGGTACACCCCTGAGACGAGGCTTCCAGAGCAAGAATCAGACAGCAACACTCGCTGTTCAGCAATATTCTATCTTCTGCAGCCTCCACTGCTGATACCCAGGCAAACAGGGTCTGGAGTGGACCTCAAGCAAACTCCAAAAGACCTGCAGCTGAGGGTTCGGACTGTTAGAAGGAAAGCTAACAAACAGGAAGGACACCCACACCAAAACCCCATCAGTACATAACCATCATCAAAGACCAAAGGCAGATAAAACCACAAAGATGGGGGAAAAGCAGTGCAGAAAAGCTGGAAATTCAAAAAATCAGAGCGTATCTCCCCCTCCAAAGGAACGCAGCTCATTGCCAGCAACAGAACAAAGCTGGATGGAGAATGACTTTGACGAGTTGAGAGAAGGCTTCAGTCAATCAAACTTCTCAGAGCTAAAGGAGAAACTATGTAATCAGTGCAAAGAAACTAAAAACCTTGCAAAAAGATTTCATGAATGGCTAACTAGAATAACCAATGTAGAGAAGTCCTTAAAAGAACTGATAGAGATGAAAACCATAACATGAGAACTACGTGGGAAATGCACAAGCGTCAGTAACCGACTCAATCAACTGGAAGAAACAGTATCAGAGATTGAAGATCAAATGGATGAAATGAAGCGAGAAGAGAAGTGTAGATAAAAAAGAGTAAAAAGAAATGAACAAAGCCTCCAGGAAATATGGGATTATGTGAAAAGACCAAATCTACATCTGATTGGTGTGCCTGAAAGTGACAGGCAAAATGGAACCAAGTTAGAAAACACTCTGCAGGATATCATCCAGGAGAACATCCCCAACCTACTAAGGCAGGCCAACATTCAAATTCAGGAAATACAGAGAACATCACAAAGATACTCCTCAAGAAGAGCACGTCCAAGACACATAATTGTCAGATTCACCAAAGTTGAAATGAAGGAAAAAATTTTAAGGACAGCCAGAGAGAAAGGTCAGGTTACCCAAAAGGGGAAGCCCATCAGACTAACAGCAGACCTCTCAGTAGAAACTCTCCAAGCCAGAAGAGAGTGGGGGCCAATATTCAACATTTTTAAGAAAAGAATTTTCAATCCAGAATTTCCTATGCAGCCAAACTAAGTTTTGTAAGTGAAGCAGAAATAAAATCCTTTACAGACAAGCAAATGCTTAGAGATTTTGTCACCACAAGGCCTGCCCCACAAGAGATCCTGAAGGAAGCAATAAACATGGAAAGGAACAACAGGTACCAGCCATTGCAAAAACATGCCAACATGTAAAGTCCATCGATGCTGGGAAGAAACTGCATCAACTAATGAGCAAAATAACCAACTAATATCATAATGGCAGGATCAAGTTCACACATAACAATATTAACCTTAAATGTAAATGGACTAAATGGTCCAATTAAAAGACACAGACTTGGCCGGGCATGGTGGTTCAAGCCTGTAATACCAGCACTTTGAGAGTCCGAGACGGGCGGATCACGAGGTCAGGAGATCGAGACCATCCTGGCTAACACAGTGAAACCCCATCTCTACTAAAAATACAAAAAACTAGCCAGGCGAGGTGGTGGGCACCTGTAATCCCAGCTACTTGGGAGGCTGAGACAGGAGAATGGTGTAAACCCGGGAGGCGGAGCTTGCAGTGAGCTGAGATCCAGCCACTGCACTCCAGCCTAGGCGACAGAGCGAGACTCCATCTCAAAAAAAAAAAAAAAAAAAAAAAAGACACAGACTGGCAAACTGGATAAAGAGTCAAGACCCGTCAGTTTGCTGTATTCAGGAGACCCATCTCACACGCAGAGACACACATAGGCTAAAAATAAAGGGATGGAGGAAGATCTACCAAGCAAATGGAAAACAAAAAAAAGCAGGGGTTGCAATCCTAGTCTCTGACAAAACAGACTTTAAACCATCAAAGATCAAAAGAGACAAAGAAGGCCATTACATAATGGTAAAGGGATCAATTCAACAGGAAGAGCTAACTATCCTAAATATATATGCACCCAACACAGGAGCACCCAGATTCATCAAGCAAGTCCTTAGAGACTTACAAAGAGACTTAGATTCCCACACAATAATAATGGGAGACTTTAACACTCCACTGTCAACATTAGACTGATCAACAAGACAGCAAGTTTACAAGGATATCCAGGAATTGAACTCAACTCTGCACCAAGTAGACCTAAAAGACATCTACAGAACTCTCCACCCCAAATCAACAGAATATACATTCTTCTCAGCACCACATCGCACTGATTCCAAAATTGACCACATAATTGGAAGTAAAGCACTCCTCAGCAAATGTACAAGAATAGAAATTATAACAAACTGTCTCTCAGACCACAGTGCAATCAAACTAGAACTCAGGACTAAGAAACTCAATCAACACTGCTCAACTACATGGAAATTGAACAGCCTGCACCTGAATGACTACTGGGTACACAACGAAATGAAGGCAGAAATAAAGATGTTCTTTGAAGCCAATGAGAACAAAGATACAACATATCAGAATCTCTGGGACACATTTAAAGCAGTGTGTAGAGGGAAATTTATAGCACTAAATGCCCACAAGAGAAAGCTAGAAGGATCTAAAATTGACACTCTAACATCACAATTAAAAGAACTAGAGAAGCAAGAGCAAACACATTCAAAAGCTAGCAGAAGGCAAGAAATAACTAAGATCAGAGCAGAACTGAAGGAGATAGAGATACAAAAAACCCTCCAAAAAATCAATGAATCCAGGAGCTGGTTTTTTGAAAAGATCAGCAAAATTGATAGACCACTAGCAAGACTAATAAAGAAGAAAAGAAAGAAGAAAACAGTATGGCGATTCCTCAAGGATCTAGAACTAGATGTACCATATGACCCAGCCATCCCATTACTGGGTATATACCCAAAGGATTATAAATTATGCTGCTATAAAGACACATGCACATGTATGTTTATTGCAGCACTATTCACAATAGCAAAGACTTGGAATCAACCCAAATGTCCATCAGTGACAGATTGGATTAAGAAAATGTGGCACATATACACCATGGAATACTATGCAGCCATCAAAAAGGATGAGTTTGTGTCCTTTGTAGGGACATGGATGCAGCTGGAAACCATCATTCTTAGCAAACTATCACAAGAACAGAAAACCAAACACCGCATGTTCTCACTCATAGGTGGGAACTGAACAATGAGATCACTTGGACTCAGGAAGGGGAACATCACACACCGGGGCCTATCGTGGGGAGGGGGGAGGGGGAAGGGATTGCATTGGGAGTTATACCTGATGTAAATGACGAGTTGATGGGTGCAGCACACCAACATGGCACAAGTATACATATGTAACAAATCTGCACGTTATGCACATGTACCCTACAACTTAAAGTATAATAATAATAAATAAATTTAAAAAAAATAAAAAAAACAAAAAACAAACAAAAAAAATTACCCTGGCATGGGGGTGTGTGCCTGTAATCCCAGCTTCTTGGGAGGCTGAGGCACAAGAATTGCTTGAACCCAGGAGATGGAAGTTGTAGTGAGCCAAGACTACACCACTACACTCCAGCCTGGTCAATAGAGTGAGACTCTGTCTCAAATTAAAAAAAAAAAAAAAGAATGTATGACTAGGTTCTCAATAGCAGTTGCAACAAAAACAAAAATTGACAAGTGAGACCTAATTAAACTAAAGAACTTCACAACAAAAGTAACTATCAACAGAGTAAACAGAAAGCCTACAAAATGGAAGAAAATATTCACAAAAGTCTAATATCTAGCATCTATAGGAAACTTAAATCAATATGCAAAATATAAATAATCCCATTAAAAAGTGGGCAAAAGGCCAGGCACAGTGGCTCACGCCTGTAATCCCAGGACTTTGGGAGACCGAGGCAGGCAGATCACCTGAGGTTGGGAGTTCAAGACCAGCCAACATGGTGAAACATGTCTGTACCAAAAACACAAAAATTAGCTGGATGTGGTGGCAGGCGCCTGTAATCCCAGCTACTCAGGAGGCTGAGGGAGGAGAATCGCTTCAAGCCAGGAGGCGGAGGTTGCAGTAAGCTGAGATTGTGCCACTGCATTCCAGCCTGGGCAACAGAGCGAGGCTCTGTCTCCAAAAAAAAAAAAAAAAAAAAGAGAAAAAAGTTGGCAAAAGATGTAAACAGACACTTCTCAAAAGAAGACATAGAAAGCCAACAAGCATGAAAATATTCAACATTGTAGTTTCCTAGGCAACAAGCACAGATAGGACCACTGTGGTTGCGGGGGATGAAAACAAGAAAAAACACTGCAGCATTTCCAGTAGGCTTAAGAAATGCATTTTAACCGTCAAAATGTCACAGACAATAATTTTGAAAATCATTTCACTGGAAATGATTCAAAGCAGAATGTTACTTTCATTATGTTTTGAAAGCAAGGTGTGATAAAACAGAAAAATTCCCGTCCTTTGCTCTGAATTAAGTAGAAATAGGTGATCAATATTATTTGATTTTACAAAATTTATCTACATTACTATGGATTTTTAATATGCCTGCTTACCTTTCTCTGCAAATATGACCATGCATTAATTCAACATAAAAAGGAGAGAGTCATCCAGGATGATGGGGCAGCATAGAATAGAGTGTATGCCTTAACACCATTTGGAACAATGATAAGCTCTTACCTGCTCAGGTCTTCATTCAAATGGTAAACCACGCATTCCAAAACTGAGATTCAAACATAACAGGGCTGTTCATATTCATGTGTGGCTCCAGTTTCCTCATTCATAACAACAACAAAAAAAGCTTAGATTCAATCTTAAAAACCTTTCTGAATCTAACAACTTTTGATTTTTAGAAATAAAGTTTAGCAGGTCCCTTTTGTCTAGAAACATTGCTTATAAAATAAAGACTATATTATAGGACATTTAAAAACTTTTTCTTTATAGGACCTAATTTTTTTTTGTTTGTTTGTTTGTTTGTTTGTTTTTCTAAATTTATTTATTATTATTATACTTTAAGTTGTAGGGTACATGTGCATAACGTGCAGGTTTGTTACATATGTATACTTGTGCCTTGTTGGTGTGCTGCACCCATCAACTCGTCATTTACATCAGGTATAACTCCCAATGCAATCCCTCCCCCCTCCCCCCTCCGCCCTCCCCCCTCCCCCCTCCCCCCTCCCCATGATAGGCCCCGGTGTGTGATGTTCCCCTTCCTGAGTCCGAGTGATCTCATTGTTCAGTTCCCACCTATGAGTGAGAACATGCGGTGTTTGGTTTTCTGTTCTTGTGATAGTTTGCTAAGAATGATGGTTTCCAGCTGCATCCATGTCCCTACAAAGGACACAAACTCATCCTTTTTGATGGCTGCATAGTATTCCATGGTGTATATGTGCCACATTTTCTTAATCCAATCTGTCACTGATGGACATTTGGGTTGATTCCAAGTCTTTGCTATTGTGAATAGTGCCGCAATAAACATACGTGTGCATGTGTCTTTATAGCAGCATAATTTATAATCCTTTGGGTATATACCCAGTAATGGGATGGCTGGGTCATATGGTACATCTAGTTCTAGATCCTTGAGGAATCGCCATACTGTTTTCCATAATGGTTGAACTAGTTTACAATCCCACCAACAGTGTAAAAGTGTTCCTATTTCTCCACATCCTCTCCAGCACCTGTTGTTTCCTGACTTTTTAATGATCGCCATTCTAACAGCTGTGAGATGGTATCTCATTGTGGTTTTGATTTGCATTTCTCTGATGGCCAGTGATGATGAGCATTTTTTCATGTGTCTGTTGGCTGTATGAATGTCTTCTTTTGAGAAATGTCTGTTCATATCCTTTGCCCACTTTTGGATGGGGTGGTTTGTTTTTTTCTTGTAAATTTGTTTGAGTTCTTTGTAGGTTCTGGATATTAGCCCTTTGTCAGATGAGTAGATTGCAAACATTTTCTCCCATTCTGTAGGTTGCCTGTTCACTCTGATGGTAGTTTCTTTTGCTGTGCAGAAGCTCTTTAGTTTAATGAGATCCCATTTGTCAATTTTGGCTTTTGCTGCCGTTGCTTTTGGTGTTTTAGACATGAAGTCTTTGCCAATGCCTATGTCCTGAATGGTACTACCTAGGTTTTCCTCTAGGATTTTTATGGTATTAGGTCTAACATTTAAGTCTCTAATCCATCTTGAATTAATTTTCGTATAAGGAGTAAGGAAAGGGTCCAGTTTCAGCTTTCTACTTATGGCTAGCCAATTTTCCCAGCACCATTTATTAAATAGGGAATCCTTTCCCCATTTCTTGTTTCTCTCAGGTTTGTCAAAGATCAGATGGCTGTAGATGTGTGGTATTATTTCTGAGGACTCTGTTCTGTTCCATTGGTCTATATCTCTGTTTTGGTACCAGTACCATGCTGTTTTGGTTACTGTAGCTTTGTAGTATAGTTTGAAGTCAGGTAGCGTGATGCCTCCAGCTTTGTTCTTTTGACTTAGGATTGTCTTGGAGATGCGGGCTCTTTTTTGGTTCCATATGAACTTTAAAGCAGTTTTTTCCAATTCTGTGAAGAAACTCGTTGGTAGCTTGATGGGGATGGCATTGAATCTATAAATTACCTTGGGCAGTATGGCCATTTTCACGATATTGATTCTTCCTATCCATGAGCATGGTATGTTCTTCCATTTGTTTGTGTCCTCTTTTATTTCACTGAGCAGTGGTTTGTAGTTCTCCTTGAAGAGGTCCTTTACATCCCTTGTAAGTTGGATTCCTAGGTATTTTATTCTCTTTGAAGCAATTGTGAATGGAAGTTCATTCCTGATTTGGCTCTCTGTTTGTCTGTTACTGGTGTATAAGAATGCTTGTGATTTTTGCACATTAATTTTGTATCCTGAGACTTTGCTGAAATTGCTTATCAGCTTAAGGAGATTTGGGGCTGAGACAATGGGGTTTTCTAAATATACAATCATGTCATCTGCAAACAGGGACAATTTGACTTCTTCTTTTCCTAACTGAATACCCTTGATTTCTTTCTCTTGCCTAATTGCCCTAGCCAGAACTTCCAACACTATGTTGAATAGGAGTGGTGAGAGAGGGCATCCCTGTCTTGTGCCAGTTTTCAAAGGGAATTTTTCCAGTTTTTGCCCATTCAGTATGATATTGGCTGTGGGTTTGTCATAGATAGCTCTTATTATTTTGAGGTACGTTCCATCAATACCAAATTTATTGAGCGTTTTTAGCATGAAGGGCTGTTGAATTTTGTCAAAAACCTTTTCTGCATCTATTGAGATAATCATGTGGTTCTTGTCTTTGGTTCTGTTTATATGCTGGATTATGTTTATTGATTTGCGAATGTTGAACCAGTCTTGCATCCCAGGGATGAAGCCCACTTGATCATGGTGGATAAGCTTTTTGATGTGTTGCTGAACCCGGTTTGCCAGTATTTTATTGAGGATTTTTGCATCGATGTTCATCAGGGATATTGGTCTAAAATTCTCTTTTTTTGTTGTGTCTCTGCCAGGCTTTGGTATCAGAATGATGTTGGCCTCATAAAATGAGTTAGGGAGGATTCCCTCTTTTTCTATTGATTGGAATAGTTTCAGAAGGAATGGTACCAACTCCTCCTTGTACCTCTGGTAGAATTCAGCTGTGAATCCATCTGGTCCTGGACTTTTTTTGGTTGGTAGGCTATTAATTATTGCCTCAATTTCAGAGCCTACTATTGGTCTATTCAGGGATTCAACTTCTTCCTGGTTTAGTCTTGGAAGAGTGTAAGTGTCCAGGAAATTATCCATTTCTTCTAGATTTTCCAGTTTATTTGCGTAGAGGTGTTTATAGTATTCTCTGATGGTAGTTTGTATTTCTGTGGGGTCGGTGGTGATATCCCCTTTATCATTTTTAATTGCGTCGATTTGATTCTTCTCTCCTTTCTTCTTTATTAGTCTGGCTAGTGATCTGTCAATTTTGTTGATCTTTTCAAAAAACCAACTCCTAGATTCATTGATTTTTTGGAGAGTTTTTTGTGTCTCTATCTCCTTCAGTTCTGCTCTGATCTTAGTTATTTCTTGCCTTCTGTTAGCTTTCGAATGTGTTTGCTCTTGCTTCTCTAGCTCTTTTAATTGTGATGTTAGAGTGTCAATTTTAGATCTTTCCTGCTTTCTCTTGTGGGCATTTAGTGCTATAAATTTCCCTCTACACACTGCTTTAAATGTGTCCCAGAGATTCTGGTATGTTGTATCTTTGTTCTCATTGGTTTCAAAGAACATCTGTATTTCTGCCTTCATTTCGTTATGTACCCAGTAGTCATTCAGGAGCAGGTTGTTCAGTTTCCATGTAGTTGAGCGGTTTTGATTGAGTTTCTTAGTCCTGAGTTCTAGTTTGATTGCACTGTGGTCTGAGAGACAGTTTGTTATAATTTCTGTTCTTGTACATTTGCTGAGGAGTGCTTTACTTCCAATTACGTGGTCAATTTTGGAGTAAGTATGATGTGGTGCTGAGAAGAATGTATATTCTGTTGATTTGGGGTGGAGAGTTCCGTAGATGTCTATTAGGTCTGCTTGCTGCAGAGATGAGTTCAATTCCTGGATATCCTTGTTAACTTTCTGTCTCGTTGATCTGTCTAATGTTGACAGTGGAGTGTTGAAGTCTCCCATTATTATTGTATGGGAGTCCAAGTCTCTTTGTAAGTCTCTAAGGACTTGCTTGATGAATCTGGGTGCTCCTGTGTTGGGTGCATATATATTTAGGATAGTTAGCTCTTCCTGTTGAATTGATCCCTTTACCATTATGTAATGGCCTTCTTTGTCTCTTTTGATCTTTGATGGTTTAAAGTCTGTTTTATCAGAGACTAGTATTGCAACCCCTGCTTTTTTTTGTTCTCCATTTGCTTGGTAAATCTTCCTCCATCCCTTTATTTTGAGCCTATGTATGTCTCTGCGTGTGAGATGGGTCTCCTGAATACAGCAGACTGATGGGTCTTGACTCTTTATCCAGTTTGCCAGTCTGTGTCTTTTAATTGGACCATTTAGTCCATTTACATTTAAGGTTAAGATTGTTATGTGTGAACTTGATCCTGCCATTATGATATTAACTGGTTATTTTGCTCGTTAGTTGATGCAGTTTCTTCCTAGCCTCGATGGTCTTTACATTTTGGCATGTTTTTGCAATGGCTGGTACCGGTTGTTCCTTTCCATGTTTAGTGCTTCCTTCAGGATCTCTTGTAAGGCAGGCCTAGTGGTGACAAAATCTCTAAGCATTTGCTTGTCTGTAAAGGATTTTATTTCTCCTTCACTTATGAAACTTAGTTTGGCTGGATATGAAATTCTGGGTTGAAAATTCTTTTCTTTAAGAATGTTGAATATTGGCCCCCACTCTCTTCTGGCTTGGAGAGTTTCTGCCAAGAGATCTGCTGTTAGTCTGATGGGCTTCCCTTTGTGGGTAACCCGACCTTTCTCTCTGGCTGCCCTTAAGATTTTTTCCTTCATTTCAACTTTGGTGAATCTGGCAATTATGTGTCTTGGAGTTGCTCTTCTCGAGGAGTATCTTTGTGGTGTTCTCTGTATTTCCTGGATTTGAATGTTGGCCTGCCCTACTAGGTTGGGGAAGTTCTCCTGGATGATATCCTGAGGAGTGTTTTCCAACTTGGTTCCATTTTCCCCCTCACTTTCAGGCACCCCAATCAGACGTAGATTTGGTCTTTTTACATAATCCCATACTTCTTGCAGGCTTTGTTCATTTCTTTTTCTTCTTTTTTCTTTTGGTTTCTCTTCTCGCTTCATTTCATTCATTTGATCCTCAATCGCTGATACTCTTTCTTCCAGTTGATCGAGTCGGTTACTGAAGCTTGTGCATTTGTCACGTATTTCTCGTGTCATGGTTTTCATCTCTTTCATTTCGTTTAGGACCTTCTCTGCATTAATTACTCTAGCCATCAATTCTTCCACTTTTTTTTCAAGATTTTTAGTTTCTTTGCGCTGGGTACGTAATTCCTCCTTTAGCTCTGAGAAATTTGATGGACTGAAGCCTTCTTCTCTCATCTCGTCAAAGTCATTCTCCGTCCAGCTTTGATCCGTTGCTGGTGATGAGCTGCGCTCCTTTGCCGGGGGAGATGCGCTCTTATTTTTTGAATTTCCAGCTTTTCTGCCCTGCTTTTTCCCCATCTTTGTGGTTTTCTCTGCCTCTGGTCTTTGATGATGGTGATGTACTGATGGGCTTTTGGTGTAGGTGTCCTTCCTGTTTGATAGTTTTCCTTCTAACAGTCAGGACCCTCAGCTGTAGGTCTGTTGGAGATTGCTAGAGGTCCACTCCAGACCCTGTTTGCCTGGGTATCAGCAGCAGAGGCTGCAGAAGATAGAATATTTCTGAACAGCGAGTGTACCTGTCTGATTCTTGCTTTGGAAGCTTCCTCTCAGGGGTGTACTCCACCCTGTGAGGTGTGGGGTATTGGACTGCCCCTAGTGGGGGATGTCTCCCAGTTAGGCTACTCAGGGGTCAGGGACCCACTTGAGCAGGGAGTCTGTCCCTTCTCAGATCTCAACCTCTGTGTTGGGAGATCCACTGCTCTCTTCAAAGCTGTCAGACAGAGTCCTTTGCGTCTGCAGAGTTTTCTGCTGCTTTTGTTGTTGTATAGTTGTGCCCTGTCCCCAGAGGTGGAGTCTACAGAGACAGGCAGGTTTCCTTGAGCTGCTGTGAGCTCCACCCAGTTCGAGCTTCCCAGGGGCTATGTTTACCTACTTAAGCCTCGGCAATGGCGGGCGCCCCTCCCCCAGCCTCGCTGCTGCCTTGCCGGTAGATCACAGACTGCTGTGCTAGCAATGAGGGAGGCTCCGTGGGTGTGGGACCCTCCCGGCCAGGCGTGGGATATGATCTCCTGGTGTGCCTGTTTGCTTAAAGCGCAGTATTGGGGTGGGAGTTACCCGATTTTCCAGGTGTTGTGTGTCTCAGTTCCCCTGGCTAGGAAAAGGGATTCCCTTCCCCCTTGCGCTTCCCAGGTGAGGCAATGCCTCGCCCTGCTTCAGCTCTCGCTGGTCGGGCTGCAGCAGCTGACCAGCACCGATCGTCCGGCACTCCCCAGTGAGATGAACCCAGTACCTCAGTTGAAAATGCAGAAATCACCGGTCTTCTGTGTCGCTCGCGCTGGGAGTTGGAGACTGGAGCTGTTCCTATTCGGCCATCTTGCTCTGCCCCCCTCTATAGGACCTAATTGTTAACGGTTAACCTTTAGAAAATAATATTTGAAATCCCCTACTACATGACTATTAAAATGTCTAAATTTTGCACCAACTTTTGTAACCCTGATGGCATTTACTTTTTTTTTTTTTTTTTTTTTTTGACAGAGTTGCCCAGGCTGGACTGCAGTGGAGCTCACTGCAAGCTCCACCTCCTGGGTTCACACCATTCTCCTGCCTCAGCCTCCCGAGTAGCTGGGACTACAGGTGCCCACCACCATACCCAGCTAATTTTTTGTATTTTTAGTAGAGACAGGGTTTCACCGTGTTAGCCAGGATGGTCTTGATCTCCTGACCTCGTGATGCACCCACCTCAGCCTCCCAAAGTGCTGGGATTACAGATGTGAGCCACCACGCCCAGCCGAATGGCGTTTACTCTTATATCCATCTAGAAATATATATTTGGATTAACGGAAATGTGTTGAGTGCCCTTAATCCACATTTTCACACGATATGTCACTATAATCTTGGGAAATAGTCTATATTTTCTTCCAAAGAATCTTTTCAGTCAAATGCTTAGTCAATTTAGGAACTTAGGTTAACTGACTAATTCAGTCAAAACTAGCAATGTAGTAGCTGCAGACAAATACTACTAAAGTGTTTTTTTTTTTAATAATTCACTTCGCAATGATTGGTAAATAAGAAAATAAAAGGCAAAATGAGGTGAAAAGCAATCACATGTTCACCATTTTCCTTTCTACCTTGAATACCCAACAAATCAAGATTAATGTTTATAATAATTCATTCATCTGAGTCAATCACCTGTCATTAAACTTTATCGGATCAATGTTAATGCCTCAGTGAATCAGCTGCACTACTGGAGTGCCCTTGAATATCTAGTTACACTTGTGTATGTTTCCCTTTTGTATACATACTTATTCTTATATAGTATAGTAGTATAATATAGTAAGCTAGTATAATCCAAAACATCCCAGTTATAAGCAAGTAAGTCAATAATTCAAAGACACAGTAAATTCCAAGAAATGGCAGCACATATACATGTTGACTTATTCCAGTGTCTGCAATCAATGCAAAACAATGTGACCTGTCTGTGCTTGACGCAAGGGATCTCTAGTCCTGGCTCATATCACTGAAAGAGACCAGGTTATTAAATTTTCAGGAATTTTTGAGAGTTAGTTGTTACATAAAGTCATTATTAAAATGCATTATATAAACTTCCAACTAAATTATATTAAAACAATAGTAATACCTACAACTCCTCATATTCTAATTATTTTACTATATTTTATTATCTATGCTCATGATGCATCTATTGCATCTATATGGCGGAAATAGCATATGATGGTGTGCTACCATGCATCTCATCCCAACTCATCATTCAGTGACATCAGCTTGGTAGCTTGAATCTGACCATGACAATCCTATTACCAACACAGAAATGTGCAAATACTGCCAGCCATGTTTTTGTGTTTTTCAGAGAGTCAGATGTTAGGCATTTACCAGCACACCACTGGATCTAGAGAACCCAGACAAGTTCCCCACTCTCTTGTAGTCACCAAAAATACAAGATACTATGGGACTAGGTAGTAAGTCTATGGGATCAGAAAAGACCTACCAGAGAAAATGTTACTTAAGCAGAGTCCTGAGGAATGAGTCAAGGTTAGACAGGTGGGCAATGAGGACAGAGAAGAAGTTTTGCCAAGCAAGGGGAAAGTAGCTTGCAGGATTGAGATTTATCCAAGAAATTCAAAGAAGCCCAGGGTGCTAGTTATGGGGTAGAAAGAACTCAGGCAAAAAAAAAAAAAATTAATACTCACTATAGCAAAACACACTTGGCCGGGCGTGGTGGCTCAGCACTTTGGGAGGCTGAGGTGGGTGGATCACTTGAGGTCAGGAGTTTGGGACAAGCCTGGCCAACACGGTGAAACCCCGTCTCTACTAAAGATACAAAAATTAGCTGGGCATGGTCGGACGTGGTGGCTCATGCCTGTAATCCCAGCACTTTGGGAGGCCAAGGCGGGTGGATCACGAGGTCAGGAGATCGAGACCATCCTGGCTAACATGGTGAAACCCCATCTCTATTAAATATACACAAAAAATTAGCCAGGCGTGGTGGCAGGTGCCTGTAGTCCCAGCTACCCAGGAGGCTGAGACAGGAGAATGGTGTGAACCCGGGAGGTGGAGCTTGCAGTGAGCCGAGATCGTGCCACTGCACTACAGCCTGGGCAACTGAGCAAAACTCCATCTCAAAAAAAAAAAAAATTAGCTGGGAACAATGGCATGCACCTGTAATCCCAGCTACTTGGGAGGCTGAGGCAAGAGAAACACTTGAACCTGGGAGGCAGAGGTTGCAGTAAGCAGAGATCGCACCATCGCAGCATTGCACTCCAGCCTGGGCAACAGAGACTCCATCTCAAAAAAAAAAAAAAAAAAAAAAAACACTTAAATTCTTAACTTTATTTAAAAACATTGTGAGGCTACTAAAGGCTTTTAAGCATGGGGATAGATGGAAGAGAGGTGAGAATTGTTAAACAATCATATTGAACTAAACTGGAGAATGGACAAAAAGATTGTCCAAGAAAAGATGCAGAGAAAAGTGACCAAAAGGCAGTCCCAGCAACTCGAAGCTTTCCTAATAACATACCACTAATAGCAAAATCTTTCTTAGCATGCAGCCATATTGCATTTTTATTTAATGATCAATTAAATGTTCAACTCCACTAATAGAGACATTATTACACACATACAAGGAAAAGGAAATTTTTAAATGTGAGATAAAGTATAGATATACATAAAGTTTTGATCTCTATTTCCACACTTCAGTGGTTCTGCAGCCCACTTCACAGACCACTGACAAAGCCAGCTTTGGGAGATGGAACCTAGGATGTATAGGCAACAGGACTTGGTGAGGGCCGCATGGAGCTGGGGCCAGATGCCACCCTCAGGGAAGACCTAGCTCATGCTAAGACATCCACACTAGGAAAAACCTCTTCAAAACTTGGCACCATGGCTGTGACGAAATTTCCCACAGTTTGCCTACCGAAGACATAACAATGGTTGGGCAAAATTTTCTGGCACTCAATTTCACCAGGGGCAAACAGAAAATGTTAATGTGTGTATGTCAGTATGTTCATATGAGTGTGTGTGTGCCTGTGCATGTACATGTGAGTACATATGAGAACACCAGTGTGCATGTGAGCATGTATGCGTGTACGTGTGTGCATTTGTGTATATGTGTGCATGTGAATATATGTATATCTTGAGTATGTGAGCATGTATCTGTGTGGACACATGAGTGAGCATGTGTGCACATGAATGCATGTGTGTTTGCACTCACCAATCTGGGCGCTGGTTCATGAGTGGGGCGGGGAGGACCCGCTGGTGTCACTCAAGGCTTTTGATAACAAAGAACATATTTTTTTCTTCCCAGTAAAAACAAAACCCAGCCCTCCAGAGGTGACTCACACCCTCTCAACCTCTCTCCACCCCCTCGTTGTTTCCCCTAACTGATCTGCCTCTCCTTCTCTCTCCTTCAGAATGTTTTCTATGTGCAGTATTTTCTCATCTTAGATTGCTCTCTCCTTCTTTCAGCCTTCAATCATCTTGTCCATTCTTCCTGTTTCTCACTCATATTTGTCTCTTGTCATTACTCTCCTCTCCTCTCTCCTCTGTCTCTCTCCCCTTTCTCTCTCTTTTCTTTTCTCCTCTCCTCTCCCCCACCCTCATTCATCCTCTGGAGTTTGAAGACGTCACACCACAGATTTTCCATGTAAGCAGAAAATGGAGACACAGGAACACCACACTTCTTCACAGATTCCATGGGTGGGCCACAGAGATAATGGTAAGCTGCAGAACACGGAGTCCCTTTCTCACCACGCCTCCCTCAAGTGGGGCTGGTGGAGCCTGCAGGTGGCTCCTCTGTCCCAGGTGCCTTTTCAGAAAGACACATGGGAATAAGAGGTTTTCTTCATTCACGGTTTTAAGGAAACCAATATCCATATGCAACAGAATGAAATAGGACCCTTTTGTTACACAACACAAATATCAACTCAAAATGGACTTAAAACCTCAACACGGCTGGACACGGTGGCTCACGCCTGTAATCCCAGCACTTTGGGAGGCCGAGGCAGGCGGATCAAGAGGACAGGAATTCTAGACCAGCCAGGTCAATATGGTGAAACCCGGTCTCTACTAAAACTATAAAAATTAGCGGGATGTGGTGGTGCGGCGCCTGTAGTCCCAGCTACACCGGAGGCTGAGGCAGCAAAATCACTTGAACTTGGGAGGCGGAGATTGCAGTGAGCTGAGATTGTGCCACTGCATTCCAGCCTGGCCAACAGAGCAAGACTCAGTCAAAAAAAAAAAAAAAAAAAAAAAAAAAAAACCCTCCACAGAATACCTGAAACCATGAATCATCATAAAACTATAAGAAACCACAGCGGGGAGCTTACTTCCAGGACAACTTGAATCCAGGCTCACAGGTTGGAAAGGAGAGAGAGAGAGAGGAGAGGAGAGAGAGAGAGGAGGGCAGAGAAGAGAAGAGAAAGTAAAACAGGTTAAGATCTCATTCTAAAACTGGGCACCAAAATCACAAGCAACAAAACCAAAAATCGGCATGCAGGGCTACAGTAAATTGAAAAGCTGCTGCACCGCAAACCGCATGAACTCCCCGCATCAAGTGGCGGTGACGGGAGGGACAGGAGGGGACACGCGCTGCCGGGGGTGGAGAAAAGTGGCCCTTGTGCCCCAAAGGCGGGAACTCAGATAAAAAATTCAGCAAACCCTGGCGGTGGCTGCGATCCTTTTTCTTCTGTCTGAGGCTTGGACCCAGCGCAGTCAAACCCCAACCCCGGCCCGGCTTCCCCTTCCTCCCAAGGCCGGTGCTTTCCTCTCTCTGTCTGCAGGGGGGAGTTTCCCTCAGAAGGAGTCCTAACGCCCTAAAGTATCACAGCCTCCTATGCTGCCACCTTCCAAAGCCCTCAGGGAATGAGAACTACTGTAAAATAAATACTAAAATACTACTAGATTAAGATGAAAAGGAGAACCTAACAGGAAGAGACAGAACATTCTAGAAAACAAAAGCTTCTGTACTCACCATGAAGGAAAAAAGGTTCTGGAGAAACCACACCACAAAGAAACCACACCGAAGCTCGGTCTTCAGCAGTCAGCCAGGAACAGGAGCTGTTTCTTCCCCAGGGCACAGCCACAAGTCGTCCTGAACCTGCTGCAGTGCCGGAGAGAGAACTGGAGCCCTACTTCTCCTCCACAGTAAGGACGCCACGCTGCACATCACACCACTGACACCACGCACACCACGGACATTACACACACCACGCTGCATGTGCGGAGACAACACGCACGCATACCACAAGGGGGACAAAAAGGCGGTTTGGCGATCCCTGCCGATCACATTGCGCAGTGCAGGCTGATTCCACCTCAGGGTCTCCATCAGCCCAGGCAATGGCCCCAACTTTGGTTTTTAACCTTGAAATTACCGCTAAAAGGAAGAGGAAGGCTGACAGTGTTTTCCACAGAAATTATTTCTCCTGCACGTCATCATTATAGAAGCAGCTACAATAACGTCCACTTGCACACACAGGCCCCTACCCTCTGTGATGGGCCAGTCTTGGGGGGCCGTGATCAGGTTTTGGGGGTGGGGTGTCGAGGCAGCAGAGCGACACTGGGAAGGGTGCGTGGATCTCGGCCCAGCGCAGAGGCTGGCGGCGGGAGGCCTGTGGCTGAGCAGCAGTGAACAATGTGGTTGACTTTGGAAGTAGAAGGCCCTGTCCTGGCTAAGGGACGTTGAGAATGGGATGCAGGTGGGAGGCAATGCCTCAACTCCCTCCCTCCCATCTGGATTTAGTTGGTCTTTGGCTGGTTCCATTAGGCCATATTTAGGTGCGCGCTTGCAACCAATACCTCCGGGGGCCTGCTGAGCTGCAGCCTAGGAGACACTGGGCAGTTGGGAGGCTGCTTGGCAGCAACGCTGGTCTGCAGGGGCTGGGAGACCTTCCCTGGGCTCCTCTCCCCTCTGGCAGGGCCCTGCACTGCTCCCTTGGCTTTCTGGGGGCCCCATGGTACTGGATTCCCACCAACCTTGGGTTTTGGAGATTCCAATCCCCATGTGTTTGGTGGCATTTCCCCTTTTCTCTCTTGTTTTCAAGGCCTTTACCATGAGTGGCCCTTTATCCATGTTGGTCACCATGCCTGCCCCACCCCAACTCCCTAGCCAGCACAGCAGCTGCCCGAGACCAAGCCCTGAAACACCCCCATCCCCACCCCCTTGCAGCCTTCTCCACACTGTTCCCTCTGGCCTGATGCCAGGGGAGTTTCTGAGTTATGCCTTCCCAACCCTCAGTCTAGTGGGCTGAGGCAGTGCTTCCTCCTCGAAGTGGCCCAGCTGAGAATGAATGATGCCTTCCGGTGCACAGTCAGGCTGAGATGGGCCCTGTGCATCCACAGTGGAAACCTAGAGAAAGTAAGTTCTTGGGGAAAAGGCAGAGTTCTAGGTCTTCTATGCCCTGAATGGTTTATTTTCAAGATGGCTGAGCAATCCAGCTTTCTACAGAATGAAGGAGCCAGGTATTCAGCATTCAAGACCCATGGAGAATGAGAGGAGGTAAGAGAGGATGATCTTTCAGCTGTGGAATGCTCTTTGGAGCAATCTTTGTGGGAGGGAATCAGTTCTGGTTCTGCCATAGCCCCAGCTGCCCCTCTCCCCAAGCCTCTGCCAGTGAGGCTGACCCTTTGAGCTTACTTCATAACAGTAATTAACCCTGCCACACTCATGGACTTTGTCATCTTGGTTCTCCCATCCCCCTTTCTCCTGTGACAGGTCCATTGCTGGCAATGGACAGGTGAAGTCCTCACTCCAGCCTCCTTTCTGATCAGCCCCCACTCACCAAAGGGAAGGGTCCATTAGAAAGTGGCTTGTCCCATGGTACATGGTTTCTTCATAGCCACACTAGGACTCTCAGGTAGAAATTAGCTTTCCCCCTTTATGGATCATTAAAAAGTGGTAATAGCACCTGTATAGAGAATGTCCTCTTCCCTGCTGGCTGCCCCACTCAGACTATGCAGATAGCAAAACCCAGGGTACAGGCTGGGGCAGGGTGTAGTGGGGTGGGCAGCAATGGTCCCCTAGGTCTGGAGAGAAGTCTGCAGACTGTGCCTTTGGCAGGATCTTTCCGTAGTTAGCTCTGTCCAGGGTAGAATGAAGGGTATTTCCCAGACTGTCTCCTGGGCAGGCTCCTCAAATCCAGGGATTAACTACATTCTGAAGTGACCAGCCCTCCTTTTGATTTTATTGTGTCCCCAAATCCAGGATTTTGGGGGCTGACAAGGAATCAGGCTTCCAGTGGGGATACATTGCTTTTTATCTGTAGGTGGAAAAGATTCCGGAAAGAGAATATTGTCTGACTTCCCTGTTCTCTGGGCAATTGGTTCCTTGGTTCTCTCCCCAGCTCCATGTTGTCTCAGTCTCCAGTACCCCAGCACCCCTCCAGTCCTTCCATGTGGGCCCCTAGATCACACTACTCACCTTCACACTCTCATAACTGAATCCATTGACCAGCTTGCTGATGCTTCATAATTCTCAGCCAGAGCAAACCCTTGGATAGCTCACCAGGCCCTGCCACTCCAGGTGTTACCTTGTGGGCATTCCTGGCACCATTTTCTCTCTGGGTCCTAAAAGTTCCCAAATGCAGGAGGTCTTGGAGTACACCTGTGTGCCTGGCAACATCCAGCACTGTGTTTCCTCTCCATTGAGGTGTCTCATTGCTTCCATTGCCCCTCACAGGGCACCAAGCCTCCAGCAAAGGGAGTCAGCAACCCCTGGCCTGACCACAAGATCTGCAGATTCAGATCTCACCAGGGATAGCCTAGACTTCAACTTGCTTTTTTGAGTATCAGGGCCCCGATCCCTTAGTGCCCAGGGACTCAAAGTTTGGAGTAATCCTAGCCCTGCCAAGAAGTAGGGGTGCTGGTGGGGAGTGTCCACTGGCTGTTCATGAACCTCTGGTTTACCAGGCCTCTCTCCACTGGACATGGCAGCATCTCTGAGTTACAGATTGCAATGTGCTGCCCTGCGTGGTTGAACCATTTCTGATGCCTACTAGGCATTCTGTCCCATGTGCCCTGTCTCCCTTTTGATGCCAGTGACTTCCAATGGCCTATGCTTATTCAGAGCAATAGTACCTAGGGAGTGCCCATGAAGCCCTTTTGTCCTGGTCCCTTGCTCTGCATGGGTCCCCTGGGGAGGCAGCTGCTAAGTGGGTCAGTTCCTGGGAGCCTGCATTTAGGAAGCTCTGGGCTGTGCAGGCATCACCCTGGGATTGAGACAGGTGAGAGGCCCAGCCCTTAGAGGAGCTATGGCAGGGAGAGTGCCTTCCACCCTGAAGCCACCCTAGACCTGGAGGAGCTGCAGTACCCTCCTCTGCTAAAGGGCCTTGAGGTGGGTGGGGCTGACTCCCAACTGGGCAGCTCTTGAGAAGGACAGACGGTTTGTGCACCCATTGTCTGCTCTATGTCTCCGTTGGTCCTTCTGTCTCTTCCTTTTCACATTTATGCACATAAAATATACTGGTGTTTGTGTTCCACATGGCAAATGTCCACTCTTTGCCTTGCAGACACTTAGCGGTTCATTTGTTCCTCAGATATTTTTTAACTCAGTGCTGGCTCATTGGCAACATGAACTTAGCCTTGCCTCCCTATGATTCGTGCTCCCAGAGCTTCCAGTTGATCCTCTACAACACACGTACCGAGCCCCTGCTCCTCCACCCCAACACTCTCCCATCCTTCAGTGGCTCTCACTGTCCTACAGCAGGGGTGGCAAATCTCCAGTGCCCAGGCTACCCTGCTCCACCTCTGCAGTACAGGTGACATTGCTAACTGATCCTGTCACTTTTTGCCCTGATGCCATCTCAGAATCCTTCTTTTTTTTTTTTTTTCTTTGAGATGGAGTCTCGCTTTGTTGCCCAGGATGGAGTGCAGTGGCGCAATCTCAGCTCACTGCAAGCTCTGCCTCCCTGGTTCATGCCATTCTCCTTCCTCAGTCTCCCAAGTAACTGGGACTACAGGCACCCGCCACCATGCCCGGCTAATTTTTTTTTTTTTTTTTTTTTTTTTAATAGAGATGAGGTTTCACCATGTTAGCCAGGATGAATTTCGATCTCCTGACCTCGTCATCCACCCGCCTTGGTCCCAAACTGCTGGGATTACAGGCGTGAGCCACCGCGCCAGGCCCCACCTCAGAATCCTTCTTAACACATGCTCTGAAATTAGCACACTATCAATGAAATGAAGACTACTACGAAATAAAACCCTCAGGTCATCCTCTGTACTGCAAGGTGGAACTCAGTCTCTGGAGAGTGGCATTCCAGGCTTTTCATGACCCCTCCAGCCATTTCCCTTCTGCCCTCTCCAAACTGTCTAGTCCCCATTCCATGCCTTTGTTCCTCCTTTTCCATCTGTCTAGAATGTTCTTTATCTCGTCTCCTGCCAAACTACTACTTATGCTTCAAGACCTCTGTGAAGCCTCCTCCCCTCCCCCAGCACTCATGTGCGCTCTCTCTCTCTCTCTCTCTATATATATATATACACACACAGACACACACATACACATACATACATCCATATGCCTACACGTGCACCTATTACTGACTGTGAAATCCCAGGAAAGCTTACTAACAAGGTCACTGAGAGTAAGGATGCTGCCTCACTCAGTGACCAGCAGTGACTCATATGTGCATGTGGAATCACCATACAAAGAAAATGTAGGTTCTGTGCTCGCAAATGGCCCTGACCTTCATGGCTCTACAGGGTGGAAAATGAGCTACTCACAACACAGATGCAGGAAAGGGTCTTTCTTTACCTGCCCCAGTATCAAGAAAAAGCAGTGTGCATTCATTAACTGCACCTTTCAAAGTACTGTCCTGCCACATAGACTTTCTGCTCCCTATCTTCCTTCAATAAATTCCCTATTTTTTTGGTTAACTTGTCTCTTGGCTGAAATCTTTTTCCCAATACAAACAAAGGGCTGAGGATTTCTGCACTTCCTAGTACCACTAATATAGCCACAGCAACTTTCTGTAAGTGGTTTCATGGTATGTTTTTTCCATCCTGTTATTTTTAAGGTTTTTTTTTTTCCTTTTTTTTTTTTTTTTTTTTTCTTTTTTTTGGGTCAGAGTCTCGCTCTGTCGCCAGGCTGGAGTGCAGTGGCGCAATCTTGGCTCACTGTAACCTCCGCCTCCCAGTTCAAATGATTCTCCTGCCTCAGCCTCCTGAGTAGCTGGGACTACAGGCGCCCGCCACCACGCCCAGCTAATTTTTTGTATTTTTAGTAGAGATGGGGTTTCACCATGTTGGCCAGGATGGTCTCGATCTCTTGGCCTCGTGATCCACTGCCACGGCCTCTCAAAAGTGCTGGGATTACAGGCGTGAGCCACTGCGCCTGGCCTTTTTTTTCCATTTTAATAAGAACACTTAACATGAGATCTCTTAACATGAGATCTACCCTTTTAACAAAATTTTAAGTACATTATACAGCATTGTAAACTGCAAGCACAGTGTTGTACAGCACATCTCTAGAACTTACTTATCTTGTATAACTGAAGCTTCATAGCCCTTGAACAGCAGCTCCCCATTTCCTTCTCCCCCTGCCCCTGGCATTCTACTCCACTGCTGTTAGGCTGACTATGATAGAGACCTCACACAAATGGAGCCAGGCAGCATTTCTCCTCCTGTGATTGACTTATTTCACTCAGCATAATGTCCTCCCATGTTATCCATGTTGTAGTATATGGCAAGATTTAATTCTCTGTGAATTTGAATAGTATCCCATTGCATCTATACACCACATTTTCTGTAAACATTCATTGATCAGTGGACCTTACGGTGTCTCCTTGTCTTTGAAACTGTGATTAATACTGCATTGAATAAGAGTGTGTCAATATTTCTGCAAGATCCTAATTTCCATTCTTTTGGATGTATACTCAGATGTGTTCTTTGTTTTAAGGGCGTGTATTTTTATTTAGTTTGTCAATCCAAGTGACAGCCTGGCAGAGCTCTATCACTTCAGTCACAAGAAACTGAGACCTGCCCCCATCTCTGATTTTCACAGGTTTTGTCTCACCTCTCAGCCTCCTGCCTCCTGTGGACTGGGATTCCACATCTGTCGTAACAGGGATTAGTGTGGCCTAGAAATTCTCAGTCTCCTGTTCCTTTTCCATCCCTGTGATATTATAAATCATGAATTTGGTCTTTGACCCCATTTCCCATCACATAACTCCTAAAACATTTAGAATCACCAAAGTGATGCCTTTTTGTATGCCACCAAGATGACTGATGGCGGGCAGTCCCTAGGTAGCTTCTGGACAGGGGCTGGTCACCAGAAAGACCAAGGCAGGGTTAGAGGATTGGGACTTTCAGCCTTGTCTCCCAACCTCCATGGAGGGAAGAGAGGCTGCAGGTTAATCACCAGTGGCCAGTAGTTTACTCCATCAAGCTTGTGTGATGAGGCCTCCATAAAAACTCAAAGGGTGTTGGATTGGGAGAGCTTCTGAACACATGAAGGTTACTGGATGGTGGTGCACCTCTTCCCATACCTCGCCCTACACACCTTTTCATCTGTGTCCTTGGTTATATCCTTTATAATAAACCTGTGAATTTAAGTAAGTATTCTCCTGAGTTCCACAAGCCGTTCTAGCAAATTAATTGAAGCCAAGGAGGGGTTGCGGGATCTTCAATTTATAGGTCTTTGGTCAGAAGCACAGATGAAGCAAACTGTACTTGTGATTGGCATAAGAAGTGGGGCACAGTCTTGGTGAAAGAGCCCTCAAGCTGTAAGATCTGACCCCATCTTCATGTAGATAGTATCAGAACTGAGTTGAGTTAGAGGACACCCAGGTGAGGTCCTCTATAAAATTGACGGCTTATTTTGTGGGAAGGAAAAATCCCCACACATTTGGTCATGGAAGCCTTCTGTGCTGATTGTTGTGATGCCAGCAGAGCAAAGGTGGTCTGTGCTCTTTCCACTCAGCCCTGAGGACACTGAATGACACTCATAGTGCTTTCAGCATCCTGGGGCATGGGCAGGTGTACTTTCACTGTGTGGCCTGTGCTAAAGTCTGCAAGTTCCTCCTGTCTTTTCCTTTGTGGTGTCCCAGTCGTCCATCCTGGGGAACGTTACTGATCCACTTGAAGACGGTCTCAGAACCTGCAGACTTCACAGGCTGCTTTGGGTATAGATAAAGAGCACTAATGTACATGAGTTTCCTCTTTGACTCCACAAACCTCAGCGCCTTTTCCCTGGGTCACATGCTGACTACTCCCCTAACCCACAACTTACCCTGAGACGCGAACACAAACACACATCAAGGTCACATGCCCAGACACATGGGATGACCAGAATATTTTCCACCTGAGCTTCCTGCCTGTGTGGCAATGACCGGGCTGAGATGATTTATCTTAATAGTTAAGCATAAATATTGGAGGGATAAAGGCTACCAATTCAGCGAAGGTCTCAGATCCTTGGTCCAGGAAGGAGAAGTGCCTGCAGAAGTTTTCTGTTATTCTGGCCTTAGTGACAAGAGGGGAGAGTGGGTCTAGGGGTCCTAGAGGGGATCAGACAGGAAGCTTGGGCCTCATTTCCCTGGGGGGTAGGGACCCTGGGCTGCACTGGGCTCTGTCCATCTCCTGAATGGGAGTGCTCACCCTCAGCCTCAGACGGTAGCCCAGAGTAGTAAGGGAGGCCGCCAGGCCAGACCCCGAACAAGAGCTCCCACAGAGACCCCTGCACGCAGTGGAAACAGCAGGCGTCACTGTATGGGGCTTCTCCTAGGAGCTGGCGGCCCAGGCCACAGTGTCCACAGGACTCTGCTGCTTGCTCCAGTGCAGAAGGAGGTGACCCTCAGTTCTAGAAGATGGGGCTGACTGAGTGGAGTGCAGAGTGCGGGCAGGACCCTAAAAGGGCACCAGGGCCACCGCTGCCAGCACAGAGCCTGACACAGGGAGGGCACAGCGACCCCTGCATGGCGACAGTGACTGGTGTTTCACATTTACCAGTCCCTGCTTCTGGCATCTGAGGGTCCTGTGCTGTCTCGTCTGCTGACACCCACCTGCGCACCATGTCAAGGGAAAACACATAAAAACACACAATAATAAAATAATGAAATGGGCCGGTAGAACCTATCTACCCGTCGTTAAAATTTTTATTACTTTCCTCAGGTTAGAAAATAACTTCACCATTTGTTCAAATTACCTCCTGTGTTATTTGCTGAGTTTTGTGGTTGTTTTCTTTTAGATACATTGGAAGTTCGTCATTTTAATGAAAGTAGAATAACAAACATTCTGAAGTTTTAAAGAATTACATTTAAAAAAAATACAGCCTTTTCCTCTTTCGCTTGCTGTCTCCCCTTCCCCTCCTCCTCCTTCTTTCTCCAAATGGAGGGAGTTCTTTTTTTCTTCTTCCGTCTCATCTACTCAATCATGGAGCCGCTGCAGCCGCTGCCCGCTGCCCGCCGCCCGCTGCCCGCTGCCCGCTGCACACACAGAGCAGAGTCCCAGGGTCCAGGAGCCAGAGCAGCGCCGCTCGGAGACCGGATGGTTCCGTGGGTTGTGGAGGAGCACAGGAAAGCGGAGGCCGGGCCACACAGCCCCCCGGACCCAGCAGCCCAAACCCAGCGGACCCAGCAGCTCTGGGAGTCGCCACCCCCGGAAGCCGCCACTGCCGGGAGCCTCCATTTCCAGGACCCGCCACCGCTGGGAGCTGCCACAGCCGGGAGCCGCCACCGCCGGAAGCCTCCATCTCCTGGGAGCCGCCACCTCCAGGAGCCGCTACGGCCGCCGGGAGCCATCACCGCCGGGAACCTCCATCTCCTGGAGCCACCACCGCTGGGAGCTGCCACCTCAGGAGCAGCGGCAGCACAGGGACCCGCCGGGCCCCCTCGTACCCCGCAGCGGCGGCTCCGCGGGTGCCCTAGACCGGGAGGGGCCGAGGGAGCCCACGCCGCCGGCGGGACCGCAGGGATGTGCTGGCTCTTTCTGCGCTTGAGGGGCCGCGGCGCGGGGCGGAGGTCGGGTAGGGAAAGCTGGAGCCGCAGGGAAAGCTCAGGACAGGCTTGCTGGGTGCCGGCTCTCGCCCTCGCTCAGAGACCTTGGGACCCGCGCAGTGTGGCAGTGGAAGGCGCAGGGTCTGACACCGGACGCAGCTGCCGCAGCAGCAGTCTGTCAACCCCGACCAGAGCCGAGCCGCCTGAGGCCTGCAGCGTCCTCCATCACCAGTGTGATGGCATCCGCTTCTGTGACTGTCGCTGTGCACCCTCCGCCTGTCCCCGGGCCCACGCAGGACCCCTAAGCGGGGCTCTGCACAGGCCAAGAGGGCTACTCTGGGACTGACCACGGGTTGTTCGTGGGTCCTCACGTGCCTTTCCAGGTCCAGGGTGAGAGGATGGATTTGAAGATAGAAGTCATACAGCTGCAGGATGTGGAGTGCGAGGAGAGGCCCCAGGGAAGCAGCTCCAACTGAGGGTGATTAAAATGTAAAGCAGGGCGGGCGCGGTGGCTCATATCTGTAATCCTAGCTCCTTTGGAGGCCGAGGCAGGTGGTTCGCCTGACGTCAGGAGTTCGAGACCAGCCTGGGCAAAATAGTGAAACCCCGTCTCTACTAAAAATACCAAGTTAGCCAAGCACGATGGCGAGCGCCTCTAATCCCAGCTACTCGGGAGGCTGAGGCAGGAGAATCGCTTGAACCTGGGAGGGGGAGGTTGCAGTGAGCTGAGATTGTGCCATTGCACTCCAGCCTGGGCAACAAAAGCGAAACTCCATCTCAAAAAAAAAAAAAAAATCTAAAATAAAGAGGTCAAAGATTGGAAACCCCTGCCCCCACATCTTTCCAGAACTGCTTGGAGAGAACTGCTTGTAGTTAGGGTAAAGATACTTTGAGCCAGTATAGCAGTACATTGTTGCTGTAACTGATTGTATTATTTTGTTAAACATTTCCACAAATATTTAAGAGGTGTAATATATGTGTAATATAGGAAGGAAGGATGTAAAGCAGTATGATCTAGGGCTTCTCCACTCCTGCCCCAGAGTATGGAGGCTGCAGTGGGGCCTCTCCTTATTTGTGCATTGATCTCTGTGCCACAACCAAGCTTCACTTTGATTTAAATTTCAGCATATGTTGCTGCTGCTTAAATATTGTATAATTTCAAAAAATTAGCCGGGCGCCTGTAATCGCAGCTGCTCGGGAGGCTGAGGCGGGAGAATGGCGTGAACCCGGGAGGTGGAGCTTGCAATGAGCCAAGACTGCGCCACTGCACTCCAGCCTGGGTGACAGAGCAAGACTCCCTCTCAAAAAAGAAAATAATAAAATAAAAAATGTATATATTGTGTAATTTACTTGTATAATTCTATGTGAATAATGCTTATGTAATAGGATTATTTTGTAAAGCTTTCTGTTTAAATATTTTAAATTTGCATATCACAACCCTGTGGTAGTATGAAATGTTACAGGTTTTTTTTCTTTTTTTCTTTTTTTTTTTTTTGTATTATTATTATACTTTAAGTTCTAGGGTACATGTGCACAACGTGCAGGTTTGTTACATAGGTATACATGTACCATGTTGGTTTGCCGCACCCATCAACTCGTCCTTTACATTAGGTATTTCTCCCAATGCTATCCCTCCCCCAGCCCCTGACCTGAAATGTTACTGTTAACTTTATTTTTATTTATTTATTTATTTATTTTGAGACGGAGTCTCGCTCTGTGTCCCAGGCTGGAGTGCAGTGGCGCGACCTCGGCTCACTGCAAGCTCTCCTTCCCGGGTTCACTCCATTCTCCTGCCTCAGCCTCCTACTTAGCTGGGACTACAGGCGCAGGCTGCCACGACCGGCTAATTTTTTTGTATTTTTAGTAGAGTCGGGGTTTCACCGTGTTAGCCAGGATGGTCTCCATCTCCTGACCTTGTGATCCGTCCACCTCGGCCTCCCAAAGTGCTGGGATTACAGGCGATGAGCCACCGCGCGCCCGGCCTAATTTCCAATTATGTTATGCATGATAACGTTTTTTGTTTGATGAACAGATATGAGCAAAGCACGTTAATCCCGGTGTCTTCTCTCAGTGTAGGTGTTTGCGATTCTCGAGTGGTGGTGCATATGAACACATGTGTGATTTCTCAGTGTACTGTACTGTGATTTGTTTTTATTGCTTGTTTTGCTTCTCCTCAATGTCTGTAACCCTTAGTAGGCTCTGACCTAGTCAGGCCAGAAGAAGCATAAGGATCTTTTGTGGCTTTGTGCTGGGTGAGGGCTGGCCCTAAACATCTGCCTAATCCTTTCAATGGGCCCAGGAAAGGCCAGACTGGCATCATGTCCACAGCATCTCTTAATATCATTGGTTGTCATCCAGACACCTCAATTTGTGCTGCAGAGGAAATAAGTTCCTTCTCATGGATCATCATGATGGACATTGAAACCTCAGAGTGTAGAGCTAACATCTGTTCATCATCGTGGATGTTAAAGAATTGGGTAACATGCCTAGTGGTAAGCCTTGGATGGGCCATGAGAGTATACTCTAAAAAGCATGCAGTATTGTGCCCCTCTCACAACCAACACACACATGACCTGTCCCCCAGCACCCCAAAATTTAAGAGTGGATTGCAAATCTTTTGGAGACCGTGGCCCTGGTACAGGTAGAAAAACCTGTTCTGTTATTCCTGGGCCCACAATAAACCCAGAAATGATGTTTTGAGTTACTGTGATTTAAACTCCCTCTCTTCTTAAATGGAACAGCTCATTGGGGCTTTCTGGATCTGTTTCCATTTTCTTTGAAAGTAAATGGTGAGTTTGCATTGTGATGCAGAGGCAGGCATTCTGTGAGATACAAGCTCCAGAAGGATTCTCCTCAGTGTGTCAGTGTTGGGATGCACACTTCCTAAATAAATCATCATTGTCTCCATCCTCTCCATTAATAGCACTTTTTCAGTGTGACATGGAAAAGCAGGAGGATGGCATACACCCCACTGAAGGATGTAGGCGGAGGCAGATCTCTCAACTGGGCATATTTTTTTAAAAGTTGCTTCTGTACTGCTCTTCTTTTGCTTTAAGGTGTGGGCTCCCTCAACCTCTTAGCCAGAGACCAGCAAATGTCAGGGAAGCACCCAGTGTCTGGCTCCCATTCCAAATCAACACAAGCATCTTGTTACAGACAAGAAGTCAGAGGAAAGGGCAGGGTCCCTGCAGGACAGAAGCCTAAGCTACTATGAGGCGCTCACGACTAGCAGCTCCTGTTACTCTCTCTTAAATTATGTGGGAAATCTTAATGCAAGGGCAATGGGCCCCCAGGGATACCTGCAGCGTAGTGACCTCAGACCCTGATACTCACCATGAAACTCTAAAATATTGACTGGAAGCCACTTGTGGCTGCTGGCTGTGTGTGTGACTCTGCCGGGGACACTGGCAGCCCCCCTGTAGCTATCTTGATGCCTCTCTGTCACCCACATTGTCTGCCTACTTAACACCCGGCTTTGCTCAGAAAACTTATATCTTGTGTCAAGGAGACAGGATGCAAAATTCTGAAGTCAATTTCCTTCTGGCTCCTGGCATGCCCTCACTCCTTTTCTGAGCCCAGCTTGTATTGTGCCAGAGCCTGTGTGGTCCCCTGATTTCTGCACAGTGTACAACTTTCTCCAATAGTCACATTGGCAAAAGGAGAACTTGGGGGCTGGCAGGTAATTAGAATTTCTCTCTCTCTTTCAGTAGTTTCATTTTGAATGTCTTATTTGTTCATGTGGATGTTTTAATTTAAAAAATTCTTTCTGATACTTTAAATTTTGTATCATAAGAATGTTTCCCTCTACAGTATCTGTCATACCAATTTATAACCACAGAAATGCAGGAATTTTATTTCTATTGGAAACATTACTATTGGGGGGAACCCCACCCCCAATATTTGTCATAGGTTCTTTTCTATTTCCTAGGCATCTCAGCTGGTTTGAGAAATAAAGGGAAAGAGCACAAGAGAGAGAAATTTAAAGCTGGGTGTCCAGGGGAGACATCATATGTCAGCAGGTTCCATGATGCTCCCCCAGCCGTAAAACCAGCAAGTTTTTATTAACGATTTTCGAAAGGGGAGGGAGTGCACGAATAGGGTGTGGGTCACAGAGATCACATACTTCACAAGGTAATAAAATATCACAAAGCAAATGGAGGCAGGGCGAGATCACAGGACCACCGGATGGGGCAAAATTAAAATTGCTAATGAAGCTTCGGGTGTGCATTGTCATTGATAACATCTTATCAGGAGACAGAGTTTGAGAGCAGACAACCTGTCTGACCAAAATTTATCAGGCGGGAACTTTCTTGTCCTAATAAGCCTGGGAGCGCTACAGGAGACTACCTTAAGGGGGCCGTCTATAGACCTACCCTCAGGGTGCATCCCTCTTTCTCAGGGATATTCCTTGCTGAGAGAAAGAATTCAGTGATATTTCTCCTATTTGCCTTTGAAAGAAGAGAAATATGGCTCTGTTCCATCCGGCTCACCAGCGGTCAGACTCCCAGGCCATCTCCCTTGTTCCCTGAACATCGCTGTTATCCTGTTCTTTTTTCAAGATGCCCAGATTTCATATTGTTCAAACACACATGCTCTACAAACAATTTGTGCAGTTAACACAATCATCACAGGGTCCTGAGGCGACATATATCCTCCTCAGCTTACAAAGAAGATGATGTGATTAAGAGATTAAAGACAGGCATAGAAAATCACAAGGGTATTGATTGGGGAAGTGATAAGTGTCCATGAAATCTTCACAATTTATGTTCAGAGATTGCACTAAAGAGAGGTACAAGAAATTATAAAAGTATTAATTTGGGGAGCTAATAAATGTCCATGAAATCTTCACAATTTACATTCCTCTGCCGTGGCTTCAGCCAGTCCCTCCATTCGGGATCCCTGACTTCCCGAAACACATTACTACAGCTATGTTTTACTTTTGAACAGAATTCTTACTTGTATAGGGTGCTTACTAATGTTAAATAGTTTGGAGTATATAACATTTACATTAAGGACTCATGGTAGAAAAAGGGTAAAGAGTTTAAAGGAAATAAATATTCAAACTGGGTCTTATTGCCAATTTTGGTGTAAATTAGTTTGTGTCATTTCAATTACAAAGATAAAAGTATGCCATATAATTTATGTAAAATTTGTTTTTGTAATGTACATAATGGTTATCAAGTCTTTTGACAGAAGAATATTTTCAAAGAATATACATGTGATGAATCCATAATGTCTGAAACTTTGCTGAGATATGAGTGGGGCACACTTCATTGTAAATTACAGCGAGGAAAAAATTAACAGTGGTAAGAGAGTGAGAGTGAGTGGATATTCACACAATTGTGAAATGTTTATTAGTTACCTTTTGTGATGTAGTGTGGTTCTCATTTTAAACCTTGGAAGGTGAAAATGTACAAACTATAAATATTAATGTTCAAACACTGACAGAAATTCTAGTATGAATTTTAAATATATATATATTATATTTTATTAATTATGAACTGGGTTATTTTATTATTCATTCTAATGAATATTTTAAGTGATGGTTTAATTTAATTGACATACAGTTGCCATTAAAAGGTTAACTCTCTCATAAAAAACATTTTTTCTATTTTAACATTCTTTGCCTCTCATTTCTTCCTTTCTTGCGCAACAAAGAGTCTTTACTTTCAAATTATTTTTAGTACAACAAGTAATAACATGAATTCTATCAAAAAGCAATTTTGATTAAGAGAAACTTACAGCAGCCCAGGCAATTACAGCAGTAGTCACTGTTCTAAGCCTTGGAAGGAATGGACTCCTTAGGGCTGGCTGCTGCTTCACACAGGTTACAAATAACTATTTACCACTTTTTCATTGACCTTCAAGAAAGCATTAGAGGAAAACTATTTAATCCCTTCCTTTCTTCAAAGGTTGTTTTTTTGTTGTTGTTTTACTAGATCTAAAAAAGAAAAACTCAACATTGCTATATGTTACTTGAGCCAAAAGGCATAGGAAAACAGACAGCACATAACCATTAAATTCCTAAGAAACATGAAGTAAAAGGATGACACATTTAGTTCTATGTCTGCACAAGAAACTGGATTTGCTGCTCTCCATAAAGTGAAGGGACCAACTATACAACATACAGAAATAATTAAATGCCTTCTTGTTAGAATAGAACTAGGGCTTTGCTAAAGTTTCTTATTCCATGAGGGCAGCTAAAATGCCAGTCCACAGAACAGGCGTTTGTCCTCCTATCTATTTATGCCGTAGTTTTCATGGATTTCTGGCTGGTTGTCGCAGACAAAGGCCAAGAAGTTATCCATGCCCTCTTCCCTGTTCTGCTGAAAGTAGGTCTGGAGGATGGTCGTTTTATCCTGGGTCTCCTCCACTTCTGTGCTGCAGCTGCCTTGGGATCCCAGTGCCACAGCTTCCTTGGCCTTGAACTCTTTCTCCCTCTGCAGGTGGCACTATTCAATTTCAGCCCGAACTGCCACTTTGGCCTGCTTCAGCCTCTGGTTCTTTTGGCTGCAGGCCTCTGACACCTTCTTAACGGCCTGCTTCTCAACCTGCATTAGCTGCTGGATCCCTTGCAACTGACTGGCCACGACAGTGGTGATTCTGAGACCAAGGTGAGTGGCCTAAATCAGTTCAAAGGACCCTGGGGTCAACTGACCCACCCAACCACAGTCTGCACCTGCGCCCTGCCACCTCTCATTTCTTAAAGTAAGTCAAACACCACACAGCAGAAATTTTAGAAGGTATAGCACAAAGTGAGCACATTAAGTATTTTTAAAATCTTTAAAATATGTCTTATAAGTAATCTTACACAGTGTTACCTATTCACATGTTACATCTTAACAGATGTATTTGGACAATCAGATTTCCCTCAGATTAAAGATGGTGTTGGTATTTTTTCAAGAAGTTATTTTAAAGCTGTTAGGGAAGTTTCTATAGTGTGGAACAATTCTTCTTTATAAAGTGATATTTTACCTATGTTATTAAAATATCAAATCAGAAACTAGATCAAGCTCTGGAAAACATTTCATTTACTTTTATACTATTTATATCTGATGCCTACTATAAATTATTTGCTGTGTCTGTGCAGATACTCTTAACTCATAAAAATAGATATTTATGAATATACTTTAAAACCTTGATTACCTTTGTACACTAACATTTATTTTAATAAAAGAAATTGGTAAGAACAATATGTTACATGTTGGCAAATCTAAAAGTGCTCAGTTTGACTCTCCATCATAACGCTCACAGAATTTACTCGTGTGCTCACTAGACACAATTTCTATAAGGAGAAAGTCTGTTTTATTCACCAACATATAGCCAACACCTGACACAGGAATACATGGCACAGAGCAGGTATTCAATAAATATTTGTCAATAATTGAATAAATATTTTCTCCAGCAAGTCAAAAAAAAGTGACCTTAAATAAATGGAACCAGAATAGCAACTGTTTCATTACACAACAAAAGGAGCTTTTTGCAAACATTCTAGGATTACTTATCGTAAGTAGGTGAAGAGTGCAACAAAAGTAATTTCCTCCAAAAATAAATAAATTTGCATTATGGGAAAAAAAGAAAAACAGTGACACTTTGTTCTACAAGCCTAGTAAGTGATATTTACAATATAAACTAATTTTAAACCACCGGAACGCTAAGTAAGGCAATTCCAAAACTATTGTTTCACAAATTAACTACAGAACGCATTCTCTTTCTGACAATACGCCTAACCTTAGATGAATATACTTTTTAACAACGTTACTGAACTCATAATATAAAATGTCTAATCAATTTATCATTTTTATCCTTGAATCTATGTTAGAGAGTTTTAGAAATAGAAGAAACCTATTAGATTCAAGTCATTTTTTAAAATTGTCTGACTTAAAACAGCTATTACATAATTAATACATTTGGAACAGCATTGATTGTTTTCAGATATATGTATTTCACATAGCATTGTTGAAATTAACCAGAACTAAAGTCTAATGAAAACATTCATCTATAATTTTTAAATGATTAACATTTTGAAATGAAAAAAGGCATAAAACATTATTGTGTTCTTAAATTAGAGACTTCTTAGCACATATAAAACTTACCTATTTCAGCTGGGCGCGGTGGCTCACACCTGTACTCCCAGCACTTTGGGAGGCCGAGGTGGGCAGATCGTGAGGTCGTAAGATCGAGACCACCCTGGCTAACACGGTGAAACCCCGTCTCTACTAAAAATACAAAAAAAGAAAAAGAAAAATTAACCGGGCATGGTGGCAGGCGCCTGTAGTCCCAGCTACTCTAGAGGCTGAGGCAGGAGAATGGTGTGAACCCGGGAGGCAGAGCTTGCAGTGAGCCGAGATCGTGCCACTGCACTCCAGCCTGGGCGACAGAGCAAGACTCCATCTCGGTGGGGGGGGGAATAAAAATAAAACGTACCTATTTCAATTAGGGCAATATCAAGATTTACAACATTCTCCATCATCATCAACATATTTCAAAATCTCCATTTTTAGGTACTTAAAAAAATGCACTAATGAAATGATGTGTTTTGTCTGACAATTCCACAAAGTTAGGAGTAAAGGGAAGGAAAAAGCACTTTTACAGTTAAATTTGAAGTCCTAAACAATTCATCATTTATTTAAGACTGCCTCTCTAAATTAAAAATGTATCAGCACTTTCAGTTACCAATTCTATACAATATAGAAATTTCACAAGTATCAATTTTTACTCTTTTTTTGAGACAGAGTCTCACTCTGTCGCCAGATTGGAGTGCAATAGCATAATCTTGACCCTCTGCCTCCCAGGTTCAAGCAATTCTCCTGCCTCAGCCTCCCAAGTAGCTGAGATCACAAGCACATGCCACCACGCCCTGCTAATTTTTTGTATTTTTAGCAGAGATGAGGATTCACCATGTTAGCCAGGAAGGTCTTGATCTCCTAACCTCGTGATCCACCCACCTCGGCCTCCCAAAGTGCTGGGAGCCACCACACCCAGCTACAGGTATCGATTTTAATCAGTTGAGTCCATTAATTTTCTATACAGTGAACATCTTTTTTTTTTGGTCAGGTTCCCATGGAAGGATAATGTAAATCTCACTTTCCCTGTCACCTTCGAGCCCAGAGGCAACCTGTCTCAACGATAACCAAAAAATGTAGTAAATGACTGATCTGTTTTTATTTTATTTTATTTTTATTTTATTTGAGGCAGAGTTTTACTCTGTCACCCAGGTGGGAGTTTAGTGGTATGACTTTGGCTTACCAAGGTCTCAACTCCCTGAACTCAACTGATCCTCACACCTCAGCTTCCCAAGTAGCTGGGACCACAGGCACATACCACCATATCTGGTTAAGATGAGGTCTCACCATGTTCCCCAGGTTGGTCTCAAACTCCTGGGCTCACGCTATCCTCCCACCTTGGCCTCCCAAAGTGCTCAGATTATAGGCGTGAGCCATCACACCTGGCACTGGTAGTCTGTTTCTGCAGTAAAACTTTTTTTCCACTAATCAAAATTTGCCATCTGAAGACATCGTTACTGTTCTGGAAGCATAGTTCCAAGATCATCTTTATTAATCATCACTGAAGCAATGGCTCCAACATTTGGCTCTAAAGACGTTCCCCCATTCACCATACAGGTGTCCCAACAATGAGAATAAACACAAATCTCTCAGGAGAAACAATGCTCATAGGTGCTTGAGAAAACTCTTTTGGTTCTTGAGTACAGGAAAGCATTTTTGGGTTTTTGGACTGTAGAGCAGTGATTTGTTATATCTATTTGCTATTTTTTCTATCAATTCTCAGTTCAATGCAAGACTCCAATGTCCTTGTCATTTTGCAATATTTTAAACATGCTCCAAAGCCAGACCTTCAACCCTGTTAATATTGAATGGCCAGCCTTTGCTCCTGTTCCAGTTTACAAATTGAGCCCTCAACTCTTCTATTTTTTCCATGGATCATCATAAGCTGAAATCTGATAGTGGGAAGCCAATCCTTTAGAGTGGGTCTATTTCTTAAGTTTTCCATTGCCACAGTCCCAGTATAGGACATTCTGGATGGATGTTTCCCAATAAGACTTCAGGTAGTGCTCTCACTGGCAAATGCCAGAGTCCTGAAGCCTCAGTTCTTTCGCCATGAATTCTTCTATGTCAAGTGCTCTACTCTGTTAATTCAAATTTAGTTGCTGTTCATAAAGTCCCTCAGGACTGGGGTTTATTCCAATCCATTTAGGGTATAAATTGATTTGCTGTCTCCATACTGAACTCACTACTATATACCTTTGGTAAGGCTTCTGGGAAGGAATGTGTATATTGAACATGTCAACATAAGTGACTCTCAGATAGTTCTGGATCAGGGTTTACCTCATAACTGATTTAAGTTTGTCCAAGACTTTACTCACAGCAGAAGCATTGTACCATCACCTCCTGCAGCTATGACAGCATCTGCCCCTGAGAGAACCTCTTCCTCATAGTCTCTCATCTCTAGGCGAACCTCAACTCCCACAATATGGCTGACATTTTTGCTGTGAACATGATGTGGTTCAATAAGTTCACTATAGCTACAGAGCAGCTGCTTGAAGTTCTTCTCCAGGAGCTCCCCTTAATGGTACTACTGCTGCTAGAACTCCTACTGGGTGGTTTTGGCCACCTTCCACCTGTGAGGGGTGGAAACCATCATTGGAATGGTGGCCACAGTCTGCCAGCTCACATGGCTTTATCTGCCCCAGATGCCAATGGCCACCACAGTCACCACTGGGCCATGCCGGGGGAACTCCAGTGACTGGGTTTCACAGTGTCACTGCCAGACTACCTGCATGTGAGGATGGCTGACAAGCAGGAAGCCTTGGTAAGGTCATCCTTGGCCCAGCCAAGTCCCCAGGCTCAGGCTCCCACCTCTGCTCCCCCCTTCCACCCCAAGGAGTGTTGGCCACGGATACTGCCCCAACCTGTAACATCACACCACCCAAGAAGGCAGAGGTTAGGTGCAGGGACATCAGTGGTCCATGCCATGAAGGAAACTTCTAATGAATTTGTAGTAAAATCTCTTATCTTCTAGGTAGAATATGTGACATTCTTAAATTAAACAAATGAATCTTCATTTCCTTATTCTTTTTGTTATTTCTACTGTGATTTGACAGTATTCCAGGTTAAATTTGCTCTTAATAGCTCCGTCAGCAGCCATCATGGGTGGTTCTAAATTAACATAGAAACAGTCCTAGTATCTCACCTTGAGGACTAATGCTTTTTTCTATTCCTTATTTTTTTTAAATGGCTCATGGTTCTGGATGCCTCCTTACCCCCATTTGAGCAGCACTGCAGAAAAAAAAAAAAAAAAAGGCTACTGGACTCCTCCTTTCCAGTGGCCCACATGCGTGTAGATGAAGGTATAAGGCAGGGGACAGAGTGCAGGGCCTGGCTGGGTGGGGCTGACCCAGGAGGCTGATCCAGGAGTGGGGCACCCCATCTAGGTTAAAGATGCAATGTCATTAAGACACTAGGGAAGTATAATCTATTTCATTAATTTTATGTTTATTTTTATGAAGACAGTGACTGAAATTAATAGGAAGTTTCTTGAGCACTGATTGAAATGCTTATTAAATGTTTTTCTATTTGAATATTTTGCAGTTGAGGTCAATGCTTCAGTGACCCCGTCCCCCTACGGCTCTCCAGCCTAAGCAATGAAGCGAGATCCCAACTCTAAAAAGGAAAAAATTGCAACGGGAAAGGGTTAATAAAAAGGCCTTGATGTGACCAGGTGCAGTGGCTCACACCTGTAATCCCAACACTTTGGGAAGCTGAAGTGGGCAGACTATCTGAGGTCAGGAGTTCAAGACCAGCCTGGCCAACAGGGTGAAACCCCGTCTCTATTAAAATACAAAAATTAGCCAGGTGTGGTGGTGGGTGCCTGTAATCCCAGCTACTTGGGAGGCTGAGGCAGGAGAATCACTTGAACCCAGGAGGCGGAGGTTGCCGTGAGCCAAGATCATACTGCTGTACTCCAGCCTGAGTGACAGAGTAAAACTCCATCTCAAAAAAACAAACAAACAAACAAACAAACAAAAAAAACAGAAAAAAAGGCCTTGAGATAAATCCACTGTTTCCACCCTTATGACTTATCCTATCTTTATTATAAAGGTATTATATTATTCTTAACTTATTATAAACATTAAATTTTATTATTTTGCCTCTGTTAATTTATTTTTATCACTAATCTTCATGTTTGAGTCCCAACACCTGCTAGGCGACATGACATACTCCCCCATTTCCAGCATCTTCCAGGAAACTCACAGAGCCAAGGCTGGTGCCTTCACTGAGTCATGAAGAAATGAGGATGGTTGTATTATTTTCCCTCCTAAAATGTCTTAGATTTGCCCACACCTTGGCAATCTTACATGGTCAGGGGCTCAAGGTCATGAGCAGCACTAAGGACTGGGTTCACTGGCGTCTGGCTCCCCTCTCTGCCCTCCAGCCGAGTTTATTTCTGTGACTCTTAGAGCAGCCTCACCCCATGGTTTTCTGTTCCTCCAGGAAGATTATTTTAAAATGAGTGATGGTTCATCGCTAGTATAGAAAATAGTGCTCTCTCCTGCACGCTGGTGCTGTATCCAGGGCCCAGACTGACGACCTCTGAGCAGAAGCATCTCTGTATCACCCCTGGACCCTGAACTGGGCATGGCCTGAACCAGCCTCTTTGGGCCTCCTCCAAAGTCTCCACTGGGAGATTTTTAGCTTTAAGCAAAACATTTCTGCCTGAATAAACATGAACAGAGTGAGAAGAAATGAGAAGTGAACTGATCTAAAGTTAAACTGAAGAAAATGATACCACATTGTCAGATCCATTTGGGAAAATCAGTTGCTATTTAAAGATCTGACAACCTAAGTCACCCCCTGAGCTGGACTTGGTCAGAACCACTAGTGGGGTGACTGCACCAGGCAAGGGGAGAAGAGAGTAGGTTAGCGCCTCACTTCCCCATGAGTCTGGGGCACTGTGTAAGCCTGCAAGCTGCTACAACAATAATAGTAAGCCTTGTCCTCAGGCTGCAGCCCAAGGATGTGCAGAATCCCTGCATTGGCTGAGGCATCTCTGGAGGCAGAGAAGCAGCTGGGACCCCAGAGCCCTGCTGCTTACTAGAGTTTGAGGAGTATCTCAGGAGAAACCTGGGAGGACTCCCTGGCCTCTGCTGGAAGCAGTACATTGCAGTCACTAACACTGAAGCCACTGCTCAGGGTGCAGGTGAGTGTGGCTGATGCTCCAGGCAATGCAGCGAGGGAGGGCGCTGAGTCAGTACAGGCTGGGAGAGAGAACTGCAGACGCAGACTCACATGGGGGCTGGGGCAGGGCCAGGGCCAGGGTGAAGTCCCTTGGGGGGCTGAGCCAGAGGGGCTGACAAGCTAAGGAGCTCACCCTGGACACCCAAATTTTGTCCTCACCTGTGCAATAATGGTGGAGCATGAAGAAGAGAGTTGTCCAGGTCACAGTGGACACACTACTCTTGCCTGTAGTGAAGGCTGCTGGTTCAGGCCTCTTTTTATCTTCATTGCTCTGATAGAGGAGGAGCTGTTTATACAAGTGTGCTCTCCTCCTGGTGATCTCTGTTCCACCTGAGAAGACAGCTGCAGTCTGGCGTTTATTTTTTAGACACAGGAGGCTGGTGGGTGAGATGCAGAGATTGTCCCATGGGAGGGTCAGACAGGACGCAGATACTAGAACCCTCTACAGACTCTGCCCCTCTCAGGGAAGACACAGTGCTGAGTCCTCATCAGCAACACAGGCACCAATGCCCAGCCCTGGGGAGTTCGGAGGGTAGCACAGATGGCATTCTGGACCCTGAAAGAGGCACATGGGGCCCATCACTGCTGGCACAGAGCCTGACACAGGGAGGGCACAGCTGCCCCTGCATGGTGACAAGTGACTGGCATTTTCCATTTACCATAGATCCCTGTTTCTGACATCTAAGGGGACTGCGCTATCTCCTCCGCTAACACCCTCCGTCCTCCTTCTCAGAGGAAAACCTACACAAGCAAACAATGATAAAAATAATAACAAAGCGTTTACATCACCAATCTACTTGCTGTTGAATTTTTGTTTTGTTTTGTTTTTTGAGACAGGGTCTCACTCTGTTGCCCATGCTGTGGTGCAGTGGCAGGATCCCAGCTCACAGCAGGAAGCCTCAACCTTCCAGTCTTGAGCAATCCTCTAATCTCAGCCTCCTTAGTAGCTGAGACTACAGGCACAGGCCACCATGCCTGGCTAATTTTAATTATTTTTACTTAAAGAATTTTAGTTAAATTTCAATTTAATTTAATAATTTTCACTAGAGATTAGGTCTCACTATGTTGCCCTGGGTGGTATTGAACTCCTGGGATCAAGAGATCCTACCACCTAGACCTCCCAAAGTAATTGGGATTACAGGTGTGAGCCACTGCATCTGGCCTGAATTTTTTTTATTTGATGTCTGCAGATAAGGAAATGTTTTACCAATTTTTTTTTAGAAGAATCTTGCTGTTTTGCCCATGCTGGAGTGCAGTGGCATAATCTCAGCTCACTGCAAACTCTGCCTCCCAGGTTCAAGTGATTCTCCTGCCTCAGCCTCCCAAGTAGCTGGGATTACAGGCACTAACCATCACACCCAGCTAATTTTTGTATTTTTAGTAGAGACGGGGTTTCACCAGGTTGGACAGGCTGGTCTCAAACTACTGACCTCAGGTGATCTGCCCGCCTCAGCCTCCCAAAGTGCTGGGATTCACAGGCGTGAGCCACCGCACCTGGCCTGTTGTACCATTTGTTCATATTTTCTTTTATATCATTTACTAAATTTGCTAGTTATTTTCTAATAGATATATTCAATGTTTATTTTTGTATACTGAGATCAAAAAATAAGGATTTTGAACTCTTTATAATATATTTTATTTCATTAGTTGCGAATTTGGCAATTTTAAAATTCATTCTAATAAATTTTTTGTACAATGTATTTTATTCTTGATAGATATTCATAGCATTCAAAACTTTTAAAATAAATGAATTCCATATTTATATTTGTATCCATTTTTATTGCCTCTATTACTGAATTGGCAGAAATTCCAGGTTAAAATCTTGCACAGTAGCTGTATCTGTAGCCATCATGCAGGATCCCAGATTAAAATGCAAACAATCCTAGTAGTTTTCCTTTAGAAGTAATGATTTCTTCTAGTCTAAAAATACACAATCTGGAAGAAATCATAGAAGTATATTTTATTTCTTACTTTCTATTTTATTTTCATTAAGGCAAGAAAGATAATTAAACTTAAGGGGAAGCCTCATAAGCATTTATTAGGAAAATCATGTGTGTATTTCGATTTGAATCTTATGGAATGAGAAAGAAGCCAACAAAATGACCTTAAGAAATCCACATCTCCCACCCTCTCAACTGATCCCATCTTTATCTCTCTGGGTCACCATGAGGTGTTTTCTCCACTGATCCTCATGCTTAAGCTCCATCTTCTAAGTAACCTTGACCCTCTCGTTCCAGAATTCTTCCAGGGCACTGACAAATCAAAGGCCAGTGTCTTCTTTTTTTTCTTTTTTTTTTTTTTTTTGAGACAGACTTTCACTCTTGTTGCCCAGGCTGGAGTGCAGTGGCACAATCTCGGCTCACTGCAACCTCGGCCTCCCGGGTTCAAGCGATTCTCCTGCCTCAGCCTCCCAAGTAGCTGGGATTACAGGAACCCGCCACAATGCCTGGCTAATTTTTTGTATTTTTAGTAGAGATGGAGTTTCATCACGTTGGCCAAGCTGGTCTTGAACTCCTGATCTCAGGTGATTCACCCACCTCAGCCTCCCAAAGTAGGCGAGTGTCTTAATTGTGTGATAAGTACATAGGGTAGTTGTCTTCTTTGTCCTCATAAACTGACCTGCATAATAAACCGCACATCTGCAATCTCAACATAGCCATGAGACCAGGGAGTCAGGACTAAAAACTCAGGTGTCACACACAGGTAGGGCTGGTTTGTTTCTTTTCACAGGGCTTCCTGTGCAGGACAGTCTTGAAATTTGCCCTCACGTGTGTCAGATCCCCCACAGCACCTCCTTTATCTCACTGAGGGGGTCTCTGAGGTGACCCCAGAACTCAGGTCAAGTGGAGGCAGCTCCTGGATCTAGGGTGGCCAAGAGACAGATCCAGGGGAGGGGAGCAGGGAGGGAGCCTGGGGTCGGCTCAGCAAAGCTCGGCCGTGCAGTCACAGGTCATCCCCAGGTGGCTCCAAGGCTTTGTCACCGCTCAGTCCTCCTCATCTTGCCAGTGTCATGTTAAGAGACACTGTTCAGGACAAGTACATATATGCTCTGAGGGGATCTTCTGGGATAATCTATGATAAGAGGTAGAGGATGGGGAGGGCTGATCCCTATGTCTTACAAAGATCCTAAGAACTAGAGCTGCAGGTAGGCCAGCTCAGTGAGAGGGAGAAGAGATTCTGGAGCCAATCCTACAGGGGATGGTCTTCAATAACAGAAATATTCATATGAGCTACTAAATATACCCTAAGAAAACTTATGGTTTTGGAAATTCCTAAAGGGGCTTATGTCCTTTTTTTTTTTTTTTTTTTTTCTGTAGTGATGGAATCTCACTCACTATGTGGAGGAGGATGGTCTCAAACTCCTGGCCTCAAGAAATCCTCATGCCTTAGCCTCCCAAAGTATTAGGTATTATAGGCATGAGTCACCACACCTGGCACCTAAGAACGTATGGTTTTGGAAATTCCTCCCATCTCTGTCTGCAGAAATAAAGTTATAAATTTGGCCATGGCTTGAGATTTTAAGTCTGTTTCTGAGCATTCTGGAGGTTTTGAATGGGAATTTAGGAGAGTAGGGTCATGGAATATTACCTGAGATCATTTTAAACAGAGACTCCCAGGAATAATTTCATAATAATAAAAGTAGGCTCTTCCCAAATATTAATGCTAACAAAAGTCTCATGTACATCTTGTTAAATACAAATTATTAGGCACCAACACAAGTTTCTGATTCAGTAGGTCTAGATTGGCAAATTGCATTTTTAACAAGGCACTCGGCAAGGCCCTTACTTCAGTGATAAATAAAATACAAATTGGTCTCCATGGACAAATTAATGAATGAGCATATGTCTGTTGACTCTCTCTGAGTAAGAAGAGTCTTTCTGGAGCACGGGCGTCTCTGTGACTCACTGTGAGTTTATGTATTCACGGAAGCATCACACTGGGGAGATGGACACACCCTGGGAGAGACTGGATAAGGCACCTGGCAGTGAACCCTTGCACAGGACACTGGGGCAAGGAGGCTCCCTGCTCATGGTGTTGACATTCCCACCCTCTTACCTTCTCTCCTGCCTCTAAGGGCTGAATCGTTCTGAGTATGTAAAGCGGTTTTAGTTGTACCTCCTTATGGGTTTAAATCACTGTGGTTTAAACCCATAAGGAGGTACAACTAAAACCGCTTTAAATTGCCACTACCCATGTATGGCACATAGTAATGATCAGAGTCATCATCTACTGAGTTCCCGTGACGGTGAGGGCAGCTTTGTTCCCAAGGATGGAGCCAGAGAAGCGCCCAGGGACCCCAGAAGGGCAGGTGTTTGGGCTGCAGATGAGTATATGTGGAACCTGGCCTGGGGTCTGCTGGTACCAGCTGGGGTAGTGACTGGTAGAGACTGAGCCAGAGCTCAGGGCACAGGTGAGTGTGACCATCCCTCCAGGAGGCCCTAAGAGTGATGGCTCCTGGGTCACCACAGACTAAGAATCCACCCCTAAAACCAACAAGAGACACAGAGTTATGGTCATGGGGATAAGGGTAACCTGGACCCTGCTTTTTTCGGTCCCTCCAGGGATGCAGAGAGTCCCTTCCCCTGACCTGGGGAGCATTTTCTTCCCTCCGCAATGAAATGATTGCTGCTTTCTTTGGGAGTGAGTAGCAGGGCCTCCTTCCTCCAGCAGAGGGCCCACTGGGAATCCACAGAGCTCTCTCTGGGGTGGGCTCTCTAACCACGTCCCAAGGCAGGGTCTGACTCAGTCCGGGGCGTTGTCTTCAGGAACCTCAGTGTGGGGCCCAGGGCTGAGGGGACCTGTGCACGGAGCAGCACTGCCAGGCTGGGGGCAGACTCTCTCACCCACTAAGAAGCCATCAGTGGTAAGGAGGACCTCCAACAGAACTGCAGATTTTGAAGAGAAAGAGAATAAATTTACCATTACATTATGGGATTTATCCCAACATCAAAAACAGCAAACTAGGAAAACACGCACCACATAACCGGAAATAGAAATGGCACTGTGTGTGAACAAGTTAGTGTGAATATCATGGAGCAGCTTAAAACCCTGATGCAGTGAATCCCTCAGCAGTTCCTCCATCAACGGAGTTTCCTTTCTTAAAATGAGTGTTGGAGAGAAGGGATAAATTGGTGGCACACAGGATTTTTATGGTAGAACTATTCTGTAGGACACATAATGGTGGATATGAGACACTAAGCGTTTCTCAGAACTCTTAGAGTGCATAATGCAAAGCTGAAGCCTAATGTAGGTTATAGATTTTAGTTAATAACTATTATTATTTGTCAATTATAATAATAATGATTATTTGTCAATTATATTTGTCAATTATAATAATTATTATTTGTGAATTATAACAAACATACCACACCAATGCAAGATGTTAAAATAAGAGAAACTGGGTGACCACAGTCTGAGAATGCTTAGAAACTTTGTGTGCTCTCTGCTGAATTTCTGTAAGCTTAAAACTTCTCTAAAAATAGACTATTAATTAAAAAGATTGAGTGTTCGCTTTTCCATCAATTATAAAAATTACCATGAAATCAAATGATCTTTTTTGACAATATTTGCAGAGTCAAATTCAGTTGAATTTTGCTTTAAAAGAGGGTTTTCTTTAAAAAACATAATAAATCCATTAATGTGCACACACACAGACACACACAGTCACACATACACATATACACACACAGAGACGACATGCACATATACACGGATACATGCGCGCACACACACACACACACACAAGCCCAGGCACACAGGCACGTACACACACATATAGACAGACATGCACCATCACACATACACATGTGCACACATGTGGAGTCACACAAGCACACATACATAGATGCACACTCACACATATGTCCTCACATGATTCCAAAACAGAGCAATGTCCTGCATGTGTCCAGTCAGGCCTTCCTCCCACAGCACAACAGGGTCAGTGGAAAAGCCCCTTTGCTTCTTCCTCTCAGTCCACCAAAGCACTGTTGGGTGCAGAGGCCATGGCCATGCTTACAAGAACCCACAGGCCAGCCAGGCGCAGTGGCTCATGCCTGTAATCCCAGCACTTTGGGAGGCTGAGGCAGGCGGATCATCCGAGGTCAGGAGTTGGAAACCAGCCTGGCCAACATGGTGAAACCCTGTCTCTAATTTTAATAAAAAGAAAACAATTAGCCAGGCATGGTGGCGGGTGCCTGTAATCCCAGCTACTTGGGAGGCTGAGGCAGGAGAATCGCTTGAATTCAGGAGGAGGAGGTTGCAGTGAGCCAAGATTGCACCACTGCACTCTAGCCTGGGTGACAGAGTGATACTGTCTCAAAAAAAAAAAACAAAAAAAAAACCCCCACAGGCCAACGCTGAACAGGCTCAGGCTCAGGAGGTGGTACTATGGAACCTGAAAGACACACAGGAATGTTGAGCTCACCTCTGTTTTCACCACAGAAACAGGAGTCATGTGCGCACAACCTCCTAGATGGGCCAATGGTCCTCAACCTTGCGTGTCTCAATATAATCTGTGGAGCTTCATAAATGTATAGATCCTTGGGTGAAACTTCTGATTCAGGAGGTCAGGTACAGCACAGATTTCTGTAGTACAGAAAATAAAAGTTCTTCAGATGGTTCTGCTGTTGAGCCTAGATGTATAAATCACTGAAATAAGCCATTGGAAAACATGATTGATTTTAATCATGTTTTGGATAAGGATTTAGGAGATGCCCTGAGGTGCTCCCTCTTCCAGAACCTTATTCTTTTCTTTATAGGCATGTGCTATGCTTGGTAATTTCACATTAACTTGTTTTGTGTCTGTCTCCCTCACTAGAATGTCAGCTTCTTAAGGGCAAGCACTGTGGCTGCTGTATTCACACCAATACTCCTGGTACCAGTATCTGGGAAAGCCTAGTGCTCAATAAATATTCAGTGAATGAATGACAAGGAGCTGACTTTATGTACTTTTCATTGTCTTGTATTTCAGATAGTGACTATATTTTGTTTTCTGTGAAATAGATACAAGCGTCCAAGTGTGGTGGGAAAATCTACAAACACTATCACACACAGAGACAAGTGCACACACACAGCAGTGACTGATGAAAGCTTAGGTGAGCTCTTAGTTCTCAAGGCTGTAGACTGAGGGAAAGGAGAGGAAGCAATTTGGGGGCGTGTGTGTGCAACCCTTCTCCTCACTGAGTTGCAGGTGAGGGCATCGTGAGGCCAGCACCTCTAGCCTGGAACACTGATCCAGGACCCCTCAGTGTCTGGGGCTCCAGGCCCCACCCTGTCTTCTCAGGACTCTAAGCACATCTACTTCCAGGTATTTTCAGCTGCCACACCCAAGAGGAATGGAATTTTCCCTCTCCCTTTCTGAGGCTGACTTTTAAAACATTGGACTTGTGGATTCTAAGGCTCTCCCTGAAATACCTGTTCTGACTGGATTTGAGAGGGTGGGGAGGAGAAGGGATCCTCCCCCACTAAATTTCACGGCTGCCCTCCTCATGCAATACAGGCCACGGCCTGGAGATGGGCAACAGTGATGGAGAGAAGCAGTGGCAGTCCAAAATGAATTTGTGAAGACATGCACATACATGCACACACATGCACACACACACACTTGCACATGCATGCACATGCACACATACCCCACTGAAAGAGAAAGGAATGTGACCTGTGGGCTGGTCTCTGGACTGGGAGGTCCTGAGGCTGACCCTATGGGAATCAGTAAGGAGGTGCTGCTGCTGCTCAGGCTTCTGCCTGGAAGCACCTTCTGCAGGACTGATGCTCCCCAGAGACTGGGGAAGGATCAGTAACTACCTCCTCCCCTGACTGCCTGAGAACGCCCAAGGCTTGTTATAAAATCGAACTGGGGTCTGCTCGCCCAGTGCAGTAAAACCAGATACCTACACTGAGAGTTTTGCAGTGAATAGAAAGGAAGGCATTTATTGCAGAGCACCAAGCAAGGAGAATCTGGTGGACTCCTGCTTAAAACGTAAACTCCCTGATGGCTTGTATATAAGGCTTTTTAAAACTAGGAGTACATTTCAGGAAAGCAAAAGCTACAGGCAAAACCACAAATCAATACACAGAAGTTACACATTGTTTTTGGCCCCAAAGGGTGGGATATCTTGAAGCAGGGGCTTACAGGTCATAGGTAGATTCAAAGATCTTCTAATTTGCAGTTGACTAAAATAGAGAAGCTTTGTTTAAACACTTGGGGTCAGTAGAAGAATGTTAACTGGTTGTGAGGAGTGCCTTTCCCTAAACCCCTCGGGAAGAAACTTAGAACCAAAAATGGTAGTTAAAGTTTAGTCTTCACTTCTCCTTTATCTGGGGAAATATGTCAATGGATCCTTTCTGTGGGGTCCTCAGTGAGGGTCCAAGCCTCTGAAAGACAACTTAGGGACATATGCTAAGAGATTATCATTGGTTTCTGTAGGGAAAACAAATATCTCTGGGACTCTAACTTCTTTAGCTATTGTTTTAGCCTACTGTTGCCTTCTTGTTTAACAAGTCACTTATTTACTTGTTGGAGATTGCGAAGTGCCTGGAATTGCCCTCAGAGGAACTCAGGATTTTCCTTTATTTCTGTGTTTGGGGTCTGCAGGCCCCTTAAAAAGGGGGTTCTTGCTTTCTCTCACATCCCTTACTCCAGGTTAACAAAGTCAAGAATCTGAGAAAAAGGCAATGAAAATAAAACTCCTGTGTGTCTCACTTGGGAAGAATCAACTGTGCAGCTCCAGAAGTCACAGCTGCTCTCAGGTGAGCTTCCTTCCTGAGGTCTCCCCCTGAGCTGCTCCAGGGCAGCTGTCCCCATCCTGAGGACTAGAATCCCACCCCGTGAGACACACCAGGCCACTTGCTAATTCCCTGGGAGGTCTTGCACTTCCCCTGCAGGCCTCATCTCTGGAAACTCTTCCCTCACCCCGCCCTCTCTCAAAGTGCCCTCTGCCCCAACCGCGTGGCCAGTTGCTCCTCTTCTATACTGGATCCACTGAAGTCTCAATGAACTGCTCCTTTGCCCACACACCTCTCACTTCTGCTGTCACACTGAGCCCCCTCTAGTGCCCCCTGTGTGGCTGTGAATATTCCATCAGACTGAGTCGGTTGAAGTCCACTGTGGGATTCTGCCCCTTCTCCCTGAGCCTGGCTCAGCAATGGCTGCATGGCAGACACTATGTGTCCACCCATCAGTAAGGGGTCCTGATCCAGACACCAAGAGAGGGTTCTTGGATCTTGCACAAGAAAGAATTCAGGAAGAGTTCACAGAGTAACGTGAAAGCAAGTTTATTAAGAAAGTAAAGGAATGAAAGAATGGCTACTCCATAGGCAGAGCAGGGCATTTCCAAAAGCAAGAGGAGGAACATGCCCACCTTAGGTGCAATGCCTGTTTATGTACAAGAGAACAAAGCAAAAAAATCATGGGGGAGATGTGCTCCACTACAAGGGCTCATGACAAAACAGTGTTCATCTTGTGTAACTACTGTCTTCTACAAGAATCTATATTTTTACTTTAAAGCAAAATATTCTTAAACTAAGAACTAAGAGGGCTCTTGTTCTTAAGATACCGGGACATCAGGACATTTTCTGAGTCTGTTGAGTCCTGCATCTGTTTAGTAAGTATTATTAATCTGTTCCCTTAACTACAAACATCTTGTGACTAAGAATGCCTAACCCCTTGAGAATGCACCCCAGCAGGTCTCAGTCTCATTTTACCCACCCCCTATTCAAGATAGAGTCACTCTGGTTCCAACATCTCTGACAAATCAACGCCCAATCCTCAGCTGCTTCCTCACCAGTTCCCAGAGCTCAAGGAGAAGCACAGGGGATTAATCCCCTCACACCATTAGGTCTGCCCTCCACACAACCTTCCTATAGTCCAGAACAAATTAGTTTATTAAAGGACTCAGAGATCCACATCCTAGGTGGTTCCATTTACAGCCTGATAACTATAAAGTAAAACTTTAAGCCTTCCAATTGACTGATGGACCCTCCTCTTGGCCAAGGGCATTCCAAAGTTAACCAGAAAAATGAGTTCAGGCCATGATGGGAAGCTGGAGTCGAACATGGCTTATTATGCCTTCCTCCCTTTTGGAATTCAGGCACAGCTGACGAGCATGAACACTAACACAGAGACCTTAAGACTGATAGAACAGACTCTTTAAGTCTGATGAGAAACATTTACAATCCATTCTGTCTGAAATCAGTTACCTGCAGGCTTCATCTGCATAAAAGCTTGGTCTCCAAAACTCTTAACCTAGACATTCCTTTATTTTGATTCCAGGTCTTTAAATAATGACTTAACCAATGGCCAGTCAGAAAATCCTCAAATTCGCCTATGACCTGGAAGTCACTCCCCACCTTTCCAGTTGTCCCACCTTTCCAGATAGAACCAATGTACACCTTACATGTACTTATTGATGTCTCATGTTTCCCTAAAGTGTATAAAACCACACTGTAGGCTGGGCGCAGTGGCTCACACCTGTAATCTCAGCACTTTGGGAGGCCAAGGCAGATGGATCACCTGAGGTCAGGAATTCGAGATCAGCCTGGCCAAAACAGTGAAACCCCGTCTCTACTAAAAATACAAAACTTAGCTGGGCGTGGTGGGTGCCTGTAATCCCAGCTACTCAGGAGGCTGAGATAGGAGAATTGCATGAACCCAGGAGGCAGAGGTTGCAGTGAGCTGAGATGACGCCATTGTGCTCTAGCCTGGGCGACAAGAGTGAAACTCCGTCTCAAAAAGTAAAATAAAATAAAATAAGATAAAATAAAATACCACACTGCGTCCTAACTACCTTGGGCGCTTGTTCTCAGGATCTCCTGGGGCTGTGTCACAGGTCATTGGTCACCCATGTTTGGCTCAGAATGAACTCTTTAAGTACTTTACAGGGCTTGACTCTTTTCATGGACAGGACTAAACTCTTTTTTTTCTTGCCCAAATTCCTATCTAACGAACCTACAAACTATAACATCTAGTTAGGCAGATTTGTATTAATCTGGTACAATGTGACTTACTTTCCAACCTGACTCTGGTATAGCATCACATGACAGATAGCAGACCCTGAAGGAAATAAAAATATATAACCCCAAAATATACTTTTCTATATTTTGAAATGGCCCTGCAAACTGTTTTTGTGGGAAATTTGCGTCTTTCGAGAATCTCCATTCATGCAGCCAGGCCTTCCCTTTCTAGGCCTTTCCTGGATCTAGGAGAGAACCCAACATATTTTAAGGTCTGAAAGGAGACAGTCACCATTTATCCTCTCTGAGGGATGCCACCTATGAGGCTTCATCTGTATAACAAGAACCTTGGCTCCATAACCCGCTAATCTTAACTCAGGTATTCCTTTCTAGTAACTTCAAGTCTTTAGATAATAGCTTAACTCTCTCAACCAACTGTCCACTAAAGTATCCTCAAAACCCACCTATGACTTGAAAGCACTGCCCCTCTCCACCAGTAGGAGATATTCTGCCTTTTTTAAATGAACCAATGCATACCTTCCATGTATTTATTTATGACTCCACATGCAATTCCTGTCTCCCTGAAATGTATAAAGCAAACTGTAACCTCACCACCATAGGCATGCTTTCTCAGGACCTGGTGAGACTGTGTAACCCCAGGGTGCAGTCACTCATATTGGCTCAGAATTAACCTCTTTAAATGTATTTTGACATTAACCTCTTTAAATGTATTTTACTTTTTTCCTTGAGCTCAGCCACACAGAGGCATATATATCTCTTGCTACCTGATCTAGTGATTTTGGCAAGTTTTCCTCTTTGTAGCTCCTCTGTGACAGTATGAAGGCCTGTCCTGAAGAAGCCTCAGATTTATCTGTGCTTGCAAGTATCTCTATGAGTTAGGTGAATTTCTCTCCTCTTGAGGTCCCAAGATAACTGGAGGCGCCTGGGCCTGTCAGAAAGTGACATTCTTTGTTCACCACAGGTCAGGAACACTGTACAGGTACTGCATAGATAAGGTATGTGGCTAGTTTTCTAAAGGGCTTTTATTGGCCTTATATGTCAACTTAGATTCCATAAAGCAGTCTGTTTATAATCAAAAGCATGCCATTCCAGTCAAAGCCTTGGTAAAATAACTACTGTGCTATTACAAAAGAAAATAGATTTATATTGCACTTATGCAAATAACTATATTGCTATAATTTAAGAGTACTCACAAATTGTTTTCAAATTCTAGATAAATCAGGTAGACACAAAGAAATATGCTCCAAATTTTGCTCACAGGACTATAATTTATTCAATTGTTAAAAGCTGTAAATAGCTCCAAAGAAAAAGAAGTTTTCTTGACTCTAAAAACAACAGAAGGAATCAGAAACATTCAAAGCAGAAAACGTGACAAAAGATTACATGTTTTTACTGGTTTAGTCTATGCTATTAACTCTTCATAGCACGGATATTAAGCCAGCAGTCCTTATGAATATATTAGCTTTCTACAACAGCCCTAGAAGTTTTTTCTTCTGTTTCAATGGCACCATTTTTAAATTTAATTTTATTTTTTCTTTATTTTTCTTTTTTATTGGAAACAGGGTCTCACTCATGTTGCCCAGGCTTAAGTGCAATGCCATGATCTCATCTCACTGCAACTTCTGCATTCCAGGCTCAAACGGTCCTCCCACCTCAGCCTCATGACTAGCTAGGACTACGGGCATGTGCCACCACACCTGGCTAATTTTTGCATTTTTTGTAGAGACAGTGTTTCACCATGTTGCCAAGGCTGATTTGGAATTCCTAAGCTCAAGCTATCTGCCTGCCTTGGCCTCTCAAAGTGCTGAGAATACAGGCATCAGCCACCACGCCTGGCTCAGTGGCATAAATTTTAAAGCTATCAGATATCTGCATTTAACAATACCCATCAGGGTCCTGTAGCTGATTCTAAACCACCTTTTGAAAATGATTACAACAAGACAATGACTTCCTGTGGAAAACAAGTCTCAGGACAGCCACAGTTAAAGACTCAATTGACAAGGGAGTTTGGTGATTTTTGTGCTACACAACAATTTAACTTAAGAATTATAATTATTACTGCTAGTATATACTGAGACATATCAGAATTATAGAAATTTTATGTAATTTTGTAAGATACTAAAACATACTTATATGAACATAACTCAAAGAAAGTTAAATACCATTTTATATTTGACAATGCTTCATGCATAATTTTAATATATGAAATAAGCTGAATATGTCTTTTTTTGGAAATTGGAGAACCTAATATCAAAAGGGATTAATCAGGTCAAAAAAACATAATTTAGAATTTGATTTTGAAAACTTTGGCAAATATCAATTGTTTAAAACATTTGATATTATAAAATAAAATCCTAGGTCACTCACTATAAGTCATTTATCTAGCCAAAATGATAATGCAAAGATTTCAAAAAAGTAAAAACCTTTACTTAATGATAGAGGGAAGACTCAGTTTTCCAATCCACAAAACACAATAAAGATAGCACAAGCCTATCCGAATCTGTCCTGTTTCACTCCATTTTTGTTTTAGTTCATTTAAAAGGCAAAATGATTTTTATTGTCTCCCAATTTTTTTTTTTTTTGAGATGGAGTCTCACTCTGTTACCCAGGCTGGAGTGGAGTGGCACGATCTTGGCTCACTGCAACTTCCACCACCCGGGTTCAAGCAATTCTCCTGCCTCAGCCTCCTGAGTAGCTAAGATTAAAGATGCCCACCACCATGCCCAGCTGATTCTTTTGTATATTTAGTACAGACAGGGTCTCACCATGTTGACCAGGCTGGTCTTGACCTCCTGACCTCAGGTGATCCCCCTGCCTCGGCCTCCCAAAGTGCTGGGATTATAGGCATGAGCCACCACACCTGGCTGTCTCTCAATATTATACAGTAATCTTGTTCAAAAGAGAAAACCAAATTCCACCTCATTAATGCTAAAACTAATTTTAAATAAAATCTTATAAACAAACTTGTTTGATTTTAATTGGTTTGATGATATAAGATTTCCATAAACTTATAACTCATTATAATTTTATGTTAAAAATCAGATTAATGTGCAAAAAAAAAAAAACAAAAAAAAAAAACAAAAAAAACACTGTTATTCTGACATATGGGCTCAGATTCTGGCCTTGAATCAGTGTGCTTTTATTTTAATATCCAATTTATGAAAAAACTATATAATACTCTTTTATTTTTAGTCAACTTGCTGACACACAGAATTCTTTACAAGGTTAATTTTTCACAAACCTTCTACAACTTGCTTAAACCTTCAGTTCTTCCTATTTGTTTAACTTAAAACAATTATTAAACCATCTAAATTAGACAAAATTCCTTTATTTTATTTTATTTTTTTGAGATGGAGTATCGCTCTGTCACCAGGCTAGAGTGCAGTGGCCGATCTTGGGTCACTTCAATCTCCGCCTCCTGGATTCAAGTGATTCTCCTGCCTCAGCCTCCCAAGTATCTAGGATTATAGGCTCGTACCACCACACCCAGCTAATTTTTGTATTTTTAATAGAGATGGGGTTTCACCATGTTGGCCAGGATGGTCTCGATCTCCTGATCTCATGATCCACCTGCCTCAGCCTCCCGAAGTGCTGGGATTACAGGCATGAGCCACCATGCTGGATCTACTTTATTTTTAAAACCACATCCTGACGCCTTTTTACCAAGAACATATAATTTTTATTTTTTTAGTGTGAGCAATTGTAATTATATACCAAGTGAAAAGCCTAGGATAAAGCAAAGAACTGCAGATAGCCTGATGCTTTCCAGCATAGCCACGGGGCATGGCTAATTCCACACATCCCTAGGCCTTGTCTAGAATCTAATGGCTCTAAAGCAGGCCAGTGGAACAACTATCAGAAGTTATATAAGGCTAGGTGTGGTGGCTTACACCTGTAATCTCAGCACTTTGGGAGGCCGAGGCGGGTGGATAACCTGCGATCAGGAGTTCAAGATCAGCCTGGCCAACACGATGAAACCCTCTCTCTACTAACAATACAAAAATTAACGGGGTGTGGTGGTGGGTGCCTGTAATTCCAGCTACTAGGGAGGCTGAGGCAGAGGAATTACTTGAGCCCAGCCGGCAGAGGTTGCAGTGCACAGAGATCATACCATTGTACTCCAGCCTGGGCGACAAGAGCAAAACTTCATCTCAAAAAAAAAAGTCCTAAAAGCAGTTTCTGACCTTAAAGCATTTAGCAAACCTAATATGTGATCTGCCTAATTTTGACCAAATATCCAAATTTTGAAGAATGTTTTACCAGCAATTTTAAAATGTCTTTTCTTTAAAAAAGCTTATGAGTCATGTGAACTAAAAGGCATTTAAAAAATTTTTCTGGCAAAATAGTTAAGTGCTTTTTAAAAGCCAATTAATTATAGCTCTTTTATATATTTTGATAGTGAAACACACACAACACATATAGACAGATGGATATAGATCTAGTAGGGTGATAAGGCTTTCTATTTGCCTGTTTTTAAGTTTTCCTTTTTAATTTTAAACAAACAGTCTCTTGATTATGTGTTCCCTTGCCCTAAACAATTGTCACCCAGGCAGTTCCAAATTTACATTTTTAAAGGAATAATTTTTGGTGAAAAAATGGTGTCAGTGAAAGTTTAGTCAAGATGGGCAGGAAAAGCAGACATACTTACATGTGGAGATTTTTTTAAAGATGCAAATTTCTTGGCCAGGCACAGTGGCTCACGCCTGTAGTCCCAGCACTTTTGGAGGCCAAGGCGGGCATATCATGAAGTCAGGAGATCAAGACCATCCTGGCTAACACAGTGAAATCCCGTCTCTACTAAAAAAAAAAAATACAAAAAATTAGCCGGGTGTGGTGGCAGGCACCTGTAGTCCCAGCTACTCAGGAGGCTGAGGCAGGACAATGGTGTGAACCCAGGAGGTGGAGCTTGCAGTGAGCCAAGATCGCGCCACTGCACTCCAGCCTGGGTGACAGAGCGAGACTCCGTCTCAAAAAAAAGATGTAAATTTCTTAATTGGTTATTGACTTTAGGGTAAAGCATTTTCAGGAACAAAGCCAAGAAAACATGCAGTTTTTAGGGCCTAATAGGTGGGCACAGCTGGAAGGCAAAACAGATCTCCACAGGTAAAAAAATCCCATTTTTAGACCTTATCCTGGGTCCTCCCAAAAAAGGAAACACCATGGATGAGACAGTGCAATGCTTTCACTGTGCATTTTTTTGCAAAGGCATTTCCCCAAGGCTGGTGGGCAACTCAAAACCAATTAGTCCAGTCAATAATTAGCCCACCTCCCATGGGAGTCTCACCTCTCAGTGGGATTGGGAATGCTTCTGTATCTTCCAAGTGGCCAAAAGCATGCTTTTCTTATACAAACATGCAAAGAGCAGAGTATTTTACCCTCATAACTGCTGCTAGCCATCCCCAAAGGTATATTTTCCAGCTCTCAATTATATACTAAGTCTAAAAGTTTTTTCATAAGCAATTTGTGATGCCCCCAAAAGTCAAAAGGTCATGTAACACAATGCAAAATAGATCAAAGACTTAGATTTTGAGAAGGATCTACCTGCTTACAATTTCTGGGTTTCCATGAGGAAAACAGAGGTTTTTCTCCAAGTAGGCTCTGTGGTGCCTCCTCTATTTTTCTCAAAGAGTCCCAGACTCTCAGAAATTTCTCTTTTTTTTTCTTTTTTTTTTTTTGAGATGGAGTCTCACTCTGTCACCCAGGCTGGAGTGCAGTGGCATGATCTCGACTCACTGCAAGCTCCGCCTCCCAGGTTCACGCCAATCTCCCACCTCAGCCTCCCAAGTAGCTGGGACTATAGGCACCCACCACCACGCCCGGCTAATTTTTTGTATTTTTAGTAGAGATGGGTTTCACCATGTTAGCCAGGATGGTCTCTATATCCTGACCTTGTGATCCACCCGCCTCAGCCTCCCAAAGTGCTAGGATTACAGGTGTAAGCCACCATGCCCAGCCCAACTCTCAGAAATTACATAAGGTCCTTTCATACAGACATTAGGGTGGCAAGAAGAGAGATTGGAGAAATAATATAGTCAACTTAGAAGAAAAACCAAAAGAAATCCACTTGTTCTCCAAAAAACCCAAAATCCAAAAATGGAAAAAGCATATAGCCTTTTAAATATATATAGGTTGGATCTTCATTTTTAATTAAGCTGATTTTTAACCATAGAGCTCTTTTTTAAAAACATTATGTTAAATCTCTTAATACCAGACTCTATCCAGGACAAAGAGCTGAAACCTCTGGCTTTTGAACCTTTTTCTTCCTGCAACGGTATTTCCCCAGGTGAAACCAATAAGCCCTAACTATGGTTACAACATAACCATGGACACATGAGTTGCCTACAAAGCGCTGGTGAGTGATTTTTACAGTATCTAGAATCACTCCTAAGGCAGCTCAAAGAAAATTGAAGTCAGGAAACCAGACTTGGTTAATTAGGCTAATTGGCTTTGGGTTACCCACCATCCTTGGGGGAATGCCCTTGCAGTAAGTTGGCCATGGAAGGAAAAAGAATAAATAAATGGCAAAAGTCCCACAAGTATCAAACCAGAAATAACTCATTCCCTAAGCCAGGAATTGAACCCCAGCCACCACCATGGAAGACCAAAGCCTTAGATACTCAGTTACAGCATAAGGTGAGTGCCATATTTGTTTTCCCAGTAGAAATCTAGAGTAGTCATTTTTGAGCTTGCAAAAGATGTAACCTTTCAAGGGAAAAGGAACAGATACAAATATGAGAAGCCTTAAAAGGAAACAGATTTTATAATTAAGTCAATATTTCTTGCAATTTTACTGAAAGCAAACCAATACTTACAAGAAACAACTCTTTAAATATAGGGAACCAAAATTTAGATAAATATATTTTCTTTCAGTTATGGCTAATTTAATTATAAAATTGTTGATAAATTCCCTTTTATGAACCTTATCGTAACTTACACAGACCATCTATGACAAGCTTGGACTTTGTGATTTGTCCTTTATTTCCTTCTTTCCTAAATAATCAATCATTCTACTTTGGGACAAGAACATGCCATGTAAGACTCTTTCTCATATAAAATTTCTTTTCTTTATTGCCTTCCTTACCAAAAAGACATCTTCATATTCATAACTCTCTTCACATCTCTCTCCCCTACTTACTGTTTTTTTTTCTTTTTTTCTACTTTCTTTCTATTATCTTCCTAAGTCCACATTAAAAACCCCCACTTTAAATAACGTTTGAATTGGTCTAATTTTTTTTTTAATAAGCGGATATCTTCTTTGGCACATTTTATACACAGAATTACATATGAATTTTCAGTAACCCTACATTTTATTGAACTTAAGTCACATTAACTTGAAAAATACGTAGACTTATTTATTGAACTTATGATTGTTCTTTTGTTTACAAGCCAATTGGGTACTCCATACACACAATATATAACATAAGAAATGTACATACACATAAACACATCTAGGCATGTATACACACACATAAACAAAGATGTGCCGTTGTCTAACAAGGATCTCTACTAAACACAAAAGTTTTTCTCAGTGTAGCAAGAGCCCAGTTATTTTCCCCTGCAAATTCTCATCTCCTCTACCAAAGTGTTAACATGACATTAAGCAAAGAAAACACTTTAGAGAAAATGATAACTTTAGGGTAGAATACAAAATGCAAGACCAAGATTCCCCTAGGAAAGGACTCTAATCCACAATCCTAGAAGGAATGCCAATGCCCAACACCCCAGAGCATCCGGGGGTGGCTAACAGTACCAAATGCTAAAAAAAAAAAAAAACTGAGTACCCAGGTATCAGCCAATAAGGGTGCCCATCCAAAATGTTGAAAAACCCCAGAGCATCCAGAGGGTGGTTATCAGTGAACCTCAACACCTTTGCCTTCTCCCTTTCAGAACCTGAGATGGCCTACATGACCAGCAGCAAGGCAGTTTAATGATATTTAAGTCCATTTCCAGACAGGCTGCAAAACTTAACACATCTCTAAAAAACAAAGTGGGAAAATAATTGTTTTATAGTCTCATTAGTCTTCCTGTATCATAAAAAAGCTCACTTCACACAGAAGGATTTTTCCTGAATGATGAATAGTTCAAATATATCCCTTTATGGAGAAAACAACTTTAATGGTTACAGTCTATCGAGATCATTAATAATCAGTATTGTTGATTAATGAACTGAGGGTACACAGGAAAGACAAATAGAATGAGATGTGGTTAGGTTAAGCAAACTACACAAATGTTTAGGGCCAGAGTTAAAAAAAAAAAGGGGGGGGTGCTGCAGAAAGGCTGGGATGTGGGGAACACAGGAGACCAAACACATTTGGGACCACAGAATAAAGTGACCCTGGCATCCCAGGGTCAGCACAATGGGGGATCTCTCAAAATAACAAAAGAAAAAAATTCAAACAATCAAGGAAAGTGCCCTGCCTCACATAGAGTAGAGACAACTGCCCAAATGGCAAAACCAGAGACTACAAATGTAACAATGGAATAAACATGCACATGCATTTCAGCACTAAAAGCAGAAAAGTAAAACAGCCAATCTTTACAGAAGGAGGGGACAAGAGAAGAGGCAACCAGGTGGGTTACAAAAGACATGGCCAGCCAGGCAGGCTCCTGTCCAGGGCACCAGACAATGGGAGACTGCAGTCAGGCTGCCACAGCAGAGGTCTCATGGCCACTTCTCCAACTTTAAATAAACAGCATATGAAAGAACAGAGCAGCCAAAATTGAGGGAGAAAAAAGGTAGGGAATTGAATCTGGACAGAGGAGACCCACCCACCTTTCAGGTCCAAATGGTGCTGATCAGTCTTAATTTGTGGTCCAGAGAGAGGTCTCCATCATCCCTTAATTATCACCGGAAAAGATATCACAGGGTGAATCCCAAATTTGAGGTGCAGCCTCAGAGGTCACATGGGTTCTTGGCTTCACACAGGAAGGAATTCAAAAGTGAGCTGACGGAGTAAAATGAAAGCAGGCTTTATTAAGAAAGTAAAGGAATAACAAGGTGGCTACTCCATAGGCAGAGCAGCCTCAAGGGCTGATAGTCGGCTATTTTTATGGTTATTTCTTGATCATATGGTAAATAAGGGGTGGATTATTCATTAATTTTCCTGGAATTCCTAAGAAATTCCAAGGGTGGGGAATTCCCAGAACTGAGAGTTCCTCCTACTTCCAGACCATATGGGGTAGCTTCTGGGCATTGCCACGGCATTTGTAAACTGTCATGGTGCTAGTGGGAGTGTCTCTTAGCAGGCTAATGTATCATAATTAGTATATAATGAGCAGTGAGGACAGCCAGAGGTCACTTCCATTGCCATCTTGGTTTTGGCAGATTTTGGCCAGTTTCTTTACCTGTTTTATCAGCGAGGTCTTTGTGACCTGTATCTGGTGAAACCAGTCCTGCTGAACTCCTGTTTTACTGTGAGTTCTAAGATGTCAGCGTGTCAGCTCAAAGCCCCAGGCCAGGGTCTTCATGAGGCTAGGGGTGGACGACCCTAAGTAGGTCCGAGCTGAGACCTGTTCCACCCTCTACTTTTCCAAACTTTGCAAGCCTTGAAATAATGCCTAGTATCCTGGTCCGTGTGGAAATAAATAAATAAATAAATAAACAAAAGTAAAAACAAAAAGCAAAAGCTGCAAAGGAAAGTCAGAACCCCAAGCTGAGCCATTTTCTGATTCTCTCAATAGAGGGGCTCTCATTCTGTCTCTCCCTGCTTTGATTGTTCAAACTGACATATTGATGCTCACTTGAGAAGATTAAAAGAGGACAGAATGTGGGAGTCACTGGGGGAGGTATACAGGCACCTACTTCTGCAGGGGCCTCTGTGGACTCTTTGCACTCAGATGCCTGGAGCTGTGGGGCTTTCTGTCTCCAGGACCTGGACGCAGCAAGAGCTGCCAACACGTTCCAGCTGCCTCGGGACTGGGGCTGACTTTTCTTGCCATTCAACTTTCTGAAGCCCTTTTCTCACCTGTCAGAAGGGACACAGCATCCTCCTTGGCATTACTTTTGCACCACTCAAGCTGTCCAAAGACTGTGTGGCCTGGAAAGCCTGGCCCCAGCAGCCTGAGCAGAGGGGTGCTCAGGGTGGGTCAGCAGGTGGTGGCCCTGGGTGTTGGTTATTTTGATGATGCTGGGATGGTGATGGTGCTGCACAGAAACCACTCTCTTGGTTTGCTGGGGACAGGGCAAGTTGGGGAGGAAGTTATGGAACAGAGGTCAAGGTTCTGGGCCTCACACTCTAAGGCCCTCCCATGTCCCCACATCTTTCATATTTTGCTCTTAGACTTGGAACTCAGCTAACAGATAGACACAGAAGAATGGGGCTTTCATGTCACTCTCATGAGGATCATTTAGCCTGTGGGGGCCCTGAAAACTTTCATGTGTTTATTTACTTTGCATTGGATTTTCCCCCCAAGCATTTCATTTTGTGGTTACTATAAGAAATATACATCTTCATTTTTTGCATGTTTGTTTGTTTCGTTTTGTTTTTTTTTTTTGAGATGGAGTCTCGCTCTGTTGCCAGGTTCGAGTGCAGTGGTGCAATCTCGGTTCGCTGCAACCTTCACCTCCCGGGTTCAAATGATTCTCTTGCCTCAGCCTCCTGAGTAGCTGGGACTACAGGCACGCGCCACCACACCCAGATAATTTTTGTATTTTTAGTGGAGACAGGGTTTCACCATGTTGGCCAGGATGGTCTTGATCTCTTGACCTCATGATCAACCCACCTGAGCCTCGCAAAGTGCTGGTTTATTTTTAAAATATAAGAAAATTTAGATAATTAAATGAAATAACATTTTTCCAATAAGCCCCACTTCTCTCACCACTTTTATCATGTTGATATGTAGCTTTATAGGACATTTATTCCACATAAATTACCACCTTTTAAAGTATACACTAAATTACAGATGCCATGATGTAGGATTTTTTCTTTGCTTCTTAATGGGTAGAGATAAAGAAATGAAAGATTGAAATGATCAGATGGAGATGGGCTCTTCACCCCGTTAATGGAAAAAACAAACTGTAAATACTTTAAAGGGGTTTATCTTGAACCAATGTGAGTGACCATGGCCCAGGGTATAGTCTCAAGAGATCCTGAGAAAATGTGCCCAAGGCAGTTGGGTTATAGCTTGGGTTTATACATTTTAGGGTGACAGGACTTGTAGGTAACATCATAAATCAAAATATGGAAAGTGACCATTGGTTCAATCTGAAAAGGTGAGATATCTTGAAGTGGGGGGCTTACAGGGTATAGGTGGATTTAAAGATTTTTCTTGCATATTCTTCTCAAGCTCATATGGGACATTTGCCAAGATAGCTCACATTCTGGGTCATAAAACATACCTTAACACATTTAAAATAATAGAAATCATACAACATCTGCTCTCAGACCACAGTGAAATTAGACTAAAAGTAGATAATAGAAAGATAGATGGAAAATCTCAAAATTTTTTTTTTTTTTTGAGATGGAGTCTCACTCTGTCGCCCAGACTGGAGTGTGGCAGTGCGATCTTGGCTCCCTGCAAACTCTGCCTCCCAGATTCGAGCAATTGTCCTGCCTCAGCCGCCTGAGTAGCTGGGACTACAGGCACGTGCCACCATGTCCAGCTAATTCTTGTATTTTTAGTAGAGATGGGTTTCACCATGTTGGCCAGGCTGGTCTCAAACTCCTGGCCTCAAGTGATCTGCCAGCATCAGACTTCCAAAGTGCTGGGATTACAGGTATGAGCCACCATGCCCAGCGGAAAATCTCAAAATATTTGAAGATTACACAAGACAGTTCTAAATAACACAAAGAAGAAAAGAAGAAAGATTTCAAAGAATAAATCCCAAGATAAATTAGAAAACATTTTGAACTGGGTGAGATGCAGTGGTTCATACCTATAATCCCAGCACTTTGGGAGGCCAAGGCAGGCAGATTGTTTGAGGTCAGGAGTTTGAGACCAGCCTGGACAACATGGTGAAACACCGTCTCTACTAAAAATACAAAAATTATCCAGGAGTGGTGGCACACACCTGTAATCCCAGCTACTCAGGAGGCTGAGGCAGAATAATCTTTTGAACCCAGGAGATGGAGGCTGCAGTGAGCCAATACTGTACCACTGCACTCCAGCCTGGGTGACACAGTGAGGCTCCATCAGAAAAAAAAAAAAGAAAAAAGAAAAAGAAAATGTGGTGAACTGAATGAAAACAAAACACAACTTAACAAAATTTGTGAGATGCAGTGAAAGCTGACCTAGAGGAAAATTTATAGCACTAAATGCATATACCAGAAAATAAGAAAGATCTGATATTAACAATATAAGCTTCCACCTTAAAAACCTGGGAAAAGAAAACCAAATTAAATCCAAATATAAAAGAAAAAAATAGGACAGGCTCGGTGGCTCATGCCTATAATCCCAGCACTTTGGCGGGCCAAGGCAGGTGAATCGCCTGAGGTCAGGAGTTTGAGACCAGCCTGGCCAACATGACAAAACCCCATCTCTACTAAAAATACAAAAATTAGCCAAGGCATGGTGTCACATGCCTGTAATCCTAGCTACTCAGGAGGCTAAGGCAGGAGAATCACTTGAACCTGGAAGGCAGAGGTTGCAGTGTCCCAAGATCGCGCCATTGCACTCCAGCCAAGGCAACAGAGCGAGAATCCGTCACAAAAAAGAGAATAAGAAGAAGTTGAGAAGGAGAAGGAGAAGAAAATTATTAGTAGCATTCATGAGACAAGGTCTCTCTGTTGCCCAAGCTGGTCTCAAACTCCTGGACTCAAGGCATCCTCTCACCTTGGTCTCCCAAAGGCTGGAATTACAGGCATGACCCACTACACCTAAGAATTACAGGAATTACAGGCATGACCCACTACACCTAAGAAAAAAATTAGATATTAATAATAAAAATATTAATAAGTAAAGGTCTTACTAAGCAGAAATAAATGAAATTGAAAACAGAAAATAGAGAAAATCAACAAAACTAAAAGCTGGTTCTTTGAAAAAAAAAGATCAATACGTTGATAAGCCTCTAGTCAGGCTAACTAAGAAAAAAAGAGAGAAGACACTAATTATTAATAACAGAAATGAAACGGGGCTGGGTGCAGTGGCTTATGGGTGCAATCCCAGCACTTTGGGAGGCTGAGGCAGGCTGATCACCTGAGGTCAGGAATTCGAGACCAGCCTGGCCAACATGGCAAATCCCTGCTCTAGTAAATATACAAAAATTAGCCACACGTGGTGGTGTGTGCCTGTAATCCCAGCTACTCGAGAGGCTGAGACACAAGAATCGCTTGAACCTGGGAGGCAGAGGTTGCAGTGAGCCGAGATCATGCTGCTGCACTCCAGTCTGGGTGGCAGAACAAGACTCAAAAAAAAAAAAGAAAGAAAGAAAGAGAGGAAGGAAGGAAGGAAGAGAGGAAAGAAGGAAGGAAGGAAGGAAGGAAGGAAGGAAGGAAGGAAGGAAGGAAGGAAGGAAGGAAGGAAGGAAGGAAGGAAGGAGGGGACATTACATAGATCCCATGGACATCAAAAGGGTAATAGGACGGGCGCGGTGGCTCATGCCTGTAATCCCAGCACTTTGGGAGGCCAAGGTGGACAGATCATGAGGTCAGGAGTGCAAGACCAGCCTGACCAATATGGTGAAACCCCATCTCTACTAAAAATACAAAAATTAGCTGGGCGTGGTGACACACACCTGTAATCCCAGCTACTTGGGGGCTGAGGCAGGAGAATTGCTTGAACCTGGGAGGCAGAGGTTGCAGTGAGTCAAGATTGCATCATGCACCCCAACCTGAGTGACAGAGCAAGACTCCATCTCAACAAAAAAAAGAAAAAAGAAAGGATAGTAAAGGAATACTACCAATATCTCTATGCCCACTAATTTGATAACCTAGTGAAAATGGACCAATTCCTTGAAAGACACAATGTGCCACAAGTCACCCAAGAAGAAATACACAATTTGAATAGGCCTATATCTATTAAGAAAATCAGATCAATATTTAAACTTTCCAACACAGAAAGAACCAATCCCAGATGTGTTCATAGATGATATCTATCAAATATTTAAAGAAGAAATTATAAAAATTATCTACAACCTCTTCGATAGAAGTAGAGGGAATACTTCCTAACTCATTCTATGAGGCTGATATTATCTTAATGCCAAGACAAGAAAAGGAACTTACAAGAAAAAAGAACTAAAGACTAATATCTCTCATGAACATAGATGTAAAACCTTGACAAAACTTAGCAAATCAAATCCAACTATATAGAAAAAGAATTATATACCACAATCAAGTGGGATTTATCCAAGGTTTGCAAGGCTGGCTCAACATTTGAAAATCAATTAACATGACCCATCACATCAACAAATTAAAGAAGAAAAATAATATGATCATATCAATAGATGCAGAAATAGCATTTGACAAAATTCAGCACTCATTCATGATCAAAGCTCCCAGAAACTAAGAATAAGTAGCAACTTCCTTAACCTGATAAAGAATAACAAAAACAACAACAAAAATCTACAGCTAACATTGTACTTAATGACAAGAAACTAGAAACCTTCCTACTAAGATCAGGAACATGGCAAGGATGTCCCCTCTCACCATTCCTTTTCAACCACATACTGGCAGTCCTAGCTAATGCAATAAGATAAGGGGAAAGGAAATAAAAGGTACACTGATTAGGAAGAAAAAAATAAAACTTTGTTCACAGATAACATCGTCATCTAGGTAGAACATCCAAAAAATGACAAAAACACTAGTGGAATAATAAGCACTTATAACATGGCTGCAGGATACAAGGTTAATATACAAAATCCAATTACTTTCATACATGCCAGCAATGAACAAGTTGAATTTGAAACTAAAAACACAATACTGGCCAGGCATGGTGGTTCACACCTGCAATCTCAGCACTTTGGGAAGCTGAGGTAGGGGAATCACTTGAACCCAGGAGTTCAAGACCATTTGGAGCAACATGGCAAAACCCCATCTCTTCAAAAATATACAAAAATTAGATAGATCTGGTGGCATGTACTTGCAGTCCCAGCTACTCTGAGGCTGAGGTAAGAGGATCACTTGAGCCTGGGAGGGTGAGGCTGCGGAGCCATGATTGTACCACTCAGATTCAATAAAATCCCAATGAAAATCTTAACAAGTTACTTTGTCAATATTGACAAACTGATTCAATAGTTTATACTGAGAGTCAAAAGACCCAGAATAGTCAATACAATATTGATGAGAAAAATGTTGGGGGACTGACATTACCAGACTCTGAGTCTTACTATAATCCTTCAATAATCAAGACAGTGTGTTAGTGGCAAAAGAATAAACAAATAGATTAATGGAACAGAAAGCAAGCTCAGAAATAGATTCATCTATATATAGTCAACTGATCTTTCACAAAGAAGCAAAGGCAATACAACGTAGCAAAGTTGGTCTTTTTGACAAATGCTGCTGAGACAACTGGACATCCATCTGCAAAAGAGAAATGAATGTAGATATAGACCTTATTCATTTATGAGAATTAACTTAAAATGGATGACGGACCTAAATCTAAAACTCAGAAGTATAAGACTCCTAGAATATAATGTAGGGGAAAACTTAGATGACTTTGGGTTTGGTGATGACCTTTTAGATAGAACACCAAAGCTATGATCCATAAAATAATAATTAATAACTGGGTCATATTAAAATTAGAAATATCTGCTTTGTGAAAGACACTATCAAGATATTAAAAAGTCACAGACTGGGAGAAAATATTTCCAGAAGACATATCTGTTAAAGAACTGTTATTGAAAATATACAAGTGTTACAATTCAACAATAGGAAAATTAGCCCATTTAAAATTAGTCAGAAAACCTTAACAGACACCTCATCAAAGAAGATATACAGATGGCAGATAGGTATATGAAAGATGTTCCACATCATATGTCATCAAGAAAATGCAAATTTAAACAAAAATAAGATATCACCACATGTGAATTAGAATGACCCAGATCAGAACACTGACAGCACCAAATGCTGGTGAGGATGTGGAGCAACAGGAACTCTCATTCATTGCTGGTGGGGATGCAAAATTTTGCAGCCACTTTGGAAGATAGCTTGGTAGTTTCTTACAAAATTAAATATACTTGTACCATATGATCCAGGAACTGTGCTCCTTGGCATTTACCCAGAGGAACTGAAAACTTATGTTCACACAAAACTTGCATACAGATGTTTATAGCAGCTTTTGCCAAAACCTGAAAGCAACCAACATGTCCTTCAGTAGGAGAATGGATAAATAAAGTGTGGTTCATCCAGAAAATGGAGTATTTTCAGCACCAAAAGGAAGTGGGTACGAAGTCATGAAAAGACATGGGGAAAAAAAAACGCATAATACAAAGTGAAAGAACGCAATCTGAAAAGGTCTATATACTATATGAATTCAACTATATGAAATTCTGGAAAAGGCAAAACCAAAGAAACAGTAAAAAGATCAGTGGTTGCCTGTGGTTAAGGAAGAGGGAGGGATGAGTAGGTGCAGCACAGGGGATCTGGGGGAACTGAAACTACTCCGTGATACTATAATGGTGGATAAATGTCATTACACATTTGTTAAAATCAATAGAATACATAACACTAAGAGTGAACCCTAATGTAACTATGGACTCTGGGTGATAAGGGTACATTAATATAGGTGCATCAATTGTGACAATCACAGGTATTATTCTGGTGGGGATGTTGATAACGGGGAGGCTATGCATGTGTGGGCAGAAGGTACATGGGAAATCTCTGTACCTTCACTCAACTTTGCTGTGAACCTAAAACTGTTCTAAAAACTGAGGTCTATTAGAAAAAAAAAAAAAAAGCAGAAACGAAATCACTAAACAAAGTAATACATGCACTACACACTGTTAATAGTATTTCACACACATATCACTACACCTGGTAATGCATACACATAGCTGTGTTTTAAAATATTTTCCCAATCAAAATAGTAAAACCACATAAACTCACAGAGTGAGCACGCAAACACTGCTAAGCACACTTTTTTTTTTGGAGACAGAGTCTTGCTCTGTTGCCCAGGCTGGAGTGCAGTGGCACGATCTTGGCTCACTGCAACCTCCACCTCCCAGGTTCAGGCAATTCTCCTGTCTCCACCTCCCGAGTAGCTGGAATTACAGGCGTGCACCACCACGCCCGGCTAATTTTTGTAGTTTTAGTAGAGACGGGGTTTCCTGATGTTGGTCAGTCTGGTCTCAAGCTCCTGACCTCAGGTGATCCACCCGCCTTGGCCTCCCAAAATGCTGGGATTACAGGTGTGAGCCACTGCACCCGGCCCACATTTTTTATCCCACAAACACACACACACACACACACACCCCTAACTTAGCGGTGGTTTGTATATATCACTAAACACAGAGGTTCAGTATATATCACTAAAGTGTGAAGGATGTGCATCCATATAGTTAACATACTCTTTCACAAATATATTACTATTTTCTGTATCATATGAACCACCTGTATTAAACAAGTTCCAACGTATATCATTAAACCAAGTAGAACATGCACCCCACATGTTACACCCAATGTCCCACACATATATCACAATGTTGGTTACACACACTAAACTCATTAACACACATACAGAACTCTGTTAAACACAGCTTCAACACACGTCACTAAACCACATGTATACGCATAACACACTTCTACACACATTTCACACATATCACCCTACTCAATTAAAGAGGCACTTAGCTAAGATAAATACAGTTTTTCAGCATAAATCTTTAAGTAAAGTAGTATATGCACTCCACACTGCTAAGCGCAGTGTTTCCTGTGTATATCCAGTCCTCAAGATGGTATGCACCTAGTCCTGTAAGCACAGTGTTCCAACATTCCCCAAAACAAAGCAGTACCTGCACCACACACATCTCTCTTTTTAAAAAAGTAACACATTTAGTAGGTGCTACTAACTTATCCCATATTTCATATATCCCTTATATCACTATTCTCAGGCAACACATGCACCTCCCCTAAATGCAGTTTCAAAATGTCATTAAACAAGATAGTACATGCACCTCACACTGCTAGCACAATGTTTCACACGTATATCACTACATACAGGAACACATAACACTAACTTTGTGGGGTTTCTTTTTTGTTTTTGTTTTTGTTTTTGTTTTTGTTTTTTGAGACGGAGTCTCACTCTCTTTCCAGGCTGGAGTGCAGTGGTGTGATCTCGGCTCACTGCAACCTCTGACTCCCTGGTTCAAGCAATTCTCCTGCCTCAGCCTCCCGAGTAACTGGGATTACAGGTACATGCCACCACACCTGGCTAATTTTTGTATTTTTAGTAGAGATGGGGTTTCACTACATTGGCCAGACTGGTCTTAAACTCCTGACCTCGTGATCCACCCGCCTTGGCCTCCCAAAGTGTTGGGATTACAGGCGTGAGCCACGGCGCCCAGCCAACATTATCTTTGTTAAACACAAAGTCCTAAGTGCCTCACACAGTGTAAATTCAACTGTTTCTCATATGTATCATTATACTCAGTAACATCGGGCTCTGTAAACAGTGTTTCAATATATGTCAGGGATAACAGCACGTGTACTGCACACTGCTAAACAGGATGCTTCAAACATACATAATAATACACTTACCCACCACTCTTAAATATATTATGGCATATTATTTAACAAAGTAATATACACACGTGTTAACCCAATGTTTTTGTTTGTTTTGTGTATATTCAGGGGGTACAAATGCAGTTTTGCTATGTTGCTACAGTGCATTGTGGTGAAGTCAGCCTATCCATCACTGGAGTAATACACATTGCACCCAGCAAGTAACTTCCCATCATCCACCCCACTCTCACTCCCACTTGAAGTCTCCTGTCCATCATTCCACACTTGGCTTAAATGTAGTGTTTCTAACACATATCTCAATACAGGGTAGCATGCTAACCTAACACTATTAAACACGCTATTTCACATATATCATTAAAAAGGTCAGGGTCAGACTGAGGCACAAGGTACAGGTCACGGTCAGGACAGGTTCAGGGTCATGGTGAGGTTGTCTCAGGGTAAGGATCAGGGTTAGGACAGTATTCAGCATGATTCAAGGTCATGGGATCTTCATGATGAAAATAAATGAAAGAATTCATGTCAGGGTTCATATTAAGATGAGGGTCAAGGTCAGAGTCAGGGTCAAAGTTATGAAGAAGGTTATATTCAATATCAGGGTGATTGCAGGGCAGGGGGTAGTCAAGGTCTAGCTCTAAGTGAATGTGTGGGCACACGGTAGAAGAGGCTCAGGGTGAGGGACACAGAACATTCAGGATAATGGTGAGGGTCAGGCTCAGTGTCATGGTGAGGGCCAGGATAAAGTCCAGCTCTAGTTAAGTGGCCGTGTAAGAGCTGGGGCCAGGAGGAGGGTCAGTGTCAGGCTAAGGCCATGGGAAATGTCAGATGCCCTGTCATAGTGAAGGTCAGGGTGTCTATTCATTTCCTAGGGTTGAGTAACAAATTGACACAAACAGAATGAATTAAGACAACGGAAATTATTGTCTCGTGGTTGTGCTGATCAGAAGTCTAAAATCCAGGTGCGGGCAGGACCACACCCTCCGAAAGCTCCAGGGGAGGATCCTTCCTTACCTCTGAGGCTTTTGCAGGCTCCTAGAGTGCCTTTTCTTGTGAGCACCACTCCAATGTCTGCCTCTGTCTCCACATGGCCACCTTCCTGTGCATCTCCTCGAAGTCAGTCTCCTCCTTCCCTGTGTTTCAACATATATTCCTAAACAAATGTACACATTCAATCCACTATGAAGCAGTGTTCCACACTCCCATTTCAAGGTTCCTTATTATTTCTGCAAAGACTCAATCACCAAATCACATTCATAGACATCAAGAGTTAAGACATGGACGTACCTTGTTGGGGTCACTATTCAACCCAGTGCAGAGTCAAGGTCAGATACAGTCGAGTCGAGTTAAGGTCAGGTTTCATGGCCAGCCTTAGGGTAGTGTCAAGGTAAAGATGAGGGGTTAGGTCAAGGTCAAGGGCAGGGTGAACTGCAGGTTCAGATTAACAGATGAAGGGGAGGGTGATGGTCATGACCAATGTCATGATGAGGGACACAGAGAGATCCAGGTCAGCATAAAGGTGGGTGCCAAGTTTAGAGTTAGGGTCTGAGTGAGGATAGTATTAGAGTCAGGGTCAATATGAGGGTTAGGTGCTAGCTCACAGGGTGGTTAAGGTCAGAGCAATGCCACAGTAAGGAGCAGTGTGAGGTGGGTCATCTGAGGATCTGTGTCATGATCAGACTCAGTGTTAGGCATATTCAGGTCATGGCCAGCATCAGGGTGAAAAGGCCTTTCAAGGATCAGTATCCAAGTCAATGTCAGGTTCAGACTCTCACAGTGAGGGTCAGAGTCAGGGTCATGTGAAAAGGAGATGGAAAGTCAATAAGGTTTATTGCCGTGGTCAACAGTAGAGTGAGGTTCAGGGTTAGGATCTGTGGTGGTCAGGAATACAATGAAGTTAAGGGTTATGGTCAGGGCCAAGATGATAGTGAAGATCAGGGTCAGAATGAGGCTACAGGTCAGGCTTGGGTGAGGGTAAGTTCAGATATTATTATGGGGACATTACCTTGGATTATCCAGGTGGGCCGAGTCTAATCACACAAGTCCTTAAAGGCAGGGGACCTCTCCTGGCTATAGTTATAAAGGGAGATGTGACTAGGAAAGGAAGGCCACAGAAATGCAGCATCACTGGCTTTGAGGATGGAGGGAAAGACCATAAGCCAAGGAATGCAGCAGTCTCTAGAAAGTTAAAAGGTAAAGAAATAGATTCTCCTTTAGAGCCTTCAGCAAGGAATTTCAGGCCAGTGAGGTCTGTACCAGACTTACAAAAGCTACAGAAGTATAATGTAACATTAAAAATTTGCGTCCACTTAAGTCACTAGGGATTACAGATGTGCGATTAGTTTCTTTGTTTTCAAGGTTCATCCACGTTGTAACGTGTGTGAGTACTTAATTTTATTTGATGGTGAATTTCATCATATGTATAAACCATATTTTGTTCATCCATTCATGCACTGGTGGACATTTGTGTTATTTCTGCCTTTTGGCTATTGTCAATATTATGAATATTTGTGTACAAATATTTGTTTGAGTACCTGTTTTCAATTGTTTTGACAATATACCTGGAAATGAAATTACTGAGTCTTTTTTTTTTTTTTTAAATACACATTGAGTAGTTGTAAAGTGATATCTCCTTGTGGTTTGGGTTCACATTATCCTCATGATGAATAATATTAAGCACCTTTTCACATGCCTATATATCTTCTTCAGAGAAATGTCTATTCATGTCCTTTGTCATTTTAAAAATTAGGTCATTGGGTTTTAAAAGTTAGGTTGTTAAGAGTTCTTTATATATTCTGGCTATGAGACCTTTATCAGATATATTATTTAAAAACATTTTCTCTCATTCTGTACATTGTCTTTTCACTTTCTTGATGATGTTCTTGGTTACACAAAAGTGTTTCGTTGTCATTAAATCCATTTGACCTATCATTTCTTTTGTTCCTCCTGCTTTGGTGGCATAGCTAAGAATCCATTGCCAAATCCAAAGTCAGAAAGACATAACTGTATGTTTTCTTCTAAGGGTTTTATAGTTTTAGATTTTTTATTTAGGTTGTTGATCCATTTTGAGTTACTTTTTTGTAAATGGTGGGAAGTAGGGATCCAACTCCATTCCTTTTCATGTGGATATCTGGTTGTCCAGTATCATTTGTTGAAGAGACTGTGTTTTCTATGTTGAACAATCTTGGTTCCCTTGTTGAAAATCAATTACTCATAAATATATGGGTTTATTTCTGGATTCTCAATCCTGTTCTATTGGTCTATATGTCTAGCTTTATGTGAGTACGACACTGTTTTGATTAGTATAGCTTTGTAATACATTTTTTGTTATTATTTTAATTGACAAAAAATTGCAAATAACACATTGCAAGAATAGATACAAATATAATAAATATGTACATGTTGTTTTGAAAAATGTATACGTTGTAGAATGGCTTAATCCATCTGAAATAAGTTTTAAAATCAGGAAGTGTGAGTCGTACCAAGTTTGTGCTTCTTTTTCGATTGTCTGGACTTTTTGGGATCCTTGCAGCTCCTTCTGAATTGCAGAACTGACTTTTCCACTTCTGGAAAACCAGCCATTTGAATTTTAACAGGGATTGCATAGAATCTGTAGATCATTTCGTATATTAATATCCCAACAACATTCAGTTCTCCAAAATATGAACATAGGATGTTTTTCCATTTATTTGGTTCCAATTTATTTAATTTATTTCAGCAATATTTTGGTGTTTTCATTGTGCAAACTTTCCACTTCCTTGGTTAAATTTATTCCAATTTTTTTCTTGTTTTTCTTTTTCTTTTTTTGAGACAGAGTCTCACTCTGTTGCCCAGGCTGGAGTGCAGTGGTGCTATCTTGGCTCACTGCAACCTTGGCCTCCCAGGTTCAAGTGATTCTTATGCTTCAGTCTCCCGAGTAGCTGGGATTACAGGTGTGCACCACCATGCCCGGCTAATTTTTTGTATTTTTAGTAGAGACAGGGTTTCACCACGTTGGCCAGACTGGTCTCAAACTCCCAACCACAGGTGATCTGCTCACCTCAGCCTCCCAAAGTGCAGGAATTACACACACAAGCCACCACACCCAGTCCTCAATTTTATTCTTTTAGGTGCTATTATAAATAAATTATTCTCTTAATCTTCTTTCTAGGTTGTATAGAAGTATAAATGACTTTTGTATGTTGATCTTGTATCTTACAACTTTCTGAATTTGTTTATTAGTGCTAACAGGTTTCTTTGTGGATTTTTAGGATTTTCTATTTATAAAATAATGTTATTGGTGAATGGAGATAGTTTTACTCTATTTATTTGTTATTTATTTCTTTTTCTTCTCCAACTGCCCTGACTAGAACTTCTAGTATTACATCTAATAGAAATGGAAAAAGCAGGCATCCTTGTCTTGTTCCCAGTTTCTGAGGGAAAGTTCTTAGTATTTCATCACTAAGTATGCTATTAGCTTTGGGTTTTTCATAACTCCTATGTCCAGCTGAAGAAGTTTCCTTCTAGTTTGTTGCATATTTTGTTTTGTTTCTCATAAAAGGGTGCTAGATTTTGTTAAATTCTTTCTCTGCATCAATCGAACTGATCATGTGGTTTTTCTCCTTCATTCCATTAATATGGTTTAAACACTGATTGATTTTCATATTTGAACCATCCTTGCATTTCTGTGATAAAATCCCATTTGGTTGGGCATGTAGTCCTCTTAATATGTTGCTACACTGAGATTGTTAGTATTTTATTGAGGGCCTTTGCATCTATATTTACAAGGGATATTAATCTGTAGTTTTTCTCTTTTTTTTTGGCTGCAATGTAATGGTGTGATCTTGGCTCACTGCAACCTCCACCTCCTGGGTTTAAGTGATTCTCCTGCCTCAGCCTCCCGAGTAGCTGGGATAACAGGAGCCCACCACCACGCCCGGCTAATTTTTTTGTATTTTTAGTAGACACGGGGTTTCGTCATGTTGGCCAGGCTGGTCATGAACTCCTGACCTCGGATGATCCACTCACCTCAGCCTCCCAAAGTGTTGGGATTACAGGCATGAGCCACCACGCCTGGCCAGTTTTTCTTTTTCAAAGGAATTTTATTATGTATATTTAAGGTATATAACATGACGTTATGGGACACATATAGATAATAAAAAGGTAACTATAATGAAGCAAATTAACACATCCATGATATCACAGTTACCCATTTGTGTGTGTGTTTGTAACAAGAGCAGCTAAAATCTCACTTAGCATGAATACCAAATACAATACAACTTTATTACCTGTAGTCCTCATGTTGTACGTTAGATTTTTAGACTTGTTCATCCTACATATCTGCTACTTTGTATCTTCTCATATCTCCCCATTTCCTCCCTGCCTCCTCCTGGTAAGCACTGTTTTGTTCTCTAGCTCTGTATATTTGATTTTTTAAAAAAAATATTTTATAGCCGGGCGCGGTGGCTCAAACCTGTAATCCCAGCACTTTGGGAGGCCGAAATGGGTGGATCACAAGGTCTGGAGATCGAGACCATCCTGACTAACATGGTGAAACCCCGTCTCTACTAAAAAATACAAAAAACTAGCCAGGCGAGGTGGCGGGCGCCTGTAGTCCCAGCTACTCGGGAGGCTGAGGCAGGAGAATGGTTCATTCTCCTGGGAGGCGGAGGTTGCAGTGAGCTGAGATCCGGCCACTGCACTCCAGCCTGGGCCACAGAGCGACACTCCATCTCAAAAAAAAAAAAAAAAAAAAAATATATATATATATATATATATATATATAATATATATATATATAAAATATAAGATCATGCAATATATTTTTTCCTGTGTCTGACTTATTTCACTTAGCGTAATGTCCTCCAGGCTCATGCATGTTGTGGCATATGGCAAGTTCTCATTCTTTTTTAAAGCTGAATAATAGTTTAGCTTTAAACATACTGCAGTTTCTTTATCCATTCATTCATTGACAGACACTTAAGTTGTTTCCGTATCTTGGCTATTGTGAATAATGGTGCAATGAATATGAGAGTGAAGATATTTTTACAAGGGTATATTTCTCTTGGGTAGATGCCCAGGAGAGGGATTGCTGGGTCATATTGTAGCTCTATTTTTAATTTATTTGGAAACCTCCATACTGTTTCCATAAAGGCTGTATCAATCTACATGCTTGCAACAGTGTACAAGAGTTCTTTTTTCTCCACACACCCTCACTAACACTTGTTATCTTTTGATTTTCTTATAATAGCCATCCTAATGGATATAAGGTGGTATCTCACAGTGGTTTTTATTTGCATTTCTCCGATGATTAATGATGTTGATCACCTGTTTATATACCTGTTGGCCACTTTTACGTCTTCTTCAGAGAAATGTCTATTCAGGTCTTTTGTCCATTTTTAATTGGATTATTTGCTTTTCTACTGTTGAGTTGTATGAGTTGCCTGAATATTAACCCCTCATTAAATGCATGGTTTGCAAATACTTTTTCCCAATTCACTGCCACTTTGTTGTGTCCTTTGTTGTGCAGTAGCTTTTCATTTGATGTAGTTCCACTTATTTATTTTAGCTTTTATGAGCTGAGCTTTTGTGTGATATCCAAAAAAATCATTGTCAAGGCCAATCTCCAGGAGCTTTCAGCATGTAATGGGGTTTTATAGCTTCTGATCTTACATTTAGGTCTTTATCCATTTGAGTTGAATTTTGTGTGTAATGTAAGACATACGTCCAATTTCATTCTTTCACATGTGGAAATCCATTTTTCCATGCACCATTTATTGAAGAGACTATCCTTTCTCCATTGTGTCCTCTCGGTGCTCATCAAAAATTAGTTGACCGCATATGATTGATTTATTTCTGGGCTCTCAATTCTGTTCCACTGATCTGTATGTCTGTTTTAATGCCAGTAATATGCAGTTTTGTTTTTTGTTTTGTTTTTGTTTTTTTTGAGATGGAGTCTTGCTCTGTTGCCCAGGCTAGAGTGCAGCAGTGCAATCCCGGCTCACTGCAGTCTCTGCCTCCTGGGTTCACGCAATTCTCCTGCCTCAGCCTCCTGAGTAGCTGGGACTACAGACGCACACCACCATGCCCGGCTAATTTTTTGTATTTTAGTAGAGACAGGGTTTCACCATGTTGCCCAAGCTGGTCTCGAACTCCTGAGCTCAGGCAATCTGCCCTCCTTGGCCTCCCAAAGTGCTAGGATTACAGGCCTGAGCCACTGCACCTGGCCTGCAGTTTTTATTACTATAGCTTTGTAATGTAATTCTAAATCAGGAAATGCGATGCCTCCAATTTTGTTTTTCTTTCTCAGAATTGTTTTGGCTAGTTGAGGTCTTTTATGTTTACCTATGAATTCAAAGTTGTTTTTTTTTTTCTGTAAAGAATGCCATTGAGATTTTGATAGGCATCGCATTGAATTTGTATATTGCTTTTGGTAGAATGGTAGTAATATTGTTAAAATTAACCATATTAATCCTTCTTTGTGTTTTATCTGTGTTGGGGATCCTTTGAGGTTCACGGATGTTGATGCTCCTATCTCTCCCAAGGCTTGAGAAGTTTTCAGGAATTATTTCATTAAATAACCTTTCTGTTCCTTTCTCAGTCTTGTTTCTTTCTTTAAAATCCACAATGCTCTCTTTAAAATCCTAACGGTGTCCCACAAGCCCTATAGGCTGTCTTCACTTTTATTCATTTTTTTCCCCCTTTTTCTGAGTCATTTCAAAAAACCTGTCCTCAAGTTCAGAGATTCCCTCTTCTGCTTGATCTAATCTGCTATTTAAGTTCTGTAATAAATATTTTAGCTTCTTCGGCTCTAGGATTTCTGATTCTTTTTAATGTTACCTATCTCTTTGTTGAATTTATCATTTAACTCATAAAATGTTTTTCTAATTTCATTGACTTGTCTATTTGTATTGTCTTGCATCTCTTGGAGTTTCTTTTCTTTTTTTTGTATGGACAGAATCTCACTATGTTGCCCAGGCATGTCTTGAACTCCTGGCCTCAAGTGATCCTCCTACCTCAGCCTTCCAAAGTGCTGGGATTACAGGTGTAAGTCACCACACCCAGCCTAAAGTTTCCTTAAGATCATTATTTTGAATTCCTTTTCAGGCAATTTGTAAATTTCTATTCTTTGGGGTCAATTACTAAAGAACTATTGTGTTCCTTTGGTGGTGTCCTGTTTCTTTGCTTTTTCATGTTCTTGTGTCCCTGTGTTAATGTGTGTGCATCTGGTGGTGCAGTTACCTCTTCTAAACCTTTCAGATTGGCTTTCGTAGGGGAAGACTTTCTCCTATATATGGGCCTGAGGGTGTTGGTTAAGCAGGGTGCAGTGGCTCTGTTTCTGTGTCAGTGCATTGGTGTAGACTGCATGCAGTTTCATCAGTTGTGACAAATGTCAGCAACGACTGTGGTGCCTGGGTGGTCTAGGTTGCAGAAGTTTGTGGAAGTGACAATGGCTATGTAGGTTATTAGGGCAAGGGCTTTTGGGATCCATCTATTCCTATCTTACCCACAGTGGAGAGTCTTCACTAAAGGGATCTCTCTTGGTGTAGAGTCTGACACAACCCACTGGCAGCCACAATGGCACTGGGATTCAGGGCATAGGTCCATAGGTGTTCAGAGCAGTTGTGAAGCTGGGTTCCTGGGCTCAGGATTTGAGGCACTCGTTCAATTTCCAAGGCACAAGTAGATGTAGTTCTCTTGCTAAGATAGGGTCTTTTGCTGAGGCACACTCCAGCAGTTCAGGCCAAGGGGGCTGGGATGTAGCTATAGTTCTGACCCTGAGGGCAGGGTGAAGCCCTGACACAGCTATGGAGTAAAGAGGTGCTCTGGAGGCTCAGGTCCTGGGGAGCAGGACACAGCTGCAATTTGGGACACAGAACCAAGAGGGTACAAAAACAGCTTAGGCTCTGGGAGATGACGTACCAAACAGTGGTCACTTTGGACCCTGGGATGGTGGGACATGGCAGTAGCCAAGGCTCTGTGAGTCTAGGGGCAGCAACAGCAAGGACTTGGACATGGCAAGATGCCCCTGTGCTTGGGACCTGGGGGGAATAGAGCAGCATAGCAATGACTCCACTCTCCAGAGAGGTAGAGCACCTCAGCAGCTCAGACTTTGAGGGGCTATTCCAGTTCCGGATAGGTGGGGCACTGTGGATGTTTAGTCTGGAGGTTGACATGACCCAGCTCAGGCAAAATCCTGATTCCCTGGGGTATAAGGTGCAGCTAAGAACCCAGAAAGCATGGCTACATGGGTCAGTGGAGGCTCAGATCCCTAGGACATGGTTCTATATCAGCTGTGGCACTGGTAGGTGCAACTGCTCCAATGTGCCAGAGGCTCAGAGCCCCGGGGCAAAGTGCTGCCTCACCTGTGGTGGCTCTGGAGTGCCAAAGACATAAGGCCCCTGGGGAGCAGGGCATGCCTCTGCCGTGGCACCAGGATTGTGTCTGCTATGGTTTGTAGGATGCCTGAGGTCCCTGGGAGGTAGGGAGTTACTTCAGCTCAGCCATAAGTGGAGGGTTCGCCAGTGTCTCACATGGGGGTGATGGAGCTTGGCCCTAGGGGACAGAGCTTGGAACAGCCTGTTTTGGGGATGATGTGTTACTGGGTAAGATGGTTTTAGTATTGGCAAAGCCACAGGGATGAAGGGGTACATAGCTGCACGCTCCCAGAGCACAACGCACTCTAGCAGTGGCTCTGGTTCCAAGATGGTGCAGTACAGTAGCAGCACAGACCATGGGGGAGGGCACAGTATCAGCTCTTTCTCTTGGATAGCTCAGCATGTGAACTCTGGGGAGCTCCCTCAGTTGGGCTCAGAGCTTGTGAGGACTGTGGGAGCCTCTGGTAATGAAGATTGCATGTGTCCATGGTGGTGATGGGGGTTGCCGGGGTCCCCCTGCTCACCTTTTCCCTGCAGGAAGAGGTCTCTCCTGGTTCCAAGCTGATCCTGAGTGGATAGAGTGGCAAAGATGAGGTGTATCCTTTCCTTCCCTGTGCAGCCATCCCGGGTTTCCATACTCTACAGAATTTCTGCTGCTTCTTTATTGTTCTCCAGAGCTCTCCTTTAGTTATTTTGATTGAAATATAGTTGCTTCTTCACTGTATTTTGATTTTTTGTTGGAGTTGAAGATGAACCTAGGAGCTTCCAGTCAGTCAGCCATCTTGTAACATCCAAGAATTACTTTCTATTTTTCTTTTTGTATGATATCTTTGCCTGCCTTTGGTATCAGGGTAATACCGGCCTCATACAATGAACTAGGAAGTGTCCCTTCATATTTTATTTTTTAAAGGAGATTGAGAATAACTGGTGTTAATTCTCCTTTTTACTTTCTTTTTTTTGTTTGTTTTTAGACAGGGTCTCACTCTGTCACTCTGTTACCCAGGCTGGAGTGCAGTGGTGCAATCATGGCTCACTGCAACCTCAAACCCTTCACCTCAAGCAATCCTCCCACCTTAGCCCTCCCAAGTAGCTGGGACTACAGGCATGTGCCACTATGTCTGGCTAATTTTTTTTTTTTAATTTTTTTGTGGGACAGGTGCGGTGACTCATGCCTGTAATCCCAGCACTTTGGGAGGCCAAGGCGGGTGGATCACGAGGTCAAGAGATCAAGACCATCCTCGCCAACATGGTGAAACCCCATCTCTACTAAAAATACAAAAAAAATAGCTGGCATGGTGACACGCACCTGTAGTCCCAGCTACTCGGGAGGCTGAGGCAGGAGAACTGCTTGGACCCAGGAGGTGGAGGTCCCAGGAGGTGGAGGTTGCAGTGAGCCAAGGTCACGCCACTGCACTCCAGACTGGGGACAGAGCAAGACTCTGTCTCAAAAAAAAAAAAAAAAAAAAAAAACTGTTGACACAGGGTCTCGCTATGTTGCCCAGGCTGGTCTCAAACTCCTGGGCTCAAGTAATCCTCCTGCCTCAGTTTCTCAAAGTCCTGGGATTACAGGGTGTTAATTCTTCTTAGATGTTTGGTAGACTTTACCAGTGAAGCCACCTGGTCCTCAATTTTTCTTCGTTAAGACTTCTTGTTAATAGGATCTCTTAAGTGCATTTGTAAATTCCCAGCAATTTAAGCCTAATATTGTGTCACTAAAGCAAATGATAATGTGCTGTAAAGTTGTGGTGAGTGATTTTCATTTAAAAGATCATTTTAGAAATTAAAAAAAAAATTTTTATTGTACAACTTCGCCTCAATAAAGCAAGTTTGGTACACCCCAGATATGTGTTAGCCAGTAAGGACTCCAGGCAAAACAATAAAAACTCTTACACTCCCCCAACCAAAACAAAGGCAACCCATTTTAAAAATGGGCAACTGATTTGAATAGATATTTCTACAAAGAAGATAGAGAAATGGCCAAAAAGCACATGAAAAGATGCTTAACATCATTAATCTTTATAGAAATACAAGCCAAAGTCAATAAGATACCATTTCATAGCCACTAGCATGGTTAAAATATTTTTAAAAGTGGAAAATTATAAGTATCGGCAAGGATGCCCTCTAACATGGCTGTAGGTAATATAAAATGGTGCAACTTCTGTGGAAAAGAGTTTTCTGGTTCCTCAGAAAGTTAAACATAAAATTGTAAACATAATCCAGTCATTCCCCTCCTACGTATATACCCCCAAGTGAAAACATGCGTTCACAGGAAGGGGAACATCACACACCGGGGCCTGTTGGGAGTGGGAGAAGGGGGGAGGGATAGCATTAGGAGCTATACCTAATGTAAATAACGACTTAATGGGTACAGCACACCAACATGGCACATGTATACATATGTGACAAACCTGCACGTTGTGCACACATACCCTAGAACATAAAGTATAATAATAATAATAATAATAATAATAATAATAAAAGAAAACGTGTTCAAACAAAACTTTTACACAAATGTTCAGGGCAGCATTATTCATAATAGACAAAATGTGGCAACAACACAAAGGTCCATCAACTGATTAATGGATAAACAAAATGGTAATCCACCCAATGGAATATCATACAGCCATTAAAAAGAAATGTAAATTAATATAGCCATTAAGGAAAAACAGTATGGACATTGCTAAGAAAACTAAAAAATAAAACTACTATGTGATCCTGCAATCTCACTGCTGAGTACATACCCAAAGGAACTGAAATCTGTGTGTCAAAGAGACATCTGCACTGCCATGTTCAATGCAGCATTATTCATAATAGCCAAGATATGGAATCAACCTGTGTCCATCAACATGTGAAAAGATAAGGAAAGTGTGGTATATATACACAATGGAATACTATTCAGTCTTTAAAAAAAAGGAAATCCTGTCATTTGCACATGTATGAACCCGGTGGACACTATGTTAAGTGAAATAAGCCAGACACATAAACACAGATACTGCTGATCTCATATGTGGAGTCTAAAAAAGTTAAATTCATAGAAGCAGAGAGTAGAATGATGGTTATCAGGGGCTGGGGTGAGAGATGGGTAGGACTGGCCAAATTTCAGTTAGATGGAGAAATAAGTTCAGGAGATCTATTTATTGTACAACATGGTGACTATAGTTAATAACAATGTATTGGGTGGGCACACTGACTCATGCCTGTAATTCCAACACTTTAGGAGGCTGAGGCAGCAGGATCGCTTGAGGCCAGGAGTTTGAGACCAGCCTGGGCAACATGGTGAAACCCTGTCTCTAAAAAAATTAAAAAAAAAAAAAAAAATAGTCAAATGTGTTGGTAAGCACCTGTGGTTCCAGCTACTTGGAAGACTAAGGCAGAGGGTCTCTTGAGCCCAGGAGGTTGAGGACACAGTGAGCCGTGACTGCATCATTGCACTCCAGCCTGGGCAACACAGTGAGACCCTTTCTCAAACAAACAAAATGTATCATATACTTGGAAATTGCTAAGAGTAGATTTTAAGTGTTTTCAACCACAAAAAAGTTATGTGAGGTAATGCATGTTTTAATTAGCTTGATTTAGTCATTCCACAATGTACACATATTTCAAAACATGTTGTATACCATAAATATATATAATTTTTGTCAATTAAAAGATAAGTTAAAAAAAAGAAAGTGGGACTTTTGGCAGTGAGTAGGTAATGAGGGCAGATCCCTCATGAATAGGGTGAACACCTTTAAAGAGACCCCAAAGGGATAACTAGCCCCTTCCACTATGTGAGTGAGAACACACTAGAAGGTGCCATCTATGAGGAATGGACCCTCATCAGACATTGTATCTGCCAGTGCCTTGATCTTGGACTTCTTAGCCTCGAGAACTTTGAGAAATAAATTTCTATTCTTTTTTTTTTTTTCTCCTTTTTTGAGACGGAGTCTCGCACTGTCGCCCAGGCTGGTGTGCAGTTGTGCAATCGCAGCTCACTGCAACCTCCGTCTCCTGGGTTCAAGCAATTCTCCTGCCTCAGCCTCCCAAGTAACTAGGATTACAGGTGCCCCGCCACCACGCCTGGCTAACTTTTTTGTGTTTTTAGTAGAGACAGGGCTTCACTATGTTGGCCAGGCTGCTCTTGAACTCCTGACCTCGTGATCCACCCACCTTGGCCTCCCAAAGTGCTGGGATTACAGGCATGAGCCACTGTGCTCAGCCTAAATTTCTATTCTTTTTAAGCTATGCAGTTATGGGTTGTTAGTTGATGGGTTGTTATAGTAACCCAAATAGACGAAGAAAACCAACTAAGGCCTAAGGCCTAACATAGGGCTGGCACATAGTAAACTTCAATATTTGTTTGTTGAATGAATGAGTGCACATTCCTTGAATAATTTGCATTTGACTCTATTTTCCACTCCTACTTTTTACGTGTATAAAAACCATTTGTATACCTTTGAGAACCTAGATCCATGGTTCTCAAAGTGTGATCAGGAAAAAGAGATAAAGTGAGATTCACCAAAGTTGAAAACCTCTGTGCTTTACCACTTATTGGGTTTGTGGCTTTTTGCAAGTTATGTAACATGTCTGTGATGCAATTATCTCATATGTAATCATAATATACTTCACACAATTGTCATAGAGATTTTCTGAGATAAGTGATAATAATAATTGCTAACACTTCCTGGGCACTTACTATGTATCTGCTGTGTTCTAACTCATCAGGTGAGGCACTATTTTCATTTCATAAAAAGGGATTAACATTGCCTGCACATATAAATATCATATTATTATTATTATTAACATTATTGTAGTCAATGATGAAAGAAGAGGCTGACAAGGCCTTTTCTTCCCACCCTGAGTGCACAGATCTCCTAGATGGATGTTTTGTGGGCGACCACTGTGTGACAGCCTGTTACTCCGTGCAACTGCATCCAGTCCAGTGCTTCTCACAGGTGAGCATGCATCAGAGTCAGTTGAAGAGCTTCTCAAAACAGATTACCAGGTCTTGTCCACCAGGTTTCTGATTCAATTGGTCTAGTACGGAGTCCAAGAATTTGCATTTCTGACAATTTCTCAGATGCTGCTGATGCTACCAGCCCCTAACCAAACATTTTAAAAATAATTATTTTATTGAAATATAATTCATATACCATAAAATAATTATTTAAAGTGTACCATTCAGTGATTTGTTACAATATTCACAGTTGTACAACCATCATCATTCTAGAACAAAGTACACATTTTTCTTAATTTTTCAATCTGTTTTAAAAATAGGTATACAAAACTACATTAAAAAGTAGAGATAGGAGGGGGGCGGAGCAAGATGGCTGAATAGGAACAGCTCCAGTCTCCAACTCCCAGCGCCAGGGACACAGAAGACAGGTGATTTCTGCATTTTCAACTGAGGTACTGGGATCATCTCACTAGGGAGTGCCAGACAATCAGTGCTGGTGAGCTGCTGCAGCCCGACCAGTGAGAGCTGAAGCAGGGCGAGGCATCGCCTCACCTGGGAAGCGCAAGGGGGAAGGGAATCCCTTTTCCTAGCCAGGGGAACTGAGACACACAACACCTGGAAAATCGGGTAACTCCCACCCCAATACTGCGCTTTACCAAGGGTCTTAGCAATCGGGCACAACAGGAGATTATATCCCACACCTGGCCAGGAGGGTCCCACACCCATGGACCTCCCTCATTGCTAGCACAGCAGTCTGTGACCTAACCGCGAGGCAGCAGCAAGGCTGGGGGAGGGGCACCCGCCATTGCTGAGGCTTAAGTAGATAAACAAAGCGCCTGGGAAGCTCGAACTGGGTGGAGCTCACAGCAGCTCAATGAGGCCTGCCTGTCTCTGTAGACGCCACCTCTGGGGACAGGGCACAGCTAAACAACAACAACAACAACAACAAGGCAGCAAAAACCTCTGCAGATGCAAACAACTCTGTCTGACAGCTTTGAAGAGAGCAGTGGATCTCCCAACACGGAGGTTGAGATCTGAGAACAGACAGACTGCCTGCTCAAGTGGGTCCCTGACCCCTGAGTAGCCTAACTGGGAGACATCCCCCACTCGGGGCAGACCGACACCCCATACCTCACACGGTGGAGTAAACCCCTGAGAGGAAGCTTCCAAAGCAAGAATCAGACAGGTACACTCGCTGTTCAGCAATATTCTATCTTCTGCAGCCTCTGCTGCTGATACCCAGGCAAACAGGGTCTGGAGTGGACCTCAAGCAATCTCCAACAGACCTACAGCTGAGGGTCCTGACTGTTACAAGGAAAACTAACAAACAGGAAGGACACCCACACCAAAACCCCATCAGTACGTCACCATCATCAAAGACCAGAGGCAGATAAAACCACAAAGATGGGGAAAAAGCAGGGCAGAACAGCTGGAAATTCAAAAAATAAGAGCGCATCTCCCCCTGCAAAGGAATGCAGCTCATTGCCAGCAATGGATCAAAGCTGGACGGAGAATGACTTTGACGAGATGAGAGAAGAAGGCTTCAGTCCATCAAACTTCTCAGAGCTAAAGGAGGAATTACGTACCCAGCGCAAAGAAACTAAAAATCTTGAAAAAAGAGTGGAAGAATTGATAACTAGAATAATTAATACAGAGAAGGCCCTAAACGAACTGACAGAGATGAAAACCATGACACGAGAAATACGTGACAAATGCACAAGCTTCAGTAACCGACTCGATAAACTGGAAGAAAGAGTATCAACGATTGAGGATCAAATGAATGAAATGAAGCGAGAAGAGAAATCTAAAGAGAAAAGAAGAAAAAGAAATGAACAAAGCCTGCAAGAAGTATGGGATTATGTAAAAAGACCAAATCTACATCTGATTGGGGTGCCTGAAAGTGAGGGGGAAAATGGAACCAAGTTGGAAAACACTCTTCAGGATATCATCCAGGAGAACTTCCCCAACCTAGTAGGGCAGGCCAACATTCAAATCCAGGAAATACAGAGAACGCCACAAAGATACTCCTCGAGAAGAGCAACTCCAAGACACATAATTGCCAGATTCACCAAAGTGGAAATGAAGGAAAAAATCTTAAGGGCAGCCAGAGAGAAAGGTCGGGTCAACCACAAAGGGAAGCCCATCAGACTAACAGCAGATCTCTCAGCAGAAACTCTACAAGCCAGAAGAGAGTGGGGGTCAATATTCAACATTCTTAAAAGAATTTTAAACCCAGAATTTCATATGCAGCCAAACTAACTTTCATAAGTGAAGGAGAAATAAAATCCTTTACAGATAAGCAAATGCTTACAGATTTTGTCACCACCAGGCCTGCCTTACAAGAGACCATGAAGGAAGCACTAAACATGGAAAGGAACAACCGGTACCAGCCATTGCAAAAACATGCCAAAATGTAAAGACCATCGAGGCTAGGAAGAAACTGCATCAACTAACGAGCAAAATAACCAGTTAATATCATAATGGCAGGATCAAGTTCACACATAACAATATTAACCTTAAATGTAAATGGACTAAATGGTCCAATTAAAAGACACAGACTGGCAAACTGGATAAAGAGTCAAGACCCATCAGTTTGCTGTATTCAGGAGACCCATCTCACATGCAGAGACATACATCTGCTCAACATAAAGGGATGGAGGAAGATCTACCAAGCAAATGGAGAACAAAAAAAAGTAGGGGTTGCAATCCTAGTCTCTGATAAAACAGACTTTAAACCATCAAAGATCAAAAGAGACAAAGAAGGCCATTACATAATGGTAAAGGGATCAATTCAACAGGAAGAGCTAATGATCCTAAATATATATGCACCCAATACAGGAGCACCCAGATTCATAAAGTCCTTAGAGACTTACAAAGAGACTTTGACTCCCATACAATAAGAATGAGAGACTTCAACACCCCACTGTCAACATCAGACAGATCATTGAGACAGAAAGTTAACAAGGATATCCAGGAATTGAACTCATCTCTGCAGCAAGCAGACCTAATAGACATCTACAGAACTCTCCACCCCAAATCAACAGAATATACATTCTTCTCAGCACCACATCACACTTATTCCAAAATTGACCTCATAATTGGAAGTAAAGCACTCCTCAGCAAATGTACAAGAACAGAAATTATAACAAACTGTCTCTCAGACCACAGTGCAATCAAACTAGAACTCTGGACTAAGAAACTCAATCAAAACCACTCAACTCCATGGAAACTGAATAACCTGCTCCTGAATGACTACTAGGTACAAACGAAATGAAGGCAGAAATAAAGATGTTCTTTGAAACCAATGAGAACAAAGATACAACATACCAGAATCTCTGGGACACATTTAAAGCAATGTGTAGAGGGAAATTATAGCACTAAATGCCCACAAGACAAAGCTGGAAAGATCTAAAATTGACACTCTAACATCACAATTAAAAGAACTAGAGAAGCAAGAGCAAACACATTCGAAAGCTAGCAGAAGGCAAGAAATAACTAAGATCAGAGCAGAACTGAAAGAGATAGAGACACAAAAAAAACCCTCCAAAAAAATCAATGAATCCAGGAATTGGTTTTTTGAAAAGATCAACAAAATTGATAGACCACTATCAAGACTAATAAAGAAGAAAAGAGAGAAGAATCAAATAGACGCAATAAAAAATGATAAAGGGGATATCACCACCGACCCCACAGAAATACAAACTACCATCAGAGAATACTATAAACACCTCTACGCAAATAAACTAGAAAATCTAGAAGAAATGGATAATTTCCTGGACACTTACACTCTCCCAAGACTAAACCAGGAAGAAGTTGAATCCCTGAATAGACCAATAGCAGGCTCTGAAATTGAGGCAATAATTAATAGTCTACCAACCAAAAAAAGTCCAGGACCAGATGGATTCACAGCTGAAATCTACCAGAGGTACAAAGAGGAGTTGGTACCATTCCTTCTGAAACTATTCCAATCAATAGAAAAAGAGGGAATCCTCCCTAACTCATTTTATGAGGTCAACATCATCCTGATACCAAAGCCTGGCAGAGACACAACAAAAAAAGAGAATTTTAGACCAATATCCCTGATGAACATCAATGCAAAAATCCTCAATAAAATACTGGCAAACCGGATCCAGCAGCACATCAAAAAGCTTATCCACCATGATCAAGTGGGCTTCCTCCCTGGGATGCAAGGCTGGTTCAACATACGCAAATCAATAAACATAATCCAGCATATAAACAGAACCAAAGACAAGAACCACATGATTATCTCAATAGATGCAGAAAAGGCCTTTGACAAAATTCAACAGCCCTTCATGCTAAAAACGCTCAATAAAATCGGTATTGATGGAATGTATCTCAAAATAATAAGAGCTATATGACAAACCCACAGCCAATATCATACTGAATGGGCAAAAACTGGAAAAATTCCCTTTGAAAACTGGCACAAGACAGGGATGCCCTCTCTCACCACTCCTATTCAACATAGTGTTGGAAGTTCTGGCTAGGGCAATCAGGCAAGAGAAAGAAATCAAGGGTATTCAGTTAGGAAAAGAAGTCAAATTGTCCCTGTTTGCAGATGACATGATTGTATATTTAGAAAACCCCATTGTCTTAGCCCAAAATCTCCTTAAGCTGATAAGCAATTTCAGCAAAGTCTCAAGATACAAAATTAATGTGCAAAAATCACAAGCATTCTTATACACCAGTAGCAGACAAACAGAGAGCCAAATCATGAATGAACTTCCATTCACAATTGCTTCAAAGAGAATCAAACACCTAGGAATCCAACTTACAAGGGATGTAAAGGACCTCTTCAAGGAGAACTACAAACCATTGCTCAGTGAAATACAAGAGGACACAAACAAATGGAAGAACATACCATGCTCATGGATAGGAAGAATCAGTATCGTGAAAATGGCCATACTGCCCAAGGTAATTTGTAGATTCAATGCCATCCCCATCAAGCTACCAATGAGTTTCTTCACAGAATTGGTAAAAACTGCTTTAAAGTTCATATGGAACCAAAAAAGAGCCCGCATCTCCAAGACAATCCTAAGTCAAAAGAACAAAGCTGGAGGCATCATGCTACCTGACTTCAAACTATACTACAAGGCTACAGTAACCAAAACAGCATGGTACTGGTACCAAAACAGAGATATAGACCAATGGAACAGAACAGAGGCCTCAGAAATAATACCACACATCTACAGCCATCTGATCTTTGACAAACCTCAGAAAAGCAAGAAATGGGGAAAGGATTCCCTATTTAATAAATGGTATTGGGAAAAATGGCTAGCCATAAGTAGAAAGCTGAAACTGGATCCTTTCCTTACTCCTTATATGAAAATTAATTCAAGATGGATTAGAGACTTGAATGTTAGACCTAATACCATAAAAACCTTAGAGGAAAACCTAGGTAATACCATTCAGGACATAGGCATGGGCAAGGACTTCATGTCTAAAAGCAAACAGCAATAAAAGCCAAAATTGACAAATGGGATCTCATTAAACTAAAGAGCTTCTGCACAGCAAAGGAAACTACCATCAGAGTGAACAGGCAACCTACAGAATGGGAGAAAATGTTTGCAATCTACTCATCTGACAAAGGGCTAATATCCAGAACCTACAAAGAACTCAAACAAATTTACAAGAAAAAAACAAATCACCCCATCAAAAAGTGGGCAAAGGATATGAACAGACATTTCTCAAAAGAAGACATTCATTCAGCCAACAGACACATGAAAAAATGCTCATCATCACTGGCCATCAGAGAAATGCAAATCAAAACCACAATGAGATACCATCTCACACCAGTTAGAATAGCAATCATTAAAAAGTCAGGAAACAACAGGTGCTGGAGAGGATGTGGAGAAATAGGAACACTTTTACACTGTTGGTGGGATTGTAAACTAGTTCAACCATTATGGAAAACAGTATGGCGATTCCTCTAGGATCTAGAACTAGATGTACCATATGACCCAGCCATCCCATTACTGGGGATATACCCAAAGGATTGTAAATCATGGTGCTATAAAGACACATGCACACGTATGTTTATTGCGGCACTATTCACAATAGCAAAGACTTGGAATCAACCCAAATGTCCATCAGTGACAGACTGGATTAAGAAAATGTGGCACATATACACCATGGAATACTATGCAGCCATAAAAAAGGATGAGTTTGTGTCCTTTGTAGGGATATGGATGCAGCTGGAAACCGTCATTCTCAGCAAACTATGGCAAGAAGAGAAAACCAAACACCGCATGTTCTCACTTATAGGTGGGAACTGAACAATGAGATCACTTGGACTCGGGAAGGGGAACATCACACACTGGGGCTTATCTCGGGGAGGGGGGAGGAGGGAGGGATTGCATTGGGAGTTATACCTGATGTAAATGACGAGTTGACGGGTGCTGACGAGTTGATGGGTGCAGCACAGCAACATGGCACAAGTATACATATGTAACAAACCTGCACGTTATGCACATGTACCCTAGAACTTAAAGTAGAATAATAATAATAAAAAAAATAAAAATAAATAAAAAGTAGAAATGGAGAAGTCTTCCCTCATCCCAATCACTTGGTTCCTCCCCTCTACTAGGTAACCCCTTTTATTTATTTTCTATATATCTATTTTGATGTTGCATTTCTTCATGCAGATATAAGCAATATGTTTTCCTGTTTTCTTGCACTAGAGAGGCAGCACACTATGAATCATATTCTGTCAATTGTTTTTTTCATTTAGTAAAGCTGGAGATCATTATGAAGGTATTAGCACGGCATATTTAATAGTCTCCTTACTCTCCAAGTAAACAAATATAACAATTGTTTCTAGTCTTTTGCTATTGCAATCTATGCTGCAATAAATACCCTTACATACATATCATTTCACATGTGTTATCATTTCATATGTGTCTCCTCTAAAATTCAGGTGTTGCCAAATAGGCCATGAAGGCTCCTCCATCATTAATGGGATTAAGGCTCTTATAAAAGAGGCTTCATGCAGCATTTGGCTAGCCTGCTTTCGTGGCCTTCTGCCTTCTTCTTTTCGTGGCCTTCATGCAGCAATAAGGCCCACACCAGACACCAAATGCCAGCTCCTTGATCTCAGATTTCTCAGAGTGAGAAAGTAAACGTCTGTTCTTTGTAAACTACCCAGTATCAGATATTCTGTTATAGCAGCACAAAACAGACTAAGACAATATGTGTGCAGGTGTATGTGTAGGATTAATTCCCAGAAGTATGATTGCTAGCTTAAAGAGTAAATACACTTATAATTTTGAAACATATTTTCACAGTCCCACTGATAGGAGTTGCCTAATTTTGTACTTTTGTTAGCAATACACGAGAGGACTCTTACCCCAATATGTGTTGTTGAGGACTTGGATTTTAGCCAATATGATAGGTGTGCAGTTTAAGTTTGCATTTTTCTTGTCATGAGTGAGACAGTATATTTTTCATTGTATAAAAGCCATTTTTGTTCCTTTCTCTGTGAACTGCCCTTGTCCTTTGCCCATTTTCTACTGGGTTTTTGGTTATTTCCCCCAAGGAATACTCTTGGTTACTCCTCCAAGAGTAATTTATACTTTAGGGGGTTGTTTCTATATGATATCAATATGAACTATTCTTTGATTTTGCCTTTTTTTTTTTTGCCATGCATAATTTAGGGTTTTTATGTAGTTGAATTGATCAATCTTTCCTATTACAACTAGGGCATTTTGAGTCATAGTTGGAAAACCTTTCTCCCACTCTAAGATTATAAAGGAATCTGGTCATGTTTTATTCTAATACCTTGACATTTTTTTCACGTTTAAATCTTGGATTCATTTGTAGCCTAGAGCACTATCATCTACCAGACTAAAAAAGAATATTGATGAGTAGATTCTAAACATTTCTCCCCATATTAGATCTTTCTTTAAATACAATCTTGCCCCATATATAAGACAGATGGAAGGAGAGCTGCCCTGAAGGTGCAGCAGAGATGCTCTTGTGAGTCGCAACCTCCCCAGACTCCATGGATCTCCATGGAATCCTTAGGATGGTTGTAAGCAGAGTGAAGACCACAGATATCTGCAGAACAACAACTAGGCCAAAAAGTTTGATGAGAAAAAAGTTAAAAGAAGGACTTTCTGGTTTGTCTTGATGTTTGCCATCGAGTGTTTGTTGAGGAGGAAATAAGACAAGACTGGAGAGGCCTCATAAGTCCCTTTCGGCAGGGGCTCATCTTTCTCATCAACAGTTCCCTTTTGCTGAGTTCATACGTTCAAGTGAAAAATTCCTCATGATTCTACTATGATCTGATTGGTGTAGTGGAGAATGCGTGGATCTTGGTATCACATATGAGTTCTAATCCTGAACACTTACTAGCTTTGCAGCCTCTGGCAAGTCATTTCTGTTTCACAATGAGTAGTTCATCCATAGTAAATAATTGAGTACTTTGTATATGGAAGACACTGTGCTAATTGATGGAGATACAAAAACGGTGAAGATAGAAATGGTATTACCTTACAGCATGGAGGTGGAGCCACATGGTATAACAAATAACTATCGTAATTATTTAGATTGTGATTGTCACAACATCTTCAACAGAGTAGGGGTCCTGTGGACATGAAGAATAGGGAGGTTCAGGCTTGCTAGTTTAGGGAAGCTGGCCACCAGGTTCAGGTTTGACAGGTGCATAGGAAATGGCATGGCAGAGGGAGGCCAGAGCCTTTTAGGCAAAAGGAAGAGCAAATGCTTATTAGACCCCAAGGCTGTAGGAGCTAGACACGTTTGACCACCAAAAGGAAGGCCAATATAGACAGCATCAACATCACCGTGGTGTCTGTGTGGAGAATGGATTGTATGTGTGTGGTGTGTGAGGGGCAACAGTGGATTAGGGCACATGGGTTAGGAGCTACCAGCAGTCTGGGCAAAACACACTAGCGGCCTGGGAAACAGTGGTGGCAGTGGAAAGTTGACAGATTGGTAAGGGATACAGACCTGTTCACAAAAATTCCTAGGTTTCTGGGTGAGCTATGGCCAGGTGGATGTCCACGCCACTACTGAGATGGTGAATTCTGAACAGGAGGAAGTTTGGAGAAAAATCCCAACATTTCGGCAGGACAGCACCTCCTCGTGGAGATAACAAGCGGGAGCCTCACCACAGGCCTGGTTGTGGGAGTGAAATGGGGACTCCTGGCGCGGTTGGGTGCACTTGCTGTGGTAAGACAGTGAGGCCCGGCGGAGGCGGCAATGGCAGACCTGGTTTCTTGGTGCAGTCCCAGTGGGAGGCCCGGTGTCCAAAATTCTCAACTAGATTGGGCATGCCGTTTATCTTGTTACAACTGTTGACAGTAATGGCACTAGCAATAATGTGCTTCCCAGGCGAAGATGGTTTTTCTTCTGTGTTTTCAGCCACTGCAGAGTGGACATCTACTATGAACCAAGTATCTGCGGCTTTAGGTACCAGATTCAAACACGGGATGTTGGCAGAACAGGGACTAGGACGGAGAGAAAACCTGAAGATGGATCAACCAGAAAGCAATGCATTTTCACAGAGGCACAAAAAAGTGCCTCTGAAGCAGAAGATTCACCTCCACTTCTGCGTCCTTTTGAGGCAACTTTCTGAGCATCCTTTCCTCCTCCGCAGGCCGACGCTTTTTCACCTTGTTAAACTACCTGGTAGCTTTCTCCATGGGAGGCGCCTTCCTCACAGTCCTCGGACCCAGTCAGACTCGTGGCCTTCCCCGGCTTCTGCTGGGTCGACTGTGGTCGGCGCCGCACGGTCTCAGACCCACTTCTCTCACGCCCTGAGGAGCGGCGGGCCCCGCGGGGCCCCTGTGCGCCCCGGCGAAACGTGGCAGGAACGCAATCTCCCGCCCCCTCAGATTCTGGCACCCCGTAGCCTTTCCGCAGGCTCCACGAGTTCTCCTGTTGATGTGATGACCAACATGCAGTTCGGGCTCTGGACACTTAGACTTTAGTCCTTACCCCAGGCCCCCAAACATGGGGAAACCACACCCTCTCTGCTCCAGTCACCAGCAGCCACTCCCATTCCTTAAGTATCCATTATTGCATGTGTAGCCTACTTTTCTGGTTTTCATTTTTATTTAAGGTCAGTTGTTGCCTGACAACACAAACGAAAGTAACTGAATTCGAAAGACAACACTTGGAGGCGGCCCCCACTCCAGGCGCCAGCCCAGCAGCTCTCCCGAACCCCCCAGGAGCTCGCGGGCGAGCAACGCCACAGCCCAGAGCGCACCCCGCAGACCCCACCAGCCCCGGGGGCGGAAGCTCTCCCCTCCGCGCTGCACTCCTTCCGGGCTCTGGGCCCAACCAGGCAGTCCCGGAGGCCCTGGGGCTCTGGGGCCCGGAGAAGCCCTGCCCCCCGCCGAAGCCCCGCCCTGCGCCCGAGCGCCCGCCAATGGCAGCGCGCGGTGCGGCGCGCCGAGGTGGGACGGCGGCGCGCTGAGGGGGCGGTACGCTCAGGCTTCGCTTCTGGAGATGCCCCGCGGCTGGCGCGCTGGAGTTTCGAAGGTAGGCTCTGGGTTGGGAGTGGGTGCCGCGCCGTTTCCCGCGTTGCGGGCAAGCGGCGGGCCGGCGCGGGGCCGGCCCAGGGCTGCTGGGGTGAGAGAGGGTGGGCGTTGGGAGTGGAGGGCTAGGTGGTGGTGGGTCCCGTCTGCTCGCGTGGAGCCAGCCAGCGCAGCGGGGTGCCGCCCCCAGGTCCGGGTCTGGTCCTGGCGTGTGGGCCGGGCCCTCAGCCGCAGTACGGAAGGCAAGGGGTGGGGCCGCCGAGGGACGCCGCGGGCGGGAGCGTGTGTCCGCCTCGGGGATACTTGGCTTTACTTTTGTCTGTTTTTGATTCTGGTGTACTGCACCAAACAGCAGGTAATCCTGGCATGGCTTTGCCAGTCTCCTCGGATAATCCCCTGTCAACTCTGCCTTTCTTCCTGCAACACTGGGAGGGGACTGTGCGTCTGACCGCCCAGTTCTTGGACACCGCGCTGCCTCGGGGTCCAGAACGAGCGCGGGTGCCTAGGAATCGTTGGGTGAATGGTGTTTAATTGCACCTGTATCCGCCAGTGCATCCTTTTTTGTTCTGCTAATTGTGCTTGTTGTGGCATGTGTCCTTTATCGTTTTAAAGTTCCTTCTAACTTCCTTGCTTTCAAATACGTTTGTCTCATAGTAAAATAGTTTTTAAAAAGCAAACACAGGACCTCCTTTCTTGACTCTTCCCTTTACTCGAAAACTTCTGAAAAAAATAGTCCACATATACTGGTTCAACTTCTTTACCACTACCATGCTTTCTTGCTTCTCAAATACCATTTATTATCAGCCCACACCATCAATTTTGCGACTGGCTTTAGGGAATAAAGAAATTCATTTCAGGCACCTCTGTTGATTATAAGATACAGCCTGATTTCAGAAGTATTAATGTATGAAAAGAAATCAAGGAAATACATCAATTTGCTAAATCCAGTGTAGGTTATTTACTTGGTCATTGGAGCATTTGACACATTGACCACCTGCTTTTATTTCTTTTGGAACATCCCTGATGTTGCTACCCTGATTGTCTTCCTGTCTTGCAACAGCTTATTTTCTTCTCTTTACTGTGTTCGTGCCATGTTCTAATTTTTGACCTTGTGCTGCTTCTCATTTTCCACATTTGCTTTGGGCAATTATCATACATTGAAGTTAATTGTCATTGCTGTATAGATGACTTTCAGATCTATATTAGATCTTTCCCTAGAGCTCAAACTTGGTGCATCACAAAATCATCATCTCACCCTTAGTCCTCCAGGCCCTAACAGTTTCTCTTGACTCAGAAATCTTAGTATTTTTGAATTGATGTTCATTTCTGGTCTCTTCATCTTGTCGTTTTTCAAGACTCTTATCAAATTTTTTTAGTAGTCGTACAGTTGTCTATTGTGTAATACGTTGCTGAAAACTGAAGAAGTTCATAACAAATATTTATTATATCATAGAGTTTCTGAGAGTCAGGAATCTGAGAACGGCTCAACTATGTGGTTGTAGTTCAGGATCTCCCACAAGGCTGCAGTCAAATAAAGGTCATTGGAGCTGGAGAATACAGTTCCAAGCTCACTCACATGGTTGTTTCTTGATAGCTCCATAGGGCAGCTTAAAACAGGGTCCTGGCTTTCCCAAGAGCAAGAGAGAGAGCAACGAGATATTCGCCCCCGTGTCTTTCATAGCCTAATCTCAGAAGTGGCATCCCATCTGCTGTCTATTCATTGCATGGACCAACCCGGTACAATGTATGAGGAGACTATAGAGGATCCCCAGGAGCTGGGGATCACAGGGCCCACCTTGGAGGCTGGCTTCCACAGTATTTCCCAGGAATTTATTTTTTGTTTTTGTCTCCCTTGGTCAGTCTCAAAGGACTTTAATGGTTGGAGTGTTGCTGTGTGGTGCCAGCTAGCATGCTCCCATTCCATCTTCAGAGGTGACTTTCCCTTAGGCACTACTTTGATTATATTGTTAGTCCTCTACCTAAATCTCGTTTTACTTATTGGCTACATCATAATTTATTGCAGACTTACCCTGTGTTTAGTGCTTTATATGTATTAACTAATTTATTTTAACAGTCCTGTGAGGTAGATACCATTAGTCTTGTTTTATGGATGAGGTAACTGTGGCTCAGCAGAGAGGCTGATTTGCCTTAGGTCACAGAGCAGTTAAGGGAAGAAGCTAGGATTTATATTCAGCTAGTCTGCCCCAGACCTTGCTTTTGTTCAGGCTCTCAGCCTGCTTTTCACAGCCTCCATAATGTATCTGTGTCTTATTTCTTAACTTTACAGCTTTGTTCATTATTTATCTTATAGGTAAAAACTATTGCTGTCACTGTACTTTCTTGCCCCTTAGTGGTAATTGCATATGTTCTTGGTTTGGAATAATGCCAGTTCTCCCATTTCTGCTGATTGATAATTTTTTTTTGGGGGGGGGGTGGCGGGGGACGCAGTCTTGCTGTGTTGCCCAGGCTGGAATGCAGTGGCGCAATCTCGGCTCACTGCAAGCTCCACCTCCCAGGTTCATGCCATTCTTCTGCCTTAGCCTCCCTCCCGGGTCGCTGGGACTACAGGCACCCGCCACCACACCCAGCTAATTTTTAAAAATTTTTGTTAGAGACGGGGTTTCACCGTGTTAGCCTGGATGGTCTCAGTCACCTGACGTCGTGATCTACCTGCCTCAGCCTCCCAAAGTGCTGGGATTACAGGTGTGAGCCACCGCTTCCAGCCATGGAATCTTTATCATCCATTGAGGCCTACTCCAAATCCCACCTTCCCCCAAATTATCCCAGCTGTAAATGAACTTTCTTCTGTAGTCTGTGGAATTTTATGTAGGTAACTCTTACTACTCCGTGTCTTACATTAGGTTTATTTGTGTCTACACCTTTAATGGCTTACAGTCTAGACATTTAAGATTAGGGACTATTTCTTCAGCCTATATTCCCCAGAGTACCTGTCATATCCCTTGTACATACTAGATACCTAATAAACATGTGATTAATTTATGAAAGGGGAACTAGTTTAGAAGATTTGCAAGTATTCTAGGTGTGAAGAAACATGAGGAAATACCCTAGTCTGAAGACTTGGGTATCAGCCTCAGCAATACAGTTGAATGATTTTGCAATTTTGGACAAGCCACACAGATGTATCAGGACTCTTAAGATGAAAAGTGATGTGGTCATGGACTAAAGTAGTGGAATTAGGAATAGAATGGAAAGGACTGAGTTGATAGACTACAAATGGAAGGTGAGATTTAGGCAACTGCAATTGAAAGAGGAAGAGGAAGGAACCCATGATGATTCAGGAAGTTGAACCTGTGAGAAGTGGGAAAGTCATTTGCCCCTTAACTGATATTAGGATATATAGATATGTGGAATTTAAGACTCAAGGAGATTAAGGCAGTCAGTTGCTCAAAGACTGAGGTATCTTAGTTCTTTCCTCACTTCCCTCCATGGGTTTCTCCTGCTTTAGCCCCTCACTATCCCTTAACATGCTGTGATTCTTCCCTTTATGCCTTGTGTTCTCCCTTACCTTATGAAGTAGCCAAGGACGACCACATATACTTCTGTTCTTGGGCAGCAGCTTGCCTTTTGAGATTTTCTTTTTTTCTTTTTCTTTTTTTTTTTTTTTTTTTTGAGACAGAGTCTTGCTCAGCCACCCAGGCTGGAGTGCAGTGGCCCGATCTCAGCTCACTGCACCCACCGTCTCCTGGGTTTAAGTCATTCTCCTGTCTCAGCCTCCTGAGTAGCTGGAATTATAGGCACTTGCCATCATGCCCGGCTAACTTTTTTTGTACTTTAGAAGAGACGGAGTTTCACCATGTTGATCAGGCTGGTCTTGAACTCTTGACTTCAGGTGATCCACCCGCCTCAGCCTCCCGCAGTGCTAGGATTACAGGTGTGAGCCACTGCGCCCGGTGCCTTTTGAGATTTTCTGTTCCTCCCCAGCTGTAATACTCTCACAGCTCCTTTCACCTCGTTAGGCTGAGTTATAGCTTCTAGCTCCTCGCCCCGCCTTCTGCTCACTCTTCCACTGAAAGAAAAACTATCTCGGCAAGATCATGAAAGAGAGAAATAAAGGAAGAGTACATCTTGCTGATGACACCTTCTTTCTCTAACCGTTTGGGTCCCTCTCATCACTGAAACTTCTTTTCTTTCTTTTATTTTTATTTTTTATGTTTTGAAACAGGGTCTCACTCTGTCACCCTAAGCTGGAGTGCAGTGGTGCGATGTGGCTCTTTGCACCCTCGACCTCTCAGGCTTAAGTGATCCTCCCACCTCAGCCTCCCCAGTAGCTGAAACTACAGGGGTGCACCACAACACCCAGCTTGTTTTTAAATTTTTTTGTGGAGATGGTGTCTTGCCATATTATCCAGATTAGTCTTGAACTCCTGGCCTCAAGCAATCCTCCGTGCCTTAGCCTTCCAAAGTGCTGGGATTATAGGCATGAGCCACGGCACTCAGCCAATTTATTTTATTTCTGGTGCTTCTTGCACTAGGGCAAGCAGATGGTAGGTATTGATTAAATACAATGTGCACATGAGTTTGAAGAGTACTCAAGGCTGCAGTTTGAAAAGTGTTTTCTTTGTCAAGAAAGGGCAACATTTTGCCTCTTTGAAGTAGGAAGGAAGAAGCCAATGGGGAGAGTCAGGACCTTTTAGTATCTTAGAAGGATTGGATTCCATTACAGAGCAGAGTTAGTTTCAGAGAATAGTAACATTTCCCCCGGAGACTGTAGGGAAGAAGGAGAGCTCAGTAGATGGGAAGTTAGCTGATTTTTACGATGGCTAATTTTTTTTTCCTGGGGAAGATGTGACAACATGAGCTATGGGGCTGATACGGAGATGTCGAGAAGTGTGGGTATGGAACTCACATGTATGTGTGAGATTCTGTGTAGGGGGGTGTGTGTGTGTGTGAATGAATGGAGGACTAGGGAATAAGTGTTCAACAGTGGTCAAGGACATGTAATAAGAATAACTGGAGGGAGCTGCTATCATTTTTGGACTTTTTTCCAGTGGCGCCATGGGTTGGTGATTGGTAACCCCATGGGTTGGTCAAAGGGTAGGGGTCTTAGTGCTTGAAAGGCAGCACTGAAGAAGTAGGCTATAGAGTGCAGAATGGCATGGGAGACATCATGATTGGGAGGGAGTGACTCTGCTAATGTGAGTAGGACTGAAAAGTCCCAGTGAATTTTCGGATACTTAGAGCCCAGTCAGAAACTCACTTGTGGTGCCTGTGTGTGGGAAGTGATTGTATAGTTGTTGATAGACACTTTTATTAACGTGAGATAATGGAGAACAAGTGGCTAGAATCTTTAGTTTTGGACATAGACATACATGGGAGAAAATCTTGACACATTGCTTCCTAGCTCTCTGAATAGGGCAATATACCTAACATTGAGTTATCTTTTCTTTATAAAATGGGGTTAATACCTATGTTGCTGGGTTGATGTGAGGATTAAGTAATGAGAATGCATGGGATGATATACTGAGCATATAAGCACTCAATAAATGTTGGTGATAATGAAAGCAATTAATAATGAAACACCATGATAATTAAATCATATGAGGACAAAGATAGTGTACATCCTCTACTACTTTGTCTCTAGATTTCCCTGGAATTGCTGTCTTTCAGCTTGTTGAACAAGAAAAAAAGGCTCATTTTCAAGTTTTTCAGTGATGGCAGGAAATTCTCATAGTTATCTTGGTAGGAGTACCTCATGGTTCCAGTTTAGGGCCTTGATAATCTCATTGAATGATTTACTGCTGGCTCTACATCTCAGAATTAGACTACTTAGTATAGACATCTCAGTTGTCTTGTTGTTGTTGTTTTTTTTTTTTTTTTGGGAGACGGTCTTCCTCTGTCACCCAGGCTGTGGGGCGCAGGGGCACAGGGACGTGATCATGACTCACTGCAGTCTTGAGCTCCTGGGCTGAAGGGATCCTCCCATTTTGGCCTCCCGAGTAGCTGGGACCACAGGCCATGCCACTGTGCCTGGCTAATATTTAAGTTTCTTTTGTAGAGATAGGGTCTTGCTGTGTTACTGAGACTGGTTTTCAATTCCTGGCCTCAAGCATTCTTTCTCCTTGGCCTCCCAAAGGCTAGGATTACAGCGTGAACCACTGTGCCTGGCCTAGAGGTTGTCTTATTCCTCAAACCAAAGGGAAGGAGAGCTTTATATTGAAAACTTTCTGTATGTTAAGCACTTTGCATAGAGTACCTTACTTAAGGGAAAACGTGTTTTCTTTTTAGTCAAAATAATACATGTTTATAGGTAAGGTAAAATACTACAAAAAAGTTTATTGTAAAACCCAGCAGTCCCTTGCACATCTCATTCCATTTATTTTAATTGAGATGATTGTAAATTCACAGACAATTGTGAGTAACATAGAGAATAATTGTTTATAAACTAATTCTGGAGGCTGGACCTTGCTAGATCAAAGTGTTGACAGATTTCATGTCTGGTGAGGGCCTGCTTTCTGGTTAATAGACAGCCATATTCTCACCATGTCTTTATATGGTGGAAGAGGTAAAGGAGCTCTCCAAGATCTCTTTTATAAGGGCATCAATCCCGTAACTTCTAATCACCTACCAAAGGCCCCACCTCCTAATACCATCACCTCAGGGGTTAGGATTTCAACAAATATATTTTGAGGAGGCATAAACGTCAGGCCATAGCAATTCTGTGCAGTTCTATCACATGTAGATTCTGTAGGTTTGTGTATCCACCACCACAGTCAAGTTACTGTCCATCAGCACAAGTATCTCTTTTATAATCACAGTCACTCACTTCCAGTAACTCCAGCTCCCCTAATTACTAGAAAAAAATTTGTCATTTCAAGCATGTTACATAAATGGAATCACGTAGTATGTAACCTTTTGAGGTTGTTGTTGTTGTTTTTCTTTTTCTGAGATGGAGTTTTACTCTTGTTGCCCAGGCTGGAGTGCAATGGCATGATCTCGGCTCACTGTAACCTCTGCTCCCTGGGGTCAAGTGATTCTCCTGCCTCAGTCTCCCGAGTAGCTGGGATTACAGGCATGCATTGCCACACCTGGCTGATTTTGTATTTTTAGTAGAGATGGGGTTTCACCATGTTGGTCAGGCTGGTCTCGAACTCCTGACCTCAGGTGATCCGCCCGCCTCGGCATCACAAAGTGCTGGGATTACAGACATGAGCCACAGTGCCTAGTCTGAGGTTTTTTTTTTTAAATACAACATCAAACTCTCATGATTTATCCAAGTTGTTTTGAATATCAGTAGTTTCTTTTTGTTTTGTTTTGTTTTTATTTGTTTTTTTGAGTTGGAGTCTCACTGTCTTGCCCAGGCTGGAGTGCAATAGCGCAATCTCAGCTCGCTGCAACTTTCTGCCTCCCCAGTTCAAGTGATTCTGCTGCCTCAGCCTCCCGAGTAGCTGATACTACAGGCGCCCGCTGCCATGCCCGGCTAATTTTTTGTATTTTAGTAGAGACAGGGTTTCACCTTGTTGCCCAAGCTGGTCTTGAACTCCTGAGCTCAGGCAATCTGCCCTCCTTGGCCTCCCAAAGTGCTAGGATTACAGGCATGAGCCACCGCGCCCAGCCAGTAGTTTCTTTGTTTTAATTGCTGAGTAGTGTTCCATATAATGGACATACCAGAGTTTGGATTAACATTTATTATTGAAGGACCTCTAGGCTGCTTTCAGATTTTGGTTATTGCAAATAAAACTGCTATAAACATTTGTGTACAAGTTTTTGTGTGAACATAAGTTTTCATTTCTCTGAGATAAATGCCTAAGTGTGTAATTACCAGAACCTATGGTAATTTGATGTTTAACTCTGTAAGAAAGTGACAAACTTTTTGAAAGTGGTTGTATCTGTATAATTTTACAGTCTCATTGGCAATGTTGTTACTCAGTTTTATAGATAATAAAATCCACCTTTTTAAAGTGGAAAATCCAGTGGTTTCTAGTATATTTACAGAGTTGTACAAACGTTCCTAATTGTAGAATATTTTCATGACCCCAAAAAGAAACCCCCTAGCTATTACTAGTCACTCCCCATTCTCTCTTCCCTCATCCATTGGCAACCACTAAGCTACTTTCCGTGTGTATGGATTTGCCTATTCTGGACATTTCACATAAAGTGTGGTCATTTTGTGACTGGCTTCTTTGATTAAGCATAATGTTTTCCAGGTTTATACATGTTGTTGCATGTATCAGTACTTCATTCCTATTTATTTTGAATACATTTTTCATTGCATGGACATACTGCATTTTAAAAATCCATTTGTTAGTTGATAGACATTTGGATTATTTCCTCTTTTGGGCTGTTAAGAATAATGTTGCTTTGAACATATTTTTTTTTAAAATTTAGATGAGGTCTCACTATATTGCCCAGGCTGGTCTCAAACTCCTGGGCTCAAGAGATCCTCCCATCTCAGCTTCCCAAGGTGTTGGGATTACAGCCGTGAGCCACCATGCCTGGCCTGCGTTGAACGTTTGTGTATGTGTTTTTATGTAGACCTGAGTTTTTTTTCTCTAGCAGTGGAATTTTTGGGTCACATAATAACTGTATGTTTACATTTTGGATAACTTAAAATTTTCCAAAGTGGTTGCACCTTTTACGGTCTCACCAGCAAGGAATGAATATTCTAATTTTGCCACATTCTTGCTAACACTTGCCATTGCCTGTCGTTTGATTTTAGTCATCCTAGAGGTTATGAAGTGTCACCTCACTGTGGTTTGGTTTACAGTTCTCTAATGAGGTTGAACATCTTTTCATGTACTTATTGGGCATTTCTGTATCTTGAAGAAGTGTTTATTCAGCATATTTGGCTGCATTTTCATTGGGTTATTTGCCATTTTATTGTTTAATCATGAGTTCTTTAAAATTCTGTATACTGTTCCCCTATAAGATGTATGATTTGCAGATATTTTCTCCCATTCTTTGGGTTTCCTTTTCATTCTCTTATTGAAGTACAAATGTTTTAAATAATTTTGATGAGGTCCAATTTGTTTTTTCTTTTGTTGCTTGTGCTTTTTGGTGTCATGTCTAATAAATCATTGCCTAAACCAAGGTCACAAAGATTTATTCCTCTGTTTTCTTCCAAGGGTTATAGTTTTAGCTCTTACATTTAGGTCTGTGATTCATTCAGAGTTAATTTTTCTACACAGTGAGATAGGGATACAACTTCATTCTTGTGGATGTGGATACTCAGTTGTCTCAACACTCTTTGTTGAAAAAAATTGTTCTTTGTCCTTGAATTGTCTTGGCACTTTTTTGTTTTAATTGAAAATCAGTTGACCATAAAAGTAAAGATTTGTTTCTGGCCTATGAATTCTATTCCACTGATCTCATGTCTCCCTTTATTTTAGTAATATCTTGTTTTAATTACTGTAACTTGGCAGTGTCGAAATTAGACGTGTGAGTTTCTGACTTGTTTTCTGTTTTGAGATTTTTTAAACTGTTTTGGGTTTGTTGCATTCCCATATGAATAATAGCAGCTTGTCAATTTCTGCAGAAAGCCATCTGGGATTTTGATTGGGTTGAATATATAGACAAATTAGAGAATATTATCATCTTAATATTATTTCCTGTGAGCATGGGTTGTCTTTTTCATTTATTTAGATCTTCTTTAATTTCTAGCTATGTTTTACAGTTTTCAGTGAAAAAGTCCTGTACTTCTTTGGTTAAATTTATTCCTAGGAGTTTTACTCTTTTTTTTTTATTATTATACTTTAAGTTCTAGGGTACATGTGCATAACGTGCAGGTTTGTTACATATGTATACTTGTGCCATGTTGCTGTGCTGCACCCATCAACTCGTCAGCACCCATCAACTCATCATTTACATCAGGTATAACTCCCAATGCAATCCCTCCCCCCTCCCCCCTCCCCATGATAGGCCCCGGTATGTGATGTTCCCCTTCCTGAGTCCAAGTGATCTCATTGTTCAGTTCCCACCTATGAGTGACAGCATGCGGTGTTTGGTTTTCTGTTCTTGTGATAGTTTGCTGCGAATGATGGTTTCCAGCTGCATCCATGTCCCTACAAAGGACACAAACTCATCCTTTTTTATGGCTGCATAGTATTCCATGGTGAATATGTGCCACATTTTCTTAATCCAGTTTGTCACTGATGGACATTTGGGTTGATTCCAAGTCTTTGCTATTGTGAATAGTGCCGCAATAAACATACGTGTCCATGTGTCTTTATAGCAGCATGATTTATAATCCTTTGGGTATATCCCCAGTAATGGGATGGCTAGGTCATATGGTACATCTAGTTCTAGATCCTAGAGGAATCGCCATACTGTTTTCCAAATGGTTAAACTAGTTTACAATCCCACCAACAGTGTAAAAGTGTTCCTGTTTCTCCACATCCTCTCCAGCACCTGTTGTTCCCTGACTTTTTAATGATCGCCATTCTAACTGGTGTGAGATGGTATCTCATTGTGGTTTTGATTTGCATTTCTCTGATGGCCAGTGATGATGAGCATTTTTTCATGTGTCTGTTGGCTGTATGAATGTCTTCTTTTGAGAAATGTCTGTTCATATCCTTTGCCCACTTTTTGATGGGGTGGTTTGTTTTTTTCTTGTAAATTTGTTTGAGTTCTTTGTAGGTTCTGGATATTAGCCCTTTGTCAGATGAGTAGATTGCAAACATTTTCTCCCATTCTGTAGGTTGCCTGTTCACTCTGATGGTAGTTTCTTTTGCTATGCAGAAGCTCTTTAGTTTAATGAGATCCCATTTGTCAATTTTGGCTTTTGCTGCCGTTGCTTTTGGTGTTTTAGACATGAAGTCTTTGCCCATGCCTATGTCCAGAATGGTACTACCTAGGTTTTCCTCTAAGGTTTTTATGGTATTAGGTCTAACATTTAAGTCTCTAATCCATCTTGAATTAATTTTCGTATAAGGAGTAAGGAAAGGATCCAGTTTCAGCTTTCTACTTATGGCTAGCCAATTTTCCCAGCACCATTTATTAAATAGGGAATCCTTTCCCCATTTCTTGTTTCTCTCAGGTTTGTCAAAGATCAGATGGCTGTAGATGTGTGGTATTATTTCTGAGGCCTCTGTTCTGTTCCATTGGTCTATATCTCTGTTTTGGTACCAGTACCATGCTGTTTTGGTTACTGTAGCCTTGTAGTATAGTTTGAAGTCAGGTAGTGTGATGCCTCCAGCTTTGTTCTTTTGACTTAGGATTGTCTTGGAGATGCGGGCTCTTTTTTGGTTCCATATGAACTTTAAAGCAGTTTTTTCCAATTCTGTGAAGAAACTCATTGGTAGCTTGATGGGGATGGCATTGAATCTATAAATTACCTTGGGCAGTATGGCCATTTTCACGATACTGATTCTTCCTATCCATGAGCATGGTATGTTCTTCCATTTGTTTGTGTCCTCTTGTATTTCACTGAGCAGTGGTTTGTAGTTCTCCTTGAAGAGGTCCTTTACATCCCTTGTAAGTTGGATTCCTAGGTATTTGATTCTCTTTGAAGCAATTGTGAATGGAAGTTCATTCCTGATTTGGCTCTCTGTTTGTCTGTTACTGGTGTATAAGAATGCTTGTGATTTTTGCACATTAATTTTGTATCCTGAGACTTTGCTGAAGTTGCTTATCAGCTTAAGGAGATTTTGGGCTAAGACAATGGGGTTTTCTAAATATACAATCATGTCATCTGCAAACAGGGACAATTTGACTTCTTCTTTTCCTAACTGAATACCCTTGATTTCTTTCTCTTGCCTGATTGCCCTAGCCAGAACTTCCAACACTATGTTGAATAGGAGTGGTGAGAGAGGGCATCCTGTCTTGTGCCAGTTTTCAAAGGGAATTTTTCCAGTTTTTGCCCATTCAGTATGATATTGGCTGTGGGTTTGTCATAAATAGCTCTTATTATTTTGAGGTACGTTCCATCAATACCGAATTTATTGAGCGTTTTTAGCATGAAGGGCTGTTGAATTTTGTCAAAAGCCTTTTCTGCATCTATTGAGATAATCATGTGGTTCTTGTCTTTAGTTCTGTTTATATGCTGGATTATGTTTATTGATTTGCGAATGTTGAACCAGCCTTGCATCCCAGGGATGAAGCCCACTTGATCATGGTGGATAAGCTTTTTGATGTGTTGCTGAATCCGGTTTGCCAGTATTTTATTGAGGATTTTTGCATCGATATTCATCAGGGATATTGGTCTAAAATTCTCTTTTTTTGTTGTGTCTCTGCCAGGCTTTGGTATCAGGGTGATGTTGGCCTCATAAAATGAGTTAGGGAGGATTCGCTCTTTTTCTATTGATTGGAATAGTTTCAGAAGGAATGGTACCAGCTCCTCCTTGTACCTCTGGTAGAATTCAGCTGTGAATCCATCTGGTCCTGGACTTTTTTTGGTTGGTAGGCTATTAATTATTGCCTCAATTTCAGAGCCTGCTATTGGTCTATTCAGGGATTCAACTTCTTCCTGGTTTAGTCTTGGAAGAGTGTAAGTGTCCAGGAAATTATCCATTTCTTCCAGATTTTCTAGTTTATTTGCATAGAGGTGTTTATGGTATTCTCTGATGGTAGTTTGTATTTCTGTGGGGTCGGTGGTGATATCCCCTTTATCATTTTTTATTGCATCTATTTGATTCTTCTCTCTTTTCTTCTTTATTAGTCTTGCTAGCGGTCTGTCAATTTTGTTGATCTTTTCAAAAAACCAACTCCTAGATTCATTGATTTTTTTGGAGGGTTTTTTGTATCTCTATCTCCTTCAGTTCTGCTCTGATCTTAGTTATTTCTTGCCTTCTGCTAGCTTTCGAATGTGTTTGCTCTTGCTTCTCTAGTTCTTTTAATTGTGATGTTAGAGTGTCAATTTTAGATCTTTCCAGCTTTCTCTTGTGGGCATTTAGTGCTATAAATTTCCCTCTACACATTGCTTTAAATGTGTCCCAGAGATTCTGGTATGTTGTATCTTTGTTCTCATTGGTTTCAAAGAACATCTGTATTTCTGCCTTCATTTCGTTATGTACCCAGTAGTCATTCAGGAGCAGGTTATTCAGTTTCCATGTAGTTGAGCGGTTTTGATTGAGTTTCTTAGTCCTGAGTTCTAGTTTGATTGCACTGTGGTCTGAGAGACAGTTTGATATAATTTCTGTTCTTGTACATTTGCTGAAGAGTGATTTACTTCCAATTATGTGGTCAATTTTGGAGTAAGTGCGATGTGGTGCTGAGAAGAATGTATATTCTGTTGATTTGGGGTGGAGAGTTCTGTAGATGTCTATTAGGTCTGCTTGCTGCAGAGATGAGTTCAATTCCTGGATATCCTTGTTAATTTTCTTTGTCGTTGATCTGTCTGATGTTGACAGTGGGGTGTTGAAGTCTCCCATTATTATTGTATGGGAGTCTAAGTCTCTTTGTAAGTCTCCCTTACAAAGGGAATTGATCCCTTTACCATTATGTAATTGATCCCTTTACCATTATGTAATTGCCTTGTCTCTTTTGATCTTTGATGGTTTAAAGTCTGTTTTATCAGAGACTAGGATTGCAACCCCTGCTTTTTTTTGTTCTCCATTTGCTTGGTGAATCTTCCTCCATCCCTTTATTTTGAGCCTATGTATGTCTCTGCGTGTGAGATGGGTCTCCTGAATACAGCAGACTGATGGGTCGTGACTCTTTATCCAGTTTGCCAGTCTGTGTCTTTTAATTGGAGCATTTAGTCCGAGTTTTATTCTTTTTGATGCTATTTTGAATGCAATTCTTCTGGCACATGCTACTGCGCCTGGCTAATATTTTTTGTTAATTTTTTGGTAGAGATGGAGTCTCACTGTGTTGCCCAGGCTGGTCTCAAATTCCTGGGCTCAAGATATGCTCCTGTTTTGGCCTCGCAAAGCTCTGGGATTATAGGCATGAGCCAACCGCACCCAGCTCAACTGGTTTTTTAAAATATTGAGATTGTATCGTGCAACTTTGCTGAACTCATTTATTGGTTCTAATAGTTGTTTGGGTTTTCTGGGGTGTGGATTCCTTAGGATTTCCTATGTACAGGATCATGCAGCTAGGCATGGTGGCTCACACCAGTAATCCCAGCACTTTGGGAGGCTGAGGCAGGTGGATCACTTGAGCGTAGGAGTTTGAGACCAACCTGGGCAACATGGTGAAACTTAGTCTCTACAAAAACCACAAAAATTAGCAGGGTGTGGTAGCTCATGCCTGTGGTCCCAGCTACTTGGGAGGCTGAGGGAAGAGGATTGCTTGAGCCGAGGAGGTAGAAGCTTCAGTGAGCCATGATCGTGCTACTGCACTCCAGCCTGGGCAACAGAGTGAGACTCTCTCTTCCCCCGCCCCCCTCAAAATGGAATCTTGCTCTGTTACCCAGGCTGGAGTGCAGTGGCACCATCTCAGCTCACTGCAACCTCTGCTTCCTGGGTTCAAGTGATTCTTCTGCCTCAGCCTCCTGAGTAGTTGGGTTAGAGGCATGTGCCACCATGCTTGGTTAATTTTTGTATTTTTAGTAGAGACGGGCTTTCACCATGTTGGCCGGGCTGGTGTCAAACTCCTGACCTTGTGATCCACCCACCTCGGCCTCCCAAAGTTCTGGGATTACAGGTGTGAGCCACCGCACCTGGCCAACCATGTCTCTTAAAAAAAAAAAAAAAAGAAAGAAAACAAACAAAACACCATGCTGTCTGTCAGTAGACGTTATTTTACTACTTCCAATTTAGACATCTTTTATTTCTTCTCCTTGCCATGGCTAGAACCTCCAGTCAAATATTGAATGTAAATGGGAAGAGTTGACATTATTTCTTGTTCTTTCTTTTAGGGATAAAGCATCCAATATTTGACTATTCTGTTTAATGTTAGCTGTGGGTTCTTTGTACGTTTTTATCAGGTTGAGGAAATAACCTTGTATTGCTAGTTTGTTGAGAGTTTTTACCGTGGAATAGTTGTTGGCCTTTGTCAGTTGCTTTTCCTACATCTAATTGAGGCAATCCTGTGGTTTTTATCCTTTATTTTGTTAATATAACGTATGACATTGATTGAATTTTGAATATTACATCAACTTTTTATTCCTGGGAAAAATGTCTATTGGTTATAGTGTATAACTCTTTGTATATGTTGCTAGATTCAGTTTGCTAGTATTTTATTCAGGATTTTTGCATCTATATTCATAAACAGTTTTGCTCTGTGCTTCCTTGTTATGTTTTGGTTTTATCAGGGTAATACTGGTTTCATGGTGTGAATTAGGAAGTATTCCCTCTTCTGTATTTTGGAAGAGTTTCTGAAGGATAGATACTGTTTCTTAAAATGTTATAAATCACCATTATAGCCCTCTGAGCTTCGGCTTTTCTTTGTAGGAAGTTTTAAAGTTACTGACTCAGTCTCTTTATTTGTTATAGCGCTCTGATCAGTTTTTTATTTCTGAGTCAGTTTTGCTAGTTTGTCTTTCTAGGAATTTGTTCATTTTATTTTAGTTATTTAATTTGTTGGTATGTAGTTCATATTATTTCCTTATAATGCTCTCTCTAATCTTTTGAGTTTCTCCAAAATTGGTAGTGCTTCCTCACTTTCTTTTATTCCTGAGTTTTGTAGTTTGAATCTTCTCTTCCCCGCCCCTAAACCTCCTTGGTCAGCCTAGCTTGTCAATTTTGTTGATCTTTTCGAGGAGCCAACTTTTAGTTTTTGTTGTTGTTGTTGTTATATTCTTTGTTGTTTTTCTATTCTCTATGTCATTTATTTCTGCCAGATGGAAGTTTAAGTTCTTGATTAAAGATCTTGACTAAAGATCTTTCTTCTTTTTAAATATAGTCATTTACAGCTACAGATTTCTCAGTAAGTACTGCTTTAGCTGCATCTATAGGTTTTGGTGTATTTTGTTGTCATTCCTTTTAAAGTTATCTTCTAATTTTCTCATGATATCTTTTTTTGATCTCTTGGCTGTTTAGGAGTGTGTTTAATGTTTGCATACTTCTGAATTTTCATTTTATTTTTATTGTAAGGTTTAAATTTCGTTCTATTATTGTCTAAGAACGGTATTACTATAGTATTACTGTGATTTCACTCCTTTTAAATTTATCGAAGCTTGAGTTACGGCCTAACATATGGTCTGTCGTGGAGAATGTTTCATGTTTACATTAGAAGAATGTGTATTCTGCTGTTCCTTGGGGTAGGGGGTTGTCTTCATGGTTTCTGTCAAGAATGCAGTTGTTACGATTATTGAGGATCCTTTGTATATGATGAGTCATTTTCTTTAACTACTTTCGTAGTTTTTTCTGTTTTTCACCAGTTGATGTGGTATGTTTAGGGTGGATCTCTTTAGATCTTATGCAGTTTGGAGTTTTTAAGCTTCTTGGTTGCATAACGTTTCATCAAATTGAGGAAGCATTTTGGGCTTTGTTTCCTCAAATATTCTTTCTACCTCTCTCTCCCCTTCCTTCCGAGACTCTTATTATGCATATATTTGTGTGTCTGATGGTGTCCCACAGGTCTCTGAGGCTCTGTTCGTTTTTCTTTATGTTCTTTTTTTCTTGTTTCTCAGCTTGGATAAACTCATTTGTCTTTAAGTTTGTGAATTCCTTTTTTTTTTTTTTTGCCAGGCCAAATTTTGATTTCAGGTGAATTTTTCATTTCAGTTACTATAGTTTTCAACTTCTGAATTTGTATTTGGTTCTGTCTTTTTATAATTTCTGTGTCTTTATGGATATTCTCTATTTGGTGAGGCATTTTTATAATTTTCTTCACTTTTTGGATATAGTTTATGTCTTTGAATATGTTTATAGTAAGTGATTTAAAGTCATTGTCTAGTGAGTCCAACTTCTGGCTCCTCTCAGGGACATTTTCTCTTGACTGCATTTTTTTCCTTTTCATGCTTTCCTGTTTCTTCATGTGTGTTATAATTTTTTTTTTTTTTTTTGAGACGGTCTCGCCATGATGCCCAGGCTGGAGTGCAGTGACGTGATCTCAGTTCACTGCAACCTCCGCCTCCCGGGCTCAAGCGATTCTCCTGCCTCAGCCTCCTGAGTAACTGGGATTACAGGCCTGCACTACCACGCTGGGCTAATTTTTGTATTTTTTTTCTTTTCTTTTCTTTTTTGAGATGGAGTCTTGCTCTGTTGTTCAGGCTGGAGTGCCATGGCGCGATCTCAGTTCACTGCAACTTCCGCCTCCTGGGTTTAAGCGATTCTCCTGCCTCAGATTCCTGAGTAGCTGGGATTATAGGCGTGTGCCACCACACCTGGCTGATTTTTGTATTTTTAATAGAGACGGACTTTCACCATGTTGGCCAGGCTGGTCTCGAACTCTTGGTCTCGAATGATAACACCCGCCTTGCCAGCCTCCGAAAGGGCTGGGATTATAGGCATGAGCCACCTTGCCTGGCCTATAATTTTTGCTTGAAAACTGGACGTTTTAAATAGTGTGATGTGACGACCCTGGATATTAAATTCTCCCATCCCCTCCCCAGGGTTTCTGTTTGTTATTGGTGCTACAATTTTGTTTAATGATTTTACTAGATGAATTTTGTAAAGTTCGTATTGCCTGTTGTGTGTAGCTAATGAAGATGTTTTGTGTTTCGTTTAGTCGTCTGTGGATTATTGGATAGAGATTACCTTAAATGCTTTGAGCCAGTAAGTCTGTCATCTTTTATGGAGGGACTCTGTTGAGACATATGCTTTGGCAGTTTGTAATGCCAGTTTAACCTTCATTTCCTCCTTGTGCAGAGCCTTGAGATGATCCAGAGTTCAGAGGTTAGGGCCTTTTCAGTTTTTTCTTGGGCATGCGCATAGTGATGCAGGGTTTTTTGCTCCTTAGTTCAGCTAAAATCTGGATTCTTGTCTCATGATCAGGAAAAATTACGCACAGGGCCACATTGAAAGGTGAGGAGAGCAGTATTTATGAAAAGAAAGCTCTCAGTGGAAGAAAGGGGGTCCTGCCAACAGGCTCCCACCTCACAGATTGAATACCAGGCCACCCCACATAAGCTGGAGAGGCCAGGCTCCTCCCTGCCCCCACCCGTTGCCATAAGACGTGAATTCCCTTTGGCTCTACCCCATTCTCCCAGTTTGCAGGTTGGGCCTTAGTCTGAGCCCCTCCACATTGATTTATTTCCCTTACTGTGCATGTGTTAAGGGATGGAATTTTTCACCATGGGCATGTTTAGGCAAGCCCCGGTGCACAATGACATGGGTGGCATTTGGCTGTCTCCTGTCTCTATCATAATTAGTACTATGTTTTCCTAGCGAATTGATCCTCTTATCATTATGCATTCTCTCTCTTTGTAGTAATTACCTTTGCTCTCAAGTCTACTTTATTAGATGTTAATACAGTTATTCCTGCTTCTTTGATCAATGTTTGCCTGGTATAATTTTTTCCATTCTTTTACTTTCAGCCTCCCTATAATGTCGAATTTGAAGTTAGCTTCTTCGGAACAGCGTATGATTGGTTTATGATCTTGGCTCACTGCCACCTCTGCCTCCCAGGCTCAAACTGTCCTCCCACTTCAGTTTCCCGAGTAGCTGGGACCACAGGTGCACACCACAATACCCAGATACTTTTTGTACTTTTGGTAGAGACGAGGTTTCGCCATGTTGCTGAGGCTGGTCTCGAACTTGTGAGCTGAAGTGATTCGCCCACCTCAGCCTCCCAAAGTGCTGGGATTACAGGCATGAGCTACCTCGCCTAGCCTGTTTAAGATAATTACTGATATCGTTAGTGCTCAAGTCAGCCATCTTATTTTTACACCTCTGAGCTCTGTCTTGTTTCTTTTTTGCCTTCTTGGGGTTACTTAAACAAGTTCAGGGTTCCATCTGTTTTTTTTTTTTTGGACACAGTCTCGCACTGTCGCCCAGGCTGGAGTGCAGTGGCACAACCTTGGCTCACTGCAAGCTCCACCTCCCGAGTTCACGCCATTCTCCTGCCGCAGCCTCCCGAGTAGCTGGGACTACAGGCGCCCGCCACCACATCTGGCTAATTTTTTGTATTTTTAGTAGAGATGGGGTTTCACCGTGTTAGCCAGGATGGTTTCGATCTCCTGACCTTGTGATCCACCTGCCTCGGCCTCCCAAAGTACTGGAATTAACAGGCGTGAGCCACTGCACCTTGCCAGGATTCCATTGTTACTCCTTTTTTTTTTTTGAGACACCGTCTCTCTCTATTACCCAGGCTGGAGTTCAGAGGCATAGTCACAGCTCACTGCAGACTTGACCTCCTGGGCTGAAGCAATCCTCCCACCTTAGCCTCCTAAGTAGTTGGGACCAGAGGCACATGCTACCACACCTGGCTGATTTTTGTAATTTTTGTAGAGAGGGGGTTCTGCCATGTTGCCCAGGCTGGTCTTGAATTCCTGGGTTCAAGCAATCTGCCAGCCTCAGCCTCCCAACATTCTGGGATAATAGGTATGAGCCACTGTGCCTGACCTATTCCTTTTTTTTTGAGACAGAGTCTTGCTCTGTCGCCCAGGCTGGAGTGCAGTGGTGCAACCTCGGCTCTCTGCAAGCTCCGCCTCCCAGGTTCACGCCATTCTCCTGCCTCAGCCTCCCAAGTAGCTGGGACTACAAGTGCTGGCCACCACGCCCGGCTAATTTTTTGTATTTTCAGTACAGACGGGGTTTCACTGTGTTAGCCAGAATGATCTCGATCTCCTGGCCTTGTGATCCGCCCGTCTCGGCCTCCCAAAGTGCTGGGGTTACAAATGTGAGCCACTGCACGTGGCCCCACCCCCCCGCCTTTTTTTTTTTTTTGAGATGGAGTCTCTCTCTGTTTCCCAGGCCGGAGTACAGTGGCACGATCTCAGTTCACTGCAACCTCTGCCTCCCGGGTTCAAGCAATTCTCCTGTCTCAGCCTCCCAAGTAGCTGGATTACAGGCGCCCGCCACCATGCCCGGCTAATTTTTGTATTTGTAGTAGAGATGGGGTTTCACCATGTGGGTCAGGCTGGTCTCAAACTCCTGACCTCAGGTGATCTGCCCACCTTGGCCTCCCAAAGTGCTGGGATGGCATCTCGCTCTGTCACCCAGGCTGGAGTCCAGTTGCGCGATCTTGGCTCACTGCAACCTCCGCCTCCTGGGTTCAAGCAATTTTCTGTCTCAGCCTCCTGTGGGATTACAGGTGCCGCCACCACACCTGGCTAATTTTTGTATTTTTAGTAGAGATGGAGTTTCACCACCTTGGCCAGGCTGGCCTTGAACTCCTGACCCTGTGATCCACCTACCTCAGCCTCCCAAAGTGCTGGGATTGCAGGCGTGAGCCACTGCACTGGGCTGCCTCAGAATTTTAAGGCCTTGCTCTGCTGTCTTCTAACATCCATTTTGTTTTAAATGACCCAACTTAATTAAAATATAAGTGGGGATGGGATTGGAGCTGGGGATATTCAAGGCCCACAGATGTATTTGGGAAAAGTAAGTTAAAACTTATTTCAATACTGTTACATAAAAATCCTGTTGCATCATATGGATAATGATCAGACAGTGTCATAGGTTGAGGTGGAGGGAGAAAAAAGTATGGATGTGTGGAAGAAATAGGATGTAGAGAAAGTTAGGGAAGAAAGCATATCGAGTAGTTAGGTTGTTTTCAGATGTCTTCATTTACTCTTAAATTTATAGTTAAGTATCATTGCCTTTTCACGTGATTTCATTTAAAATGCTCATTTGCTTCTAACTACTGCTCATACTTTTTGGAAACTAGCTAGCAACTCTCCATTATAGGTGTTTAATGTTTTCATGTAACCAGCAGGGGGAGCACGTACTCATGTTCTTTTGGAACAGGGACGCAAGCCAGAGAAATAGATTTCAGTATGTGCCAATTTAGAACAGTTTTTTTTTTCCTTTGAGACGGAGTCTCCCTCTTTCGCCCAGGGTGGAGTGCAGTGGGGCTGTCTCGGCCCACTGCAAGCCCCGCCTCCCGGGTTCACGCCATTCTCCTGCCTCAGCCTCTTTAGTAGCTGGGACTACAAGGCGCCCGCCGCTATGCCCGGCTAACTTTTTGTATTTTTAGTAGAGATGGGGTTTCACCGTGTTAGCCAGAGTGGTCTCGATCTCCTGACCTCGTGATCCGCCCACCTTGGCCTCCCAAAGTGCTGGGATTACGGGCGTGAGCCACCGCGCCCATCCTAGAACAGTTTTAAACAATTGTTCTCATTACTAATCATAGAAATAATACACAGGGATTGTGGAGTTGCTAGAAAATAAAGACTACAATAGAAAATATCCCCCATAGGCCGGGCACAGTGGCTCACGCCTGTAATCCCAGCACTTGGGGAGACCCAGGCTAGTGGATCACAAGGTCAGGAGATCGAGACCATCCTGGCTAACACGGTGAAACCCCATCTCTACTAAAAATACAAAAAGTTAGCCGGGCGTGGTGGTGGGCACCTGTAGTCCCAGGTACTCAGGAGGCTGAGGCAGGAGAATGGTGTGAAACCGGGAGGGGGAGCTTGCAGTGAGCCTGGATTGTGCCGCTACACTCTGGCCTGGGTGACAGAGCGAGACTCAGTCTCAAAAAAAAAAAAAGAAAGAAAAAATAAAATATCCCCCATAAACCTGTAAAACCTATAATCAGCAAAACATAAACATTTTGATAATATAAGCATTTGGATCTGTTTCCTGCACATGTTTTTATACAAATGCTTAATATATATTTAAAAATTTGTACATTATTATTTTAAAATTTAGTGTCATTAGTTTTACATGGATGTGTTGTTTGAAAAATAGGTAAGAATAATATTTTCCATTCTGATAAAATCAAAAGCAGAGCATGCATTCTTATGTGTAAATAAGATTTCCATTGGCTTTGCATATATTTTTGTTTTAGTTTCCTTTTTTACAATGAGTAGAACTTCTGTATAAAGAAAATATTTTATTATTTTAAATAAAAGGAGCAGAATACAACACTATTTTACAGTTATACAACACTATTTTACAGTTATAACTGGAAGATAATGTCTAATCAGAAGACTCAAATAGGGTAGGAAAACATTAAAATAGTTATGTCAGGTTGGTAGCTGGGTGCCCCGTACGTAATTTTGTATTTAGTAAATATTTTTGGAATGTGAACAAATAGTGAGACCTTGATGACTTTTTTCTATTTATTTATTTTTTAAAATTTTCTGTGTGTGTGTTTTGTTGTTGTTGTTGTTGTTTGAGACTGGAACTTGTTTCTGTTGCCCTGGCTGGAGTACGGTGGCATGATCACAGCTCACTGCAGCCTGGGTCTCCTGTGCTCAAGCAGTCCTTCTGCCTCAGCCCCCTGAGTAGCTGAAACTACAGGAACATGCCACCATGCCTGGCTAATTTTTGTATTTCTTTTTTGGGCAGATGGACTTTTGCCATGTTCCCCAGGCTGGTCTCAAACTGTGGGGCTCAAGTGATCTGCCTGCCTTGGCCTCCCAAAGTGCTGGGGTTACAGGCATGAGCCACCATGCCTTTCCTGTTATAATGTTAAGAGAATAAATATAGAAGGTGTAATTTCTGTAAATATTTAGACACATATGAATAATTTCTTTGAAAGTTACCTGTCCAGTTTGTATAGCTCTAGATTATATTCTGTACTTGTTAAATGCTATGACCAAGGAAAAGCAGTATACAATATCGTCTGTCCAAATGCTAGTTTATTTATGGAAAAAAGCGAAACCTACTTTGTGCCTGAGTTTTGTATGTACTTTTACCAAGATCTTGAAAGTATTTCTCTTTGTACATTACTCTGTAAGACCTTCCTTATTTCAAACCAGTTTATTGAATTTCATGTTCAGTTCTTTGTCATTTACACATTAATGAAATGTAGGTAACAAATATACTTGTACATCTATAATGTAGAGAAATACAGTAACCAAGGGGAAACAGAATAAAAAAAACGAAAGAAAAAAATAACCAAAGAGGAAACGATTTTGATGGGAAGGCTAGTAAAGAATTTGCAATGGTTAGAAAAATAAAATATTCAAGTGGATAACTCTATATATAAGCCTGCTAGAGAAGGGAGTGAGCAAGCTAGATGGTGTCAAGGTGAGGGAGAGATTTTTATGGTGTTTAGTGTTAGAGGCTTGAACATGATTGAATGGTGGACTTAGTGATGGAACTGGTTAAAGTGGAGGGGATTGGAATCCTGATTGCTGTGTCTCATGATCAGCACCCGGTTCTTCTGTTCAGGATTTCCTTTTTATACTTCAAACCACTGGAATGTAAGGCATTACGAGTTTCTTCCTTAGCCTTTTTTTTTTTTTCTCAAGACAGAGTTTCACTCTTGTTTCCTAGGCTGGAGAGCAATGGCACAGTCTTGGCTCACCGCAGCCTCCACCTCTCAGGTTGAAGCGATTCTCTTGTCTCAGCCTCCCAAGTAGCTGGGATTACAGGCGTGCTCCACCACACCTGGCTAATTTTGTATTTTTAGTAGAGACGAGGTTTCTCTATGTTGGTCAAGCTGGTCTTGAACTCCCGACCTCAGGTGATCCGCCTGACTCAGCCTCCCAGAGTGCTGAGATTACAGTGCCTGGCCAGGCTTTTTTTTTCTTTTTTTAAACTTACTAAAGTTTGTGATATTTTTACTGTTTTACCAAACATTATATACTCCAATAAAGAAATTTCAAGCGTGCACAGAGAAGCTCGTGGGTTTGAATTAGATCCTGAGGATCTAAATTTTGTGTTTAATTTACCTGTTACAGATTGATTTTTTTTTTTTTTTTTTTTGGAGACGGAGTCTCGCTCTGTTGCCCAGGCTGGAGTGCAGTGGTACGATCTCAGCTCAGTGCAAGCCCTGCCTTCTGGGTTCCTGCCATTCTTCTGCCTCAGCCTCCCAAGTGTTTGGGACTACAGGTGCCCGCCACCACATCTGGCTAAATTTTTTTTTTTTTTTGTATTTTTAGTAGAGACAGAGTTTCACCATGTTAGCCAGGATGGTCTCGATCTCCTGACCTCGTGATCCGCCTGCCTCAGCCTCCCAAAGTGTTGGAATTACAGGCGTGAGCCACTGTGCCTGGCCTACAGATTGAATTCTAATCCAACATGTTTAACAGTGGTCTCAAACATTTATGGAATAAGAATCAGCAGAGATGGTTGTCAAAATGCAGATTCCTGAGCCTTACCTCTCTCAAAATTCTAACTTGTGATTTGGGTACCTAGGTATCTGTAAATGCATCCCTGATTCTGATGTACCTGTTCCCTGGATTGCATTTTTTTAAAAATTGTGAGAGAGATATGTATATATACACACACACATATATGTAAATAAATAAATATATATATACACACACACGCACACGTGCTGTGAAATGTACTGTTTTAACCATTTTTAGGTGTGTAGTCCTATGGTATTAAATACATTCACATTTGCTGTAGGTTGAATGTTTCTCTCTCTCTGGTATTCAGATGTTGAAACCTACTTCCCTATGTGATGATATTTAGAGTTGGGGCCTTTGGGAAGAGATTAGGTCATGAGGGTACCCTTGTGAATGAGATTAGTGCCCTTAAAAAAAAGTTCCCAGGGACTCTTCTTCCTTCTGTCCCATGGGGATGTAGTGAGAAGAATCAGGAAACCATCTATGAACCAGGAAGCAGACTCTCACCAGACGCTGAATCTGCTGGTGCCTTAATCTTGAACTTTTACAGCCTCTAGAACTATGAGAAATTTCTTTTGTTTCTGTGCCACTCTGTTTATGGTATTTTGTTATAGCTCCCAGAACAAACTAAGATAGCATTGTTTTTCAGCCATCGCCACCATCCATCTTCAGAATGTTTTCAATCATCAGAATGGAAATTCTGTACTCATTAAACTATGACTCCTCATTCTTCCCTCCCCATCCCCTAGCAACCGTTCTACTTTCTGTCTTTGTGAATTTGTCTCATAATATGGGTCAATTCTAATTGCCCTCATATAATCTTTGCCCTTTTGTGTCTGGCTTATTTTTACTGTGAATGTTTTCAAGATTCAACAATGTTGTAACATGTATCAGAAATTCATTCCTTTTTAAGGCTGAATTAATATTTCATTTTTTATGTGTTCCACATTTTGTTCATGTAGTCATTCATTGATGGACATTTGTTCTTTCCACCTTTTGGCTATTGTGAATATTGCTGCTATGAACATTCGTATACAAGTATCTGAGGTTTTTTTGTTTGTTTGTTTGTTTTTCTTTTGAGACGGAGTCTCGCTATGTCACCCAGGCTGGAGTGCAGTGGCACGATCTCAGTGCAAGCCCTATCCCCCGGGTTCATGACATTCTCCTGCCTCAGTCTCCCAAGTAGCTGGGACTGCAGGCACCCGCCAACACGCCAGGCTAATTTTTTGTATTTTTAGTAGAGAAGGGGTTTTACCATGTTAGCCAGGATGGTCTTGATCTCCTGACCTCGTGATCTGCCCGTCTCGGCCTCCCAAAGTGCTGGGATTACAGGCGTGAGCCCCCACACCCGGCCCTGTTTGAGTTTTGGGTATATACTGAGCAGTGGCATTGCTAGATCATGGTTGTTTAACTATTTTGTTTTATTTTATTTTAGAGACACAGTCTTGCTCTGTTGCCCAGGCTTCAGAGCTGTGGCCTGATTATAGCTTACTGCAGCCTCAAACTCCTGGGCTCAAGCAGTTGTCCCGCTTCACCCTCCTGAGTAGCTGGGACCACAGATGAACATTCCCACCCCTGCTAATTTATTTTTTGTAGGGACTCGCTATGTTTCCCAGGCTGGTCTTGAACTCATGGGCCCAAGTAGTCCTCCTGCCTTGGTCTCCTAAAGTGCTGGGATTACAGGTGTGAGCCGTTGTGCCCTACCCTGTGTTTAACTTTTTTTTTTTTTTTTTGAGACAGAGTCTCACCCTGTCACCCAGGCTGGAGTGCAAGTGGCTCGAACTTGACTCGCTGCAACCTCTGCCTCCTGAGTTCAAGCAATTTTCCTGCCTCAGCCTCCCGAGTAGCTGGGACTACAGGTGCATGCCACCACGCCCGGCTAATTTTTTGTATTTTTAGTAGAGATGAGTTTTCACCATGTTGGTCAGGCTGGGCTTGAACTCCTGACCTCATGATTCGCCCGCCTTGGCCTCCCAAAGTGCTGTGATTACAGGCATGAGCCACCTTACTCAGCTGTGTTTAACTTTTGAGGCTCTACCAAATAATTTTTAACTGCAACATTTTACTTAAAAGTTAAAATTGCTACACATCCTTGGCAATGCTTATTGTTTTCTTTCTTTTCTTTTCTTTTTTTTCTTTTTTTAAATAGTAGCTGTTCTCATGAGTGTGAAGTGGCTTATCATTGTAGTTTTTTGCTTTTTGTTTTTGGAGATAGGATCTCACTCTGCCACCGAGGCTGGAATGCAGTGGCGTAATCAGTGATGCAGCCTTGACCTCCCAGGCTCAAGTGATCCTCCCACCCCAGCCTCTTGAATAGCTGGGACTATAGGCACACGCCACCACATCCAGCTATTTATTTATTTATTTTTTTCAAAGACAGGATCTTGCTCTGTCACCCAGGCTGGAATGCGGTGGTGCAGTCATGGCTCACTGCAGCCTTGACTTCCTGGGCTCAAGCAATCCTCCTACCACAGCCTCCCAAGTAGCTGGAACTGCAGGCATGTACCACCATGCCTCACTAATTCTTTAAAAAAAAAAAAAATTCTGTAGATATGGGGTCTCACGATGTTGCTTAGGCTGCTGACTAATTTTTCATAAGGACGGTAATCCTATTTGTGGGGGCTCTGGTTCCTGTTCTAGTCACCTCCAAAGGCCTCATCTCTCTCTCTTTTTTTTTTTTTTTTTTTTTTGAGACAGATCTTGCTCTGTCGCCAGGCTGCTGGAGTGCAGTGGCAGGATCTCGGCTCATTGCAACCTCTGCCTCCAGGGTTCAAGCAATTCTCCTGCCTCACCCTCCTGAGTAGCTAGGACTACAGGTGCATGCCACCACACCCAGCTAATTTTTGTATTTTTAGTGGAGATGGGGTTTCACCATGTTAGCCAGGATGGTCTCGATCTCTGAACCTCATGATCCGCCCGCCTCTCTCTCCCAAAGTGTTGTGATTACAGGCGTGAGCCATTGTTCCTGGCCAGGCCTCATCTCTTAATAGCATTGCATTGGGGATTAGGATGTCAACATATGAATTTTAGGAGACAGCAGGGTTCAGACCATAGCACTAGTTAAGGAAGTTTTAATGGTGTATTTTAATTTTAATTTATTCTTATTGCTTAAACTACAATGATATTGATGTGGAGACGTATTTCTGATTAGGTGATCAAGTTATAATTGTTAACCTCAATTTAATTCCCAACACAAACCTAAAATTTTTCTTAAAATGCAAATTAAAAATATTATGAAATGAAGATATGTCTGTTGCAGACATTTGTTTTAAAAAAGGAAAAACGGGCAAAAAAAGCCTAGAGAATAGATTAGTGTTATCACTACAATTTCCAGCCTAGCAAATACAAACTCCTTGGCTTATGTTCTTTTTTAAAATTCAGTAAAGTTTTCTGGAATTGTGGTTTTTACTGTCTGTCCCATTCCTTTGATTTGCTTCTTCAGGAATTCCTGTTACCTTTATGTTGGATCCCAAAAGAGACTTAAGCATACTATTTCTCTTGAATACTTTTTCTCTTTCTTCACTGGAGCTGGATTGTGGAACCTTTAAATTTCCTTTTTTTTTTCTTAGACAAGTTTGCATGAGGAATAAAATTTACAAAAAAAATCATTTTTCACCTGTTTCTCTCTTTGTTGAATTATACTGATTTTTTAACAGCATTATTAAGTAAATAATTGATATAAACTTTATAGTTACAGCATACAGTTTGATAACTTTTGAGATCCACACATCTCCATGAAACTATCACTACAAATAGTTTAGCGAATATAACAATCATGTCCCAAAGTTTTTCTTTGCCACTTTGTAATTCCTCTCTTTTCCTTGCATTCCTAGCCTATCGTGTACCTGCTTTCTATTATTATTGATTTGTTTGCGTTTTCTAGAATTGTATGTAGATGGATTTTTATGGTCTAGTTTCTTTTGTTTAGTGTTATTTTGAAATCCAATTATGTTATTGCATGTTTCAGTACTTCATTCTTTTTTTTTTTTTTCGAGACGGAGTTTCACTCTTATTGCCCAGGCTGGAGTGCAGTGGCATGATCTTGGCTCACTACAACCTCTGCCTCCTGGGTTCAAGCGATTCTCCTGCCTCAGTAGCTGGGATTACAGGTGCCTGCCACCACGCCCAGCTAATTTTTTTTTTTTTTTTTTGTATTTTTAGTAGAGACAGGGTTGGTCTTGAACTCCTGACCTCTGGCAGTCCACTCACCTCGGCCTCCCAAAGTGCTGGGATTATGGCGTGAGCCACCGTGCCAGCCATTATTCCTTTTTTATTGCTCACTACGATTGTATTGTATGGATATATCACAAGTTTTAAAATCCATCCATTTGTTGATGGGTATATTAGCTATCTATTGCGGTATAACAGATTATCCAAAAACTTAGTGGCATGAAACAATATGCATTTATTATCTAACAGTTTTTTGGCCAGGGATTTGGGAGTGGCTTATTTGGGTGACTGGCGTAGGGTTTTTCATGAGATTGCTGTCAAGATGCTGGATGCTTTGAAGTCATTTGAAGGCTTCGCTGACATACCAATTCAAAGATAGTTAACTTCTATGGCTGTGGGCTTCAGCCTCTGATCTTCTGACCAAGGATCCTCTTTGCAGGGATGCTTGAGTCTTTTTTTTTTTGACATGGTGTCTCACTGTGCTGCCCAGATTGGAGTGCAGTGGTGCTGTCTTGGCTCACTGTAATTTTTGCCTCCCGGGTTCAAGCGATTCTCCTGGCTCAGCCTCCCGAGTAGCTGGGATTATAGGCTTCTACCACCACCCCCGGCTAATTTTTGTATTTGTAGTAGAGATGGGGTTTTAACATGTTGGCCAAGCTGGTTTCAAACTCCTGACCTCAAGTGATCTGCCCGCCTCAGCCTCCCGAAGTGCTAGGATTACAGGTATGAGCCACCATGCCCAACCATGTTCTTATGGAATCTGGTAACCACTAAAACAAGTGATCCAAGAGCAGCATGGACAAAGAGAAAGTTGCAATGCCTTTTTTTTTTTTTTTTTTTGAGACAGAGTCTTGCTGTGTTGTCCAGGCTGGAGTGCAGTGGCGTGATCTCGACTCACTGCAACTTCTGTCTTCCGAGTTGAAGTGATTCTCGTGCTTCAGCCTCCTGAGTAGCTGAGATTACAGGTGTGCACCACCACACCCAGCTGATTTTTGTATTTTTAGTAGAGATGAGATTTTGGCCTGTTGACCAGTCTGGCCTCTAACTCCAGGCCTCAAGTGATCTGGCCGCCCTGGTCTCCCAAAGTGTTGGAATTACAGGCATAAGCCACTGCGCCTGCTGGAAGCCTCAATTCCTATTATGACCTGCTCTCAGAAGTCACACATTGTCACTTTCCTCATGATATTATTTGCTAGAAATAAGTCACAACATCCAGCCCTCACTCAAAGAGTAAAGAATTAGTTTTTTTCTTTCAAAGGCTGGTTTTGAGGGGAGCAATGTTAAAGAATTTGTTGTCATATTTTAAAGCTACTGCAATGGACTTTGGGTGGTTTTTAGGTTTTGGCTATTACAAATAAAAATGCTTTTAAAAATGTATGTAAAAATCTGTGTAGACAGTTTTATTTCTTTGCGTAAATAGGAGTAAAACGGCTAGTTTGTAAGATAGTGTTATGTTTAAATTTTTACTACTTTTACACTGAAGATTTAAGATATCTGTAATACCGATTTGTTCTTGGATTCCTTCTGGTTTAGTCCTTTTTAAATTTTATTCTACTTCTTAAGTTTTGTCACCTCATTTCTGAGTTTTTATTCTGAATGTTTTATCTTGTTTTAAAATTGTAGTTTACCATTTTATCTGTTTTGTGTGTCTTTGATGTACTTTTTTTTTTTTTGGTATGTTGGGATGTTATTCTCGTTAGTTTTTCCCTAATAATAATTTTATGGGATTTAGCTTTTATACCTTCCTGTTGCTTATTTTTATGTCTCTGTCTTCTGAAATGATAGGAGGCAGGATTCAGGATAGCTTTTCTTTTCTTTTCTTTTTTTAAGGACGTGGACTCTCACTGGGTTGCCCGAGTTGAAGTGCAGTGGTGCAATCATAGCTCACTGCAGCCTCAAACTCCTGGGCTCAAGTGATCCTCCTGGTTCAGCCTCCTGAGTAGCTGGAACTACAGTCGTGTGCCACCATGCCCAGCTCACTAAAAAGTTTGTTTTGTTTTGTTTTGTTTTTTTAGAAATGGGGTCTAGCTGTGTTGCCCAGGCTGGTCTTGAACCCCTGGGCTCATGGAATCCTCCTGCCTTGGCCTCCCAAAGTGTTGGGATTACAGGTGTGATCCATGGCACCTGGCTCAGCATAGCTTTTATACCTTGTGTTGTTTTCATATGGCTTGTAAAAATATGGCCACTTGTGTATTTGGTCTTGTAGATTCTCCCTGACTCTGCTCATCTGGACGTTTTCTGTGTCTCTGCCACCCCTGTGCTGCTGAGTAGATTCCACTCCCAGCACTTTCTCAGTGAGGGGCCCAGAAGGGAGTCCAGGGTGACCAGTTTTGGGTGGCCCAGCTGCTCCCATCTCTTCACATCTTCTTACCGTAGAGCCCCTGCTCTCACCTAGTTTCAGGTGCTGTTCTCAGATCTGTCACCTGCTCTGCTTCCTGGTGAGCACTGATGTCTAGGTTCTCAGGGCCTCCTTGGCTCTCTTACTTTCCTTGGCTTCTGTCCTCTCAGACACTGATACCATGCTGGACTTTGGAGGGTTGGTGGTTTGTCTTTACCCACTTGTGTTTTGGAGTTTGCTGATTAATTGTGTTTCTATGTTTTTGGCTTTGCTGTCCAGTTGCTGTTTATGTGAAGATTTAGAGACATTCGAAAACTATGCCTTTACTAATGACACTTCTGGGTTTTCAGATTGTAAATTGTTAACTTAATGTCTATTTAATGAAGTTGATAGTGTTTTTTTGTTTTGATTTTTCTGTTAATCATCTCCACAGAGAAAAAGGAGTTGGGATATAGAATGCCCATCCTTTCCAGGAGAAAGACCACTGCAGGTCAGAAGAGCAGGTCTCAGGACAGCAGGGGCAGCTGCCTCTCTCTCTGAAGCATGGCTCAGGTGTGGAGAAGGGTTTCAGGACGCTTCTGGGACTCCGGTAAAGTATCTGTAGAATTGTTTTCCCTGAATGCCAAAGAGGAAATCCTGAGTGTTCAGAACATTGTAATTACATTTCATTGTAATTCCCTTTCTTATTCTTTCAGGACACTGTAATTGGTACACTCCTTTTCTTCCCTTTCATTCCTTTAATAATCGTGGCAAGTTAGTATTCACCTTTTTTTTTTTTTTTTTTTGGAGACAAAGTCTCACTTTGTTGCCCAGGCTGGCGCAGTCATAGCGGCATCCTTGAACCCTTGAACTCCTGGGCTCAGGCTATCTTGCCTCAGCCTGTCAAATAGCTGGGACCATGCCTGGCTAATTTTTTTTTTTTTTTTTTGAGACAGAGTCTCACTTTGTCACCCAGGCTGGAGTGCGGTGGGGCTATGTTGGCTCACAGCAACCTCCGCCTCCCAGGTTCAAGCAATTCTCTTGCCTCAGCCTCTCTAGTAGCTGGGATTACAGGTGCGTGCCACCATACGCGGCTCATTTTTGTAGTTTTAGTAGAGACCGGGTTTCACCATGTTGGCCAGGCTGGTTTGGAACTCCTGACCTCAGGTAATCCACCTGCCTTGGCCTCCAGAGTGCCGGGATTACAGGCGTAAGCCAGTGTGCCTGGCCACCTGGCTAATTTTTAAAAAACTTTCTGTAGAGACAGGGTCTTGCTGTGTTGCCTAGGCTGGTCTCTAACCCCTGGCTGCAAGTCATCCTCCTGCCTCCGCCTCCCAGAGAGTTGGGATTACAGGTGTGAGCCCCCATGCCCAGCTCACACCTGTACCTCTTTAATCCATGCAGAACCTTTCTACTTCTTTGTTTGTAAATGAAGGATGTTTACTAAGAATGTTCTCAGAAGATGAAACCATTTAGCATACCACTCTTCACAAGAAATGCACGTCTACTCTGGAGGCATACTCTGGAGATATTGCAGGTTTAGTTCAGGACCAACACAATAAAGTGAATATCGCAATAAAGTGATCACATGAATTCTTTGATTTCTCGGTATATGTAAAAGTTATATTTATATTATACTGTAGTCTGTTAAGTGTGCAATAGTATTATGTCTAAAAAAGCAATGTATATACCTTAATTTAACAATATTTTATTGCTAAAAAAAAATGCTAACAATCATAGGAGCCTTCACCAAGGTGTAATCTTTTTGCTGGGAGAGAGTCTTGCTTTGATGCTGATGGCTGCTGACTGATCAGGTTGGTGGTTGAAGGTTGGGGTGGCTGTGGCAGTGTCCTAAAATAGGGTAAAAGTGAAGTTTACCACATCTATTTACTATTCCTTTCATGAAAGATTACTGAGTAGCATGTGATGCTGATAATATTTGACCTGTAATAGAACTTCTTTCAAAATTGGACTCAATCCTTCCAAAGCCTGACACTGCTTTATCAACTAAGTTTATAGGATATTCTAAATTCCTTGTTATCACTTCAACAATGTTCACAGCATTTTCACCAGGAGTAGATTTTATCTCCAGAAACTACTTTATTTGTTCATCCGTAAGAAGTAACTCTTCATCCATTCAACTCTTAGAAGATTACAGCAATTCAGTCATATGTTCAGGTTGCACTTCTAATTCTAGTTCTCTTGCTGTTTCTATCACATCAGTTTTTCTGCTGAAGTCTTGAACTCCTCAGTCATACATAAGGGTTGGAATCAACTTCTTCCAAACTCCTGTTAATGCTGATATTTTGACCTTCTGTCATTAATCATGAATGTTCTTAATGGCACATAGAATGGTGAATATTTTCCTGAAAGTTTTCAATTTACTTTGCCCAGGTCCATCAGAGGAGTCACTATCTATGGCAGCTACAGCCATGTGACATGTATATCTGAAATAATAAGACTTGAAAGTCAGAATCACCCCTTGATCCATAGGTTGCAGAATGGAAGTGGTGTTAGCAGGCATGAAAATAACGTTAATCTCCTTGTGCTTCTCAATCAGAGCTCTTGGGTGACCAGGTGCATTGTCAGTCAGCAGTAATAGTTTGAAAGAAATCTTTTTTTTTTTGAGCAGGTCTCAACAGTGGACTTAAAGTATTACAGTAAAGAATGCTGTAAAGAGATGTGCTGTCATCCAGGCTTTGTTGTTACATTTATAGAGCACAGGCAGAGCAGATTTATCATATGGGCGCTAGAATTTTCAGAATGATACATGAGCATTGGCTTCAACTTAATGTTACCAGCTGCATTAGCCCCTAATATGAGTATCAGTCTGTTCTTTGAAGCTTTATTGCCAAGCATTGACTTCTCTCTAGCTACGAAAGTCTTAAATGGCATCATCTTCTAATATAAGGCTCTTCCATCTCTATTGAAAATCTATTATTTAGCATAGCTACCTTCATCAGTGATGTTAACTAGATCTTCTAGATCACTTGCTGCATTACCTTGTACTTTTATGTTATGGAGATGATTTGTTCATGAACCACCCTCTGCTAGTTGCAGACTTTTCTTCTCCAGCTTCACCTCTCTCAGCCTTCGTAGAATTGAAGAGAGTTAGGACCTTGCTCTGAATTCTGCTCTGGCTTAAAGGAATGTTATAGCGGTTCAATTTTCTATCCAGATTGCTAAAACTCTGTATTAGCAATAGTGCTGTTTTACTTTCTTATCATTTGTGTATTCACTGGAGTAGCACTGTCAGTTTCATTCAAGAACTTTCCTTTGCATTCACAACTGGCTTAACAATTTGGTACAAGAGGTCTAAATTTTAGCCTATCTTAGTTTTTGCCATGCCTTCCTACCTAAGCTTTATCATTTCCAGCTTTTCTTTACTTTTTTTTTTTTTTTTGAGATGGAGTCTCTGTCACTTGGGGTGGTGCAATCTTGGCTCACTGCAACCTCCGCCTCCCAGGTTCAAGTAATTCTCCTGCCTCAGCCTCCCGAGTAGCTGGGATTACAGGCGCCTGCCACCACGCCCAGCTAATTTTTGTATTTTTAGTAGCCACGGGGTTTCATCATGTTGGTCAGGCTGGTCTCGAATTCCTCACCTTAGGTGATTTACTCACTTTGGCCTCCCAAAGTGCTGGGATTACGGGTGTGAGCCACTGCGCCCGGCCATTTCCAACTTTTGATTTAAGGTGTGAAACATTCAGTTCTTCCTTTGTTTGAGCACTTTGAGGCCACTGTAAGGTTGTTAATTGACTTAATGTTAATATTGTTGTGTTGCAGAGAATAGGAGGCCTAAGGAGAAGGCAAGAGATGGAGGAGCAGCTGGTTGGTGGAGCAGTCAGAACACACACAGCATTTATTAATTTTGCTCTCTTATATTGGTTTTGACCATGGCACCCCAAATCAGTTACAGTAGTAATACCAGAGATCACTGATCACAGACCATCATAGCAGATTTAATAATAATGATAAAGTTTGAAATCTTGGGATAATTATCAAAATATGACACAGAGACACAAGTTTATAGGTGAGCAGATGCTGTTGGAAAAATGGCACACAGAATTGGTTGACACAGGATTGCCAGAAATTTTCAATTTGTAAAAAACGCTTTATCTGTGAAGCACAATAAAACAAGGTATGCCTGTATATTCAGAATCTTTTGGCAATGAGATGTTCTGGATAATTTTTGTGTGTTTGTGTACTTACGGAGGAATGCTATTACAAACTCAAGATATTTGGTTATGAGTAGTAATGAGTACCTCATAGGCAGTCAGAGTCATATGAGTGAGCAGATATTACATTGAATGTTAATATGAAACGTTTTGGTCAGTCAGATCTCTTTAGATTCTGGAAAAATACAACAAATTTATAAATATATAAGGAGTACATGCTTTGGGAATACTGAAATTGGTGAATTGGTAAAGGAAATCAGAGAAGAATATGTTAAGGAGAGTATAGTTTAAGATTTTGAATATTTTATAAAAGTTTTTTTTTGCATTTGTCACATAAATTCCATGATTATTATTTTGCCTGCAGTCATTAACAGCTGAAGAGAAGACGATTACAGAAAAACACCTTGAATTATCCCCTAGACCCAAGCAAGGTAACTATTTTGTTGATTTCTTGACAGAGAAGATATAAGACTAATAAATCCTTCTGTGATTATTTTAAAAATTTGTTTTTTTAAAAAAGTTACATGGTTTGGGGAGACTATATTCATAGTTAAAAAACATCAAGACAAGGTAAAAAGGTATTTTTGAGAACTCTGTCATCGCTGTCACCATCTACCCTATTTCTCCTGCCCGCCTAACTAACATTTTTTTGTGTGTCCTTGCTGAGTTCTTTTTTTTTTTTTTTTGAGACAGAGTCTCGCTCTGTCGCCCAGGCTGGAGTGCAGTGGTGTGACCTCGGCTCACTGCAAGCTCCACCTCCCAGGTTCACGCCATTCTCCTGCCCCAGGCTCCCGAGTAGTTGGGACTACAGGTGCCCGCCACCGTGCCCAACTAATTTTTTTGTGTGTTTTTAGTAGAGATGGAGTTTCACCGTGTTAGCCAGGGTGGTCTTCATCTCCTGACCTCATGATCTGCCTGCCTTGGCCTCCCAAATTGCTGGATTACAGGCGTGAGCCACCGTGCTTGGCCCCTGAGTTCATTTTTATCACAGAGCCCAGTAGGTTTAGCTCATGCTCATAGCTCCAGGGTTTTGTGTGGTTTTTTTTTTTTTTAAATCAGATTTGGGAAGGAAACGTGACCTATGCCAAAAGAACTATACTGCTTCAGGCTCTGAAATTCTTTCTTGATGAATTAGGGAACTTTAAATAAGTAGTAGAAAACTGTTCAAACACTAGAGTATTTGGATAAATGAGGTTGAATTTGTCTCCTGCAGCAGGACATCCAGAGGGCTAAATTCTTTCTGAATTCTGTAGCCTGAGTGTGGGATTGGTTCTTACGGTCGGTAGGTGGTGGCTGAATTCTCCAGGCTGAATTCTTGGAATAGTGTAGGTGCTGAGGATTTTTGCCAAGTCAGCTTTGCCTTTCTTTTGGGAAGGAATGCCCTTCCCAGTCTAGTCTACCTTTGACTAGAACCTGTTACAAAGGGTCACCTCCACTAAAGATACTTTAGTGAAATTAAGGATTTTTAGATAGGTATGTTGCTGCTAAAGAAAACTGGGGTTATTAGTAATGAAGAGGGGGTGGGTGGATATTAGGTAGGCCGCTGGTTCTGCCGCCACAGGCAGTCAGCCCCGCTGTGGGTGTGTAGGAAGAGTGAGGGCTTGTGACTTCCGGGATCTTGCTGCATCCTAGCTCTATAATCTTTGAAAACTAAGCTAAACATTCGCAGTCTCAGTTTTGTATCTGGAGAATGGGTATAATCATTGGGTTATTATGAATATTAAGTGAGCTAAAAATAGTAGATTAAATGCCTAGAGGTGCTTCAGTAGGTGCTTGATTGATGACAGCAGTTGCTCATATGTCAGTGGCATAACTTTCTGTGACATTCTAAACCATGTTATTATTTCAGTGACATGCATTCTTTTCTATACAAATGAAAAAGAAAATTTACCAAAAATGTTTCTTTAAAATTTATAAAATGTTGTATTATGAAATAAAGTGTACACATCTTTTAAATACTATAATCTTCTGATGGAATTGCAGAAGCTGTTGGCGGAGACAAGCCTCTGACCTTAGGCACACATTACAAAAGCATGTTCCCCAACTCTGCTTCCCAGCTGTCATAAAAATACTGCCTCCTCACCCAAAATGTAGTATAGAATTTTTATCCTGGAATTTTTGTTAATAGGATGTCTTAAACTAATACTTCAGTATTAGTTTAAATGAACCTGTTAAAAATGAACCAGTTCTACGAAATTCCTCGAGTCTCTTTTTCTATCAGTCTCCACTACAAATAGCGAGCCTTTATTAAGTTATTAATAATGATTTTTTGCCTTAGCAAGCTGCGTATGTTATAAATAAAGTAACTGTACATTCATACAAGCTCTTCTAACCTTTCAGAATATATTGATCATTCTATAGAGTAGAAAGTACACCAGAGTATGGGTCAAATAAGTAGTGGCATGGGAAAATCATCCAAAAATGTATTTTTGTTATGAAATACAAGGTAACAACTTATTTAATGTTTCTTTTTCAAAGTTGAATTTACTTATACATGTTTAAAATCTCCAGAGAAGATTCAAGCCATATCTGCTAAAGAAAAATACTTTTCCCCCCGACATATTATAAAAGTTTAGAAACCAAAATTAACTTGATCTTTGAATATTATAGCAATTGACACTAATGAGAAGAGGAAAAAACTAAAATTATCCGGCTAATAAAAAATTACTAATAATTATTATTTCTTGACCTGCCTGTTTCCCCACTAGACCACTGGCTTCTTAAGGGCAGACCCCATCTGTTGCTCATCTTTATATCACTGCTGAACTAGTTTCCAAAGGCTGTATTATGGCCTTTGGAAGTACCACAAACTGGGTGGCTTTAATCAGCAGAAACTGACTGTCTCACAGTTCTGTAGGCCAGTCTCCAAAATGAAGCTGTTGGCAGGGTTGGTTCATTCTGAGGGCTGTGGGGGAAGAATCTGTTCCAGACCTCTCTCCTTGGCTTGTAGATACTGCGTTCTTCCTCTGTCTCTTCCCCAGGTCTCTTCACATTGTTTTCTCTGTGCATGTCTGTCTTTGTGTCCAGATTTCCCCTTATAAGGATTTCAGTCATCTTGGATTAGGGCCCACCCTAATTACCTTACTTGAATTTGATTACCTCTATGAAGACCCTGTCTCCAAATAAAGTTACATTCTGAGGTACAGAAGGTTAGGACTTCAACATATGAATTTTGGGGGGCGGGGCGGGAACACAGTTCAGCTCATAACACCGGGTGCTAGGACAGTGCCTAGCCCACAGTGGGCACCCAGAAATGTTCAGTCTGGCTAATATTTATCCTACGGTTCCATTGGAATGAGCCTTGATATCAAGGACACCCTCTTTTCAGCAAGTAAAATGAGTTGCTAATCAATTCCTGGTAGTGGTTTTTTTTTTTTTTTTTTTGAGATGGTAGTGGTTTTAACTATCTAGTTGTGCAGTCAGGTGCCTATAATTCATGGATTTATAAATCTAGAGTCCTGGTCTCTGAGGTTTTGAATGACATAACTAATGATTATCCTGTCTTTTAAATTAGATGGTACATAAGCATCAGACTTATTTTCTTAGATACTCACACTAATCGTGAAAACAACTGCAGGTCTCTCTGACTTGGGAGCCACGCATAATGGTTAAGAACATGGACTCAGAAGCTAAACTGCCTGGATGTGCCTCTCAGGCACCACAGCTGCTGGCCGAAAAAAGGCATTACATTTGGGAAGTGCTTTTCAATGAATGATTCATAACATAGGAACTGTACGAATAAAGCTGTAAATTCACCTAAACCTAAAGGGAAAAATAGCATGGCCAAAATTACATATATAAGTCTGGTATTGTATAGGGCAGGAAGATCACTTGAGCCCAGGAGTTTGAGGCTGCAGTGTGCTGTGGTCATGCCTGTGTACAGCTGCTGCAGTCCATCCTGGGCGACATAGCAAGACCACATCTCTTACAAAAAATTACACATACATAAACAAAATTTAAAATTCAGAAAAACCAGGGAAAATATTGTGACTCATGTCACAAACCAAGGCTGATCTTTCTCATAAAGAACCGTCAGAACTTAATCTAGGGGAAAAAAGATAACTGTTGCAAAAATAATGGTTATGGAGGGACTGCTTTCAAAAAAGGAAATATAAATGATTTTCAAATGTATGAAAAGATGCTCAGCCTCAAGGCAGTGAGGTCAGTTTTTTCTGATCAGATCATCCAAAATCTTAGTATATGTCTTTCTGTTTGTTCTTTTATGTTCTTTTGAAGTCTAAAAACATGTACTTTGGTTTTACATGTCTCTTAAGTATCAGGGGAACCCACCCCCAGTATTTCAACATAGGTTCTTTCTATTTTAGCTAAGTGTTGGCCAGCTGAGAAATAAAGAGTACAAAGAGAGGAATTTTACTACTGGGCCTCCAGGGGTGACATCACATATCGGTAGGACCATGATGCCCACCTGAACAGCAAAACTAGCAGGTTTTTATTAAGGACTTCAAAAGGGGAGTGGGTATACGAACAGGGAGTAGGTCACAAAGATCACATGCTTCAAAGGGCAAAAAGAAGAACAAAGATCACATGCTTCTGAGGACAATAAAGATCACAAGGCAAAGGGCAAAGCAAAGATCACAAGGCAAAGGGCGAAATCAAAAACTCCTGAGAAGGGTCTATATTCAGCTGTGCACGTATTGTCTTGATAAACATCTTAAACAACAGAAAACAGGGTTTGAGAAGAGAAACCTGTCTGACCTCAAATTCACCAGGGTGGGTTTTTTCCCCCACCCTATTATGCCTGAGGGTACTGCAGGAGACCAGTCCTTATCTCAACCACATAGGAGAGAGACTCCCAGAGAGGCCATTTATAGACCTCCCCCCAGGAATGCATTCAATTCCCCAGGGTTTTAATTATTAATATTCCTTGCTGGGAAAAGAATTTAGTGGTATCTTCCCTACTTGCATGTCCGTTTATAGGCTCTCTGCAAGAAGAAAAATATGGCTCTATTCTGCCCAACCCCACAGGCCATCAGACCTTATGGTTGTCTTCCCTTGTTCCCTGAAAATTGCTGTTCTCTTTTTTTTCAAGGTGCACTGATTTCATATTGTTCAAACACATGTGTTTTACAATCAATTTGTACAGTTTAACACAATAGTGGTCCTGAGATGAGGTACATTCTCACCTTATGAAGATAACAGGATTGAGAGATTAAAGACAGGCATAAGAAATTATAAAAGTATTATTTGGGAAGTGATAAATGTCTATATTAGAATGAAATCTTCACAATTTATGTTCAGAGATTGAAGTACAGAAATTGTAAAAGTATTAATTTTGGGAACTGATATATGTCCATATTAAAATGATACTTCACAATTTATGTTCCTCTGCCATGGTTCCAGCTGGTCCCTCCATTTGGGGTCCCTGACTTCCCGCGACACTTAAGTTTCTTGTAGGTATTTTATTGTTTTTTCTACTGCTTTAAATTTGATTTCGTATCATAGTTTGTACCTTGCCACCTTTATTGGACTTTCTTATTAATGGTAGTAATTTTTCAGTTGGTTTCTTGACTTTTCCATGAATTCATTTTATAATTTGCAAATAGTGATAACTTCCTTTTCTTTTCTTTTTTTTTTTGAGATGATGTCTCACTCTGTCACCCAGGCTAGAGTGCAGTGGCGCGATCTCTGCTCACTGCGACCTCTACCTCCTGGGTTCAAGCAGTTGTCTGCCTCAGTCTCTGGAGTAGCTGGGATTACAGGCCCCCACAACCACGCCTGGCTAATTTTTTGTATTTTTAGTAGAGATGGGGTTTCACCATCTTGGCCAGCCTGGTGTTGAGCTTCTGACCTCGTGATCCACCCACCTCGGCTTCCCGAAGTCTGGGATTACAAGCGTGAGCCACCGCTCCCGGTCGATAACTTGCTTCTTGACTTACTTTTCAAATGCACAATAATGAGAGAGATCGATAATGTCTCTTGGAAGTACCCAGTTTATTAGCTTTTTAGATAGATATAGATTCTTAGGATGTTCTGAATAGTTTATTTTTCCTTTTATAACATGAACAATAGGCCACTTCAGTAATTCTAGATGTTTGTGGCACAAAGTAGTAAGTGTTCAGTAAATGTTGACTATTCCATGTTTTTTGCCTTTGTAAATACTGTTTTTTCAGACATCGTGTTAGTGAATCCTCTTTTCCTGATCAATGCAAAGTGGAACATTCAGTTTTTTTGTGCCACCACTATTCCATGACATACGTCTGGTATAGTGTTAGTTTTTTTCATGATTAGTGTTTCCTTCCAGACCACACATGTTCCTTGTGGGAAAGAGTTTTCTTTTCTTTTCTCTTTTCTTTTCTTTTCTTTTCTTTTTTAGAGATGGGATCTTACTCTGTCACTCAGGATGGAGTGCCGTGGTGCAGTCATAGCTCACTGCAGCCTCAAACATTTGCTCTTAAACTCGTCCTCCTGCTTCAGACTTCCAAGTAGCTGGGACTACAGGCATGCACCACTATGCTCAGCTAATTTTTTAATTTTTTGTAGAGATTGGGTCTCACTGTGTTGCCTAGGCTGGAGTTTTTTTTGTTTCCTCATGGTTTACTGTATCAGAGGGGTTCTGTAAATATGTATCTGATGAAGCCTAGGTTTATTTTTTGTAAAACATGAATTTTATAAATATCTAATCTCTTCATTTCATAGTGTATTGAAATGCGCTTTGAAATATATCAAATATACCACGTAGGATAAGATATGTATGTATATATGTACATATATATATTTTAGCATTATATTTATAATTATGAATATAAACAGAATAATTGAGTTTTATTAGGTATATATTCCTTTTCTGACCAATATCAGAAAAGTTTGTTGTTGACTTTTGATTCTACCAAGATGAAATAGCCCCATTCTGGCTACGTTTTCCACCTATTTGAATGGCTATAATAAAAAATAGTGGCAATACCAAATGCTGGTGAGGTTGTGGAGAGACTGGATCACCAGTACATTGCAGGTGTACAGTAAAATGGTACAACCACTCTGGAGAGCAGTCTGGTGATTTCTTAAAGACTAAACATGCAATTACCATATAACCCAGCAACTGCATGCTTAGGCATTTGTCCCAGAGAATGAAAATTAAATTTACATAGCATCTTGTACACAGATGTTTATAAGCAGCTTTGTTCATAATAGCCCCAAACTAGAAACAACACAGATGTCCTTCAGTAGGTGAATGATTAAACAAACTATGGTGCATAGTATCATGGTGTACTATTCAGTAATAAAAAGAAAATAAATGTTGATAACTTAGATGAATATCTAAGAAATTATTCTGAGTGAAAAAAGTCAATCCTAAAAGGTTACATAGTGATTTTATTTATATAACCTGTGTGTGTGTGTGTGTGTGTGTGTGTGTGTGTGTGTGTGTGTGTGTGAGAGAGAGAGAGAGGAGAGAGAGAGAGAGAGAGAGAGAGGAGAGAGAAAGGGAGAGAGACGGAGACAGAGAGAGATGGAGTTTCGCTCTTGTTGCCCAGGCTGGAGTGCAGTGGCTCAATCTTGGCTCACTGCAACCTCTGCCTCCTGGGTTCAAGCAATTCTCCTGCCTCAGCCTCCCCAAGTAGCTGAGATTACAGGTACCTGCAACCACGCCCGGCTAATTTTTTTGTGTTTTTAGTAGAGATGGGGTTTCGCCATGTTGGCCAGGCTGGTCTTGATTATATAACATTTTTATAATGACAGAATTACAGAAATGCAAAAATGAGTAGTGGTTGACGGAGTTCAGGGATTGGTATGGGGCCAGGAGATGGTGTAGCTATAAAAAGGTAATGCAAGGCATCCTGTGGTGATAGAAGTGATCTGTATCTTGACTGGATGAGTGTCAGTATCCTGGTTGTGTTGTACTACAGTTTTGCAAGATGTTACCATTGGAGGGACTGGGTGATGGATACAAGAGTTTTCTCTGTTGTTTCTTACAACTGTATATAAATCTAATATTATCTCAAAATAAAAAGTGTAATTAAATACAATGTTTGGTCTTAAGTGTTTTAAGCACCCTGCTCCCAGAGCTCTTAGCACGGCAAAGGAAGCACACAGAAGCATTCCTGTTACTCATAAGTTTTGACTTTGTGTTTTGCATTTTAAAAAATTTTTTGTTTTCATCAAATACCCCAGGAAGTTATACTTTTATAAAATGTTATTTCAGGTCTTATTTTTCTGGTGTTCTTTTGTGCTCTAGTCACTTTCCTTTTTTTGTATAACTTAACCAGTTCTACTTCTTTTTCTTCTTGGAACTTGGCTTCGAACTCAAGAGAATGTTAGTGAGATTGTGCATAGAACTTCAGGTAGAAAGATTTGACGTAGACATTGCTTTTCCTGTCACAGAGTTTTGTGTATTCGTGACTTTGGCAAAATTACACACATAAAATTGTATTCTGATAAATGACCATATAAGGAGATGATATTTATGTGCTTTCTTTTTCTTCAACAGAAACTACCACATTTAAAAGCACCAGTGGGCTTACAGATATAACATGGAGTTCCAGTGGAAGTGATTTTTCGGATGAAGATAAGACACTTTCTCAATTACAGAGAGATAATGGACATTGCTCTAGAATAGACAGATTTTGTAACAGGAACATTGTGTGTCCAGAAGATGGGACTAGTGAAGGTAAATTGATAATTTTGTTAGAAATCCAGTTTCTGTTAAATATTGGATTTAATATTGGAAGAAACTTACATTCCTTTCTAGTATTTATCATTAACATTCCACCTATCAGAATGGCTACAATAAAAAATAGTGACAATACCAAATGCTGGTGAGGTTGTGGAGAAACTGGATCACCAGTACATTGCAGGTGTACAGTAAAATGGTACAACCACTCTGGAAAAGAGTCTGGCAGTTTCTTAAAGACTAAGCATGCAATTACCATATAGCCCAGCAACTGCACCTTTAGGCATTTGTCCCAGAGAATGAAAATTAAATTCCTTTCTAATAGTTAGGATTTTACTGAGTTCCACCCTCTATGCTAAACACTTCAGAAACATTTTCTTGTTTAATATTTCTCAAAACAACTCTAGGAGATAGGTATTACAGATATTATTTTTATAGTTAACAACTTAAGCTTGGACTGATGGAATGGATTGGCATTCCATTTTAGGTCTCTCTGCTCCATAGCCAGTTCTTTTTTTTTTTTTTTGAGACCGGGTCTCGCTCTGTCGCCCAGCCCAGGCTGGAGTGCAGTGGCGCGATCTCGGCTCACTGCAAGCTCCGCCTCCCGGGTTCACGCCATTCTCCTGCCTCAGCCTCCCGAGCAGCTGGGACTACAGGCGCCCACAACCGCGCCCGGCTAATTTTTTGTATTTTTAGTAGAGACGGGGTTTCACCGTGGTCTCGATCTCCTGACCTTGTGATCCGCCCGCCTCGGCCTCCCAAAGTGCTGGGATTACAGGCGTGAGCCACCGCGCCCGGCCCATAGCCAGTTCTTTCACCTTCTACACAGTGCCACGCCCACACTGCCTTCTTCCCAACCTGTTGGGTAAATACTGTGACAACCAGTGTGTGGTAGAGGTGTAACGTACTGACAAATTTCTATTCAGATGGCGTTTTATATTGTGTCATGTTTTAAACAATTGAAAGCAGAGTTTCTTATCCTTGACACTCTTGACATTTTGGGCCAGATGATTCTTTGTTATGGGGAGTAGCACCTTCCTCTGCCTATAGGATATTCTGCCGTGTCCCTTGCCTTTACCTGCTGGGTCACGGTAGGATCCCAACCACAGTGATGATAACCAGAGATGTCTCCAGATGTTGTCAAGGGTCCCCTGAAGGACAAAAATTACCCCTAGTTGATAACCACAGATGTAGAATTATGGAAATCATGTCCTTTTAGAATTTTTAAAATATACAAATAATCTGTAGAATATTTAAATGTCTTAATGTTTTCAAAATAAGCTTGTGACTTTTAACTCTTGACAGTTCATGTTAGTTACCTAGGGTTAGGTTTGTACAGAGACAGCTTCTCGGGAGGGTAGTTAAATTCTTTTGACCACTTTGTATGTCATTTTGGTAACTATTAATTCCATTGACATTTTAGTAGTTACCAGGTGAAGTGGTATTTTAGGATTATATATAAGCTGATAGCAATTCGACCATAGTAAATTAAATTTATTGTTACATAACTCTTGGTTTGTCTTCATACATTTCAGAATACAAAGTTTATGCTTTTTATGGGTAAATAGTATGGTTTGTGCCTCCCAAAGTGCTGGGATTACACATGTGAGCCATCGTGCCCAGCCTCCCTTCCATTTGGTTTTTAGCAATTGTCTAAAAGTTTTTATAACTTTCGGAAAATCTCTTAAATTATTGGAGATCCAATTTCCTCATCTGTGAAATGCAAATTTAAGTGTAATAGTAGCAGTCTTCCTGTTTTTTAAAAGTTTTGTGACCACAAAAGTTTTGTGATGAAAGCGCCAGTTATTTCATAGCATGCATCACATTGCAATATGTATTAATTTGTGGGCTACTTCAGGCTAGGAATGGTGCTGTTTTCTCTCTTGTATTTATTTCGTATTGTGAGTATCTTGAATGGTGTGATGGGCTCTTTTTAGGCACTTGCTTTGTCTAATGAATGAAGGAGTGAATGAATGAACGAGTGCTGCAAAGATGTGTGATACTGGCGGCAGCTCTGAGGGCATTTGTGTTTTTCCCTTGTCTGTCCCTGGCTTCCTGTTGGGAAGGTTCAGCAGCCTGGAAAATCTCTAATGTGTTCCCCTGCCTGGCTTCCATGACTGAATTTGATGTTTATGTGGGAAGCAGTTGCCATTATGCATCTGCTTCTCTCAGTGGTGGCTGGACCTTCAGTCTGTTAAAATCATTATAGTGGCTGTTTTTTTTAAGAGATGAGGTCTTGCTCTGTCACCGAGGCTGGAGTGCAGTGGATCATAGCTCACTGTAACTTCAAACTCCTGGGCTCAAGCAATCCTACTATATCCTCTTAATTATATTTAGTGAAAAAGTCTAGCCATGTAAGAAAGGAGGAAAAAATAATACATAGTTTATTTGCTTAAACATGCTGGAGAAACTCTACAAGGATACAGAAACAATAAAAGTAGTTAACTTAAAATTGGAGTTGGAGTAAGATTTGGGAGAAACAGTGATTTGAGATGAGAGTAGAAATATACTTTTCACTGTCTAAATTTTTTTTTTTTGAGACAGAGTCTCGTTCTGTTGCCCCGGCTGGAGTTGAGTGGCACGATCTCGGCTCACTGCAACCTCCACTTCCCGGGTTCAGGCGATTCTGGTGCCTCAGCCACCTGAGTAGCTGGGACTATAGATGTGCGCTGCCATGTCCAGCTAATTTTTTGTATTTTTAATAGAGACAGCATTTCATCTTGTTGACCAGGCTGGTCTTGAACTCCTGAGTTTTGGCATTCTGCCCACCCTGGCCTCCCAGAGCTCTAGGATTATAGGCATGAGCCTTGTGCCTGGCCCTAGATATGTTTTTTAAAATTACTAAGTGACATGGATAACTACTAAGAATAAAGGAGATTTAAAAGTGAAAGATTAAGGAGATAATTAAGCAAGTTAAAAATTGTATTTTTTAGGTGAATTACAGTTTATTGACTGGGAGATCGACAGTGACAGGGCAGAGGCTAGTGACTGTAATGAATTTGAAGATGATGAGGGTGCTGTGGAAATCTCAGACTGTGCTTCTTGTGCAAGTAATCAGTCTTTGACAAGTGATGAGAAGCTATCGGAGCTTCCCAAGGTAAGAATGAATTATTTCAAAACTTTTAGTCTCTGTATAACATCTGCTAATCATAGTTGTTGTGTGTGTGTGTGTGTGTGTGTGTGTGTGTGTGTGTGTGTGTGTGTGTGTGTGTGTTTTCCTGTCCTTCCTCAAGAACAACCACTTTTGACTCTTAGGGGATTCTTTTCTTCTTTACTCGCTTATCTCTAAATAACATGCTTGTGCTGTACTTCTCAACGTGGATAAATATTGATCTCTCTTCTCGCTCACTTCCCACCCTCACTGCACGCTGAACTTTTTTTATCCTACTGTTCTCCCAGTGCAGATATATCAAAGTTTGGTTAGATTATATTCAGCATTTTACACAATTGTGAATAAATAATATTGATAGCCAAGGGAAATATTATTATCCTTTGCAACTATTTGCTTTCCCTAGACTTAATAATTATTTTGGTTTTTGTTCATCTAGTTTTACTTACTGATGGAAAAAAATACTTTTTCATCATTGCCTAGCTCTCTTGTTAAGATTTTCAGACAGCAGGCATTCTGTGAGTTTCATTTTTTTGGAGAACTCTTTCCCACAACCTCCTAGCTGCTCCAGTTTGAACTCAGCGTCCTCTCTCCTTTCGTGAACATTGTCACCCGGACTTTGCTATCATTCTGGGAATTTATTGACCTCTGTCCTGTATTGTGCTCCTTTATCCAGGATTTCATGTTTTCCTCTTTCTTGGTTTTCACCCTGTTTTGGTTGAACACATCTTACCGTAACTTCCTGAGGAATTATTTGGTATGTCAGAAGATGCTTTTGTCATATTTTGATGTGTGATTGAAAATTTGTATAGAATTTTTAGGTTGGAAATAATTTTCCTTCGAAGTTTTGAAGGCATTGCTTCATTATCTTAGCTCAAGTTGCTGTCCATAACCTTGAAGCTATTCTCATTCTTGACCTTTTAAGATTTTTCTCTTCATTACTGGTTTTAAGCAGTTTGATTGTGATATGCCTTGGTATGATTTTTCAGTTGGTGTTTGTCAAGCCTTTTGAATCTATGGTGTTTTGGGGGTTCCCCAAGACCACCTCCAGGTTCAGCAGTTGACTAGGAGGATACACAGGACTTAGCATATAGTCATACTCATGGCCATCATTTATTACGCTGAAAGGATACAAAAATAGGGTGAAAAAAAGGGTATAAAAAAGGGTCTTGCTGTGTCACCCAGGCTAGAGTGCAATGGTGCGCTCATAGCTCACTGCAGCCTTGATCTCCTGGGCTCAAGTGATCCTCTCACCTCAGCCTCCAGAGTAGCTGGTCCTACAGGCATGTGCCACCACGTCTGGCTGATTTTTGTGTTTTTTGTATAATGTGGTTTGCCATCTTCCCCAGGCTGGTCTCGAACCCTTGTGTTCAAGGGATCCGTCCACCTTGGTCTCCCAAAGTGCTGGAATTGCACGTGTCAGCCACCATGCCTGGCCAAAAGAATGCAAATTTAAATCAGCAGTCTTCCACGAGTCCTCTCCCAGTGGAGTCACACAGTATATGCTTAATTCTTTCAGCAAAATGTTTAGATGACATGTGTGAAGTGTTATGTACTAGGGAACTCATTAGAGACTCAGGGTTTTTATTAGGGACTGGTAACATAGGCACCCTCTCCCTAGAATCTACCCAAATTCCAGACTTCAGAAAGAAAATGGGTATTCAGTATAAACCATATTGTTTGCACAGTTTAGGCACAGTGACCCACCATTATTTATCATTTATGGAATGATGAAGATTCTCCTGAAATCTGTTTTCAGAAGCTAGGCAAGGACCAGCTTTGCAAGCAGGGTTTTCTAAGGATAGCTACTTCAGGCCAACTATGTTAACTCTTTTCTGCATATATGTGAGTTTGTAGTTTTCATCACATTTGGTAAGTTTTTGGCTTTTACTTCTCAATAAATTTTTTTTCTGACTCCCCTTTTCATTTCCTCCTGTGACTCCAATTACATGTATATTAATTAGGCTGCCTAATGTGTCATGTCTCATCTTTGCTGTCATTGTTTTGTCCCCTTCATTTCATTTTGGGTGGTTTCTGTTGCTACATCTTCAAGTTTTTTTTAAATTCTTTTTTTTAATAACTTTTTTTAAATTCTTCAGTATATTCTGCAGGTAATACTATAAGTGTGTTGGTCATCTCTGACATTGTAGTTTTCATTTCTAGAAGTTTGATATGAGTCTTTTTATATTGTCCATGCCTTTCCTTAACATGTCATACATTCTATATTTTGAACATAGAGTATATTTATAATAACTTTTTAATGGCTATTTTGGTAAATCTATCTGTGTCATTTCTGTGTCTATTTCGCCTCCTTATGGGTTGTATTCTTCTGCTTTTTTGCATGCCTATACATTTTAAAAAATTGTAAAATGCAATGCACTGTTATTATAGTCATCATTCTGTGTATTAGATTACTAAAGCATATTCCTTCTGTCTAAATGAAATTTTGTATCCTTTAATCGGCATCTTCCCTTTCTCCATCCACTTTTCTCTCCCAGCCTCTGGTAACCAACATTCTACCCCGATTCTGTAAGTTCTACTTTTTTAGATTCCCCATGTAAGTAAGATCATGCTGTATTTGTCTTTGTGTGCCTGGCTTATCTGAGTTAACGTAATGTCCTCCAGGTTCATTCATGTCGCAAATGATAGAATTTCCTTCTTTATTAAGACTGGATAGTATTCCATTGTGTAGATATACTACATTTTCTTTATGCATTCATCTAGACACCTAGATTGTTTCCAAATCTTAGCTATTGTGAATAGCACTGCAATTAACATGGGAATGCAGATTTTTTTTTAGCATACTGATTTCAATCCTTTGGCCCAGAAGTGGGATTACTAGATTATATGGTAGTTCTATTTTTTCGTTTTTTGAGAGACCTTCATGCTATTCTCCATAATAGCTGTGTTCATTTACATTCCCACCAACAGTGTACAAGAGTTTGGCCTCCCAAAGTGCTGAGATTACAGGTGTGAGCCACCGCGCCTGGCCTGCAGTATTTTCTTTTAGGACATTTAACAGATGTATTTGATTACTGATATGACTTTCCATATTAACTTGATAGTACTTTGATATTATTGGCTGGGGTTTTATAATTTATTTTATTGGTGTCTTCAAGAACCATTTGCTGTGGTTTGAATATCCCCTCCAAAACTCTTGTTGAAATTTAATTATCATGGTGACAATATTAAAATATGGGACTAATACAGTTTGGGTCTGTGTCCCGAACCAAATCTCATGTTGAATTGTAATTTCCATTGTTGGAAATGGGGCCTGGTGGAAGTTGACTGGATCATGGAAGTGCGTTTCTCATGAATGGTTTAGCACCATCCCCCTTGGTACTGTCCTCACAATAGTGAGTGAGTTCTTGTGAGAGCTGATAATTTAAAAGTGTGTAGCAGCCTGGCACCGTGATTCCTGCCTATAATCCCAGCACTTTGGGAGGCCAAGATGGGAGGATCAGTTGAGCCCAGGAGTTTGAGACTGACCTGGCCAACATAGCAAGACCCTGTCTCTATTAAAAAAATAAATACATAAATACATAAAAGTGTGTAGCACTGCCCGCTTTGCTCTCTTGCTTTCACCGTGTGAAGTGTATGCTCCCTCCTCTCACTGCTTTCACCATGTGAAGTGCCTGCACCCACTTTGCCTTCCACCATGAGTGAAAGCTCCCTGAGGCGTCCCCAGAAGCATATGCTACCATGCTTCCTGTACAGCCTGCAGAACTGAGACAGTTAAACCTCGTCTTTTATAAATTACCCAGTCTCAGGCATATCTTTATACCAATGTAAGAATGGTATATATTAAAAGAATGGTCTATGTTAAAAGAACCTTTTAATGGTTCCTGTATTAGGATTAGGCCATGAGGGCCTTGCCCTCATGAATAGATTAATATCATTATTACAGTAGTGGGTTTGTTACCACAAGGACGTGTTGTTATAAAAATTTTCTGTCCCTTGCTCTCACCCTCACTTGTCTTTCTGCTTTCTGCCATGGGAAGGTGTAGGACAAAGGTCCTTACCAGGAGCCAGCACCTTAATATTGGAATTTCACTCTCCATAACTGAAAGAAATAAACTTCTTTTCTCTGTAAATTACCTACCTTATGGTATTCTGTCATAGCAAAGCAAAATGGACTAAGACACCATACCTACAGAGGGCAGCAGAGACATAGCAGTGAATTCTCATAACCTAATTTTTCAGGAAGTGTGAAGGAAATTGGGTTTAGGTGAACTTTGTTATGTAATTCTCATATACTTTATGTAGTGACTTCTATGCAAATACAGGCTAATAGACATAATGAATGTAAAGTAATGTGAGACTCAGGAACTTTTGTGAGAAGGTAAGCAACAGAAGCTGGTTGGCACAGATAAAAGATCTGAAAGTAGTTCGTGTAGTTTTAAAGGAAAAGTAAGTGTGGCTTTCAAATTTGAAATAATGGATTCATTTTTATGAAGCAGCTATTTTGTTTGTGTTCTTACCAGTAAGGGTAGGAAAAATGATTCAGTAACTCATAGAAGGTGGAATTATGGAAAAGTTTAAAAATAAAACAAGAATAAACAAAATTTTGTATCACATGGGAGTGTATTATAACCTTGCAGAAAGTGATCTGACAAACCTTTAAAAATATTTCTAAATTTAATGTGCATATATATAATTTTCTTTATTTTTACTTATATAAATTTTTGAAAATCAGTTTTGCTTTTAATCCGTTTTAATAGTGAATTAGAATAAAATGATATGACTAGATATGTACTAATTGTTAATGCCTAAGAACTGCCCATTGTTTTCATCTTTTTTCCCAATGTTTTACATTGTAAAATACACTCAACGTAAAATTTGCTATTTTGACCATTTTTAAATGTGCAGTTCAGTGGTATTGAATATTTTCATAATGTTGTGTCAACTACCATCACCACCATCTATCTCCAGAACTCTTTTGATCTTGTGAAATTGAAACTCTATACTCATTAAACAGTAACTCCTCCTTCTGTCTTTCCCCCAGCTTCTGGCAACCACTGTTCTACTTTGTGTATGATTTTGACTACTGTAATTACTTCATATGAATAGAATCATATAGTATATGTCTTTCTGTGACTGGTTTATTTCACTTAGCATAATATCCTTAAGGTTAATCCGTGTTGTTAGAATATTTTATTTTTATTTTTTGAGATGGAGTCTCACTCTGTTGCCCAGGCTGCAGTGCAGTGGTGCGATCTTGGCTCACTGCAACCTCCGCCTCCTGGGTTCAAGTGATTGTCGTGCCTTGGCCTCCTAGTAGCTGGGATTATAGGCACATGGCACCACGCCCAGCTAACTTTTGTATTTTTAGTAGAGACGGGGTTTCACTATGTTGGCCAGGCTGGTCTTGAACTCCTGACCTCAAGTGATCTGCCCACCTCAGCCTCCCAAAGTGCTGGGATTACAGGCATGAGCCACTGAGCCCGGCTAGGATTTCCTTCTTATTAAAGACTGAATAGTATTCCATTGTATGTTTATACCACATTTTTACTTAATTTGTGACCTAACATATGGTCTATCCTGGAAAATGTTCTATATTCACTTGAGAAGAATATGTATGCTATTGTTGGGTACAGTGTTGTGTATGTGTCTGTCAGATCTAGTTGGTTAGTGTCTGAGGTCCTCTGTTTCCTTACTTATCTTCAATCTGGCTATTCTATCCACTATTGAGAGCAGGGTATTGATTTAATCATCTGTTATTTAGAAAGGTCTTTTTCTCCCTTCAATTCTGTTCGTTTTTGCTTCATATATTTTTGAAATCTTTTAATTGGTGCATAAATGTTTATAATTTTTGTCTTCTTGCTGCTTACTGTATCAAATAATGTATTCATATATAATATCCTTTGTCTCTTGTAACCTTTTTTGATTTAGTCTGTTTTCTCTGATATTAGTATAGACACCTCTACTCTGTTCTGGTTACTATTTGCATGGAATATCTTTTTCTATCTTTTAATTTTCAAACTGTGTCTGTGGATCTAAAGTAAGTCTAGTATAGGCAACATATGGTTGAATCCTGTTTCTCTATTCTGTCAATCTCTTGTCTTTTGATTGGAGAGTTTAATCCATTTGAATTTAGATTATTTGTACAGAAAGATTTCTGTCATTTTGTTGTTTGTTGTTTATATAACTTACTGCTTTTTGTGGGGGCCCTCATTTCCTGCATTACTGTCTTCTTTTGTGTTTACTTGATTTTTTTAATGAAATGTTTAAATTCGTGTCTCATTTCTTTTTTTTTTTTTTTTAATGGAGTCTCTATCATTCAGGCTGGAGTGCAGTGGCGTAATCTTGGCTCACTGCAACCTCTGCCTCCTGGGTTCAAGCAGTTCTCCTGCCTCAGCCTCCTGAGTAGCTGGGATTACAGGCATGTGCCACCACGCCTGGTGAATTTTTGTATTTTTAGTAGAGATGGGGTTTCACCATGTTGGCCTGGCTGGACTCGAACTCCTGACCTCAGGTGATCCACCCACCTCAGCCTCCAAGAGTGCTGGGATTACAGGCGTGAGCCACTGCACCCAGCCTCTTCTCTCATTTTTCTTTTTTTTCTTTTTTGAGACAGAGTCTCACTGTGTCACCCAGGCTGGAGTGCAATGGCGCAATCTCAACTCACTGCAACCTCCGCCTCCCGGGTTCAAGCAATTCTCGTGCCTCAGCCTCCCTAGTAGCTGAGATTACAGGCATGTGCCACCATGCCTGGCTAATTTTTGTATTTTTAGTAGAGACGGGGTTTTACCATGTTGGCCAGGCTGGTCTCAAACTGCCGACCTCAGGTGATCCACCCACCTTGGCCTTCCAGAGTGCTGGGATTACAGGCATGAGCCACTGCGCCCGGCCTAGTACTTTGAACAAATTTAAAACAGTTGTCATAAAATCTTTCTCTGGAAGATCTGCCATCAAGTCTTTTTCAAGGACAGTTGTGCTTATTTTTTTTTTCTTTTGAATGTGTCATACTGTGTCTGGAATTGGTGGGTTCTTGGTCTTGCTGACTTCAAGAATGAAGCCACAGACCCTCACGGTGAGTGTTACAGTTCTTAAAGATGGTGTGTCTGGAGTTTGTTCCTTCAGACATTCAGATGTGTCTGGAGCTTCTTCCTTCTGGTGGGTTCGTGGTCTCGCTGTCAAGAGTGAAGCTGCAGACCTTCCTGGTGAGCGTTATAGCTCTTACAGGCAGCGTGTCTGGAGTTGTTCATTCTTCCCGGTGGGTTCGTGGTCTCGGCTTCAGGAGTGAAGCTGCAGACCTTCACAGTAAGTGTTACAGCTCATAAAGGCAGTGTGGACCCAAAGAGTGAGTAGCAGCAAGATTTACCGCAAAGAGTGAAAGAACAAAGTTTCCACAGTGCAGAAGGAGACCTCAGTGGGTTGCCGCTGGCTGTCTGGGCAGCGTGCTTTTATTCCCTTATCTGGCCCCACCCACATACTGCTGATTGGTCCATTTTATGGAGCGCTGATTGGTCCCCTTTACAGAGAGCTGATTGGACCATTTTGACAGAGTGCTGATTGGTGCGTTTACAATCCTTGAGCTAGACACAGAGTGCTAGACAGAAAAGTTCTCTTAAGTCCCCACTAGGTTAGCTAGATACAGATTTAGCTAGATACAGAGTACTGATTGGTGTATTTACAAACCTTGAACTAGACACAGAGTGCTGATTTGTGTATTTACGATCCTCTAGCTAGACATAAAAGTTCTCAAAGTCCCCACCAGATTAGCTAGATACAGAGTGCTGATTGGTGTACATACAATCCTCTAGTTAGATATAAAAGTTCTGCAAGTCCCCATCCGGTTCAGGAGCCCAGCTGGCTTCACCTAGTGAATCCTGCACCAGGGCTGCAGGTGGAGCTGCCCGCCAGTCCCAAACTGCGCCTGCACTCCTCAGCCCTTGGGCTGTCGATGGGACCAGGTGCCACAGAGCAGGGGAGCAGCGCCTGTCGGGGAGGCTCAGGCCATGCTGGAGCCCACCGCAGAGTGGGGGAGCTCGGACATGGTGGGCTGCAGGTCCCAAGTCCTGCCCCGTGGGGAGGCGGCTGAGGCTCAGTGAGAATTCGAGCACAGTGCCAGTGGGCCTGCACTGCTGGGGGACCCAGGGTACCCTCTGCACCTGCTGGCCCGGGTGCTAAGCCCCTCACTGCCCCAGGCCAGCAACCAGCCAGGTGCTCCATGTGCAGGGCCTGCCGAGCCTGCACCAGAACTTGCACTGGCTCGCCCCGGTTCCGGCCGGCACCTCTCCCTCCACACCTCCACGCAAGCAGAGGGAGGCGGCTCCAGCGTCAGCCAGCCCAGAGAGGGGCTCCCATGGTGCCATGGCAGGCTGAAGGGCTCCTAAAGCACCGCCAGAGTGGGCGCCGAGGCTGAGGAGGCGCTGAGAGTGAGGGCTGCTAGCACATTGTCACCTCTCAATACTTTACTGTTTATCTTATTTTTTGTTGAAAACAGGGCATTTGAATATAATGATGTGGTAAGTGTGGAAATTAAATTCTCTCTCTTCCCCAGCATTTGCTGTTTTGTTTTGTTTTGTTTTGTTTTTTAGGCAGAATCTCACTGTGTTGCCCAGGCTGGAGTGCAGTGGTGTGATCTCGGCTCACTGCAACCTCCACCTCCTGGGTTCAACTGATTCTCCTGCCTCAGCCTCCCGAGTAGCTGGGATTACAGGTGTATGCCACCATGCCCAGCTAATTTTTGTGCTTTTTAGTAGACATGAGGTTTCACCATGTTGCCCAGGCTGGACTCAAACTCCTGACCTCAGGTGATCTGCCCACCTCAGCCTCCCAAAGTGCTGAGATTACAGGCATGAGCTACAACGCCTGGCCTGCTGTTTTTTTGTTTTTTAAAGTTATTGTTTTTGTTTATTTTTATTGTTGTAGGCTGTCTCTATGTGAAGGATCAGCCTGAGGTGTAAACTTAAGATTTTCTGAGTCTTTTCTAAGCCTGAGTTTTTCTCCAGGAATGTGTAGGAAGTTTCTGTTTTTCCTTTATAGACAGTTGCTTTCAAATGCCCTAGTCTTTAACATCTGACTCCCAAAAGGGAAAAAGAGAAAAACTAAATCCTTTAAATCCCCAGCAGTTACTTAGTGGGTGGGGCTGGGGGTAGAAGAGGGCTTGTAACAGTGAGTGGCGATGAAGCAACAATGTGTGTCCACCTCTTTGTCCCATTTCTGTGATCAGAAGTAGCATTCAGTGATCAGGGCACATATCCCCTATATTTGCAAGAGAGGGTTCTTTTTGCCTGTCCTTGGTTCCTGTAAGCTGCACACAAGCTGCTGCTAGGAATGCATGCTCAACTGCCTGCCATAGGGTTGAGGGTGGCTAATGGATAGCTGCTACTGTGCTAATACCTGCAAGGGATTAAAATTATGTTCAGGCATTCCTCTGGACGTTACAAGCCTTCGGTAGATTCCAGAATTTCAAAATATTTAAATAGAAGAGATTCTGCCAGTGCAATGATCTTCTAGGTGGAGCAACACATTCGTGGTGCTTCCTACTCCACCATCTTCTCAGAATCCTCTGTGTGTAATTTACATACAGTTGAGTTTAATTCTGATCATCATACATTTTAGAAGTCTCTCATATGATTATGTTTATATAAAAACTGATAAAATTTAGTGCTTGTAAAGGGAATTCTAGAGTTCTTAGTCATGTTTTTTGCATGATTATATTTTAAAGATTTAATTTAGAAACATTTTACTGAAGTCTATATTCCAGTGTGTTCTAATGCTGAAAAAAAGGTTGGAGATTGTATTGAGGAGTCTATTTTTTTACTGTTATTTTATATTATAACTCATGTATTATATATTGTATCTGTTCGTTATCTTAGTATGGCATTTTCGGGCTTTTATTCTCTTTATGAAAGTGAGTAACTTTATGTACCAATATCGATTGTTGCATCTGTGCCAGAAATTATATTTTATCTTTTCATCATCTCCCTTCTTGTATAGCTGAACTTTAGCTTAAAAGATGCCAGGACAAGGAGTTTGTCAGATTGTTCCTTTTCTTTGCGTGAACTTTCTTCCCCTTTCACTACTATCACTGGGTCATCTCATTTCCCTTCATTCCCCTTTCTTCTCCATCTTTTCATTTCTCAAATACCTCTGTTTTCTGATACAGGAAGGACTATAATAGAAAAGGATTGCTTTAGGAAATAGTGTTAAAACTATGTAATATTAAAAAGTAGTAAGTCAGGCAGGCACGGTGGCTCACGCCTGTAATCCCAGTACTTTGGGAGGCCGAGGTGGGTGGATCACGAGGTCAGGCGATCGAGACCATTCTGGCTAACAAGGTGAAACCCCGTCTCTACTAAAAAATACAAAAAAAAAAAAAAAAAAAATTAGCCGGGCGTGGTGACAGGCGCCTGTAGTCCCAGCTACTCAGGAGACTGAGGCAGGAGAATGGCGTGAACCCAGGTGGCAGAGCTTGCAGTGAGTCGAGATCCCACCACTACACTCCAGCCTAGGTGTCAGACTGTCTCAAAAAAAATAAATAAATAAAACAAAAAACACCACTGCACTCCAGCTTGGGTGACAGACTCTCTCTCAAAATAAATAAATAAATAAATAAATAAATAAATAAATAAATAAGTCGTCCAGCGCAGTGGCTCACGCCTGTGATCCCAGGACTTTGGGAGGCCAAGGCAGGAAGATCACAAGTTCAGGAGATTGAGACCATTCCAGCTAACGCGGTGAAACCCTGTCTCTACTAAAAATACAAAAAATTACCCAGGCATGGTGGTGGGGGCCTGTAGTCCCAGCTACAGGCTGAGGCAGGAGAATGGCGTCAACCCAGAAGGCAGAGGTTGCAGTGAGCCGAGATCGCACCATTGCTCTCCAGCCTGGGGGACAGAATGAGACTCCGTCTCAAAAAAAAAAATAAAGGAAAGTAATAAGTCACTATGGATGTGACTTTCACAGTCTTTGAGTATTATAAACAATTCTTTTCAGTTGTCCTTCTATATATTTATTTTTATTATTATTATTATTATACTTTAAGTTCTAGGCTACATGTGCATAACGTGCAGGTTTGTTACATATGTATACTTGTGCCATGTTGGTGTGCTGCACCCATCAACTCGTCAGCACCCATCAACTCATCATTTACATCAGGTATAACTCCCAATGCAGTCCCTCCCCCCCTCCATGATAGGCCCCAGTGTGTGATGTTCCCCTTCCCAAGTCCAAGTGATCTCATTATTCAGTTCCCACCCATGAATGAGAACATGCGGTGCTTGGTTTTCTGTTCTTGCGATAGTTTGCTGAGAATGATGGTTTCCAGCTGCATCCATGTCCCTACAGAGGACACAAGCTCATCCTTTTTTATGGCTGCATAGTATTCCATGGTGTACATGTGCCACATTTTCTTAATCCAGTCTGTCACTGATGGACATTTGGGTTGATTCCAAGTCTTTGCTATTGTGAATAGTGCCGCAATAAACATACGTGTACATGTGTCTTTATAGCAGCATGATTTATAATCCTTTGGGTATATACACAGTAATGGGATGGCTGGGTCATATGGTAGTTCTAGTTCTAGATCCTTGAGGAATCGCCATACTGTTTTCCATAATGGTTGAACTAGTTTACAATCCCACCAACAGTGTAAAAGTGTTCCTGTTTCCCCACATCCTCTCCAGCACCTGTTGTTTCCTGACTTTTTAATGATCGCCATTCTAACTGGTGTGAGATGGTATCTCATTGTGGTTTTGATTTGCATTTCTCTGATGGCCAGTGATGATGAGCATTTTTTCATGTGTCCGTTGGCTGTATGAATGTCTTCTTTTGAGAAATGTCTGTTCATATCCTTTGCCCACTTTTGATGGGGTGGTTTGTTTTTTTCTTGTAAATTTGTTTGAGTTCTTTGTAGGTTCTGGAAGCCCTTTGTCAGATGAGTAGATTGCAAACATTTTCTCCCATTCTGTAGGTTGCCTGTTCACTCTGATGGTAGTTTCTTTGGCTGTGCAGAAGCTCTTTAGTTTAATGAGATCCCATTTGTCAATTTTGGCTTTTGTTGTCGTTGCTTTTGGTGTTTTGGACATGAAGTCCTTGCCCATGCCTATGTCCTGAATGGTATTCCCTAGGTTTTCTTCTAGGGTTTTTATGGTATTAGGTCTAACATTTAAGTCTCTAATCCATCTTGAATTAATTTTCGTATAAGGAGTAAGGAAAGGATCCAGTTTCAGCTTTCTACTTATGGCTAGCCAATTTTCCCAGCACCATTTATTAAATAGGGAATCCTTTCCCCATTTCTTGTTTTTCTCAGGTTTGTAGATGTGTACAAACCTCAGATGGCTGTAGATGTGTGGTATTATTTCTGAGGCCTCTGTTCTGTTCCATTGGTCTGTATCTCTGTTTTGGTGCCAGTACCATGCTGTTTTGCTTACTGTAGCCTTGTAGTATAGTTTGAAGTCAGGTAGCATGATGCCTCCAGCTTTGTTCTTTTGACTTAGGATTGTCTTGGCCATGCGGGCTCTTTTTTGGTTCCATATGAACTTTAAAGCAGTTTTTTCCAATTCTGTGAAGAAACTCATTGGTAGCTTGATGGGGATGGCATTGAATCTATAAGAACCTTGGGCAGTATGGCTATTTTCACGATATTGATTCTTCCTATCCATGAGCATGGTATGTTCTTCCATTTGTTTGTGTCCTCTTTTATTTCACTGAGCAGTGGTTTGTAGTTCTCCTTGAAGAGGTCCTTCACATCCCTTGTAAGTTGGATTCCTAGGTATTTGATTCTCTTTAAAGCAGTTGTGAATGGGAGTTCATCCATGATTTGGCTCTCTGTTTGTCTGTTACTGGTGTATAAGAATGCTTGTGATTTTTGCACATTAATTTTGTATCCTGAGACTTTGCTGAAGTTGCTTATCAGCTTAAGGAGATTTTGGGCTGAGACAATGGGGTTTTCTAAATATACAATCATGTCATCTGCCAACAGAGACAATTTGACTTCTTCTTTTCCTAACTGAATACCCTTGATTTCTTTCTCTTGCCTGATTGCCCTAGCCAGAACTTCCAACACTATGTTGAATAGGAGTGGTGAGAGAGGGCATCCCTGTCTTGTGCCAGTTTTCAAAGGGAATTTTTCCAGTTTTTGCCCATTCAGTATGATATTGGCTGTGGGTTTTTCATAAATAGCTCTTACTATTTTGAGATACGTTCCATCAATACCGAATTTATTGAGCGTTTTTAGCATGAAGGGCTGTTGAATTTTGTCAAAAGCCTTTTCTGCATCTATTGAGATAATCATGTGGTTTTTGTCTTTGGTTCTGTTTATATGCTGGATTATGTTTATTGATTTGCGTATGTTGAACCAGCCTTGCATCCCAGGGATGAAGCACACTTGATCATGGTGGATAAGCTTTTGATGTGCTGCTGGATCCGGTTTGCCAGCATTTTATTGAGGATTTTTGCATCGATGTTCATCAGGGATATTGGTCTAAAATTCTCCTTTTTTGTTGTGTCTCTGCCAGACTTTGGTATCAGGATGATGGCCTCATAAAATGAGTTAGGGAGGATTTCCTCTTTTTCTATTTATTGGAATAGTTTCAGAAGGAATGGTACCAACTCCTCCTTGTACCTCTGGTAGAATTCAGCTGTGAATCCATCTGGTCCTGGACTTTTTTTGGTTGGTAGACTATTAATTATTGCCTCAATTTCAGAGCCTGCTATTGGTCTAGTCAGGGATTCAGCTTCTTCCTGGTTTAGTCTTGGGAGAGTGTAAGTGTCCAGGAAATTATCAATTTCTTCTAGATTTTCTAGTTTATTTGCATAGAGGTGTTTATAGTATTCTCTGATGGTAGTTTGTATTTCTGTGGGGTCGGTGGTGATATCCCCTTTATCATTTTTTATTGCATCTATTTGATTCTTCTCTCTTTTCTTCTTTATTAGTTTTGCTTGCGGTCTCTCAATTGTGTTGATCTTTTCAAAAAAACCAACTCCTGGATTCATTGATTTTTTTGAAGGGTTTTTTGTGTCTCTTATCTCCTTCAGTTCTGCTCTGATCTTAGTTATTTCTTGCCTTCTGCTAGCTTTTGAATGTGTTTACTCTTGCTTCTCTGGTTCTTTTAATTGTGGTGTTAGAGTGTCAATTTTAGATCTTTCCAGCTTTCTCTTGTGGGCATTTAGTGCTATAAATTTCCCTCTACACACTGCTTTAAATGTGTCCCAGAGATTCTGGCATGTTGTATCTTTGTTCTCATTGGTTTCAAAGAACATCTTTATTTCTGCCTTCATTTCGTTATGTACCCAGTAGTCATTCAGGAGCAGGTTATTCAGTTTCCATGTAGTTGAGCGGTTTTGATTGAGTTTCTTAGTCCTGAGTTCTAGTTTGATTGCACTGTGGTCTGAGAGACAGTTTGTTATAATTTCTGTTCTTGTACATTTGCTGAGGAGTGCTTTACTTCCAATTATGAGGTCAATTTTGGAATAAGTGTGATGTGGTGCTGAGAAGAATGTATATTCTGTTGATTTGGGGTGGAGAGTTCTGTAGATGTCTATTAGGTCTGCTTGCTGCAGAGATGAGTTCAATTCCTGGATATTCTTCTTAACTTTCTGTCTCGTTGATCTGTCTAATGTTGACAATGGGGTGTTGAAGTCTCCCATTGTTATTGTATGGGAGTCTCTTTGTAAGTCTCTAAGGACTTGCTTTATGAATCTGGGTGCTCCTGTATTGGGTGCATATATATTTAGGATCGTTAGCTCTTCCTGTTGAATTGATCCCTTTACCATTATGTAATGGCCTTCTTTGTCTCTTTTGATCTTTGATGGTTTAAAGTCTGTTTTATCAGAGACTAGGATTGCAACCCCTGCTTTTTTTTGTTTTCCATTTGCTTGGTAGATCTTCCTCCATCCCTTTATTTTGAGCCTATGTGTGTCTCTGCATGTGAGATGGGTCTCCTGAATACAGCCAACTGATGGGTCTTGACTCTTTATCCAGTTTGCCAGTCTGTGTCTTTTAATTGGACCATTTCGTCCCTTTACATTTAAGGTTAATATTGTTATGTGTGAACGTGATCCTGCCATTATGGTATTAACTGGTTATTTTGCTCGTTTTTGATGCAATTTCTTCCTAGCCTTGATGGTCTTTACATTTTGGCATGTTTTTGCAATGGCTGGTACCGATTGTTCTTTTCCATGTTTAGTGCTTCCTTCATGGTCTCTTGTAAGGCAGGCCTAGTGGTGACAAAATCTCTAAGCATTTGCTTATCTGTAAAGGATTTTATTTCTCCTTCACTTATGATACTTAGTTTGGCTGGATAGGAAATTCTGGGTTTAAAATTCTTTTCTTTAAGTATGTTGAATATTGGCCCCCACTCTCTTCTGGCTTGGAGAGTTTCTGCCGAGAGATCTGCTGTTAGTCTGATGGGCTTCCCTTTGTGGTTGACCCGACCTTTCTCTCTGGCTGCCCTTAAGATTTTTTCCTTCATTTCAACTTTGGTGAATCTGGCAATTATGTGTCTTGGAGTTGCTCTTCTCGAGGAATATCTTTGTGGCGTTCTCTGTATTTCCTGAATTTGAATGTTGGCCTGCCCTACTAGGTTGGGGAAGTTCTCCTGGATGATATCCTGAAGAGTGTTTTTCAACTTGGTTCCATTTTCCCCCTCACTTTCAGGCACCCCAATCAGACATAGATTTGGTCTTTTTACATAATCCCATACTTCTTACAGGCTTTGTTCATTTCTTTTTCTTCTTTTCTCTTTAGATTTCTCTTCTCACTTCATTTCATTCATTTGATCCTCAATCGCTGATACTCTTTCTTCCAGTTGATCGAGTCGGTTACTGAAGCTTGTGCATTTGTCACGTATTTCTCGTGTCATGGTTTTCATCTCTGTCAGTTCGTTTAGGGCCTTCTCTGCATTAATTATTCTAGTTATCAATTCTTCCACTCTTTTTTCAAGATTTTTAGTTTCTTTGTGCTGGGTACGTAATTCCTCCTTTAGCTCTGAGAAGTTTGATGGACTGAATCCTTCTTCTCTCATCTCGTCAAAGTCATTCTCCGTCCAGCTTTGATCCATTGCTGGCAATGAGCTGCGTTCCTTTGCACGGGTAGATGCACTCTTATTTTTTGAATTTTCAGCTGTTCTGCCCTGCTTTTTCCCCATCTTTGTGGTTTTATCTGCCTCTGGTCTTTGATGATGGTGACGTACTGATGGGGTTTTGGTGTGGGTGTCCTTCCTGTTTGTTAGTTTTCCTTGTAACAGTCAGGACCCTCAGCTGTAGGTCTGTTGGAGATTGCTTGAGGTCCACTCCAGACCCTGTTTGCCTGGGTATCAGCAGCAGAGGCTGCAGAAGATAGAATATTGCTGAACAGCGAGTGTACCTGTCTGATTCTTGCTTTGGAAGCTTCCTCTCAGGGGTTTACTCCACCGTGTGAGGTGTGGGGTGTCGGTCTGCCCCGAGTGGGGGATGTCTCCCAGTTAGGCTACTCAGGGGTCAGGGACCCGCTTGAGCAGGCAGTCTGTCTGTTCTCAGATCTCAACCTCCGTGTTGGGAGATCCACTGCTCTCTTCAAAGCTGTCAGACAGAGTTGTTTGCGTCTGCAGAGGTTTCTGCTGCTTTTGTTGTTGTTGTTGTTGTTGTTTAGCTGTGCCCTGTCCCCAGAGGTGGAGTCTACAGAGACAGGCAGGCCTCCTTGAGCTGCTGTGAGCTCCACCCAGTTCGAGCTTCCCAGCAGCTTGCCTTTGTTTACTTAAGCCTCAGCAATGGCGGGTGCCCCTCCCCCAGCCTGGCTGCTGCCTTGCCATTAGATCGCAGACTGCTGTGCTAGCAATGAGGGAGGCTGTGTGGGTGTGGGACCCTCCCGGCCAGGTGTGGGATATAATCTCCTGGTGTGCCCGATTGCTAAGACCCTTGGTAAAGCGCAGTATTTGGGTGGGAGTTACTCGATTTTCCAGGTGTTGTGTGTCTCAGTTCCCCTGGGTAGGAAAAGGGATTCCCTTCCCCCTTGTGCTTCCCAGGTGAGGCGATGCCTCACCCTGCTTCAGCTATCCTGGTCGGGCTGCAGGCGCTGACCAGCACCGATTGTCCGGCACTCCCTAGTGAGATGAACCCAGTACCTCAGTTGAAAATGCAGAAATCACCTGTCTTCTGTGTCGCTGGTGCTGGTAGCTGGATACTGGAGCTGTTCCTATTCAGCCATCTTGCTCCGCCCTCCTCTGAGTTATACTTTTAATAATGACAGAGCTGCACATGTTGCAGTACCTTTCCTGAAAATAACAATGACAACTTTTGGACAAAATTAAAAAAAAAAAAAGTATGTGAAAGCACAGTAGGAGGACAGAAAGTAGGAAGAAACTGAGGGATGTTGACATTTGGAAGATAGAATGGCGTAAGATGAGCCTTTCATTTTTTGTGGATGTTTCCCGTAGGACAGGACTCAGTCATTGGTTGTGCAGGTGATGGAAGTTTGAATAGAAACCACAAGACAGAGTTGGGAGTGACTCTAGCAGCTAGAAAGTTGATGAGTATAAAGTAGTCTTTCATAGAGAAGGGTGTCCCAAATTCTGCATAAAAGTCTTAGGCTAAAATAACTAAAGATATTTCATTTTCGCAAGAAAGAGTTTAGAGAGTGGTATAGCCAACTTACCTACCTATTAAGAAAAAAGAAAAAAAAACTCTTCAGAAGAACATAATCAAATCCAGTGTTTCTAAAACTGTACCATGCACAGTGTCCAGAATACAGTCCATATTCAGTAGACACACACATACACAAACAGAAAAATGTGACCTATACTTAAGTGAAAAGCCAATTAATTGAGACTGGCCTTGATATGACTCCTATGTTAGAATTAGCAGCTGTTATAACTCTTCTTACGGATATATAAAGAAAATATGTACACCATGAATACACAGATAAGAAACTTCAGCTGAAAAATGGAAACTAGATAAAAGGACTAAATGAAAATTCTATAGATAAATAATGCAATATTTCAAATGAAAACTGATTAGAGATTACAGAATGTTAGGAAAAAAAGGAGTCATTGAAGTTGCTAGATTCATAGAAGTTATTCTTTCTTAAAAAGTGAAAAAGAGATTTCAAAAAGTGAAGCTAGCTAGCGTCAGTGGCTGGTAGGACAATATCAAAAGGTCTAACACTTGGCGTCCTAGAAATAGAGGCCAGGGGAAATTGGGTCAAAATATTCTGGAGAAATTATGGCTGGAAATTTCCCTAAATTGGTAAAAAAAAAAACATGAATTTACATGTTGAAGAAGTTCAGTGAACTCCAAACAAGATAACTACAACAAAATAACACTTAAGTACATTATAGTGAAGCTGTTGAAACTAATAGACAAAAAATCTTGCCTAGATGCAGTGGCTTATTCCTGTAATACCAGCCCTTGGGGAGGCCAAAGAGGGAGTGTTGCTTGAGCTAAGGAGTTTGAAACCAGCCTGGGAAATGAAGTGAGACTTCATCTCTACAAAAAGAAAAAAATCTTGAAAGCACCCTGAGAAATGCTAATGAATGGTAGCTGACTTCTTATCAGAAGTAGTGCAGGCCAGCAGGCTATAAACACCTTTAAAGTACAGGTAAAGTAAACATCAACTCAGAATTCTATGGCCAAATAAGAAAACATACTTTCTAGCTAAGAAAATCTTTATACTACAAGAAATGTTTAAGGAGATACTTCAAGCTGAAGGAAAGTGATACCAGTTGAAACTCAGATCTTCAGAAATGAAGAGCACTGCAATTGGAAAAACGTAAGTCTTCCCCACTCCATTCAGAAATACATAATTCTGACTGTTTAAAGCAGAAATTATAATGTTACGATATGGCATTTATATATGACTGCTAGGCATAAAGGATGAGTCTAGGTAGGTGGAGTTACGTGCTTACTGTGGTCTTTATTTTATGAAGGGGTAGAATTAGTCCACTGTGCAAAGTTAAAAATATACATTATAATTCCTAGAACAAACACTAAAAAAGAAAAAGATGCAAAGAGGTGATAGCTAAAAAACGAGAAGTCAAGATGGAATTCTAAAATGTATTTAGAGAGTTTGAAAAAAGGTGTAAAGGAACAGCAGAATATAAAACAAATGAGATGTGTATCAGTCTGTTCTCATACTGCTAATAAAGACATACTCAAAACTGAGTAATTTATAAAGGAAAGAGGTTTAATTGACTCAGTTCAGCATGGCCGGGGAGGCCTCAGGAAACTTACAATCATGGAGGAAGGGGAAGCAAACATGTCCTTCACAGGGTGGCAGCAAGGAGCAGAATGAGAGCAAAGTCAGGGGAAAAGCCCCTTATGAATCCATCAGATCTCCTTAGAACTCACTCATTATTACGAGAATAGCATGAGGGTGACTGCTCCATGATTCAGTTACCTCCCACCAGGTCCCTCTCACGACATGTGAGGATTATGGGAACTACAATTCAAGATGAGATTTGGGTGGAGACACAGCCAAACCATATCAGGATGTAAAGAAAACAAATAGCTAAACTACAAACCTAGGTCGAGTCTATCAATAATTACCTTAATTGAAAATAGATTAAGTGTTTTATTTAAAGGTAGAGATTCACACTTTGGATAGAAAGTAAGACCTTCCTGTATTTTGTCTACCAGAGATGCATTTTAAAAATAATGACACAGATAGATTGAAACTAAATGTATGAGAAAAGGTGTAGCATGCAAATAGTAAGTATAAGATGGGGTTGTTATATTAATATTAGATAAAATAGATTTCAGGACAGTATTGGAGATAAACAAGGGCATTTCATAGTGATAAAACTCATTAGAAATACATAGTAATCATAAATTTGTATGCACCTAATAAGATCTACAGTCATAAATGGAAATTTTAAGACTACTCTGTAACTTACAGAAAACCTAGACAAAAATCAGAATATAGAAGATCTGTAAAATACTTCAACCACCTTGACCTAACTGGCATTTGTAGAATATCATGGGCAACTAAAATAGAGTGTACATTCTATTCAAGTACACATGATATGCATACTGAGATAAATAATATATGGGTCCTAAAACATGTCTCAGTACATTTCAAAAGATTGTAATCCTAAGGAGTATATAGTGTAACTGCAGTAGAATTTAAAGTAGAAATCAATAGCAATAAGATATTCAGGAAAAATCTGAATATTTGGAAGTAAAACAACATGGTTATCCCTAGTCGATCTATGAATTTAATGTGGTTCAAATCATTATCTTAGCAGGACTTTTCTCTTTTGGTAGACATTGAAAAGCTGATTATAACATTTATAGGAAGATAGAAAGGACCTATGTTATACAAAGCAATCTTGATGATTTACAAGGTGGAAGACTTAAATTTCCTTATTTCAAGATTTACTCTAATTATACAGTAATCAAGACTGTGATATCAGCATAAGGATATATAGTCATATAAATGGAGCAGAACAGAGAACTGATACATCATTTTTAACAAAGAAAGTATCCAATGAGGGAAAAGAAAGGCTTTTAAATAAAAAATGCTGGAACAACTAGACATCTGTATGGATAAAAGTTCGCCTTGACTCCCTACCTCACATGGTACCCAAAAGATAAATCAAGATGGATCATAGATCTAAATGTTGAAGCTAAAAGTATAAAGCTTTTAGAATAAACAAGTAAAGAATAGGCAAAGGTTTCCTTGATAGGATACAGAAAACAGCAACTGTTTTAAAGAAAACACCTAACACTCTATAAACTTCTTCAAAATAAAAAATTTCTGCTGGTCAAGAGACATGAAGAAAATAATAGCAAAACCTGTATCTGTAAAGGACTTGTATTAAGACTATATAAAGAAATTCTACAACTGAACAATGAAAATACAGCTTGATTAATTGGAGAAGGATCAGTACAGATGCTTGATGAATGATGCTATATTGAATGGCCAGTGAACACATGAAAATGTTACCAAACATCATCAATTATTAAGGAAATACAAAGTTAAACTGCAAGGAGATGCTACTTTACTTGTCCCATTAGCTTAAAGAGTAATACACCACATGTAGAGCGATGAAAACTCTTATAAAATTCAGAGTTTTTATGCTCTAACCCATGACTTAGCAATTCTACTCCTAGTCATTTATTTAATAGAAAATGAAAGCACATTTCCAAGATTTGTTCAAAAGTGCTTATAATAGGCTGAAACTGGACACAGATAAGGCATAATCCCTTTCTTTTCACCAGCTGGAGACTGGATCAACAAATAAGTATAGTCATAAATGGAATACAACTTAGCAATGATAAAGAACACTGTCTTGGTATGTCAGCAACGTAATGAATTTCAAATACATGATAGGTGAAAGAAAGCTTACACAACAGAGTACATTCTGTGTTCTATTTACATCAAGTTCTAGAACAGGCCAAATTGATACGTAATGGAAGAAAAAGCAGTGTTTTCGATAGTGGGGTGAGGATTAATTGTGAAAAGTCTTAGAGGAACTTGCTGGTTGATAGGAAATATTTTATTTTTTGTTTGGAGTTTGAGTTCAATGCTATACGTATATGTTAAAACTTATTAAATGGTATGTCTTTTATTGTATATAAAACCTGAAAAAAGTAAATACATTTTAAAAGAAATATGCGTTGAATTCTTGTTATTGATGTTCATGCTGAGGTATAATGGGATGATGTGTACTGTCATCTGCAACTTTGAAATGCGTCGAAAAGTAAGATGGATTAATGGATGGAGAAATATGATAAACTGGTCATAGCTAAATAATAACAATTGTAAAGTCTTGGTGATGCATGTATTGGTTTTTACTATAGTATCTCTAAAAACTTTCTGGTCTAAATTTGCATAATATATGTGAAAAATCTTCTCAGGGAACGTAGAATTGTGTTTTTGTATTTATGTAAGTAGTTGTCATGTAATTCTTTGATCTTAGAGAATCTGAAATTTCCAATGTGGGTGTACAGTGTCTCACTACCACCTGAGTTTATTTCCGGTTGTTGTAAAACAGTATAATTGATAATGAAATTTTTTTGATATTTTTGTCCTAGACATGGAATGTATAGTGCTCTAGCTTTTACTTTTTGAGAGACAGAAAAAGGCCCTGAGCATTGGTGTTGTGTCAATCATCCTAGGCTCAGATCTCCATTCTACCTCTCACTCAATACTTGGCCTTAAGCAGGTATTTAACTTTTTTTTTTTAGATCCAATTGGTTTGTCAAATGACTTCAATAACATATTCTTCACATAGTTGCTGTGAAGATTGGTGAGTCATGGCACAGCACACAGCTGAACATAGAAGACATTCAAGCAATGCCAGATTCCTTTAGGATGCAGGTAGACATTCCTAGGGCTTATAATAGATTTAGAAGTAGAATTAGTCTTTTACTTCTTCAGATCTCCTTTGAAGTCTGAGTGACTACAGAACCCATGGACACCCACCTTTAGTCACTAAATGCTGTGTTTCTGGTCTCTAGGGCCTGGTTGCATCTTGATTGGAAACTATTAAACATTTATAAGAAATAATACTGTAATTTGTTTAAGCTAAAAATTTTTTTCTTGAATTTTAGTTTATTGGTCTTAGTTAATAGTATAACTTTTACGTTGCTAAAAAGTTATAATCCAACTGTGTTCTCTGTTGACATTAACTGAAATACGTGTTCTTTTCTAGAGATCTTATTCTGTGAATCATAATATAAAAATATATCTTATGAAATTCTTTATAGATATCTCATTTAATTCTTACCATCCTATTAATAAAATACATTTTTATGTCATTTATATGTATTGAGTATCTTGTCTGAAATCACACAGCTAGAAAGTAGAAAGTTGTCATTTGAACACAACTCTGTGTGATTCTTTACCTGGCTATCTTAGCCATTTTGCCGAATGGCCTTTCCTTCTTTCCCTTATCCCCCATTTCCATGTATGTGTGTGTTGTCATTCTCTACTAGCTCTTTCTTCTTATATGCAAATAGGCCAGCTGTCTACATTTAAACAAACAGGATCTTTAATCCTGCTGCTCCCATACTCAAGACAAATTGGCAAGTATGTTGTTATCTGTTCTGTGAAGTGAAATTAGATCTCTTTTGATTTCAACAGCAAAACCTTATGTTTTATCTTTTTAAAAAGTCCTTAAATCACAAGTTAGAGCAATTAACGTCTATATTACTAATAATATTTCCAGTAGTATGCACGCTTTGGTAATGGTTAAATGGTTCTGAAATCTACACATGAGATGCTTCCCTTAAAGGGGCTTTTTGGCCAGTTCACCAATTATTTGAAAGAGGAAGTCTAGGTTGATTATATTGCTTTGAGTTAGAATATCTGAGAAAGTGGTACTTAAATTAGTTTGCTAGTGTTGCGTTGATAAAGTACTACATACTGGATGGCTTCAACAACAGAACTTTATTTTCTCACAGTCCTTGAGGCTGGAAGATCCTCTGGGACAAGTCCAGGTGCTGGCAGGGTTGATTTCTCCTGAGACCTCTCTCTGTGGCTTGCAAGGTGGCTGGGTCTTGACATGGCCTCTTCTCTGTGTGACCCTCCCCCTTCTTATAAGGATGTCAGTCAGATTGGATTAGGGCCCACCCTAACGACAGCATTTTAACAATCACCTATTTAAAGACCTTATTATCTCCAAGAACATTACATTCTGAGGACCTGAGACTTAAACGTATGAATTTGGGAGGACACAATTTAGCCTATAATAGTGCTATAAAGAGAAGTTCAAAAATGAAGATGGAGATTTTATTTTTTAAGAAAAAAATAAGTTTGCTTTTAGAATGTTAAATTGGGAATATATACTAGATAGTTGATGTTGTCACTTGGGATTTGGAAGAGAACACAAGGTTGGTTGCTTGATTTGGAAAGCATTTGCTTAGAGGTAGTATATTAGAATTAGAGCAACATAAGGAAATTGATTTTTCTCCACATTTCTGGGACAAGAGGAAAAAATAGTGTAAGTAATCGTAAAAATTCTTAGAAAGTATGAAGAAAGGAGCCCACAAGAGACATTTGAAGAACGAGATTTGTTTCTCATGGACTTTATTTCAGTTGGTCAGTTTATTTTCCTTTTATTAAATGCCAGAAATTTTAATACATCAATTGTAATGAAAATGTTTTTCAGATTGTAAATATTTTGGAAGGGATTTACTTAAAACAAGTTACTGATCCAACCAACTTCTTGAGTTCCAAAGCCATGGAGACATTTTATGGTGCTCCAGACAATCTACCCCTTTTTCTGTCTCTGGCAGCTGTAGCTTCAACATTCGAGATAGAGTTATGTGAGATTTGTGCTCTTTCCTTTGAAAGTGGAGGACTTTTCTGGGCATGGGTGCCTGATTTCCTGAGGTGGGATCATTGCCTCCTCTTTCTGTTTTCCCCAAATATCTCTGCGAAGTCTAGGTTGTTGAAATTTTCCTGGCCCTAAGCACTATTTTAGGGGATCTAAGTGGAAGAAAGGCTTCCAGCACACCTAAAGTTGATAGAAGATAATGGCAACTTGATTGTCCTTTCTTTTGACCATCTCTGTATCTTTTTACAAAATAAGCTTACGTCCACACTTTTTTTTTTTTTTAAGACAGGGTCTGGCTTTGTTTCTCACAATGGACTACAGTGGTGTGATCTCACAGCTCACTGTAGCCTCCACCTCCCCAGTCTCAGGTGATCCTCCCAGCTCAGCCTCCCAAGTGGCTGAGACTAGTGGTGCATGCCACCATGCCCTACTGGTTTCTGTATTTATTTATTTTTACTTACTTATTTCTTTTTTTGGAGAGACAAGGTTTTGCCATGTTGCCCAGACTGGTCTCAAATTCTTGAGCTCAAGCCATCTGCCTGTCTCAGCCTCCCAAAGTGCTGGGATTTCAGGCATGAGCCACCACACGTAATTTCTTTTATGTAATTATGGAAAGTACAGCTCTTTTCTTTACAGAATGTTTGCTTTCAGCCTTGCCACGTACATACACATCTTTAGCAACATCCAGTTTGTTACCAGGTCTCTCAGTTTAGTTTTTAAAAATTTTATTTTATTGAGGTGAAATTCACATAGCATCAAATTAACATTCAAAAGTGAATAATTCTTTGGCACTTGGTGGATTCACAATGTTTTGCAGCTAACACCTCTATCTCATTCTAAAACATTTCATCACCCTAGAAGGAGATACTACACTATTAAGCATCCATTCCATATTCCCCACCTCTTCTCAGTCCTTGGTAACACCAATCTGCTTTCTGTCTCTATGGTTTTACCTGTTCTGTTATTTCACATAAATGGAAATCATACAGCATGTGAACTTTTGTGTCTGGCTTCTTAACAAAATGTTTTTGAGCTTCCTCCACATTGTAGCATGTATCAGTACTTCATTCCTTTTTATAGCTGCATAATGTTCCATTGTATGTATATGCCACACATTGTTTAGCCATTCATTCACTAATGTGTATTTATTTCCTCCCTTTGGCTATTGTGAATAGAGCTGCTAGAAGCCTGGTGTACACATATCCGAGTACCTGTTTTCAGTTCTCTTTGATATATATGAAGGAGCATAATTGCTGGACTATGTGGTGATTTTATGTAACATTTTGAAAAACTACCTGTTTTCTGCAGTGACTGAACCATTTTACATTCCTGTCAGCAGTGCACAAAGGTTTCAGTTTTTCCACATCTCTTGCCAGCACTTACATTATGGTTTCTTCTACCCACTTAAAAAAAAATCCTAGTGGGTGTGAAGTGATACCTTATCAAGGTTTTGATTTGCAATTCTCTAATGGCTACTGATAATGAGCACTGTTTTATGTGCTGGTTGGTGATCTGAATATCTTCTTGGAAAAAATATCTATTCAAGTTTTTTGTTGTTTTTTTTTCTTGTTATAAGAGAATGATCTATGTATTCTGGATACTAGACCCTTGTCAAATATATGACTGGCAAATGTTTTCTCATATTCAGTAGGTGTTTTTTTCACTTTTTTTTTTGAGATAGGGTTTTAATTCTGTTGCCCAGGCTAGAGTGCAGGGGTACAATCATGGCTCAATGTAGCACTGCAGCCTCAGCTTCCCCAGGCTCAGATAATTCTCCCACCTCAGCCTCTCGAGTAGCTGGGACTATAGGCATGCACCAGCACACTTGGCTAATTTTTTTCCCCACCGAGACAGAGTGCTGCTCTGTTGCCCGGGTTGGAGTGCAGTGGTGTGATCTCGGCTCACTGCAACCTCTGCCTCCTGTGTTCAAGTGATTCTCCTGTCGCAGCCTCCCGAGTAGCTGGGATTATAGGCACACACCACCATGCCTGGCTAATTTTTGTATTTTTAGTAGATGCGGGGATTCACCATATTGGCCAGGCTGATCTCTAACTCCTGACCACAGGTGATCCACTTGCCTTGGCCTCCCAAAGTGCTGGGATTATAGGCATAAGCCCCCACACCTGGCCTGATTTTTGTATTTTTTTGTAGAGAGAGCGTTTCACCGTGTTGCTCAAGCTTGTCTTGAACCCCTGAGCTCAAGCGATCCACCCACTTTGGCCTTCCAAAGTGCTAGGATTACAGGCATGAGCCACGACACCTGGCCATGGTTTTTTTTTTTTTCCCCCCACTTTCTTGACAATATTCTTGGATGCACAGTAGTTTTTAGTTTTGAAAAAGTTCATTTATCTATTTTTTCTTCTGTTGCTCATAATCTTGATGTCATATCGAAGAAACAATTGCCAAATCCACGATCATGAAGATTTATTATCTGTTTTCTTAGGCTTTTATAGTTTTAGCTCTTATATTTAGGCCATTGATCTATTTTGAGTTAATTTTTGTGTATGGTGTGAGGCAGGGGTCCAACTACATTTTTTTTTAAAGAGATAAAGAGATAAAGTCCTGCTCTGTCACTCAGGCTGGAGTGCAGTGGCATGAACATAGCTTACTGCAGCTTTGAACCTCTGGGCCCAAGTGATCCACCCACCTCAGCCTCTCAAATAGCTAAGACTTCACCAAGGCTGGCTAATTTTTGTTTTTTTTTTTTAAGAAATGGGGTCTTGCTATGTTACCTAGGTTGTTCTCAAACTCCTGGCTTCAAGTGATCCTCCTGCCTCAGCCTCCCAAAGTGTTGGGATAACATGCGTGAGCCACCATGCTGGGCACCAACTTCATTTGTTTGAATATGGAAATCCGGTTGTCCCAGCACCATTTGTTGAAAAGATTATTCCTTACGGGCAGGTTGTGACACCCTTGTTCAGTGTATTGCATCTCTCATACAGAACATACAGTGGAAATGTTCACTTTTTTATCCCACATTGCAGTACCTTTGGCTGGGTTAATTTATGTGCATTTGATGTTATTATTGATATAGTTGCATTTATGTACACCAGTTTACTTTTTCATTTCCTAAATGTTTCAGCGTTTTTTTCTTGGGTCGCTCCTCATTTCTTTTACTTGAAAGCAATATTTTCTTTGGTAACATTTAGTTCTAATGTCATTTTCACAATTTTTTTTTTTTTTTTGGAGACAGCATCTTGCTCTGTTGCGCAGGCTGGAATGCAGTGGCAGAATGTTGGCTCATGGCAAACTCCACCTCCTGGGTTCAAGTAGTTCTCGTGCCTCAGTCTCCTAAGTAGCTGGGATTACAGGCATGTGCCACCAAGCCTAATTTTTTTTTTTTGAGATGGAGTCTCGCTCTGTCACCCAGGCTGGAGTGCAGTGGCGCAATCTCAGCTCACTACAACCTCCGCCTCCTGGGTTCACGCCATTCTCCTGCCTCAGCCTCCTGAGTAGCTGGGACTACAGGTGTCCGCCACCACGCCCAGCTAATTTTTTTGTATTTTTAGTAGAGATGGAGTTTCACCATGTTAGCCAGGATGGTCTCCATCTCCTGACCTCATGATCTGCCTGCCTCAGCCTCCCAGAGTGCTGGGATTACAGGCGTGAGCCACCGCGCCCAGCTCAATTTTTGTGTTTTTAGTAGAGACAGAGTTTCACCATGTTGGCCAGGCTGGTCTCTAACTCCTAGTCTCAAGTGGTCTGTCCGCCTTGGCCTCACAACGTGCTGTATTACAGGCATGAGGCACTGTACTCAGCCTACAGTATGTTTTTGAGGGAGATGTTATGGGTTACTTTAGTGCTTATCATGTACATCTCAACCAAATCTCCCTCAGATTTGTTGCTAGTTTTATTCCAGTGAGGCATAGAAACATTACCACTGTATGGCTCTACTTTCTCTTCCTCCTCTTTATGCTATTATTGTTATACATATTGTATCTGCTATAATTGTTAATATAATTTTGTATTAGAAGGGAAAAGAAAGGAGAGCAAGCATTTATAGTGTTAGATGACCCTTCTTATTTACCATTTTGTGTTCTCTTCATTGGTTCCTATGGAATCATGTTACCATGTGGTGGTGTTTCCTTAGTTTGATAAAGCTTTGTTCCCACGCACCACTCTTCTGTTACTCACAGATGTATGGCATTTCTATATGTTATAGGTACAAGCAGTACAATTATATACATATTTTATGCAGTTTTTAAAAATCAGCTAAGAGAACAAATACGCACATATGCTGAGTTTTAATTAGATAATTACTTTTGCTGACACCCAAATTTTTCATGTGGGCTTGTGTGGATTCTTAGGTCACTTGCCTTCAGCCTTAAGAAATTCTGTTTATATTTTATCAGGTGAGTCTGCAAGCAATAATCAGTTTTTGTTTATCTAGAAATGTATTTATCATGCCTTCATTTTGTTGTTGGTGGTGCTTTTCTTAAGATTTTTTTTTTTTTAGAGCAGCTTTAGTTTTACAGAAAAATTGAAAGGAAGATACAGAGATATCCCATAATTCCTTCCCCCACATATGCATAGCCTTCCTTTTATCAACATCCCCCACCAGAATGGTGTATTTGTTACAGTTGATGAACCTGTGTATACACATCTTTCTTACACAAAGTCACTGATTTCTATCAGGGTTAATTCTTGGCGTTGTACATTCTGTGAGTTTGAACAAATGTATAAAGATACCTGTCTACCATTATAATGTCATACAGTCATACAGAGTAGCGACACTGCACTAAAAATCCTCTATGCTCTGCCTAGTAATCATTCCCTCCACCCTAATCCCTGGCAACCACTGATCTTTTTACTGTCTCCATAGTTTTGCCTTATCCAGAATGTCATACAGTTAGAATCATATAGTATGTAACTTTTTTTGAGTACTTTCTTTCACTTAGTAATATGTATTTAACTTTCCTCCATGTCTTTTCATACCTTAATAACTTATTTCTTTTCAGCACTGAATTATGTTCCATTGTCTGGATATAAATTTTATTTATCCATTCGTCTACTGAAAGATATCTAGAAGGTTGCTTCTAGGTTTTGGCAATTATGATTAAAGGTGCTATAACCATACATGTGCACGTTTTCATGTGGAGATAAATTTTCAACTCCTTTGAGTAGGTGCCAAGCAGAGCAATTGTTGGATTGTATTGGGTAAGAGTATTTTTAGTTTTATAAGAAACTGCCAAACTGTCTTCCAAAGTGGCTGTAACATTTTGCATTCCCACCAGCAAGAGTTCCTTTTGCTCCATTTTCTTGTCAGCATTTGGTGGTGTCAGTGTTCTGAATTTTAGCCATTCTAGTAAGTATGTCCTGATGTCTCATTGTGGTTTAAATTTGCATTTCTCTGGTAATATATGATGTGGAGCATCTTTTCTTGTACTTATTTGCCATCTGTATCTGTGTCTTCTTTGGTGAGATATCGGTTAAGGCTTTGGGCCAATTTTTAATTTCTAAGGTAGAAGCTTAGATTATTGATTTTAGATCATTTTTCTTTTTTAATGCAGTCATATGTCATTTAGTGATCAGAATACATCCTGAGAAATGTGTCATCATTAGGTGATTTTGTCCTTGTGCAAACATCATAGAGTGCTCTTACTCAAACCTAGGTGGTTTAGCCTACTACACACCTACACTATATGGTATAGCCTATATCTAGACTGCAAACCTGTGTAGGATCTTACTGTACTGGATACTGTAGACAATTGGAACACAATGGTAATTATTTTTGTATCTAAGCATAGAAAAGGTACATTATAATATGGTATAAAACATAAACAATGGTACACATATATAGGGTACTTACCATGAATGGAGCTCGTAGGACTGAAAGGTGCTCTGGGTGAGTCAGTGAGTGAGTGTTGAGTGAATATGAAGGCCTAGGACATTAACGTACACTACTATCAACTTTATAAACATGGTACACTTAGACTACACTAAATTTATTTTTAAAATTTTTCTTTCTTCAATAATAAATTAATCTTAGCTTACTGTAATTTTTCACTTCTTAAACTTCGTTTTTTTCACTTTTTGACTCTTTAGTAATACCACTTTGTAATAACTCTTTTGTAATAACACTTAGCTTAAAACACAAACATATTGTTCAGCTGTACAAAAAAATGTTTTTTTGAGAGGGAGTCTCAGTCTGTTGCCCACGCTGGTGTGCAGTGGCGTGATCTCAGCTCATATATCCTTATTCTGTCAGCTTTTTTCTATTTAAAAAAATTCTTTAAACTTTTTTGTTAAAAACTAAGACACAGACACACACATTAGCCTAGGCCTACACAGGGTCAGGATCATCAATATCACTGTCTTCCACCTCTGTATCTTGTTCCACTGAAAGGTCTTCAGGGGCAGTAACACTCATGGAGCTGTCATCTTGTATGATATCAATGCCTTCTTCTGGAATACCTCCTGAAGGGATCTGCTTGAGGATCTTGAGGATGTTTTACAGTTAACTGAAAAATAATAAGTGAAAGGAGCATACTTTATTATTACTGTTATTATTATTATTATTATTATTTGAGATGGAGTCTTGCTCTGTCGCCCAGGCTGGAGTGCAGTGGTGTGATCTTGGCTCACTGCAACCTCAGCCTCCTGGGTTCAAGCAGTTCTCCTGTCTCAGCCTCCCGAGTAGCTGGGATTACAGGCACGCACCACTACGCCTGGCTAGTTTTTTTGTGTTTTTAGTAGAGACAGGGTTTCACCATGTTGGTCAGGCTGGTCTCGAACTCCTGACCTCAGGCGATCCCCACCTCAGCCTCCCAAAGTTCTGGGATTACAGGCATGAGCCACCACGCCTGGCCATGGAGTATACTTCAAAATAATGATAAAAAGTATAGTATAGTAAATACATAGCTTAATACTATGGTCATTATCAAACATGTATTGTACATAATTATATGTGCTATAGTTTTATACAGCTGGCAGCACACAGTAGGTCTGTTTACAACAGCATCACCATGAACATACGAAAAATGCATTGCACTATAAAGTTACAACTGCCATGACATCATTAGGTAATAGGAATTTCAGCTCCATTGTAATCTTACAAGACCAGCGTTGTATATGAGGTGTGTTCATTGACAAAAATATCATTATCATTATGTGGCACATGACTGTATATGCATTTAGTGCTATAAATTTCTCCTCTAACCATTGCTTTCACTACATCCCACAAATTTTGATAAGTTGTGTGTTACTTTCATATAGTTGAAAACATTTAAAAATTTCTCATCAGATTTCTTGTTTGACCCATGTGTATTTAGAAGTATTTCATTTTCATATATTTTGGGATGTTCCATGTATCTTTCTGTTAATTGATTTTTAGTTTAATTTCATTTTGGTCTAAGAGAAGATGTTACATAATTTGTTTTTAAAAATTTGTTAGCATGTGTTTTATGGCCTAGAATGTGATCTGTTTTGATGAATTTTCCATGTAATCTTGAGAATATGTATTCTGCTATTGTTGGATGAAGTGGTCTGTAAATGTCAATTATATCCAGTTGATAGGTGGTGTTATTGAGTTCAAATATATCTTTATGGATTTTCTGCCTGCTAAATCTGCCCATTTCTGTGAGAGATCTTGAAGTCTCAGATTATGATAGTGGACTAATTTATTTCACTTTGCAGTTTGTTTTTGTTTTATATATTTTAACACTCTGTTGATAGGTATATACATGTTAAGGATTGTTGTGTCTTCTTGGATAGTTGAATCCTTTATCATTGTGTAATGCCCTTCTCTATCCTTGATAACTTTCCTTGCTTTAAGTCTATTCTGCCTGAAATTAATAGGCTACTCCTCCTTTTCTTTCGTTAATGTTAGCCTGATATATCTTTCTTCAATCCATTTATGTTTAGTTTATATGTATCTTTACATATGAAGTGGGTTTCTTGTAGACAACATGCAGTTGGCTCTTGTTTTTTATTACACTTTGACAACTTGTCTTTTAATTAGTGTGTTGACCTTTAAAATGATCATTGGTATAATTGGGTTAATATCTACCATATTTGTTACTGGTTTCTATTTGTTGTTCTTGTTCTCTGTTCTTATTTTTATTTTCCACTCTTTGAGCATTTTATGTGATTCTCTTTTTTTCTTATCTTCTTAGTATAACCCTTACACTTCTTTCTTAGCTTTTAAAATGGTTGCCTTAGAGTTTGCAGTATACTTTTACAACTAATCTAAGCCAACTTTCCAATAACACTGTTACACATTTACAGATAATGTGGAGTATAATAGCAAAATTATCCTAATTTCTCTTTCTGTTCCTGGCATTCATTTTACTTATATGTAAGCATACGTAAATACATATAAGAGCATACGTAATTGAATACATGTTGCTGTAACTATTTTGAACAACCATTATCTGTTAGGTCAGTTAAGAATAAAAAAATAAAAATAAAATTTTACTGTCTTTATTCCTTCATCAGCTCTTCCTTTCTTTATGTAGAACTGAATTTCTGACCTATAATTCCTTCTTCTGTAGAACTTCAATACTTCTTGCAAGGCAGTTTTACTGGCAATAGAGTCACTCAATTTTTGTTCATCTGACAAAATATTTTTCCTTCACTTTTGAGGCATAATTTTACTCACTACAACAGAATTCTAGATTGGTAATTTTTTTCTCTCAACAGTTCATTTTTTTTTAAAATTTAAATTTAAATTTTTATTTTTTGAGATGGAGTCTCGTTCTGTTGCCCAGGCTGGAGTACAGTGGCACGATCTCAGCTTACTGCAACCTCCACCTCCTAGGTTCAAGTGATTCTCTGGCCTCAGCCTTCCGAGTAGCTGGGATTACAGGCGTGTGCCACCACATCTGGCTAATTTTTGTATTTTTAGTAGAGACAGGGTTTTGCCATGGTGGCCAGGCTGGTCTTGAACTCCTGGCCTCAAGTGATCCACTCACATCAGCCTCCCAAAGTGCTGGGATTACAGTCGTGAGCCACCATGCCCAGACCTCTTTCAACAGTTTAACCATTTCACTCTACTCTCTTGCTTGCATTGTTTCTGAGAAGTTGTTATCTTTGCTTCTCTATAAATAAGGTATTTTCACCCCCTTCAACTTCCTTCAGAAATTTGTTTTTGTTAGATTTTTTGTGCAGTTTAAAAATGATAGATGCCTAAGTTTTTGCTTTTTTTTTTTTTTTTCTCCTGCATTTATCTAGCTTGCTTTCCTTAGTTTCTCAGATCTGTGTGTGGTTTGGTGTGTGACAGTAGTTTGGGGAGATTCTCAGTCATTGTTGTTTCAAATATTTCTAATGTCCATTTTTCTCTTTTTTCTACTTCTGGTATTCCCATTAAGTGTATGTTACATCTTTTATAGTTTTCCCACACTTCTTAGATATTCTATTTTTTTAGTCTTTTCCCTGTTTGCTTTTCAGTTTTGGAGGTTAGTAGTAGTCCATTGTGTAGATGTAGCACATTTTAAAAAGCTGTTCACCAGTTGATTTGTGTTTGGTGTTTTTACACTTTTTGGCTATTATGAATACTGTTGCTCTGAAATTGATATGCAAGTTTTTCTGTGAACATACTGTTACTGAAACACCAGGGGTTTGGTCTAGGTCCTCTTGCTTGCCGCACAGAAAGCCAGTGACTGAGACAAAGAGTATTGCCAAAGAAGAAGGCTTTAATTGGGTGCTATAGCTGGGGAGATGGGAGCTCAGTCTCAAATCCCTCTCCCTGACCAACTAAAATTAGGGGTTTAGGTAGCAGGGGAAAATGTAACAATGTGAAACAAAACAAGAGCTAGGGAGGGGCAAGGAAGCAATCATGATGAGGGGTTCAGCATTTCATTGTTTGGATGTGGTGATCTGGTGAATTTCAGTTCTTTGATACTTTCTGAGAGCAGAAGGTCCTTTCCTGCTGAAGGAACTCAGAGTAGAAGGTTATTTCCTGAAGAAGGAACTCAGATAAAGGTAAGTTTTAAGCTTAAAGAATTTCTTTGTTTATATTAAAAAACTATCTGTGGGACTGTTGAGTTGGTTTCAGTATGTGTGCAGTTCTCTTGTATATACCTAGAAGTCGAATTGTTAGATCATGTTATCTTTGTATTTTACTTTTTAAGGAACTGACATTTTTCTCTGAAGTGGCTGCACTGTTCTGCATTCCCACTAGAAATGTTTGAGGGTTTCCAGTTTCTCCATATTCTTATCAACACAGCCCTTCATCTCCTTTTTCATTATAGCATTCTAAGTGGGTGTGGAATGGTATCTTTTTTGTTTTGATTTGCATTTCTCTAATGGCTAATGATATTTTCATGTGCTTATTGGCCGTTTGTGTATGTTCTTTGGAGAAACGTCTGTTTAAATTATTTGCCCATTTTTCAATTGGCTTAATTGTGTGTGTGTGTTTTGTTTGGTTTTGCTTCTTTTTTGAGACAGAGTCTTGCTCTGTCACCCAGGCTGGAGTGCAGTGGCCTTATCATAACTTACCACAGCCTTGACCTCCTGGGTTCAACCTGCCCTTCCAGCTCTGCCTCCCAAGTAACTGGGACTACAGAGGGGCCTACCGCCACCTCTGGCTACTTGTTTAATTTTTTCATAGAGACAAGGTTGTACCATGTTGCCCAGGCTTGGCTTGAACTCCTGGGCTCAAGTGATCCTCCTGCCTTGGCCTCCCAAAATGCTGGGATTATAAGCATGAGCCACCACACCTGGCCCTTATCTGTGTTTTTATTATTAACTTGTAAGAGTTCTGTATGTTTTCGGTGTACACGTCTTTTTTTTTCCAAATGTATGATTTGTAAATATTTTTTTCCCATCATTGAGTTTTATTTTCACCTCTGAAATATCTTTTTTTCCATAAAAGTTTTTGTTTTTAGTATGTTTTTGGTTGCTGCTGCTTTTTGTGTCACATGTAAGAAACCTTTAAAAAAAAAAAAGTCATGAAGATTTTTACCTGTGTTTTCTTCTAAGACCTTTCTAGTTTCAGCTTTTCGATTTAGATGTATGGTCCGTTTTGAATTAACTTTTTTGGTGGTGTATTAGGTAGGTGTCCAGATTTATTACTTTACATGTAAATATTCAGCTGTTGTAGCACCATGTTTTAAGAAGACTGTTCTTTTACTATTTAAAGGTCATGGCACCCTTGTGAAAACTTAGTTTACTGTAGGTGTATCGATTTATTTCTGGATTTTCTATTCAGTTCCATTGGTCTATATGTCTATCCTCATGTCAGTTCCACCTTACCTTAATTAATGTAATTTTATAGTAGGTTTTAAAATTGGAAAGTGAGAGCCCTATAACTTTGATTTCTTTTTCAAGGTTGTTTTGGCTCTTCTGATTCTTCTGTATTTCTATATGAAGTTTAGAGTAAGCATTTCCATTTCTGTGCTCTTATCCCCAGCCTGTAGGTCTCTTGCCTGTCCCTTTCCTGGTGGTTGTGTGTGGGAGGCCAGAGGTGTATTCCAAATGGAAAGAGATTGCATTCTTGTAGTGATCTGGTGGTAAACTTGGCCTGAAGATTTCAAGATGGGACATGGTTAAAAGATACATTGTTCTACTTTTATGGTATGAAATTCCCCATATAAATTTAACATGACCAGAAATTTTGAGATTGTCAAATGAAACACAGTAACTACCTTTGAGAGAGTCATTGGAAGTTTGTATTCATATATATTACAGTGGAAGATGCAGCATCATTAGTAAGGATTGAATCAGGATTAAATAAATGGCATTAATGAACTGCAGCAGATATATGTTGTTTCAGTACTAACATGTCATAGTGTGTCCAGAATTGGTGGGTTTGTGGTCTCACTGACTTCAAAAATGAAGCCGCGGACCCTTGCAGTGTTACAGTTCTTAAAGATGGTGTGTCCGGAGTTTGTTCCTTCAGACGTTCAGATCTGTCTGGAGCTTCTTCCTACTGGTGGGTTCGTGGTCTCGCTGGCTTCAGGAGTGAAGCTGCAGACCTTCGTGAGGAGTGTTACAGCTCTTAAAGGCGGCGTGGACCCAAAGAGTGAGCAGCAGCAAGACTTATTGCAAAGAGCAAAAGAACAAAGCTTCCACAGTGTGGAAGGGGACCTGATCAGGTTGCCGCTGGCTGGCTTGGGCAGCCTGCTTTTAGTCCCTTATCTGGCCCCACCCACATCCTGCCGATTGGTCTGTTTTGACAGAGTGCTGATTGGTGCATTTACAATCCTCTAGCTAGACATAAAAGTTCTCCAAGGCCCCACTAGGTTAGCTAGATACAGAGTATTGATTGGTGTATTTATAAACCCTGAGCTAGACACAGAGTGCTGATTGGTATGTTTATAATCCCTTAGCTAGACATAAAAGTTCCCCAAGTCCCCACCAGACTAAGGAGCCTAGCTGTCCTCACCCAGTGGATCCTGCCCAGGGGCTGCAGGTTGAGCTACCCGCCAGTCCCGAGCCGTGCCTGCACTCCTCAGCCCTTGGGCAGTTGATGGGACTGGGTGCCACAGAGCAGGGGGCAGTGTCCATCCGGGAAGCTTGGGCTGTGCAGGAGCCCATGGCAGAGAAGGGTGATTGGGCATGGCAGGCTGCAGGTCTTGAGCCCTGCCCAGTGGGGAGGCAGGTGAGGCCCCGTGAGAATTTGAGCACAGCCTGGCACTGCTGGCGGACCCAGCGCAACCTCCGCAGCTGTGGGTCCGGGTGCTAAGCCCCTCACTGCCATTGGCCCGCAGTGCCAGCTGGCCGCTCAGAGTGCAGGGCGCCCGCTGGAACTCGCAGCTGGCCCGTGAGCGTGTGCAGCCCCGGTTCCTGCCCGTGCCTCTCCCTCCACACCTCCCTGCAAGCAGAAGGAGGTGGCTCCAGCCTTGGCCAGCCCAGAGAGGGGCTCCCACAGCGCCGTGGGGGGCTGAAGGGCTCCTCAGGCATTGCCAGAGTGGTCGCGGATGCTGAGGAGGTGCCGAGAGCAAGGGCTGCTAGCACGTTGCCATCTCTCAATAGGAATCATGGCATTGTGAGTAATACTAGCGTTATTGCCTTTTTCTTGGGTGAAAGTTAGGAGATTAGCCAGGAAAGCAGATATAACAATGAAGAACTTAGAGATGGTGCCTGGACACTTTGAAGAAAGTTCATGTGCATGTGAACAATAAATAAATACTTAAGAGTATCTATTTTCTATCTATGTTCTAAAACTTAATTGAAAAATCACTCGTGTCCATGGGCCCATGATTTTGTAATATACTTGAAAAATTATATATACATAAAGAGGCCTCACAAAAAAATTATTTTTTTGGGGGGCTTCTATGTATCCTAAGGGTAGTCCTGCTCAAGTTTACGTTAGTAGATACCATCCCACCTGTTGTTGGGTGGTCAGCCTTGACGTCTTTCAGCCTAAATGGCTTAACATAGGTGGGAATAGGGAATTGCTTTTAAAAGTAAAGGAAAAAATGAGTAAAATTAATTGAGCTTGCATTGTTCTAGTTTGGATAAAAGTACTACTTAGAGTGAATCTTCATGAGCGAGAGGTCACTATGAGAAAGTAAAGAATTTCCTTAACTAGATCTTTGAATTTGTCTTAGTACAACTGCTCAGGGGTTTTTAAATATTTAATATTTAACATTTCCATTTTAATTATTATCTTTAAGAAATGAGTCACCATTCAAGAATTAAGATTTAACACGGAATCATGGGATTAGATTGTTGGAAGTTTAGAGATTTTGTGCCTTTATTATAAAAAAGAAACTGAAAGTGTTCTACGTTGTGCTTTGAAAGGATGGCCCCTTCTGTTTAACTTACTGTGTTTCTAGTGAGAACGAATTTACTATGATCCTACTATTTTTCTATGGAGAACTAACCTAACATGCCCGTATTAAAAACTAATTCGCCATGTTTGTGTGGTTGTAGCCAGAGAAAAATATTTGAAGGTGAAAATTTATTTACCATTCTTTTTATGTAATTAACCTATATCTTAATTTCCATGTTTTTCTCGCTTACCTGAAGAAGATCAGTAGATGACAATGAACTAAGTACTGGGGCTTGTGAAAATGGGTGTTTATTTAAACCACCCACAAGACAAGGATAAGCTTTGCATTTTGAGGACTTGTTTAGAGTGAAAAGGAAAACTCACTTTTTTATTTAAAACAAACTTTAAGCTGAATACATGTTGAGCATAACATAATTGTTTACATTCTTTTTTTTTTTTGAGATGGAGTCTTGCACTGTCACCCAGGCTGGAGTGCAATAGTGCAATCTTGGCTCACTGCAACCTTCGCCTCTCAGGTTCAAGCAATTCTTCTCCCTCAGCCTCCCGAGTAGCTGGGATTATAGGCATCCACCACCACAGCTGCCTAATTTTTTGTATTTTTAGTAGTGACGGGGTTTCACTATGTTGGCCAGGCTGGTCTGGAACTCATGACCTCGTGATCCACCCACCTTGGCCTCCCAAAGTGCTGTGATTACAGGCGTGAGCCACCGCACCTGGCCTGTTTACATTCTTCTATTGCTGCTTTCATTTGTATCCATGATTGTAAACGTAGTCTTTCCATAAATGTATTCTAGATGTGGTATAATTTTGTGGGGCTTTTCCTGTTTTTCATGCTTATTATTTTTAGTGGCTGTTATAACTTTATATTATGCCTTCTTTCTTCACCTTCCAAAAGTAGATAAAGTTTCTCACACAAAAGAGGTTATGGGCTTTATCAATAAATGTGTGCTTTTAGGGGCATTTTGTCCTGTATGGCTACGAGTTCCCAAGGGGAGATATAATTCGTAATAATAGGTTAGTAAATACTAAATTCCATTTTCTGTTCCATTTTCAAATTTTTTTTCTGTTTAATGTTTTACTTTGTTGCAGATAATGCTTATGCAAAACAGAACTTTTTTTTTTCCTATACTGGATCTCCACCCCTGTGTTTACTGTTAAGAGTCTGAAGTTTTACATCGTCGATACCCACTCCCTAAGTTTCGGTTTCCAGAGCCACTAGTAACATTTGTCCCTCATGGTGGAACAACGTATGGGAATATTCCTGTGTGCATCCAGGAGCATTTTTCAGATTTCTTTGCTAAAGCTTTATTGCCATCTATGATAACTTCTCATCACAGTACATAGAAAGCAGCAGCACTGTCTGACTCGGCCTTCTCAGCAACTCCTACAGAATCTTCCCCTCCGAAGTCCCTGCCAAAACCACACAAGACATGTTTCTCGGAGTTGTGCATGGAGAATATCACCAATGTATTTGTTGCCTTCTGTCGGGCTTTTTTCCATTCTTCACCTTTTATTACTATCTCTAGTGATCTCGAAAAGGATATTTTATGTGAAATTGTGTATTTAAGGAAACTGTTGAAAAAAGTCTAAATATTTGTATTAAGATTTAGAATGGGAGAAGGATTTTGTCTAGTTTAGGAGACATTTTCATTTGTTTATTGTCATATGGAATTGTCTGAATTTTAGAGCTAGGAAAGCAGCCTAGGGCAGGCCTGACCTCCTGCATGGGCTACCCCCTGTGCTGCCCTACCTATTTAGTTGTCATGGTAACACAACGCAGATTCTCTTCCTCATGTTTCTGACCTATCTTCTCTTGTACTTCGTAATGTCTTTGTTGTTGTTGTTGTTGTTGTTGTTGTTGTTGAGATAGAGTCTTGCTCTGTCGCCCAGGCTGGAGTGTAGTGGTACGGTCTTGGCTCGCTGCAGCCTCCGTCTTCTGGGTTCAAGCAATTCTCTTGCCTCAGGCTCCCAAGTAGCTAGGATTAGAAGTGCATGCCACCACACCCGGCTAATTTTTATATTTTTCGTGGAGATGGAGTTTCACCACGTTGGCCAGGTTGGTCTCGAACTCCTGACCTCAGGTAATGCACGTGCCTCGTCCTCCCAAAGTACTGGGATTTCAAATATGAGCAGCTGCGCCCGGCCTGAAATGTCTTATTTTTATATTTTTAAAGGTACCTTTTAGTACACATTGTAGATTCTCTTATTATTACCTTTTTTATGCACGCTGGTGTTTAAATATTTACATACCTTTAGTGCAGATACCTCTCCTGGCTACCCTTTCTTTCTGACTTTAGGCTGTACTGTATTTATAAAGTAATTGTGAGCATTTTCCCAGCATGTTCTTAAAACCAGACTAGTCATATTTATGAGCAGATATTTCAGAATATGTACATAATTTATAAAAACAAATCTCCCAGTTGCATCTAGGGTTCTGTTTGATTGGAAATTGTTAAGGCATACACTCTCCAAGCTCATTATCTAGCTGTTCTAACTTTATTATACTAGTAAATTAATATTATGTTTAGGTGGATGTTATATCATCCATGTTAACTCTTAGGAGAAGTTTTGAAGATTCTAGCCTTGTTTTGTTTATTGATGATTTTTTTCTCTTTTAAATACCTAATACAAATTCTAGTGTTTGAGAATACAGAGTGCCTTTAATATAAAAAAATTATTTGGAATATAAAAATCTGATTGACAGGATTAAAATTAAGATGCAAAATAGGAAAAGATTCCCTTTATCTGTACCATTTTTGAAATCAGGTATCTGAAAATTGGACTTTTGTGTTCAGGGAGACACTTGAGTCTCTTCTTTAGGTTAGGATTTCTCATTCCCAGTACTTAGCATAGAGGTTGGCATGTGCTAGATACTCACTAAATGTTTACTGAATCAATCAACTAATGAAGTGGAGGGTGTGAAACAGGGTCACTGTGCACTGGTTACCAACTTGTCCAAGTTCAGTGAGACACAACTTACATGAAGCTGGTTTATTACTTACAGACAGGCAGTGAGGGCCAGAAGAAGCCTAAGGATTTCTTGTGTGCCAGTCTCTCAAGGCTGAGGAAAGCTGCCTGGGGTGGGTGGAGTCTCATCTCTGTGTGCTCCACTTCTAACATAGCTGCAGGACCTCAGAAAGCAGCCTGACATGGGTTTTATACTCCACAGGCCACAGAACTGTTAGACTAAAGTGTGGAAGGACATCCTGTTTCGGGCAGGTATTGAAACAGAACCTGGGCTTCTCCTGCCAGTCCTTCCCTTTTTCAGGATGTTTCATTCCCAGAACGTTCTACGGTTAATTCTTAAGAATACTAGGAGGAGCAGGGAGAACTGGGTCCATCCAACGCCACCTGGAGAATTGTCCTTCATGGGGGAAAAAGATAATGCTTGTAGGACATTCTTATGCATTTAATCTTCTGTGGCAAAGACTCTACTGGGCCATTTTATGTATTTTATTGGCTTTTTCTTTTTTTATTATTATTATACTTTAAGTTCTAGGGTACATGTGCACAACGTGCAGGTTTGTTTCATATGTATACATGTGCCATGTTAGTGTGCTGCACCCATTAACTCGTCATTTACATTAGGTATTTCTCCATGCTATCCCTCCCCCATCCCCACACCCCATGACATGCCCGGGTGTGTGATGCTCCCCATCCTGTGTCCAAGTGTTCTCATTGTTCAGTTCTCACCTATGAGTGAGAACATGCAGTGTTTGGTTTTCTGTCCTTGTGATAGTTTGCTCAAAATGATGGTTTCTAGCTTCATCCATGTCCCCACAAAGGACATGAACTCATCCTTTTTTATAGCTGCATAGTATTCCATGGTGTATATGTGCCACATTTTCTTCATCCAGTCTATCGTTATTGGACATTTGGGTTGGTTCCAAGTCTTTGCTATTGTGAACAGTGCCACAATAAACATACATGTGAATGTGTCTTTATAGCAGCATGATTTATAATCCTTTGGGTATATGCCCAGTAATGGGATTTCTAGTTCTAGATCCTTGAGGAATCGCCACACTGTCTTCCACAATGCTTGAACGAGTAGACAGTCCCACCAACAGTGTAAAAGCGTTCCTATCTCTCTACATCCTTCCAACACCTGTTGTTTCCTGACTTTTTAATGATCGCCATTCTAACTTGTGTGAGATGATATCTCATTGTGGTTTTGTTTTGCATTTCTCTGACGGCGAGTTATGATGAGCATTTTTTCATGTGCCTGTTGGCTGCATAAATCTTCTGAGAAGTGTCTGTTCATATCCATTGCCTACTTTTTGATGGGGTGGTTTGATTTTTTCATGTAAATTTGTTTAAGTTCTTTGTAGATTCTGGATATTAGCCCTTTGTCAGATGGGTAGATTGCAAAATTTTTCTCCCATTCTGTAGGTTGCCTGTTCACTCTGATGGTAGTTTCTTTTGCTGTGCAGAAGCTCTTTAGTTTAATTAGATCAAAGTTGTCAATTTTGGCTTTTGTTGCCATTGCTTTTGGTGTTTTAGACATGAAGTCCTTGCCCATGCCTATGTCCTGAATGGTATTGCCTAGATTTTCTTCTAGGTTTTTGTGGTTTTAGGTTTAACATTTAAGTCTTTAATCCATCTTGAATTAATTTTTGTATAAGGAGTAAGGAAGGGATGCAGTTTCAGCTTTCTAAATACGGCTTGCCAGTTTTCCTAACACCATTTATGAAATAGGGAATCCTTTCCGCATTTCTTGTTTCTGTCAGGTTTGTCAAAGATCACATGGTTGTAGATGTGTGGTATTATTTCTGAGGACTCTGTTCTGTTCCATTGGTCTATATCTCTGTTTTGGTATCAGTACCATGGTGTTTTTGTTACTGTGGCTTTGTAGTATAGTTTGAAGTCAGGTAGCGTGATGCCTCCAGCTTTGTTCTTTTGACTTAGGATCATCTTGGCAATGTGGGCTCTTTTTTGGTTCCATATGAACTTTAAAGTAGTTTTTTCCAATTCTGTGGAGAAAGTCATTGGTAGCTTGATGGGGATGGCATTGAATCTATAAATTACCTTGGGCAGTATGGCCATTTTTACGATGTTGATTCTTCCTATCCGTGAGTATGGAATGTTCTTCCATTTGTTTGTGTCCTCTTTTATTTTGTTGAGCAGTGGTTTGTAATTCTCCTTGAAGAGGTCCTTCACATCCCTTGTAAGTTGGGTTCCTAGGTATTTTATTCTCTTTGAAGCAATTGTGAATGGGAGTTCACTCATGATTTGGCTGTCTGTCTGTCTGTTATTGGTGTATAGGAATGCTTGATATTTTTTTGCACATTGATTTTGTATCCTGAGACTTTGCTGAAGTTACTTAGCAGTTTAACGAGATTTTGGACTGAGATGATGGGGTTTTCTAAGTATACAATCATGTCATCTGCAAACAGGTACAATTTGACTTCCTCATTTCCTAATTGAATACCCTTTATTTCTTTCTCTTGCCTGATTGCCCTGACCAGAACTTCCAACACTGTGTTGAATAGGAGTGGTGAGAGAGGGCATCCCTTGTCTTGTGCCAGTTTTCAAAGCGAATGCTTCTAGTTTTTGCCCATTCAGTATGATACTGGCTGTGGGTTTGTCATAAATAGCTTTTATTATTTTGAGATACGTTCCATCAATACCTGGTTTATTGAGAATTTTTAGTATGAAGTGCTGTTGAATTTTGCCAAAGGCCTTTTCTCCATCTATTGAGATGATCATGTGGTTTTTGTCTTTGGTTCTGTTTATGTGATGGATTAAATTTATTGATTTGCATATGTTGAACCAACCTTGCATCCCAGGGATGAAGCCAACTTGATCGTGGTGAATAAGCTTTTTCATGTGCCACTGGATTCGGTTTCCCAGTATTTTATTGAGGATTTTTGCATCAATGTGCATCAGGGATATTGGTCTAAAATTGTCTTTTTTTTTTGTTGTGTCTCTGCCAGCCTTAGTATCAGGATGATGCTGGCCTCATAAAATGAGTTAAGGAGGATTCCCTCTTTTTCTATCGATTGGAATAGTTTTTCAGAAGGAATGGTACCAGCTCCTCTTTGTACCTCTGGTAGAATTTGGCTGTGAATCCGTCTGCTCCTGGACTTTCTTAGTTGGTAGGCTATTACTACCTCAATTTCAGAGCCTGTTATTGGTCTCTTCAGGGATTCGACTTCTCCCTGGTTTAGTCTTGGGAGGGTGCGTGTGTGCAGGAATTGATTAATTTCTTCTAGATTTTGTAGTTTATTTGTGTAGAGGTGTTTATAGTATTCTCTGATGGTAGTTTGTATTTCTGTGGGGTCGGTGATGATATCCCCTTTATCATTTTTTATTGCGTCTATTTGCTGCTTCTCTCTTTTCTTCTTTATTAGTCTTGCTATTGGTCTATCTATTTTGTTGATCTTTTCAAAAACCAGCTCCTGGGTTCACTGATTTTTCGAAGGATTTTTTTGTGTCTTTATCTCCTTCAGTTCTGCTCTGATTTTAATTATTTCCTGCTTTCTGCTAGCTTTTCAATGTGTTGGCTCTTGCTTCTCTAGTTCTTTTAGTTGTGATGTTAGGGTGTCGATTTTAGATTTCTCCTGCTTGCTGTAGTGGGCATTTAGTGCTAAAAATTTCCCTCTACACACTGCTTTAAATGTGTCCCAGAGATTCTGGTATGTTGTGTCTTTGTTCTCATTGTTTTCAAAGAACATCTTTATTTTTGCCTTCATTTTGTTATGTACCTATTAGTCGTTCAGGAGCAGGTTGTTCAGTTTCCATGTCGTTGAGCGGTTTTGAGTGAGTTTCTCAATCCTGAGTTCTAACTTGATTGCACTGTGGTCTGAGAGACAGTTTGTTATGATTTCTGTTCTTTTACATGTGCTGAGGAGTGCTTTACTTCCAACAATGTGGTCTATTTGGGAATAAGTGTGATGTGGTGCTAAGAAGAATGTACATTCTGTTGAGTTAGAGTGGAGAGTTCTGTAGATGTCTATTAGGTCCACTTGGTGCAGAGTTGAGTTCAAGTCCTGGATATCCTTGTTAATTTTATGTCACGTTGATCTGTCTAATGTTGACAGTGGGGTGTTAAAGTCTCCCATTATTATTGTGTGGGAGTCTAAGTCTCTTTGTAGGTCTGTAAGGAATTGCCTTAGGAATCTGGGTGCTCCTGTATTGGGTGCATAGATATTTAGGATAGTTACCTCTTCTTGTTGAATTGATCTCTTTACCATTATGTAATAGCCTTCTTTGTCTCTTTCGATCTTTGTTGGTTTAAAGTCTGTTTTATCAGAGACTAGAATTGCAACCCCTGCTTTTTGTTTTGTTTTGTTTTGTTTTCCATTTGCTTGGTAGATATTCCACCATCCCTTTGTTTTGGGCCTATGTGTGTCTCTGCTCGTGAGATGGGTCTCCTGAATACAGCACACTGATGGGTCTTGACTCTATCCAATTTGCTAGTCTGTGTCTTTTAATTGGGGCATTTAGCCCATTTACATTTAAGTTTAATATTGTTATGTGTGAATTTGATCCTGTCGTTACAATGTTAGCTGGTTATTTTGCTCGTTAGTTGATGCAGTTTCTTCCTAGCATCAGTGGTCTTTACAATTTTGCATGTTTCTGCAGTGGCTGGTACCAGTTGTTCCTTTCCATGTTTAGTGCTTCCTGCAGGAGCTATTGTAAGGGAGGCCTGGTGGTGACAAAATCTCTCAGCATTTGCTTGTCCATAAAGGATTTTATTTCTCCTTCACTTACGAAGCTTAGTTTGGCTGGATGTGACATTCTGGGTTGAAAATTCCTTTCTTTAAGAATGTTTAATATTGGCCACCAGTCTCTTCTGGCTTGTAGAGTTTCTGCCATGAGATCCTCTGTTAGTCTGATGGTCTTCCCTTTGTGGGTAACCCGAACTTTCTCTCTGGCTGCCCTTAACATTTTTTCCTTCATTTCAACTTTGGTAAATCTGACAATTATGTGTCTTGGGGTTGCTCTTCTCGAGGAGTATCTTTGTGGCGTTTCCTGTATTTCCTGAATTTGAATGTTGGCTTGCCTTGCTAGGTTGGGGGAAATCTGGTTAATATCCTGAAGTGTTTTCCATCTTGGTTCCATTCTCCCCGTCACTTCCAGGTACACCAATCAAACGTAGATTTGGTGTTTTCGCATAGTCCCATATTTCTTGGAGGGTTTGTTCGTTTCTTTTTACTCTTTTTTCTGTAAACTTCTCTTTTCACTTCGTTTCATTCATTTGATCTTCAATCACCTTTCTTCCACTTGATCGAATCAGCTGCTGAAGCTTGTGCATGCATCATGTAGTTCTCATGCTACGGTTTTCAGCTCCATCAGTTCATTTAAGGTCTTCTCCACACTATTTATTCTAGTTACCTATTCGTCTAATCTTTTTTCAAGGTTTTTGGCTTCCTCAATATGGGTTTGAGGATCCTCCTTTAGCTTTGAGAAGTTTGTTATTACTGATCTTCTGAAGTCTACTTCTGTCAACTCGTCAAAGTCATTCTCCATCCAGCTTTGTTCTATTGCTGAAGAGGAGCTGCGATCCTTTGGAGGAGAAGAGGTGCTCTGGTTTTTAGAATTTTCAGCTTTTCTGCTCTGGTTTCTCCCCATCTTTGTGGTTTTATCTACCTTTGGCCTTTTATGATGGTGACCTATAGATGGGGTTTTGGTGTGGATGTCCTTTTTGTTGATATTGATGCTATTCCTTTCTATTTTTTAGTTTTCCTTGTAACCGTCAGGACCCTTAGCTGCAGGTCTGTTGGAATTTGCTGGAGGTCCACTCCAGACCCTCTTTTCCTGGGTATCATCAGCGGAGGCTGCAGAACAGCAAATATTGCAGAACAGTAAATGTTGCTGCCTGATCCTTCCTCTGGAAGGTTTGTCTCAGAGTGTCACCCGGTTGTATGAGGTGTCAGTCAGCCCCTACTGGGAGGTGTCTCCCAGTTAGGCTACTTGGGATTCAGGGACCCACTTGAGGAGGCACGTCGTCTGTTCTCAGATTTCAAACTCTGTGCTGGGAGAACCACTGCTCTCTTCAAAGCTGTCAGACAGGAAGGACTTTTAAGTCTGCAGAAGTTTCTGCTGCCTTTTGCTCAGCTATGCCCTGCCCCCAGAGGTGGATTCTACAGAGGCAGGCAGGCCTTGTTGAGCTGTGGTTGGCTCCAGCCAGTTCAAGCTTCCTGGCCAGTTTGTTTACCTACTCAAGCCTCATCAATGGTGGACGCCCCTCCCCCAGCCTCGCTGCTGCCTCCCAGTTTGATCTCAGACTACTTTTCTGGCAGTGAGCAAGGCTCCGTGGGTGTGGGACCCACCGAGCCAGGTGTGGGATAATATCTCCTGGTGTGCCGTTTGCTAAGAATATTGGAAAAACGCAGTATTAGGGCGGGAGTGTCCCGATTTTCCAGGTACCGTCTGTGATGGCTTCCCTTGGCTAGGAAAGGGAATTCTATGACCACTTGCGCTTTCTGGGTGAGGTGATGCCCCGCCCTGTTTCAGCTCACACTCCGTGGGCTGTACCCACTGTCTAACCAGTCCCAATGAGATGAACCCGGTACCTCAGTTGGAAATGCAGAAATCACCCGTCTTCTGCATTGATCATGCTGGGAGACTGGAGCTGTTCCTATTCGGCCATCTTGGAATGATTGGGTTTTTCTTAATAATCCAACAAATTTGCTGTTATTGTAATCCCCGTTTTAATGAAATTTGTAGGAATTGAATTATGTAAGTTATGACAAAGAAAATTTGCAGATTCCCAAGAAAGTTCTCTGAGCAGCTCTGAGTATGATTGGTAAGGTTAGTGGTTTTAAACCTTTTTTTCCTTGACACGTGAAAGATGACATTTGTTACAATTTATGTGTCATGTTCTCAGATATATGCATTTCTGGCACTAGCTAATAATATCATGTCTGCCTTTTTTACTAAAAGAAAGCCTAATGGAAGGCAAATGAGTAAGTGTGATGGGAATCTGCTCTAATTTTTTTTTTCTTTTGTTTTGTTTTGTCTTTTTTAAAGATAAAGTCTTACTCTGTCGCCCAGGCTGGAGTGCAGTGGCGTGTCTCAGCCCACTGCAACCGCTACCTCCTGGGTTTAAGTGATTCTCCTGCTTCAGCCTCCCACGTAGCTGGGATTATAGGCTTGTGCCACCATGCCTGGCTAACTTTTGTATTTTTAGTAGAGACGGGGTTTCACCATGTTGGCCAGGTTGATCTTGAACTCCTGACTTTAAGTGATCTGCCTGCCTCAGCCTCCCAAAGTGCTGGGGTTTCAGGCGTGAGCCACTGTGCCCGGCCTGGTTTCTTAAAGGAGTAAATGTAAACGTTAGTACTTTATTATTTTATGACCATATCTAACATATTTTCCTAGCTGTTGACCACAGCCCATATCATATTATGGTCATGAATGGCTGGCTTAAATGAAAGTTTAAATTTGAAAGCAGTACTATACCATTTAAGAAACAGCTTTTGTGTGATACACAGTAGTTCCTCGTTTATCCACAGTTTGGTTTTCTGAGGCCTTAGTTACTCATGATCAGCCTCAATCTGAAAGTATTAAATGGAAAATTCTAGGAGTGATTAATTTTAAAGCACACACACACCATTCTCAACAGCATGATGAAATCTCTTGCCACCCCATTCTGTCTCATCTGGGACATGAATCCCGTTTTGTCCCACCTATCCATGCTGTAGGTGCTCCTGCCTGTTAGTAACTTAGTAGCCACTCTGTTATCAGATTGACTATCACAGCATCTCAGTGCCGTGTTCACATCACTTTTTTTACTTCATAGTGGCCCCAAAGTGCACGAATAGTAATGCTGGCATGTTGTTATAATCGTTCTATTATTATGTTGTTAATTTCTTACTGTGTATGATGTATAAATTAAACTTTATTATAGGTAGGTATTCATGGGAAAAACTATGGTGAATATAGCATTTGGTACTATCCATGTTTTCAGGCATCCACTGGGGGTCTTGAAACATATCCTCTGAGAACTGATTATTATTTTGAGGTCTCACGTTTTAAAAGCAGTGTGAAGAAGGTAGGTGAGTTCAGAAAGTCAACTGAGTTGGGTTTTGAAGACCGAGTGGGATTTACCACGTTTGAAGTAGAAAACGTGGTAAAGAGCTGGGATGAAACGTGTGTTTAATTGTCATTGCAGGCTGGAGTATGGGACCCTAGGGTGAGGAAGATGATGAGAGATTAAATTATAAAGGTGGCTTGGGGCAAGATTGTGAAGAGATGTTAGGAGTGGATTTAAGTCTTAGAGGATAGGACTAGGTATAGCCACACTAGGCCACCAAGTAATTGGGTCACAAACTCAGGTGGCCATATAAATCAGGCAGGTGATTTGAATGTGTGAAGCAGGCTGATGCTAGACAATTGAAATGGGTAGGGGCTGCAGGAAAATGGAGAAAATGTGCTCATGGAACCATAGTAGTATTCTAGCCACTTGTTGCTGTGTAAGAATACTGGTACCATGTTATCTAAACTTCTCATTCTCCGTTAGAAGTCAGGAATTTGGTTTTATATATGTGATCTTCTGATTTACTAAGAATACCTGCTACTGCACACCTATCAGATCGGCTAAACAAAACAATGAAACCCAAAAAATTTGACAACATTGAGTGCTATAAGAATAGGGATTAACTGGAACTGTCATACATTGCTTTGAAAACATTTTAGTACTTTCTTATGAAGTTAATAATAAATTTACCATACAACCCAACAATCCCAATTTTAGATATTTATCTGGGTGAACTAAAAACTTACATTCTCACAAAAAGCTGAATATGAAAGTTGATAGCAGCTTTGTTCATTGTCACCCAAAACTGAAAACCCAGATGTCCTTAAGTAGATGAATGGATGCGTCCACACAGTAGGTTACTGTCAGCAATAAGAAGCAACAGACCTAATCCATGCAAAATGTGGATGAATCTTAAATGCATTTTGCTAAGTGAAAGAAGGCATAATCAAGTATACTACAATTATCTCATGATGGAAGACAGATCCGTGGTTAAAGAGGTTGGGGTAAAGGATTGATTACCGAAGGGCAATCGCTTTGCTGTGGAATGGAGGGGGTGGGGAGTTGGGGATGAGGAAACAATCCTTCTCGTACTATGGCATTGGATACACAACCTGTATATTTGTAAATGCCAAAGAGTGAATTTTATTCTATGCACATTGAAATAAATCAACCAGGTTGTCAAGGGAACCCAAGATGAAATGTAGACCAGTGATACAACCTTATGAAGGAGGTGAGGAAAAGGGAACTGACCCAAGTAACTTTGAAATACAGTGTTTGTATTTTGTAACACTAAAGACAAAAAGAGTTATACACAAACATTGTACTTGAGTTGATAAATTCATTTTTCACAGCTGTATGACTTAGCAATTTTGAAGCTACTGTATATGTATACTATAATTGAATAAGTAAATACATTTCACATTGTAGATATTTAAAACTAGGAGGGGAGGAAGTTGCAAATAAGCCGTAGGAATGCTGGAATGAACCTTGTGCTGGATTGGAGCTAATCTGTCAATGGGAATTTAGGTGTTTTCTTTGAAACACACACACACACACACACACACACACACACACGCACAAATTCAAGGAATAAATGTAGCAACAAATCTGTGTGTACCATTTCCCTTCTCTGTCCACCGATAGGTCCTAAAAGCAGTGAGAAACAACCATACCTAGCACCTCCATCTTGGTTTGTAGTACCATTCTCCTGTAAGAGGAACCAGGGCCCCTTAGAAAAATGGCTGACTCTATGACCAAGGCAGAGAAAATACAGGATGAATCTGGAGGATCATGTGTGGTCAGAAAATAAGGAAGTGTTCTGAACAAAGCAGGTAGGGGAATGTCCAAAGGACACATCCAATCTGAATGTTACACATGGCCAAAGCTGAAACAACTTGAGCGGTAAGATAAAGAACATTAGATTATAGCTCAAATAATCAAATAAATACAAGTTCATACTTATATAGATAGTAAATACATAATAGAGAAAGAGCAGCTTTTCAGGAGAATTTTAAGTTTAAAAATATAAAAGGATTGGCTGAGCATGGTGGCTTAGGCCTGTAATCCAAGTACTTTGGGAGGTTGAGGCCGGCAGATCACTTGAAGTCAGGAGTTTGATACCAGCCTGGCCAACATGGTGAAACCCCGTCTCTACTAAAAATACAAAACACTAGCCAGATGTGTTGGCACATGCCTGTAATCCCAGCTACTTGGGAGGCTGAGGCAGGAGAATCTCTTGAACCCTGGAGGCAGAGGTTGCAGTGAGCCAAGATTGCGCTGCTACACTTCAGCCTGGGTGACACCACAAGACTCTATGTCTAAAAAATAAAATAAATGAAATAAAAATGAAGGGTTGGGGACGGTGGCTTACTCCTGTAATTCTAGCACTTTGGGAGGCCAAGGCAGGCGGATCACACGGTCAAGAGATCAACACCATCCTGGCCAACGTGGTGAAACCCCATCTCTAGTAAACATACAAAAATTAGCTTGGTGTGGTGGTCCTTGCCTGTAGTCCCAGCTACTTGGGAGGCTGAGGCAGGAGAATCGCTTGAACTCGGGAAGCGGAGGTTTTTTGTGGAGAAGGGGTCTTACTATGTTGCCCAAGCTGGTCTTGAATTCCTGGTCTCAAATGATCCTCCCACCTCGGCCTCCCAAAATACTGGGATTACAGGCATGAGCCACCATGCCCAGCCCCAAATATTTCTTAACTACACAGGGAACAATAGTAACTTTATATATTGAATCCTAGCTGACATCCTCTTCACCAAGTGATGAATATTAGAAATGATTACGTATTGATACTGTGTACTCTCTGATATGAAGTGAGGACACACGACCACAAAATTCTTTACCCACAATTTAATCATGAGAAAGTATTAAACAAACCCAAAAATGGTGGGACATTCCACAAAATACCTGAACGATACTCTCTAATGTGCCAATTTCCTGAAAGACAAGGATAAACAGAAGAACTGTCACAGGTGAGAGGAGACTCAAGGCATGCCAGCTAACTGCCACATAGAAACCTGGGTTGAATCCTGAAACAGAAAAGCTGATGTCTACTGATTGAAGCCTTTAATTTAATTAGTAGTGTTGTATTGATGTTAATTTGTTAGTTTTCCTAATTATGCCATTGTTATATAAGATGTTAACATTAACATCTCTGAAGGTAGATGAAGACCATGTAGAAATTGTTTTTACTATCTTCGTAACTCTTCTGTATGTCTAAAATATTACTAGAACAAAAAGTTAAAACATTCTTCCCTTCATTGAGGTTGCCAGTCCCCTAATTCTCATGTATATTAAATGAGCACTACCTTCTTATATGCACAGATGAGGGTATGTACAAAAGTAGGTAGTCTCATTTCTTTATCACTCTGTGTAGGTGGAATAGTTTCTATAAGGATGATGCAGATGTTCTTTGAACCTTGGCACAATTCTAGTGCCAAGACTCCCTGAATTGTTGAAGTGCTTTTGTTTAATACTGTGAAATGCAACATGAGAGGACATCCTAGCAAATACATAATATAAATGATGGTTTTGTATTAAAAAATCAACTAACATAGTGCACAGGGTGTTTTTATTTGTTGGATACATGGTTATAGCATATAAATACGTAGTAGAGATGGCTTTTTTTTTTTTTTTTTTTTTTTTTTGAGACAGAGTCTCGCTCTGTTACCCAGGCTGGAGTACAGTGGCGCGATCTTGGCTCACTACAAGCTCCACCTTCCAGGTTCATGGCATTCTCCTGCCTCAGTCTCCCAGGTAGCTGGGACTACAGGCACCTGCCACCACGCCTGGCTAAATTTTTTGTATTTTTAGTAGAGACAGGGTTTTACTGTGTTAGCCAGGATAGTCTCGGTCTCCTGACCTCGTGAACCACCCACCTCAGCCTCTCAGAATGCTGGGATTACAGGCGTGAGAGATGACTTTTTAATTACAGAAAAATTTTAAGCCCAAGCTGACTTCTAAACACAATTTTGGTCCATATATCCCATAGGCATCAGTTGATATCAAGATATTTTGATTAGTTTTTAACATTCATATAAGTAAACTATATTTGGAAAAGTAAATCTGCTTAGGAAAAAAAGAAGCTCGTATTGAGGGTAAACCATATATATTATGTTTTAATTCTTTTTCTTTGACCCCTCTCTCCATGTTTGATGTTACCTAGAACTTAACTTTTTGAACACAAGTTGAACAAAATGATGTCATAATTTTGAAAGCATAACTTTTAAAGTACAGTTGGCCCTCCATATCCATGGAATATGTGGAGTCAACCAACCATGGATCAAAAATATTCAGAAAGACAAATTCTACAAAGTTCCAAAAAACAGAACTTGATTTTGCCACACTGAGTACTACACTGAATGAAGTGATACGTAGGCATTGTGTTAGGTATTATAACTAATCTAGAGATGAGTTAAAGTATACAGGAGGATGTACATAATCTTATATGCAAATACTACATCATTTTTAGATCAGGAACTTGAGCATCCTTGGATTTTCTTGTCATCGGAGTGAGCAGGTCCTAGAACCAGCCCCCCATGTGTACTGAGGGATGACTGTATATTATTATTTTGAAAGAGCAGATATTCAGAATCCTTTAAACATTTTACTGTGTTAGAAATAATTTGGGCTGAGTGCAGTGGCTCATGTCTGTAATCCCAGCACTTTGGGAGGCTGAGACGGGTGGATCACGAGGTCAAGAGATCGAGACCATCCTGGCCAACTTGGTGAAACCCCATCTCTACTAAAAATACAAAAATTAGCTGGGCATGTTGGTGGGCACCTGTAACCCCAGCTACTCAGGACGCTGAGACAGGAGAATCACTTGAACCCGGGAGGCGGAGGTTGCAGTGAGCCAAGATCGCACTACTGCACTCCAGCATGGAGACAGAGCCAGACTCCATCTCAAAAAAAAAAAAAAAGAAAAGAAAAGAAAAGAATTTGACCATGTACTTCTTGTTTTCATCTGGGGTCTAGGCTATAAAATATAAACATTACAGTTAAAGGCTTTTTATGTCTGTTTGTCTTACTCTAGACATTGGATATGTATTGCTATAGGATGAGAGATCTGATTTATTTTAGCCACTAGCAGTAAATGTGGTGAAAAAGTAAGACTGAAAACTCCAATGCTGAGGGGTGAAAGGAAGGACTAAACATTTTTCATTGCGGTGGATTCTGCCAGTGTAGACTGCGAAATGTTTGTGGTTTGGATCTTGTTCACTCTGAACGCTTTAGGCCTTGTGTAGGTTTTCCCCAGAGTATGAGGTGGTTGTGAACTGCTTTTGCTAATGGTGAGAATGAGCTATCATAATGTTATATAACAAGGATGGCATTTTGGGAGACCCAAAATTTAGGGGAAAAGGAGGATGGCAAAAACTAAGTTAGTAAAGTAACTTGAAAAGTTACTCTTTCTGTCGGGCGCAGTGGCTCATGCCTGTAATCCCAGCACTTTGGGAGGCCAAGGCAGCGAGGTTGAGAGATCGAGACCATCCTGGCCAACATGGTGAAACCCCATCTCTACTAAAAATACAAAAATTAGCTGGGCATGGTGGCATGCGCCTGTAGTCCCAGCTACTTGGGAGACTGAGGCAGGAGAATTGCTTGAACCCAGGAGGCAAAGGTTTCAGTGAGCCGAGATCACACCACTGCACTCCTGCCTGGCGACAGAGCGAGACTCTGTCTCAAAAAAAGTTATTCTTTCAAAATTATGATACAATATTGTTCAACTTAATTTTGTTAAATTTTTGTTCAAACAGTTAAGTTCTAAATAACATAAAACATGGGGGGAGTCAAAATAATTATAATCGTGTTTTTTCTGAAAGTGTATAGACTGCCTGCCTACTTATATATATGCAAGATGGTGTTTTACTTGCCTTCTCATTTGCATCTTGTCTTTGTGGCTGAGTTAGCAGGACCTGTGTGGGAATGACATAACTTCACCACCTCTTACCTGCTCCAGCTGCATCGCGTGAGAGGGCTGAACTGTGGCCTAGATTTTTCTCTAGGGCTTTCCACGGAAGTGAGTCAACACATTGTTTCTGGCTTTACTTGCTGTCCCTCCCTAATATGCAAGCTTAGGGTGCTTTGGAATTTTCCAGGTACAGTGTTGGAGAAGTTGTAACACAGGAGGAGGCCAGAGCGTAGGTTTAGTGTGGGGAAAGGGTTGGAGCAGTTGTTCAAGGGAAGCATTGAACATGACCAAAATGGTGTGAGGATAAAAATGTTACCTGAATTAAACATGTACCAAACACTGAAAATCCCTTATTATATTTTAGTATCTTTTATCATTGTATTTTAAAATTGATTTAAATCTATACTGAATTTTTTTTTTTAATGTGGATTTCAACACTTTTTTTGTGCTTTTGCCAAGAACACAGTGTTCTGTTAAGTCATTCGGTGACGAAGATTGCTGGCTTGCTGCCAGCCCCGGTCAAGTTCATTCACATAAGTTTCAGTGTAGATTCTGACTGAGTGAGGAATGTTCCTCTTGTCTTTGCATGTTAGGTGGGTCTGGGAAATTAGTTGTTTTAAAACAAGCTTATTAACACTTTTGTTTTTTCAGGGTTATCGGTTTTTTTTTGCTTTTAAGGCTTCATATACAGACAATGCTTTGATACTAGTATCACATTCTTCTCTATTTACTGATTTTCTGTGCCTGATTTGGTGAAATAACAGCTGTCCTAACCATACCAGATTAGAATCTACCGTATAACATATTGACTCTGCTGTATCATTTTAAGGTAGTATTTTATACCTTTAAAGAAAATATATTCACGAAGTGCTTTTCTCAATCATATATGTGAATCTAAAAATTGTGAAACGTGACTTAGAAGCTACAAATACATGGTGTTTGATAAGGTGTATATACCTATGAAGATATATTCATGTTTATGTATTTTATTAATTCCTTCACTGATAGTTCTTCCTCAGTTTCTTTTCTTTATTTCATTTGCCATCCTTTTTTTTTTCAGCCACAGAGGTGCATTGACTTGTTTGCATTAAAAATGCAACCAGTGTACAAAAAGCTAAGGATTATAGCTTATTGATTACTCATTTAGCACTTAGTAGTTTTGCCTGAAAATTACACATATTTAAATAATTTTTTAAAGAAAATATTTGATTTCTGAGTGAACAAACATATTCTGCCTTAAAACTAGCTCACAAGACATTCAGACACTAATGTTTTTTCTATTCATTGTAGTATTTAACCAAGGTAATAAATTTATGTCGATACTGATGACTGTTGTTACTTATTTATTGTAAATTTTTTTTTTTTTTTTTTTTAGAAACAGGGTCTTGCTCTGTTGCCCAGGCCGAAGTGCAGTGGTGCAATTATAGCTCACTGCAGTCTTGAATTCCTGGGCTCAGGTGATCCTCCTGTCTCAGCCTCTTGAGTAGGTAGGACCATAGGTGCGTACCACCATGCCTGGCTAATTTTGAAATTTTTTTGTAGAGATGATGAAGACATGATGAAGATGTGTTGCCCAGGCTGGTCTCAAACTCCTGGACTCAAATGATACTCCTGCCTCGGCCTCCCAGAGTGTTGGGATTACAGGCATGAGCTACCACACTGAGCCCTGATGAAGGTTTTTTGTTTTTGTTTTCTTGAGATGGAGTTTCACTTTTGTCACCCAGGCTGGAGTGCAGTGAAGTGATCTCGGCTCACTGAAACCTCTGCTTCTCCGGTTCAAGTGATTCTCCTGCCTCAGCCTCTTAAGTAGCTGGGATTACAGGCATGCAACACTGTGCCTAAATAATTTTTGTATTTAAAGTAGAGACGGGGTTTCACCACATTGGCCAGCTGGTCACTGAACTCCTGGCCTCAGGTTATCCACCCACCTTGGCCTCTCAAAGTGCTGGGCTTATAGGCATGAGCCACTGTGCCTGGCCGATGAAGGTTTTTTGTTTTAAAAAAAAAAAAAAAAAAAAAAACTGCCTTAATGTCTGTTGTAATATGTGATTTTTTTTTTTTTTTTTTTTTTTTTTTTTTTTTTACTAATGTCTGGTAATTAGCATTTTTGTGATTAATCATTATGTCCTTGTTCATTAATGCCTTTCTAGAATCTGATAGAATGCCTGGCTCATAGTTGCTCATCAGGTACTCAAAACCTGAACAGTGAATGGGTAACAACCATGGCTCAGATTTGCAGTAATGGAGCGTTTATGTCCGGGAACCTATTTGATATCACACATACATAAAAAATAAATAAAGCAAGTAAATCACAAGTATATGTTTTTACAGACATAGAATAAGTATTTAAAACCAAACATATTATCAGAAAGCTATATTATAACCATTCCTTTGGGATATTTTTCTGCATGGGTTACATTGGCTGGGCTACTTAAAATCAGAGTCCAGTGAAGTTCGAATGGAAGTTACGTATTTTCCGATTAAATCTTCCTTTGACAAAGATATTTATTCATTGTTCTTCCAGGGACCTCTAAACACTATTAAATATTTTTTAAATGTAGATTGGACGTGCATAGATTTCTCAGAAAACCTTTTCCTGTTAAATTCTGGAAGGAGTTTACTGCTTCCTCCCACTTCCCCTGTGGTGGCTCTGTTGCAGTTGTTAGTTGAGAGCTCAGCTTGGGTATCATATCACAATAGTGCCAAGAGCCTTGGCATAGCTCTTGGTAATCATTGCCCTATTTACCTCTCTCCCCAGATAGGCTGCAGGTTCCTTGAGGGCCAGGATCATCATGAATGAGTGAGTGAATGAATGAATGTAGCAGATACAACCCATGTGGACAAGTAGTGGCAGGAGCTAAAGCTGGTGGCAAAGACTTCTATGCTCATGAGCTAATGATCGAAATACCTGTATCTATGATAACAGCATAATAGATACAACTGTTTAAACATTAAGTCTTCATGAAAATAGAATTGGTGATATTATACTTTTTGATTTATACTTATTCCCTTAAATTTCTCTACTTTTCTCAAACAGTTTTACTCCTGAAGTGAAGGTGATGGGATAAAGTTAAGAGATCAGAGTCGCTGTCATGGGAGCATAATTAGTCATTCAGTGAAGGCTCCCTCAGAGTATTCATCAATATCGACGCATTCCTATGGGAGCTGAGAATATTTAACAAAATATGTCTCCTGATATAATCAAAATTTTCAACCATGAGAAGAATTAAGTGGAGAAAGATTCTGCACTTAATTAGGAAAAATAGTTAAAGAAAGGAGTGTCTAATGATCACATGGCTTGGTCATTTGAAAAGCTATTACCAGGATTATATACGACAGTTAAATTTTAAGTAGACTGCTCATTAACAAAGCTGAAGTGTCCCATGGGTTGACTATGTGGCTGTGATTGTATAACTTACATTTCCAGAAGAAATTTTGGTGGAAAACATGATAGCACAGACAGCACATTTGTAGTGGGCGATAGCAGAGGATAGGGGGTGGTTTGCATCTGTTACCTAAAGTAAGACCAGTATGAACATACAGTCCTAGAAAAATTTGATTGCTGAGCTTTGGTTTTTAAAATGCGTACCGTAAATGACAGCTGCTGTTTTGTGGGCACCTACCTACTATGTGGGATGCTGCAGAATCTATTTTACACATACTTTCTCACTCAGTTCCCTCAATTACCCTGTTGAAATAGGGTTTATTTTGCATGTGAGATAACTTGGCTGTGTCTCAAATAAATTAAAAGCTTGCCTAGCATTACTTGCCAAGAAGGGGCAGAATGAGGACAACCAAGGGAATCTTTGAATTAGATCATTAAGAGAAGAATCCCCTTGTATTCTACTAGTCAGTTTAAGTTGAGTGCTTGTGTAACATATTTTCTTAAATAGGTAGGAAATTAGGGGAAAGAGTGTGAATTTATCAGCTAGGCTTATAAGAGAGCAGTTAAACTTTCTATGCTAGCCTGCTTCTTGTTCATCTTTTACTAAGAGTCTGGCATCCAGATTTCTGGACCTTGGCACACTTTGGTATTTGTTATGAAGAAAGGAAAATCATTCTACCTGGTTCCCATGGCCCAACACCCACGCCATAGCTACCTGTCAGAACTCGCTGTGCTTATCTGTCCTGCGTGGGAGATGGCAGCACTCTGCCCTGCTCAGTGTATGTCTGGTGGTTACTTGAGACATCCACCAGGCTTAGCTCTAGGATATCTGCCCGAAGAAAAGATGGAGTGGAGGGGCTTAGATGGCCAAGAGAAGAAAGAAATTCGCTCAAATCAAACTTGTTTATTTATCTTATCTTTCGTCCATTGTTTTATTCTGGCCATGGGTTACATTCTTTCTGTGGTATGATGGAGCAAGATAGCATTTATTTTCCGCACCATATAATTTTTGGTTCTTTTGTTTTAATTGAATTGAACTTCTAAGAAGGCAAGCACAATGAGCATAATACTCATTTCCATAAATATGTGCTTTTGTTTTGTTTTTCACTTTTAAGAAAGAAATTTGAAGTGTGGAATTTGGAGTTGTGAAAAAAAATAGGGAAGGAAATGGAGAGGAAATAAGGAGAAAGGAAAGGAGATCTCATACATGTTGATCATCTAGTGATTAAGGCCACATGAAGGTCAGTAAATGATACTGGAGAGCATTAAACAAGAAGTACTCACCTGTGATTTCAGCAGGCTTGTATGTAGTCACGGAAATATGTGTGGTTTACATTCACTCTGGCAGTCTTTCCTCTCCAACCTGGTGAGAATTAGCAACCCTGTTTTCTAGACCTGTTAATCAGTAAATGACTGTTTGGCACACCATTTTATTTTTTATTCTTGTTTGCGTGTGTTTTTGTTTTAGGTCTCGCTCTGTTGCCCACAGTGGAGTGCAGTGGCTGTTCACAGGTGTGATCATGGCTCACTGCAGCCTTGAACTCCTCCTGGGCTCAAGGAATCCTCTAGCCTCAGCCTTCTGAGTAGCTGGTACTACAGACATGGCACACCACAGTGGCTAATTTTTATAAAAATTTTTATAGAGATAGAGTCTCACTGTGTTGCCCCAGCTGGTCTCAAACTCCTGGGCACAAGTGATTCTACTGCCTCAGCCTACTGAGTTGCTAGGATCACAGATGTGAGCCTCCTTGCCTGGTCTTTTTTTTTTTTTTTTTTTTTTTAATTTTTAAAGAAATAAATATTAAGAGATTATCTTATTTTTTCTCAAATACCTTATGTTAGAAATGATAAATTTACAACATATGCTCACTCCTGAGTTTGGCCTGTTTTCCTGAGGTGTCAGAAGACAGGATCTAATACTAGATTTTAAGATTAAGGTTTGAGGCTAAAATCTCTCTACAGCCTTCCCACAACAATCTCGTGAAGAAGAAATGATGAAATCAAGCCATGTCATTTCTCCCTGTTGCTATTTCTAAACATGGCATGGCATTGGCTTGGATTGTCTCATTAGAATTTATTTTGCAGTTCAATTGCATTATCTGATCCCTATATTACTTCAGTAGCAGAATTTTAAACACTTTATGTCCATTTTCTGCTTTTATGGGCTTTAGTTCTGCCCATTGGTATTTACATTTAGGAAGTTAGGACGTAGGATACATATATACAGGTATCTCCTCCCTGCCACCCATTCCAGCACAAATAAATCTCATTGATTTTTCTCTCTATTAACCTGTGATCGCAAAAATTTCTGGTAGTCTCTAGGTGGAGGCAATTGGAGTTAACATTTTTGTACAGTTTGTTTTCATGTTAAGACACTAACTCTAGCATGACTAGGATTTCAAAGACATCTGTTTATAGGATTGAGCACAGAGATCTGATTCCCTCCCACCAGTTAAAAAAATTGTTTTAAAAAAAGGTTTTTTAAACAAATTTTGTATAGTTCTGTTTTATAATATCCACCCTGGCACATTCAGTGAAAGTTTCAAACTTTGAACTTCTCTTTTTTTGGAAAGCACCATGGGTCAAGGGCCCTGTTTGTTTAGGAGTCCTGGGTCCCCTTTGTGTGTCAGAGCATGTAAAGGAACCTGGAACAGCCTTTCTTCTGGGCTGTCCTCAAAGGGGGCAAAAAGGAAAAAAGAGTCGATGAATGCAAGGTAGTGATTTTATGACTCACCTTTTCTGTAGTGACATGCATGGGTAGAGAATGAATTTGTTTAAATTCTTTTTTCCCGTATTTCTAGAAAATCTACTACTACAGGTAGATGTTAAATGAGATTTTGATCGCTCAGGATTGTGCCCTATAGAGTTTGTGATTATTCTATAGTGGGTAGAGAGCATCTTGTCTCTGAAGAAAGTATAGTCCTTGTTTCTGTATGTTCTTTAACTCATAATTACTGGTTTTCATTTTGGAATGTGCTGCCAGCCCCCTTCTTTAAAAAAACGTGATCCTCCATAAGAACAAGCTATGATACTGTGATAAGTATTGGCTTCCATGCTATATTGTACATATGTATGCATGTATGTCAAAGTGTTTGAAAGAGCCTGGAACAATTTATCATTGAAATAGAGGGACTAGCTTTCCCTGGAGAGAGGCAACAAGAATCAGGTTCTTCGTCTACTTGCTGCGTGGTTAGTGATTTGTCTGTTATTTCTCAGTAGTCCCTAAGTAGCCAAACTGTATCATTCTTCAGTTTTAATTTGGTGAGCCAGGAGAAATTAATTTTGCACAACTTGTTTGTCATTGATCTATTTTAACTATATTGTAGAATAAGCTCCAGGGCAGGAGCCTATGAATGCCTGTGGACCAGGCAGGTGGTGAAAACCCATAGGCCCATAGGGCTCTGTTTGACTGGAGAGGCTGCCATGACTGAGCACCGGGGCTGTTGGTAAACTCCAGCCAGCTGTGTGTGCCTTGAAAGGATGTGCTTCCAGCGTTGTCAGGTCTTCTCAGTTTTAAGAGAGCTGGCTGTCCAGATAAGTATGTGAAATCTCCCACTTTCTGCATGTTGGCAGCTAGTTCAAATGGAAAACAAAACAAAAAAACAGAAGTGAAAAAGTCTGTGGGGCAAAAATTTGTCTACTGGTCACCAGTTTGTGTCCAGTGCTTGAAGGTATCTAGTGGTGTTTTCAGCCTTCTTGGACATGCTGGACCACAAACATTGCTTTGGTGCCGTTTGTGTTCATGGTAGGATAAGAATTTGATTCAACCAATACTTCTGGAGTATGTGGTGAGCATTCACATATTATTTCACACTTTAAAAAAATGCTGATGGATTTTTTAATATTAAAAATAAACAAGTGATGCTGATAAAAGTGTAACATGACCACAGTTACTTAAAAGAAGGTAGCAAAAGTCCCAGTGCTGTGATCTCAGGTACTTCTGACCTCAGTTTTATCATCTGCAAATTGGGAATGGTAATATCTACTTCTAGAACTTGTGGTGATGTTCATATGGAGCAACAGGAGGAGGAAAGGTGCATTGTCAGCCACAAGGCACTACATGAATTTATCATGGGAATAAATCATTAATTTTTATAAGAATTCAGTTCAGCCTTCCATCCATCCTAGGAGGAGACAGGATGAGCACTCAGTGCTGCTGGTTTGTGGATCTGTGGCACACTGTGGCTCCAAGGAGGGGCCTGGGTGGGGATGGGCATCCCACTTGTGAATTGGGCAGTCCACAGTCCCAGAGCTAATAAGCTTGGGTTGGATGAGGCTGGGTTAGGCAGGTAGGAACCAAAACCAAATATTCACACGTGAGTGCTAGTTAGATCTGTGTTTCTCAAAGGATGCTCCTCCAGCCACTGACTACAGCAGCTGGAAACTTCTCAGCAATGCACATTCTCAGACCCTCCAGCCACCTCTGAATCAAACTCTGGGGTGGGGCTCCACCCTCCTTGTTTTAACAGCTCTAATGGTGGTTCTCTGGTTTGAGAGTCACTGAGATCTTAGAGGGCCATGCTGAACAGCAGGCTTGTAGGTGGGAGGATTACAGTTTAGGGGAGATGAGGAATGTAAGACAGAAGAGGGCAGGCAAGGGCAGGAGCACCAGCCTGAGGCCAGGCTTTATTTTAGTTGGCTCCATATGGTTTGAGAGAACAGGCCCTTCATGATGAAAGTCAGGGATGCAGGGACCCTTAGTTATGAGGGACAGCACATGTGCTCCCGGACTGCCGTTTGGCATAGCTGTCCAGAACAGAGGCTCCATGTGCTACACATTTTTTTCAGCCCTTGATAGTCAGAGGTAGACCTTGAGAAGTATCCAGAGTGGGCCCAGCACAGCTTATTGGTGGCCAGAAGTGTGATCACAGGTGCCGAAGCCTGGCAGGTGTGGAACTGCGTGCTGCAGCAGTGGGTGTGCCACCTGTGTATTTGCATGCAAGTGTAGCACACTCATTTGAGGTCAGCTCAGTGGAGGCCAGCTGTGCTGTCCTAGACATGGCCTATGGTGCCGCAGCCTGAGAGATTCTGCTGAGAGTGTGACTGCCGTTTATAGTGTTGACAGAATCCATTGTATCACTTTTAAAGACCTGTAATGATTGTGATTAGCCGCAGAGTTGAAAACTCCCTAAGTGCTATTGCTTACTACTGGGAGTCAGGACTGATGAGTCCTCCTATGCGTCCTGTGGCCTGGAAGGCTGCCTTGAACGCATCTCCCCTGGTATGAAGGCCCCTGACTCAGCCTCATCTCCAGCATTTCCTCCCCTTGCTCTTTGACCACACATCACTACATACTGGCATGCCAGATCTCTGCCAGTTTTAGAATGTATATTGATTGCATCGTCTTCTTCGTTTTAAATGAAATAGATCAGGCACACAAAAGTGTAAAGAGAAAAACCAAAAAAATATAAAGAGAAGGAATGAACACTCATATATGGTGTTTTTTGTTTGTTTATTTGTTTTCTTTTTTGAGACAGAGTCTGTCGCCCAGGCTGGAGTGCAGTGGCACAATCTCACTGCAACCTCCACCTCCCGGGTTCAAGTGATTCTCCTGCTCCAGCCTCCCTAGTAGTTGGGACTACAGTTGTGTGCCACCATGCCCGGCTAATTTTTTTTTTGTATTTTTATTAGAACAGGATTTCACCATGTTGGCCAGGCTGGTCTTGAACTCCTAACCTCAAGTGACCCACCTTGGCTTCTCAAAGTGCTGGGATTACAGGCGTGCGCTACCACGCCCAGCCAGAGTTCTTTTTTCTGGCCAACATCGCCCATTAGACAACATACCTGTTCTCACCAAATCCTATTCTGCCTGCAGGTGGTCAGCCCAGATGTGTCGTCTCTACCTAGTAAATTGACAGGGCAGTGAGTTTCTCAGGGCTCACATTACAGTAAGCTCCACAGAGTCCCCTAGACAAGTTCATGTAGCAAAAGCATCTCTGAGGGAATTAAAAGGTGTAGAAATTAAAGTTGTTTTCTTTTTTGAGACGGAGTCTCGCTCTGTTGGCCAGGCTGGAGTGCAGTGGTGCAGTCTCAGCTCACTGCACACTGTGCCTCCCGGGTTCACACCATTCTTCTGCCTCAGCCTCCCAAGTAGCTGGGACTACAGGCGCCTGCCACCACTCCTGGCTAATTTTTTTGTATTTTTAGTAGAGACGGGGTTTCACCATGTTAGCCAGGATGGTCTCAATCTCCTGACCTCTAGATCCGCCCGCCTTGGCCTGGGATTACAGGCATGAGCCACCACGCCCAGCCTTTTTGACCTAAAAAAAAAATTAGGTCAAAGAGTATTTTAGACTCTTCACTCTCCTGGTTTCCCTTCTTTCCTCCCCAGGCTCTGGCAGTGATCTCTGGGGAGGAAGCTTGTTGGATGGCTACTTTTCACAATGCTTATATTTGGGGCCATAGTGAACAGTTATTTATGTTACCTAAATGATATTTTAAAAAAATACTCCCTTTCTGATTTTGCCGTCCATGGAACTGAACTATGCTCTATGCTACAGTTCAATTTGGGGATCCCTGAGCTCACATTCTAGTTAGTAGGGTGTGGTGGCCAGCTACCAGAGTGGTATCTAGGTGGTTTTTCTGTTTTGTCGGTTTCTCTTTCTCTCTCTCTTTCATTTTGGTGGTGGGTAAGGAAAATCACTCTCTTCTAGCAAGGTCTATGAGCTATTTTGGGGACATGAAGGAAGGTGGTGGATGTCCCTTTAGAGGGTCTACACTCATTTGAAGGTAGTGATCTTCTAAATACACTTGGATCATTATTTCAGGAGAGAACATGGAGAAGGGGAAAATAAGCTGTTTGTGCTGAGTTATTGCTTCTGTAAAACTGTTATTCTTCAGCTAAATAGGAAATAAAGCATTTGGTTCTTGATGAAAGTATTTTGTACATTTTGCCTAGAACAGTAACTGGTGACATTTAATCCTGTATAGGCTTGAAACTGACCTCAGCCTCTTCCAAACTCTCACAGGGCTTCTGCCTTCTTGGACAGCAAGCCAGGGTTACTATGAGTAGACATTCCTTTGGTACCTTCTGTGTCCTTGACCTGTATTCTGCAGCTGGAGCCTCCTGGTAGCTCCCAGCTGAAGAGTTCACCTGGAGAGTTACTGCCATCATGTTGGCCTAATTTGGGTCAAAAGTAATCAAAAGAACCCTGGCTCTTGTTCCAAAAAGTGTTTTTGATGTAGAGCTTCAATGCAAGTTTTGTTTTTCAATATGTATGGTGTGACGAACCTACCCCAGGAAGAGGGAGTCATTCCACTAGTTGGTTCGGGGTACTCAGTTGTTTAATTATCGGTTTGGCAGGCCCCAGTTTTTCTTCAGTTCACAAATAGAATTCTCATTTGGAATATATCCAATGTTCATTTGGTTTCTTTCAGTTGCAGCAAATCTTACTATGATTTGAGTTTTTTAAATACCATGTTTTTCAGGAAGTCTTTTCAGTGGCATTTTCTGATAATGCCGGCCTCATAATCCAAAAAGAAGTCTGTTAAAAAGCAGATTTGCCTATAATCATTACCTTTTTTCTGAGTTTGTAATCAGACCTCATCTTGAATCTGTAAATCCTGTGGAGTCTCAGGTGATTTTCCTGACTTTCCCTGCATGCATGGAGGCAGGTAGCAGTTGGATGGGCCTTTATGCCCCGTCATGTGCAGGAGCCCCAGCAGAGCCCTGCTGCTGCCCTCCGTCTTCCCCACAGCAAGCCTGCTGCCTGTACAGCTTGTGCTTCTCTGTGCATGTACGGCACAGCATCTGTAGCAAAAGGAGTCTGCAAGTATTTTGGAGAGTAAGACCTGCATGGCTTGTTTTCTTCTGCCAGAGAACCTAGAACAGGCAAAGACATACATGTATTTTTCCTTTGGAGGCATCAAGCTCCTTCCTGGACATTGAACTTTATGATAATCTGTGGGTGAATCTGCCCTGTTCCTGCACTTGCAGAGAGTGTCTGCCTGGCCTTCTTCCACATTCACACAGTCCAACTGGCATGAGAAAGGATGGAAGCCTCTTCGCACCTGTGCCCATTTACCTAGAGTCGCCGTTCCCTATCGGCAAACACCATTATTGAGTTCTTCCAGAGACTTAAATAAATGTTTTTGAAGATCTGTTGCCCGCCCTTTACAAACACCTGGCAGCATGTTCCACAACTGCTCAGGAGACCCATGCACACTTTAGCATGCCTCGGCTCTTTCCGAGCAACATGGGCAGGTTTCTTTTTTTTACCCCCATGGTGTGCAGCCTTGCATTGCGTGGCAGTACCCTCATCTGTTTAGCTGTCCTTTCTAGGTGGACTTTCAGATTGTTTCCCATCTTTTGCATGTGAAAATGCACATTTTCCAAGTTCTGTTCCTTTTCCTGCTTTAAAGCTTTTTGACCTTTTTCCTAGAATTTTTTGTTTATTCCTGTTTTAAGAGTTTTGAATTTTATTTAATTGAAACATGAAATAAATGTACTTTTCTATGCCTCTGGACTATTATTTATGCTGTTACTTCATTCATACAGAGGCAAGGGTGGAAGACCTATTTTATTAACCTCTATTCTAAAGACTGTTCTTCCAGGCAAGTAAAGATAAGGAGATCATAAAAATAGGTGAAAGGTCAGGACAGGAAATGCAGATTGGATTGTGAGAAAAAAGAAAAGCAAAATTTGTTTAATTTCATGTGTGTGCTGCATAAAATGCTATGGGATAAGAAAAAGAATATGTATGTTTACACATACATGCACAAGCGTGCGTGCACGCACACACAGAGTTCCTGATATAGTGGGAAAGGTAAAATGCACCTATTAAAAAATGACATAAAGCCAAAGCAACATAAAGATAAAACCAGGTGGTATAGGTCAGAAGACAGCAAGTAAGTTGCAGATGAGAGTGATGAGACGTCTTTTTGGAGCTGACCCTTCCCCTGCTAGGGCGTGTCTGCCTGAGAGAGCAGCTGAGCAGAGGCTGATGGTGGGGTCAGAATGTGAGGTGTCCCAGGGACTGAGGGTGTGGTGTGGCATTGGATGACGGGGTTTGGAGTGTGACTCTGGAGTCCAGGGCACACTGTTGGCCTTAAGTGCTGGGATGAGGAGCTTGGATTGCTGTGATTAGATTGAGGGGCTGTGGTTCCTGGAGAGGAGAGCATGGAACACAGTGTTAGGGACTTCCTTGGGAGATCTGTGTAGGATAGGGCAAGGCTGTGCACAGATAGAAAGAACAGGAAAGGAAAGGGAGGTCAGTATAGGAGATCAGCATTTCTAATGATTCTGCTCTAGATACAAAGTGTGTTTGAGAGTGGAGAGGAAGGGCAAGTTGTTAAGATTGATTGTTGAATTAGTTTCAGTTTGATGTTAAAGAGAATGTAGAGTAAATGATAATCCCTCGAAGGTGGAGATCTTGGCGTGCTGGCAGCCTGGTGGTATAATAGAAATCTGAGAAAGGGGGAGGTTATTAGGTCAGTTTTATCAGGTAAGGTTGAATGAAATAATTAAATTTAAGTGCCTCTTGGGTATTTGCAAAGATGTATAGATTAAGGCTAAAAGGGTTGGAGAAACAGATTCGGGAGTTACCTATGATTTCTTTTGGTTATTCTGCTCTCAGGATTGAAAACTAAAGAATCTCAGTACCATGTTTCTAATTAGTGCCATAAAATTCTTTATTGATGCCAAGTTTTTATTTTTTCCTTATAAATTGTGGTAGGTAGAATTCTAAATGACCTCCAATATGCCCATTCCCAGTATACACTGCATAATCCATGGGACTGTATAACCCACTAGGGTGGGTTATACTCCTGTGATTAGGTTTAATATATGGCACAGTTGACTTTGGGAAGGGAATTTATTGTCAGTGGGTTTGATCCACTTGCCAGAGCCCTTTAAACCTGTATTTAGAGGTCAGAAGCTGAGGAGTTAAGAAATTCGAAGCAGGAGATGGGTTTATATGCTGTTGCTGGCTTGGAGATGGAGAGGACCACCTGGCAAGGAATGTAGCAGTATCCAGGAGCCCAGAGCAAACCTCAGTTGATAGCCAACAAGGAAACAGGGACCTCAGTCCTACCACCACAGGAGCTGAATTCTGCTAGTACAAAGAATGAGCTTGGAATTGGATTTTTCTCCAGAGCTCCCAGAGGAGAACTAAGCTCCACCAACACCTTGATTTCATCTTTATGACACTCTGAGCGGGGGACCCAGTTAAAACATGGCCAAACTTCTGACTTCTGAAGCTGGGAGCTAATAAATGAGTGTTGCTTTAAGCCACTAAGTTTGTGGTAATTTGTTACACAGCAATAGGAAACTAACAAAGTTTTTGAACAACAGTTGAAAGTTGCAGGTAGTATGGACCATTATATAAACTCACACATTTAAGACAGTGGGAATATGGGAATAGAAAGAAGTTAAATGGTTGTCAAGAAATTCTACTACTTAGCCCCCGTTGCCACCCTTCCCCTGGCCAGCCCACTCCACTCCTTTCATAGCACTTAGTGGAGTGTGTCCATAACCCATCCAAGTCTTGGTCAGTGTTGTAGCAGCAGCATGTAGCAGATACTTGGTTTTTCCGCCTGAATGTATTAAGTGAATGAATGTAGGAAGGAATTGTGAAATGCTAGTTGGAGAAAATAAGCAGCTGGAGGAAAGAAGGGAACCTGGAGAGTATAAGAACACAGTGATCAAAGCCAAGTTAGAAATTGTAGGATGATGCTTGTTTTCCTAGTCCATTGGGGCTGTTGTAACAAAGTACCGCAGATTAAGTGGCGTATAAACGATGGAAATGCATTTCTCACAGTTCTGGAGGCTGTGAAGTCCAAGGTCAAGGCATCAGCAGATTTGGTGTCTGGTGAGGGCAGCTTCCTGGTTCATAGGTAGCCATCTTTTTGCTGTAACCTCATATGGTGGAAGGGACAAGGCAGCTCTCTGGGACCTTTTTTATAAGGGCACTAATCCCATTCATGAGAGTTCTACCCCCTTAACCTAATTACCTCCCAAAAGTCCCACCTTCTGATACCACCACACTGGCAATTAGTTTCAATGTACAAGTTTTGGGGAGGACACAACATTCAGTCCATAGCATATGTCAGTCAGTGGTTGTTAACAGAGTCAGAAGAAGTCAAAAAAAAAAAAAGGGGGGGGGGGGATTTTGCTAGAGAGAGATCCCACTGCTGAGTGTAGTACTGAAAATTAAGACAAGATTTCAGTAATTAGAATTAAAAAGCAGATCCTTGAATCCTCGTGTCATCTTGCCAGCCATCTTGGTAAGCATGCTGTGGTCTTGATGAGACAAGAAAATTGCCATGTGTCGGCATGTTCTTCATACTTGCCTTCAATGCACATGTCTTTTCTGTGCAGAAGTGGTTAACATGTGACTAACCTATGGAAAAGAAGGTCATGTGTGATCTTTTATGAAAAATCAATAGTCTCCTTGTTAATATCACTAATAACTTTATATAGCCTATTGACTGTAAAACATACATGCAATATATAGTTTCCTGTTTAATGATTGAAAAGGTCTGTTCTGTGAATGTTTATCAGCATCAAAGAAGTCTGGGCATGATTTTTAAAAACCAAAAAGGGAAATAAGTAAGTGAGATATGAAGTCCCCATATGGTTGAAATGTCTAGAGATGAAAGGGCTGGAAACAGCTTCTATCAGAGGTTTGTTAGAACTTATGAAAGTTGTAGTAAAGTAAACTGCTGTGATACCAGATAAATGACTGGTAATGTGTCTCTGTGTCCAGTATATATTTCATAGGCACGTGAGAACAAACAAACTTTAGAAGGTGCCATTTATTATACATTAACTAGAATCTTATTGGGGAGTGGGTTTGTATATGAAGAGGACATTGCAGGATATCATAAAATGCAGAGAAATGTGACTAAGATTCTCACATTGTGCAGGAGCAGGTGAGTGACAGTGTTCTTCCCCTATGTCCCTTTCAGTTGGTATCATTGTCAGGTATTTTTTAAGAAAAGCTTTCTGCAAGGAGTAAGAGAGGCAGCTTCTAACAACAAAGGTTACACAGACATGATTTACCTTTTTTGAACTAGCTTTACCCCAAATTGCATTGTTAAATTTTTGAATTTAGAATTAATGATAGCCTGGACTACTTAGTGTTTTAACTGTATTTGAGACCACAAGTAGTTTCTTCAATATTTTCTCAAGCCCTTAAGACACTTAATTCTCCCTCTTGACTTCCTCTTCATCTTAGAAACTGCAATTTCCTTTGTAGGAACAACTTCCTGCTGGGCGCTGCCCTCTTTGGCCACTTCTGTCTTGGGTGCCTATGTTTTTATCTAAAGCCATAAGTGCATTGCAACACTAGCCATTTCATCATCATGTGAATTGAGAAAGTCTAGCAGGAAGTCACAAGTCGATTGTCCCCAATACAAGCCCAAATGTTTCTTGGTTGCTGTGTCATAATAGGCAGTTGGTGTTCTGAATGGCAGTTGTGAAGAGGATACTTTATAGAAAGGATTTCTTTTCTAGAGATATATTTAAGAGCCTGATCATTGGAGAACAAAATGCATGCGGAAAGGAAATACTTTAACCACAGTCTAAAAAAGATCTTATGATCCAGTGCCGTTTTCTCTTATAGTCATATTGAATTCATTAATTTCCAATGGGGACTTTCTTGGTTTGTCTGGTTTTTTTTTTTTTTTTTATTTTTTAAGGGGTCCCTACCCCCCATTTTAAGGGAGAGTCTTTAACACAATGTAAAGAAATCTTTTTTTTTTTTTCCTTCTTCCATTCTCTTTATTTTCTGCACTGCAAGTGTCTTCTGTTGGTTTCATCTTTCTTTTCAGGACCTGGCTTCATGATTGTCTCCTAAAAAGATGGTTTTGTAGGCACAACAATAGGTCAGCAGTAATTAACCTATGAAGTGAGCGGTGATTATAAATGTGGTCGTGGACTCTGGAGTGTCTTTTCCTGTGTATAACATCTTATGGAGAAAGAAATCTGTCCCTCTCCTCAGAAGGCAGAAGGGACCTCTTTAGTTGCCTTCTGTATCAACTGCATAGGAGGCTCAATGTTGATTTTCTCTGTGTTGCTATTCATATAAGGCAATTGCCTCTAGGGCTGCTAACCATAAAGAAACAGTATTATCACACACAAAAAAATTTCTGCTATTGTTATTTAGAGATCAGATAAGCAGATGCTTTCAGTAAGTGAAGTGGTCAAGGTTTTTTTTTTTTTGAGACGGAGTTTTGCGCTGTTGCCCAGGCTGGAGTGCAGTGGCGCGATCTGGGCTCATTGCAACCTCTGCCTCCCGGGTTCAAGTGATTCTCCTGCCTAAGCCTCCCAAGTATCGGGTATTACAGGCGCGTGCCATCACGCCCGGCTAATTTTTTTATCTTTAGTAGAGACAGGGTTTCACCATGTTGGCCAGGCTGGTCTCAAAACTCCTGACCTCGGGATCCACCCACCTTGGCCTCCCAAAGTGCTGTGATTACAGGCGTGAGCCACCGTGCCTGGCCAAGATTTATTTATTTTATATTCTCTTGCATAGTGGATTTTTCTATGACCGTCTATATTCTTGGAGCCAGGCCTATAAAAACCAAGCCAGGGTTTAAAGCTCACAGTCTCAAAGAAGGGACAGATGTATATATAAGTTATTGTAGTACACAGAAATTAAGTAATAGAAACAGTATAATATGTGGTGGTGACCAGCCCTCTGTGGCTTCAGAAAGACCCTGTAGTAGATGATGCTAAAGCAGGTATAGGGTAAGATGAATGGTAGAACCTACGTGGATGTCTACTAAAAATATTAAAAATTAGCCAGGTGTGGTGGCATGTGTCTGTAATCCCAGTTACTTGGGATGCTGAGGCAGCAGGTGGAGTTGCAGTGAGCCGAGATTGCACCACTGCACTCCAGCCTGTGTGACAGAGCGAGAGTGTCTGAAAAGAAAAGAACCTAGGTGGATGCTGTCAGATTCACTCATCATAGACTGTTGGGGTGGGAGAAAGGTTTTACAAATGAAGGATGTTTCAATAAAGTCTTCTGCACTGAGTAAGAGTTTGCCAGGTGAAGAGGAAAGAGGAAGGGCATTCCAGGTAAAAGAAACAGTATGTTAAAAATACGGAGGGGGAAAAAAATATCTAACTTTCTGGGGGAAACTTCAGTAATTTGGTGTAGCTGAGTTAGGTATTTTTTGTGGAAGAGCAGCAGGAAATGAGATTAGACAATTAAGATCATAAGGGTCCTGAATGCCAGACTGTTTGCTTTTTATTTATGCTTGTAAATGATAGAGTTTTTTTTCATATGTATATACTAAAAAATCTTGTAACTGGCCAGTGAATATGAAAAAAAAAATTTAAGTTAAAAAGAAAACCCTCACCTTTCTCAACCACAGTTCCCTGCAGCCCCTGCCACATTTCTTGCTCCTGCTTAAAGCAAAGCCCCTTTGAGATAGTTGTCTAGGTTTGCTGTCTCTAGTGTCTCTTCTCCCATCCCCCCATGCTGACTGCAGTCCAGCTTCTGCCTCTGACCTCCACTGTGCTGGTCACCAAGGACCTATACAAGGTAGAATCCAAAGGCAGACTATCCAGCCTAAATTGCTTACAAACAAGCAGCACTGGGACTGTTGATCACTTTCGCCTCCTTGGATACCACAAGCAGGGATTTTTTTTTTTTTTTTAAAGGAAGAAAAAAGAAAACCGTTAAAGTATAGATGCCACTGCATGAAACTGTTGTTTCAATTACAGACATGTCTGTCTTTCCAGGTGAAATGTGTGTTGTGGTCCAAAGAAGTTTGAAAAAAAATTGAAAACCCTTATTTAGATCACAGGGATTAAGAGCATGGACAACCTGGGCTCAGATAGCCAGATTGGAGCCCACTGTTCAGTAACTATGCCTAGAGCAAATTACTTAACCTTTTTGAGTCTCAGCTTCTTAGGTGGCTTATAAACAACAGAAATTTCCCAGTTTTAGGGGCTGGAAGTAAGAGCTCAGGGTGCCAGCATGGTCTGGTTCTGGTGAAGGCCGTTTTCCAGGTTGCAGTCTGCCGACTTCTCGTATGCTCACATGGCAGAAAGAGAACAAGCTAGCTCTTTGTAATCTGCTTATAAGGGTCTGCCCTCATGACCTGCTCACCTCCCAAAGTCCTCACCTCCATGTTGTGGATTAGATTTCAACATACGAATCTTGGGGGAGACACATTCAGTGTAATGGTTTACTTCTCTGTAAAATGGGTATAATAATTTCTATCTCATAGTGCTGTAGTAAGGATCAAGAGGTCATGAAATAAAGCCTCTGTCACATAGTGCATTGCTTCAAAAAATTAGTAGGAAGTAACTGGCTAGATTCCACCAGGTAAGACAGAAATCCTCTGCTTGGAGCTTTCTGGGATGTGTTAATCTCCTTTCAGCCTAACTGCTCATATTGTTTGTCCCCTGGTTCTGCTGTATTGACTACACGGTGACTCTCCAAACATGGTGGACTATTCAAGTGTTCATTCCTCCATCTCTGTTCTCCTGCTATTGCTTTGCAGCAGCACCCTCCTCTTCCCAGTCTTGGCCCCAGCCTGTGAAACATTTACTCATTTTCAAGTCACCTCTTCTGGGAAGACTTCCCCATTAACCTCCATGCCTGGAAACCCAAGTCTGCCCATGTCCCTGATATATTACAGCACCTGTAACTCTGATGTTTTTGATGTATTTGCCTTTCTGATCCTTCTTCTATACTTTGAGTTTCTGAAGTCAAGAAAAAAATGTTTTATTTATCTTTTGTCCCCAGCCTAGGACATTGTCAGGCCCATAGTAAACATGTAATTAGTGTTTGATGAGTGAATAATGATAGTAAAGCTTACCTTGGCATAGCCGGTGCTGGGCATTAGGGAGACAAGGTACTATCCCTGTCCTTAAGAATTTTGACTTTGGGAGTCCAAGGTGGGTGGATCACCTGAGGTGAGGAGTTTGAGACCAGCCTGACCAATATGGTGAAACCCAATCTCTACTAAAAATACAAAAAATTAGCCAGGTGTGGTGGTGCATGCCTGTAATCCCAGCTACTTGGGAAGCCGAGGCAGGAGAATCGCTTGAACCTGGGAGGAGGAGGATGCAGTGATCCGCGATCGTGCCACTGCACTCCAGCCTGGCTGACAGAGTGAAAATCCGTCTCAAAAATGATAATAATATAATAATTTTATAGTGTTTTTCATTTAATCCTCATGATGACTTTGTGGAATAGGCATTATTATTCTTTTACAACTTTTTAAATTTTAGATGCATAGGGTACGTGTACATATTTGTTACATGGGTATATTGCATACTCGTGGTGATTGGGCTTTTGTGTACCCAGTACCCAAATACTGAACATTGTACCTGATAGGTATTTATTATTCTTTCTCTGAAGTTGGAGACAGTAAGGCATAGAGACTTTGCAAAACCAGGTTACACTGCTAACAGAACACTGTGCCTGAAATTCTTAATGGTTAGGTACTGTGCTAGTCACGAGGGAAATGAAAAGGAAGAGGTGATAGGGCTAGGAGGATTAGGATCTCCAAGAATTTATTTCTTAATTATCAGCCTTGTGATCTAACTGTAGAAATTGGAGATACACCTGAAAATATTCAGTGCACTACTGTGGAATGTATTCCTGGAATGATAGTATAAAATTATTAAAAATCTTCAGTTCACCAGAGAAGTAATATTTCAGATAGGAGTCTCCTATCTCTTAATTGAAAAGCATCAATTTAAAAAAATCACATTTGTTGAAAATTGCAGAGACTAATTTCCTAACTTGCCAATTTTTATTTCAAAAGAAGTAGAGACTGTCATTGTGTCACTCTTATTTAGGGTATGTTGAACATTTCTGATCCAAGCAAAGTTTTACTTATAGTGTGGAGAAAATTGGGCATATGGTTGGTACACACTAGTGCTTTGTGTGGTATTTGGCAATTTGGGGGAGATGTGCATTCAAAGCATTTGACATTTCAAGGTTTAAAATGTGGCAGTAGTCTAGATGGGATTTTTTTTTTAATTTTTATTTTTATTATACTTTAAGTTCTGGGCTACATGTGCAGAACGTGCAATTTCGTTACATAGGTATAAAAGTCAATGCTTTTCATTATGTGGGTGTGAAGTATATGCTCTAGCCATATTGCTTCAGTGATTTCCAGTAGATTCAAAATAAGTCATCCACCGTCTTTGCAAATCAAGGAGGGTGTTAGTGGTAGGCCCAAACTGCTATTATTTAAAACTTCTATAGAACTCACATTAATATTAGATTGTGTTGAAATGCAGTTTTCTGGCTTAAAATCAATTTTTTAAAATTCCAAATTAAAAAGATAAATCAAATGTGAAAGGTAATGATTTTCAGTTATTAATAAATATACAGGGGCACAGGCCTAGGAGAAATAAGTTGTGGTAAGTACTTTCCCCTGAGGTTTACTTTATAAAGTGCTACATACAGTTAGCCCTGGTAGGTATGTGTTTCTGTTTTATTTGCTCTTATAATGAAAGTTGAGCTGTTTTTGATCTGTTGGTGTATGCTGTTTTAGGTTCATTTGTTTTATTCATTCTGGGTGTGGTGATGGTTTCTACTGAGCCATCTTTTTTTTTTCTTGTTCATCTGGAAAATTTAAAAACTAGGATTAGGGACAGATTTGGAGAAAGTCTATCAAAAGGGGTTTTAGAAGAAAATAAATAGATAAACCTGACATTTCTCTAGAAGTTAAAACAGGATAATAGAAAGTAGTTCCATTAAAACCTTATTTGCTGGCCAGGCATGGTGGCTCACACCTGTAATCCTAACATTTTGGGAGACCAAGATAGAAAGATCACCTGAGCCCAGGAGTTCGAGACCAGCCTGGGCAACATATTGAGACCCTGTCTCTTAGGGAAAAAGAAATTCTTATCTGCTTTATGTCCTGAATTACTCATTTAAACTTGTAAAATAAAGACTGTATCTATTAAAAAGTAATTAAACTTTGTTGCCTAGAAATATAAATTGTCCCATTTTGGTTATATTTTCAAATAATTTGAACTGAATTATTTTGTCTTGCATATGTAGGTTTAAGTCTAAATATCCAGTTAGGTGGACTTTTGGTTTACTTCTTTTTCATGTCTGTCAGAAGAGAATATCTTCCTGTTTGTCTCCACCCCAGGTCTCTTCATGAATTTAGTTTTAGATGCTTTCTTCATTTTTAGCTAAGTTTTAATCTTCTAATTTGTTATAGACAGCTTGACTTTCAGTTATACCTAATTTAATCAAGGAGACAAAGCCGTCTGTTTCAAGAATGTGATTTAAAAACACACATTTAGGCGGGGCATTGTGGCTCATGCCTGTAATCCCATCACTTTGAGAGACCAAGATGGGCAGATCACTAGAAGTTAGGAAGTTTGAGAAGTTTTCTACTAAAAATGAAAAATTAGCCAGGTGTGGCAGAGGCCTGTAGTCCCAGCTACTCAGGAGGCTGAGGCAGGAGAATCACTTGAACCTGGGAGGTGGAGTTTGCAGTGGGCTGAGATCGCACCACTGCACTCCAGCCTGGGCAACAGAGCAAGACTTGGTCCATCTCCTCCCCCCAAAAAATGAAACATTTAATTATAACAGACAAGGCCAGAGAGATGTGTAGCCATGGTTGATGGACAGTTTTCAAGGCATATGATCTTCTTATTTTGCTATGACTAGTTTAAAAGTTTTATTCTTTTGAGGGGCAGTGGGGAATAGATTGAGTTCAGAGTTAATAGGCTTTTGAACTTTAAAGTAGTTTTTTCCAGTTCTGTGAAGAAAGTCATTGGTAGCTTAATGGGAATGGCATTGCATCTATAAATTACCTTGGGCAGTATGGCCATTTTCACAATATTGATTCTTCCTATCCATGAGCATGGAATGTTCTTTCATTGTATGTGTCCTCTTTTATTTCATTGAGCAGTGGTTTGTAGCTCTCCTTGAAGAGGTCCTTCACATCCCTTCTAAGTTGGATTTCTAGGTATTTTATTCTCTTTGAAGCAATTGTGAATGGGAGTTCACTCATGATTTGGCTCTCTGTTTGTCTGTTATTGGTGTATAAGAATGCTTGTGATTTTTGCACATTGATTTTGTATCTTGAGACTTTGCTGAAGTTGCTTATCAGCTTAAGGAGATTTTGGGCTGAGATGATGGGGTTTTCTAAATATACAATCATGTCATCTGCAAACAGGGACAATTTGACTTCTTCCTTTCCTAATTGAATACCGTTTCTTTCTTTCTCTTGCCTGATTGCCCTGACCAGAACTTCCAACACTATGTTGAATAGGAGTGGTGAGAGAGGGCATCCCTGTCTTGTGCCAGTTTTTAAGGGGAATGCTTCTAGTTTTTGCCCATTCAGTATGATTTTGGCTGTGGGTTTGTCATAAATAGCTCTTATTATTTTGAGATACGTTCCATCAATACCGAATTTATTGAGAGTTTTTAGCATGAAGGGCTGTTGAATTTTGTCAAAGGCCTTTTCTGCATCTATTGAGATAATCATGTGGTTTTTGTCTTTGGTTCTGTTTATATGCTGGATTATGTTTATTGATTTGCGTATGTTGAACCAGCCTTGCATCCCAGGGATGAAGCACACTTGATCATGGTGGACAGGCTTTTTGATGTGCTGCTGGTTTCAGTTTGTCAGTATTTTATTGAGGATTTTTGCATCGATATTCATCAGGGATATTGGTCTAAAATTATCTTTTTTTGTTGTGTTTCTATCAGGATGATGTTGAGCTCATAAAATGAGTTAGGGAGGATTCCCTCTTTTTCTGTTGATTGGAGTAATTTCAGAAGGAATGGTACCAGCTCCTCCTTGTACCTCTGGTAGAATTCAACTCTGAATCTGTCTGGTCCTGTACTTTTTTTGGTTGGTGGGCTACTAATTATTGCCTCAATTTCAGAGCCTGCTATTCATCTATTCAGGGATATAACTTCTTCCTGGTTTAGTCTTGGGAGAGTGTATGTGTCCAGGAATTTATCCATTTCTTCTAGGTTTTCTAGTTTATTTGCATAGAGGTGTTTATAGTATTCTCTGATGGTAGTTTGTATTTCTGTGGGGTCGATGGTGATATCTCCTTTATCATTTTAAGCATCTATTTGATTCTTCTCTCTTTTCTTCTTTAGTAGTCTTGCTAGCGGTCTATCAATTTTGTTGATCTTTACAAAAAACCAGCTCCTGGATTCATTGATCTTTTGGAGGGTTTTTTGTGTCTCTATCTCCTTCAGTTCTGCTCTGATCTTAGTTATTTCTTGCCTTCTGCTAGCTTTTGAATGTGTTTGCTCTTGCTTCTCTAGTTCTTTTAATTGTGATATTAGGGCGTCAATTTTAGATCTTTCCTTCTTTCTCTTGTGGGCATTTAGTGCTATAAATTTCCCTCTACACATTGCTTTAAATGTTTCCCAGAGATTCTGGTATGTTGTATCTTTGTTCTCATTGGTTTCAAAGAACATCTTTGTTTCTGCCTTCATTTCGTTATGTACCCAGTAGTCATTCAGGAGCGGATTGTTCAGTTTCCATGTGGTTGAGCTGTTTTGATTGAGTTTCTTAGTCCTGAGTTCTAGTTTGATTGCACTGTGGTCTGAGAGACAGTTTGTTGTAATTTCTATTCTTTTACATTTGCTGAGGAGTGCTTTACTTCCAGCTATGTGGTCAATTTTGGAATAAGTGTGATGTGGTGCTGAGAAGAATTGTATCTTCTGTTGATTTGGGGTGAAGAGTTCTGTAGATGTCTATTAGATCTGCTTGGTGCAGAGTTGAGTTCAATTCCTGGATATCCTTGTTAACTTTCTGTCTCGTTGATCTGTCTAATGTTGACAGTGGGGTGTTAAAGTCTCCCATTATTATTGTGTGGGAGTCCAAGTCTCTTTGGAAGTCTCTAAGGATATGCTTTATAAATCTGGGTGCTCCTCTATTGGGTGCATATATATTTAGGATAGTTAGCTCTTGTTGTTGAATTGATCCCTTTACCATTATGTACTGGCCTTCTTTGTCTCATGTGATCTTTGTTGGTTTAAAGTCTGTTTTATCAGAGACTAGGATTGCAACCCCTGCCTTTTTTTTTTTTTTTCCATTTGCTTGGTACATCTTCCTCTATCCCTTTATTTTGAGTCTATGTGTGTGTCTGCATGTGAGATGGGTCTCCTGAATACAGCACACTGATGGGTCTTGACTCTTCATCCAATTTGCCAGTCTGTGTCTTTTAATTGGACCATTTCGTCCATTTACATTTAAGGTTAATATTGTTATGTGTGAACCTGATCCTGTGATGATGTTAGCTGGTTATTTTGTTCGTTAGTTGATGCAATTTCTTCTTAGCATCGATGGTCTTTACATTTTGGCATGTTTTTGCAATGGCTGGTACCAGTTGTTCTTCTCCATGTTTAGTGCTTCCTTCAGGGTCTCTTGTAAGGGAGGCCTGGTGGTGACAAAATCTCTAAGCATTTGCTTGTCTGTAAAGGATTTTAAGGCAGGCTTGGTGGTGACAAAATCTGTCCACATTTGCTTGTCTGTAAAGGATTTTATTTCTCCTTCACTTAGGAAACTTAGTTTGGCTGGATATGAAATTCTGGGTTGAAAATTCTTTTCTTTAAGAATGTTGAATATTGGTCCCCACTCTCTTCTGGCTTGTGGAGTTTCTGCCGAAAGATCCGCTGTTAGTCTGATGGGCTTCCCTTTGTGGGTAACCTGACGTTTCTCTCTGGCTGCCCTTAACATTTTTTCCTTCATTTCAACTTTGGTGAATCTGATAATTACGTGTCTTTTAGTTGCTCTTCTCGAGGAGTATCTTTGTGGCCTTTTCTGTATTTCCTGAATTTGAATGTTGGCCTGCCTTGCTAGGTTGGGGACATTCTCCTGGATAATATCCGACAGAGTGTTTTCCAGCTTGGTTCCATTCTCCCCATCATTTTGAGGTACACCAATCTGACGTAGATTTGGTCTTTTCACAGAATCCCATATTTCTTGGAGGCTTTGTTCATTTCTTTTTACTCTTTTTCGCTAAACGTCTCGCTTCATTTAGTTCATTTGATCTTTAATCACTAATACTCTTTCTTCCGGTTGATCGAGTCAGTTACTGAAGCTTGTGCATTTGTCACGTAGTTCCTGTGTTGTGGTTTTCATCTCTATCAGGCCGTTCATGGACTTCTCTGCATTGGTTATTCTAGTTATCCATTGGTCAAATCTTTTTTCAAGGTTTTTAGTTTCTTTGCGCTGGGTTCCTCCTTTAGCTCTGAGACATTTGATCGACTGAAGCCTTCTTCTCTCAACTCGTCAAAGTCATTCTCCATCCAGCTTTGTTCTGTTGCTGGCGAGGAGTTGTGTTCCTTTGGAGGGGGAGAGGTGCTCTGATTTTTTGAATTTTCAGCTTTTCTGAACTGCTGTTTCCCTGTCTTTGTGGTTTTATCCACCTTTGGTGTTTGATGGTGGTGACGTACAGATGGGGTTTTGGTGTGGATGTCCTTTTTGTTTGTTAGTTTTCCTTCTAACAAGCAGGACCCTCAGCTGCAGGTCTGTTGGAGTTTGCTTGAGGTCCACTCCAGACCCTGGTTTGCCTAGGTATCAGCAACAGAGGCTGCAGAAGAGAGAATATTGCTGAACAGCAAGTGTTGCTGTCTGATTCTTGCTCTGGAAGCTTTGTCTCAGAGGTGTACCCAGCTGTGTGAAGTGTGAGGTGTTAGTGTGTCCCCAGTTGGAGATGTCTCCCAGTTAGGCTACTCGGGGGTCAGGGACCCACTTGAGCAGGCAGTCTGTCTGTTCCCAGATCTCAACCTCCATGCTGGGTGTTTCACTACTCTCTTCAAATCTGTCAGACAGGGACATTTATATCTGCAGAGGTTTCTGCTGGTGTTTGTTTAGCTATGCCCTCTCCCCAGAGGTGGAGTCTACAGAGGCAGGCAGGCCTCCTTGAGCTGTGGTGGGCTCCACCCAATTCGAGCTTCCCAGCGGCTTTGTTTACCTACTTAAGCCTCTGTAATGGCGGGCACCCTTCCCCCAGCTTCACTGCTGCCTTGCAGTTCGATCTCAGACTGCTGTGCTAGCAATGAGGGAGGCTCCGTGTGCATGGGACCCTCCGAGCCAGGAGCAGGATATAATCTCCTGGTGTGCCATTTGCTAAGACCCTTGGTAAAGTGCAGTATTAGAGGGGGAGTGACCCAATTTTCCAGGTGTTGTGTGTCATGGTTTTCTTTGGCTAGGACAAGGAATTCCCTTCCCCCTTGCGCTTTCTGGGTGAGGCGATGCCTTGACCTGCTTTGGCTCTCGCTCGTTGGGCTGCACCCATTGTCCTGCGCTCACTGTCTGACACGCCCCACTGAGAGGAACCTGGTACCTCAGTTGGAAATGCAGAAATCACCCCTCTTCTGTGTCACTCATGCTGGGAGCTAGAGGCTGGAGCTGTTTGTATTTGACCATCTTGGCGCCCAATTACTGAGCCGGAGTCGTACTCTCGTGCCCAGGCTGGAGAGCAGTGGTGTGATCTTGGCTCACCACAATCTCCGCCTCCCAGCTTCAAGCAATTCTTCTGCCTCAGCCTCCCGTGTAGCTGGGACTACAGGCGCGCACCATCATGCCCAGCTAATTTTTATATTTTTAGTAGAGACAGGGTTTCACTGTATTGGCCAGGCTGGTCTCGAACTCCAGACCTCATGATCTGCCTGCCTTGACCTCCTAAAGTGCTGGCATTACAGGCGTGAGCCACCACGCTGGCCGTGAATAGCTGTTAAGAAAACAAAAATAACAATTGTTTTCTAAACCACAGCCTTCAAAGAAATAGGTTTAATTGTTCCATATTCTCAAGCTACTAGAAAAGTTTTTTTAAAGAGATAGTGTCTGGCTGTGTTGCATAGGCTGGCCTCGAATTCCTGGGCTCAAGGGATCTCCCTGAGTAGCTGAGACTACAGGTACGCACCATTGTGCCCAGAAATTTCTTGTTTTGTTCAGTTTCTTTTAAGATAGTTGCCATTAAATCAGTAAGTTGTAGGTGATGAAGAAAGGAATTTGAATACATTTCGACTCTTATAAGCATTAAGAATGTAGCACAATAGAAAAGCTTTTTAAGTTTGACTTAATTCAAAGTTGTACATTACCTGAATGCTTAAGATTATGTTAATACTGAGACAGTGTTCCCAGGAAGTTTGTTATTAATCCCAGGAAATCCATCATTTTACATGACCTTAAGATAGAATGATTTCTAAGAAAAAAATCATTTGAAGATCATTTCTCACTGTGCCTTTTTAGGGACTTTGATTGGGTTAGACACACTTTGAGGTCTCTGAGCAACACTGAATCTGGGTAAATTAAACTTTTTTGTTGTAAGAGCCAGTTACAGGAACTGAGCAGGAATTGAAGCACAAAAAGATTATTTTTGGCTGGCTTTAAACATGCAGGAGACCACGTGCCAAGTAATGTGAGCAGCCTTTTGAAGTTGGGAGCAGCCTCAATTGCTTGCAAGGAAACAGGGACCCCAGTGTGGAAGGAACTGAATTACATCCCAAGCAGGTGTGATTGGAAGAGGATCCTGAGTTCCAGATGACAAGGGAGCTCAGCCAGGACTTTGATTTTGGCCTTGGGAAGCCCTTTGTATAGAACCCGGTCATGTCATGCCCAGCCTTCTGTTTACCCAGATAGAAGTTTGAACAGAGCTGTGAGCTAATAAATGGGTGGTGTTTTAAGTTGCTAAGTTTGTGGTAATTTGTGTGAAGCATTAGAAAACCCATACAGGGCAACGTTAACCAGTCTGGAATATCGCAGTGCCAGTGGCAGGATCTCATACATCCATGTCTCTTCAGAACATCTGATGTTGTACTAAGGTCATGGTAGGTTCCAATAAATAGTAAGTTGAATTTTCAAAATCACTATACTTGCAGTGTAGGTAATTTGAATTATAGAGTTTTGTAGCATGTCAAGGTACATTGAGTGATGAGGAAAAACATCTTGGGATTTTCCTTTAAAAAAATTTTTTTAAGCTAGAAAAGAAATTGAGAAACATCATTTTTATTGAAGCTCATTTGTTCTGGATTGGGGTTGGCAAACTGTAGCTTACGGGCCAAATCTGGCCCATTACCTGTCTCCATAAATAAAGTTTTATTGGATCACAACCACACTCACTAGTTCATGTGTTATCTCTAGCTGCCGTTGCACTACAATGGCAAGGTTTATTGTGACAGACACTCATGGCCCACAAAGCCTAAAGTATTTACCGTATAGTCCTTTATAGAGTAGTTTGCTGACCCCTGTTCTGGATGGTGATGTGCTTTCCAGTCACAGCCACATTCATTTAACCCTAAATGGCTTCCATCTCTGGGGACTGATATTTCTTTAAGTCCTTTAAGTTATTATTACTATTTTTTTTTTTTTTTGAGACGGAGTCTCGCTCTGCCGCCCAGGCTGGAGTGCAGTGGCCGGATCTCAGCTCACTGCAAGCTCCGCCTCCCGGGTTCACGCCATTCTCCTGCCTCAGCCTCCCGAGTAGTTGGGACTACAGGTGCCCGCCACCGCACCCGGCTAGTTTTTTGTATTTTTTAGTAGAGACGGGGTTTCACCGTGTTAGCCAGGATGGTCTCGATCTCCTGACCTCGTGATCCGCCCGTCTCGGCCTCCCAAAGTGCTGGGATTACAGGCTTGAGCCACCGCGCCCGGCCTTAAGTTATTATTTTTAACGTATTTAGCTATACCTGATTATTAGGGTTATATAGACTGGTTTTTACATCTCACTGTATTGAAATGATAGGAAATGTGATAAAATTAATAAAATCCCATATGTGTGTGTTTGGGGTCCCTAAGATTATCTCCAAGTTCAATGATTTGCTAGAAGGAGCCCTAGGACTTAGAAGTAGGTATACTCATGACTGCAGTTTATTACAGCAAAGGAAGCAAGTGGAAAAGGTGTGTTGGGAGCAGTCTAGAGGAGACCAAGCAGAAGCCTCCAAGTGTCCTGTTCCATGGGAGTTGTACAGGATACACTTAGTTCCTCTAGCATTGAATTTTGGCAGTTCTTTATGTGCAGATATTGTCACTTGGTCCTAACAGTTCAGGATTTTTATTCTGATTCAGTTTTGTAGATTCACAGTGCCTGTGTGACTGACCACAGCTACTGAAACTGTAGTCCCTCAGGAGGAAACAGCAGGTTTCACCATAAATTATGTTGTTTGCACAGACTATGTAGACAGAGTGGTACAGTGTGGTCAAGGTTTGAAGCATGCAAACATTTCTATCAGACTATTCCAAGAACTCAGTTCCCAAGTGGCCAGGTCAAGGGCCAGTCACCTGAGCAGGTTGGAGCAGCTCAACCTGCTGAGTTAATTCATTCCCAAACTCTCCATAATAAGAATCTCTAGTAGCATATGTTTCAGAAACACAACATGTTTCACTAGTTATAATTATATTACAAAATGTCCTTTTAGTGCCTTAATTATTTTTATTCAGTAGTATCTTATCTTCATTTAAGAAACACTTATATGACTTTATAAATCAAGCACAGGATAACTTTATAGTACTTAAAGTTATGGGTACAGTTACACCAAGATAAACATTGTTTTGTTTGAATTCATAACTTAAACCAAGTGTCTTCCCAAGAGTGGGGTTTCCAGCACTACCTTTTACATTTCTACTTTTTCTTAGGGACTGAGAGTACGTGGCACTTTTTCCCATAGTTCATGTTCTTGCATGAATATCAAGGGGCAATTATTTTCAGAGATGACTTACGTCCATAATATTGTTTTAGCTCATTGTGGCCAATAAAATTCCCAACAGTATATTAAAGATTATCTTTTCACTCTTGAAATAATTATGAAACAAGCATTATGAAACATGACACCTTTCAAATTCCTTAATACTAAAGTCCTTGGGAAATCATGCTTGTTGAATATCATGGTTATGGAAAAATACGAAGGACAAATTTGTTCTTTAAAGAGAATTCATTTTGCCTTTCTTCATAATTGCAGCTATCCAAGTTAAATGTATCTACATACATATAGATTTTCCTCTCTTATTCTTCTGGCTTCCATTATTTTCTAGATGGAGCCTGGTACATTGTGTGTAAGATGCTGTGTGGATAGTGGTCATTCCTGAGATTTTTCTCTTGTGTGACTGTGAACAACTGCATCTAATTCATTTAATCTGGTGTCAGTTTACCTCATTTGTCTTCTTTCACCCCAGAGTAATCTCATGAGGATTATTTTGCTCAAGTTTGATTATTTCAAAGAAGGATCATTAGGTACACCTAAGATGGCAAGATGGTACTTGCCAAAAGTCCAGCCGGTGCCTTTGGGGCTAACCTTGGATCTTGAAGGGGGCCCTGGGACTCTGAAATAATTGCTAGTAGATTTGCTTTACAGTTGAGTGTTTTGAGCTCTCAGTGGCTCAACTTAATTGTGATCAAGTAACCAGAAGTAAATCTCTAAAGAGCAGAACCTATATTTTATTCATCTTTATAGTCCTCTTGGTGTCCACATTGAGTCTTGCTGTTATCTGGCCCCTAAACCCAAGGCAAACTGGAAGGGGCTCGTGGCTTTGGCGTTAGTCAGAAAAGGCTGTTAGGGCAGTCTCCGGCACCCTACGAGTGGGGCCAGCGAGCAGAGCAGCTTGTAACCAGAGGGAAGGAAGCCCAGCTGGCAAGCAGAACTGCAGTACCTCAGAGTCCAAAATAATGGCTCTCCACAGGAATGCCTGTGGGTGTTATGAGATTATTCGCTTATATTCAACATATAATAAGAAGTTAGAAGAGGCTGGGCTTGGTGGCTCACGCTTGCACTCCTAGCACTTTGGGAGTGGGCGGATGGCTTGAGTCCAGGAGTTTGGGACCAGCCTGGGCAACAAGATGAAACCCCATCTCTACAAAAAATACAAAAATTAGCCGGGTGTGGTGGTGCACGCCTGCAGTTCCAGCTACTCGGGATTGAGATACACCTGGGAGGTGGAGGTTGTAGTGAGCCAAGATAGCACCACTGCACTCCAACCTGGATGAATTGGGTGAAAGAAGAAATTATGGAAAACTTCACTTGCAAGATCTTTTCATTAAAATGATTAAAATATAAGGTTTTAGAAAATTCAGCTCCATGAGGTGCAGTGAAACACTGGTTAAATTGTGGCTAAAGGAGTTTAGGAAAGACTGCTTATTGCAGACTCCTCGTAGAGGGCACAGGGCATGCAAGCATATTCAAGGTTTCTGAGGCCTGTGACAAGGCATGTTTAACTTTATTCACCTGAGTATATTCAAGCCCATGTGCCTGCGGAGCTCCGTGTCCCCTTGATCCCTGTTGCCTTTGCTCCTTGTGGAGCTCCCGGGTGAGGACCACCCCCTGGGCCCACAGCTCAGGGCTGTCCACTCACTAGTTACTGCTTTTGCTTTTCTTTATTGCTTTTGTTATCCTAGAACACTCTCCTGGCTTGATTCCTCTGAAATCTTCCACCTTCTTAGGAATTCTATTTCAATTTTTTCCATTTTCCCCCTCCATTGTGTAGCATTTTAATTATTTGCCTTGAATAAAAATAAAGTTTGGCTCATAACCAGAAGCAACCTGTCTTGCCTTGGGTCCAGGGGCATAAGTGAACAGATTTATTTTTAAAACATGCCATCATGTTTGTTTCTACTAATTTTGAGGCCTAGGTTTTGAGTAGTAGGTCTGAGTGGATGACCTCTCAGCCTGCACCATGGCAACACGTGCTGCCCCTGCCTGGGACTGGCAGAAGGCACCCTTGCAGCAGCTCAGGATTCACACTCACTGAGCGGGTTTTAAAACACGCAGAATGGCCAGACAGGTCGTATCACAGTTTGTGTCAGAATTCCCCAGGTGTACGCTATTTTTTTTGTTTTGTTTTGTTTTGTTTTTTGGAGAAGGGGGTACTTTTCATCTGTGATCACTGCAGATAAGATGCATGAGGACCTCGGAGGACCCTGTTGCTGGGCCGGGCCTGCTGTTTGCTGTGGAGCCCCCTGGCCTTGGTCACTGCTGCTTTCTGCACCCCCTGCTACTGCTTGGTGAACTTTGACCCGCCAGTTGCCTTTCTTGAGCCTCGTGATTCCCCTCCCCTCTTGCCCTGCTGTCTCTCATTTCTCCTTGGGCTCCTTAGAGCAGGTGCTGGGCTGACAATAGGTGGAGAGGGCTTCTGTAAGCCAGTCCATAGGTTTGAGTTAAGTTCTCTCCTTCTCACTGGGCTGCAGCTGAGGTCGGAAACACGTGTTTGGTTTGAGGAAGGCAAGCCAGGTGGTTTTCAGAGGTATAACTATGGGTGTAACTTGTTAAACCTGTTCACCTAAGAAAAGATTTTTTTCCTTGAATGTGTGAGAAGACCTGTAGCTTTTGTTTTGCCTCTCACTAGCTGGCTAGTTTTCACGGATAAAGTTTCAGTCGCAAAAAGCACACCATGTAAACAGTGAAAGTAGATCTCTTATTGGTAGCTTAAGCCTTTTTATTGTCTGGAATTGTTGTTATGTTGGTTTTAATTCAATAGAAAATAAAATGTAGTTAGCAACTGGGAGTTCAGTATACTGTTTATTTTGTGTTGTTTTGCTGTTCTTTTCCACACAATCAGTGAAGTTCATATTGCATAAACAGAGAGCATTCCACATGAATTAATGGTGTATGTGTGCACTGACTGCATTGGGGTGATAGACCTGTGGATAAAGACTTTGGGTCCCTCCCTCCCTCCGTACGCATTGTACCCAGAATGATTCCTGATACACACTAGGCACTCATTTAATGTGTTACATGAATAAATTTCATTTTAGAAGTGGGAGTGGAAATGCAGGCATATGATAACCAAATCTATTGACCTATCAGTCACCAGTACTCTTTCATTCCCCTCACTGTGAAGAGCAGTCTTGGTTTTGATGATTTTTACTTGCCATGATGTATCTTCTGTAGCATTTTTGTTGTTGCTCTTACCATCCAACCTCCTTAAAACAGTGGTTTGTATGGGATTTAAAAGCTTCTAGGCAGCCAGGGCCTTCTGACTCTCTTGTTCTTTCCTTATGGTGCTACTGACTGTGCTCGTTTGTAGTGTGACTTTAAGAAAGAGAGGCTGAACTCAGGATAGGAAGGGTGAACTTGGCATAACACTGCTCTGGGTGTTCTCAGAAGATCCTACTCGGGCAGGTCTGGGCCTGGTCAGTAATTGGGTGGGAGGCCTCAGAGAACAGAAACCGGTGACTGGCAGGAAGTGGCATGGGGAGCTCACCTGGCCTGCGAGTCTGGGCTCAGCTGGACCTGCCCCACATGGCACCAGGCGCACAAGGTGTCCTCACAGAGCCGCCCTGTGGCACACCTTTGCATGTTGACCGAGACCAAAGACTTGAGACTTCTGTTTTTGCATGAAATATGAGTCAAGTGAGAAGTTTTCTGTCTTACGATTGGTTCTCTCAAAGAATGATATTAGCTTAGTTACCATCCTCCCTTTGTTCTACCAGCTGGGTAGCATTTAGCTACAAAGGTGTAATTTTAAAATAAGGAGGTGATCATTTATTAGTGATATTCCATTATTGCTCTTGGTGTGACCTTTCTATAAATTTTAGAATTAAGAGCTTTAATTTCTGAACATTAAAGAATGGTGTTTCATCTGGCTAATTTGTTTCATACCACAGAGGCACTGCTTCATCTTGAAATTAGACTTTAATGTATTCCTGACTTGATAGAGACACAGTTTTTCATCTAGGAGGACCCTACACATGTAGACTGTCATACACGGACTTAGGTTAAGATTTGGTTGATAGGAACTGGGACACTGCAGTCCAGGGGTAGCACTTCAGGTATTCAGGGCAATCACAAGAAGCTTTTCTGAACATTTCATAAAGAAATGTGTAGGTAGGATTACAGGAAGTAACATTAGCTTAAAGAGTAGCAATTGAACTATATAAAGCATTGTACTAATTAATTTTTAAATTCAAAGTTTTTTCTCTTTTTTTGAGATGGAATCTCACGCTGTTGCCAGGCTGGAGTGCAGTGGTACGATCTCGGCTCACTGCAACCTCTGCCTCCCTGGGTTCAAGCGATTCTCCTGCCCTCAGCGTATGGAGTAGCTAGGACTACAGGTGTGCACCACCACACCCAGCCAGTTTTTGTATTTTTAGTAGAGACGTGGATTAACCTTGTTGGCCAGGATGGTCTTGATCTCTTGACTTCGTGATCCGCCCGCCTCGGCCTCCGAAAGTGCTGGATTTACAGGCATGAGCCACCATGCCCAACCTAAAGTTTGTTATTGTTGTTATTATTATTATTATTAATTTTTTTTTTAAGAGTGATATTGTTGAATATCCACCTCTTTAGAGAACTGTAGGATTTTAAAATTGTTTTTTCTGGTCAGCTCCTGTAAGTATATGCCCGCATTTCCCCTTTTACGCACCCCTTCCCCCCACCATTGCATACATTACCAAAAAACTGGCAGATTTCAAGTTAGAGAAACAATAGGTCTCTATCTTATCGTTTTGACTGCCCAGCATTATAGATTGTCAAAATAAAGAATCCTCAAAAGGAATGGAATTGTGGAGTCATTTTAACTCCTAGTATACAGTCTGTGGGAGGCTGGCTGTGGTGAGGGGAAGCTGTAGAAATGCCCCGGAACTTTTGGGAGGCCAGGAGTTAGGGCGCTGCTGCATCCTCACCCTACCCACTACAGGCACATCTCACTGGGATCTTTTCTTCTCCGTGGTCTCTTTGCCAAACAGCTGCTTTTCCAGCCCTCTGCCAGGTGCTCTGTGTCTTTGTGCTGGTCCTGTGAGCATTTAAAACTCCAAATAGTATTTTATTTCTTCTTTATTTGATCCCTAATATTTTATCTGATTCAATTAATACCATTATCCTGGCTAGCATGAACTTTGGCCTCTTCTAATACATCACTTGAACCAACTGACTCTCTCTCTCTCTGAGAGAGTTTTCATTAGTACTATTTGTTTTCTGTCTCTCTGAGAGTGTTTTCTAATGAAAACACTATTTGGTTACTGAACTGTTTTAGAATAATAGTTATTAAAGTAATGGGCCAGAAATGAATCAGCACTTGCCAGTGTGCTGAATTACTACATTAAAATGCTATATTAACTTAATTTGCCAGAGCATTTCGTCAGTGGAGTTGGAGATGGAGACAAGTCAGAATGCACAGACTTTACCACTGACCCCCAGACCCCACTGTCTCAAAGCCCTATTTAATAGATGTGGGTGATTTTGCCCAAGTTCATCATCATTCTACGAAAATACTTTGAGTGTTGTCCCCACTACTGATGGTTCTGTTGATTTATTTGTCTTTGTGCAAGAGGACCTATGTGCTCTCTTTCTATACATCCACCTGCAGGCACACGCTTGTATTTAATTATGCTTTAGAAAATTATTTTTATAAGTAAAACTGTATATTTGTGTTTTTTAATTAAAATCTTTATAATTAATAGAAAGGAGGCTTGGGCTTGCCATTCTGATTATTTGCTTTTTCTTTCTGACTGAAGGACAGAAATTCCAGGTAGTCTCTTCATCTTTTGCAGTGTAGTGTTTCAGTGAACTTGGTAGACCTGAATGCCACCAGGTATTATTAGTATAAAATGTTCATGTTTTGATATATAGTATTTAATTCTCGCAACTTACTGTTTTGGTAGGGCATTCATGAAACTCTAAAACTGGAAAGAGAATTACCTGAACAAAAATGACAGCAGTTTATCAAGGATTCCATTTTTCCCTACTGAATTCTTATGGCTACATTAGCATGTATTGGTTTGTTGAATTAATTAGTGAATGAGAGTTTACCACTCATTTTTTAAGCCCACCCAGTCCCCCTCAGTAAAGCAAAACATCAGTGTTTCTGGTGAAACTACTTTGAAATCTTTGTTCTTATATAGTTGTATATATATGTTTTTGTTAGCCTTTGAAAAAGCATAGCTTTACTGATACTTCTGGTTTTCTATTTACTTTCAAAATGCTAAAATAAAGCTTTTGTGTTACATAAGACTAATGAAACAAATCTAGCATTGAAGGAAAGTTGGAAATATTATTAGAAATCACTTTTATTTTTAGTACTTCAGTATAATTTGAATAGAAACTGGTATCCGCAGGCAGTACCCTTATACCATGTTTAAAAACTTTTTTTTTTTTTTCAGTTAGTGGCAAACGTTTTAAAATTAGGAAAATTCACTTAGGTTTCAGATTTCTTTATCTTCCCTTGAAGAAACTCTGCTAGTTATTGGGCAGATTGCCCACGTTGCGGGAGTCAGTTTGCTCTGAGCAGCAGCTGCCAGTTTAGACAGATGTGGGGCTTCCCTCACACCCCTGCCATCCTCTCCTCCTCCTCCCTCTCACCCTCTGGGGCTGGAGGCCATGAGCTCAGACCCTCTGCTAAAAAATTCCATTGGCAACTCAAGTTAGTGGCCACTGATATATTTTTGTTTGTTTATCTAGATGGCCTAAGAAATATTTCTGTATTTCTTGTTCTGCTCATTTTAAGAAGGGAGAACAGACATCCCTAGTTACTTAACTGAAATGATGTGTCCTCTCCTACCCATGAGATCTCTTCTTGCCAGTCTCTCTCTTTTGTTCCTTCTCCCTCCATTTTGTTTTGTTTTGTTTTGTTTTGTTTCCTCTTTTGGCACCTGAGTGTCTGGATCCTCTAGGTGGCTTTTATACTCTCTACTTTTAATTTACTAAATTTTAAATATTTTTAAATAAAGAATACATACTTACGGAAAATATTTCAATTAGAACAGTAGTTAAAGCAAAGAATAATAAACTCAGCTCCCAGAATTAATCATTGTTGTTTCTTGTGTAGTCTTCAAAAACTGTTCTGTATATAAGAATATTTGTATATGTTCTTCTGTTTTTGGTTTTTCCACCCATAAGCTCTTCCTATATATGCATTAGTTTTGTAATTTTCTGTATTCTTATCAAGACTTATGGATCTATCACATTGTTTCTAATGGCTGCATGATATTTTCTTGTATAAATGCCATAACCAGCACTTGATTAATGGATGATTCCAGTTTTTTGGTTTTGGGTGTTCTTTACCTATAAACTATGCTACACTATGCCTTCATGTACATATGTGTCTGGACAGTTGAATGAATAGACCCAGTAAGAGAATTGATAGGTTAAAAGTCTTTACATATTAAGTTTTAACATATCTTGCTTTTAGTCTCCCAGCACAGTCACACGAATTCACTCTTTGTCTCAGTGGCCAAGAGCTTCTGCCAGCATGTGGTTCCCAGTGAGACTGATCATCTTGTATTGGTAGTTTGTATCACGTTTCCTTGGAATGCCTGTTTGCATATTTTGCTCATTTTTTCCATTGGGTTGGCTTCCCATTTCTTATTGATTCATGGGGGTTTTTTGTACATCAAAGAAAACAAACTGCTTGTTAATTGTGGCAGATTTTTTTCTTTTTTGTCCTCTTTTGTTGTTGTTGTTTTACCAGTTTGCTGTCTTTTAAATGTTTCTACTTCGGGAAATTTTTGGACAGAGTTTTAAATTTTTATGTGGTCAGTCATTTCTTTTGTGGACTTTGTGTCATACTAGAAAAACCTTTCTCCAGTTTACAATTATTTTTAAAATGTATCCGTATTTTTAGTTCTTTATAAAATTATTTTGATTTTTTGATCTTTTGGAAATTTATTTTGGTGTAAATAGAGAGGGATCCAGCTTTTTTTCCCTCTCTGGATAGGTAGTCAGTTGTTCCCAAGTGAGTTTCTTTTGCTTAGTGATTTGCACTCTTATTTTTATTATTTTTATATGCAATCTTATTTCTATTTGGGTATACTTCAGGAATATTAATTTGGGTATACTTCAGAAATATCAATCATTGGGTGGTCTATTCCTGTGTTAGTACCAAGCTTTTAATAACTATAGTTCTACACTATGATGTATTATTTGTAGTTGCCCTTAATTTATTTTCTTTTTTAGAATTTTCCTTGCTTAAATGAAAAAAAAACTTGAGGGAAATTCTTTAAATTTAATGGAGTAATTCTACTTGACATAAGTATTCATATACTTTATTATGTATTTTAAAAATTTTTTTGGTTTCACTGAGGCTCCTAGTTATTAACTGTTGCTTTGAAGTTCACTGAGGAAGTCAGGTGTGTAGGCCTGGAGAGGTGGGACAACGTTTTGGAAGAGTGGAGCCAGGAGTGGTAGGAAGTGGGGTGCTTCCTGCCTGTGTTACTAGATTGCTGTGGGGGCTCAAGCAAGTCACTGAAGTGTCCCTCATGGGTTCCCATGTATAGGACAGCCTGTGCCAGCATAGTTACTGATATTTAGATATAATGAGTAGTTTTCCATCACTATTTTTCATTCAACCGTTGTGAGGAATAAATGAGTCAATACATTTATAAATATTTCAAAACTGGTAGAGCCTAGTATAAGAACTTTGATGATGTTGATGATGATGATGATGATAGTGTTGTGGTTATTTTTTCTGTTTTACTTTAGTTGAAAGGAGCCTAATTTTCTCATGTTCCAGAAAATAAGGAGGAAGTGGGGGGGGCAAGGGCGGGGGGAGAGAGAGAGACAGATATAGATATAGATATAGATACAGATATAGATTGAATTTACTGCTGTTGCCCCAGCCCCAGCACTCACCAGTTTCTGCTAGGGTACTGAAGGCAGACCTGTGTGATGAGGGGATTTTTAGGCTGAAACCTTGAAACATGAGAAAGACTTAGGGAAAGATTTGGGGTGGGAATGAGGAAGCGTATTCTAGGGCAGAAAGGGCTGTGGCGTCCACAGGCAGGGAAGAACATGGTGTGGAAACCTGAAAGCACATCAGAAAGGCTAGGGAGCAGCCAGGAGACAGACAGCTATGAGTAGAGGCCTGGTGGGAGCAGGGGCCACCTGAGGCCTTAGAGACCACAGGGCAGGTGGGGGGCATTGAATGGTATCTTAGGTGTACTGGGAAGTTGTTTATAGGATCTTAAGGAAGAGCATGGAATGCTCTGACTTAGGTTGTTCTGATTGTGGTGTGTGGGGCAGACCCTGGCAGGAGGGCAGGAGTGGAGCAAGAGACCATCTCTGAGTCACAGCCATTGTGGTGCCAGGTGGGAGTGGGTGGAGAGAAAGGGGCACATCCTGGTTAGTTTTGGAGGTAAAACTTAGTCATGAATTGAATATCAGGGGATTTCTGACTTGCACATGGGTGGCACATGGTATTGATCAGGTGATACTGGGGTAAACAGCTGGTTTTGAGGAACATATAGGAGTTTGATTTTGAACTTGTTGTATTGAGATATTTGTGAATATGTGAATTAAACCCTTTAAGAGAAGATGGGCAGTTCTGAAATGGAGAGAGGTTGGCTGGGATATTTACAGTAACTTCCTGCATGAGCATTTCCCTTCTTCAAATAATCCCATACGCAGTCTCCACAACAGTCTTCTCAACGTGTCTTCCAAATTCATCCTCCTTGCATACTTGGAAATCTTCAAAAGCTTTCTGCTTTCTTCAGTGATATCTGAACTGTTAAACCTGACATTCAAGATCCTCCACAGTTTGCTCCTCACCCAATCCATAGGATTATGTTTTTCACATTACTGTCTCTTGCCTCCCAGTATGAACTCTAAACTCTCAGTTGCCTAGACTCGTCTATAGATCATGAAAGTCATTTTACTTTCCTGCCTTATGTGCTTTCGTCTCTCTTTTTGCATCTTTATCGGTTGAGAATTTTCCAATCCTCTGAGACTCAGTATAGGTTTTACCTCTTCCACTATGCCTGCTGGTTTTAGATCATCCAGAAATAAGGGCTCCATTTTTTGTCCATTTGGAGCACTAGTGTGAGCCATGCTTATATCTGCTTTATTTTATTTCAAGCTCTTTATGGAAGTGTGTCTCATCATATTTTCTCTCTTCCATAATACCTTATGCGTGGTGTGTACTGAATAAATATTTATTTAATATTTTCTCTATTTGGAGATTTTTTCAGGTAAGTTATCCTTTTGGTTGCAAGTAGCAGGAACCAAATGTAGCTGGTTTTAAAAGAAGAGGAAATTCACTAGAACACTACTGCAAATCTTGAGTAACTTAAGATAAAGTTGAAGGATGAAGTGAGCCTTGGGGCAGCCCTGGGAACCTCACCAGCAGGAGCTCATGGACTTTTCATCTAGAGGTTTGTCATTAGTGTAGCTTAACTTCCCCTTCCCAGACTCTGTCAATTCAAAATCTGGAGGAAAAGAATCTGACTGGCTTAGCATTGGTCACTTGTCTACTTGAGGCCAATCAGCTCTGACCTCTGACAGAAGTCTTATCCTAGACACATGGCTACTGAGATGTGAGATGTCCGTAACCTTATGACTGCCAGAGGTTGAAGGGTTTCCTTCTGTGGACAGAGACATTTGTTCTCTGAAAAGAGGAGTCAGAAATAAATTGCAACAGATGTGTACTACAGCAGTATTGCTAACTTTGGAAACAGAGTCAGTATTGAATACTTTATGGTTTTGAGAAATTGCAGATGGCTTTAACCAAGGTCCTGTTAGTATATTGCAATGGAAATAGGACCAGACTACTGTCTTTGTTGACTGGCTTCATAAAAACTATTCCTTGCCTCATGCCAGTCTTGTTTGTGATATTTAATCACTAAATTAGAAGACTCCTCCTTCCAAACTTCCTTACATCAAGGAAGAAAAAAAGTCCTGATGATAATTTTATTGTATTTAAACATTAGCAGATTATGATAATAGCTACAGAGTCATTCTTTGCTCTGTGCATTTGACCATTGCAGATGTTTTACTGCTGTAAAAGTTCCTTATTTACTCATCCATATTATTTCTATAACTGGGCTATATTTCTGAAGGAAGTAATCTGTGAAAGTTTCAAGAGGGCATCAGTTGGTTAACTTTGCAAAAATAGGAAAAATATGTAAAATGTAAGTGTTTTAAAAGAAAAACAAATTTAAATCTTTGTTCTTGAAATTCATCATTTATGCAAAGTAATTTTTTTTTGTAAGGATGATTTGGTAAAGGATAAAAGTTTCTGGCTGGGCATGGTGGCTCACGCCCCAGCACTTTGGGAGGCCATGGCAGGCGGATCATGAGGTCAGGAGATCAAGACCATCCTGGCTAACACAGTGAAACCCCGTCTATACTAAAAATACAAAAAATTAGCCAGGCGTGGTGGTGGGCACCTGTAGTCTCAGCTACTTGGGAGCCTGAGGCAGGAGAATAGCGTGAACCCGGAAGGCAGAGCTGGCAGTGAGCTGAGATAATGCCACTGTACTCCAGCCTGGGCGACAGAGCGAGAGTCCATCTCAAAAAAAAAAAAAAGTTTCCGTGGAACACAAATTTTGCCCAAGTACATTGGGTCAGTGTGTGGCAGCAGTAGGCAACCTATCAGGAATAACTATGGTTAAGAAAAGTGGTTGATGTTTTTAAGGTACTGGGAAAGATGTCAGTGGTGTATACCAGGTCCTTCTGTTACTTTAAAATTTTAATAACAATTTTCTGAACATCTATGTGTTCCATAGATCCAGATGATTGAAAAATTAATTTTCTCTCCTACTGGAGAAACGGTTAAAGGATATGAACACACAGGAAGAAATGTGAAGAGCCGATCAACGAGTGCAAAGATGCTGAACCCTGTGAATGATCAGGGATGTGCACACTTAAATAGGAGAGAGATAACATTTCACACCCATCAGATAGTTATAAATTTAAAAGTTTAAAATTACTCAGTGATGCTGATAGTGTGCCACAGCTTTCAAACACTGCTGATGAGCATTTCTGTCAGCACAGGGTCTCTATAGAACCATCTCACAATTGCCAGTGTAGTTGACAATGGACTGTCCAAGAATCCACTGGGCTAGTGTATACCACTGAGAAGCTAGCATGTATGTGCCCAGTGAAACAAGTATAGTACTACATGTTACAGTTTTATTGTAATGTGAAAATTTACAAAACTCTTTAAGTGTCTACCAACAGTGAAATAGGTAAGTAAAAAGTGGTATAGTCAGAATATAGCAATGAAAATTAGTGATCTACAGCTGCCGTGTCCTTGCAAAATAGTTCGTTTGTATGTGTGCTATTAAAAAAAATCAAAACAGATAATAATGAAATGCCAAATTCAGGAGAGAGTTGCCTCTAAGGAGAACAGGCACAGGAAGAGAAATACAGGACATTTCACCCATACCATTAAAAAAAATCTAAAGAAAAATTTGCATTGTATTAAAATTTGACAGAAGGTGATGGGTACATCTACTTGTTATTTTTTTTCCCTACCTTTCTGTGCCCTTAAATATTTCATAATAAATAGTCATTATCTGTATCTTAAAATATTTCTCAAAGAATTTTTCCATTTTTGGATGATTAAGCTGGGAATGGGGGAGTCAACTTGTTCAAAGTAACAAAGTAGTTAAATAGTTGAGCTGTGATCAAAAACAAGTCTGTCTTGTTCCAAAACTCATGACCCTCCTTTCTCATTAATCTGATTCTACAATGTAGAGAGGGAATACAAGCTTGAACCTATGAACCTGCAGTCGCCTTTGACCTATCTCTGACTATTCCCTCTCTCTTCCACCCGGTCCCTGGCACACACTTATCTGTGCACACATGCATACGTGTACATATCATTCTTTCTGAAAGATTACGTGTTCCTCACAGTCAGGCTCAGGCCAAGAGAGCTGGTGTCTGGTGAGCCAGTAGGCCCTCTCTGTCTGTGGCGTGAGCATTCCTCCATGTTCATCTGGGGTTACGGGCATGGGGAATGTTCTAAAATATAATATGCTAAAATGGTGGCTTCTAGTTATCCTTTCCTAAAGGTGTTCCTTCTGCCTTGGTTCCTGTTAGAAATGACTACGTGGGCCAGGTGCAGCAGCTCACACCTGTAATCTCAGCCCTTTGGGAGGCTGAGGTGGGAGGATGGCTTGAGCTCAGGAATTTGATACCATCCTGGGCAACAAAGTGAGACCTTGTCTCTACAAAAAAAAGTTTTAAAAATAGCCAGGCATGGGGGCACACATCTGTAGCCTCAGCTACTTGAGAGGCTGCGGTGGGACAATCACTCAATCCCAGGAGAGTCAAGGCTGCAGTGAGCTGTGTTCATGCCACCACACTTCAGCTTGGACAAGAGAGTAAGATCCTGTTTTTAAAAAAACAAAAAACAAACAAAGTAAATAATTAATTAAAAAACGACTACACAAAGAATCCAGGATTTGCTCTGTGGGTTTAAGACAGTGTTTGTCTTTTTGGTTGTCTACAGAAGACATTCTTGGTGTTCCTCATTGTCTTTTGTATAGAAATCCTCTTAGAAACCGAGAAAAAAGTTTTAACAGAAAATAAATACAAATTTTAAAATATTAAATTTAAAACCAAACAACATGTAAACTATAGGGGCTAAAAAGAATAGCTAACATTTGCTAAATGTTTATACGTTAGCATTTATTACTGCATCTCCAATTTGAAGATGAGGAAATAACCTCATCAAGGACACTACCTTAGGGAAGTTAAATAAATTCCCTAAGGTAGCCCACTAGTAGGGAGTAGGGCTGAGACCACAACAGTGTTCGAGTCAGACACCACTTTTATTGGGAAAGACCTTCTAGGCTGCTACCGCTCCAAGCAGTCTTCTCCATTTCTACATCTGCTGTATGCAGGGTACGTTTGGAATTGTCCATAAATTGTTTTGTATTTTTAGTTTAGTTTTTCCTTCAGTTTTTAAATTGGGTATAAGGATGCAAGAGCAAGGATGGACTTGAAAATTTCTTTATACTACTGTAGCAGCTAACATAGCATGTGGGTAGTTGGCATTCAGTGCATTCTTAGATATTAGCTAGTTCTCACTGAGGAAGCAATAGCTTAAAATACCTAAAATTTGTTATCATGGATTGATGCTGAGAATTTTGAAGTACTACCTGAGCTGCTAAGTCTTACCAGTTTTACTGATGTTAAATTCTTCACTGAGGAAATTCATTTGGATTTCATGGTTTTCATGATTTTAACTTAAGCATCGTCTTGCCAGGTTGTTCACAGCTGAGCAAATGTACCTTTTTATGCCATCCTTTCTGGGAAGGAAAATAAAATATGCCTATCCAAACTTTCTAAAACAAATTGTCACATCTGCTGTTTTCATTTTATCTTCCATTTATTCTTTAAGGCACATTCTTACCAAGGTCCCATGGATTTCTTGTATCTGTACAATTTCTCTTTTGTCAAATGCAGAACACTGTTCAGTCTCTTGTCACCTGAAGACAGCATGAATGTTCTTGATGTTTCCAAGGTTCCAATCTGGACCTTCTCTTCTTCTTTCACATACTTTTCCATAGATAGTCTTTTCCAGCCCTCGTGCCTTCACATCCTGATTCTCATGATTTCTGAAGTTGTGTTCCCATCCCACATCACTCTTAGAATTCCAGACCTGCAGAGCCACTGCCTGTTGACCAGTTTTTCCCCAGGTATCCTATAGGCACCACAACATTCACACATCAAAACCAGCTTGAGTATTAGCAACTCCTGCCCGAATGTATTTCCTGCTATATTGAATTTGGTCCTCAAGTGTTATTGCATCCTTTTCCTCGTATTCTTTTCAGTCCACCTCTTTATTCCCACTACCACTCAGATCCTCTCAATGTCTTGCTCTGACTATGGAAGAGCGTTTTAGCTAGCTGCCCTTCCCCAGCCGGTGTGATTTCCTCCCTCTCTGTATCACCATTCAAATGTTCGAATGGTCAATTCCACATTACCATCTGAGGTTGTTAGCTCCTGTATCAAGCTGCCAGTGGCTCTCTCCTGCCTCAGAATATTGGTCCTACTCTTTCTTCTCCCTGGAATGTCCTTCCCTCTTCTCTCTGTCTAATTAATCCACACTTAGCATTGAACTTCAGGTGCCAGATTCTGGGAAGCAGCGCTCTTTTACTTTTTCTTTTTTTCTGTCTGTCTTTCCTTTCCTTTCTTTCCTTCTTTTCTTTTCTCTCTCTCTCTTTCTCTCCCTTTCTTTCTTTCTTTCTTTCTTTCTTTCTTTCTTTCTTTCTTTCTTTCTTTCTTTCTTTTGTCTGTCTTGTCTTTCCTTTCTTTCCTTCTTTTCTTTTCTCTCTCTTTCTCTCTTCCTTTCCTTTTCTTTTCTTTTCTTTTCTTTTCTTTTCTTTTCTTTTCTTTTCTTTTCTTTTCCCCTCCCTGCCTCCCTCCCTCCCTGAACCTCCTTCCTTCCCACTCTGTCACCCAGGGTGGAGTGCAGTGGCATGATCTCAGCTCACTGCAACCTCCGCCTCCCAGGGTCTCAAGCCATTCTCCTGTCTCAGCTTCCCCGATAGCTGGGATTACAGGTGTGCACCACCACACCCGGCTAATTTTTGTATTTTTAGTAGAGACAGGGTTTTGCCATGTTGGCCAGGCTGCTTTCAAACTCCTGGCCTCAAGTGATCTGCCCGCCTTAGCCTTCCAAAGTGCTGGGATTACACCCACCCAACCAGAAACAGACCTTTTCTGACACTTAACTCTTCTCTCTCCCTGTGCCTCTCCTGGCTTTGTCGCCTTTCTTATGTGTTCTCCTTGGAGCCCAAGCAGTATCTCCATGGCAGCATTCCTACCAGTGTTTTATTTATTTATTTATTTTTATTATTACACTTTAAGTTCTAGGGTACATGTGCATAACGTGCAGGTTTGTTACATATGTATACTTGTGCCATGTTGGTGTGCTGCACCCATCAACTCGTCTTTTACATCAGGTAAAACTCCTAATGCAATCTCTCCCCCCTCCCCCCTCCCCATGATAGGCCCCGGTGTATGATGTTCCCCTTCCCGAGTCCAAGTGATCTCATTGTTCAGTTCCCAACTATGAGTGACAACATGCGGTGTTTGGTTTTCTGTTCTTGTGATAGTTTGCTGCGAATGATGGTTTCCAGCTGCATCCATGTCCCTACAAAGGACACAAACTCATCCTTTTTGATGGCTGCATAGTATTCGATGGTGTATATGTGCCACATTTTCTTAATCCAGTCTGTCACTGATGGACATTTGGGTTGATTCCAAGTCTTTGCTATTGTGAATAGTGCCGCAGTAAACATACGTGTGCATGTGTCTTTAGAGCAGCATGATTTATAATCCTTTGGGTATATACCCAGTAATGGGATGGCTGGGTCATATGGTACTTCTAGTTCTAGATCCTTGAGGAATCGCCATACTGTTTTCCATAATAGTTGAACTAGTTTACAATCCCACCAACAGTGTAAAAGTGTTCCTATTTCTCCACATCCTCTCCAGCACCTGTTGTTTCCTGACTTTTTAATGATCGCCATTCTAACTGGTGTGAGATGGTATCTCATTGTGGTTTTGATTTGCATTTCTCTGATGGCCAGTGATGATGAGCATTTTTTCATGTGTCTGTTGGCTGTATGAATGTCTTCTTTTGAGAAATGTCTGTTCATATCCTTTGCCCACTTTTTGATGGGGTGGTTTGTTTTTTTCTTGTAAATTTGTTTGAGTTCTTTGTAGGTTCTGGATATTAGCCCTTTGTCAGATGAGTAGATTGCAAAAATTTTCTCCCATTCTGTAGGTTGCCTGTTCACTCTGATGGTAGTTTCTTTTGCTGTGCAGAAGCTCTTTAATTTAATGAGATCCCATTTGTCAATTTTGGCTTTTGCTGCCGTTGCTTTTGATGTTTTAGACATGAAGTCTTTGCCCATGCCTATGTCCTGAATGGTACTACCTAGGTTTTCCTCTAGGATTTTTATGGTATTAGGTCTAACATTTAAGTCTCTAATCCATCTTGAATTAATTTTTGTATAAGGAGTAAGGAAAGGATCCAGTTTCAGCTTTCTACTTATGGCTAGCCAATTTTCCCAGCACCATTTATTAAATAGGGAATCCTTTCCCCATTTCTTGTTTCTCTCAGGTTTGTCAAAGATCAGATGGCTGTAGATGTGTGGTATTATTTCTGAGGCCTCTGTTCTGTTCCATTGGTCTATATCTCTGTTTTGGTACCAGTACCATGCTGTTTTGGTTACTGTAGCCTTGTAGTATAGTTTGAAGTCAGGTAGCGTGATGCCTCCAGCTTTGTTCTTTTGACTTAGGATTGTCTTGGAGATGTGGGCTCTTTTTTGGTTCCATATGAACTTTAAAGCAGTTTTTTCCAATTCTGTGAAGAAACTCATTGGTACCTTGATGGGGATGGCATTGAATCTATAAATTACCTTGGGCAGTATGGCCATTTTCACGATATTGATTCTTCCTATCCATGAGCATGGTATGTTCTTCCATTTGTTTGTGTCCTCTTGTATTTCACTGAGCAATGGTTTGTAGTTCTCCTTGAAGAGGTCCTTCACATCCCTTGTAAGTTGGATTCCTAGGTATTTGATTCTCTTTGAAGCAATTGTGAATGGAAGTTCATTCCTGATTTGGCTCTCTGTTTGTCTGTTACTGGTGTATAAGAATGCTTGTGATTTTTGCACATTAATTTTGTATCCTGAGACTTTGCTGAAGTTTCTTATCAGCTTAAGGAGATTTTGGGCTGAGACAATGGGGTTTTCTAAATATACAATCATGTCATCTGCAAACAGGGACAGTTTGACTTCTTCTTTTCCTAACTGAATACCCTTGATTTCTTTCTCTTGCCTAATTGCCCTAGCCAGAACTTCCAACACTATGTTGAATAGGAGTGGTGAGAGAGGGCATCCCTGTCTTGTGCCAGTTTTCAAAGGGAATTTTTCCAGTTTTTGCCCATTCAGTATGATATTGGCTGTGGGTTTGTCATAAATAGCTGTTATTATTTTGAGGTACGTTCCATCAATACCGAATTTATTGAGCGTTTTTAGCATGAAGGGCTGTTGAATTTTGTCAAAAGCCTTTTCTGCATCTATTGAGATAATCATGTGGTTCTTGTCTTTGGTTCTGTTTATATGCTGGATTATGTTTATTGATTTGCGAATGTTGAACCAGCCTTGCATCCCAGGGATGAAGCCCACTTGATCATGGTGGATAAGCTTTTTGATGTGTTGCTGAATCCAGTTTGCCAGTATTTTATTGAGGATTTTTGCATCGATGTTCATCAGGGATATTGGTCTAAAATTCTCTTTTTTTGTTGTGTCTCTGCCAGGCTTTGGTATCAGGATGATGTTGGCCTCATAAAATGAGTTAGGGAGGATTCCCTCTTTTTCTATTGATTGGAATAGTTTCAGAAGGAATGGTACCAACTCCTCCTTGTACCTTTGGTAGAATTCAGCTGTGAATCCATCTGGTCCTGGACTTTTTTTGGTTGGTAGGCTATTAATTATTGCCTCAATTTCAGAGCCTGCTATTGGTCTATTCAGGGTTTAGTCTTGGAAGAGTGTAAGTGTCCAGGAAATTATCCATTTCTTCTAGATTTTCCAGTTTATTTGCGTAGAGGTGTTTATAGTATTCTCTGATGGTAGTTTGTATTTCTGTGGCGTCGGTGGTGATATCCTCTTTATCATTTTTTATTGCGTCTATTTGATTCTTCTCTCTTTTCTTCTTTATTAGTCTTGCTAGTGGTCTGTCAATTTTGTTGATCTTTTCAAAAAACCAACTCCTGGATTCGTTGATTTTTTGGAGAGTTTTTTGTGTCTGTATCTCCTTCAGTTCTGCTCTGATCTTAGTTATTTCTAGCCTTCTGCTAGCTTTCGAATGTGTTTGCTCTTGCTTCTCTAGTTCTTTTAATTGTGATGTTAGAGTGTCGATTTTAGATCTTTCCTGCTTTCTCTTGTGGGCATTTAGTGCTATAAATTTCCCTCTACACACTGCTTTAAATGTTTCCCAGAGATTCTGGTATGTTGTATCTTTGTTCTCATTGGTTTCAAAGAACATCTGTATTTCTGCCTTCATTTCGTGATGTACCCAGTAGTCATTCAGGAGCAGGTTGTTCAGTTTCCATGTAGTTGAGCAGTTTTGATTGAGTTTCTTAGTCCTGAGTTCTAGTTTGATTGCACTATGGTCTGAGAGACAGTTTGTTATAATTTCTGTTCTTGTACATTTGCTGAGGAGTGCTTTACTTACAATTACGTGGTCGGTTTTGGAGTAAGTACGATGTGGTGCTGAGAAGAATGTATATTCTGTTGATTTGGGGTGGAGAGTTCTATAGATGTCTATTAGGTCTGCTTGCTGCAGAGATGAGTTCAATTCCTGGATATCCTTGTTAACTTTCTGTCTCGTTGATCTGTCTAATGTTGACAGTGGAGTGTTGAAGTCTCCCATTATTATTGTATGGGAGTCTAAGTCTCTTTGTAAGTCTCTAAGGACTTGCTTTATGAATCTGGGTGCTCCTGTATTGGGTGCATATATATTTAGGATAGTTAGCTCTTCCTGTTGAATTGATCCCTTTACCATTATGTAATGGCCTTCTTTGTCTCTTTTGATCTTTGATGGTTTAAAGTCTCTTTTAGCAGAGACTAGTATTGCAACCCCCGCTTTTTTTTGTTCTCCATTTGCTTGGTAAATCTTCCTCCATCCCTTTATTTTGAGCCTATGTATGTCTCTGCGTGTGAGATGGGTCTCCTGAATACAGCAGACTGATGGGTCTTGACTCTTTATCCAGTTTGCCAGTCTGTGTCTTTTAATTGGAGCATTTAGTCCATTTACATTTAAGGTTAAGATTGTTATGTGTGAACTTGATCCTGCCATTATGATATTAACTGGTCATTTTGCTCGTTAGTTGATGCAGTTTCTTCCTAGCCTCGATGGTCTTTACATTTTGGCATGTTTTTGCAATGGCTGGTACCGGTTGTTCCTTTCCATGTTGAGTGCTTCCTTCAGAGTCTCTTGTAAGGCAGGCCTAGTGGTGATAAAATCTGTAAGCATTTGCTTATCTGTAAAGGATTTTATTTCTCCTTCACTTATGAAACTTAGTTTGGCTGGATATGAAATTCTGGGTTGAAAATTCTTTTCTTTAAGAATGTTGAATATTGGCCCCCACTCTCTTCTGGCTTGGAGAGTTTCTGCCGAGAGATCTGCTGTTAGTCTGATGGGCTTCCCTTTGTGGGTAACCCGACCTTTCTCTCTGGCTGCCCTTAACATTTTTTCCTTCATTTCAACTTTGGTGAATCTGGCAATCATGTGTCTTGGAGTTGCTCTTCTCGAGGAGTATCTTTGTGGCGTTCTCTGTATTTCCTGGATTTGAATGTTGGCCTGCCCTACTAGGTTGGGGAAGTTCTCCTGGATGATATCCTGAAGAGTGTTTTTCAACTTGGTTCCATTTTCCTCCTCACTTTCAGGCACCCCAATCAGACGTAGATTTGGTCTTTTTACATAATCCCATACTTCTTGCAGGCTTTGTTCATTTCTTTTTCTTCTTTTTTCTTTTGGTTTCTCTTCTCGCTTCATTTCATTCATTTGATCCTCAATCGCAGAAACTCTTTCTTCCAGTTGATCGAGTCGGTTACTGAAGCTTGTGCATTTGTCACTTATTTCTCGTGTCATGGTTTTCATCTCTTTCATTTCGTTTATGACCTTCTCTGTATTAATTACTCTAGCCATCAATTCTTCCACTGTTTTTTCAAGATTTTTAGTTTCTTTGCGCTGGGTACGTAATTCCTCCTTTAGCTCTGAGAAATTTGATGGACTGAAGCGTTCTTCTCTCATCTCGTCAAAGTCATTCTCCGTCCAGCTTTGATCCGTTGCTGGCGATGAGCTGCGCTCCTTTGCCTGGGGAGATGCGCTCTTATTTTTTGAATTTCCAGCTTTTCTGCCCTGCTTTTTCCCCCTTCCTTGTGGTTTTATCTGCCTCTGGTCTTTGATGATGGTGATGTACTGATGGGGTTTTGGTGTAGGTGTCCTTCTTGTTTGATAGTTTTCCTTCTAACAGTCAGGACCCTCAGCTGTAGGTCTGTTGGAGATTGCTTGAGGTCCACTCCAGACCCTGTTTGCCTGGGTATCAGCAGCAGAGGCTGCAGAAGATAGAATATTTCTGAACAGCGAGTGTACCTGTCTGATTCTTGCTTTGGAAGCTTCCTCTCAGGGGTGTACTCCACCCTGTGAGGTGTGGGGTGTCAGACTGCCCCTAGTGGGGGATGTCTCCCAGTTAGGCTGTTCAGGGGTCAGGGACCCACTTGAGCAGGGAGTCTGTCCCTTCTCAGATTTCAACCTCCATGTTGGGAGATCCACTGCTCTCTTCAAAGCTGTCAGACAGAGTCGTTTGCATCTGCAGAGGTTTCTGCTGTGTTTGTTATTGCCCTGTCCCCAGAGGTGGAGTCTACAGAGACAGGCAGGTTTCCTTGAGCTGCTGTGAGCTCCACCCAGTTCGAGTTTCCCAGCCGCTTTATCTACTTAAGCCTCAGCAATGGCGGGTGCCCCTCCCCCAGCCTGGCTCCTGCCTTGCCCTTAGATCGAAGACTGCTGTGCTAGCAATGAGGGAGGCTTCCTGGGCTTGGGATCCTCCCGGCCAGGTGTGGAATATAATCTCCTAGTGTGCCCGTTTGCTGAGATCCTTGGTAGAGCACAGCATTGGGGTGGGAATTACCCGATTTTCCAGGTGCTGTGTGTCTCAGTTCCCCTGGCTAGGAAAAGGGATTCCCTTCCCCCTTGCGCTTCCCAGGTGATGCGATGCCTCTCCCTGCTTCAGCTCTGGCTGGTCGGGCTGCAGCAGCTGACTAACACCGACTGTCCCGCACTCCCTAGTGAGATGAACCCAGTACCTCAGTTGAAGATGCAGAAATCACCTGTCTTCTGTGTCGCTCGCGCTGGGAGTTGGGAGACTGGAGCTGTTCCTATTCGGCCATCTTGCTCTGCCCCTCCCTACCAGTGTTTTATAACTATCTGGGCTGGTCTCCCCCATCCTCACAAGCAGCATGAATCCTCTTCATGGTTGCATGTGAGTCCCCAGCCCAAGCCTCCTGTGGTTGGTTATTTGTTGACTTATTTGTAGGATAATGGTTCTTAACTGCGGGTGATTTTTTCTTGGTGAAACCGCGTCTCTACTAAATATACAAAAATTAGCCAGGCATCATGCTGGGCACCTATAGTCCGAGCTACTTGGGAGGCTCAGGCAGGAGAATCACTTGAACCCGAGAAGCAGAGGTAGCCGTGAGCCAAGATCATGCCACTGCACTCCAGCCTGGGTGGCAGAGTGAGACTCCGTCTCAAAGAAAAAAGAAAAAAGAATTTAACCATATAATCCTCAGAAAAAAAGCTCTTTGTTTTATGTAGCTAATGATGTAAATTCTAGTGCCACCCCCAATATTTAGGTAGTGAATTAGATGGGACTTCTAGTGCACTGGAAACTAGGATATTGAAGGATGAGTTGTTGCTGACACAGAATAATATGGAATTGACCTATACAATGAAGTAATAGGAAAATAAAATCCTATTGTGCTTTAAATTTGGCGTGTGTCTTGGCAAAGACAGAAAACATCAGAGAAGGTTTTGATTCTTCCCTCCAGAATTGGCCATATGGTTTTTTTTTTTTTTAATTGGCCATACGATATGAATTCTTGTTTTATTATCAGCTTTCAAAAAATTATTATTTTGAAAGTTTAGAAATCTGAGTTGGAGAAAGAAACATTTTAGGAAATGTTAGGAAAAGGAGACAGTGACTCATATTCTTAAATAGTTCCTGTTGATATTTGCAATTTCAAACTTGTCTCTGGAAATAATTATATAATTGTATGGAGAGAGTCAAGTCTTGATCTTTACCCTTGGGGACTTCTTTTGGCAAATTAAATGATTTATACCTGAAGAGACAATTTAGCTTCATGTTAAATTTCAAAATCCAAGAAATACTTTCTTTTCAGTAGCTGTCAGATTGTATTGATGATCATCAGCTTTTCAGATGAGTGTTATTAGTTCAGTTTTGGAGATTGCCTGTATGTGTGGTACTGTCTTGTAGTTTTCTGAAAGAAGATTGGAGTATTTATACTTATTTTTGTGGATTCTGTGAGGTAAAGTCTGGCTTACAGTTGATTTAACCTCTTCTTGGTCTTGGTTACTTTTGGATTTTGTCAGAACAGAAGTTTAAGCTGCAGATACTGTGTTCAAAAAGGTCCTTCAAGAAATATAACTGTAAGGAAATGGAATGATAGATGTATATAAATATGAACTTGAATCAAGTATGCTTTGTATTTAAAAATATGCCTTTTAATTTTTTTCAGCCAAGTTCTATAGAAATTTTAGAGTATTCATCAGATAGTGAAAAAGAAGATGACTTGGAAAATGTCCTACTCATTGATTCGGAATCCCCTCACAAATACCACGTGGAGTTTGAATCAGATGCAAGACAGATTGTGGAGAGACTGATAGACCCAAAGACAAAATCAACAGAGACCATTTTGCATACACCTCAGAAACCCACAGCTAAGTTTCCCAGGACTCCAGAAAAGTCAGCGAAGAAGAAGCTTTTAAGGTTAAATTATACCCTTTTAAATACTCTTTTTTAATTTTTCTCTTTCTTTAAAAACCCAAATATCTAAAATGTTAATTTTAAAATACTTCTATATGAAGTCCTAAGTTCTGGAGCCGATTAATAGAATGTTCGTCCAAGTTGAGGGTGATAGCTTCAGTCATGCCCAGCGGATGTGACTGCCTTTCTTAATGGAGATTTATTTGAGTTATCAAATGTTATTGAGAGTCAGTGTTCTAGGTGCTGTGGAGACAAGTATATAATTGTTCTGTTCTTGAGTAACTTACAATCTAAAAAGGGAAATGGAAATATGTATAGATCGTGTCAGATTACTTTTATGAGAGAGATCTGCCAGGGCAACACTTGCAAGTGCAAAAAAAGTATGAGAGAGCAGAACCCACAGACAAGACGTGTCTGGTGTGCCATGAACTACAGTGTCAGTCTGGGGCTAGGCTGTGGCCATGATGAGCAAAGCAGGAAAGATAACATGAAGGAGCCTGTAGGGACCTTCCCCAATCCTGTGTAATACAAGGTTCTCTTTGTTGTTGAACCAAACAATGCCAAGCAAAGACTCAATGAAAGTAAAAAAAAGAGAGGCCAGGGGGTGGCTCACGCCTGTAATCCCAGCACTTTGGGAGGCCGAGGCGAGTGGATCACGAGGTCGGGAGTTCGAGACCAGCCTGGCCAACATGGTGAAACCCCGTCTCTGCTGAAAATACAAAAATTAGCTGCGCATGGAGGCACGCACCTGTAATCCCAGCTACACGGGAGGCTGAGGCAGGAGAATTGCTTGAACCTGGGAGGTGGAGGTTGCAATGAGCTGAGATCGTGCCATTGCACTCCAGCCTGGGCGACAGGGCGAGACTCTGTCTCAAAAAACAACAACAAAAAAAGAAAGTAAGAAAGAGAACCTGTATGAAGCATGGCCACAAAAGCAAAAGTAGTAGAGCATTTCAAGGCAAAGGAGTTTCAGTAGAAAGAGTGAATGTGATCATGAAGAGTGTAGGTGTTGGATCCACAGATGATATTGTAACATCATGAGAAGACAAGCCTGGTGTGCACTGAGGGGAGCCCAGGGTCTGTGGCTGAAGTAGAACACGGTTCAAGGAGTGAAGACAGGGTCATGGCTCTTATGTGGGAGTTGGGGACCAGGCAGGAGGGCTTTGATTCCTCTCTTCGGGATTGCCAGTCACCTGGAAAAGATCCAGCCTCTAGAGAAGGTTCAGGGAATAGGAGAGACAGATTTTGAAAACAGTGGGGTTCCGAATAAACAGAGTTTGCACCGTAGCTCAATCAGCATCCTGAAGAGGAGGTAGGGAAGGAAGGTGGAGAGGAGAGACCCAGCTTGAGTACACCAGTGGAGGAAAGAGCATGAGGATGTGGCCAAGTCTAGTGGTATGGCCAGGGCACAGAGATCCATTCATGCCCACTCACCATGAGACAGAAGGCCTTATACCCAAAGTAAAGAAGTTGTGGCCTCAAAAAAGAATGTAATTTGTAATAGTAATAGAATGTAATTTGTAATAGAAGGTGGTTTGTAATAGTCTTTGGGAAGAAAGGAAAGGAAGCCCATTAGAGGAATTAGCATGTCTTTGTTGGTGAAGGTGATGCCATGCAATTACAGAAAGTCATGTCCCCAGCCCTGCTGAGGGCCTACCACTTGCCAAGCACTGTTCATGCACAGGAGCAAGCAAAGTGGAATGGTTGCTCATAACAGAGAGCAAAGGTGAATGGAGCCCGGCCTGTGTCGGGGGAAGGGTAATACGGAGCCAAGAAGTAAAATAGATGTCAAGTCAGAGAGAGAAATTTTATGGAGAAAAGGCAGAAAAAGGGGGACAGAGAAGGGTCCAGAGGTGGGGGAGGACATTTCAGTTTGAAACAGGCTCAGGGAATCCCTGAGGAGGTGTCTCATTGAGCAGCTGGAAGAATAGAGTGTGCAGTGGAGCAGGTGCTTTTGTTTTTGTATCTTTGATTGACAATCATGAGGCTTTTGGCCATTTTCAGTTAGACATTATACATCTTAGTGGGACTTTGAGTCTGCAGTCCACGGGCAGGCTTGGTGTTGGAGATGTGAATGTGTAGACTTCAGTGTCCAGATCTTTTGAAGCATGAGCTAGGTCAGGTCACAGGAGATCCACTGCTAGGCGAGAGGAGAACCTGTCCAAGGCCTGAGTCCTGGGTGCTCTGCAGAAGTTGGGGTGTGGGGGGAGAGACTGCTGAGGGAGGAGCCAAAACAAAGGGAGCATGGTGTGTTGAGGCAAGTGAGGAGAGAGGGTGACCCACTGTGACAGACGCTGCCAGGGCTGACCTCTGTGATTCCACGGTGAAGGGCAGGGTGTGCAGCCATCTCAGTGGCCTGACCAGGCAAAGCAGACTGCCATGGACTCGAGAGAATGGAAAGAGAGAAACTAAAGACAGCACGATGGAACTCTGAAGAAGTTTTGCTTTAAGGGGAACAGATCAATAGTGCATTAGTTGAAAGTGAATGTGAGGGTCAAGGTTTCTTATTTTAAAGGTGGTAGAAATTTCATCATGTTTGTATGTTGATAGGAAAGTCCAAGAGAAAAGGGGAAACTGCTGAGGCAGGGGAGGGAGGGGACAACTGATGGAGTTGTCTCTGCCATGGTGAAGGGAGGCACAAACAGGGGTGACTTTGTCAGGAGCTCAGAGCGTGCACCCATGGCCGGGGCAGCCAGAGCCCATGCAGGTGCCGGAATGGACCTGGTGAGGAGCAGACAGGCCATCCACGGATAGCTGGGAAGGCGAAGTCCCTGCTGTTTCAGGCACGTGTATCTGACTTGGGAACTAGTTCTTTCTGATAATTCTATTCCAGTAAAACGGGGCAGTCCTTCATTAGCTGACAGGGAGGATGAGGAGGGAGCTGTGGAGGTCTGAGGAGAGAGAATCTGTGAAATGGGCATATAGTGAGGACAAATGAACTGGAGAAGGGCTCCAGGGCTGTCTGACATGATCAGGCCCTGTTGGGAAGTTGTGGTCACGGACTGAGTTTGAGACCGATCAGCCAGTGTGGATTCGACCCTTGGGCTGCACATATGGGCAGAGCACAAGGATGGTCCGGGGGCGCACTAAAAGGGGTTGACAGGAGTTCCGAGAGTAACTATAGTAATGACCTGTGAAACCTAAGCTGGGTAAGGTGGGAATGAGAACATGCAGGATGTGGATCATGGTGAGTTGGGGTAGAACTCACTGATTGAGGACTGGTGAAAGGTTGGTCAAACACTTACGGAGTCAGGCTACTGTAAGTGATGAGCTGGGGCAGTAAGGATGACGGGCCCCCAGAGTTGAGCCGCTGGAGGGAGGTAGTTCGGGACTTCAAGATTAGAGTAGCTGACGCGGGTAGAGGACACTGTCTTGGAGCTGGGCGGGCACTGACATGCCTGCCCTGGCACTGGGCAGGCTGGGTTGGAGCTGGAGTGTAACGGAGGGTGCCAGATGGTCTGGAAGCTGCAGTGAAGAGCAAGGCCGTCCCTTCGTGGCTTTTCAGGCCCGGTGAGAGGGTAGGGGAGAGAACACAGTGCTGTTTAAGGTCACTGTCAGGGAGTCCTCAATAGAAGGTGGAGGGGACATTCATAGAAGTGGCTGAAGCTGCTCAAACAACATGCGATTGATCATTTTCTTGTTGTGATTTCTAGGAATAACTAAATGAAGATGTCTGTTTTGAAGTTACTATGCTTAAATACTAAAAATTAGATTGGTGTGCTTAGGGTTGTTAGTCTCAGGCCTTCAAACTGAAGAGTTCCTGTTTCACTGAGCTGTCTAGAAAGGCCTGTGACTGCTTTGACTGCCTTTGGTGAAGGGATGGTGGTTTGTGGTGATTAAAAACTTTTTTTTACCTGATAAAGGCCAGGTAGCAAGGATTGAGAGAGGTAGTTGGCATTTGAAGCCTGGAGCACACTGGCCCTTCTCTCTCCGGTTTGCCCTGTGGGAAATGTCACTCAGTCTCTTTTGGCTTTCTTTTTCTTGTCTTGTCTTGTCTTTTTTTTTTTTATTCATGGAACTATTTGAAGCATAAAAAACACCAATGCAAAATTGTTAGATATTTAAGTGTGTTGGGAATAATATAGCTATATCTATCTCCCTATTTTGATGCTCAAGTTGTTTTTCACAGTGTTTGTTATATCATGAAAAGACAAAATCTACATCTGATTGGTGTACCTGAAAGTGATGGGGAGAATGGAACCAAGTTGCAAAACACTCCTCAGGATATTATCCAGGAGAACTTACCCAACCTTGCGAGGCAGGGCAACATTCAAATACAGGAAATACACAGAACGCCACAAAGATACTCCTCGAGAAGATTAACTCCAAGACACGTAATTGTCACATTCACCAAAGTTGAAATGAAGGAAAAAATGTTAATGGCAGCCAGAGAGAAAGGTCGAGTTACCCACAAAGGGAAGTCCATCAGACTAACAGGGGATCTCTCAGCAGAAACTCTACAAGCCAGAAGAGAGTGGGGGCCAATATTCAACATTCTTAAAGAAAAGAATTTTCAACCCAGAATTTCATATCCAGCCAAACTAAGCTTCATAAGTGAAGGAGAAATAAAATCCTTTCAGACAAACAAATGCTGAGAGGTTTGTCACCACCAGGTCTCCTTACAAGAGCTCCTGAAGGAAGCACTAAACATGGAAAAGAACAACTAGTACCAGCCACTGCAAAAGCATGCCACATTGTAAAGACAGTTGATGCTAGGAAGAAACTGCATCAACTAACGAGCAAAATAACCAGCTAACATCATAATGATAGGATCAAATTCACACATAACAATATTAAACTTAAATGTAAATGAGCTAAAAGCTCCAAGTAAAAGACACAGACTAGCAATTTGGATAAAGAGTCAAGACCTATCAGTGTGCTGTATTCAGGAGACCCATCTCATGTGCAGAGACACACATAGGCTCAAAATAAAGGGATGGAGGAAGATCTACCAAGCAAATGGAAAACAAAAACAAAGCAGGGGTTGCAGTCCTACTCTCTGATAAAACAGACTTTAAACCAAAAGATGAAAAGAGACAAGGCCATTACATAATGGTAAAGGGATCAATTCAGCAAAAGAACTAACTATCCTAAATATATATGCACCCAATACAGGAGCACCCAGATTCATAAAGCAAGTCCCTAGAGACCTACAAAGAGACTTAGACTCCCACACAATAATAATGGGAAACTTTAACACCCCACTGTCAACATTAGGCAGATCAAGGAGACAGAAAGTTAACAAGGATATCCAGGAACTGAACTCATCTCTGCAGCAAGCAGACCTAATAGACATCTACAGAACTCTCCACCCCAAATCAACAGAATATACATTCTTCTCAGCACCACATTGCACTTATTCCAAAATTAACCATATAGTTGGAATTAAAGCACTCCTCAGCAAATGTACAAGAACAGAAATTATTACAAACTGTCTCTCTGACCACAGTGAAATCAAGTGGTACTCATGTCCCAGTACCAGAATCTCTGGGACACATTTAAAGCAGTGTGTAGAGGGAAATTTATAGCACTAAATGCCCACAAGAGAAAGCAGGAAAGGTCTAAAATTGACATTCTAACATCAGAATTAAAACAACTAGAGAAGCCAGAGCCAACACATTCAGAAGCTAGCAGGAGGCAAGAAATAACTAAGATCAGAGCAGAACTGAAGGAGATAGAGACATTAAAAACCCTCCAAAAAATCACTGAATCCAGGAGCTGGTTTTTTGAAAAGATCAACAAAATTGATAGACCGCTAGCAAGACTAACAAAGAAGAAAAGAGAGAAGAATCAAATAGACGCAATAAAAAATGATAAAGAGGATATCACCTCCGACGCCACAGAAATACAAACTACCATCAGAGAATACTATAAACACCTCTACGCAAATAAACTAGAAAATCTAGAAGAAATGGATAATTTCCTGGACACTTACCCTCTCCCAAGACTAAACCAGTAGGAATCTGAATCCCTGAATAGACCAATAGCAGGCTCTGAAATTGAGGCAATAATTAATAGTCCACCAACCAAAAAACGTCCAGGACCAGATGGATTCACAGCTGAATTCTACCAGAGGTACAAGGAGGAGTTGGTACCATTCCTTCTGAAACTATTCCAATCAATAGAAAAAGAGGGAATCCTCCCTAACTCATTTTATGAGGCCAACATCATCCTGATACCAAAGCCTGGCAGAGACACAACAAAGAAAGAGAATTTTAGACCAATATCCCTGAGGAACATCGATGCAAAAATCCTCAATAAAATACTGGCAAACCAGATCCAGCAGCACATCAAAAAGCTTATCCACCATGATCAAGTGGGCTTCATCCCTGGGATGCAAGGCTGGTTCAACATGTGCAAATCAGTAAACATAATCCAGCATATAAACAGAACCAAAGACAAAAAACCACATGATTATCTCAATAGATGCAGAAAAGGCCTTTGACAAAATTCAACAGCCCTTCATGCTAAAAACTCTCAATAAACTAGGTATTGATGGGACGTATCTCAAAATAATAAAGCTATGTATGACAAACCCACAGCCAATATCATACTGAATGGGCAAAAACTGGAAGCATTTCCTTTGAAAACTGGCACAAGACAGGGATGCCCTCTCTCTGCACTCTTACTCAACATAGTGTTGGAAGTTCTGGCCAGAACAATCAGGCAAGAGAAAGAAATAAAGGGTATTCAATTAGGAAAAGAGGAAGTCAAATTGTCCCTGTTTGCAGATGACATGATTGTATATTTAGAAAACCCTATCATCTCAGCCCAGAATCTCCTTAAACTGATAAGAAACTTCAGCAAAGTCTCAGGATACAAAACCAACGTGCAAAAATCACAAGCATTCCTATACACCAATAACAGACAAACAGAGAGCTAAATCGTAAGTGAACTCCCATTCACAATTGCTTCAAAGACAGTAAAATGCCTAGGAATCCAATTTATAAGGGAAGTGAAGGACTTCTTCAAGGAGAACTACAAACCACTGCTCAGTGAAATAAAAGAGGACACAAACAAATGTAAGAACATTCCATGCTCATGGATAGGAAGAATCAATATTGTGAAAATGGCCATACTGCCCAAGGTAATTTATAGATGCAATGCCATCTCCATTAAGCTACCAATGACTTTCTTCACAGAATTGGAAAAAACTAAAGTTCATATGGAACCAGAAAGACCCCGCATTGCCAAGACAATCCTAAGCCAAAAGAACAAAGCTGGAGGCATCACAGTACCTGACTTCAAACTATACTACAAAGCTACAGTAAGCAAAGCAGCACGGTACTGGTACCAAAACAGAGATATAGACCAATGGAACAGAACAGAGCCCTCAGAAATAATACCACACATCTACAGCCATCTGATCTTTGACAAACCTGAGAGAAACAAGAAATGGGGAAAGGATTCCCTATTTAATAAATGGTGCTGGGAAAATTGGCTAGCCATAAGTAGAAAGCTGAAACTGGATCCTTTCCTTACTCCTTATACAAAAATTAATTCAAGATGGATTAGAGACTTAAATGTTAGACCTAATACCATAAAAACCCTAGAAGAAAACCTAGGGAATACCATTCAGGACATAGGCATGGGCAAGGACTTCATGTCTAAAACACCAAAAGCAACAGCAACAAAAGCCAAAATTGACAAATGGGATCTAATTAAACTAAAGAGCTTCTGCACAGCAAAAGAAACTACCATCAGAGTGAACAGGCAACCTACAGAATGGGAGAACATTTTTGCAATCAACTCATCTGACAAAGGGCTAGTATCCAGAACCTATAAAGAACTCAAACGAATTTACAAGAAAAAAACAAACAACCCCATCAAAAAGTGGGCAAAGGATATGAACAGACATTTCTCAAAAGAAGACATTCATACAGCCAACAGACACATGAAAAAAATGCTCATCATCACTGGCCATCAGAGAAATGCAAATCAAAACCACAATGAGATACCATCTCACACCAGTTAGAATGGCGATCATTAAAAAGTCAGGAAACAACAGGTGCTGGAGAGGATGTGGAGAAATAGGAACACTTTTACACTTTTAGTGGGACTGTAAACTAGTTCAACCATTGTGGAAAACAGTATGGCGATTCCTCAAGGATCTAGAACTAGATATACCATTTGACCCAGCCATCCCATTACTGGGGATATACCCAAAGGATTATAAATCATGCTGTTATAAAGACACATGCATACGTATGTTTACTGCGGCACTATTCACAATAGCAAAGACTTGGAATCAACCCAAATGTCCATCAGTGACAGACTGGATTAAGAAAATGTGGTACATATACACCATGGAACACTATGCAGCCATAAAAAAGGATGAGTTCATGTCCTTTGTAGGGACATGGATGCAGCTGAAAACCATCATTCTCAGCAAACTATCGCAAGAACAGAAAACTAAATACCGCATGTTCTCACTCATAAATGGGAATTGAACAATGAGATCACTTGGACACAGGAAGGGGAGCATCACACACCGGGTTCTATTGTGGGGAAAGGGAGGGATAGCATTAAGAGATATATCTAATGTAAATGACGAGTTAATGGGTGCAGCACACCAACATGGCACATGTATACATATGTAACAAACCTGCACGTTGTGCACATGTACCATAGAACTTAAAGTATAAAAAAAAAAGAAAGAAATGATACTACACATCTACAACCATCTGATCTTTGACAAACCTGACAAACAAGAAATGCGGAAAGGATTCCCTATTTCATAAATGGTGTTGGGAAAACTGGCTAGCCATATGTAGAAAGCTGAAACTGGATCTCTTCCTTACTCCTTATACAAAAAAGTGCTCATCATCACTGGCCATCAGAGAAATGCAAATCAAAACCACAATGAGATACTATCTCACACCAGTTAGAATGGTGATCATTAAAAAGTCAGGAAACAACAGGTGCTGGAGCAATGTGGAGAGATCGGAATGCTTTTACACTGTTGGTGGAACTGTCAACTGGTTCAACCATTGAGGAAGACAGTGTGGCAATTCCTCAAGGATCTAGAAGTAGAAATCCCATTTGACCCAGCCATCCCGTTACTGGGCATTTACCCAAAGAATTCTAAATCATACTGCTATGAAGACACATGCACATGTAGGTTTATTGCGGCACTGTTCACAATAGCAAAGTTTTGGAACCAACCCAAATGTCCATCAGTGATAAGACTGGATTAAGAAAACGTGGCACATATAAACCATGGAGTGCTATGTGGCCATAAGAAAGGATGAGTTCCTGTCCTTTGTAGGGACATGGGATGAAGCTGGAAACCATCATTCTGAGGAAACTATCACAGAGACGGAGAACCAGACACCGCATGTTCTCACTCATAGGTGGGAGTTGAACAATGAGAACACTTGGACACAGGGTGGGGAACATCACACACCTTGGCCTGTCATGGGGTGGGGGAATTGGGGAGGGATAGCATTAGGAGAAATACGTAATGTAAATGACGAGTTAATGGGTGCAGCACACCAACATGGCACATGTATCCATATGTAATAAACCTGCACATTGTGCACATGTACCCTAGAACTTAAAGTATAATAAAAATAAATAAAAATAAAAGCAAAACTTGAAAATACTGTATTTACAGTCATTCTAATTGTTTATTGTTTACCTGGTTGTAGAGCTTATTAAAAATATCTTGACTAGAAATGAGTTGGAATATTTTTGAATCTTTATCCTTCTTTACTTCTCCATATTGATTTTGTAGAAATGTTTACCAATGTCAAATTGATACCAGTAATCTTTTGAGATAGGTTTCCAATCTGTTAATTTTATAGAAAAGATAATTAGGATATCTTAAATTGCTCAGTGCATTCGTCGTATCTTTATTCTGTTGGAGTTTGGCCTTTATAAATAACTTGTCTGGCTACGTTCAAAAGAATTAATTTGGATATAGATGGTAGGGCCTTCCTGAACTTTTGGTATGACTTAATTTTTTTAACATGAGATAGGTTTTTTACTAGAAATAGAATTGTTCATTGGAGGACATGGTGTTTCTTATCTTAAGTTCAAGTGCATCTGATCCGAACTCCCTGCAGGACAGTCCCTAATGGCCAAACTCAGCGGGAGATGCAGATTTTATCTGAGGGCTCCAGATACCGCTATGTGTAGAGAGCTCCTGTGCATATGTTTACTGTTGCTTTTACCTTTTGTCCTGTAATCCCCACAGTTTTCTTACGAGGTTCTAGGCTTGACTTTAACCAGATACTATTTTCAGAGTTCATTTTGCCTTTTTTTTTCCTGTAAGGTCACAGCATTGAAAAGCAACATTTGGCAAATAATTATCTAGATAATTGGCCAAAGAATACAGCATTTGCTTCTTGTATTTATTATGCATATCATTTTAAATAATACTGTTTAAGAGGTTCTAAGTATATTTTCAAGACTAAGAGTTTGGACTCTGGAGCCAGACTGCCTAGGCGTGCATCCAGCTACACCACTCATTAGACATTTAACCTTGAACAGATGTTTAACATCTTGGTGCCTCAGTTTGTCATCTATAAAATGGAATAATAATAGTACCTACTTCAGAGTATTGTATAAAGGGGAAGCATAAACGAGTTACTTAATGTAAACAGAATGATATGAAGAAGGGCTTAATAGGAAGTAGAGGTTGACATGTAGAGGTGCTATGGCATATTTCTGAGTATAAGAGGTTTTAACTTTTTTTCTGTTACATGTGCTACACACAAGGTCATTCAGAAATAATAACCTATAGGAAAACATACTAGGTTTTTCTATGGGTATTAATACTAGCAATATTATATATTAAAATATTTCCATCATAATTGAAAGAGCTATATATAGGCTGCAAGTAAAAAACATAACAAAAACAGTTACACCAATTGTGGGCATTTTTTGAAAGTTTTACTAAATGCCACATGGTGTGCTAAGTCCATTCTGGTTTTAACAGCTTGTTCCTCATCTGGCTAGTTATGTAATGTTGGAGAAGTTTCTTAATCTCTCTCTCAATTCTGGTTTTATCATCTGTGCAGTGGGTATTGATATCTCTTCTTTCTGCCTCAAAGGGATATTATTTGAATAAAGATAATGTGAAATGATTAATTAATTGGTAATAAGATAATAAACTTATGAGATAATACATTGATAACCTATATAGCAGGTAGCTATAGTGGTAATTAACAACTGATCTTGATTTTTGTTGATATTATAGTTATGTTAGGAGTTGATAACTTCTCTTTCTCTCTACATATATATGTATTTACTTATATTTGTAATTTACATTCACCTATATATTTATAAGCATAAATATATCTCAGTGAGTATATGTGTTCATTGATAGGTTAATGCTCTTCTGCAGTGCCTGCATATCTATCGTTATAAATTGTCTTTCTGCTGCACATGGAAGTTTTCTTTTTTATAACATTGGTATCCTTGCTGTGTGTTTGTGATTGATACTCAAATTATCTCTGGAGTCCAAATCAGGGACCCATACCTAAGTGCTCTTATTTGAGTGTTCTGTCAACAGTTGGCAAGATTATTCTTGACTGGAACTCTGAGCCCACTTTACAATTCTTTGTTTGCTCCCATCTGCTGAGCTCATTGGGAGCTTTCCCACCTCCATGGCAGCACTCATAGCTGTCCTTGTGTCCCTGGTACCTAACGAAGTGCTAGGTGCCGGCATATAGCAGGTGGTAAGTAAGCAGTACTTGTTTTAGGATTGAATAAGTGAACTAAGAAAGAATAGAAAAAGAGGTAAACTGATACCTAGCTATCATATTTCCAAGAATATGATATTTTTAGGACATAGTATTAGCCCATATTTCTAGGAATCAGAACACCAAGGTTCTAAGAAAACAAAAAACTGACTTATGAGGATATGGCCTCTAGGAAGAGAATGTGGTATTTTGCATGTTTTATCTGTTTGTCTCTGGTTGGGGGTTATACAATATAAATGTTCCAAATATTCTGAAGTTTTCCTTTTAACTAAATTTAGTACATTATAATTTATTAAACAGAGGTGGACTAGCAGAAAGACTGAATGGACTGCAGAATCGAGAGAGATCTGCTATTTCTTTGTGGAGACATCAATGTATTTCTTACCAAAAGACACTTTCAGGTAAGGCTGTGTGGGTACCTGAGACAATGTGTAAATAAATATTTTAGTTAAAAGAATTCTTACATTAAAATACATGAAGTTGATTATTAATATTTTCATGACTTTTTAAAAATTTTGTTTTTCCAACATTTTAATTTTGACATACAAAAACTATATATAATTAATATATATAACTTGATGAGTTTAAAAATAAGTATACTCTTATGAAACCATCACCACAATCTGTGCTATAAATCTATACCCTTGACCTCCAAAAGTTTTGTTCTATTCTTATCATTAAGAGCACTCTACCCTCTTAGCAAAATTTATTTTATTTTATTTCATTATTTAGAGACACGGTCTCACTGTTGCCCAGGTTGGAGTGTAGTGACATAATCATAGTGTACTGTAGCCTCAAACTCGTGGGCTCAAGCAAATCCTCTCACTTCAGCCTCCTGACTGGCTAAGACCACAGGCTTATGCCACCATGCCCAGCTCCTCTTAGCAAAATTTTAAGAATACAATACAGTATGTTAACTATAGACACGATACTGTACTGTAGATCTCTAGAACTGATCTATCTTACATAATCAAAACTTTGTACCCTTTGATGAGTACCTCCCTATTGGCAGCCACCATTGCAGTCTCTGCTTCTGTAGCCAGAGCACTTAGTCAAGAAAGAGAGATAAAAGATATCTAAGTTGGAAAGCAAGAGGTAAAGTTATCTCTGTTTGCAGATGACATGATCTTATATCTAGAAAACCCTATAAGACCCCCAGCCCCTGCCAAAAAAAAAAAAAAATCAACATACAAAAATCAATTGCATTTCCAATGAAATTTCTGTATGTTAATAATGAGTTTTCTTTTCTATTGGAAATTGAAAAAACAGTCTCATTTACAATAACATCAAAAAGAACGAAATTCGGGACTAGGCGTGGTGGCTCACGCCTGTAATCCCAGCACTTTGGGAGGCCGAGGCAGATGGATCATGAAGTCAAGAGATTGAGACCATCCTAGCCAACATGGTAAAACCCCATCCCTACTAAAAATATAAAAATTAGCTGGGCGTGGTGCTGCACGCCTGTAGTCCCAGCTACTTGGGAGGCTGAGGCAAGAGAATCGCTTGAACCCAGGAGGCAGAGTCTTCAGTGTGCCAAGATCGTGCCACTGTACGCCAGCCTGGTGACAGAGTGAGACTCCGTCTCAAAAAAAAAAATAATAAAATACTTAGGAATAAACTTAATCATGGATGTCAAGGACTTGTACTCTGAAAACTGACTCTTTTTTTCAGGTGTCTTACAGGTTTCAGAAATTATTCCAAGAGATGAGTTTATTCTTGCAAGGTCTAATGACTGAAAACTCTTGTTTTTCAACAAATTGCTTGATATTGAAAAGATCCCACATGTCTAGAAAAGCCTCCTCTCCTCCTAAACAGTGCTGATTTGGTGGTTTTTTCCTGTGTGTTCCCTCCATCTGGAGTTGGGGGATGGGTAGGTATGGGCACAGTCATGAATTCCAAACCAACTATTATTAGTCTTTCCTGGGGGATCATTGGGATATACATTTTAATAGGCTCCCAGGTGAGTTTTGCACATGCTAGAATATAAGAAACATTATTCTTAGAGTTGATCCCCCCATTCCCAATAATATATTCTACTAAATAGATCACTCAACTGTTATGTTCTCAACTATTCTATTACACATTTCTTTAGAAGACTTTTCAATTCTTATCTCATTTATTCCTTTTAAAATCCTTTCTGAGGCCAGGTGTGGTGGTTCATGCCTGTAATCTCCATGCTTTGGGAGGCCAAGTCAGGAGGATCACTTGAGGCCAAGAGTTCAAGACCAGCCTGGGCAATGTAGTGAAACCTGTTCTCTGCAAAAATGTAAAAATTAGCTGTACAGGGTGGCACACGTTACAAACGTCCTAACTACTCGGGAGGCTGAGATGGGAGAATCGCTTGAGCCTAGGAGTTCTAGGTTACAGTAAGCTATGATCGCACCTCTGCACACCAGCCCGTGTGACACAGCAAGACCCTGTCTCTTAAAAAATACAAAAAAATCCTTTCCCAGCTGTCACTTAGCAATTGCCTTCTCTCACATTCTTGTATTAAAGTACTGTAATATGAAGTACATATATATGTATCAGGATGACCTAATACGTATGACCCAAGAATACTTTTTCTTTTCTTATTTTATTTTATTTATTTATTTTTTTGAGACAGAGTCTCGCTCTATCACCCAGGCTGGAGTGTAGTGGCGCGATCCTGGCTCACTGCAACCTCCGCATCCTGAGTTCAAGTGATTCTTCTCCTCAGCCCCACGAGTAGCTGGGATTACAGGTGCCTGCCATCACGCCTGGCTAATTTTTGTATTTTTAGTTGAGACGGTGTTTCGCCATGTTGGCCAAGCTGATCTCGAACTCCTGACCTCAGGTGACCCACCCACCTCAGCCTCCCAAAGTGCTGGGATTACAGGTGTGAGCCATTGCGCCCAGTCACTTTTTCTTCTATACATATCTGTGGGTCAGTCCATTGTTACACTTATGACTTTGTTTCTTGGGGTTTTTTTTATGTTAATGATTACGACATTTAATAATAATCTTTACAACTCATTTGACCACCCTGAAGGCCAGGCAAACATAAAGGTTTCCTGGTCTTATTATTTAGGGAAGTCTTAATAGCACATTGGCTTAAGCACAAAAAATAATTTAATGGTACTTGTAATTGAATTCCACAGGGACCATGCTTCAGGCATATTGGTTTTGAAAAGGCTGGCAGTCGTTCTCTATGTGGTAATTCTCTGCTTCAAGTCCAATAAAAAAAATGCTTTCTTTCCAATATTTTACCAGAAATGCCCAAAATGACTTTCATTGATCTGGTAGAGACAGGAGTCCCTGCTTGAAATCATCCTAATCACTCTGCCCAACATGGGCTACAGTCAGTAACACACTACCAGCCATATCCTTAACTCCTGATTATTTTATTTCTGGAGTTATTTAATAAAAATCAGCAGGAACTATTTGCAATTCTACAGTATGTTATCTCATTTTAGTTTTTCAGTGATTCTTCATGTTCTCCTATTTTTATCAGTATTTGCATGTGTATATTTAACCTCTCAAATGTGAATGACCTTGAACGGGAGTGACCACTGTGTCTTATAATCTACCTCCCTCCATCTGTAAATAGTTTCTGTGTGTCACTCATTGCTTTCAATTTAGTTTGGGGTTCTATGCATTATAAACTTCTTTTGTTCTACTTGAACCAGAAAAATATTTCCTTGACACTTAAATTCTCAAATGGCTCCTCCTTCTTTTGCTTCCCTTCTTTTGCAGTAATGATATGAGAGAATGGTAAGCTTGAATTTCTTTCAACTGTATATAAATATTTGCATTACTGGGTTTCAGGAAGGCCACTTTCAGTTCTTAGTTTTAACATTAGTTTTGTGTTGGGTTATGGTGGATGGTGAGCTATCAGATGGAAAAGAGGAGCGTGGCACACAGGACTCTGGCTACTAGAGGCCTAAAAGGCCAGACCTGAAGACATCATTTGCTGCTGCATTGGCATTCATGCAGCACTTTTGTTTCGTTTTTCCACGTGAGGAGATGGAATGCTAATTCTGTGAGGACTCTTAGAGACCTTCCAGTCTGAGCCCCTCTTTGGCGGATTGCCTAGGGTAGGGAGGTGACTTGCTCTGATTATCTAGCCAAAGAAGAGACAGGGCCAAAAGTAGGCCTCCTGGTTCCCAGGGCCATGCTCTTTCAAACCCTGCCGCTCTTCTGCCATATGAAAATAATCATTTTACTCCTCTCCCAGTTTCCTCTTGATATTACTAGTGGGGAATAACCAAATAGTCCAAATTGGACTTTGTGTGTTTGGTTAAGGTAGCTGTCTTGAATTTTGCTGATGTTATTATAGTCTTGACAAATTGTAAATATCTTCCAAGTAGGAGCAAAACATGGGCAAACTTTGAATTGGTTCATAAATTCTTAAATAGTTTGGATTCTATCTGTCCTCTTTCCCCCTTCAACATGATCCTTATTGTTGTATCAAATTTGGAGGTTTGATGTTGGTGGGTACAATGCTGAAGGCTTACTACGTATTAAATCATTTAGTATGCAAAGTAATCTTCTAAAGGAGTTTGCTTTCCTTATTTTCCAGATGAAAAAACTGTAGGTTGAGTATATGCTATAGATGACTAAGCCCAGATTTGAACTGTCAAGTCCAAGTTCTTATTTGCTAATCTCTACAGACCTTCATTAGTTAATCTGTTTGGGCTGGAGAAAGTTAGGTTTAAGAAGACAAGGGATTAAGGAATTAGCAAAATTAGAAATATTAATACAAATGTTTTTCTTTGGAAAAAATCTTTCAGAATATAAGTCTGTATCACATTCTTGGGACAGCACTAATTGGCGAAGCATAGGACATAGGTTTGAAGGTTGCAGAGACTGTGTAAATTGTGGAACTGTATAGGATGTCCTAAAGTCTTATGATTTTGATGGGAAGTGACAGATTGTATTCTTAATTATTGATATTAATATATATAGAAATCACTAGACATTGTCATCCTGGTTACTCACTATAGTGAATTGATCAAATTGTCAAATATGTAGTTGACAGAGTGTCTTCTGCTTGTCTGGATAGAAAAGTACCAAGTTAAACATGTGTGACTGGTGGTCCAGAATGAAGGGAGAAAAAGGTGATTTTTTTGTTTGTCTCATAACCAAAACAGCTTATTTGGAATGTTCCTTACAATATCACTTCTTAAATTTTGTTCTAGATATTAAGTATAGCGTGTCAAACTAAGATTCTCCTTATTTATCTCCAGAGATGAGAAATTATGGTTTACAGAATTGATCTGTAGATTATAATGATTTAGCTTGAGATCTTTCTTTCCATGTGTCTTCCATTTGGGGAGCATTATTTAATTACCCATGGTTGAGAGGTATGTTTTTGTCTGTATATTTATCCAAGTTATTGTGTATGTCAGTATCCCACTCCCTTATATTGCTGGGTAGTATTCCATGGTACGAATGTGCCGCAGTTTGTTGAACTGTTCGTTGACTGAAGGGCCTTTGGTTCGTTTCCATATTTGAATCATTACAAATAAAACGTGCTGTGAACATTTGTATACCAGTTTTTGAATGAACATATGTTTTTATTTTTCTGGGATAAATGATCAAATGATTTAAAATGTTTGAATGTCTCTAACACATTATTCTGCCCTTTTTTTTTTGAGACAAAGTCTCTGTCACTGAGGCTGGAGTGCAGTGGCGCGATCTCGGCTCACTGCAAGCTCCGCCTCCCGGGTTCACGCCATTCTCCTACCTCAGCCTCCCGAGTAGCTGGGACTACAGGCGCCCGCCACCACACCCAGCTAATTTTTTTGTATTTTTAGTAGAGAAGGGGTTTCACCATGTTAGCCAGGATGGTCTCAATCTCCTGACCTCATGATCCACCTGCCTCAGCCTCCCAGAGTGCTGGGATTACAGGCGTGAACCACCGTGCCCAGCCTCTTCTGCCCTTTTAAAACACTTTGTATTTAAAAATAATTGTAGATTCACAGGCAGTTAGAAATAATACTGAGGGATCCCTTGTACCATGCCCCCAGTAATGACATCTTTTATAACTGTGGAATGACAGGACAGCCAGGATGGTGATCTCCGATACAGTCCATTGACCCTGTTCAGATTTCACCAATTTTACATGTATTTACTTGTGTGTCTATTTTTTTGTTTTATGTAATCTTATCACCTGTTACTGTGGTCTGAATTTTTGTATCCTCCCAAAATTCGTATGTTGAAACCTAATCACCAATTTGATGGTATTAGGAGGTAAGTAAGGCTTTTGGAAAGTGATTAGGTCATGAGGTGGAGCCCTCATGAAGGGAATTAGAAGAGACCCTTCTAATGTATCCTGTATCCTGTATCCATGTGAGGATACAGCAAGAAGAATCCATCTGTGAGAATGGAAGTCCTCACTAGACACAGAATCTGCAAGAGTGTTGATCTTGGACTTCCCAGTCTGCAGAACTGTGAGAAACAAATTTCTGTTGCTTCGAAGCCACACAGCTCTGGTTTTTTGTTATAGCAGCCAAGATGGGCTAAGATACTTGTGTAGATTCATATGACTGTCACATAGTCCAGACACAGAAGGGTCCATCACCACAAGGATTATCGAGCCACCCTTTATAGCCACAGTCACCTCTTTCCCATTCTCCTCCCTGATGCTTTGCAGCCACTAATCTGTTTAACATTTCCATACTTTGTCATCTAAGAAATGCTCATGCCTGTAATCCCAGCACATAGTTTGTCATCTAAGAAATGCTCACGCCTGTAATGCCCACAAAGGCGGGCAGCTCACAAGGTCAGGAGTTCGAGACCAGCCTGGCCAACATGGTGAAACCCTGCCTCTACTAAAAATACAAAAATTAGCCAGGTGTGGTGGCAGGTACCTGTAATCCCAGCTACGAAGGAGGCTGAGGCAGAGAATTACTTGAACCCAGGAGGCAGAGGTTGCAGTGAGCTGAGATCGTACCACTGCACTCCAGCCTGGGCGACAGAGGAAGACTCTGTCTCAAAAAATAAAATAAATTACAGAAATGGAATAATATAGTTTATAACCTTTTGGGATTGGCTTTTTTCACTCAGTATAATTCCCTGGAGATTTATCCAGGTTGTTGTGTATGTCAGTAACCCACTCCATATTGCTGAGTAGTATTCCATGGTATGAATGTGCCACAGTTTGTTGAACTATTTGTTGACTAAAGGGCCTTTGGGTTGTTTCCACATTTGAGTCATTACAAATAAAAGGTGCTGTGAACATTTGTGTACCAGTTTTTGAGTGAACGTGTTTTTATTTTTTTGGGATAAATGATCAAGAGTATAATTGTCAGGTGTTAGGGTAAGGGCATGTTGTTTTCTTATGTTAAAAAATGCATATGAATACCAAATATTTCAGTGAATTCTAACACATCTTTCTAGGCTCAAGAAATTTTATTTTTAACATCTTTGGTATGTGGATGTCAATTTTTCCTTTCTTCCTTCCTGGATAGCTGACTTTGCTGGGCTGTTTTATAACTCCTACTTGTAACTTTTAATAACAATCGATGTTTTCTTGCTTGTTGGTCCCTTCTAGTACATTTCAGTATAAAAGACATACATCTCAAGATTCTTTGTGATACACTGAGAAGGTATTGAGCTTGGCTTTAAAAGAGCAGCCAAAGGCCGGGCATGGTGGCTTATGCTTGTAATCCCAGCACTTTGGGAAGCCGAGGTGGGTGGATCACAAGGTCAGGAGTTCAAGACCAGTCTGGCCAACATGGTGAAACCCCGTTTCTACTAAAAATACAAAAATTAGCTGGGTGTGTTGTGGGCGCCTGTAATCCCATCTACTCAGGAGGCTGTGCAGGAGATTGAACCGGGAGGTGGAGGTTGCAGTGAGCCGAGATTGTACCACTGCACTCCAGACTGGCCAACACAGCGAGACTCTGTCTCAAAAAAAAAAAAAAAGAGCAGCAAGAGCCAGGTACAGTGGCTCATGTCTGTAATCCCAGCACTTTGGGAGGCTGAGGCAGGCTGATCACTTGAGACCAGGAGTTTGAGACCAGTCTGGCCAAATGGCGAAAAAGTATTAAAACTACAAAAAAAAACTAGCTAGGTGTGGTGGTGCACGCCTACAATCCCAGCTACTCTGGAAACTGAGGCATGAGAATCACTTGAACCTGGGAGGCAGAAGTTGCTGTGAGCTAAGATCGCGCCTCTGCACTCCTCGCTGGGCAACAGAGCAAGACCCTGTCTGAAAAAAAAAAAAAAAAAAAAAAAGAGCAACAAAAAGCATAGGTGTTGCACACAGAGGCCTTGCAGAGAACGGTTTGATGACATAGCATGGGATAGGCAGGGGAGCCGAGATCATACAGAGCTGGGTTTCACTTCCAAAGGCCTTGGCTGGATTTCACTTCCAAGGTGATGCCTTGGAAACCTGCACTTTAGAATGCAGCTGTGGCATAGAGAATGGACAGCTATAGAGGCAAGGGGAAAATATGTTCTGTTTATCTTCAGGAATCATTGTATTTTCCTTTTTTTAAAAGAGGAAACAGTTTCCCAACATTGCTTTGCTCATTATCTGCATGATGGTGAGCAGTGATTACTAAATGATACTCAAAGCATTGTGCATGTACATTAACCACAATTACCCTTCCAGTTAGGTCTTGCTCTCCTTACTTTAGAGATGAGGACAATGCAGACACAGGAGAATATGGATGGGTACAGCCCTGCGTGCCTGCCAGTGGGCAGCAGAGCCGGATTTACACTGGGCAGCCTACCTTGGTGGCCCATGTTCATAGCCCAGTTGTTTTGGGGGCAGGTCTGGGTGGTACTGAGTTCAGGAGATGTGAGTGCAGCAGTGGTTGCACCCTGGCTCCCTTGTTCGATCTCTGTTTAGTAACAGTATGACAAATATTTTCACAATATGTTTGATATCATAGTTTTTAAAACTAAAAGTAGTTACAAATGTTCTTTTATCTTTTTGAGTAGGGTCTCCCTCTGTTGCCCAGGCAGTACAGGGGTACCATCACAATTCCCCACTGCAGCCTTAAGCTCCTGGGCTCAAGGGCTCCTCCTACCTCAACCTCCAGAGTGGCTGGGACTACAGGCACATGCCACCACACCCAGCTGTTTTTAAAAAAAAAATTTTTGGCTGGGCACAGTGGCTCACGCCTGTAATCCCAGCACTTTGGGAGGCCGAGGCAGGCAGATCACGAGGTCAGGAGATCGAGACCATTCTGGCTAACATGGTGAAACCCCGTCTCTACTAAAAAAAATACAGAGAATTAGCCAGGTGTGGTGGCAGGCGCCTGTAGTCCCAGCTACTCGGGAGGCTGAGGTAGGAGAATGGCATGAACCCAGGAGGCGGAGCTTGCAGTGAGCCGAGACTGCACCACTGCACCTCCAGCCTGGGTGGCAGGGTGAGACTCCGTCTCAAAAAATAAAAAAAATAAAAAATAAATTGTTTTTCTCTATAGAAATGGAGTCTTGCTATGTTTTCCAGGCTGGTCTCAAACTCTTCGCCTCAAGGTAACCTCCCTTCTCAGTCTCCCAATGCATTGGAAATTACTGGCATTAGCCACTGCACCTGGACCCTTATATGTTCTTAAATGCAAAAAAACTTGCTGTGTTTTACAGGAAGAGAGTAAGGAAAAAAGAACAAGTGGTAACAAAGAAATTGATGGACTTCAGATAAATTATTTTTCATGATGAAATTTTTGGGGGGAAAGGGAAAAGTCTTGCTCTGTTGTCCTGACTGGCGTGCAGTGGCGCAGCATTGGCTCACTGTAACCTCCGCCTCCTGGGTTCAGACAGTTCTCGTGCCTCAGCCTCCTGAGTAGCTGGGATTACAGGCGCCCGCCACCATACCTGGCTAATTTTTGTATTTTTAGTAGAGCCTGCCTCAGCCTCCCAAAGTGCTAGAATTACAGGCATTAACCACCTTGCCCAGCCTTTAGCTGCCTATTCTTAAGCAAGATACTTTGTTTTTGAAATTTAAGATCATGTCCACTAGCTAATTTAAAAACAATGATTCTTTTTTTTTTTATTATAGTTTAAGTTCTAGGGTACATGTGCATAACGTGCAGGTTTGTTACGTATGTATACTTGTGCCATTTTGCTGTGCTGCACCCATCAACTCGTCAGCACCCATCAACTCGTCATTTACATCAGGTATAACTCCCAATGCAATCCCTCCCTGCTCCCCCCTCCCCATGATAGGCCCCGGTGTGTGATGTTCCCCTTCCCGAGTCCAAGTGATCTCATTGTTCAGTTCCCACCTATGAGTGAGAACATGCGGTGTTTGGTTTTCTGTTCTTGTGATAGTTTGCTGCAAATGATGGTTTCCAGCTGCATCCATGTCCCTACAAAGGACACAAACTCATCCTTTTTGATGGCTGCATAGTATTCGATGGTGTATATGTGCCACATTTTCTTAATCCAGTCTGTCACTGATGGACATTTGGGTTGATTCCAAGTCTTTGCTATTGTGAATAGTGCCGCAGTGAACATACGTGTGCATGTGTCTTTATAACAGCATGATTTATAATCCTTTGGGTATATCCCCAGTAATGGGATGGCTGGGTCATATGGTACATCTAGTTCTAGATCCTTGAGGAATCGCCATACTGCTTTCCATAATGGTTGAACTAGTTTACAATCCCACCAACAGTGTAAAAGTGTTCCTATTTCTCCACATCCTCTCCAGCACCTGTTGTTTCCTGACTTTTTAATGATCGCCATTCTAACTGGTGTGAGATGGTATCTCATTGTGGTTTTGATTTGCATTTCTCTGATGGCCAGTGATGATGAGCATTTTTTCATGTGTCTGTTGGCTGTATGAATGTCCTCTTTTGAGAAATGTCTGTTCATATCCTTTGCCCACTTTTTGATGGGGCTGTTTGTTTTTTTCTTGTAAATTTGTTTGAGTTCTTTGTAGGTTCTGGATATTAGCCCTTTGTCAGATGAGTAGATTGCAAAAGGAACGTACCTCAAAATAATAAGAGCTATTTATGACAGATCCACAGCCAATATCATACTGAATGGGCAAAAACTGGAAAAAATCCCTTTGAAAACTGGCAGAAGACAGGGATGCCCTCTCTCACCACTCCTATTCAACATAGTGTTGGAAGTTCTGGCTAGGGCAATCAGGCAAGAGAAAGAAATCAAGGGTATTCAGTTAGGAAAAGAAGTCAAATTGTCCCTCTTTGCAGATGACATGATTGTATATTTAGAAAACCCCATTGTCTCAGCCCAAAATCTCCTTAAGCTGATAAGCAATTTCAGCAAAGTCTCAGGATACAAAATTAATGTGCAAAAGTCATAAGCATTCTTATACACCAGTAACAGACAAACAGAGAGCCAAATCATGAATGAACTTCCATTCACAATTGCTTCAAAGAGAATCAAATACCTAGGAATCCAACTTACAAGGGATGTAAAGGACCTCTTCAAGGAGAACTACAAACCACTGCTCAGTGAAATAAAAGAGGACACAAACAAATGGAAGAACATACCATACTCATGGATAGGAAGAATCAATATCGTGAAAATGGCCATACTGCCCAAGGTTATTTATAGATTCAATGCCATCCCCATCAAGCTACCAATGAGTTTCTTCACAGAATTGGAAAAAAACTGCTTTAAAGTTCATATGGAACCAAAAAAGAGCCCGCATCTCCAAGACAATCCTAAGTCAAAAGAACAAAGCTGGAGGCATCACGCTACCTGACTTCAAACTATACTACAAGGGTACAGTAACCAAAACAGCATGGTACTGGTACCAAAACAGAGATATAGACCAATGGAACAGAACAGAGGCCTCAGAAATAATACCACACATCTACACCCATCTGATCTTTGACAAACCTGAGAGAAACAAGAAATGGGGAAAGGATTCCCTATTTAATAAATGGTGCTGGGAAAATTGGCTAGCCATAAGTAGAAAGCTGAAACTGGATCCTTTCCTTACTCCTTATACAAAAATTAATTCAAGATGGATTAGAGACTTAAATGTTAGACCTAATACCATAAAAACCCTAGAGGAAAACCTAGGTAGTACCATTCAGGACATAGGCGTGGGCAAAGACTTCATGTCTAAAACACCAAAAGCAACGGCAGCAAAAGCCAAAATTGACAAATGGGATCTAATTAAACTAAAGAGCTTCTGCACAGCAAAAGAAACTACCATCAGAGTGAACAGGCAGCCTACAGAATGGGAGAAAATTTTTGCAAAAACAATGATTTTTATTTAAATTGTATTATAGAGGGTAAGCAACCAAGTAATATTCTCAGTGTTTTTCAGTCATACAGAGGAAAATTTTGTATATGCTCATATTTCTGTGTTTATTGTTGTATGAAGTAAATGCTTTACTGGTCCCTATATCTGGTGGTGGAGATGGGATAGTGGGAAGTGAGGGTTACAGATACCAAGCTGGCAGGTCTCATTCATTTACTCAGCAGTTGCTCAGCAGGGGCCTCCAGTGTGCCAGACTCCTTGCTGGGCTCTAAAGACACACTGAATAAGCAAGATCTGGTCACTGCACCCTTAGACCTTCTCTTTAGTGGACTAGATGGATGACAAGCAGAGAGAGAGAAAATCAGGACAGGTTGGTAAAGTGGAGGGTCTGCATGATTGTGGTGGGAGCTGTGCAGAACAGGCTATGAAAGTGAGCTTCATATTTACAGTGGGTAACTATAACCTCTGTCTAGTTTATGAGCCAGAATATCAGTATGAGGTGGCTAAACAGTTTTGGGATGGTGGAAGTTTTCTTATTTATTTGTTCTTGCTAGAAAAATTATATTTTATGTAACAGATTTTAAATATTCCATATTTTAAATTTTTTTATTGTATAAGATTATTATATTTGAAAGATTTCTTTAGGTTATTATTGAAGTTCAGTAAGAAGCACTTTATTTAGTATACATTATATTCACACAGTAAAAAGTGAGTACAACTTAAACCTTTGGAAAATTGAGGGTGGGACAAAATTTCAGTTTAGGAGTACCTTTGCCATGTGAATATTTGCTTTTATTGAATTACCTTTTTGTATTGAAATATAAGAAACTACAGAAAACACAGATATACAGCTTAACAAGTGTTATATAGAAAGTGCCCGTATTACTACCAGTACTTAAAGAATAGAAATGGGCTGGGCGTGGTGGCTCACGCCTGTAATCCCAGCATTTTGGGAGGCTGAGGCAGGCAGATCACGAGGTCAGGAGTTCAAGACCAGCCTGGCCAACATGGTGAAACACCGTCTCTACTATGATAAAAAAAAAAAAAAATTAACCAGGCATGGTGGTGCACACGCCTGTAATCCCAGCTACTTGGGAGGCTGAGGCAGGAGAATCACTTGAACCCGGGAAGTGGAGTTTGCAGTGAGCTGAGATCATACCATTGTACTACAGCCTGGGCGACAGGGCAAGACCTGGTCTCAAAAAAAAGAATAATAATAGAATAGAAATAGATGGTTTTCTGTTCAGTATTTTTTAACTTACTACAGCAATATTGTAAATTGATGCATTGTGCCTTTTTATTTTTTCTTGCCAAATGGCTATAATATTTTGGCTAATCTTTTTTTTTTTTTTTTACTTTGTTCCTTACTACTTTCGTTCAGTATTTATTAAGCAACAAGTAGATTATCATCACTGACAGAACTGTCTCATTCCATCATTACATTATAATTCATTTTTCCTTGCTTCCTTTTTTAAGATATTAAACTTTCATTCTTTAGAAGGAAACAAAACCATATTTTATACTTGAAGATGTTTTAATAACTGTCTTAGTCTGTTTTGTGTTGCCATAATAGAACACCACAGACTGAATAATTGATAAATTTGTTTCTCACATGGCTAGAGGCTGGGAAGCCTGATACCCAACTCACCGGAAGGGAAAACAAGTGTGAGAGAGGGAGGGGAAGGTGGTAGAACTCATCCTTTAATGAGGAACCAACTTCCATGTAATGGCATTAATCCATGAGGGCAGAGCCTCAGGGTCTTATCACCTCTTAAAGATCACCTTTCAACACTGTTGCTTTGGAGATTAAGCTTCCAACACATGAACTTTGGGGGACACATTCAGACCATGGCAAGGACATCTGTAACTTTCCATTTATTGAAGTATGTTTTGAAGAATCAGAAGAAAGAAAGAAACAAAGCCTAAGAGATAAAGTATTATCTCTTAGGATTTGTAAAGGAGAAAAACTGTGATGACTTACTCATTGAATAATGTTGTATTTATACAATTTCAAGAGAAACTGAAATCATATACTATTTCCATATTCTGATGATTAAAATTAATACTCAGGATAACACTCCTGGACACTTCTAATGCTTTTAGACTTTCTTCACATTATATAATGGTTTGGAAATATTCGTAAATATTATAAATACTTTATAAATACTATAAATATAAAATGTCAGAAGCAGTTAACAAGGATTACCATTGGAAAAGGGTTGGGACAGGGTTTTTTTTTTAATATGCCTTTACGAAAGAAGAAATTTGTCAGAATCAAATATTGTTCTTACCATTATAGGGAGATAGATGTGAAGTGATAGTAAACTCCACCCTGAATTTTACTTATGAAGTACTAAAAAGTTATACTTCGTCAAGAAGTGAAAAATTCAGTAACAAGACTGGTTTTTGTAGTGCAGTCGTTTTCCAGAATGAAGAGTGTAGTGATCCTTTTTCCTTGGACAAGATTATCTGTCACCAGCCTGACAGGCTTGGTTTGTAATCTCCAGTACTTCTGCACCCTCCTTGTTACCTGTGTGAACGTTACATGAGTGTCTCTGTGCACCAGATGCAGGGGAACGGGGAGGCTGGGGCGGCCCTGACCCTCAGGCTACCTCAGGAGCAGTGGATGTGGTGCCCCACAGTGTAGCCCACAGAGTGGGGTTTCCTCGGTCTTGTCGCAAGTGTGTAGCCAGAAATCTGGTCCCCCACCTGTTTCTTACTGCTACCAGGAACTCCTCTGAGGCTGGGGGCCCCTGAGATGGGGTTGTGGTCCAGAGTCACCACTTGAGTGGCTGGGAGAGGAAGAAGGAAAGTTGGGGTCAGCAATTTTCTTTATGCTTTTTGTTTTGAGACACGGTCTCACTCTGTCACCCCAGGCTGGAATGCAGTGGCACAATCTCAGCTCACTGTAACCTCTGCCTCCCGGGTTCAAGTGATTCTCCCATCTCAGCCTCCTTAGTAGTTGGGATTACAGACATGCGCCACCATGCCCAACTTATGTTTTTTTGTAGAAATGGTGTTTCACCTTGGGAGGCTGAGACGGGCGGATCACGAGGTCAGGAGATCGAGACCATCCTGGCTAACACGGTGAAATCCCGTCTCTACTAAAAAAATACAAAAAACTAACCAGGCGAGGTGGTGAGCGCCTGTAGTCCCAGCTACTCGGGAGGCTGAGGCAGGAGAATGGCGTAAACCCTGGAGGCGGAGCTTGCAGTGAGCTGAAATCCGGCCACTGCACTCCAGCCTGGGCGACAGAGTGAGACTCCGTCTCAAAAAAAAAAAAAAGAAGGTGTTTCACCATGTTGGCCAGGCTGGTCTCGAACTCCTGACCTCGAATGACCTATCTGCCTTGGCCTCCCAAAGTACTGGGATTATAGGCACGAACCACCATGCCCGGCCTGGGATCAGCAATTTCTATACAGAAACTGATGTTAGCAGGAGAATGCACAAAGAATCCTGTGTAGATACGTGGATGTCTACAAGATTTCACTAATTTCCTTGATGCAGTATTTTCCAATAATTAAAGCCTAACTTGGGGTAAAAAATGGTAGATTGGTCATTCCTACCAAAGCAACTCAGTTGGTAAAATAAGATCCCTTTATTTAATTAAAAAATAAGTGTTAGAAAATACATATGATTTAATCTAAGTCTCCTAGTATTAAATATTTAAACCCAGAAAAGGTAGGTGTATGATGAGCTGCTTATTTAGCCAATTCTTGGCAATATTTTATGCCTTTAAAATCTTTAGTTTCTCTGGGGATTTTTTTATGTAATATGAAACATTATTAAAAACAATTTGTTTTTTTAGATTTAAGAAATGTGAATAACATGGTTTAAAGAAGGGTTGTTAATTTTGTAGGTCAGCATCTTTTAAAAAGTCATTTAAAATTTGTCCTTAAACTTCTTTGCTACATTGTCTTCTCCCTCCCTGTGTTTCAGTTGAAGGGATACTGCCAGTGCCCACTCAGCATGGGTCAGCTCTGATTTGGCCAGAGAGGTTTTGCTTCCGTTCCTTTTCTTATATCCCCTTTCCTCTGGGGTCAGGGGAGCTGACTCTGGGTTATCTCCAGCTTCCCTCTGACCAATAAAACCACAAAGCCAACTAGTGCTCAAGCTTTATTTTTCCCTCTGTTATATCCTTACCCACGTTTCAGTGCAGCAGTGATATTTAGTATTGTTCTTTGTAGTCATGGGCCAGAAGATTTTGTGTGAATACTGAGGCTGAACTGTTCAAGTCAGGAAACAAACTGTGATACTAGTTTGTCTACTGTTAGAGGTGTGATTCCATGTCAGAAAATATCATAATTTCCAGTGATCGTTTTAAGTGTGTATTAACAGAACAGTAAAGAGTTCTTATTAGAATTTAATAATGCCAAGTTATTTGATAATCTTACTAAAAATAATGGTGGGACCTAAGAAATAGAGGAAGGGGTACTTAATACCATACTCAGTTCCGCAGCTAACGTATCTGCCACTCTTTAGCTGTCTCCCATTTGTACCTTTGTTCCTAGAAATACATTATTTCTTGTGAATTTTCATACCTAAAGAACTATGAAGTGAGATTCAGTAATACCACAGAATTAAATGATGCATTTGGATTCCCGTTGGATTTATTTCATCTGTACTTTCTCCATTTCTTTTTCCATGAAAAGAAAAATGTAGTTCTACAGTTTTAAAATTGGTTTCTCATAGACCTGAAGTTTAAGAGATTCTTTCTTTCTGCTGTGTTGTAAGTGATCCAAAAATAAGACTGCAAAGTTAGTCTACTCTAAATATATAGTGGGTGAAACATGTTTCCTGTTGAAACTTGTTGATTTCCGTATGTGGCTTGATAAATAAAAATTCATTCATAGGGTTAAATTGGGACATTGTTTATGATGAAGATTATCTATACATTGAAAACGCTGTTTTTGGCCTTAGAAAAAGTATTGATACTGGCAAGGGAGCATTTTCTTTTGCTTGCTCAACAAGTTGTCATTTTGAGTCTCTAGCCTGGTTTGGAATCATGCTAGCATTTTTCCATGCTGTGAAATTTTGTGTATGCCATCTTAACCTTTCACTAATCTGGTTTTCCAAACTTCTTCAGCTCACTTTTATTTTCAAAAGGGTTCTAGGTTTTCCATTGGGAACCTCTTGCCTTGAGAAGCCTGTTGGAATGCACAAACCCAGACTGGATTTCTCCTTCTCTTTCTTGCAGCTTGCTACAGAGGGTGCGGGTCACAAGGCAGGCATCCATGCTCTGCGCAGCCCCTGGTGAAGATCTTCTGGGAAGGTGATCCTAGAATGCTGGGAAGGTGATCCTAGAATGGATCGCTACTTATCATTCAGTACTTGTTATTTTTCTGACTAGATGGTAAATTTTTTTTTCCATTATAATATAGGGATGGAATAAACAAGTTCTTGGCTGGCAGATGGAATAAACAAGTTCTTGGGTTAGTAAAATTCCTTATGAAGTTGAAAAAAAATGGAAACTTTTGTGTTGTGAGAATGATTTGAAAGAGTAGCCTGTGGCCCGCATTCACTCTTCTTCTGTTATAGTACTGCACAGCCTCATTTCCACCAGTGTGCGGAAATCGTTATCTTTCTGAGTGCTGCCTCCTTGCAGCACATGCATGGCCTGTTACCTGTCTTCCTCAGCTTCAAGGACAGCACTCCTTGGTTTTCTGCCTTCTGTGCTCGTTTCCCTGTATTCTTTGCATACTCTTGGCTGTGTGCTACTTCAACATGGGCTCCTCAGGCTTCTGCCTATGCCTCTTTAGTTCTTGTTCCATGTGCCCTTCCTTGGTACTCGGTGACCTTCATGGCTGCTTCCACCCAGCCTCTGTTCTGCTGGATCTTGTGGCCCTGCCCCAGTCCACCTGCACTTGAGTGTCCTGCACACCTCAGACCCAGTATGCCCCTTGCCTTGCCTTGCCTTGCCTGTTAACTCAGCAGTCTTTGGGCTTTCTCTAACATGTTTTCTGTTTTTTGTTTTTGTTTTTGTTTTTGAGATGGAGTCTTGCTCTGTCACCCAGGCTAGAGTGCAGTGGCGCAATCTCTGCTCACTACAACCGGTGCTTCCCGGGTTCAAGGAATTCTTCCATCTCAGCCTCCTGAGTAGCCCGGGTTACAGATACTCGCCACCATAGCCAGCTAATTTTTTTGTATTTTTACAAAAAATACCAGCCAGGCTGGTCTCAAACTCCTGACCTCAGGTGATTCACCTGCCTCAGCCTCCCAAAGTGCAAGGATTACAGGCATGAGCCATCGCACATGGACTCTCAGACATGTTTTCAATCCATCTGCTCCCCAGGTTCAGATGATGATTCCACTTCAGAGTCATCTCTCGAGCAGATCCCCTCATTTACCCCATTTGCTACCACCTGTGCTCAGGCCTCTATTCTCCTGTGCCAGGATTGCCCTATCAGGCTCCACCTGGTCTCCCTGCCACCAACCTTCCCTTATGTTCACCCTATCAGGATTATCATCCTGAGAGGCAAAACTGATACTATTACCCTCCTATTTTAAGACGTTTTCATTGACTGTCCGGTGTCCATGGGACAAAGCTTCATTTCCTGTAAACTCTTTTACATGACATTCTTTGTTTACACACTCAGCCCAGCTGCCTTGGACTCATTTCTCTCTGCCCCCTTTCGGTGACCCCCCACCTCCGTGTGCACAGCATGCAATATCTCCATGGGTCAAAGCCGTGGCTTTCGTGGGATAAGTTGGGCACCAGGCCTAAGACGTACACTTTTATCTCTTAATGATTTGTTTGTAACTATACTTCCAGCATCCTGTAGTTAATACAGTTAATTCCCCAAAATATAAACAAATAAGAACTGCACAAAGAGCTACAAAGATACACAGGGCATCCCTAAGCCATGCCCAGTAATTTAAAAATGTTACAACATGGCATCAGCGTGCAGAAATGGCCCTCATCAGGCAGCGTTGGTTCTGGTCCACTTGGCCAGGGCTGAAGGCCTATGTGGGTTACTTCATCTGTGCTGCAGTTTTTTTATTCAGAAAGGGTGACTTTGTTAAACCTTGGGTTATTTCCACTTTTTAAATTTGGTATTGCTGTTTTCCCCTGCCTTGTCTGTTATTCCCATGTGAAATTCTCTCTCAGAGTGCTTTTTACTTTGTGTCTTTTAACTTTTGTGTCTTTTGTGTCTGATGCCCATGAGCCTTCCCAGCACTGGTGCTCTCTGGTCTTCTGCACACCTTTCAGGAGAGGCACTTCACGGTAGTGGTCACTCTATGTTTTTGTTACTACATTATCTATTTTAATCCTTAAGCTAATTTCTCTTCTCCTTTTTCTTCTCTTCCCTACCCATTTGTTGAAATGCCATGGGAAGATGGCAGCAAGACACAAACACCTCCTTGTGTCTAGGAGTTAGGAATTTGCCATGCTCCATTTGGACATGCCTTGTTCTGGCTCATCACAGGTTTTGCCTGTTTCCACCCAACTTAGGATAAATTAAAAGTTGTTCGTTAGAATGTCCTTTATTGATAGTCATTATGGCAGGGGCTGGATTGATGTTGGAGTTTAAGAATCAAGGATAAAGTGACAGTGGGGACGCCCTAGACTCAGTAAACATATTTTGAACTCTCTGTGCTACAGAGATTCAGTGTGTTGGCCTCGTGGTAGGGAGGCCGGATGCCCACGTGCTCCTGGCATTCCCCGGGATGGTTTAAAGGTAGGTTTAGGAGGATTATAGTGTCCACCCATAATTAGTAACTTGCTATTTTAATATTGGATTATTGCAGTTTTTCCCAACACATTTGTTTCTCAGTTGATGCCACATTCATAAAAATAGAAATACTTAAATATCTATTTCTGTACTTTGTCATTAGCTATATGACCTTTTAAACGTTTTCATTGTGATTACTGGACTCCATTTGAATCCTATTTTCTGAGCCAAAATTATCATCTATAGTTGTATGAAATAAGGTGTTTTAAATGAAGAAGTTTTCAAGAAAGAAGAACTTGTATTCTGGGTACTCAGTGGAAGGCATGGCTGGTCATCAGTGTCAGTGTGTGTATTGGGCGGTCCTGTATGTATTGCATTGTCCCGTCTCAGCTCAGGCTAGTTGATCACAAAATCCCATAGACTGTGACGTAAAGAGCAGACAGTTCTTTCTCACAGTGCCAGAGGCTGGTAGCCAGGGCGCAGCGTGGTGGGGTCCTAGTGAGAGCCCTCGTACTGGTTTTAGGCAGCCGCCTTCTTGCTGTGTGCTCACAGAGCCTTTCCCGTGTGTGTGCATGGAAAGAAGAAGTCCTCCGGTGCTGTCTCTTATGAGGAGACTAAGCCTGTCAGATCAGGCTACCCTTATGACCTCATTTAACCTCAGTTACTTCCTTGGAGCTCCCGTCTCCAAATACAACCAGACTGAAGGTTAGGGATTCAACATAGGAATTTTGAGGGTACACCAACATTCAATCCATAACACACCCCTGTTGTCTGGCTTATCTTCACTTAAGGGATCTGTTGCTTTTCTAGAGCCTTTATATGCTTTATTCTTACTTGGAATTTCTTTTAAAATTGGACATTTCATTGCCCACTCACCCTCTACAGAACAGAACAGGCTATTCCTACAGAATGAGTCACAGCGACATGCCCAGTGGGAGGTGGGGTCACTGTGACACTGTGACCCTGGAGGCAGAGGTACTCAACTAGGCTTTGACTGCTCTCATCACTGGGGATTGTGAAAACATTCTGATCGCCTGGTCAGTCTTGTCTACTTTTTTGTTTTTGGGTTTTTTTTAAGAGTTGGGTTTCAGATTTCTGTTTCATGCTTAGAATAATTGTGGCTTTTGGAGAAGAATGTTTTAAACTGGGTGAAAAGGCAAAAAATGTGGAATCAAGAAGTGAAAGCACAATTGTTTACAGTTTAGTAAGCAGTTGTGGTAAAGAAATGTGTCTATTCATCATTTCCAGATGACTTAAAATTTTATGGGGGAGCATACATTTTAAACAAAAATGAATTGTGCTGTTTATAGGATAAATGTGTGAATTTCTCCAGAATTCGTATTTTTAGGTATTATAATCAGGATCTTCTGCTTACAGCTTTATGAATTTTATCCTGAAGTTATCTGTGAAATGAACCTAATGGCATCTTATAAGATTTACTCAGAAATTACAATTTTGGTTTACCAATCATTAATAACACAATCAATAATTTAACAGGTATTCACTTACTGAATACTTATGGGAGCATATCAGTGCTGTGTGTTTGAGAATCATTGGTAAAATTAGGTGTAGTTGTAACTTCTCAAAAGAAAAAACAATATAAACAAGTAAATACAATTGAGTTTTTAGTGCATGTTAATGAAAAAATGGTATAATACGGTGAATAGATAAAATGTCATTTGGATTTGATTTCGGAATGTATTATTTGTATTTCTCTTTGGAGCATCATTCGAGTCATAGTTTAATTTGCATTCTCTGGGTACATGCAAAGTGCAGTTGAGGTGAAGGGGAGCCGGGTCAGGAGCATCATGGTTAGCAGTGAAATCAAGACTGGAAACAGAGTCCCCCACATGCCTTACATCAGTGTGTATTAGGATTCATTCATTTCTTACATATGTATTGGTACTGATCCAGGTGCAACACAGAGTTCATGGTTTAATAGATGGAATTGTTTACTTTTTAAAATCAGAGGTATAAACAAGATGTACAGTGATAACATAAAGAGAAATGATAAACTGCAGAGTGGAAAGGAGAATCATGCCCAGGGAGAAGCTCACCAGGGAGACAGTGATAGAACTGTCTTAATGCACAATTGCTTATTTTTCACCTTGTCGTAGAAATAATTTTAAATTGCTTGAACGAAGCTATGGAATTTGAGGCTAGAGCAGTAAGAAGTAACAGGTAACAAAGGACTTTCCATACAATGGCAAGTAGTTTGGATTTAATCCAGTGGATAGCCATGGAAAGGTTCAAGTACAGGGCAGCTATCATTACATCTACATTTAAGAATGCCATTCAGGTGGGCCTTATGAAGAGCAGGTTGGAAGAATCAGGTATTAGATTGGGGAGGTAAGTTAGTGCCAGACTATTGTAATAAATAAGAGGCATCTCAATTTTAATATATTAAAAACTTATGTCTTGGTACCAGTATTCTCATAATACCTGCACCTCCCAGAAAAGAAACACATTTGCCTAGAAATCTTTACTGTCTCAGTAAATGTTAATTCTGTTCTTATTCTTACTCAGGCCAGAAACACTGGGGTCATTCTTGTACTCTGTCTCATATTCACTCCTAGTCCATTAACAAGTCCTTATTGACTCTACCTTCAAAGAATATCTAGAATCTGACCATTTCTTACCTCTTCTGTCACTCCCTAAATCCCAGACACCATCATCCGTCCTGATTTGCTGCAGACCCTCCTAACTAGCTTCCCCACTTAATCTCTTGTCCTCTTCAGTCTGGTCTCAACACAGCTCATCATGTGACTTCCCTGCTGGCTTCCCATCACACCCAGAGGAAACACCCTGGTTCACACATCTGAAGATAGAAGACCTGTTTCTTCCCTGCTTCATAATTCTGAACTGACTTGATCTTCTTTTTCCCTGCCCAGGCTCCAGCCGACCACATTTAGTCCCAGGCAGAACATGAATGGGCTGTTCTCTAAAAAGCTGTGGTGAACTTTTGGGGAAAGCTAAGACTACGAATGGGTATGCTGGGGCCACCAGAATTATAGTCCTTTTTCTTTTGGCATTTGGAAGGCCTAAATGATCATAAGAATTATTACAGTCAGATCATTTGACCTAAGTCTGAGATATTCTTATTTAAATGCAATCCTAAGACCCTGGTCAGATATTGAATTTTGTTTATATAATTGTGCTAATGTAAATTTGTTATTTGTTAACTCTTGGAGTCAGACATGGCTGGAGCACAGAGATTTGGCATAGGTTATAGGATATACTATGAACATTAACCTTGACAATGAAAGTGGAATTATGTGGAATTAAAACTGTGTAGCATGTTGGGGAGGAAAAACATAGAGCAAGGTATACGCCCTTCTTCATTTTACAATGCTAGGAGCCTCAAAATGCTGTGAGAAGTCAGTAAAATAGGGCATAGAGTTTGTTAAAGATATTAAACTTCACAAGTAACTAACAGAAACACACCAAATAAAACCATTTTAGTAATGGATACATGTATTATTTTGGGGGGAAAGCTATAAAATATTTCAAAAATAGTAAAATGTACACTGATTATATAGCATGGTAGTTTGGAGTGACTGCAGCAAGATAAATAATTATCACAGCTGGTGGTAACCAGTGTCAGAGTGTTAAAGATAGAGGTCCTGTCCATATGGGAAGCAGATTGACTTTAAAACCCCCTGATGTCCATCCTTGACCCCTGGTACTTGCTCATGATTCTCTGTGTGTGTATGTGTGTGCATCTGCACACTCACATGCATGCTGGGTGAACGTGAGAGGGAAAAGGAACAGTGGACACTTGTTGATGAATTGACCAGAAGAAGACAAAAGTACCAATTTCAGGGAATACTAGAACATATGTTTTAGAGCAAGATAACTGGGTAGGCTAGCCTTTCAGGATATCTCTGAAGATAAAGAGAGACAGAGCAGTAATGTAGGAGGAAAATTCCAAATTACCATATGGTCAGTGTTTGGAAAATAGACAACTTAACATTAGTGGCAGCAATTATGTTACGAAAAGTGTTTCTGTTAGAAAGACTTACAGATGTTCCTGCCCTCTATTGGAGAATAATTTCAGTATCTCTCCCCTCATACTAACTTGTTTCACTTTGTCCTTTCTTGTATAGTTATTTGTTACACTCATATATTAATTCAATATAACCTACTTAGGAAGACTTGAGTTGACATGAGTATAATTGGACCCTGACTACCTGTATATTTCAACAACAACAAAAAAGGCATTTATCAGTAGTCAGACATATTTTATTATTCTATCATTTGCTCAATTTATTGTTTTGTGTTTCTTTTTTTTTCATTTTTATTTTTTTCTTTTTTGAGAGACAGGATCTCACTCTGTGAGTCAGGTACTTGACTAGGGAGGCCAGTTAGTACAGTGGTGTCATCATAGCTTACTATAACCTCAAATTCCTGGACTCAAGAGATCCTCCTGCCTCAGCCTCTCAGGTAGCTGAAACTACAGTATACTCCAATGTGCCTGGCTAATTTTTATATTTTTATTTTTGTAAAGCTGGGAGGTCTCACTGTGCTGCTCAGGCTGGTCTCGAACTCCTGGCCTCAAGCTGTCCTCCCGCCCTGGCCTCCCAAAGTGCCGGAGTTACAGGTGTGAGCCACCATGCTGAGTCATTTGCTCAGATTTGTGTGTGTGTGGGTGGCCTCTTGGTTGTTTAAAACGAAAGACTTTTCAAAGAGCAGTTAGCTGATTAAATAACGAATTCATGCAGTTGTTCAGCAAATGTTATTCTTTAAGTTAAATACTGTCCATTTTTAACTAAGAATTCTGTTTCATCTGCTAGGCATATGCATGGATAGAAATTACTAGATATCTTGGTGTATCTTCATTGAATCTTTCTGTTCCTGTTTCTTAATTGTTTAACATCTTTGCTATTGTATGTTAGTATTTGTGGTCACCATTTGATCTTTATGGTACTTTCTCTTTGATGATGAGCACTTGGCAAGTTATCCTCTTTTTCAGTGCAAGTTCTGTTGAAACCCTCAGTGTGTCCAGCCACAGCAATAGGCCTCAGAGTCCATTTCTCAACCTGAAGCATTGTCTGTCTTTACATTTTAAACAAGCCCTATGTCATAGCATAATGAAGTAGGGGGGAAAAACCCCATCACTCACAATTTCCTATGCTTAACTGGCATTTATCTGAGAGACATTTTGGTCCTTGACTTGTAAGGATACTTGATTACTGATATTAGACCTGCCAGTCATCCTCTCTGTTCTTAAGAAAGTCACTTGAGCAACTAGCTTTATTTTTCAGTTTTCTTATGTGGCGAAAAGTGAGATTAATATGTTCCTTACCTATTTCATAGGGTTGTTGTGGATCAAATAAGAGAATGGCCTTGAAAATGCCTTGAAGAACTGATGGCAGTGACAGTGGCTGCCATCCTTGCATGGCCAGGCACTTCGTGGTACATTTGCTGTGTTTGCACCTGTGATTGTAGTGCTCTTGGGTTAGCCACTACTGTGTCCATTTAAAACTGAGGACACTCTTATGAGACAGATAAAGTATTTGGGGATTTTCAAGGGAAGGAATAGTTGCTTCTGGCTGGGATTCAGAAAACACTTCCTGGACAAGGCGATATTTTGGCTGTCTTGTAGCAGTTATGGAAAATGTTGCCTGGTAGCACTAAAATGGCCTTTTATGTACTCAACATCTAATTGCAAAGCATTGTTCTTTGTTTGTAAAATGAGTATATCCCCTGCTTGGATTAAAAGCTTACTTCTGCCAGGCATGGTGGCTCAAGCCTGTAATTCCAGCACTTTGAGAGGCTGAGGCAGGAAGATCACTTGAGCCCAGGACTTCAAGACTAGCCTAGGCAACAAAGTGAGACCCTGTCTCTCCAAAAACATAAGAAAATTAGCTGGATGTTATGGTGGTGTAAGCCTGTCATCCCAGCTACTTGAGAGGCTGAGGTGGGAGGATCCCTTGAGCCCAGGTTATTGAGGCTGCAGTAAACCAAGGTCACACCACTGTACTCCAGCCTGGGCGACAGAGCAAGACCCTGTCTCTAAAAATAAAATAAAAGCTTCCTTCAAGCACATTTTTGGTATAAGTTGCCCCTTGCTTTTTTCTCTCTCAGACAAGGAGGAGCTTACCCTGCTTTATTTTCTCCTGGGAAGGAAGGCCATGGAGGGTGTTTTGTAGAAAGAGCTTTAGAATGCTTGGTGGAAAGGATAGCCCTGTCCCTGACTTAGTGTCACAGCCATGGGAGCGCTGCTCAGTATTGCTTCCAAGGGCTATTTAGTCACCACATGAGCTGCTGTGTGCAGCACTGCAGTGGTAGCCAACATCATAAAGTGTTATTCTACAAGTTATTTGGTGCTATAGATCTTGATCAAAATTCATAGTTACTAGAATATTGTCAAGATTTATCATAGAAATCTTCGAAGAAACTGTAGTCAGGCAGTATGATGCATCTTAGATACATAAGTATTTCTTCTGTAATACTATTTATGTATTTCTATAATAGCCTGCATTTATAAAATCTGTCAGGGTCTATGGGGACTTGAGCTGCCCAAGACAAGAATTAGTTTCTGAAGAGAACTTGTGCTGCTTGGGCAGGCAGCTGAGCATGGCTGGGGGCTGCCACAGTGCCCATAACCAAGAGCCTGTACTCAGCTGGCACACTTGAACTTGAGCAGACCGTTGGTGCTTGAGAGCAGAAGTGGCCCTGGAGCCCTGACAGCTGCTGCTGTCAGTGGGGGACAGGGGAGGCTTGAGGCCTGTGCAGTGCTGGGAATGAACCCTGAGTTGAGTATAGGTACAAGTTTTAAAAATTCTTAAATTATGTCTCAGAATGCTCCTGTGGCCACTGTAGCTCCTAAATCTAGGGCTTTTCCCTTTGCTTCTGAAGACTCTAATTCTGCACAGACTGCTCTGGCTGCCCTGCTGAGGAAAAAAATTTTGTGGACTGAAGTGACCTCCACATTATCCTGATTTCTTTTCCAGTTTACCAATTGAAGATGAGCTACTTTTCATTCACAGAATGCCTGTTGTGGTGAAGCATCTGTGTGTTCACTTCTTAGTGCCTTTCTTTACAAGTTGGTTTCATTCCTCTGTTCCCTCCCTAGAGTGACTAGCAGAAACTCGTTATATGCTGCTTGTACATTGTGCTTATTCATATCCTTCCCCCATTCTGTTTTCTTGCCTTAAGAAATAGTTGTCCAAGACAGTGCTCAGGGGAGGCAAGGTGACCCAGGGCCCAGTATATGGGCATGTGCCATGGACACCTAGATAAAGAAAGAGATGAAAAATTTGGGGTTGAATGTGAAATGAATGAAGAAAAAGTGAGAGGGAGAAAGAAATAGAAACTCAAACTGTACAATTAAAATCTTAGCACTGTCTAAATATTAATTTTTATTATTCACTATTAACCAGTTGGCTGAAGTGGTAGAGAAACTCACATTAGTGAATATCTGTTATTAACAAGGCAGTATGTTGTACCCTTCATTTTTGTTGTTCTCAATTTATGTATTTTTTTTTAGTTAAAAAGCACAGAGAGTAATAGAAACACATAAGCAGACTCACTGCCTAGAATTAGTAACACATGTCAATCCTTTGTCTTTTTTTTTGTTTGTTTCCCATACTTTTGTAACAGAAACAATATGACACATAAATTTGAAACCCTCCGGGTTCCCCTCCTGAGTCATACTCCTCTCTCTGTCTCCTTAGAGACAGTGGCTTTCATGACTTTTCTGTGAATCCTTCTATTTATATTTTTATATTTATCTTGTATTCATAAACAATATTATATTGATTTCTGTGTTTTTTAAAATTACATTGTAGGTGTCATACTCTGTATATCCTGTTTATCCCCTTTCATTTCTTGAGACCTCTTCATCTGATTCTTACACATCTAGTTCACCTCATTTTAAGTGCCGTACAGTGTTCTGTTGTATGAACACACCATAGTTTACCCATCTTACTGATTTATGCTGGGTGCAGTTTTCTACTCTTATAAACAACGCTGAGATGTGTATCCTTGTTTAGGTATACTGGCGCATCTGACAGTTTCTGGGTACCTACCTAAGAATTCTGGGGTGTAGGCTATGCACACTCTCAACTTCAGTTATCTCATTTAATCCGAACAAATGTTTCCTGGGGCAGGTGGCAGGATCTCCATTTTACACATAAGAGAATTGAAGTGTTGAATGCCATGGAACTTGGCCAACTTAATAAGGAAACCAGTACTTGAATCCAGATCAAATTCCACCCATTTCAATCTAGAGCTCTAATACCCAGCAGTCCACATAACTCTTCAACTGTTAGCCCTTCTGATGATTGGAATAGTTGCAGCCAGCTAGTAACATACATGATTTCAAAGCAGAGAATCAAAACATAATAAAGAGGAGGGTCCATCCTTAAGAAGAAGAAGAAGAATCCACAGTGGCCATATTCTCCTTGTGGTCATCAAAGGATTTGAGACTTGGAGTAAAAAGCGTGCTCCTTAAAATGATGGGTCTAAGGTTTCTATTTATACAGGCCTATTTCTTCATGACAGAAGACTGTTTATTTTATGTTGCTTAAAATCTGTTTATTAAATGCAACATGCAAGCCTATTTTGATTAAAGAAAAGTGTTATAGTGAGCATGGTAGTGTCTCTGTTTTACTTTGCAAAATGTGGAGACCATTTTCTCCAGGTGAAGAGTGCTATCTGCATGTGGATCTTTTTTTCATGACACTTTATTCACGCTTGAATCATCTGTCTTTTGATTTCATTTTTGCTTTGTTCTTTTCTTCAACTTCTAGGTAGAAAATCCGGTGTATTAACTGTGAAAATTTTAGAGCTGCATGAGGAATGTGCCATGCAAGTTGCCATGTGTGAGCAGTTATTGGGGCCACCAGCCACCAGCCCCTCCCGAAGCGTGACACCCAGGCCTGGAGCTGGCCTGAAAGTTCTCTTCACCAAGGAGACTGCAGGCTACCTCAGGAGCCGTCCCCAGGACACTGTCCGGATCTTCCCTCCCTGGTGAGTGCGTAGAACTGAATCCAGCAGTCACCAACTGTGAGTTAGCCTCATAAGAAAAGACATTTTTATCAGGAACATTTTTGTCACTTTATCATAGAGCAATGCCAGAGGAAGAGAGCCAGGATTGGACATGGGTTTTCTGTCAGAGAAGCACTGGATTGTCTCTGATGGCTCGTTTCCACTTCTGTCAGCAAATTTCTGATAATTTGGGGTGAGAGGGTTGAGGAAACAACTGTATTAAGATTCTTGCCCAAGGATGTGTTATAAGATCTGGCTGTTTTTGTTTTTATGTTTCTTAGAAAAATAATTTTGTTAACAGGCATTATGTGACAATAGGATAACACATTAATTACATATTTCTTAGTCACTTGAGAGGGGAGAATAAAAAGCATGAATTAAGATATACTAGTGTTTGAATTGCAGGAGCAAAAGTGGTCATTATTGGATCAGAAAGTATTTTAAAGGATACTACGTTTGCTCTCTTTTGCAGTGGGATATTGATTTTTAGCATGAATAGAAGAAAAACATACTACTTCTGAGGAAAAGTTTGAGCACCCTTGTTTTAAGAGCTAGTTATTAATTTGCTGGTAATTTTTTATAAGTTTTCATTGTGTATGAGGAAGGGCTATAGGATAAATTTTTATAAGTATTATTGCTAGATCAGAGGATATGTGCCTCTTTAATTTTAGCAGACTTTGTCAAATGGCACCATTTTATGTTCCCACTAGCAATGCCTGAAGTGCCTTTTTCTTCTCCTTTACAAACCTACTGTATTGATCTAGACCAAGTTAAAAATTGGAAATAGGATGTTTATCATTTTAATTTGTATTTCTCTTACATAAAATGGGCTTAGGCATATTTCTCCATGTTTAAGAATCATTTGTATTTCATTTTATGTCCATTGATAACTTTTGACCTTTCTTCTCTTAGACTCTCGGTCCTAGTGATTTCTACCAACTTTTTATAAATGATTAAAAAAAAAAAAGTAGCGCCTTGTCAGTCATACACATTGCAGTTAGTTCATTCCCCATTTGTCATTTGACTTTTGACGTTTTTAGGGGGCAGGGGTTTGTTTTGTTGCTTTGTTTTTGATGAGCAGAAATTTTCTGTTTTTCTGTGGTTGATTTTACCCATCTTTTCTTCTGTGGGTTTTGTGTCATTGATAGAAAGGTTTTCCTTACTATGAGGTATAAAAGTTATTCTCTGTTTTATTCTAAGACTTTTATGGATTTTAAAAAAATTTACATTTAAGTCTTTTGACACCCCTGGAATTTATGTGTAATATGTGAGGTAATGAATGCAATTTTATTTTTTTCCAAATGGCCACCAGGAGTCCCAACATTATTTATTGAACATTCTGTTTTTTCTTCATATGATTTTAATGCTGCCTTTATCGTGTACTAAATACCTACATATATTTTGGGCTATTTGCTCTTTTAATGTAACTGTATTTGCACATGCTAGTATTATACTATTTCAATTACTATAGTTTTATATGGTGTTTTAATAACCGCTGGGACTACTCACATCTCATTAAGCTTAATTTTTAGAACTTTCCTCCTAATAATTGCTTCCTTCCTTTTTTGCTTTAAATATTTGCCTTTAACATTTATTTTCAAATATGCATTGTAAAAGTTAATTCAGAAATATATAACTTAGAAAGTGAATCCTCTTACCCCCACCTCTTCAATTAATCACACTCATTGTAGATGACTGCTGTTAACAATTTGGAGTATAATCTTCCAACATTTTTTTTAATTCTTAAATATTCAATTATGTGTTTAACACATCCCAGTAATACGTAATCTATATGTAAGTTATGTAATCCTGCCTATTTTTCTATAATAACTTTAGGTTTAACTTACTGGATTAAAAACAAATTGATAGGTTTTTTAGGGTAGGTTAATCTCTGCATTCACGGAGTAGGGCTTTAAAGGTAGTGTCTGGCCAGGGTTCTGACGTGATGCTCCCCTCTCCGTGTTCATGGAGTGCACAGCAGCACAGGACTTCTGTCAGCATCTCTCTTACCTTGAACCTGTCTTCCTTCCTTCAGAAATCAGTCCTCATTCGGATCTTCTTTGTTCACCCCTTGGTTTTACTCCCTTGTAGAATTTAGCTCTTTCATTAGTGTCTAAGTTCATTTGTGGTGGCAGAGCCTTTTATTGTTATTATTTTTAAAAAATCTCCTCCCTCCTCAGCTTTTTAAATTCTTTTTTTCTTTTTCTATTTTTTGTAGAGACAGAGTCTTGTTATATTGCCTAGGCTGGTCTCAAACTCCTGGCCTCAAGCAGTCCTCCCACATTGGCCTCCCAAAGTTCTGGGATTATAGTCCTGAGCCACCAGGCCTGGTCCCTTCTCAACTTCTAATTTTTTCGGCACACCTTTATATGTTTTAAAATGCATTTATTAAATGACCTTGTTTTTTAAATACCTAAATATGATTATTTTCCTTCAGGGAAGATGTTTTAGAGGCTTTAAATGTAGGACATTTTCTTGGGCTTATGAGAAATAAAATTAGATCAAGCTTATCTACAAAGATTTATATGACCAAGAATTTCTAAATCCCAGTGACTCCTTAGACTTTACAAGTAAATGAGTTATTATCATTAGAGTTTGGAATGTTTGTTGGTCTGGATCTTACCAAACAACCCCTGGGTGTTACTCTCCGCAGGAATGCCTGTGGGCTGTCAAGTGATTATTTGCCTGTATTCAACATATAATACTTAAGAAAATAGAAGAGGCCAGGCGCGTTAGCTCACGCCTATAATCCCAGCAGTTTAGGAGGCCAAGGCAGGCGGATCATTTGAGGTCAGGAGTTCGAGACCAGCCTGGCCAACACGGTGAAACCCCGTCTCTACTAAAAACACAGAAAGTAGCTGAGTGTGGGTGGCGTGTGCCTGTGGTCCCAGCTACTTGGGAGGATAAGGTGAGAGAATCACTTGAGCCCAGGAGATGGAGGTTGCAGGTAGCCAAGATTGCACCACTGCATTCCAGCCTGGGTGACAGAGCAAGACCCTGTCTACAAAAAAAAAAAAAAAAAAAAAAAAAAACAGCACAACAAAAAAAAACACCTCATACTTAATGAAAGAAAATCAAACTAATTTTTAAAGGACTAGTCTTTTTTTTTTTTTATGGAAACTTGAGAAATAATAGTAAATATATTTTTCCTTGTGGGCTGGCTGTCCTTTTCCCACTAGCACCCTTCTGTGTTCATTTAAACTGTTTTTTAACATGGGCACAGTTTTTTAAAAGAATCAGTAGACTTGAGATGCTCATATTGGTCCTGGAGTAATAAATGTGAGTTTAGGTATAATGGCTGCTTACCCCGAGGTGCTCAAGAGCCCTCTGTAGACATTACTTGATAAATTCTCATTGGATTCCAATGAGATGTAATGCAGCTTTGCCTCTGGCAATCTGAAAATAAAGATAGAAGTAAAATGTCTTGCCTCTAATTAATTGCATTATGAAATAGTCATAGAATTGTATAACAGTAACCAACTTATTAAAAAAAGCATTAATCTATGTAATTTCAGACATATAAAAATAAAATAGTAAAATGAATCCCATGTCCCATAGTTTCAACATTTATTAACTAATGAATAAACAGCTTTTACTACTCAAGCAAATTGAAAGCTTTATAATGATTCCAAAGAAACATCTCACCACTTGAACACAGATATAGTAGAAAAAACAAATGAAGGAATTTACTATAATGATATTGGGGAGAGAGGAAGGTAGAAACCATCTGCCTGATTACATCCTGCCATGAAATCTAATGCCAGAATGAGGGTGGGTGAGAGGTTAAGTGTGTGAGAGTGTATCCAGGGACAACCAGGACACCTCTCATTCATTCAGAAGTATTTATTGGTATCCCCTGATACCAATACTTTGCTTCTCCTCAGAATACACATCCCAGTATGCTGGAAGAGTGAAGTCTGACTTTCCCTATTGTCATGAGTATACCCTTCCATCGGTCCATTCATATCGTCATCTTTTTAGTCACTACTTAGTATTCCACTATATGAATATGTGGTAATTTAAACATCCTCTTATTTAGGATTGTTAAGGTTGCTTTCTATTTTTAGCTGTTTTAAACACTGCTTGGGTGAAATATTTATCATTATACCTGCCTTCTGATTTGGTTCTTAGACTATTTCTAGAAGTAGAAATTCTTGGCCATAGAGTACCAGTGGGTTTTGAGGCTTTTGATATATGATTTCCCTAGTAACCTGTAAAGATTGAAGCTGTCTCAGCTGCTGCCAGTTTCTCATCACACCACACTCAACATTTTTTATGGCTGCACAGTGTGATATAATTTTTTTTTTTTTAGTTCATGCATGGACCATTTTTATTTCTTTTCTTTTTTTTTTATTATTATTATACTTTAAGTTCTAGGGTACATGTGCATAACATGCAGGTTTGTTACATATGTATACTTGTGCCATGTTGCTGTGCTGCACCAGAGTGAACAGGCAACCTACAGAATGGGAGAACATTTTTGCAATCTACTCATCTGACAAAGGGCTAATATCCAGAACCTACAAAGAACTCAAACAAATTTACAAGAAAAAAACAAACAACCCCATCAAAAAGTGGGCAAAGGATATGAACAGACATTTCTCAAAAGAAGACATTCATACAGCCAACAGACACATGTGATATAATTTTTAAAACACTTTCCATATTCTCAGGATGTGGTACATATTGGTTCTTTTACTATCATAAACAGCTATGTGGTAGATATTGTTATATATGTAGTTTGGTATGTACTTCAGATACTGTTTCAAAGTAGGTTTTAGGAACTGTTTTAGTATAGTAAAGGGTATGTGTTTTGTTTTTGCTGTTGCTGCTTTGACTCCTTGATATTGTTAAGTCATCTGTAAACCTCATAGCAGAGTGCCTGCAGCTGGTCGCATTGAATATAGCCCACTTCATTTTACTGTGCTTTTTTGCTTTTATAGCACTTCACCCATGTTTCACTTTTTACAGATTGAAGGTTTGTCAACCCTGAATCCAACAAGTCTCTCAGTGCTATTTTTCTAACAGCATGTGCTCACCTCGTGTCTCTATATCACATTTGAATAATTATCCCAATATTTCAGAGTTTCTCATAATTATTATCTGTTATGGTGATCCGTGATGTGTGATCTTTGATATTGCTATTGTAATTATTTTGAGGTGCCATGAACCATGGCTATATAGGATGGCAAACTTAATTGATAAATACCGTGTGTGCTCTAACTGCTCCATCAACCAGGTGTTCCCCCATCTCACTTTCTATCCTCAGACCTCCCTATTCCATGAGACACAACAATATTGAAATCTGACCAGTTAATAACCCTAATATGCCCTCTAAGTGGTCACATGAAAGGAAGAATTGCACATCTTTTACTTTAAACCAAAAGCTAGAAGTGATTAAGCTTAGTGAGGAAAGCATGTCAAACGGCAAGGTAGGCTAAAAGCTAGGCCTCTTGTGCCAGTTAGGCAAGTTTTGAATTAAAAGGAAAAGCTCTTGAAGGAAACTAAAAGTGCTATTCCAGTGAGCATACAAATATTGAGAAAGCCTTATTGCTAATATGGAGAAAGTTTGAGTTGTCTGGATAGAAGGTCAAACAAACCATAACATTCTCTTAAACCAAAGCCTACTCCAGAGCAAGACTGTAACCCTCTACAGTTCTTTGAAGGCTGAGAGAGGTAAGGAAGCTTCGGAAGAAAAATTCGAAGCTGATTCGTGAGAATCATGATCATGATTCATGAGAAGTTGATTCATGAGATTTAAGAAACTCCCCCATAATATAAAAGTACAAGATGAAGTAGCAAGTGCTGACAGAGAAACTGCAGCAAATTATCCAGAAGATATAGCTAAGATCATTGATGAAGGTGGCTACACTAAACAGCAGATTTTCAGTGTAGATGAAACAGCCTTATATTCGAAGAACATACCACCTAGGACTTTCATAGCTGGAGAGGAAAAGGCAATGCCTGGCTTCAAAGCTTCCAAGGACAGGCTGACTGTTTTATTAAGGTCTAATACAGCTGGTGACTTTAAATTGAAGCCTGTGTTTATTTACCATTTTGAAAATTCTAGGGTCTTTAAGAATTATGCTAAATCTATTCTGCTTGTGCTCTATAAATGGGACAATAAAACCTGGATGACAGTGCATCTGTTTACAGAATGGTTTACTGAATACTTTAAGCCAAACTGTTGAGATCTACTACTCAGGAAAAACAAAAAGAAAGAAAAAAAATTTCTTTTAAAATACTACCCCTCATTGACAATGCACCTAGTCAGCCGAGAGCTCTAGATGTACAAGGAGATGAACGTTGTTTTCATGCCTGCTAACACAACATCCATTCTGCAGCCTGTGGATCAAGGGGTAACTTTGACTTTCAAGTCTTGCTGCCATAGATAATGATTCCTTTTTTTGTTTGTTTGTTTGAGATGGAGTCTCGCTCTGTTGCCCAGGCTGGAGTGCAGTGGTGCGATCTCAGCTCACTGCAACCTCCGCCTCCCAGGTTCAAGTGATTCTCCTGCCTCAGCCTCCTGAGTAGTTGGGATTACAGGCGTGTGCCACCATGCCCAGCTAATTTTCGTATTTTTAGTAGAGACGGAGTTTCACCATGTTGGTCAGGCTGGTCTCGAACTCCTGACCTCATGATCCACCCAGTTCAGCCTCCCAAAGTGCTGGGATTACAGGCGTGAGTCACCGTGCCCGGCCACCTTTCAAGGGTCTGAGCAAAGTAAATTGAAAACCTTCCTGAAAGGATTCACCATTCTACCTCCCATTAAGAACATTCATGACTCATGGGAGGAGGTCAGAATATCAACATTATCAGGAGTATGGAAGAAGTTGATTCCAACCCTTATTAGTGACTTCAGGGGTTTAAGACTTCAGTGGAGGAAGTAACTGCAGATGTGGTGGAAAAAGCAAGAGAACTCAGAAGTAAAGCCTGAAGATGGGACTGAATTGCTGAAGTCTCCTAACTTTAACGGATGAGGAGTTGGTTCTTATGAATGAGCAAAGAAACTGGTTTTGTTTGTTCTTGTTTTTGTTTGTTTGTTTGTTTTGAGACAAGAGTCTTGCTCTATCAGCCAGGCTGAAGTTCAGTGGCACAATCTTGGCTCACTGCAACCTCCGCCTCCCGGGCTCAAGCAATTCTTCTGCCTCAGCCTCCCTAATAGCTGGGATTACAAGCATGTGCCACCACGCCTGGCTAATTTTTGTATTTTTAGTGGAGATGGGGTTTCACTGTGTTGGCCAGGCTGGTCTCGAACTCCTGACCTCAGGTAATCTGACCGCCTCGGCTTCCCAAAGTGCTGGTACTACAGGTGCGAGCCACCGCGCCTGGCCAGAAACTGATTTCTTTAGATGAATATATTACTGGTGAAGAGCTGTGAACATTGTTGAGGGGACAACAAGTAATTTAGAGTATTCCATAAACTTAATTGATAAAACAGCAGCAAGTTTGAGAGGTTTTACTGCAATTCTGAAAGAAGTTCCAGTAATACCATCAAACAGTATCTCATGTTACAGAGAACTCTTTCTAGAAAGGAAGAGTCAATTGATGCAGCAAACTTCATTGTTCTCTTTAAGAAATTGCCACAACCACTCCGGCCTTTGCACACCACCACCCCAATCAGTCAGTAGCAATCAACATCAAGGCAAGACCCTCTCTCAGCAAAAAGATTATGACTTACTGAAGGCTGCATTTTTTATCAATAAAGTGTTTTTGATTAAGGTATGCACTTTTTTTAAGATATAATGCTGTTGCATACCTTACAGGCTATAATATAGTGTAAACATAACTTTCATATGCAATGGGAAACAAAAATTCATGTGACTTGCTTTACTAATAACTTTATTGGAGTGGTCTGTAGCTATACTTACAGTATCTCCAAGATATGCCTGTACTTTTTCTTATATTTATTTACTGGTGACAGCTTTTCTTTTTATAGTTGTATCACTTAGAATAATAATTTTGTTATTTCCTTCCCAATACTAATGCTTCTTTATCTGATTAATGTCTTACTGCTTTGGCTAAAACATTCAAATCAAAATTTTTTTTACTACTGTATTCCCAATGCCTAGAATAATGGTTGAAACGTAGTAGGCGCTCAGTAACTATATGATTAATATTGTATTAAATCATCATGAAGATGTTGTCAGCCTTGTTTATCCTCCCTAATTGAATGAGACTTTGTTGATTTGTACATTCATTTAAAATGATTTACTGAATGTTTACTTAACTTACTCTTTAAAAAGCCTTGTACTAGAATTCCTGGGAATACAACATTCAACATGAATGTCAAATTGTTTCTGCCCTTAAGGAGCTCACAGTGTGGTGGAAGAGAAAAGTAATACAAACAAGTTATAAAAGACCATTGTAGGCGTAGTAATAGGTATCTGTACAGAGGTTGCAAGAGGATTGAGGAGATAAGCACAACCAGTAGGTAGATCAATAAGGCTGGGTGGTTATGTATGTGAGTGTATGTGTGAGAGTGTGTGTGTGTGTACCTGTGTTTATGTGTGTGTGTGCTGGGGAGAGTACAGACTGAGAGATGTGGTATCAGGGGTAGCTTCCTGAAGTTGGTGATGTCCTATCTGAGCTAAAAGGGCTATGTTAGAAAGAAGCAGGGGAGGGACTATGAGGGCATTTGGAGTAGAGGAGACCACATGAGTAAAGACCAAAAAGTCAGAATGGCCTAGTGTAAGACATATGCAGGGGTGTATATAGTGCTTTGTGTACAAAGTGGAAATTCCAAGGCAGTAGCAGCAGAAAATGAATCTGGAGAACCTCCCCATGTGTAGTGTTAACAAGCTGAGATTTACAGGAGAGGCATGATGATCTGATTCACCCTTTAAAGTCTGTGGAGGATGACTGGAGGTAGAAGGGCAGAATAAATGCATCTCGGAGGCTGTGGGAGTAGCCCAAGTGTGGAAGAAGGTGGTGCTTTGGACTATGATGGGGAATAGTGGATTTGGAATATATTTTGGAGTTACAGGCAACAGGGTTTGCTGATGGGTTTGATGTGGTATTTAAGGAAAGATAGGAAACAAGGAAGACAACTAAGTTTTTGGCTTGCACAAACAAGTGAATGATCATGCCATGTACTGAAATGGGAGACTTGGGACGATTTGTGGGGCCCAGTCAATGGTAGTTTTTTGGTGCCAGCAGTAATTAGAGCCTAGAGTAAACACAAGAGAGGTTGTGATTCCAAAAGAGAAACTCTGTCGGCTTGTCTGGGTTTTTAGTATAACCCATGTGTGGTAATTGGCAGCAGACAGAGGTAGAGCCCATTGGCCTATTCATAACTGCTTTGGTTCCTGTTTTATATTTGCCACGTGAGATTCTTTGAAATAAATAAATTGCTGGCTCCTATTGCTGAGACCAAAGCAGTACTAAAGATGGAAGATTTGTTTACTGGGTGAGATTATCTTCCTGTTGGGACAACGAGGAATTCAGTCTTTTTCATACAAAATTACAGGGTGTCTTGAGAAGAAATAAGTAGGAAAGAAAATTAATGCAGTATGAAAAGGGAAAAGATAAAGACTGTGAGGATAATCTGGATAATCTGAAAAACTGGAAGGAAGGTAGTCATTTATTCTGCATGAGGAGGAAGTGAAATTAAATGACACTCTTCAATGGGGTATATCTTAGTCTGTTTTGTGATGCTATAACAGAAAATCTCAGACTGCATAATTTATAAGCAATAGAAATTTGTCAGCCTGGTGCAGTGGATCTTGTCTATAATGCCAACATTTTGGGAGGCTGAGGTGGGCAGTGGATTGCTTGACTTCAGGAGTTTGTGAGCAGCCTGGGCAAACCCCATCTCTACAGAAAATACAAAAAGTAGCTAGGCACGATGGTGCATGCTTGTAGTCCCAGCTCCTTGGGAGGCTGAGGTGGGAGAATCACCTGAGCCCAGGGAGATCAAGGCTGCATTGAGCCATGATCACACTACTGCACTTCAGCTTGGGTGACAGAGTGAGACACTGTCTCAAAGAAAGAAAAACATGTATTTGTCTTATGGTTCTAGAAGCTGGGAAGTCCAAGAGCATAGCACCACTATTTGTTGAGGGCCTTCATTTTTCATCTCCCCATGGCAGAAGGTGAAAGGGCAAGAGAGCACAAAAGCAAGAGGGAGCCAAACGTGCTTTTATAACAAGGCCATTCTTGTGATAGCTAGCCCACTCCCATGGCAATGACATAAATCCATTCAGAAAGGTAGCACCCTCATAATTTATTAGGTCCCACCTCCCAGTACTGTTGCATTGGAAATTAAGTTTCTAATGCTTGAACTTCGGGAAACATATTCAGACTATAGCAGGGTGTTCATAGAAATATGATTAAAGTGTTTTGTGCTCAAATAAGTTTGGAAACGGCTCCTCAAATGTGTACCAGTTGTTATATTGTAGGACTGCTCAGAGTCTCTCATATTCATATGTATATTGTTATTTCCAGTAGAGGGAAGCAGAAATGGCAACATTTGAACTAAATATTACCAAACAAATTACCATGCTCTTCCTAATGTAAGATACTAAGTAAAGAGAGCAACTGAGAGGAGTAATGTCATGAAAATGGTGTAGAGTAGGAAGTTCCAGAAATCCATCCCTCTATCTAAATAACTACCAACCTGGAAGGAACCATATGAAGTGCCTGTTGAGGAACTCTACAGTACAGTTGAACACTTACAGCAAGTATTAAAGTATAATTTGGAAAAATCACAGATGGACAATTCCAGTCTTCAGCAAGTAAGATTCTGCGATCCCTGAGGAGTGGGATAGATTCCCAGAGTTTTTATAAAATACTACTGAAATGTCCAATTCTCAACAAAAAATTACAAAACAAACAAAGAAACAGGAAAATATGGCCCAATACAGGAAAAACATAATTTTATGTAGCCATCCCTGAGGAAATTCAGGTATTGTACTTATTAGTCAAAAATGTGAAATCAGTTGTCTTAAATATGTTCAATAAGTTAAAGGAACCCATAGATAAATAACTAAGGGAAATCAGGAAAATGATATCAAAACAGAATGAAAATATCAACAAAGATATTGAAATTATTTAAAAAACAAAGAGAAATTCTGGAGCTGAAAGTACAATAATTTAAATTTCAAAAACACACTAGAGATTGGGTGTGGTGACTTAACGCCTATAATCCCAGCACTTTGGGAGGCTGAGCTGGGTGGATTGCTTGAGTCTAGGAGTTCAAGACCAGCCTGAGCACCATGAAGAAACCCCATCTCTATAAAATATGCAAAAATTAGCTGGATATGGTGGTGCACTCCTGCAGTCCAGCTACTTGGGAAGCTGAGGCACAAGAATGGTTTGAAGCTGGGATGCGCAGGTTGCAGTGAGTTGAGATCATGCCACTGCACTTCAGCCTAGGTGACAGAGTGAAACCCTGCCACAAAAAAAAAAAAAAAAAAAAAAAAAAAACACACACACTAGAAAGATTCCACAGCAGATTTGAGGAGGCAGAACACAGGCTTATTGAACTTGAAGAAAGAAAATTGAACTCTTTCTGTCTGAGGAGCAGAATGAAATAAATGAACAGAGCCCGAAGGACCTGTGGGACACTATCAAGCGTAGAACCCTGTGTATTATAGGAGTACCAGAAGGAGAAGAGAGGAGAGGAAGTAAACACCAGAAAAAATATTTGAAGAATAATGGCTGAGGAACAATGTCTGCCAGCTTCTGTGCCAGCCCCTCAGTGATCAAAACCAGCAATTAGCAATCAAAACACGTAATCCACCCTGGTCCCAGCAATCTGAACCAGGATTGTGGAGCTAGGGAATGTGGCATGGTAATTGCTACCATTTGAAATGTTAATTTGAAATTATTGAAGAATAATATAACTCCTCAAATGTGATGAACATCTTTACTGTACATACCCAAGAAGGCCAGTGTACTTCAAGCATAATAAAATCAAAGAGGTGTACACCAAGGCACATTGTAGTGAAACTGATGAAACCCAAAGACAAAGATGGTGTATTGAAAGCAGCAAGAGGGAGGGAACTTGTTATGTATAAGGGATCCTCAATAATATTAACAGCTTATTTCTCATCAGAAACTATGAGGTCCAAAATCAATCAATCAAAAAAAGAAGCAAAAAAAAAAAAAAAGCAAAAAGAAACTATGGGGGCCAGAAAGCAGTGGGATGATGTATTTAAAGACCTGAAAGAAACTGTCAGTCAGGATTGTATATCTGACAACAATATCTTTAAGAATAAAGTAGATGAAGCTGGGCCTGGTGGCATGCATCTATAACCTCAATGACTTGGGAGACTGAGGAAGGAAGATTGCTGAAACCCAAGAACTTGAGGCTGCAGTGTGTTATGAGCATGTGTGTGAACAGCCACTGCATTCCCTCCAGCCTGGGCAACACAGCAAACTGCTGTCTCAAAAATAATAATAAATAAGAATAAAGGAGAAATTAACACATTTCCAAATATTATAAAAGCCAAAGTAGTTCATTACTGATAGACAAGAAATGCTACGGCAAGTCCTTCAGGCTGAAAGGAGGAAATACTAAAACAGCAATTTGAAGCCAAAAGAAAAAAATAAAGACTATTGGTCAAGGTAGTTACATAGGTAAATGTAAAAGCCAATGTTACTGTGCTTTTGGTATTGTTATTTCTCTTTTTCCTATATAATTTTATGGGCAAATGCATTTAATAATACGTATAAAGATATAGTCTGTGACAATAAGAAAAAGGGAGGGAGTAGAGATATAGAGGAGCAGAGTGCTTGTAGACTATTGAAACTTAGTTGGTATTATTCAAAGGATGTTGTTATTTAAGATATTGATTGTAATTTCCCAGAAAATTATTAAGAAAATAACTAATATAGAGAATGGGAGAAAAGAAGGGAATTAAAGTGAAACACACACACACACATAAAATAGAAAAATATCTAGTAATGAAGTAATTGAAAAGCAAAAAAGTATATAAGGCATAAGAAAAAGGTGTATAAGGCATAAGGAAAAAGTGAATTTCTTCTTTATTGGTAATCATATAAATGAATGAAACGCAACTGTTAAAAGGTAGCAATTGGTAGAAAAGATTAAACAAAACAAGAATCCATCTATAAGCCATCTACAAGAGAATCAAGTTAAATATAAGGATACAAAATGGTTGATAGCAAAAAAATGAAAATGCTAAAAAAGAACAGGGGTGACTATATTATTATCAGACAAAATTGACTTGTTAAGTCTAAAAAAGTTTACAAGAGATGCAAAGGACATTATAAATTGATAATAAGTTTAACACAGCAAAAACATAAAATAATTCTAAATATATACACACTTAACAAAGGAGCCCCAAAATATATGAAGTAGAAATGGACAGACTTGAAGGGAGAAATAGATCTATAATAATTGTTGAAGACTTCAATACCCACTTTCAATAATGGACAGAACAAACATACAGGAGAGCCATGAGGAAATAAAGGATTCAACAGCTGTATAAACCAATTAGACCCAATAAACATGTGTAAAACATTCCATTCAAAAATATAATACCCATTCTTGAGTGCACACGTAACATTCTTTAGGTTAGACCATATGTTAAGCCACAAAACAAATTGTTATGAATTGAATTGTGGTTCCCTGAAATTTAAAATGTACAATCCTAACTCGCGTTACACCTCAGAATGTGGCTATGTGGAGATAGAGCCTTTAAAAAGGTAATTAAGGTTAGAGTGGGTCCTAATTTAATATGACTGGTGCGCTTATAACAAGAAGGAGATGTGTGCACATAGAGGAAGGGCCATGTGGGGACACAGTGAGAGAGACAAGCCAAGGACAGAGGCCTCAGGAGAAACCAAGCCTACTTACATCTTGATCTTGTACCTCCAGCATCCAGAAATGTGAGACAATAAATTTTGGCTAAGTCACTCGGACTGGTATTTTGTTAGGATAGCTCTAGCAAACTAATACATTTCAAAACTTTCAAATTACCAAGTATCTTTTCTGTTCACAGTGGAATGAACCTAGAAAACACTAACAGAAGGAAAACTGTAAAATTAATAAATATGTCGAAATTAAACAACACAGCCTTATATAACCATTTGGTCCAAGATTTTATTTTCTTTTTTTTAAATTAATGTATTTCCATAGGTTTTTGGGAAACAGGTGGTATTTGGTTACATGAGTAAGTTCTTTAGTGGTAATTTGTGAGACTTTGGTGCACCCATCACCCAAGCAGTATACACTGAACCCAATTTGCAGTCTTTTCCTCACCTACTTCTCACCCTTCCCCCACCCCCGAAGTCCACTGTATCATGCCTTTGCATCCTCATAACTTAGCTCCCACTTATGAATGAGAACATATGATGTTTGTTTTTCCATACCTGCGTTACTTCACTTAGACTAAAAATCTCTAATCCCATCTAAGTTGCTGTGAATGCCATTAATTCATTCCTTTTTATGGCTGAGTAGTATTCCATAGTATATATATATATACACCACAGTTTCTTTATCGACTCGTTGATTGATGGGCATTTGGACTGGTTCCACATTTTTGCAATTGCAAATTGTACCGCTATAAACATGCATGTACAAGTATTTTTTTCCTATAACAATTTCTTTTCCTCTGGGTCAGTACCCAGTAGTGGGATTGCTAGATCAAATGGTAGTTCTACTTTTAGTTCTTTAAGGAATCTCCACACTGTTTTCCATAGTGGTTGTACTCGTTTACATTCCCACCAGCAGTGTAGAAGTGTTCCCTTTTCACCACATCCACATCAACATCTATTATTTTTTGACGTTTTAATTATGGCCGTTCTTGCAGGGAGTAAGGTAGTATCGCATTGTGGTATTGACTTCCATTTCTGTATCATTAGTGATGTTGAGCATTTTTTCGTATGTTTATTGGCCATATGTATATATTCTTTTGAGAATTGTCTATTCATATCCTTATCCCACTTTTTGTTTGGATTTTTTTTCTTGCTAATTTGTTTGAGTTCCTTTTAGATTCTGGATATTAGTATTTTGTCAGATGTATAGATTGTGAAGATTTTCTCCCACTCTGTGAGTTGTCTGTTACTTTGCTGACTATTCCTTTGGCCATGCAAAAGCTCTTTAGTTAAGTTCCACCTCTTTATCTTTGTTTTTCTTGCATTTGCTTTTGGATTCTTGGTCATGAAATCTTTGTCTAAGCCAGTGTCTACAAGGGTTTTTCCAATGTTATCTTCTGGAAATGTTACAGTTTCAGGTCTTAGATTTAAGTTCTTGATCCATCTTGAGTTGATTTTTGTATAAGGTGAGAGCTGAGGATCCAGTTTCTCATTATTCTACATGTGGCTTGCCAGTTTCCCCAGCACCATTTGTTGAATAGGGTGTCCTTTCCACACTTGATGTTTTTGTTTGCTTTGTCAAAGATCAGTTGGCTGTAAGTATTTAGATTTATTTCTGGGTTCTCTATTCTGTTCCGTTGGTCTGTGTGCCTATTTTTGTACCAGCACCATGCTGTTTTGGTGGCTATGGCCTTATAGTATAGTTTGCAATCAGATAATGTCATGCCTCCAGATTACTTCTTTTGGCTTAGTCTTGCTTTGGCTATGTGGGCTCTTTGGTTCCATATAAATTTTTGGATTGTTTTTTCTAGTTCGGTGAAGAATGATGGTGGTATTTTGATGGGAATTGTATTGTATTTGTAGATTGCTTTTGGCCATATGGTCATTTTCACAATATTAATTCTACCCATCCATGAGCATGGGATGTGTTTACATTTGTTTGTGTCATCTCTGATTTCTTTCAGCAGTGTTTTTTGGTTTTCCTTGTAGAGGCCTTTCATCTCCTTGGTTAGGCATATTCCTAAGTATTTTATTTTATTTTATTTTTCAACTATTATAAAAGGGGTTGAGTTATTGATTTGATTCTCAGCTTGGTCACTGATGGTATATAGCAGAGCTACTGATTTGTGTACGTTGATTTTGTATCCTGAAACTTTGCTGAATCTGTTTATCCATTCTAGGAGCTTTTTGGAGGAGTCTTTAGGGTTTTCTAGGCATGCAATCAAATCATCAGCAAACAGTGACAGTCTGACTTCCTCTTTACTGATCTGGATGCCTTTTATTTGTTTCTCTTGTCTGATTGCTCTGGCTAGGACTTCTAGTAGTATGTTGAATAGAAATGGTGCAAGTGCACATCCTTGTCTTATTCCAGTTCTAAGAGGGAATGCTTTCAACTTTTCCCCATTCAGTGTTATGTTGGCTGTGGGTTTATCATAGATGGCTTTTATTACACTGAGATATGTCCTTGTATGCTGATTTTCCTGAGGATTTTAATCAAAAAGGGATGCCAGATTTTGAGGGATGCTGGCTTTTGTGAAAGGCTTTATCCATGTCTCTTGAGGTGGTCATGTGATTTTTGTTTTTACTTCTTTTTATGTGGTATATCACATTTATTGATTTGCGTATGTTAAACTGTCCCTGCATCCCTGGTATGAAACACACTTGATCATGGTGGATTGTCTTTTTGATAGTTGGATGTGGTTAGCTAGTATTTTGTTAAGAGTTTTTGCATCTATTTTCATCAAGGTTATTGGTCTAGTTTTTTTGCATGTCTTATGTGCTTTCCTGGTTTTGTTATTAGGGTAATACTGGCTTCGTAGAATGATTTAGGGAGGATTCCGTCTTTCTCTATCTTGTCTAATAGTGTCAATAGGATTGGTACCAATTCTTCTTTGAAGGTCTAGTAGAATTCAACTGTGAATCTGTCTGGTCCTGGAATTTTTTTTCTGGTAATTTTTTTATTGCTGTTTCAATCTCGCTGCTTTTTATTGATCTGTTCAGGGTTTCTAATTCTTCCTGATTGAAGCTTCCTGTATCTTTCCAGGAATTCAGCATCCTCTAGGTTTTCTAGTTTATGTGCATAAAGGTGTTTTTAGTAAGTAGCCTTAGATAATCTTTTGTATTTCTGTGGTGTCAGTCGTGATATCTCCCATTTCATTTCTAATTGAGCTTATTTGGATCTTCTCTTTCCTTTTCTTGGTTAATCTTGCTAATGATCTGTCCATTTATCTTTTCAAAGAACCAGCTTTTTGTTTTCATCTATCATTTGTATTTTTTTGTTTCAATTTCATTTAGTTCTGTTTTGATCTTGGTTATTTCCTTTTTTCTGCTGGTTTGGATTTGGTTTGTTCTTGTTTCTCTAGTTCCTTGAGGTGTTTCTCTAGTTCCTTAGATTGGCTGTTTGTATTCTTTTACTTTTTTATGTGGGCCTTTAAGGCTATGAAGTTTTCTCTTAGCATCACCTTTGCTGTCTTCCAGGGGTTTTGATAGGTTGTGTCACTATTATCATTCAGTTTGAATAATTTTCTAATTTCCATCTTGATTTCATTGTTGACCCAATAATCATTCAGAAGCAGGTTATTTAATTTTCATGTATTTGCTTGGTTTTGAAGATTCCTTTTGGAATTGATTTCCATTTTTATTCCACTGTGATCTGAAAGAGTACTTTATATAATTTCAATTTTCTTAACTTTATTGAGACTTGTTTTCTGGCCTATCATATGGTCTGTCTTGGAGGAAGTTCCATGCGCTGATGAATAGAATGCATATTCTGTGGTTGTTGGGTAGAATATTTTGTAGATATGTTAAGTCCATTTGTAACGGGGCATAATTTAAATCCATTGTTTCTTTGTTGACTTTCTGTCTTGATGACCTGTCTAGTGCAGTCAGTAAGAGTATTGAAGTCCTCCACTATTATTTAGTTGCTGTCTATCTCATTACTTACATCTAGTAGTAATTGTTTTATAAATTCAGCAGTTCCAGTGTTAGGTGCATATATATTTAGAATTGTGATATTTTCCTGTTGGACAAGGCCTTTTATATTAGTTTGGTGCAAAAGTAATTGTGGTTTTTGCTGTTTTTTTCTGTCCCTTTTTTTTTTTTTGGCAGGGGATATGACATTTATTTTCTATTCTGACATGTCAACTTCCATATTTGCTTTCATTTAGGTTGTATACATTCAGTATTTATTTTCAGTCATTTTGCCAGTGTTTGTCTAGTTTTTATTTTTTTTTAATACTTTAAGTTCTAGGGTACATGTGCACAACATGCAGGTTTGTTACATATGTATACATGTGCCATGTTGGTGTGCTGCACCCATTAACTCGTCATTTACATTAGCTATATCTCCTAATGCTATGCCTCCCCCCTACCCCCTCCCCACAATAGGACCCGGTGTGTGATGTTCCTCTTCCTGTGTCCAAGTGATCTCATTATTCAGTTCCCACCTATGAGTGAGAACAGGCGGTATTTGGTTTTCTGTTCTTGCGATAGTTTGATGAGAATGATGGTTTCCAGCTGCATCCATGTCCCCACAAAGGACACGAACTCACCCTTTTTTATGGCTGCATAGTATTCCATGGTGTATATATGCCACATTTTCTTAATCCAGTCTGTCACTGATGGACATTTGGGTTGATTCCAAGTCTTTCCTATTGTGAATAGTGCCACAATAAACATACGTGTGCATGTGTCTTTATAGCAGCATGACTTATAATCCTTTGGGTATATCCCCACTAATGGGATGGCTGCGTCAAATGGTATTTCTAGTTCTAGATCCTTGAGGAATCGCCACACTGTTTTCCACAATGGTTGCAGTAGTTTACAGTCCTACTAACAGTGTAAAAGTGTTCCTATTTCTCCACATCCTCTCCAGCACCTGTTGTTTCCTGATTTTTTAATGATTGCCATTCTAACTGGTGTGAAATGGTATCTCATTGTGGTTTTGATTTGCATTTCTCTGATGGCGAGTGATGATGAGCATTTTTTCATGTGTCTGTTGGCTGTATAATGTCTTCTTTTGAGAAATGTCTGTTCATATCCTTTGCCCACTTTTGATGGGGTTTTTTTTTCTTGTAAATTTCTTCGAGTTCTTTGTAGGTTCTGGAAGCCCTTTGTCAGATGAGTAGATTGCAAATATTTTCTCCCATTCTGTAGGTTGCCTGTTCACTCTGATGGTAGTTTCTTTTGCTGTGCAGAAGCTCTTTAGTTTAATTAGATCCCATTTGTCAATTTTGGCTTTTGTTGCCGTTGCTTTTGGTGTTTTAGACATGAAGTCCTTGCCCATGCCTATGTCCTGAATGGTATTGCCTAGGTTTTCTTCTAGGGTTTTTATGGTATTAGGTCTAACATTTAAGTCTCTAATCCATCTTGAATTAATTTTCATATAAGGAGTAATGAAAGGATCCAGTTTCAGCTTTCTACTTATGGCTAGCCAATTTTCCCAGCACCATTTATTAAATAGGGAATCCTTTCCCCATTTCTTGTTTTTCTTAGGTTTGTCAAAGATCAGATGGCTGTAGATGTGTGACATTATTTCTGAGGACTCTGTTCTGTTCCATTGGTCTGTATCTCTGTTTTGGTACCAGTACCATGCTGTTTTGGTTACTGTAGCCTTGTAGTATAATTTGAAGTCAGGTAGCATGATGCCTCCAGCTTTATTCTTTTGGCTTAGGATTGTCTTGGCAGTGCGAGGTCTTTTTTGGTTCCATATGAACTTTAAAGCAATTTTTTCCAATTCTGTGAAGAAAGTCATTGGTAGCTTAATGGGGATGGCATTGAATCTATAAATTACCTTGGGCCATTTTCACAATATTGACTCTTCCTATCCATAAGCATGGTATGTTCTTCCATTCGTTTGTGTCCTCTTTTATTTCACTGAGCAGTGGTTTGTAGTTCTCCTTGAAGCGGTCCTTTACATCCCTTGTAAGTTGGATTCCTAGGTATTTGATTGTCTTTGAAGCTATTGTGAATGGGAGTTCATTCATGATTTGGCTCTCTGTTTGTCTGTTACTGGTGTATAAGAATGCTTGTGATTTTTGCACGTTAATTTTGTATCCTGAGACTTTGCTGAAGTTTCTTATCAGCTTAAGGAGATTTTGGGCTGAGACAATGGGGTTTTCTAAATATACAATCATGTCATCTGCAAACAGGGACAGTTTGACTTCTTCTTTTCCTAACTGAATACCCTTGATTTCTTTCTCTTGCCTCATTGCCCTAGCCAGAACTTCCAACACTGTGTTGAATAGGAGTGGTGAGAGAGGGCATTCCTGTCTTGTACCAGTTTTCAAAGGGAATGCTTCCAGTTTTTGCCCATTCAGTATGATATTGGCTGTGGGTTTGTCATAAATAGCTCTTATTATTTTGAGATACGTTCCATCAATACCGAATTTATTGAGCGTTTTTAGCATGAAGGGCTGTTGAATTTTGTCAAAGGCCTTTTCTGCATCTATTGAGATAATCATGTGGTTTTTGTCTTTGGTTCTGTTTATATGCTGGATTACATTTATTGATTTGCGTATGTTGAACCAGCCTTGCATCCCAGGGATGAAGCCCACTTGATCATGGTGGATAAGCTTTTTGATGTGCTGCTGGATTCGGTTTGCCAGTATTTTATTGAGGATTTTTGCATCGATGTTCATCAGGGATATTGGTCTAAAATTCTCTTTTTTTGTTGTGTCTCTGCCAGGCTTTGGTATCAGGATGATGTTGGCCTCGTAAAATGAGTTAGGGAGGATTCCCTCTTTTTCTATTGATTGGAATAGTTTCAGAAGGAATGGTACCACCTCCTCCTTATACCTCTGGTAGAATTCGGCTGTGAATGCGTCTGGTCCTGGACTTTTTTTGGTTGGTAGGCTATTAATTATTGCCTCAATTTCAGAGTCTGCTATTGGTCTAGTCAGGGATTCAACTTCTTCCTGGTTTAGTCTTGGAAGAGTGTAAGTGTCCAGGAAATTATCCATTTCTTCTAGGTTTTCTAGTTTATTTGTGTAGAGGTGTTTATAGTATTCTCTGATGGTAGTTTGTATTTCTGTGGGGTCGGTGGTGATATCCCCTTTATCATTTTTTATTGCATCTATTTGATTCTTCTCTCTTTTCTTCTTTATTAGTCTTGCTAGCGGTCTATCAATTTTGTTGATCTTTTCAAAAAACCAGCTCCTGGATTCATTGATTTTTTTGGAGGGTTTTTAATGTCTCTATCTCCTTCAGTTCTGCTCTAATCTTAGTTATTTCTTGCCTTCTACTAGCTTTTGAATGTGTTTGCTCTTGCTTCTCTATTTCTTTTAATTGTGATGCTAGGGTGTCAATTTTAGATCTTTCCTGCTTTCTCTTGTGGGCATTTAGTGCTATAAATTTCCCTCTACACACTGTTTCAATGTGTCCCAGAGATTCTGGTATGTTGTATCTTTGTTCTCATTGGTTTCAAAGAACATCTTTATTTCTGCCTTCATTTCGTGATGTACCCAGTAGTCATTCAGGAGCAGGTTGTTCAGTTTCCATGTAGTTGAGCGGTTTTGATTGAGTTTCTTAGTCCTGAGTTCTAATTTGATTGCACTGTAGTCTGAGAGACAGTTCGTTATAATTTCTATTCTTTTACATTTGCTGAGGAGTGCTTTACTTCCAGCTATGTGGTCAAATTTGGAATACGTGTGATGTGGTGCTGAGAAGAATGATTTTTATATATTCTGTTGATTTGGGGTGGAGAGTTCAGTAGATGTCTATTAGGTCTGTGTGGTGCAGAGTTGAGTCAATTCCTGGATATCCTTGTTGACTTTCTGTCTCGTTGATCTGTCTAATGTTGACAGTGGGGTGTTAAAGTCTCCCATTATTATTGTATGGGAGTCTAAGTCCCTTTGTAAATCTCTAACGACTTGCTTTATGAATCTGGGTGCTCCTGTATTGGGTGCATATATATTTAGGATAGTTAGCTCTTCCTGATGAATTGATCCCTTTACCATTATGTAATGGCCTTGTCTCTTGATCTTTGATGGTTTAAAGTCTGTTTTATCAGAGACTAGGATTGCAACCTCTGCTTTTTTTTGTTTTCCATTTGCTTGGTAGATCTTCTTCCATCCCTTTATTTTGAGCCTATGTGAGTCTCTGCATGTGAGATGGGTCTTCTGAATACAGCAAACTGATGGGTCTTGACTCTTTATCCAATTTGCGAGTCTGTGTCTTTTAATTGGACCATTTAGTCCATTTACGTTTAAGGTTAATATTGTTAGGTGTGAACTTGATCCTGTCATTATGATATTAGCTGGTTATTTTGCTCGCTAGTTGATGCAGTTTCTTCTTAGCATCGATGGACTTTACATTTTGGCATGTTTTTGCAATGGCTGGTACCTGTTGTTCCTTTCCATGTTTAGTGCTTCCTTTGGGATCTCTTGTAGGGCAGGCCTGGTGGTGACAAAATCCTAAGCATTTGCTTGTCTGTTAAGGATTTTATTTCTCCTTCACTTATGAAACTTTGTTTGGCTGGATATGAAATTCTGGGTTGAAAATTCTTTTCTTTAAGAATGTTGACTGTTGGCCCCCACTCTCTTCTGGCTTGGAGAGTTTCTTCCGAGAGATCTGCTCTTAGTCTGATGGGCTTCCCTTGTGGGTAACCCGACCTTTCTCTCTGGCTGCCCTTAACAGGTTTTTTCTTCATTTCAACTTTGGTGAATCTGACAATTATGTGTCTTGGAGTTGCTCTTCTTGAGGAGTATCTTTGTGGCGTTCTCTGTATTTCCTGAATTTGAATGTTGGCCTGCCTTACTAGGTTGCGGAAGTTCTCCTGGATGATATCCTGCAAAGTGTTTTCCAACTTGGTTCCGTTTTCCGTCACTTTCAGGCACCCCAATCAGACATAGATTTGGTCTTTTCACATAATCCCATATTTCTTGGAGGCTTTGTTCATTTCTTTTTACTCTTTTTTCTCTACACTTCTCTTCTCGCTTCGTTTCATTCATTTGATCTTCAATCGCTGATACTTTCTTCCAGATGATCGAGTCAGTTACTGAAGCTTGTGCATTTGTCACGTAGTTCTCGTGTTAGGGTTTTCATCTCTATCAGTTCTTTTAAGGACTTCTCTACATTGATTATTCTAGTTAGCCATTCGTCCCATATTTTTTCAAGGTTTTTAGTTTCTTTGCACTGGTTACGTAGTTTCTCCTTTAGCTCTGAGAAGTTTGATCAACTGAAGCCTTCTTCTCTCAACTCGTCAAAGTCATTCTCCATCCAGCTTTGTTCTGTCGCTGGCGATGAGCTGCGTTCCTTTGGAGGGGGAGATGCACTCTGATTTTTTGAATTTTCAGCTTTTCTGTCCTGCTTTTTCCCCATCTTTGTGGTTTTATCTGCCTTTGGTCTTTGATGATGGTGACGTACTGATGGGGTTTTGGTTGGGTGTCCTTCCTGTTTGTTAGTTTTCCTTCTGACAATCAGGACCCTCAGCTGTAGGTCTGTTGGGGTTTGCTTGAGGTCCACTCCAGACCCTGTTTGCCTGGGTATCAGCAGCAGAGGCTGCAGAAAATAGAATATTGCTGAACAGTGAGTGTTGCTGTCTGATTCTTGCTCTCGATGCTTCGTAACAGGGGTGTACCCCACCATGTGAGGTGTGAGGTGTAGGTCTGCACCTAGTGGTGGATGTCTTCCAGTTAGGCTACTCAGGGATCAGGGACCCACTTGAGCAGGCAGTCTATCCATTCTCAGATCTCAGCCTCCGTGCTGAGAGATCCACTGCTCTCTTCAAAGCTGTCAGATGGGGGCATTTACCTCTGCTGAAGTTTCTGCTGCTTTTTGTTTAGCTATGACTTGTCCCCAGAGGAGTCGTCTACAGAGGCAGGCGAGCCTACTTGAGCTGTGTTGGGCTCCGCCCAATTTGAGCTTCCCAGCGACTTTGTTTACCTACTTAAGCCTCAGCAATGGCCAGCACCCCTCTCCCAGCCTCGCTGCCGCCTTGCAGTTAGATCTCAGACTGCTGTGCTAGGAATGAGGGAGGCTCCGTGGGTGTGGGACCCTCTGGGCCAGGTGTGGGATATAATCTCCTGGTGTGCCGTTTGTTAAGACTCTTGATAAAGCGCAGTATTAGGGTGGGAGTTACCTGATTTTCCAGGCGTTGCGTGTCTCAATTTCCTTTGGCTAGGAAAAGGAATTCCCTTCCCCCTTGCGCTTCCCACGTGAGGCGATGCCTTGCCCTGCTTCAGCTCTCACTAATTGGGCTGCACCCGTGGACCAGCGCCAACCGTGCGACACGACCCAGTGAGATGAACTCGGTACCTCAGTTGAAAATGCAGAAATTACCCGTCTTCTGTGTCACTCACGCTGGGAGCTGGAGGCTGGAACTCTTCCTATTTGGCCATCTTGGGTGTGCTTCCAGTTTTTCTGTCCTTTTTAACTGCTGTTGCTTTAAAGTTTGTTTTATCTGTTATAAAAATAGCTACTCCTGCTCACTTTTGGTGTTCATTTGCATGGAATGTCTTTTTCCACCCCTTTACCTTAAGTTTATGTGAGTCCTCATGTGCTAGCTAAGTCTCTTGAAAGGAGCAGATACTTGATTGGTGAACTCTTATCCATTCTGCTAGTCTGTTTCTTTTAAGTGGAACATTTAAACCATTTGCACTCAACATTAGTATTGAGATGTGAGGTACTATTTCATTCATCATGCTGTTTGTTGGCTGTATACCTTGGTGCCTTTTTAAATTATTGTATTTTTGTTTTATAGGTCCTCTAAGACTTATGCTTTAAAGAGGTTCTGCTTTAATGTGTTTCTAGGGTTTGTTTCAAGATTTAGACCTCCATTTGGCAGTTCTTTTAGTGCTAGCTTGGTAGTGGCGAATTCTCTCAGCATTTGTTTTTCTGAAAAAGACTGTATCTTTCCTTCATTTATGAAGCTTAATTTCACTCAATACAAAATTCTTGGCTGATAATTGTTTTGTTTAAGGAGTCTGAAGATAGGGCCCCAATCCCTTCTATCTTGTAGGGTTTCTGCTGAGAAATCTGCTGTTAATCTGATCAGTTTTTCTTTTTAGGTTATCTGGTACTTTTGCCTCACAGCTCTTAAGGTTCTTCATTTTGATTTAGATAACCTGGTGACAGTATGCCTCGACGATGATCTTTTGTGATGAATTTCCCAGATGTTCTTTCTTGTATTTAGACGTCTAGATATCTAGCAAGGACAGGGAAGTTTTTCTTGATTTTCCCCCAAATATGTTTTCTAAATTTTTAGATTTTTCTTCTTCCTCGGGAACACCAGTTATTCTTAGGTTTGGTCATTTAACAGAATCCCAAACTTCTTGGAGGCCTTGTTCTTTGCTTTAGATGGAGTCTCACTCGGTCATCAGGCTAGAGTACAGTGGCACAATCTCGGCTCACTCCCGGATTCAAGCTATTCTCCTGCCTCAGCCTCCCAGGTATCTGGGACTACAGGCACGTGCCACCACGTCCAGCTAATTTTTGTATTTCTAGTAGAGATGGGGTTTCACCATGTTTACCAGGATGGTCTCAATTTCTTGACCTCATGATCTGCCCACCTTGGCCTCCCAAAGTGCTGGGATTACAGGCGTGAGCCACTGTGCCCGGCCTGTTTGTTTTTTTGTTTTTGTTTTTTTGTTTTTTTGTTTTATTCTTTTTTCTTTCTCTTTGATGTACTGGGTTAATTCAAAAACCTTGTCTTGAAGCTCTGAGATTCTTCTACTTGTTCAGTTTTATTGCTGAGACTTCCCAGAACATTTTGCGTTTCTCTGTTTTATTTCCTGAAGTTGTGATTTTTTTTTTAAACTTATGCTATCTATTTCACTGAAGATTTCTCCCCTCATTTCTTGTATCATTTTTTAAATTTCCTTAAATTGGACTTTATCTTTCTCTGGTGCCTCCTTGATTAGCTTAATAATTGGTATTCTGAATTCTATTTTAGGTAAATCAGAGATTTCTTCTTGGTTTGGATCCCTTCCTGGTGAGCTGGTATGATTTTTGGGGAGTGTTAAAGCACCTTGTTTTGTCGTATTACCAGAATTGTTTTTCTGATTTTTTTGTTATTTGTGTAGGCTGTGTCAGAGGGAAGATCTGGCACTCAAGGGTGCTGTTCAGATTCTTTTGTCCCATAGGATGTTCCCTTGATGTAGTGCTCTCTGCCTTTTCCTAGGGATGTGGCTTCCTGAGAGCCAAGCTGTAGTGATTATTATTTCTCTTCTGGATCTAGCCATTCAGCAGGGCTGCCAAACCCTCGACTGCTACTGAGAGTTGTCTGCAGAGTCCTATAATGTGAACTGTCTTGAGGTCTCTCTGCCAATGATACCAACACAGTATTTAGGGTGTCTCTTGGGTCCTGAAGAAGCAATCTGCTTCCTTCAGAGGGTCTGTGGATTCTCTTGGCTTTCCTGGTATATTCCTGCAGTAGTTCTGGAGCAAAAGTTCATGATGTGAGTCTCTGTGAGCTGCCCTGTCTGTCCGAGTAAGGGCTGCAATCTAGTCCTGCCTGCTGTCCATCATTTTCCCCCAAAATCTCCAAGAAGAAATTATGGAGATGAATGAAAACAAAAACATAATGTACCAAAACTTACACAATGACATGAAAGCAGTATGAAGTTGGAAATTTATGGATGTAAATACATATATTGAAGAAGAGAAAGATAGTAAATCAGTAACTTATCTGTACATGTTAAGGTACTAGAAAAAATGAAGGCAAACTAAATGCAATGCTAGCAGAAGGATGGAAATAATAAAGATTAGAGTGGAGATGAAAGAGCACAAACATAAGAGAAAATCAGAGAACATTTCTAAAAACATCACATCTTTGCAGGAGTCAGCAAAATAGACCAAACTTTAGCTAGATTGACCAGGAAGAAAACTGGTCAAATTAATAGAATCAAACTGAAGAAGAGACTGTTACTGATTTTACAGAAATGAAAAGGATTATATGAGAATCCTATGAATAACTGAACACCAACAAATTGGGTAACCTAGATGAAATGAACAGTTTTCTACAAAAACAGTCTGCAAGAACTGACGCATGAAGAAATTAAACATCTGAATAGACCTATAACTGGTAAGGATATTAAATCGGTAATAAAAAACATTCCAGTGGCTGGGCGTGGTGGCTCGCGCCTGTCATCCCAGCACTTTGGGAGGCCAGGGTGGGCAGATCACGAGGTCAGGAGATCAAGACCATCCTGGCTAACACGGTGAAACCCCATCTCTACTAAAAAATACAAAAAACTAGCCGGGCGAGGTGGCGGGCGCCTGTAGTCCCAGCTACTCAGGAGGCTGAGGCAGGAGAATGGCGTAAACCCGGGAGGTGGAGCTTACAGTGAGCTGAGATCCGGCCACTGCACCCCAGCCTGGGCAACAGAGCAAGACTCCGTCTCAAAAAAAAAAAAAAAATCTTCCAATGAAGAAAGACTCAGTATCAGATGGATTCATGAGTAAATTCCACCAAACATTTAAAGAAGAATTACCACCAGTTGTTCTCAAATTCCTCCCAAAAATTGAAAGAAAAGGACCACTTCCTAACTCATTCCCTGAGGCTAGTATTACCCTGGTAACAAACTAGACAAAAATTTTACAAGAAAACTGGAGACCAATATCCCTGATGAATATTGAAAAAAATCCTCAACATTCTAGCAGATTGTATCGAGCAGCATATTAAAAGAGTTATACCCCATGTCCAAATGGGATTTCCCAGAATACAAGGATAGTTCACAAAAAGCAATCCATGTAATATACCCTATTAATGGAATGAAGGAGAAAAACCATACAATTGTTTTAATTGATGCAGAAAAAGCATTTGACAGAATCCAACACTTTATGATAAAAACACTCAACAAACTGGGAGCATAAGATTACTTCCTCAACCTAACATAGAGCAGTTATGAAAAACCCATAGCTAACATACCAAATGATGACAACTTAGAAGCTTTCCCTCTAAAATCAGAAACAAAACAAAGATGGTTGCTTTCACCATTTCCATTTAAGATAGTATCAGAAGTTCTGGCCAAAGCACTTAGGCAAGAAAAAGAAAAGAATCTAGATTGGAAAGAAAGACATAAAATTATCTCTATTCAGAGATGGCATGACCCTATATGTAGAAAACCCTAAAGATTATACACACACACACACACACACACACAGAGAGAGAGAGAGAGAGCAAGTTAGTAAATTGAGGAAAGTTGCACAATGCAGATTAATACACAAAAATTAGTTGGATTTTTATCAATAGCAGTGGGTAATCTAAAAAATGAATTTAAGTAAACAGTATCAACTACAGTAGCGTATTTTTAAAACAACTTAGGAAAATAAATTTAACCAAGTAGATGCCAGACTTTTACAGTAAAAACTACAAAACAGATTTGGGCAAGATGGCCAACTAGATGCAGCTAAGGTAGAACAGCTGTCACCAAGGAACCGGGAAGACCTGGTGTATTCCTAACAGATCTTGAGAGGGAAGGTACTCACAGTGGATGGAAGGAAGAAACAGAAGCTGGGCTGAAGGGATAGGAAGCTGGGAACCCGGCACAGGGCTACTGCATACTGGGACTCCTTCCTAGCCCCCAGTGATTCTGGGGGAATGGCTGAGTTGGACTGACAGGCAGCAACCTGCTCTCACCATAAGCCTCTGGAATCCCAGGAGGCAAAGACCCCTTTTGTCCTCGCCTCACCTCGCCCCGCCCTGCCCCACCTTGCCTCTTTTTTCCTTTGCTTTTTTTTCTTTTATTTTTTCTATTTTGAGAAGGAATCTTGCTCTGTTGCTCTCTCTCTCTCTCACCCAGGCAGGAGTGTCTTGGCAAAGTTTCGCCTCACTGCAACCTCAGCCTCCTGGGTTCAAGTGATTCTCCTGCCTCAGCCTCCCAAATAGCTGGGACTAGAGGCATGCACCACCACGCCTGGCTAATTTTTCTATTTTTAGTAGAAATGAAATTTCACCATGTCAGCCAAGCTGGTCTTGAACTCCTGACCTCAGGTGATCCGCCTGCCTTGTTCTCCCAAAGTGTTAGGATTATGGGCATGAGCCACTGGGCCTGACCACTCAACATTCTTAAAGAAAGAAATTCCAACCAAGAATGTCGTATCCAGTCAGACTAAGCCTCATAAGTGAAGGCAAGTAGGATCCTTTTCAGACAAGCAAATGCTGAGGGAATTTGTTACTACCTGACCTGACTTACACGAGCTTCTGAGGCAAGCACTAAATATCTAAAGGAAAGACCATTATCAGCCACTACCATAAGATATTTAAGTACAGAGCAGTGACATTATAAAGCAACCAGACAGGTCTACAAAATAACCAACTACCTTCGTGATGACAGGATCAAATCCACACATATCACTACAAACCTTGAATGGAAACAGACTAAGTGCCCAAATTAAAAGGCACAGAGTGGCAAGCTGGATAAAGATTCAAGGCCTAATAGACGGCTGGGCACCAGTGGCTCACTGTAATCCCAACACTTTGGGAGATCAAGGCTGGCGGATCATTTGAGATCAGGAGTTTGAGACCAGCCTGGCCAACATGGTGAAACCCCATCTCTACTAAAAATACAAAACAATTAGCTGGGTGTGGTGACATATGTCTGTAATCCCAGCTACTGAGGGAGACTGAGGCAGGAGAATCTCTTGAACCTGGGAGATGGAGGTTGCAGTGAGCCAGGATCGCACCACTGCACTCCTGCCTGGGCAACAGAGCAAGACTCCGTCAAAAAAAAAAAAAAAACACCCAGTAGTATGCTGTCTTCAAGAGACCCATCTCACATGCAGTGACACCCATAGGCCCAACATAAAGGGATGAAGAAAAATCTACCAAGCAAATGGAAAACAAAAAGGGCAGGAGTTGCAATCCTCATTTCAGACAAAATGACTAAACCAACAAAGATCAAAAAAGATAAAGAATCACATTACATAATGGTAAAGGGTTCAATTCAACAAGAAGACCTAACTACCCTAAATATATATACACCCAACACAGGAGCACCCAGATCCATAAAGCAAGTTCTTGGAAACCTTCAAAGAGACTTAAACTCCCACACAATAGTAGTGGGAGATTTCAACACCCCACTGACAATATCAAACAGATCATCGAGGCAGAAAATTAACAAAGATGTTCAGGACCTAAACTCAGCCCTGGGTCAGATGGACCTGATAGAGATACAGAACTCTCCACCCAGAAGCTACCAAATATACATTCTTCTCATTATTACATAGCACATACTCTAAGATTGACCACATAATCAGACATAAAACACTCCTCTCTAAATGCAAAAGAAATGAAATCATAACAGCCATTCTCTCAGACCACAGCACAATCAAATTAGAAATCAAGGCTAAGAGATTTGATCAAAACCATACAATTACACGTAAATTGAATAATCTGCTCCTGAATGATTTCTGGGTAAATAACAAAATTAGAGCTGAAATCAAGAAGTTCTTTGAAACTAGTGAGAACAAGGATACAGCATACCAGAATCTCTGGGACACAGCTAAAGCAGTGTTAAGAGGGAAATTTGTAGCACTAAACACTCACATCAAAAAGTTAGAAAGATTGACTAGGTTCAGTGGCTCACGCCTGTAATCCCAGCACTTTGGGAGGCCAAGGCAGGCAGATCATTTGAGGTCAGGAGTTCAAGACCAGCCTAGTTAACATGGCGAAACCCCATCTCTACGAAAAATACCAAAAAAAAAAAAAAGAAAAAGTTCAATTTAACAACCTGACATCACAACTAAAAGAACTAGAAAACCAAAAGCAAACCAACTCAAAACCTAGCAGAAGATAAGAAATAACCAAAATCAGACCTGAACTGAAGGTGATCAAGACATGAAAAACCGAAACATCAGTGAATCTTGGAGTTGATTTTTTTGAAAAAAAAATTAATATAATAGACTGCTAGCTAGACTAAATAGAAGAAAAGAGAGGATCCAAATTAATACAATTAGAAATCACAAAAGTGATGTCACCACTGACCCCACAGAAATACAAATAACCATCAGAGAATATTATGAACATTTCTATGCAAAGAAACTAGAAAATGTAGAGGAAATGGATAAATTCCTGGATGCATACTCCCTCCCAGGACTGAACTAGGAAGAAATTGAATTCTTGAACAGACCAGTAGTGAGCTCCAAAATCGAGTCAGTAATAAATACCCTGCCAACCAAAAAAAGCCCAGGACCAGACAGATTTGCAGTTGAGTTCTACCAGATGTACAAAGAAGAGCTGGTATCATTCCTACTGAAACTATTCCAAAAAATTGAGGAGGAGAGATTCATCCCCATCTCATTCTATGAGGCCAGCATCATGCTAATATCAAAACCTGGCACAGACACAACAAAAAAGAAAACTTCAGGCCGATATTTTTGATGAACATCGATGCAAAAATCCTAAACAAAATACTACCAAACTGAATCCAGCAGTATATCAAAAAGCTTATCCACCATGATCAAGTTGGCTTTATTCCTGGGATGCGAGATTGGTTCAACATATGCAAATCAATAAATGTGATCCATCACATAAACAGAACTAAAGACAAAAAAACCACATGATTATCTCAATAGATGCAGAAAACGCTCTTGATAAAATTCAAAACCTTTTCATGTTAAAACTCTGAATTACACATTGAAGGAACATACCTCAAAGTAAGAAGAACCATCTGTAAAAACCCCACAGCCAACATCATACTGAATGGGCAAAAGTGGGAAGCATTCCCCTTGAAAACCAGCCCAAGACAAGGATGCCCTCTCTCACCACTCCTATTCAACATAGTATTGGAAGCCCTGGCCAGGGCAATCAGGCAAGAGAAATAAATAAAAGACATCCAAATAGGAATAGAGGAAATCAAATTATTCCTGTTTGCAGAAGACATGATCCTCTATCTAGAAAACCCCATAGTCTTGGCCGAAAAGCTCCTTAAGCTGATAAACAGCTTCAGCAAAGTCTCAGGATGCAAAATCAGTGTGCAAATTCACTAGCATTTCTGTACACCAACAACCATCAAGCTGAGAGCCAAATCAGGAATGCAAATCCCAATCACACTTACCACAAAAAGAATAAAATACCTAGGAATAGAACTGACCAAGTAGGTGAAAGATCTCTAGATGAGTACTACAAAACACTGCTCAAAGAAATCAGAGATGACACAAATAAATGGAAAAATATTCCATGCTCATGAATAGGAAGAATCAATAGCATTAACATGACCATACTGCCAAAAGTAATTTACAGATTTCAATGCTATTCCTATCAAACTACCAATGACATTTTTCACTTAACTAATAAAAACTATTTTCAAATTCACATGTATCCAGAAATGAGCCCAAATAGCCAAGGCAGTCCTGTGCAAAAAGAACAAAGCTGGAGGTATCATGCTACCTGACTTCAATCTATACAAAAGGGCTGCAGTAACAAAAACAGCATAGTACTGGTACAAAAGCAGACACACAGACCAGTGGAACAGAATAAACAACCCAAAAATAAGGCCGCACACCCACAATCATCTAATCCTTGACAGTGCTGACAAAAACAGGCAATGGGAAAAGGACTCCATTCAATAAATGGTGTTGGGATAGCTGGCTAACCACATGTGGAAGATTGAGCCTTGGACCCTTTCCTTACACCATATATAAAAATCAACTCAAAATGGATCAAAAACTTAAATGTAAAACTTAAAATTATAAAAACCCTGCAAGACAACCCAGGCAGCACCGCTCTAGACATAAGATTTAGGCAAAGATTTCATTCTGAAGACACCAGTAACAATTGCAACAAAAGGAAAAAATTGACATATGGGATCTAATTAAATGAAAGAGCTTCTGCACGGCAAAAGAAACTATCAACAGAGACAACTATCAACAGCCTACAGAAAGGGAGAAAAATTTTGCAGACTACACATCTGACAAAGGTCTAATATCCATCATTTATAAGGAACTTAAACATATTTGCAAGGAAAAAAAAAAGCCTCTTTTAAAAAGTAAGCAAATGACATGAACAGACACTTTTCAAAAGAAGACATTCATATGGCCAACAAGCATATGACAAAAAGCTAAACATCACTTATAATTAGAGAAATGCACGTCAGAACCACAATGAGATACCGTCTTACACCAGTTAGAGTGGCTATTATTAAAAAGTCAAAAAATAACAAATGCTGGCAAGGTTGTGGAGAAAAAGGAACATTTGTACACTGTTGGTGGAAGTGTAAATTCCTTCAACCATTGTGGAAAACAATATTGCCATTCCTGTGGAAAGCAGCATTGCCATTCCTCAAAGAGCTAAAATCAGAACTCTAATTTGACTCAGAAATCCCATTACTGGGTATATATACCCAAAGGAATATAAATCATTCTACCATAAAGACACAGGCAAGCATGTTTGTTGTAGCACTGTTGACAATAGCGAAAAAATGGGATCAACCTAAATGCCCATCAACGGTAGACTGAACAAAGAAAATGTGCTATGTATATACTACAGAATACCATGCAACCATTAAAAAAAAAATTAGGTCATGATTTTACAGAAACATGGATGGAGCTAGAGACTATTATCCTAAGCAAACTAATGCGTGAACAGGAAACCAAATACCACATGTTCTCACTTATAAGTGGGCACTAAATTATAAGAACACCTTGACACATAGAGAGGAACAACAGACATGGTGGCCTACCAGAGGGTGGGTGGAAGGAGGAAGAGGATCAGGAAAAATAACTAATGAGTAGTAGGCTTAATACCTGGGTGATGAAATAATCTGTACAACAAATTTCTATTATATGTTACCTATAAAACAAACCTGTACATGTACCCCTGAACTTAAAAGGTAAAGAAGAAAACTACAAAACATTGCTGAAAGAAATTAAGGAAGACATAAATAAATATAAGGGCATCCCATGTTCATGAATTTCAGGCTTTAATATTGTTAAGGTGCCAGTATCCTAGCAAGCAATCTACAGGTTCAATGCAATCCCTATCAAAATTCCAACAGCATTTTTGTAGAAAATCTATTCGAATATTCCTATGGACTATCAGCAGACCTCAAGTAGCCAAAATAATTTTGAAAATGAAGAACAAATATGTAGGACTCACAATTCCTGATTTCAAATCTTAATATAAATCTACAGCAATTAAAACACTAGGGTGCTTGCCAGGCACAGTGGCTCACGCCTGTAATCCCAGCACTTTGGGAGGCCGAGATGGGCGGATCATGAGGTCAGGAGATCGAGACCATCCTGGCTAAGACGGTGAAACCCCATCTCTACTAAAAATACAAAAAAATATTTTGCCAGGTGTGGTGGCGGTCGCCTGTAGTCCCAGCTACTCGGGAGACTGAGGCAGGAGAATGGTGTGAACCTGGGAGGCAGAGCTTGCAGTGAGCTGAGATGGTGCCACTGCACTCCAGCCTGGGTGACAGAGCAAGACTCTGTCTCAACAACAACAACGGAACACTAGGGTAATAGTATAAGGAGAGAGATAGAGATCAATGGCATAGAATTAGACGGCCCACAAATAAGAACTCTTACATATATGGTGAAGTGAGTTTCGTTTTTGTTTCTTGCTTTTGTTTTTGTTTTTTGTTTTTTGTTTTTAGATGGAATCTTGCTCTGCCGTCCAAGCTGGAGTGCAGAGACACAATCTCAGCTCACTGCAACCTCTGCCTCCCAGATTTAAGCAGTTTTCCTGCCTCAGCCTCCCAAGTAGCTGGGATTACAGGCACCCACCACCACGCTTGGCTAATTTTTGTATTTTTATAGAGACAGGGTTTTACCATGTTGCCCAGGCTCGAACTCCTGACCTCAGGTAATCTGTTCACCTCAGCCTCCCAAACTGCTGGTCAGTTCCGAGCTACCACGCCTGACCATGAAGTGAGTTTTGACAAGGGCACTATGATCATTCAATATGAAGAACAGTCTTTTTCAACAAATGGGAAAGTTGGAAATCCCTGTGCAAATTAATGACATTGAACCCTTGTTTTACACCATATACAAAAATCAACTTAAAATAGGTTAAAGACTGAAACTCTTAAGAGCCAAAACTATAAAACAATTAGATGAAAATATAGGGGAATGTCTTGATGACACTGGATTTGGCAGTGATTTGTTGGATATGACACCAAAAGCACAGGCAACAAAGGAGAAAAATAGATAAGTTGAACTTTATCAAAATTTGAAAGTTTCCTGCATCAAAAAACACTCTCAGAAGAGTGAAAAGTCAACCCATACAGTGTGAAAAGATTTTCAAATTGTGTATCTGCTAATGGATTACTATCCAGAATATATAGGGAACTCTGATAGTTCAATGTCAAAAAAAAAAAAAAAAAAAAAAAAAGCCCAGTTCAAAAACAAGCAAAGGATTATAATGGACATTTATCCAAAAAAGATACACTAATTGCCAGTAAACACATGAAAAACACTCCACATCGTTAGTCATTAGGGTAATGCAAATCAAAGCCACAATGAGATACCACTTTTTGATCAAAGACCACTGAGAATAAAAATTGTTGGCAAAGATGCAGAGAAATTGGAATGCTTTTGCACTTCTGCTGGAAATATAAGAAGGCACAATTACTAAGGAAAACAGTTCAGGAAATGAAAGTGTTCTGGAAATAGATAATGTTGAAGGTTATATATAATATCATGTATATACTTAATGCCTCAGAATAGTCCACTTAAAATGGTCAAAATGATGATATGTTTTATGACAATAAAAATGGATATAAAAAGAGAAGGGAGCAATTAAAAGTTATTATTGGCTACTTCTTCTCTGGTGTTTGTTTCAGTTCATAAATTAGTTTTGTAACCCAAATTCATACTTGTGTAGTACATTTACAATAAAATATTTAGTAAAACTAAATAGTTTACAATAAAATATTTAGTAAAACTTAGTTCTCATATTAGGAATGGGTATATTGAATTAAGGGCAATAATTCCTTTATTGTAATGTCTGTGAGTGCACAAGGTTCCAAAATGCCAGTTATGCTCCAACTGATTAATTATTAGACTTATAAATAGTATAAGAGTGGTGATTGCAAACTTTTACATTCATGTTCACTGTATGCCAGTACAGTGCCCAATTCCTGAATCTCCTTTAACCTTGCAGCAACCCTCAGAGTTATTCCGTATCTTCCCCCATTTTCTATATAGTCTCCCTGAAAGTAGTAAATGCTGCACAGGAAGGCTGCAGTCAAGGCCTTGCCGTATTGAACAAAGCTGCAGCTTGTTGCAGACATCCGTGTACAAGTCTGCTGCTCTGGGGCTAACCCCTCCTTCACATTCTGTCCTAGGAGAGATTGGGATGATGACTGTCTCCCTGCAAGGTCTGATCATGTAACTCAAGAAGGCTTGGTGGAGAGCTTGTGTCTGATTGACCTGAAGGGTGGACACTCTGTTGAGAGATGACCAACATTCCAGGAGAGTGTTCTGGGTTCAGGGGCCAGTGGGGCCCAGGAGAAATTCTTCAGATTATTGTAACATAATTTTGCAGAGTATTGCAGGTGTTCAAGGATCAAGTAAAACACTGCTGATATCACACATGCAGTGTAAACTAAGTGAAGTCGTAGAGGTGAAATGTGCTATTTTGTTTCTGAAAGAATGTGAGTTATTGAGAGGATACTGTACTTTTTCTCCTAGAGCACAGTTTATTTACTTTAGAGAATCTAGACATCACTGACCTCAAAATAAGTAATTTTGATGCAACAACCCAAGTAATTACTTGTCAGAGGTATAAGATAGTTTTGATACAGCTTTGAAGCCCTAGTAAGAACTTTACAGTTAGAGCAATAAACTTATGGTTAAATATTAAACATTATTGAATGAATAGAATGCTTCATATCTAATGCAGCCTCTCAGTGGGTCCATTTGTATTCTTTATCACAAAGGTAAAGACTGGAAAAGCAAACAGTTTCACTGCTTAAGAAAATCTTTCCTTTCTGGCGGTGGTCTTCTGGGGGTTGGGTGTTAACCAGCACACCCCTGAGTTACTGGCCTCAGTACAACCTGCGATTGCCTGGATGGCCAGGCTGTGCCAGCCCCTGCACTCTCTCCAGGGCTGCCATCTGGAAGAACACACCACTTAGCACACTCGTGCTTTTGGACACATAACACACCCATCAGGTTAATTATATATATGAACAAAATATTTTATAATTTAATACAGATTTATTCTATCTTACAAGGTCTTGGAAGCAAGCATATTCTCTGTCTTCCGTGAGTTCACAGCGTAGAAGCATAATACGCTACACCCACACATGTCCCAGCTAGAATGAAGGTTTTCCTTACTTTTTCTAGCTTATTTTCTTTTTTCAACATAATCTATAAGCTAAAGGCAAAGGATTAGGATAGAGGTGGCCTTTGACTTGGCTTGTTCTCAAAATGATAAGGGCTTATTATGACCACCTAGGGTTCCCATCGTGTCTCCTTGCTTTGTGGGCTCTGTTAATTCTTCCTGGAGTAGCCGTTCCCACCACTGGTCTGCCTGAAAAGCTCATAATTCTTCTGCTCCTTTTCTTTGTACCTTCACTGCCATCGTTTTCCCAACGCTGGACATACTTGGTCCCTCTGTTCTGCGTGGCACCATGGGCCTTCCACACGCATCTATTTTAGCACATTCAATAGGATCTGTGGTTGCATGTCTGCCTTTTTTCTACACTATGAGCTTCTGGAGTGAGGCAAGTATGATTTGTGGCTTAAGTGGAAATTTTGGCTTTGCAAGACCAGTGTAGCCGTATAGTCTTCATATTTTCTCACAGGATCTATAAATTAGATCCCAACTGATTTGTGAGAAACCCGGAGGAGAATGGGAATTCGTATGCTAGTATTTGCACCTATGAAAATACATGGTTCAGTGGATCTTCCTACCCCAGCTAAGACACAAATGGTTGGAAAGTTTTTATTCTCATCCACAACTTATAGGCCAGAGGGCTTACAGTAGGAGAGGTGGGTGGTGTTCACTCAACAGTAGTGCTCTCTTGCTAAATTAGTGCCAAGCAGACAAGGAGAACACGAGCAGGCATGATCGCTGGGCTTCCAGTTGTTCTCACGTGGGTGAGTTCTCTTTCCAACCTGTGTGGTCATGCTATCTAGAATCCCTTCAGCATTCCTTATTGAGTGAAAAAAAACTGACCAAAAGGAAAAATATCAAACCTGTCTGATGAATGATTGCTAAGTGGAGGTCCTTCTTTCTATATATTTGACCATGAATCCTCAGCATATTATGGAGTATAGTTCTCATAAAATAGGTCTTTTAATTCTGTGTAGAATACCCATGTGTATTCTGAAAATTCAGAAGTAGTATTTTGAAAATGAATGTCTTGTTTATTTTGGGCTTACCTAATAATTTTTCTCTATAAGTATGCCATCTTTAGCTCTTTGAGAGATACAATCTTGTGAGAATAATGCAAAGGGTAAGAATGTGGGAATGCCAGTGCCTATTATTCTAGCCCCAGTCACAACATCGCACTCTCAGGAGTAGTTCTGAGTGTTGGTTCTCTTTCTGGTGGCAGCTCTTTGCCTTTAGGAGATCTGTGAACTTATCAAGCTGCCGTCTGGCACATTTTCTCCTTCAGACAAGTCAGTAATATGAAAATGGAGTTCTCAATTTCTTCCCTTTTCAAAGTTGGCTTCAGAGATTTTTCGGTGTCAACAAGATGAAACACCTGTTTGATTTTATTCCAACATCTAGAATCCTAAGCTTTTTTAAAGAATTGATTTAAGAAATGAGAATTCAGTCCAACAGAGAATTTATTACCTGCCCTCTTTTGTAGAATGTCAGTAGAATTTGTTATTTTCATGTTACAGATAAGAGTACAGAGTTTTTAACTGTAGTTGATTTGCTGAAAGTAGTTACATCTGTGGCTAAGCCATAATTAACATTTAATTCTTTGGCTTTTAGGTCAGCTTGGGTTTTATCTATTGTCATTTTTCCCAGTAGTTTCAAAAAAACAAAGTTATGGAAAGCCAATTCTCTTATGTTGCTTTAAGCTCCTTTAGACCTCTGGTAAAGCAGCTTGATGTTCTGGAAGTGTTTCATAGGTTTTCTTCACCTACTAAGATGACAGGGGACAAATAAGAGAGTCTGTTGGGAGGCTGGGTGCGGTGGCTCACGCCTGTAATACCAGCACTTTGGGAGGCCGAGGCGGGCAGATCACGAGGTCAGGAGATCGAAAACCGTCCTGGCTAACACTGTGAAACCCCGTGTCTACTAAAAATACAAAAAATTAGTCGGGCGTGATGGCAGGCTCCTGTCGTCCCACCTACTCCGGAGGCTGAGGCAGGAGAATGGCGTGAACCCGGGAGGAAAAGCTTGCAGTGAGCCGAGATCACACCACTGCACTCCAACCTGGGTGACAGAGCGAGACTCTGTCTCCAAAAAAAAAGAGTGTGTGTTGGGAAAGGAAGCTTTTTATTTGTACCACTTGAAACAGCAATATTGTCCTCACATGCAGCTCAGAAGATAAATGTAGCTGAGTTCGTATACCTGCACTGGTCCCTTCTCTCCTGGATTAGCAGATCTGCTAGGAAAACAGGCTGGTAGCACACCCTGCCCTCAATTCACTGTTCTCCCAGGGCATGCTCTGGGCCCCTGCTGGGCCCAGAGCATGCTCGGATTAGAGTGTAGTCATGAAAGATAGCAAAGATGTCTGGTCTCAAACTTACTTTATTTTTAATTTCTTTCCTACCTTTCATGTAAAGAAACAGATATTGAGGAATAGTTGTGTGTCAGACCATTATTTTGTAATTAAAATAATCCGAAGATCATGCAGTGATCTTTAAAGCCATGCACTAATTTGAAGAATAATTTTTATTACAATTAAAACTGCAAGTAAAATATCACTTTGATAATCTTTAGGTAATTGGTAGCCTTGTATGTACCTAAGGATTTGAATGTAACTCTTTTCTGTGAAAGAATTATAATAAAAGGCTACGTGTTTCTCGCCTTTTGTATCACTCAGAGAATGCGGTGCTGACTTTACATTCAGTTTTAACTATGAAGAGGAGAGGAAATAATAAGTATATTGGTACCAGAGCCAAGAAGACACACATAAAATGGACCCAAAAGATAAGAAGTAAATGGTTAAGATTTCTTTATCTAAACCAATACACTATTTCCCCCCCTCCGCCCCGCCACTCTCCCCTTTTTGTAAAGCCAGTCAAATTTAGCAGTGGAAGAGTTGTGGGAGGTTTGATACAATATTATAACTGGAAAAAGAAAAGTCTATTTTTTAAGTTACTGATTTCATTTTAATAAAAGGCATAGCACTTAAGTGATAGCACTTGAGTTTGTGATTGAGATTGGACAGGCAATGAGCCACAAATTCCCTTTTCCGCAGCTGTGACACAGCGTTTACAGCTACTTCATTAGGGCGATTAGGAGATATGAAAATGCCATGTGAAAGCACCCAGCATGCGGCCAATAAACAGCAGCAGTTCAATAAATGATAGTCCAGATTGATTCAGTTAAGTTGCAAGACACAGTCGTGCCGTTGTGAGTCACACAGTTCCCCACAGGTAGCCTTCTGTTCCTCCTGAGACACACCTTGCCCCTTTCTCACCTCACCGCCTCCGAGACTCCCTCCACCCCTGCCCAGACCACCCCAACCTGGTCCTTCTGATTCTTTGCTGAACCAAGGTTGTATCTAGGTCACCAGTTCTCATTTATTTGCTTGTTTATTTTGCATCCTATCTTGTTTAAAAATTGATTTTAATTGGCTTAGAAAAATACCAGGATTCACAGAGTGCACAAATCTGTATGCAAGAGAAGCAGCAAGCTGTGTTAAAGTAGGAGACTCGGTCAACACCAAGGCTCAGGACTCTGCCCGGAAACAGATCTGTTAACAAGAAAAGCACAGCAATATCTGGTAGTGACACCTCAGAAAAATTTCCTTATAAGGAGGAAGCTGTAATACAGAAATAAAATAATACAGGAGGACAAATATAATATCCTGTTTAATTAGGATGATTTCTGTTAATATCTGTTGGTACAAGCTGCCAGAATAACAGCTCAGTGAGATTGTAGATTCTGTAGTATTTATTGGCCCTCTTATCATGGGAAAGTTTTAAGCATCTCTGAACATAGTTTCCTAATGAGTAAAATGGAGATTAAAAACACTTCAGGGGCTACGAAAAACTTAATGAAGCATAGTGTCTGGTACCAGAGTCTGTATATAGAAGATGCTCAATAATTTTTTCTTTTTTTTTTTTTTTTTGGAGACAGAGTCTCACTCTGTTGCCCAGGCTGGAGTGCAGTGGTGCTGTCTCAGCTCACTGCAACCTCTGCCTCCAGGGTCCAAGCAATTCTCCTTCCTCAGCCCCCCGAGTAGTTGGGATTACAGGTGCTTGGTGACCGTGCCAAGCTAATTTTTGTATTTTTAGTAGAGACGGAGTTTCACCATGTTGCCCAGGCTAGTCTCGAACTCCTGGCCTTAAGCGATCTGCCTGCTTCAGCCTCCCAAAGTGCTGGGATTACAGGCGTAAGCCACCGCGCCTGGCCAATGCTCAATTAATTTTAGCTATTTTATTGTTCATAGTAATTTGTAATATTTTATGTAGTAGAAGTAATTTTAGAAATTTAGTCCTGGAATATTCCTTAAGCTATCTAGAGGAGGGAATAAAAGAGCCAAACTTTTAAGCTGCTGCTCAATAAATGATGGCTTCTTGCAGATTGTCCCTCAGTAAGTATTAAAGTGGCAGTGAGTTTAAAGTTATACTGCTGGCATACTTTCATCCTTTGTTTCATGCAGTAAATATCTTTAGTGTAGAGTGCTGAGGATGCAGCCATTTCAGGGTCTTGGTGGAAATGACAGTCCTGTAAGTAGATAGTTGCCACGCAGGGTGCAGGGGGAGCCTGTCAGGGCTCAGAGGGGAGCATGGGGAGGCAGAGCCCTAGGGGAGGCGCCCCCAGGAAAGACAGCTGTGCTTAGCTGGGAAGGAGGAATTGTAGGGGCTGGCTGCAGGATTAGGGGCAGCAAGGGGTGGGATAACTCACCCAAGTGGAACATTTGAAGGGGAAGTGGTATGGTTGAAGCTAGAGTTGAAGGTTGAAGCTAGAGTGCTAGAAGCACCCAGGGCATGAAGGGCTGACACTTCATGTGAGGAAAAGATGCAGTATGGAAAGCACAAGGAGTACCAGAGGACGTGCATCAGGTCTGTGTTTTAGAAAACCAACAGAAATAATGTGAAGAATGAATTGAGGGTGGGCTGGGCTTCCAGCCTTGGCGACAAACACACCTCTGAGGAGGTTTGCCTCTGAGGAGGCAAAAGGCAGTGAGAGGAGGAGCAACTAGTGGGGTGGTGACAGCGTGGTGGGGAGCATTGACCAGCCACAAGAAGGGACAGGCTTCTGAGAGTGCCAAGGATGAGGATTGGGGTTGTGCGTGACAGTTTCATCTTGGAAGTTTTAGGCTGCCTTGACTGGGAGATGGTGGCACCTTCACAGAGATGGAAGAAGCAGGAAGGACAGACCTCGGTTATGTTTCATTTCTTGGTTGAGTGTAGATGAACTAACTGCTTTAAAAGTCAGCTGAGGTTGCAGAAAGTGAGGAGCCTAAGAGCAGCATGTGCTGGAACAAAGCACTGGGGAGCCCATGCTGCAGAGCCACATTCATCCTAGCAAGGACAGTTTGGGTTCATATGAACACATGGTCACTGTGGTTTAAGTCTTCAAGGTTCTCCTCCATCAAGTAGCAGCATTTCTCAGTGTTCACAGATACTCATCTGTTGATCAAAAAGGAGATCCCAGTAAAATGTTCATAAAGTGTAATTGCAGTGAGACATCAGGTGGACCTTCTTAAACTGGCTATAAAATGTGTAACTGAATGCTTTACCTACGATTATAGCTCTAAACCTGTTGAATATAGGGAAATGTTCACCACAGAACATAACTTTGATTTCTGAGGAATTAATTGGAAGCCGTGTTTAATTAGCAAAGGTGCTTACTCATCCAGGCCATTCTTAGCTTGTGGTAATAATACATGATTTGCTTTTGAGTCGTTTTTTTCCATTTGTTCTTTGTTTTGGTTAGGAAGATACTCATCTCATCCAAAAGTGGTATAAAGTCAGTGAAAAAAAAAATTTAAAGAAAGGGATGTGGGGCGGGGTGCGGTGACTCACGCCTGTAATTCCAACACTGAGAGACTGAGGCAGGCAGTTCACTTGGGGCCAGGAATTCCTGATCAGCCTGGCCAACATGGTAAAACCCTGTCTTTACTAAAAATACAGAAAATTAGCTCGGGTGGTGGTGGGCACCTGTAATCCCAGCTAGTCAGGAGGCTGAAGCAGGAGAATCACTTGAACCTGGGAGGCGGAGGATGGAGTGAGCCGAGATTGCGCCAGTGCACTGCAACCTGGGCAACAGAGTGAGACTCTCTGTCTAAATAAAAAGAAAGAAAGAAAAGGGATGTGGAGCACATTCTGTCTTACTTTGCTGGGAAGTATATTATAAGAGAAGGTTTCCCCTGCTCTGACTCCCATAGCGGGTGCAACTTCTGTCTCAAGGTTATAAACATAGCAGCATAGCCCACAGCTGAATTCCACTCCCCAAGTAAAGTGGGGCAGTCGGGGGAAATGCAGGGAGAGCTGTGCCTGATCCTGTGGCTGAGGTTCTCCTTCAAGTGGTAAAGCAGCCATGAGCAGGGGCTGGGGAGTGGCCTGAAGCCAGCCTGCTCTTTTCAGACCAGGAAGGGAGGGGCCCAGGGCAACTTGTCAGAAAGGACTTTGCTACACATTCTAGTGGAAAGTTCTTGTAGACTAATAGAACTGTAAGTTTGGGGAAGTAAGGCTTACCAGTTTTACAAAGCAGAATAGCTTGTGCTCAAGAACTGAACAGCAGCTAGGAACACTAACAGTTCGAGTCCAATAGTGTTGTGAGAACTACAATAGTTTCTTCAGTGTTGAGCTTTAAATGAATCACAGTAAAAAGATTGGACCACCAGCCAAAAAAGGTGAATTCATCTTATTTGAGGCTCAGGGTGAAAGAAAAAGTAATATAATATCTTGGAGAACTTCTTCCCCTATTTTACCAGTATTTTCCTGTTTAAAATCTACCTAATGAAGGAAAATGTATCCATCCAATACTCATGAGAGCCTGCCTGAGTTCGAGACCAGCCTGGCCACAGTTGAATACTGTGCTGCTGGGCACTGAAGATTTAGAGGTGAATATAAGGAAAAGACAAGATGGATTTAGTGTCTAAAGTAAAAGATTGGGAGGAAAGCAGTTAACCTGATTTAAAATGTTACCCTACAGTGTTCATGGAATTGTTTAAAAGCTATATCTTAGAAACAAACATGTTTGTCTCTTAGTGTGTGGGTTAAGTATTTGATTAGATGAGTATGTCCTAATTGAGTAATCCAGGAGGAAAGGTCCTAAATCCCTAAAAGTAATAGCATGTACTATTTTGTTAAAATGTAAGGCCCGTACTTGAAACTTTCCAGCTCTTCAAAAACGAGGAAATTCCAAGCATTCTGCACTAATAGATAGTGTTAGTGGGTAGTTGATGGATGACGTCAAATGTCAGCATGGTGAACAGCTTCGTTCATATAAACTCAAAGTGTACAATCTGGGATCAAGTGTTCTCGCTGTTCTCAGGGATCAGCGCAGTCTGTGTGCTCCCAATGTGGCCTGACTTGGATTTCAGAGTTTATATGAGGCACAGCTGAGAGTCTGGAAAAGGCACAGCATCTTCTCCTTCCTCTCCAGATGAGCCAAGTCAGCAAGAAGGGTCTCAGCATCTATTCCTGAGGCTCTATGAGAGGTTTCTTCATTCCTTTGTAATGATTAAACCCTTCATTGGGAATGGATTTGATTTGTCATTGTGCAAACTTCAGAGGCTTTAATAGTAATTTTACTAACCTTGCTGGACCTTATTGATAAAAGCAACCACTCTTTGTTATGAAAGCAAAAAGGGATATTGAAAAGTTAATTCAACATAATTGGCAAAGCCAGCTGCCATCATGATACTGTTGAATAGTGATGGTGGTAATGGCAGAAAAGGTGAAGGCTCTTTCTTGAAAGACAGCACAGAAATCACCACTCTAATGCTATCTTTGTGATATTACTGTTGAGTATATGTGAGGTGCTGCTGTCTTCTGACTGACTTCTTGGTCACTATCACAATGTTATGACTGCTATAAGGTGTAATGGTCTATTCTGGTCGTTACATTTCATTTAGGTTTCGTATTATATGAGAAAGATCTGGGAAAACAGGGATATAATTGGACATTTGTATGTATAACGGTAAGTGAAAAACTAAGAATTGTAATGCAGCTCTAGGTTCCAAGACTAATGGTTGGCCAGACGCATTGGCTCATGCCTGTAATCCCAGCACTTTGGGAGGCCAAGGTGGGCAGACCATTTGAGGCCAGGAGTTCGAGACCAGCCTGGCCAACATGGAGAAACTCCATCTCTACTATAAAAAGATAGAAAAATTAGTAAGGCATGGTGGCACATGCCTGTAATCCCAGCTGCTCTGGAGTCTGAGGCAGGAGAATCGCCTGAACCTGGGAGGCTCCATCAGGGCGCACCTGTTTTGCTTACCACTGTATTTCTGGCCTCCTCAGTGTTTGTTTTCAATGTGTATTTAATGACTATGGACAGAATGAATACAAAGAAACAAAAAAAACTTGGAGGTAGGAAAACAATTGTGGGAGATCAGCCCATGTGAGTGACCAGGCTGATTATATTATTGACAAAGTTGACTCTACATAATTGAGTTTTAAAAAAGACTAGAAAGGACTACTTGAAGTTGTTGAAGAGGAACTCTCTGGAGGTAGTAGAGTTCTTAGTCTCTGCTTTTTTTCCTTAAAATATTCAGCTACATTTTAGGTAAGATAGTGATCTGCCTTCAATTGCAAATAGATGATAATATCACTTTTAATGTAGACCAAAGCCAATATTTTTCATATATTGTTCTACTCAGAGTAAATAATAAATATTTTGGCATGGTTCTTCATGTCTTAGCATCTGTCAGTTTTCATGTGAGGACTCAGTTTACAGGTTATGTACAGCACATGTTAAGCGTGGTCAGCAGGTATTTGTACCTGAAGTACCTACTTCCCTTCTGTTGCTGATATTGTCATGAGCAGTTCCACCCTCAGTGTTTACCTCTGCTTTGAAATCTCTCAAACGCTTATTCATTTTAATTTTTTGTACCCTTTGGGACTCCTCAAACTCGTATACATCTTTCCATTTCTGGCCTAATCCCAGCACTTTGGGAGGCTGAGCCGAGCATGGTGGCGTGTGCCTATAGTCCCAGCTACTCAGGAGGCTGAGGTGGGAGGATCACTTGAACCCGGGAGCTGGAGGTTTCAGTGAGCTGAGATGTGCCACTGCATTCCAGCCTGGGCTACAGAGCGAGACCCTGTCTCAAAAAAAAAAAAAGTCTCATGACTTCGTCTTCTAGATGAGACCATCTCTAGCTGGTGCCTTTGCTTGCATTCTCATGTGCAGGGCCAGCAGACACGGATGGAGCAAATGTTCTCTGAGGCTGTAGGTGCCGGGGCACAGATCTTTTCCTCATTCTACCACCTAGTGAAGGGGAGAAATGACAAGCAAGGCAACTACAGGTGAAAAGTGTTTGGAGAGAGGTTTCTATAGGGCTCCTATCTACGCACTGAGCCCAGGCATAGACTTGAGAGATGCTTCCTGAAAAATAAAGAGAAGTTGGCAAGATATGAGGGAGGAGGGCGCAGCTCCTGATTCCTCTGACCTTCGTATTGTGGATTTGATACCCCTCCCCAGCTGAGTCCTCATGGGCAGCTGTGTTTTGTTTTGTTTTGTTTTTTTGAGATGGAGTCTCACACTGTCGCCCAGGCTGGAGTGCAGTGGCGTGATCTCGGCAGCTGTGTTTTTAAGAAGCGTTTCTGCTCCTTTCCTTACTCAATCCTGACCTGTAAAATTCCCACTTGCTGGCTGCCCCCTCCCCAAGGAAAGGCCCCTCCGCCCCTCCACAGTGGGTGGTGCACAGAGTCAGGGGACAGGTCTGGGCTTCCCTATTCTTGCTGACCCAGCTATAGAGACCCTGCTCTTTCCCATTCAGGGAGTCATAGCCACTTGACTTTGTGTGTGTGTGTGTGTGTGTGTGTGTCTTTTATGCTTGGGGTTGTCTTTTTAAAACTTTATTTTATTCTTGTATCTTGGCATATTTACTTATTTTAAAGTAAGCCTTGTTTGTTTTTGTCTGTTAAAAATCTTTACAGGCTATGTCATCCAGCTTATATCAACTTTTTTATTTCCTGCCAGTCAACAAGAGTTAGTAGAAAATGGCAGCCCAAGAGGTAAGATATGCAGTCTGTCCACACCCCAAACAGGGCAGGCTAAATGCCTTTCTTGGTTCTAATAAGCCCTGAAGAGATACTCCCTGTAGCACCAAATCATTTCCCTCTGCTGCCCCTTTGAGGTGAGTGTCATCCCAAAAGTAGTTAGTGTAGAGGAATGGATGGCCCATTTAGGATAGGTAGTTGCACAGATTATCTCTGAGGGAGGTGACTAAGAAGCTGAACTCCAAAGATAAGACAAAGGAATTGATGAACAGTGTCATTGTCTTAACTCTGGGATAGGGATTCTGTGAAGGTTAGTGTATGCTCTTTTTTCTAGGAAGAGGATCCCTTTATATTTGATTGTCACAGGGATCTGTGGCCCAGAGTAAAATCAGCAGTCCCAGCTGTATAGACTTTGAGGTTCATTATGGTTGTGATCTGAAAACCTTGGTCACCTCTGTGGTATGTGTCACTGGATTCTAGCTACTTCAGTCAAGTGACTCCTGTGCGTTCTTAGAAGCGAGTATGAGAGAGGATGGGGTGGAGTTCAAGTTTTACTAGAGAAGGCTCTCAAATTTTGATACCCAACTTGAAACCTGGAAAATTATCAAGTACAGCTTCATGTTAAAAAAAAAAAAAAAATGTCGATGCGTCTTTATCAAGTTAGCAAACTATTTCTGTGATTGTCTATTTCCAGAGTAATTTGATTGAACGGGTTTTCAGATTTCCATAGCTGGGGTTATAGGAGTATTCTCCACAAGGGAAGATAGACCGAGTGCTTGACACGTGACCTGACCCAAAGAAGTCACTTAATAAAGTGTGGAATGAGTGAAGGGAAGTTGCAGTTGTAGTTTTCTTCACCAAAGTCAGGAACCCAATAGAAGGAATCATAGCAATGAAAATAGTAACTTTTGATGAGCGCTCCCTTGTCTTTTAAGGGCTTTATACATATCAACACTTTGAGGGCAGATCTCACTGCTCTTTGGAGCTGTTTATACTGTCAAACTTCATATTGATTGAATTTATGGGATTTATAAATCACAATTTAGTCTCTGATTTGATAATTTGAAACGAAAGGGCTTAGGATACTAGATTTCACAAGGCTTTTGTGAGGATCAAATGAGATTATATATCTGAAAGTCTTTCACAAACTGTGAAGTACAGGTGTTTCTAGTAAGTGGCATGTCACTTTGTATGGCTTTTACTATGGCTATTAGGATGTGAGATTGAGACCTTCCTCCTCCCCTCTTCAAAGCAAGGGAGACTTCCCATTTCTAAGGATTTCTTTCACTGTCACTCAGCTTGCCCTGCTAGTTCTTAGGAGTGAAGTGAGATACTTCTTATTTTTCAATCCATCTATGACAAATTTATGCTGCATCTTTTAGTAGGGTGTTCATTTGCATGATTTATTTATGTTTTTACCCCAGGGAAGGGGAAGTGGTATGGGGCTACAGGTGACTGTTGTAATGTTCTCCATTGATAAGACAGGGCCACCCCAGTGAATCTTTTGAGTTGTAACCAACTCTTATTTAACCAACTCTTATTTCAGTGACAGTATTTTTGTAAATGAAAACGTATTAAATTTTGTCAAATGCTTTTTCTGTGTCTATTTAGATGATTCTGTGACTTTTGTTCCTTAGTGAGATGATTCCATTACGTTAATTGAGTTTCAAGTGGTAAAGCAACCTAGCATTCCTGGTATAAATCTCATTTAGTTGTGGTATATAATCCCTTTTATGTGTTGCTGGATTTGGTTTACTTACATTTTGTCAGAGTTTTTGCATATATATTCGTAAGAGATACAGGTCTGTAATTTTCTTGTGATGTCCTTTATTTTATTATGAGAGTGATACTGACCTCATAGAAGGAGTTCCCTACTCTTTTTTTTTTTTTTTTTTTGAGTTTGTAAAAGATTGTTATTAATTTATCTTTAAACATTTGGTAGAATTCACCACTGAAGCTGTCTGGGCCTAATTTTGTTTGTTTGTTTGTTTGTTTGTTTGTTTGTTTGTCAGAAGTTTTAAGTTACTGACTGAATTTCTTTATTCATAATAGATTTATTCAGATTTTTAATTTCTACCTGTCAGTTTTGGGAGTTTGTGCCTTTCTAGAAGTTTGTCCATTTTATTTCCATTTTCTGATTTGTTGGCATACGGTTGCTTAGTTTATTTCCTTTTAATGTGCTATAGAATCCCTTTGCTTTCTGTAAGCTTGGTAGTGCTTCCCCTCTTTCCATTCTGATTTTCACAATTTGAGCCTTCTCTCATTTTTTCTAGGTCAGCCTAGCTAATAGTTTGTTAATTTTGTTGGTGTTTTCAAGCAACCATCTTTTGGTTTCATTGGTTTCCTTTATCGTTTTCTATTCTCTATTTCATGTATTTCTGCCTAATCTTTGTCATTTTCTTCGTCTGTGTGCTTTAGGTTTTGTTTTCTTATTTTTCTGGTTTCTTAAGATGAAAGTTTTGGTTGATTTGAGGTCTGTCTTTTTTAATATAGGCATTCACAACTATAAATACTCTTCTAAGCACTGCTTTAGCTTGATGTCATAAGTTGTGCTTTGTTGTATTTTCCTTTTTGTTAATCTCAAAGTATTTTCTAATGTCCCTGTGATTTCTTCATTGGCCCATTGGTTATTTAGGAGTGTGCCATTTAAGTTCCACATCTTTGTGAATTTTCCAAATTTCATAGTGCTACTGATTTCAAATTTCATTTCACTGTGGTCAAATAAGATACCTTGTATGACTTCAGTCATTTGAATTTACTGAGCCTGGTCTGTTGGAGAGAATGTCTGTGCGCACTTATAAAGAGTAAACTTTTTACAACTTTTCATTTAGCATAACCGTAGCTTTTAATTTTGCTTGATTTTTTTTGGTAAGACTTGATGGAAGTATTAGTTCTACAAGAGTAAAGGGTTTAGTTTAAATTGACATTGCATGTAAATACAGTGTTTTATAGGGGTTGGAGTATCTGTCTACAGTCCATCTGCTCTTTAGACAGCTGTTGTCAGGCATCACTCTAAAGACAGGCTAGCAAGGAAACTACCTAAGGCAGAGTCTTCATGTGGAGAGCCTGTTCATTATGTTAGTTTAATAAAGGGAATTGTGGCAGTGCTTCGTTGCTGAAAGAAGGCATGCATTTGCACAGCAGAGTGATTTAGAGGTACCCAAAGAGGAGCAAATAAGCAAGGTAAGCACTGCTTTCTTTTCTGAATTGACTATGACATCAATACAAACAGAATGTCAAGAATTAACTATAGCTTTCAATGTTGAAACAAAGAAAAAGACCGATGTGTGTTTTCTTATAAGACTAGAGGACGGATGACGCCTTTCCCTCTCTGTCTCTCCCTTGTTTTGGCAGTGATAGGCCAAAGGGAAGCACATTGTTGGCCAGTTGATCTAAAAGTTCCTTTGCATCATTCTGGTAATGAGCAACAAAGGCACTCATTGGCAAACGTTCCATCTTGAATAACTGGGTCAGCAATTTCTTTATCAAGGCAACCCAGGTTAAATATGCTCTTCTATGATCTAACACACTATAATATACAAATCACCATTTTTAAAAGCAACCCAGAACGTTATTGAAAAATAGCTTTTTTGTTTTAAAATAAAGCAGTAATACAAAACAATGGTTAAGTTATGGGTTACAATGAATACTTTCAGTGTTTGTAACATATCCAGATAGTCTCTAGGAAGACTGTCTGTATTCTGACTATAAAAATAGGACCAAGTTTTTTTGACTGTTACTGCTGGTATATGCTAGATACTCTGTGCTATTTTCTGGGCTTTTCCTTTGCTGCCTAAGGGAGAGAATGTCACATCTATCAGGTCAAGACTTGTATGTTTGCCATACCAACTTAGACCTAACATGTTTGCATTTATGTTCAACCAGTCCATAGTATATGATATACTCCATTGTCTTTGCCATAAAAGAAAGGCATAATGTTAAGAATATGTTATATCTATATTGAGTAATTGCCGTGCCTTTACCTAGCTGGTTCATTTGGATCCCAAATTCAGTGTTTCTTCATTTAGCTTTTTGATGACGTACTGAATAAACAGTGTCGCGATATGTACCTATTTTGCTCATTTAAAAAAATATTTGTAATTGCTACCACTGGGTTTTTCATTACCATCTAGAAGCAAACACCTCTATTTTCCTTCAGTTACCTTTCAGTATCAGAAATTCTAACTGTTTAGCGAAAGAAACCGTAAAAACCATTTATGTGGATCAGTGAGCATTTATTGCTATCTGCCCTGGAGGCGTTCAATACATGCCTGTTGACTGATGGAAAATTGCTTTGGTAATACTAAGCAGAGAAAATATGAAGAGTACATAACACATTACTTGATGCATGATTCTTGGCTGTACTACATTGGTATGTAACTAAGGACAGAAGTTCATGCAAAATCTATGACTGTCAGACTTTTAGAATATAGACTGGTATCATCCAAATGATGGATGTTTGTTTGCATTAGTGTTGGCTCAGAAAGTTACTTAGAGCTTTGGGGTTGCCTCTGAAATATAGTTCCACTCTAGGTTTTCTCTCTGTCTCTCCTGTCAAGCAGACTTGAATCCTCGGAATAGCTCTAGAACCACTTTGGCTTCATTAAAACATTTGAACTACTTGTGGACAATTGAGCACCATGACGTTCAGAAATAGAGACCATCAAATGATACGGCAGCATTTCAAATGCACTGATCTGTGGTCATCTAGTGACAAAACTAGCAGTGCCACCCAGGCTTCCCTACTACGGATGTTAGTGTTCACTCTCTCCGAACTTTTACCTTTTGTGAATTTTTTGCCATCACTTCTCAACCATATGTATACTTAGCCTATATCTTATGCATAATTTCAGTCTGTGTAATTCTATTATTTTTGAATATTGCCCTCCTGGCACATTGAATGTATCTTTTGACTCATCATTTTCTCAATCTTAAACTACAAAATGGAAAATTATGCCTTCTGTGGATGTTTCTGTACTTTCTCAAACCATTTCTGCAAATGTAGTACCTCCTTTGTTTCTTACAGTAATGCTACAAGAGTTGAGAGCTCAGTTACACATGATAGAATGCAGATGAGGCTTTCTAAGCAGAACATGTTTGGCTGCTGCCCACCCACCTGGAAGTAACACAGGGAGGAGGGAAGCTACTAGACAGTTCAGCACACATGCTGCTATTGCAGCTGCATGTTTGGCTGTTCTGTATCAACCCCCTTACATTTTCAAACAACAGCAGCAACAACTTATTTACACCATCATACAGCTCTCCCCTGTAGAAATAATGAGGATCTTGCTCTACCTAGAGGGCAGTCCCAAAATCTCCTTTGTTTCTGCAGTCAGCTCCACCAGTACAGGTTCTCAGGGTGATCTTTCTTTCTTTCTCTAATTTAGGCAGTGTTCTGTCTTAGAATTCTGGGATCCTGTAACCTATGGAATGAATTGCAAGGCTAGTATCACCAATACACCCTATCTAAAACTGGGGAAATGGAGGAAGAAAATGAGTTAACATGCGTAAACATATACTTGCCACACCGAGAAAGGAAGAAGTATGCATAATTATTAGACTTCTCATTTCTACAAGTGGTTACTACCCATTTCATGGTCTGCATGCCCTAAAATATCCAAATGTATCACCTAGTGGGTTGAAGGACATATGCAGTGTTACTGGCAGACAGTGAAGACAAAACCAACCCCGAGTAGGTATATATTCGAGTGAGGATAAAATGGTATCCTGTCGTGATTGAGTGTAATTAACCGGATGTTATGTATCAGGCGGTCCCTCCAGACCGATTGTTGTTCCTGGCAAGTTGACACTCCACTGTGTTAGGAAATAGCTGAGCTCTGTGCAGGGAGGCTGCCCATGTTGTACTTTTACCACTGTGGTCACTTTGCTGATGAGCCCACTGAGCAACCTCTGGGCTACTGTGGAGAGAGTGAGACAAGCATTCATAGGGTGATTTTTCATGTCCACCTGGTTTCTGAGAGCCTCCTCTGCAGTAAGCATTCAGATGAACACCGTATTCTGTCTTACTCCTGGTTCAGGAAATCCACCCATATGCCTCTTCCCAGCCACCTGCTGCCAGCTCCTCAGTCTTCTTGCTCCCTCGTCTGTGTTCTGATTTCTTTGTGAGTAGAGGCTTGGCCTGCAAGCTGTCTTTAGCTTGAGTCAGATGGTCCATAGTATGTGCCCCTAAAGCATGTTCCCAATGGTTTAGCTTAGTAGTTGCTGCTGCCTATGAATCAGTGTGATCGTGCCATCTCTTCTGGGCAGACTGGACCCAAGACATGCTATGGGAAGCTCTGCTCCTCTGTCAGGGCCTTCTGTGAAGGAAGCTGCAAAGCTGTAACAGCCGACTTCAGCTGCTCATATTGTGTTGCTCCATCTGGATACCAGCTCCTCAGACAACTAGTCATGCAGACTTTCCCATGAGCCCTGGTGGGGGCTGAGGGAAGGATGGCAGGATACAAGAGTAGGCACATCAGTAATATAAGCTTCCTGTTGACGGAACTTAGGTTCAGATGCTGTTCACACCTAAATATGCTATCTATATGACTTTTACCTGAGGACACAGTATCCTTGACATGTCCTTCTCTGTAGCCTCAACACCCAGTTCATGTGGGTTCCATAGCCACAGTTGCACAGTGAACTAATGTGAAATGTCCCCTGTTCATTCTCCACTAGGAGCCAGTATTAAGTCAATCTGTGTGTATCAAAAGGAAAATAGTTATTTGCAATATGGAGTGTTGCGTGACCCCAAAACCTTGGGACTTTCCACTATTCTGTTTTGACTTCGAGTATTCCAGTTCATTGGCCACAGGGGCAAGGGCAAAGTTGCTTGCCTTCTTCCATCCTAACCCATATGGAGGACTTTTTCTTGTCCCGCTCAATACTGGAAGCTTTATGGGTTACTCAGTAAATAAATCAAGGTAGTACTCAAAAGGCTACCCTGGGAGCCAGCTGGATTTTTGGAGTATGTGTTCTCTGCCCTCCTGCATATACTTGCCTTACCAGGCTATCCTCAGGTATTGTTACTTCTCACTAACAAATCCTATCAGCGTGATGCTATGATGTCTTGTGGGCTGGTAAAATTATTGAGGTTCCTATAGACTGAGTTATGGCACAGAACCAGAATTGACATAGTGCTCAGGCAAGATGGTGAAAGCAAGTAGCTTTCTGTTTTCCTGCTATTGGGATAGGAAAACATGCACACGCAAACACACACCACTTTTGTCATATCAGTAGCTGCACACCAGATAAGGGAATGCATTGATTTGATCTACCAGGTTTGATCAACTGGAGTTTCTCCTTGATAGAGTTTGTTATAATCAACTGTTATTCTCAAAAGACCTGTGTGTCTTCTGCACAGGCCTGCACACAAAAAAAGAGATGTGGTAGGAATCACCACCCTGAACCTTTCAAGTCTCTGACAGTGGCATTAATTTTGGCGATTCCTCTAAAAGATGCCATATTGCTTTCGGTTGCTATTGTGGCAGGGAAGAGAAGCTCAGAAGCTTTTCTTGAGCCCGTTGAATTCTAACAATGCTCACTGCATAGGTCAAGACACAACTGTGGAAATTCTCCCTGTGTGTGAGTGTAGATCCCATCTGTAAACCCAGATTCTGGTCAGGTAATAATACCACAGCCTCCATTTGTGTCTGACTCCCATGCAGCTTCCACCCCACCATCAGGACACAGAGGTGTTGAGTCCTCGGGGACAGTGTCCAATAAGTGCTGAGAAGTCCAGTTATTTCTTTTTCTCCTCAAAAGCAGCTGCACATCCTTTGGGAATGGGTAGAAGAAAGACTTGTTACATGATTACCATATTATGGAAGTGTTCTTCCTTAAAGGACCAACCACTCCTGCAGTGAGAGGCTGTCAGACGCGAGAAGAGCGGCTATTGAGGATGTCGATCAAACCAGCGACTGTTGAGGATGTCCCTCCAGGCCTCTGTCACCTGCCTACAGATCAGATCAGAGTGTCTGAGGCTTTCTCACTATTCTGGCCCTACAAACCCTCTCATTAATTGTCCACTCCCAAATACCTGGCTAGCTTACACACACTTTGGCCCTTCAGCTTGTTATGTTAGCCAGACCCTCTTGCCTCTGGACACTTAGCTCTGCTGCCTCAGCCATTCCTGTTCTTGTAGAAATCCAGAAGCCCTTGAGGCAGCATCTGCAATGCAGGCCGAAATTCCTGTCCGTGGCCTCCTGAGAGTGTAGTTACAAGGTGGGTAAGCAGGAGACATAGTAGATCCCCCTAAGTCTGTATTTCTACATCTGTATTTTATCAAGACGTTCCTGGCATCTAGGTATTCTGGTTTCTATTCCAGGGGGCTGTTATACTATGCAGAAGGTAGAAGTTTTAAGGTACTTGGTTTTAGGGCCCAGGAGAGTGCCACTTATAGACTGGCATTTTGGCAACTATGATGAACTCCCAGTTTTATACCTTGGATATCTTTCTCTAGTAACACATTACAAAATCTAACAGACAAAAAAGCAAGTCAAATAACTTTTCAGCCTACTTTCACATTTATTTTCTTACTTCCTCTTTAGATAACTGTATGGTATTCGTAAAACTAGATTCTTACAGATGAGGAAAGAAATTCAGAAAAGGTAATTAACTTTTCTGGGGCAGAACTAGGTCTACAACATACATCTCTTGACTTCTTGTTCTCTTTTGTTACAACACAAATACTGTAGTGGCATGTGGATGTGTGCATGCATATAGTATGGTGCACTCACACATATGTGACACACACACCACACATCACATACCACTTATGCACATACCACACACACACACGACACACACTTAACACACATCTATACACCACACACACTGCCTATCCAGAAACTACAATTTGTGTCATGTCAAATGTTGATGCTTCTAAAAACAGCATATATTATTAAGAAACTCAAATACAACAATTTCTTTTGTTTGGATGAAGGTAAAATCTGCATTTTGATTTCAGCTATAATCATTACTTGCAATGTCGGGGTTTTTTTCTAAAAATTCTCACCTCAGAAGTTGCCCAAAACCCAACTGATAAAGGAATCTTCAGTCTCATTATTAATCAAAGAAATGTAAAGTATCTTGGCAAAATGTCTATGTCAACTCTATGTGTAATTATGTGTGCACACACAAATGCTGACAAAGTTACAGTGGGTATGCTGAAATGTGTAATTGTCTTACTGAGTACAGTTCTTTTGGAAATCAGCATAGCAATATGTAGCAAGTGTCAAAAGAAATTGCATACTTAATCTAAATGTCCATGCCTGCGAGTTTATTCCAAGGAAATTGTTTAGCATAAAAAAATTATGTGCATAAGCATTTTTTTGCAATAGAACTCTTCTCTCCCTCCCAAAAATCATTTTAGTTTTAGAGTTTCATAAAGTGTGAAAGATCATATTAAATAGAATGGGGAAATATTCAGTATAGTATTTGCAAAAAAACCAAAATGTGTATAATGTAGTTGCACATATAGTTAACAGATACACTTGTTGAATTGTTGATAGAGTCTAGGAAGTTACAAATGAAAAATTGTGTAAGAATTATGTGTATGTTTGGAATTTTTTGCAATAATTACAGTCTTCAGTTTCTATGTCTATATAATATTTATTTTTAGTGAAAATACATCCACTACTCGTTTTTGGTTTTGTTTTTTTTTTTCCTTAAAGTCCATTGATCGTCACAAAAACCCAGGAAATGCAACTAAGAAGAAAACAAATGTTCAACCAAGACTTAAGAACCCAGAGCTATGGAGAAGAGGTCACACTGGACTACTGGTGTGCATAAGGGGGCAGGAGGGACGATCCCCATGGGGCATGGCCACTGGTCGTGGGAAACAGAGGAGAGAGGCCAGGCAGCTGGCTGGGCAGTTAGGTTCACCGCTGCATGATGGCAGCATTGAGCAGGTTGGCTTCCTTCAGGGTCCAGCTCTCGTCAACCAGCTCTTTGTTTGGGAAAGTAGTCGTGAGGATAAAGCTGGTGGCAGCCATGGCTGGCCAGGCATCCACAATAAAGAGTTGGATGTTGCTGATCTGTGGCTGTAGTTAAATTTCTGTACCAGCCTCTCACCATCTGCAAGCCAAATTTGGATGTTTGTGGTAGTCTCTGATTTGACGATTAAGATGGAAGAGCTGGCTTTGGCTTCATTTTCTGCCAGTTGGACTGGAGAGATGGTACTCAACACCTAGGGGGCAGTGCTGCTCGGTTTCTGACCCTCACCAGTGAAGGCTCCTTTGGACTTCATAAAGTCCTCATCCCGATGGTCCTCCATATCCAAGTTCGCCTGTCCACTGTGAGCTAGCCTCCACAGCTCTGCTGGCACCTCTCCTCTGTGGATAGACTCCAGAAACTGGGCATCGGATGGGTCTTGGTAGCTTCTGAGTTCTCCATTATCCAGGCTGAATCCACTCTTGTAGAGTTTCAGTACTACATGAACATCTTGGTGGGAATGCTGTCTCTTTTATCCTGCCACATAAGCAGACTCTTCCTTTGGTGCTGCCCCAAGGCCATAGCCACCTCCTGCAAATGGTCTTGGTGTACTGGTCTCTCGGAAACTCCCTCCACAGCTACAGCTCCATGCTCTTTGGCACCTTTAAAGAGATCATCCACCAGCTCATTGGGACTTTTCTTTCTGGGAGGGCCGACAGTCTGCTGTCTACCTCTCTCTGAGGCCCCAGTATAAAACCTCTGGCCTTCCTCTCCTCTTCCTCATCCTCATCTTGGTCATGAATGAGGTCTCTGAAGGCTGTCACTCTGTTATTACTGGGGGCTGTGCCTCTGGACACTGAACTGGGGGTTGCCTTTGAAATGGTTATGATGTCTTCGTCCCCTCTGTCCTCATAAAAGCTCGCTAGCGCAATCTGCAAGTCCCAGGTTAGCCGACTCGAGGAAGAAGCAGGCCTGGTCCTCCTCAGTGCCTGTCACCACCACGAACTCCCTCAGCTCCTCCTATTGCTCCACTGCCATCTTCTCCCATGCACCTCCCTGCGTTCACTACTTTCTTAGCTTTTCTAAAGCATCCTTGAATGGGACTTTTGTCTTTCTCCTGAGAGGGAGCTTAGTGACTGGGTTGTTGAGGATGGTTTAATAGAGGGGGATGTGCTAGCTGAAACCCAAACTCTTCTGTTGTTCATCTCACCCTGTCCACACACTGCTGCCTATGGTGATTGGTCTGCTGAGGATTATTGTTAATCACTTTTTACTTGTTTTTCTCTTCCCCAAACCCAAAGTGTTTTTGGAGATAAAAAGTAAATATGAAGATAAACAGTAAATATGGCTTATAAAGCCAGCTCTGTTTCCTCTCTCTCTCTCTGTTTTGGGGGGAAGACATTGTGCATTTTTAAAGCATAACATGAAGGAGGTTTTAGTATAATATGATTTAGTGCAGGCCTCAGCTACTATCGCTCCCAGTGGTTTTGCTGGAGGCTGGAGCTTCCCGACAGCCCTGACCACGGAGAGGTGGAATGTGGCGCTGACGTCACGGCCGCTCCTGGGAATGTTTTGCATTCTTCTTCCTGGCAGTGGTCAGGTGGCTTCCAGCAAGAATGAAGGACAACAGCTTCCAAAGAAGAAAAAAAGAGAGGAGGAAAAGGATAGTTTATAATCAAAGTATTGTGGGGGAGGCACTTTTATTCTAAGCCAAAATTGAAATTAGAACCAGATGTCTTGCATTCCGATGCTGCACGAATGTTAAATAAATTTATTAATGACTGTAATAACTAAGCTATTTGGCTTTTTACTGAACTTGAGTCTTGAAACTCTGTAAGAATTATGGAAAAACGACTTCTTGTAGTTGATATTTTAACTATGAAAGCAGCTTTCTGAGTGTAAAAGCAAGGACCCTGATGAAATAACCCTCTAGTTAATCTACAGGCCGTTTTAAGATCTGTTAATATTCTGAAAGACCACTTCTGAAGTATAAAATCTCTGTAATCTATTAACATAGCTTGTTCTGTTCAAACAAATTTAAGCCAATCATTGAGAGAGTTAAACTCTATTTTAGCATCTGCTGCAGAATGTCTTTTCTCAAAATATTTACACTTCCAATGTTATTTCTGTACATTACTGCTCAAACCATATATTCAAAACAAAACAGATTCTTAACAAACAGGTTTTGCCCAAGTCTTACAACTCTGCAATAATATATGCAATAGAAAAATGGACAGTAATTGAGTTAAATTTAAAGTTTGTGTTTTTCTTGCCTTCCAGCCACTAAAATACCTCTGTTCAAAATCAGTATACTGGTTTAGCTAATTAACAATCTATACGTCTATATTTTAAAATAAAATATTATACTTTAAAAAAAAAAACAACTTGATGTCTTTCAGTAGATTTGCACTCATTCTGATGTAACAGCAGTTACATTAACAACAGTTCTCCAGTTTAGGTGAAATCTGTTTGAATACTTCCTGTTATACATTGAAATGGAAAGTTGGCTTCCTCTTGTAGGTCATGTTGCTGGTGAGGAATTTCCAGAAATGTGGAGAAGTGCTGACTCATAGTATACAGTGGACTGATCCAGCAACAGTAGGACTTGAGGGGGTTTTTTGAGCTATTGGCTGAGGCAAGCAAAATATGTAGCTGTAATGTTTCATTTTATTTTTAGATATAAGGGTGAGGGTGGAGGAGAGACTGTTGCTTGGCATGGGATCTATGTTAATAACTTTAAAATGGCTACAAGTTCTAGGGTTAGATGTGTGTCTAAATGTGTGTTTTCCTACCGTCTATTATTAGAATTTGAAAAACAGGTTGTTTTTGCTATAGTCACCCTACTGTTGTTCTCTCTGCCTCTTGCCCACAGGTGAACCATGTGCCTTCTTGGGCTGTGGCTGGTGACTCACCATGGGCTCTATAATGTGAAAGTAACATAGTGCTTGCATTCAGGAGAGTGCTGCAGAAAAAGGTCCATGGCATTGCACCTTTTGTGTCTGTGATCAAAAGTCCCTGAATCTAATAATAACAATTTAAGTATTAGCTGACAGGAGTGCAGAGGAAAACTAGGATTTGTTGCCTTTAATATGCCTGCTTTTGTCCTGTATATTTTACGTTCATTAAATTGTCTGACTCTGAAGTTACTGATTGAGTTTTTTTTCATTCATTTGGTATAGAAATGACTGCTAGATTGGGTTTGGAACAGGGATTTCTAAAACAAAAACTCACCACCTAAACTCATCCCTGGGCTCATAAAGTTAATATATCCCAAATGCACTTATCTATCAATTCTACAAGCGTGCACTCACTGCTCTGTGTTGGCGCTGACGACATGGAGAAGAGGAAGGTGTGCTCCTTGTTACCTGTTTGAGGGGAGGGAGGCGCTGGGAGGCCACTGCAGAGGATGTGTCTACAGAAATATGTATAGTGTTACTTTTCAGTTACTACGGTAGAAATCTAAGAAAACAGTGAGGCATAAAAGAGGGGTATACTCAAATCTGTGCTAAAGTCTGTGGAACTGGTTTTTTGGATGTGATTCTGAGGCTGTCACAAGTTACTGATTGAAAGTAATTTGAATAGGCAATGTTAGGAGAGACATAAAAAATAGAAACCAGAATATGATGAGGGAGATAAGGGAGATATAAGTATGTAGGTGACTGATATTCAGACATATGAAAAGTAAAAACAAATAAACAGTATACTACAAATTGTATTTGTATATGCTTTGAGGCTAACACTCAAAACAGCACACATGGTTTCACAAGCACCTCTGACTGCTTTTAAAGGCTGTAAAAGGCTATGCTTTTCAAAAACATTCTACCCTTATGTTTCTGGGTTTATATTTTTCATCATTCCTGAAGAATTTGAATGACTATTTGTTAATCATGAAGATTCACAAAACCATAGAAATTATTTTAAACACGATTTCCTGTTTTCTTTAAAGTTCAACAAAAGGAAGAGCACATGTCCTCCTTTTGAACAGAAGTCCCAGTGCAGGGTAGGGGATGGAAATGGGGGGCTGGGCCACACTGTGCTATGGAGGCTTAACCTGCACATCTGACCCCCACTAGCCTTCAGCTGATTCTAGTGTGCTTTCTGACAATAGTCCATTACTTAAACTTTCTATCTGCCAGTTTCTTCAGCTAAAAGATCTTCTGCTAAAGAAACCAGTGACCTATTTTGGTGCTTATGAGGAATTACTAACAGAATTAAGCTCATAGTTCAAAATATGAAGGATTGTTCTCTGCTTTTTTAAGTGTATGTTCTCCGAACACTTAGCAAAGAAGAACCTTGTGAACATCTACCTAATATTCTGTCTGAGAACCAACTGAATACTGTTATGTTGTTGTCCTTAGCTTTGATGTCCTCTGGTATAGAAAAGACTGAAAATGATGAAGACGGGGTATAATTAGGGCCTGCCACTGTTCCCAGGGATCCTTGGGAAGTGTCCCAATCCCCTTGGGAGGCTAATCTACAAATCTTAGGACTGGAATAGTGACATATATGGCTGTATAATAGCACTTACAGGACTTTATTATATTTTGTCTCATTCCCAATACTGTACGAAATTCTAGGTCTAAATTGTCTGAACTGTTTTCTATGCAGATCTCATAAGCGTAATACATTTGTTGACTGAATAAATGAAATTGCTCTTCTTTGAGGCAGAAATACATTTCCTCTGTAAGCTTTTTTGTGTATACACATACAGTCCATGAAATGCCTTTTTTTTCTTTTAAGACGGAGTCTCGCTCTGTCGCACAGGCTGGAGTGCAGTGGTGCGATCTCCGCTCACTGCAACCTCCACTCCCGGGTTCAAGTGATTCTCCTGCCTCAGACTCCTGAGTAGCTGGGACTACAGGCGCGCACCACCATGTCAGCTAATTTTGTGTATTTTTAGTAGAGACAGGGTTTCCCCATATTAGCCAGGATGGTCTTGATCTCCTGACCTCGTGATCTGCCCACGTCGGCCTCCCAGAGTGCTGGGATTACAGGCATGAGCCGCTGTGCCCGGCCAATGTCTGTTTTTTAAGAGACAAAGTCTTCCTTTGTTGCCCAGGCTGGTCTTGAACTTCTGGGCTCAAGTAGTTAGTTCTTTGGCTCGGCCTCCCAAAGTGCTGGGTTTACAGGCATGAACCATCATACCCAGCTTCATGAAATGCTTTTTAAAAAAATTGTGGTAAAATATGCATAACATAAAAATTATCATTTTAACCATTCTTAGATGTATTTTCAGTGGTATTAACTACAATCATAATGTGGCGCAACCAACACCGCTCTTCATTTCCAAAACTTCTTCATCATCCCCGACATGAACTCTGGTACCCATTAAACACTAACTCCTTCTTCTCCCCATAAGTCCCTAGTAACCTGTATTCTGCTTTCTACCTGTATAAAGGTGCCTATTCTAGGTAACTCTTAAGTAGAATCATACAATATTTGTTATTTTGTGTCTGGCTTATTTTAGTTAGCATAATGTTTTCAAAGTTTCATCCACATTATGTGTCAGAATTTCCTTCCTTTTTTAAGGCTGAATAATATTTCCTTGTATGTATATGCCATATTTTTTTTATCCATTCATGTGTTCATCCTGTGAAATATTTGATTTGTTTTCACCTCTTGACTACTCTGTGAATAATGCTTCTGTGAACATAAGTATACAAGTATCTGTTTAGTTTCTGCTCTCAATTTTTTTTCGGCTATAGATCTAGGAGTGGAATTGATGGATTTTATGGTTTGACTTCTTAAGGAACTGCCATATTGTTTTCCACAGAGGTTGCATCATTTTATATTCCTACCATCAATGCATGGGAGTTTCGGTTTCTCCATGTTCTCACCAACACTTGTTATTTTCTTTTTTTGATAATTGCCATTCTAATGGGTGTGAAGTGGTATTTAATTGTGGTTTTGATTTGCATTTCCCTAATGACTTGTCACCCAGGCTGGAGTGCAGTGGCACAATCTTGGCTCACTGCAACCTCTGCCTCCCAGGTTCAAGCAATTCTCCTGCCTCAGCCTCCCAAGTAGATGGGATTACAGGCACCTACCACCATGCCCAGCTAATTTTTTGTGTTTTTAATAGAGACAGAATTTCACCAAGTTGGCCACGCTAGTCTTGAACTTCTGACCTCAAGTGATCAACCCGTCTAGGCCTCCCAAAGTTCTGGGATGACAGGTGTGAGCCACTGTGCCTGGCAGATACACCTTTAAATTATGAAATACCCCCACTTAAAAAAGTAACTATTACTATTACTTGCAAAATAGAAGTCTGCGGCCGGGTGCTGTGGCGCAAGCCTGTAATCCCAGCACTTTGGGAGGCCGAGACAGGTGGATCACAAGGTCAGGAGATCGAGACCATCCTGGCTAACACAGTGAAACCCCGTCTCTACTAAAAAACACAAAAAAACTAGCCAGGCGAGGTGTCGGGCGCCTGTAGTCCCAGCTACTCGGGAGGCTGAGGTAGGAGAATGGCATAAACCCGGGAGGCGGAGCTTGCAGTGAGCCGAGATCTGGCCACTGCACTCCAGCCTGGGCAACAGAGCGAGACTCTGTCTCAAAAAAAAAAAAAAAGAAAAGAAATAGAAGTCTGCTACTAAGATACAGAGAGTTCCTCATCAATCCTTTATACTCTTAATACCAGCCCTCCCTGTGCCCGCAGACACTGGTTGCTTGATATGAGGTGCATATCCATGACCACAGATGTCCCTGAGGCTGCTGATCCCTGAGGGCTCAGAAACGAGTGGCCTCCTCCCTCATTAGCTGGTCTGTCTACACAATATTCTGTTGATATATTTGTATCAAATTCATTAAGTATCCAAAATGATTATGTTCACCTATCCTGATTGTAGTTTTCTCAGAAAACATACTTTTAACCTAAAGCTATCAATAATATGTAGGCATTAAATAATTTGAAAAGAAGTTTGTGAAATTATTCACAGTGAGAACATCTTGTAATCATGAAATCAATGAAAAATTTGCTAATTTTCATGGTTTCATTATTCGTATTTAACTTTAATTCATCTGAAATTTATTTTGATGTATCATTTGAGGGTAGAGATTAATTCTAATTACTTTTCAAACAATTTTATCAGCACTACTTTCTGAATAATTTTCCCTCACTGATTTTAAATGCTTCTCCTATCGTATGTTATATTCCTATACATCGTAAGAGTTCTTGACTCTATATTCTATTTCATTGTGTTATAGCTTTTCTTTCTCATTCTAATGTCTTTCACTAAACTAATCTACATTCTGTAGTTGGAGTTTTTACTTTAAATTCTAAGGTTGTTAATACTTTTAAAAAATATTTTGAAGTAATTGTAGGCTATCCAGTGAGCATTCACAGATATTCTCCACATGAAAAAGTGCATGGGTGGCAATTCATAGATACATTGGTCTGGTACAGCAGCCAGGCACTTTGTTAGTTCCAGTTTCACCTCATGCTAGACATGCAAGCATCCTAAAAGTTCAGGTATATTCTTGTGATGTGCTTATTATAATATTCAGAAACTTATTAACAGAAATTAAATTATAGAAACTGCTGCTCCATTTAATTGGCTACAACATTCTTGCAATGGTAACTATTTTGCCTTGGGGGTCACCTAATTATCTCTGTTAGAAGAGTAGAAATGTGGCCGGGCGCGGTGGCTCACGCCTGTAATCCCAGCACTTTGGGAGGCCGAGGCGGGCGGATCACAAGGTCAGGAGATCGAGACCACGGTGAAACCCTGTCTCTACTAAAAATACAAAAAATTAGCCGGGCGCGGTTGTGGGCGCCTGTAGTCCCAGCTACTCGGGAGGCTGAGGCAGGAGAATGGCGTGAACCCGGGAGGCGGAGCTTGCAGTGAGCCGAGATCGCGCCACTGCACTCCAGCCTGGGCGACAGAGCGAGACTCCGTCTCAAAAAAAAAAAAAAAAGAAGAGTAGAAATGTTTATAGCATTTCCTTTTTGAAGTATTTGAAACAAATATTTTTATTTGATTTATGATGCTTTTCTCTTTATTTGACCAAGGAATGTTATGGTGGTCCCATTATGTGTCTAGACGCTGTGCTGAAGGCATTGGGAAACAGGAGCACACTCACACCAGAGCCTTACATCTGGTGACAGCCACTTGCTAGAACTGGGGTGGTAGGGCATGTTGTTATATCACTGAAGTCTTATGCTACTTTTTTTTTTTTTGAGATGGGGTCTCGCTCTGTTGCCCAGACTGGAATGCAGTGGCGCGATCTCGGCTCACTGCAAGCTCCGCCTCCCGAGTTCACACCAGTCTCCTGCCTCAGCCTCCCAAGTAGCTGGAACTACAGGCGCCTGCCACCACGCCCGGCTAATTTTTGTATTTTTAGTAAAGACAGGGTTTCACCGTGTTAGCCAGGATGGTCTCAGTCTCCTGATCTCGTGATCCACCCACCTCGGCCTCCCGGAGTGCTGGGATTACAGGCGTGAGCCATTGTGCCCAGCCTCAAGTCTTATGCTACTTTTAATGTCTTATGTTAGCAAAATGAAGAAATGTGAATAATTGGTGAAACCTTTGAAACTCAAGCTCTAAGATTCCTGTAAAGAACTATACGTTGGAAATAATTTAATAATGCCAAGTACATATGATCAAGAAAATGATAGAGTGGACAGTTCTCTGACCTGGCTATGTGTGGTGGTGGTGGTGGTGGTGGTGGTGGTGTTGTTTTGTTGTTTTGGAGACAGAGTTTTGCTCTTGTTGCCCAGGCTGCAATGCAGTGGCTCCATCTCAGCTCACTGTAACCTCTGCCTCCTGGGTTCAAGCAATTCTCCTGCATCAGCCTCCTGAGTAGCTGGGATTACAGGCGCATGCCATCATGCCCAGCTAATTTTTGTCTTTTTAGTAGAGGCAGGGTTTCATCGATGTTAGCCAGGCTGGTCTCAAACTCCTGACCTCAAGTGACACACCTACCTCGGTCTCCCAAAATGCAGGGATTACAGAAGTGAGCCACTGTGCCTGGCCACTATGTGTTCTTTTAAACCCCATAACAAAGTTTTTAAAAAGATGCTTTGGTCGAGTGCAGTGGCTCATGCCTGTAATCCCAGCACTTTTGGGAGTCCAAAAGTACGGAGGGAAGATCACTTGAGACCAGGAGTTCAGAACTAGTCTGGGCAATATGGCGAGATCCTGTCTGTAGTAAAAAATTTATAATTAGCCAGGCATGGTGGCATAGGCCTGTAGTCCCTGCTACTTAGGAGGCTGAGGTGGCAGGATTGTTTTAGTCCAGGAGGTCAAGGCTGCACTGAGCTATGATGGCACCACTGCACTCTAGCCTAAGTAACAGAGCAAGACCCTGCCTCAAAAAAACAAACAAAAAAAGATACTTTGATTATATGTGATAGCAAGTTTGCAAAATAAAAAAAGATTAATTTATAAATGCATATGCTTGATTGGAGACATCTTTAAAGATTTTTAAACAAGGTATATGATCAAAGACAACTGAATTAGTCAATGAGCATAGAGTATGACAGATTTTAAAATTCTACCTCTCGTCATTATATTAAGCCCTTATACCAATTGGTGTAGCACAAATTCATCCCGAATCCTATGGGAGGAAAAGGGGTTAGCTACCAAGAATCTTATAGCCTGAACTTAACTATAGATAATATAGTTATATTTGAATATGGAGTATCTATTATTTGATTCCCACTTAGTTATCTTTAGTTTTTCTGAAAAATTATAAACAGGAATTTTAGTGACACACCTCTTGTAACACGGAGAGGCAAATATTTTATAAGCTCTGTACACATTCCTGTATTGATCAGCCGGCTCGTTAAATGATCCCCCAGCTTGTTAATGATCCGTTGAACATGTGTAAAGCCCCATGGATGGCAGGGACCTGTTCCATTCAGCTTTTTTCTTCCTTTTGAAACTGGTATATGTCGAGTGTCTGATATGAACTGAACAAAACTTGAATTGTTTAATTTTATGCTTGTGTCAGGCAAGCTCCCAGAAGTCTGGCTAAAGAGTTGTTTGTTCATTTAAAAATCTAGCCTTCAGTATCTTTGTAGCATGAATATTTTTCTCTCTCAGCCCCAGAGCCAATTCCCACCCCTTTCAGTCTAATCTTTGGCAGCACAAGACCATGTGCTGGAATGGCATGAAAATTCTTAACTTACTCCTTTCAAAAAAGAAGCCAACTATATTTAATGCTTTGTGTAGGCTATTTCTTTTCATCCTTAACACAAACGGAAGGGAGGCATTATTGTAAATTTGCAGATGGTGAACCTGAAGTCATTGAGGTTAAATAACTTGCTGAATTCCCACCACCAGTGGATCACAAAGCTGTGTGACACTAGGCATGACTTCCCAAAAGAACCCCATCTTGTCATCCTATAATCTGTAGATGAAAGTAGGGTTTGCTGATGGCCCTGAGAAAATCTTAACAAACTGGATGAGGCTCAAAGACTTTTCCAGGGATATGACTCCAGAACTGTGACCTTCCCTTTGCGTGTTCAGCATGACCTCCTCCTGCTGCTGCATATGGCGTCAATGTAAGTATAGACATGGCCTTGCTCTGAAGAGAAGTAAAAAGGCTTCACTTCTTTAGAGGAAAATGCATGTGTACCATTTTGAGAATGAATGTTGGATCCAAGACGTCTGACAATCAAGAGGCTCTGAAGAATGGGGTGATATATCACAAAGATTGGACGGGATCCATGTATGCCTCTGAACCCTTCCTGGTTTCTAGCGGGCTGTTCCAAGGGAAAATTTAGGTCAACTTCATTCAGTTTTACTAGAGATTTAATTGGACATGCTTTGGCTAATCAACTAGTAATAACCATGTTTCACATTTCTTCCTTTCTTTACTGCTTTCTCCTTAAGAGCAAATAATTAATACCAGAAATTTCTGTCTTGGGTATTATGGGATGCGTGTGGCTATAAATGAAGAAATTACAGAGCCTACATGGAAGATAACAGAAACAATACCCAGTCGTTTTGTTGTGATTCTTTTTTTTCTCTTTTTTTTTTTTTGAGCCGGAGTCTTGCTCTGTCGCCCAGGCTGGAGTATAGTGGCGCCATCTCGGCTCACTGCAACCTCCACCTCCCGGGTCCCCATTCAAGCAATTCTCCCGCCTCAGCCTCTGGAGTAGCTAGGATTACAGGCATGCCCCACCATGCCCAGCTAATTTTTGTATTTTTAGTAGAGACAGGGTTTCACTATGTTGGCCAAGCTGGTCTCAAACTCCTGACCTCGTGATCCGCCCACCTCAGCCTCCCAAAGTGCTGGGATTACAGGCGTGAGCCACCGCGCCCAGCCACTCCTTATTTTTTATTTTCCTCTACTCAAGACAGCTTAGAAGAGAAATCCGTTTTGCATTTGGAATTCTTCCAGTTAGTTTTGAAATCTAATCAGCAAGATTGGGGAGTATTTTGTGTTAATGAAGTATGTTCCTAGTTCTTAGAAATATATGAATGAGGCTGGGCACGATGGCTCATGCCTGTAATCCCAGCACTTGGGGAGTCGGAGGCGGGCGGATCACGTGAGGTCAGGAGTTCGAGACCAGCCTGGCCAACATGGTGAAACCCCGTCTCTACTAAAAATACCAAAATTAGCCAGGCATGGTGGCGGGTGCCTATAATCCCAGCTACTGGGGAGGCTGAGGCAGGAGAATCACTTGAACCTGAGAGGCAGAGATTGCAGTGAGCTGAGATCGTGCCACTGTACTCCAGCCTGGCAGCTTGGGCGACAAGAGCGAGAGTCTATCTCAAAACAAAAAGAAAAAAGAAGAAAAGAAATATATAAATGAGCAGGAGAAAAAGAACTGTGATACTGAAGGGGTCGGCCTCTCCTGCTGTGTTCCACTCTTACCAGTGGAGCATGTGCTTTGACTCCAGGGTTTCTGCAGCATCCGCAATAAATATGTGACTGTATTTTGTATCTACCCACATGTGTTTTCCCTCGCATGGTGTCTTTCCCTAAATCTGTGAAGAAAATAGCTGTTTTAAAGTTCATTTATTTTCTCCATTTGGTTGTCAGCAGCAGGAAAGGCTGCTGAAGGATCTGAGCCAGCGTGGGAATGGGAAGGGCCTGTGAGCTCTTAGGGAAAGAGGAAGTCTCTATGTCCTGGTTACTGGCGTGACCCCAGGTCGAATGACTCCCCCACCCTCTCCTCCTGCCAAGGTTGGTTAGGGTTCAAATGTGTTCCTACCCAAAATCACACATTGTCACTGTGTGGGATGCACAATATTCCATTGCTTTGCTCTCTTAAAAAAGACAGTTAAAAGTAAGAAGTATTTGTTGGAATTTTTAAAAACATGGTTTTTAAACCTATCTTTATTATTAGTTTTTAATGCTAAAAGCATTTTATTTACCTAGGATTCTTGGTTTTGGATGGGTTTTATTTTTTCTTTAGGTGGTAGTCTGTTTCTGAGAAAGCTCTATATTATGCATCATTTGTGAAATCCCTAGTAACCTGATGATGTTTCTGTCACATTGTTTTAAAAGGAATAGTTTAAAGATTTAAAGTGATCTGTGTGTGTGTGTGTGTGTGTGTGTGTGTGTGGTTTTCTTCTTTCTTTCTTTCTTTCTTTCTTTCTCTTTCTTTCTTTCCTTCTTTCCTTCTTTCTTCTTTATTTTTGTTATTATTATTATTTTTATTTGTTTGAGCCAGGGTTTCACCCTGTCCCCCAGGCTGGAGTACAGGGGCACAATCTCGGCTCACTACAGCCTCGACCTCCCAGGCTCAGGCGATCCTCCCACCTCTCAAATTGTTGGAACTTCAGGCATAGAGAGCCACCATGCGTGACTTTTCTTTTTTAATGCAAGTATTTCTTTTGGAATTTGAACTTTAATACTACTTTGGTGTGTTTTCACCTAAATTCCATTTTGTGAGCTTCTTAGTATTTGATTGAAAACCTATTTCGTTTTACTTGACCCTAACCAGATCAACAAGATAAGGATATTACCCAAAGGTGGTTTCTAGTAGGATTGTGGCCACAAACATCAGTTCTGTAGCCAAGTATGGACTAGTGTGGACTGAGAAGGTGGCTTGGAAGAAAGTTGCATTTCCACCTGGTCAGGGACGTTTGAAGATTATGCATGTTTTAAGGGAAAAGGCCTGCTGAATGTGGAGAGTACATAGGTGTAACTATCACTTGAGCTTTTTAGAAGTCCTTCGATGTAGTGCCAACTTGGATAAACCACCTCAAGTCCAGCCAGTACAGCAGCTCTGTTTTATCTTCATTGTGAGTCTGTCTCCCTGCCGGCTGGTGATGGGGGTCAGGCTGGATCACGGATTTGACCACCCTGCACCCAGGCCTGCCCCTCTTTTCTCTGTTATATAGTGCTGGGCAGCCTCTGGGGGGCCTCACCGATTTTTGTTTTTTAGTGGTGATAACAGCACGATCAGGCCGCAGCCTTCTCAATAAGAAGTGCTAACTTCCTCAGGAAAACAGAAGTGTGGTATGCACCATTACATAACCCAGTTTCTCTGGTGATACAATTTTAGTTTTTGAGAGCTGTTTTGAAGTCTTCCCACAGAACTGCAGGCCTCTCTGTTTTCCTGTATGAGGTGAGGAGATGCCAGTTTTGTCCATACACTCATGAAAAAACACAATGACGGATTAAGCGTCCTGAAGTGTCAGAAGGATACCTGGTGTGGTAGCTTCTAAAATACCACTAAAAGTTATTTTAGAGATGAATTATTTAGAATTGACACCTGAGTTGGGTTACCAAATGAAATAAAGGGTGCCAGGTAAATGTGAATTTTTTATAAACTACTAGGCACATGTATACTAAAAAAAATTATTACTTGTTTATCTGCAATTTACATTTACCTGGGCATCCTGTATTTTATTAGGTAAATCAGGCAACTCTCCACCTGAAACTAGATTATGCAAACTAAGAATTAACATAAAAAGTACTGTCATTGTGTGGCTGAGAAATCTCCTCCTCCTCTTCTAAACCAGTTTAGGAAGCCTGTGCTTCATCATTTCTCATATACTCTCCTCCCATGTATATCCAGATTAAAATGTGTATATCTGGCATGTGGCTCACTATTTCACATGCCTAACTGCAGCCCCTCTGGTATCCTATAGTCACAGCACCATTTTGGTGGGTCAGCCATGGGCAGCAGGTCCTGACCTCTCCTGACCACCTCCGAGGAACTGCAGACTCTCAGCATTTGCGTGTGTTCCTCCTCAGAGCCCTGGGACAACCCTGGCCAGCTGGAGGCAGAGAGACAGGCACGTAAACCTCCTGGCACATCTTGGGGATGCCTGGGCCAAAATATGCCACTGGCCTAATTCTCTGAAGGTCTCAAAGCATTTTCATATTAAGTTATTCAAGTGACCCAGAGAACAAGAAGGGAGTTGCTACTACATGATATCAGAGAACACTCAGAGGTTGGAAGGGAATTGGGAGAATTAAGTAATTATTAATAAATTCTAAAACTTTAATCAATATTCAAAGGAGAAATAGTGGAACTAACATTTTGTACCAAGGGTGCTGGTGTTGGGAATTCAGACATCTCCTGCAAAATATTTCTGATACAATTTAGTAAAATGTAGTTTTTAGGGGAGACCTTTTACAGAAGGAAGCTTTTATTTCCAAAGGACTTCATGAAAGGTGTAAAGGCCACACTGTGAATTAGGGATGACACACCCTGTTTTGAATTGGATTTCCTGCTAGTTCTGATCCGAGGCATTCTTCCCGGACTAGGGTGAATTCAGTTCCAGTGTTTGCTTGTAAAACTGAATCTGGTCATTGTATTTGCAGTTTGGCTTCCTGCCTGCTGTTAAAGTACAGAGCAAACTTCAGCTCGTTACTCCCTATGATTCTGTGTCCTCCTAAAGAGCAGGGAAAGAAGAGGGGAAAACCCAGGAGGTGACTGAGTTCATTTACATGCCGTACCAAAGGGCAGCTGCTTGCTGCCTTGTCGTCACAGGATTCTGTGGAGAATCCTGATATTCCATTTACCAGAATAGGAGACAGCCTGGAAAACAGACAAACAAAAAAAGTGTCTTTCTTTTTATGGTTCTAGCTATGGCATTACTAACTGAATAGTCTACTTTCTTTTTCTTTAACAAACATAGGTGAAAATTTAGAAAATTTTATGTTCTCCCTGTTTCCAAAGTTTTCTGTATGAAGAAAGAACTTATAAAAAGAGGTCACCACCAGGCGCAGTGGCTGATGCCTGTAATCCCAGCACTTTGGGAGGCCAGGGTGAGCAGATCACTTGAGGTCAGGAGTTCAACACCAGCCTGGCCAACATGGTGAAACCCCGTCTCTACCAGAAATACAAAAATTAGCCAGGTGTGGTGGCGTACACCTTTAGTCCCAACTACTCAGGCGGCTGAGGCAGGATAATCACTTGAGCCCAGGAGCCAATGCACTCCAGCCTGGGTGACAGAGTGAGACCCTACCTCAAAAAAAAAAAAAAAAAGTCACAAGGTGGTAGCACTGCTGGCTAGTTGGAGCTGGCCGTGCCTATTGAATTGTCCTGAGAGAACACCAGGTTGTGTACTTGCTGTCTAGATTTGTGGGAAGTGTCGGGGACTTACCCATTTTCCCTGCAGTTGTAGAAAATGTGATGCAGTCTTCTCAGTGTAGTTCCAGCCACCTCATTAAGATACCTGGCAAAACTTGAGTGTGGATCAGAAGGAATCCAGAAGCATATAGTGGCATCAGCCTATGTGTCCTTAGGAATCTTGTATTCCCCTGAGTTAAACTTAGAGCCTCTGAATTTGTGGAAAGGACAGAGAGGAAAGATGTTCTGTTGTGGGGCTGTTCCCAGGCTTGGCTTCCTCACACTGAGGCAGTGCACCCAGTACTGAAATAAGGAACATTGCAATGATGCCTGGGGTCAGCAAGTGACCTTGCTGACATCACAACATGTGCATTTCTCACCGTTCTTGGTTATTTAATTCTGGTCTGGTCCATTGGATTAGAGCCAGATTAAACATCAATAAATTTTGAGTTTACTATTAACAAAGAGTGGAGTCCTGCTACCTTACTGTTACTTTGCTAGGTGCTAAGAGAGAAATCAGAAAATTTAAGGCATGGATTTTGGTCACAGGGAGCAAAATCTACTCTTTATTGGCTAAGAAGCCTTAAAAACCACGTAACTGTCACGTAGTGGCAGACCATGAGCAAAAAGAAAAAAATGAACCCAGCTTCTTCTTGGCTGTTTTATGTGCATTCAGCTGCCTGGTGTTTAGAGGAACCAAATGTACAGAAATGAAACCGTTGAGGAGATTCCCAGAGCTAACTGCAGGGTGCTGCAGGGATGTGGCAACTGAACATCCAGGAACTGTAACAAGACAGTGTTTAAATAGATAAAAATGAAGCAGTCCAAAGCAGGAGGTTCTGACTTCTGGTTTCTAGTCTGGCATGTAAGGCAGGTGGAAGTTGTCACTCCTATCTTCACAATAAGAAAAAGCTGAACAAACTAAAACTCAATGTTTTTTAGCTTCATCAGAGAATTGTCACAGAACAAACAACTGCCCCCCAAACTGGAGCAAACGACAGGCAAATAAACAGAGAATCACAGCTTTCCAGAGCAAAAGACCTGGAGCAGAAGTATCCAGCGGAACCCAGAACCAGCCTAAGAAAACTTCAATTATTTGACACATTGCCAGAGGCTTGGTGTGGACAAGCTTGCAAGTTACACTCCAGGGGGTCCTGTCTTGGGGAGAGTGGGCACACTTTTGTTTTATGTTTTACATTCTATGTCTAGGAACCCTGCTAGTTTCTCACTGTGAAGATCAGGGAACAACCCGTTGTGCTTGTATCGGGGGAAGGGAAAGGTAGCCATTTAACAGTAAATGGAGCATTCAGCCCTCAAGATAAACTATTTTACCAGAGTCTAACCAATTGGGGTTTTATCAGAGCCCAGTTAACTTGGGGGGAAGGAAAAACACCAACACCAACTCCAGATTTCCTCCCGCTTTCCTGTTTCTCTGGGGAGAAAAAAGCTCTGAAGCACCTGTCAAGATCACAGCCCAGAGGCACAGTGGGCTTACTAAAGAGCTAGACCTCGTCATAGGACTATGGAACACCTCCCATACCCTGATACCATACCACCACATCAGCAAGGCTCCTGTGTAGTAACAGAGGAACAAAACGGAAAGAACTGAGCACCTCAGACCTTATTTAAAAAGAAGGCTGTAGAGAAACCCAAAGATAACAGGAGAGACAAAAACATGGACACCAGAGAAAATGGTAGCTTTGGAAAGCCCTATAGCAAACAATAAAAGACAGCCCATCATTAAAGTCGCCAGGTCAACCAGATGTAGCCTCTGTAGGTGTTGTCTTGGCTATCAGCATAGGATCAGTATAGTTCGCCAGATGGCCCCCACTGGTGCCAGTCTTGGTTAGGTTCACCAGATGTTGCCTGTGGGCTACTGTTTTATTTTTCTATTTCCATCTTTGGACAGAGAGCTACTATTCTTTTATTGGACGTGAAATGGTGAAGGCACACAAGCATATTGCTGTCATTGTTTTCTGGCTTTCCTAAATTACTTTTACCAGTGGTGTATCTTTTTTAAAAAACTATCTACTTTGAGATGGTGTGTCTTGATTGACATCTCATGGAGAAGTGGATGGGGAAAATACTGGTTCTGTGGAAAGACTCTCCATTAGTGGCTTGCTCATCCAGCTCTGATCTTTCTGTTCCAGGACTCTCCCTGTTTCATCAACAGCAACAACATGATAATAACAAACCTCACATATGTTGTTCCACTGGATAATTGTAATTTTTAAAAATAAATCGTTGTAAAACCAAGAACAGTTTCATCACTTTTTTCTATATAGCTTTTCACATGGGGCCAATCTGTCTTTACAAAAAAAAAGTGAGTAAAGGAATCCTTGATACTTTCCCCTTCAAGTCCAGCATCTGCTTGTTTAAATACATATCTCATGTAAAATGAAAAAGGAATAAAAGTTTTTTAAAAAGTGAAATTTTAAAACCTTACACTAAAGATCTTTATACTGCAGTCTGTCTCACATAATATGTCATGTCTGGCTTTCAACAACAAAAAACTACTAGGTATTCTAAAAGACAAATAAATCACAGTTTGAAGAAACAGAACAAGCATTAGAACCAGACTCAGATTTTGCAGAGATGTTAGAATTAATCAGACTAAGAATTTTTTTAATTCCTAAGATTAATATGCTGGGGGCTTTAAAGGGAAGATTGGACAAACAGGCAAGAAAAGGTGGGTAAAGGAGAGAGATGGAAACCCTAGGAAAGATCAAAAGGAAATCCTAGAAACCAAAGGCACCATAACGGAAGTGAAGAATGCCTTCAATGGACTCATCAGTAGACTTGGACATGGCCACTGAAAGAATTCGTGAGCTTGAAGAAATGTCAACCAAAACTTCCAAAACTAAAATACAAAAAGAAAAAAGAGTAAAAGAAAAAAACAGAACATAATATTCAAGAACTGTGGGACATTTGCAAAAGGTATAGCATACATGTAATGGGAATACCAGAGGAGAGGAAAGACAGGAAGTCAAAAAAAGAATTTTTCCAGATTAATGATATGTTCCAAACCATAGATTCAGGAAGCTTAAACAGCAACAGGATAAATAAAACAATATCTAAAACAAAATCTACACTTAGGCATGTCATACTTAAACTGCAGAAAATTATAGACGAATAAAAAACACCAGAGGGGGAGCTGGCAGAAACATACCACCTATAGCGGAAGAAGGATAAGAATTACGTCAGACTTCCCTTCAGAAATCTTGCACACTAAAAGATGTAGCACAATATTTAAAGTATTAAAGGAGGCTGGGCCTAGTGGCTCAGGCCTGTAATCTTAACACTTTGGGAGGCTGAGGCAGGAGGATCACGAGGTCAGGAGATCAAGACTATCCTGGCTAATATGATGAAACCCTATCTCTACTAAAAATACAAAAAGTTCGCCAGGCATGGTAGCACACGCCTGTAATCCCAGCTACTCGGGAGACTGAGGCAGGAGAATCACTTGAGCCCAGGAGGTGGAGGTTGCTATAAGCCGAGATCGCACTGCTGCACGCCTGGGCAACAGAACGAGACTCCATCTCAAAAAATAAATAAATAAAATAAAAAATAAAAGTAAAGTATTGAAGTAGAAAACTCACCAACTTACAATCCTATATCTAGCAAAAATATCCTTCAAAGGACAGAAAAATAAAACACTAGCCCAGACAAAAACTGAGACAATTTGTCAATACTAAGGCTACCTTGCAAGAAATGTTAAAAGAAATTATTTAAAAGGAAGAAAAATAATATAGGTCAGAAATGGAGATCTATATAAAGAAAGGAGGATTATAAGTGAAGGAATAAATGTAGGTAAAATAAAACCTCAGTTGATCTAACAGATAAGTTAGTTTAAAATAATAGCTAAAATGCATTCAGTGGTCATAGTTCATGTATAAATGAAATGAATGACAGCAATATTATAAGAGATACAAGGAGGAATTAGAAATATTTTGTTATTGTAAAGTACTTGTGCTACCCGGGAAGTGGCATAGTGTTATTTAAAAGTGGACTTAAATTACTTTTAAATGCATATCAAACTCAAGAGGAACCACATAAAAAAGTAAAAAAGGAAGTACAATCATATATCACTTAATGATGGGGATATGTTCTGAGAAATGCATTATTAGGTGATTTCATCATTATGCAGACATCATAAGGGCACTTACACAAACCTAGGTGATATAACCTACTACACATTGAGGCTGTATGGTATAGACTACTGATCCTAGGCTACATACCTGTACGGCATGTAACTATACTGAACACCATAGAACACTGTAACAAAATGATAAATATTTGTGTATCTAAACATATCTAAATGCAGTGGCTCATGTCTGTTAATCCCAGCACTTTGGGAGGCTGAGACAGGCAGATCACTTGAGGCCAGGAGTTCGAGACCAGCCTGGCCAAAATGGTGAAACTCCAGCTGGGTGTGGTGACACTCGCCTGTACTCCCAGCTACTCAGGAGGCTGAGGCACAAGAATCACTTGAACCTGGGAGGTGGAGGTTGCAGTGAGCTGAGATCGGGCCTCTGCACTCCAGCCTGGGTGACACAGCGAGACTGTGTGTCAAATACAAAACAAAACACCTTTAGAACCATGGTGTCAGAAAAAAAATAAACATATCTAAACATAGAAAAAGTACAGTAAAACTATGGTATAAAGGTTAACAATGGTGCCTCTCTATAGGGCACTTACCTGGAATGGAACTTGCAGGACTGGAAGTTGTTCTGGGGTCGGGAGCCGTCAGTGAGTGGTGAGGGAATGTGAAGGTATAGAACATTACTGTGCACTACTGTAGACTTTATATAAACGCTGAACACTTAGGCTACACTAAATTTATAAAAAAGCATTTCTTTAATAATAAATTAACCTTAGCTTACTGTAACTTTTTTACTTCATAAACTTAATTTTTCTTAACTTTTTTATCTTTTTGTAGTAATACTTGGCTTATAACACACATAGTACAGTTGTACAAAATTATTTCAAAAATATTTTTATATCCTTATTTTAAAAATTTTTTCTATTAAAACAAAATTTTTTATAACTTTTTTTTTTAAGAGGCAAGGTCGTGTGTCCCCCGGACTGAAGTGCAGTGGCGCAGTCATGGCTTACTGCAGCCTCAAACTCCTGGGCACAAGTGACCCTCTCACTTAAGCATTCCAAGTAGTTAGGACTCCAGGCATGTGCCACCTCGCCCAGCTACTTTTTAAAAATGTTCTTTGCTGTGTTGCCCAGGTTGGTCCCAAATTCCTGGCACAGGTGTTCTTCCCACCTTGGCCTCCCAAAGGGATTACAGGCATGAATTACTGTGCCCAACCTTTTTAAAAAACTTGTAAAGCTTTTTTGCTAAAAACCGAGATACACAAACATTAACCTAGGCCTACACGGGGTCAGGATCATCAATGTCACACTGTCTTCTGCCTCTACAACTTGCCCCACTGGCTGGCCTTCATGGGCAATAATGTGAATGGAGCTGTCATTTCCTATGACAATTCTTTTCTTCAGGAAAACTTCCTGAAGGACCTGCCTGAGGCTCCTCTTCAGGAGATGTCATTCCTTTTAGAAATATATCCATGATGGATCAGTTGGTTTGTTGCTTTATCATCATAGATTTGCTTATAAGCAGAGAACACACCGTGAACATTCCTCAACATTAATGAAAATCTTTTAGTACTGGGGTTTATGTTTTCAGAAGACTTTTTAAGGAGCGTATTGAGGTCTGTAAAAGCTTCTGCTAAACCCTTCACTGGGAATTTTCTTGGGGATTCTACTTCTGTTTCTTCTCCTGCAGTTTCCTTTTCTCTTACGTCTTCTTGATATATGCATTCCTGTTCCAGTTCCAAGATTCTACTTCTGTTTCTTCTCCTGCAGTTTCCTTTTCTCTTACTTCTTCTTGATGTATGCATTCCTGTTCCAGTTCCAAGAAAGCCTTATTAGTCAGTTTCTCAGGACAACATCACTAGGCGGTAAGAATCTTTCAGCACCGTGATAATCTTAAGGGACCACTGTCATATATGTAGTCTGCCATTGACTGAACCACCATTATGTGGCATACAACTAAAATTATTACATTAAGAGAAGAAAAAAATGGAATCATATAAAATGGCCAATTAAAACTGTAGGGAGAAAAAGTGGAATACAATAACAGAAAGAACAAGGGCAAATAATAGACGACAGTAACAAATAGATATTAGTCCTGCTATATCAATAATTGCTTTAAAGATCAGTGATCTGAACTCTAATTAAAAGACAAAGATTGTCAGAGTGGATTTTTTTTTTTTTTTTTTTTTTTTTTTTTTTTTGAGGCAGAGTTTGGTTATTTTGTTTCCCAGGCTAGAATGCAATGGGTCGGCTCACTGCAACCTCCGTCTCCCAGGTTCAAACGATTCTTCTACCTCAGCCTCCCAAGTAGCTGAGGTTACAGGCATGTACCACCATGCCTGGCTAATTATATATTTTTAATAGAGAGAGGGTTTCTCCATGTTGATCAGGCTGGTTTTGAACTCCTGACCTCAGGTGATCCACCTGCCTTGGCCTCCCAAAGTGCTGGGATTAGAGCATAAGCTACCATGCCTGGCCCAGAGTGGATTTAAACAAAAATAAAACTCAACTACAAGAAGACTATAAGAACCTCATTTTAAATATAAAAACACAGATAGGGATGCTAACATTGATCAAAAGAAAGCTGGAGTACCTATATTAATTTCAAACAAAGCCAACTTTAGAGCAAGAAAAATTATCAAAGATAAAGAGGGAGCATTACATAATGAAAAAGAGGTCAGTTCTCCAAGATGATGTAACAGCCCTTAATGTGTATTTATGTGACAACAGATTTAAAACACATGAGGCAAAAAAACTGATAGAACAGCAAAGAAGAATATACAAAACCACTATTACAGCTGGAGACTTCAGCACTCTTTTGTAAGTAATTGATAGATCCAGCAGGCAGAACTCAATAAAGTCGTTGTTGAACTGAACAGCACAATCAACAGAATCTAACTTACATTTATAGAATACTTGATTCAACAGCAGCAGAATATACATTCTTCTCAAGCTCATGCAAAACATTCACCAAGGCAGACCAAATTCTGGACCATAGAACACACCTTAACAAATTTAAATGATAAGATCATACAGAATATGTTTCAGACCATAATGGAATTAAATTGGAACTCAGTAACAAAATACTTGGAAGTTAAACAGTACACTTCTAACACACATCAAGAAATCTCAAGAGAACTTTAAACTATTTTAACAAAGTGAAAATGAAAATGCAACATAATCAAATTTGTAAGTTTCAGTGAAAGCAGTGTAAAGAAAATTTATAGCATTGAATGTACACAATAGAAAAGAAAAAATATTTAAATCAGTAAATCTAAACTTCCACTTTAGGAAACCAGAAAAAGAAGAGTGAATTAAATCTAAATAGAACAAAATAATTTTTACCAATAATAAATAAGATAATAAAAATTCTCAACTCAAAGTAGATTAAAGAATTAAACGTAAAATCCCAAACTGTAAAAACCCTGGAAGACAACTTAGGTAGTACCATCCTTGACATAGGAATGGGCAAAGATTTCATGAGAAATATACCAAAAGCAGTCACAACAAAAGCAAAAACTGACAAGTGGGATCTAACTAAACTAAAGAGCTTCTGCACAGCGAAAGAAACTCAAAGGAGTAAACAACCTACAGGGTGGGAGAAAATATTTGCAAACTATGCATCTGACAAAGGTCTAATATCCAGCATCTATAAGGAACTTAAATTTACAAGAGAAAACCCCATTAAAAAGTGGGTAAAGGACATGAATAGACACTTCTCAAAACAAGACATACATGTGGCCAACAAGCATATGGGGAAAAAAAACCCTCAACATCACTGACTATTAGAGAAATGTAAATCAAAACCACAGTTACATACCATCTCACACCAGTCAGAATAGCTATTATTAAAACGTCAGAAAATAACAGATGCTGGCGAGGCTGCAGAGAAAAGGGAACCCTAATACACAGTTGATAGGAGTGTAAATTAGTTCAACCATTGTGGAAAGCAGTATGGTGATTCCTCAGAGCTAAAAGCAGAACTACCATTTGATCCAGCGATCCCATTACTGAGTCATAACAGTTTGGCTCTGTGTCCCCACCCAAATCTCACCTTGAATTGCAATAATCCCCGCGTGTCAAGGGCGGGACTAGGTGGAGGTAATTGAGTCGTGGGGGCCATTTTTCCTGTGCTGTTCTAGTGATAGTGAGTGAGTTCTCATGAGATCTGATGGTTTTGTAAGTGACTGGTATTTCCCCTCCTGGCACTCATTCTCTCTCCTGTTGCCCTGTGAAGAGGTGCCTCCCACCATGATTGTAAGTTTCCTGAGGCCATCCAAGCGTGGGAGCAGGTGGAGGTAATTGAATCATGGGGGCCATTTTTCCTATGCTGTTCTAGTGATAGTGAATGAGTTCTCATGAGATCTGATGGTTTTGTAAGTGACTGGTATTTCCCCTGCTGGCACTCATTCTCTCTCCTGCTGCCCTGTGAAGAGATGCCTTCCACCATGATTGTAAGTTTCCTGAGGCCATCCCAGCCATGCAGAACTGTGAGTCGATTAAACCTCTTTTCTTCATAAATTTCCCAGTGTTTGGTGTTTGTTCATAGCAACATGGTAACAGACTAATACAGTGTGTATATACCCAGAGGAATATAAATCATTATACCATAAAGACACATCCATGTGAATGTTTATTGCAGCACTGTTCACAATAGCAAAGACATGGAATCAACCTAAATGCCCATCAACAGTAGACTGGACAAAGAAAATGTACATATACACCATGGAATACTCTGCAGCCATAAAAATGAACAAGATCATGTCTTTTGCAGGAACTTGGATGGAGCTGGAGGCTCTTATCCTTAGTGAAGTAACACAGGAACAGAAAACCAAATACCACATGTTCTCACTTATAAGTGGGAGCTAAATGATAAGAACTTAAGAACACAAAGAAGGAAACAGCAGACACTGGGGTCTACTTGAAGTGGGAGGGTTGGAGGAGGGAGAAGAGCAGAAAAGATAACTGTTGGGTACTGGGCCTAATACCTGCGTGGTGAAATAATACATACAACAAACCCCCATGACACATGTTACCTCTGTAACAAACCTTCACATGTACTCCCAAACCTAAAATGAAATTGAAAACAGGAAATTAGAGAAAATCAACAGGAAAAAAAAAAAAAAAAGCTGGTTCTTTGAAAGATTAATAAAATTGATAAATGTGGAGCCAGATTAAGAGAAAAGGAAAAAAGACAGAAATTACTAATATCAGAAATGAAAGAGTGACCATTACTACTGATCCCATAGATACTAAAAGGATAATAAAATAATATTTTGGAAAACTCTGCCCACAAATTCATTAACCTAGTGGAAATAGACCGATTACGTGAAAGACACACTCTACCAAAACTCGTACAAGGAGAAGCAGATAATCTGAATAGACCTGCATTTATTAAAGAAAATCTATAATAACCTTTCCACACAGAAAGCACCAGACTCAGGTGGGTTCACTAGTAAATTTTACCAAACATTTAGGGCAGAAATTATACCTATTTTCTACAGTCTCATCCAGAAAATAGAAGCAGAAGGAATACTCTATAATCCTTCCCAGAAAATAGAAACTTAAGGAAACACTTAAGCACTAAGTGCAGGAGCAAGACAAGGAGGGATGCCCTTTTCACCACTCACAGATTGTGAGGGATGAAATAAAGCTGTCCTTATTTGCAGATAACAAATAACTAATTCTGTGAGGCTAGTATTAAAAATCAGGCAAAGACATTATAAGGAAGGAAAACTAAGGACCAGTGTCTCTCATGAATGTAGATACATAAATATTTAACAACATATTGACAAATCAAATCTAACACATATAAAAAGAATTATCTACCTTGACCAAGTTTACCATTCAAAAAACAATTAATGTAATACATCACACCAACAGGCTAAAGAAGAAAAATCATATCTTATGAATAGATGGAAGAAAATGATTCGACAAAATCCAATACCCATTTTTGATGTTTAAAAAAAAGGTCAGCAAACTAGCAATAGAAGACACATCCTCAATTTGTTAAAGAACCTCTTCTAAGAAACCTGCAGCTGACATCATACTTAATGGTGAGAAACTAGATGTTTTCCCACTAAGAACAGGAGCAAGACAAGGAAGAATGCCCTTTTCACCACTCACAGATTGTGAGGGATGAAATAAAGCTGTCCTTATTTGCAGATAACATGATTATGATTATGTATGTAGATATCCCAGAGAATCACCAAAAAAATTTCTGACCTAGGAAGTGATTATAGCAAGGCTGCAGAATATGTTAACATGTAATAGTTACTTATATACTAGCAATGAACAATTGGAGAATAAAAACAATGCCATTTACATTTGCATCAAAAAATCAAACAGGTATAAATCTAAATATATATACATATAAAACATCTACCTGAAGAAATGTACAAAATTCTGATGAAGAAATCAAAGAAGAGCTAAACAGTATATTCCATGTTCATAGATAAGAAGACTCAATGTTATTAAGATATCAGTTCTTCCCAACTTGATCTGTAGATTCGGTGTAATTCCAATCAAAATGCCTTTAAGTTATTTCATGGTTATCAACAAACTGATTCTAAAGTTTCTGTTGAAATGCAAAATACCTATAATAGCCGACTCAATACTGAAAGAGAACAAGGAGAACTGACATTATCCAACTTCAAGAATTATTGTAAGCAAGGCAGTGATACAGGCAAAACAATAGCCAAATAGGTCAATGGAACAGAATATAGAACAAGAAATTGACGTAAATATAGTTAATTGATCTTTGACAAAGAAGCAAAGGAAATTTAATGGAAAAATAATCTTTTCAAGAAACTATGGTGGAACACCTGATCATCTACATGAAAAAGAATGAATTTAGACACAGGTCTTACACCAAAAAGCAACTCAAAATGAAACGTAGACCTAAATGTAAAATGTGAAACTATAAAACTAGAATATAAGATAGAAGAGAATCTAGATGACTTTAAGTTTGGCAATGACCAAAGGCACTATCTGTTAGAGAAAAAGTTTACAAGATGAACTTTGTTAAAATTTTTAAATTCTGCTCTGTAAAAGATACTGTTAAGACAATGCAGACAAGCCACGGACTGGGAGAAAGTCTTTACAAACACATATCTTGTAAAGAACTTGTACTCAGAATATACTAAGAACTTTTAAAACTCAGTAAGAAAACAGACAACCCAATTAAAAAATTAATAAAAGCTCTGAACAGACAACTCAGTAAGGAGATGTACAGATGGCAGATAATCACATTAAAAGATGCTTAACATCATATGTCATTAGGAATTGCAAATTGAAACAGCAATGAGATACCACTAGACATGTATTAGAATGGCTAACAGCCAAAACACACAATACCAAATGTAGGGAAGGATATGGAGCAATAGAACTATCATTCATTGCTGATGGAAATGCAAATTGGAACAGCCACTTTGGAAGGCAGTTCAGCACTTTCTTACAAAAATACACATATTACCGTATGATCCAGCAATTGCACTTTTTGATATTTATCCGAATAATTGTTGAAAACATATCTATACAAACCTGCACATAAATGCTTATAGCAGCTTTATTCATAATTTCCCAAAACTTGGAAGTAACTGAGATGTCTCCAGTAGGTGAATAGATAAACATACTGGTGCTTATTCATCCACACAATAGAATATTACTCAGTGACAAAATGAAATGAGCTGTCAAGCCATGAGAAAATATAGAGGAACCTTAAATGTGTATTGCTAAGTGAAAGGAACCAATCTAAAAAGGCTGCATGCGGTATAATTCTAACTGTATGACATTCTGGAAAAGGCAAAACTATGGAAATATTAAAAAGATCCGTGGGGTTTAGAGGGAGGGAGAGATGAATAGGTGGTGGACAGGGTATGTTTAGAGCAATGAAACTTCTGTATGATACTGTAATGGTGGGCATGTACCATTATACATTTGCCAAAACCCATAGACCTGTAGAACAGAAAGAGTGAACCCAATGTAAACTATGAACTTTGCTCAATAATGTGTCAATATTGGCTGACCAGCTGTAATAAGTATATCACATTAATGCAAGATGTTAATAGGGAAACTGAGATAGGTGAGAGGGTATGTGGGAACTCTCAGTATTTCTGCTTAATTTCTTCATAAACCTAAAGCTACTCTAAAAATTAGTGTATTTTTTAAAGAATGAAAAAACAGGGCCGAACATGGTGGCTCACACCTATAATCCCAGCACTTTGGGAGGCTGAGGCAGGCAGATCATTTGAGGTCAGGAGTTTGAGACCAACCTGGAAACATGGTGAAACCCCATCTCTACTAAAAATACAGAAATTAGGCGTGGTGGCTTGCGCCTATAATCCCAACTACTCAGGAGGCTAAGAAAGGAGAATTGCTTGAACCTGGGAGGCAGAGGTTGCAGTGAGCTGGGATCGTGCCACTGTATTCCAGCCTAGGCAATAGAGCTAGACTCTGTCTCAAAAAAAAAAAAAAAAAAAAAGAATAAAGAAAAAACAGGAGTTCCCAGAGGTTGCTGAGAAGATTAACTTTGGAAGGAGAAAATACTATGAAAGTAAATTAAGGCTGGGCATGGTGGCTCACGCCTATAATCCCAGCACTTCGGAAGACCAAGGCAATAGGTCAGCTGAGGTCAGGAGTTCAAGACTGGCCTGGCCAACATGGTGAAACCCCATCTCCACTAAAAATACAAAAATTAGCTAGGGTGTGGTGGTAGGTGCCTGTAGTCCCAGCTACTAGGGAGGCTGAGGCGAGAGAATTGCTTGAACCTGGAAGGTGGAGGTTGCAGTGAGATGACATCACGCCACTGCACTCCAGCCTAGACAACAGAGTGAGACTCTGCCTCAAAAAAAAAAGAACTAAGTAAGTTAATGTTCATTGTCAAAGACTGCTGTTTTTCAGTCTCAGTTTTGAGCTTCTTTATTCTGGTCCTAGTAATTATATTTAATATTTGAGTTTTCAGTTTTTGCCTCTATAAATTTGATATAGCTGTCTGTCTTGCTTTATAAAATAGAGAGTAAACCAAAGCCTTCAAAAGGAAATTTATATAAATTGAATCATATTTTTCTCTTTATGAATAGATTTATTTTTTTCCAATAATAAGGGCAAGAAATAATTATTGTGGGATATTTGTTTTGGTTTGGTTTTGTTTTCTTCTTCTTCTTTTTTTTTTTTTTTTTAAGACGGAGTCTCATTCTGTCACCCAGGCTGCAGTTCAGTGGCACGATCTTGGCTTACTGCAACCTCTGCCTCCCAGGTCCAAGTGATTTTCCTGCCCCAGCCTCCCAAGTAGCTGGGATTACAGGCACCCGCCACCACGACCAGCTAATTTTTGTATTTTTAGTAGAGACAGGGTTTCACCAGGTTGGCCAGGCTGCTCTCGAACTCCTGACCTCAGGTGATCTACCTGCTTCAGCCTCCCAAAGGGCTAGGATTACAGACGTGAGCCACCACACCCGGCCTATTGTGAGATATTTGAAAAAAAAATGCTGAGAGATGTGATAGATAAAGAGACTAGAAACTATCCATTACTGCACTAGCAGAGATTAACCTTTTTAAAAATATATTAAGATTTTATATACTGGTAATTTTTTTCCTTACCAGCACACCATCATACGTAAGTACTTTCTTACATTATTAAAAGGCAAAGAAGAGATAGTGGGTATGCAGTGCCCAGAGTGAGGCCACCTCTCTTAGCCAGACAAGGACCACATGGGGCCCATCCTACCTGGGGCTCAGGGCAGTGCTGAGACTTTTCAGTGCTATTGATTATTATATTTCACTTTAAAAGATAAATGGCATCTCATTTTAATTTGCATTTTTTAAATTAAAGAGATTGAACACTTTTTCAAGCGTTTCATATGTCCTTTTTTGTGGTTTTTCTGGCCATGTCCTTTGCCCACTTGACGTTTTTCTAATCCACTTATATAAATGCTTTATAAATCAAGACTTGTGTCCAACAGGGGACTGTATTCAGTCTTGGGAAGTGGGGTTTGGTGCATACCTGACAATCTTAAGGCCCTTCACTTTTCTCCTAAAAAATCCCCTTTTCCCAAGGGATGCTATCAGATGGTGGTTTGAGTGCTTATTGTGGGACCTGCAGTCTTAGGACTGTCTGCTAGCAGCTGGGTTCCTCTCCTTCCAAGGTGGGAAGCTGACCTGGCCTTTCTAGTTCATGGATTAGGGATTGGACCGGCTTCCTTCTTATCCTAACCCAACTTTTAAAGAAAGAAGTAAAAATATACTGTGGCCCTGAGAGAGAACAAATAAGAGGAAAACGGAAGCACAGTTGTGCTGAATTTATTGTTCCAAGTTGACTGTGTTATTCCCCCACATTATGCTTGATAGGAGGTAAATAAACCCTTGGAACTTGTGTAGTTTACAGTTTGAGGGACTGTGCTGAATTTGAATTTGAATTCTAAACACTTTCTTGAATAATATCATGAGAAGGTTATAAGGCTAACTTAGGACCAAAACTTCTAATGAAACAAGCAATAAAACTGTTCTCTCGATTTCTCCTTTGATGGAGAGTGGGTAGGCCGTCCTGAAGCATAGGGGAAAATAAATATTGATGTCATCCAAAAACTATTTGCTAACTTTTTGTATTCAAGTAAGTGAAAAGGAAAATAAAATTGGTTATTTTAATTTACTTTTGAATTTTGTTTTAAAAGTATCCCTGTTACTACAGGGATATTTTTTAAAAATATTTTTTGAAAACTTATTTTACCAAGAAAGGCATTCAAAAAAATACATAATTGCAAAACGACAATAAAATATTTTGTCCCCCAGGCACATTCTGGAAACCCCAGTCAAATCAGTTACACACATGCACTTGCTCTCTCTCCTGATCAAATGAAGGTCTACAAAGTCTCAAGAAGAAACTGCAGCAAAGTTTTCTTAATTAAGGGAGAAATTTTCTGTAAGCAATGTCATCTTAACTGTCATTTTCTTTTTTTTTTTTTTTTAATCTCTATCTGATATCCCCATGTACACGAGGGATTAACTTTCATTTTCTAATGACTAAGATTGTGAAAGAGAAAATTCTGGGCTGGGTGGGTGGTTGCCAACCATTTGTTATTTTATGGGTACCTGGATGAGGGTTGTAGTGAATGTAACCAGAGGCAAATCCGAGGAGACCCTGTGAGTGCCCAGAGTTGCTGTGAGTGACTGGAGAGTGATAAGGAATCAGAGCAGAGATTTCTGAAGGGGGAAAGCTGACATTAAAGAAGAGTTACCACTCCCTTGGAATACCTGTCCCACTGGTTTCTAATTCAGATTCCACACAGCAGCTAAGGATTTTTTTTTTAAATAAAAGTAAATCAAAGCACTTCCCCTGCTTGAAAATCTTTCAATTAATGTATACACCTGGAGCTAATGAGAGGAATCCAAGTGCAGAGATTTTTATTTTTTGAGACGGAGTCTGGCTCCGTAGCCCGGGCTGGAGTGCAGTGGCCGGATCTCAGCTCACTGCAAGCTCCGCCTTCCGGGTTTACGCCATTCTCCTGCCTCAGCCTCCCGAGTAGCTGGGACTACAGGCGCCCGCCACCTCGCCTGGCCAGTTTTTTGTATTTTTTAGTAGAGACAGGGTTTCACCGTGTTAGCCAGAATGGTCTCGATCTCCTGACCTCGTGATCCGCCCGTCTCGGCCTCCCAAAGTGCTGGGATTACAGGCTTGAGCCACCGTGCCCGGCCCAAGTGCAGAGATTTTTAATTAAACTTTTTATTTTGAGGTAATTGTAGATTCACATGCAGTTGTGAAAAGTAATACAGAAAGATCCTATGTATCCTTTACCCAGTTTCCACTAAGGGAAATATCTTGCAGAACTGTATAAAAACCAGATCTTGTTATGAGTGTAGTCAAGATATAATAGTTTCAACACCAAAGGATCCTTCCTGCCACTCTTTATAGGCATACTATTTTCTTCCACCTTCCAGAACCCCTAGCAATTGCTAGTCTATTTTATGTTCTTATTATTTTGCATTTCAATAATGCTATGGAAATGGAATCATAGTTTGTAATCTTTTGAAATTGGCTTTTTTCACTTGGGATCATTTTCTGGAGATTCATCCCAGTTGTTGCATGTATAAGTAGTTACTTTTTACTGCAGAGTGGACATCCATGGCATGGGGGTATATCAGTTTATTTAACTATTCACCCATGGAAGGACGTCCAACTTATGAATAGTACTGGTATGAATATTTGTCTACAAGTTTTTGTGTGAAGATAAGTTTTCACTTTTCTGGGATAAATATCCAAGAGTGCAATTGCTGAGTCCTATAGTTGTTGCATGTTTAGTTCTTTTAGAAACTGCCAAGCTGGTTTCCAGAGTGGCTGTTTCATTTTACATTGCCACCAGTAATGTGTGAGTGATGCAGTTTCTCCATACCAGCATTTGATGTTGTCACTATTTTTTAATTTCTATTCTGATAAGTAGGTAATGATATCTCATTGTGATTTTAATGTGCATTTCCCTAATGCTTGTCAAGTGAAGAATCATGTGGTTCAAAAAATTGGAAAGGAGAGCTTTATTTCTCATAAAGGGTGGCACACCAAAGGCTGGGAAATGTAGCCTTTGGCAAAAGCTGAGAAAAAGCAATTTAAGGTAGGAAAGCCTAACACAGGTACTTAATGCCCAATGGGTTGGCTAAGTATACATATTCAATAAGCTATAGAAGGAGTCATGAAGATTTATGAAAAAAGCACAACTGAGCTTCATGCCTCTTCATAGGTCACATGTTCAAAAAATGATGGCATTAGCATGATGCAGGGATGGAGTTTTTGGCCCTCTGGCATCAAAAGGTGAAACAGAGGACCTGAAAACCCTCATAGTACATCCTGTGCTAGTCAGTCAGAACTGGTCCAGAGATATGGTGGTCAGTTTTTAGGAAGGGATGCGTTGTCAAGCTGGTGGGCTGTCACATCAAAACTTCAAAGAGGGAGAGGGAGCCTGGTTTTGGCCTCAGATAATTGGCTGAAGGCGATAAAGGAATGAATCATCTGTTTCTTGTTTTCTAGAGTTGGTTTCCACTTACTCCTTAGGAAAGAATTCTGGTTAAAGGTTAATAAGGAGGGAGCATACTGAGGCGTAACCAACCTCTTATCCTATCACGGCCCGGGACTTCGTTTTTCAGGGTTTCTCTGGGGTCCCTTTGGCCAAGAGGGTTCTGTTCAGTTGGTTGGGAGGCTTAGGGTTTTATTTTTATTTTTCATGCTAATGGCATTAAGCATCTTTTCATGTGCTCATTCGCCATTTGTTTATCCTCTTCAGTGAAATAGGTGTTCGTGATTTTTGCTCATTTTCTAATTGGATTGTTTGCTATTGTGAAATTTTGAAGGTTCTTAATATATTCTAGATACTAGTACTTAATTGCAATCTCTAGCTTATATTTTTCATACCTTCTCAACGAGGTCTTTCCCAGAATGTTTTAATTTTAATGAAGTTCAAAGTACCAGTTTTTCCTTTTATGAATTGTATTTTTGATGTCAAGTCTAAGAACTCTTCACCTAGCTGTAAATCCAACATTTTCTCCTATGTCATTTTGTATTTATGATCTGTTTTGAGTTACTTTTCATATAAGGTGTGAGACTTAGGTGGAAGGTTTTGGTTTTTCTGTTTTTTTGCCTGTGGGTGTCCAGTTTCTCCACCATTTGTTGAAAAGGACATCTTTCCTTCAATGAATTGCTTTTGCACCTTTGTCAAAAATCACATAGATCTATTTATGGGTGTTCTGTTCCATTGATCTTTGTGTATGTTTCTTTGTACATCACACATTCATGACTACAGAAGCTGTATGTCTTGAAATCAGGTTCATCGCACTTTATTCTTCTCTTTCAAAATTGTTTTAGCTGTTCTAGTTCCTTTGCCTTATCACATAAATTTTAGAGTAATTTTATTTCTACAAAAAAAATTTTCTGGAACTTCAATAGGAATTGTGTTAAATGTATATTATTTTGGAAAGAATTGAACTACTAATTATATGACATAATGAAGTCTTTCAGTTCATGAACATAGTATGACTCTTCATTTGTTTGATTCTTCTTTTATTTCTTTCTTTAGCATTTTGTAGCTTTAGCATACAACTCTCATAGTTGTTTTGTTAGTTTACACCAAAGTCTTTCTTTTTATCTTTTGTTGTTGTTGTTGTTGTTGTTGTTGTTGTTGTTGTCATCGAGATAGAGTCTCACTGTGTTGCCCAGGCTGGAGTGCAGTGGTGCGATCTCAGCTTACTGCAACCTCTGCCTCCTGAGTTCAAGCGATTTCCAGCTAATTTTTGTATTTTTAATAGAGATGGGGTTTCACCATATTGGCCAGGCTGGTTTTGAACTCCTGACCTAAGTGATTCTTTGGCCTCCCAAAGTGCTAGGATTACAGGTGTGAGCCACTGTGCCCGACCTTTTTTTCTTTCTTTTTCTGAAATCATAAAAAGTGTTGCTTTTTAAAATTTTGGTGTCCACGTATTCTGGTTTGCTATTATATAGAAATATAATTGATTTTTGTGTGTTGATTTTTGTGCCCTGCAGCCTTGCTGGACTCATTTATTAGTTTTAGAAGTTTTTTGTATATTCTTTCATAACTTCTACATAGACAATCATGCCATCTGTAAATAGGCTTAGTTTAATTCTTGTTCTCTGATTTGTACGCCTTTTCTTTCCTTTTCTTGCCTTATTGCACTGGCTAGAACTTCCAGTACTACACTGAATAAAAGAAGTGAGAATAGACATTCTGGCTTGTTCCTAATCTTAGAGGAAAGTTTTCAGTCTTTCCCCAATAAATATAATATTAACTCTAGGTTTTTTATAGATGTTCTCTAACTCAAATTGAGGAAATTTCCCTCAATTTCTAGTTTTCTGAGAAGTTTTAACGTGAGAGGGTATTTATTTTTGTCAAGTGGTTTTTCTGTATTGATTTATGTGATACGATTTTTTTCTTTATAATTTAATGTGGTAGATTACATAGATTGATTTTCAAATGTCGAACTAGCCCTACATCCCTGGAATAAACTCGTCTAGGTTATGATGTATACATATATTTTACATATTACTGAATTTTATTTGCTAATATTTTGTTAAGGATTTTTACATCTATATTCATAAAGCATATTGGCCTGTAGTGTTCTTTTTGTACTCTTTTGTTTTGATACCAGGGTAATTCTAGGTTCATAAAATGGATTGGGAAGTATTCCCTTCTATTCTATTTCTTGGAAAAGATTATGGAGAATTGATACTAATTGTTGCCTAAGTGTTTGGTAGAATTCAATAATGAAAGTGTCTGAACCTGGAGATATGTGTTTGGGAAATTTTGAAATCACAATATCAATTTACTTAGTAGTCATAGGGCTATTCAAATAATCAGCTCTGTATTGGCTGACTTGTGGTAGTTTGTATTTTTTTCAAGGAATTGGTTTATTTTACCTAACATGTCAAATTTTCTGTGCAGACCTGTCCATGATGTTCCCTTGTTATCCTTTTGATGTCTACATGGTCTGTAGTGCTATTCCCTTTTTTACTCTAGTTATTGGTAATTCGCATGTTCTTTGTTTCTGTGTCAGTCTTGCTAGACGTTTGTCAATTTTATTGGTCTTATCTGTGAACCAGGTTTGTTTCATGAATTTTCTTCATTTTAAATTTTCAGCTTCATTGATTTCTGCTCTAATCTATTATTTCCTTTTCTCAGCTTGCTTTGAGTTTATTTTGCTCTTATTTCTCTAAGTTCCTGGAGAGGAGCCTAGATTATTGATTTGAACCTTTTCTCATGTACACATTTTTTAAATTTATTTTTATTAATCATGCCACATTATTTTTAATTATGTACAAAGATCTAATCTGTCACCCAGAGACCATTTCACCCACTGCTCTGTTTGGCTGCCAGTCTCTTGTCTCTCTCTTCAGCAATGGTGAGGCATATACCTTTCCTCGGAGAAGAGAAATTCATGGTTTGTTGCCTTTGCCAGTAGAAAAAATGTTGGAAAGCCGGGTGGCAAAGCTGTTGCCATTGGCATCTTTTATGTGAACCACATCAAAAGATCAAGGGTGCCTTTCTCTGTGGGTGATGACACCAATTCTTTCCAAGTTAGCACCTCCATTCACCATCCACAGGTTACCAGTGCCAAACTTGATGAAATCAGTGATCTTGCCAGTTTCCATTTCAGTCCGAATGGGATCATTCACCTTGATGGAGGGGATCAGGGTAGCAGATGATGCAAGCATCATGAGTCACCAGATGAGGGATTCTTTTTGTGCCCACGAAGATTTTTCTCACTTTGCACAATTTGTACTTGGGCTCCTCAGGTGTAATACGATGTACAGCAAAGCAACCCTTGGTATCATAGATGAGACGAAAATTCTCTCCTATCTAGTCAATGCCCATGACGTCTGTGAATCCAGTGGGATGGGTTGTATCAGTTTGAACATTGCCATTGATCTTAATGAACCACTGCATGCAAATCTTCTCTCTTTCTTTATATTTATTTATTTATTTGTTTATTTATTTATTTATTGAGATGGAGTCTCGCTCTGTTGCCAGGCTGGACTGCAATGGCGTGATCTTGGCTCACTGCAACCTCCGCTTCCTGGTTTTAATCAATTCTCCTGGCTCAGCCTCTGCCTCCTGAGTAGCTGGGATTACAGGTGCCCACCACCACACCCAGCTAATTTTTGTATTTTTGGTAGAGACACAGTTTCAACGTGTTGGCTAGGATGGTCTCGATCTCTTGACCTCGTGATCCGCCCATATCGGCCTCCCAAAGTACTGGGATTACAAGCATGAGCTGCCATGCCTGGCCACAAATCTTCTTTACTTCATCTCCTGTCAAGGCATACTTAAGTCTGTTCTTTAGGAAAATGATGATGGGGAGACACTGTCAACTTCTGGGGACTGGTGGATGGACGATGAACAAACACACTGGGCAATTTAGCCAGCATCCAATGTTTTGGAGTTGCTACCCGCTTTAGGTGCTGCTTGGGACCACCAGCCATGGCTGCATTAGGCACGGAAAGAGCTCATATATGCATTTAGCCCTATAAAATTCTTTTTTTTTTTCTTTTTTTTTTATTATTATACTTTAAGTTCTAGGGTACATGTGCATAACGTGCAGGTTTGTTACATATGTATACTTGTGCCATGTTGCTGTGCTGCACCCATCAACTCGTCAGCACCCAACAACTCGTCATTTACATCAGGTATAACTCCCAATGCAATCCCTCCCCCCTCCCACCTCCCCATGATAGGCCCCTGTGTGTGATGTCCCCCTTCCCGAGTCCAAGTGATCTCATTGTTCAGTTCCCACCTATGAGTGAGAACATGCGGTGTTTGGTTTTCTGTTCTTGTGATAGTTTGCTGCGAATGATGGTTTCCAGCTGCATCCATGTCCCTACAAAGGACACAAACTCATCCTTTTTTATGGCTGCACAGTATTCCATGGTGTATATGTGCCACATTTTCTTAATCCAGTCTGTCACTGATGGACATTTGGGTTGATTCCAAGTCTTTGCTATTGTGAATAGTGCCGCAATGAACATACGTGTGCAAGTGTCTTTATAGCAGCATGATTTATAATCCTTTGGGTATATCCCCAGTAATGGGATGGCTAGGTCATATGGTACATCTAGTTCTAGATCCTTGAGGAATCGCCATACTGTTTTCCATAATGGTTGAACTAGTTTACAATCCCACCAACAGTGTAAAAGTGTTCCTATTTCTCCACATCCTCTCCAGCACCTGTTGTTTCCTGACTTTTTAATGATCGCCATTCTAACTGGTGTGAGATGGTATCTCATTGTGGTTTTGATTTGCATTTCTCTGATGGCCAATGATGATGAGCATTTTTTCATGTGTCTGTTGGCTGTATGAATGTCTTCTTTTGAGAAATGTCTGTTCATATCCTTTGCCCACTTTTTGATGGGGTTGTTTGTTTTTTTCTTGTAAATTTGTTTGAGTTCTTTATAGGTTCTGGATATTAGCCCTTTGTCAGATGAGTAGATTGCAAAAATTTTCTCCCATTCTGTAGGTTGCCTGTTCACTCTGATGGTAGTTTCTTTTGCTGTGCAGAAGCTCTTTAGTTTAATTAGATCCCATTGTCAATTTTGGCTTTTGCTGCCGTTGCTTTTGGTGTTTTAGACATGAAGTCTTTGCACATGCCTATGTCCTGAATGGTACTACCTAGATTTTCTTCTAGGGTTTTTATGTTATTAGGTCTAACATTTAAGTCTCTAATCCATCTTGAATTAATTTTCGTATAAGGAGTAAGGAAAGGATCCAGTTTCAGCTTTCTACTTATGGCTAGCCAATTTTCCCAGCACCATTTATTAAATAGGGAATTCTTTCCCCATTTCTTGTTTCTCTCAGGTTTGTCAAAGATCAGATGGCTGTAGATGTGTGGTATTATTTCTGAGGCCTCTGTTCTGTTCCATTGGTCTATATCTCTGTTTTGGTACCAGTACCATGCTGTTTTGGTTACTGTACCCTTGTAGTATAGTTTGAAGTCAGGTAGCGTGATGCCTCCAGCTTTGTTCTTTTGACTTAGGATTGTCTTGGCCATGCGGGCTCTTTTTTGGTTCCATATGAACTTTAAAGCAGTTTTTTCCAATTCTGTGAAGAGACTCATTGGTAGCTTGATGGGGATGGCATTGAATCTATAAATTACCTTGGGCAGTATGGCCATTTTCACGATATTGATTCTTCCTATCCATGAGTATGGTATGTTCTTCCATTTGTTTGTGTCCTCTTTTATTTCACTGAGCAGTGGTTTGTAGTTCTCCTTGAAGAGGTTCTTTACATCCCTTGTAAGTTGGATTCCTAGGTATTTGATTCTCTTTGAAGCAATTGTGAATGGAAGTTCATTCATGATTTGGCTCTCTGTTTGTCTGTTACTGGTGTATAAGAATGCTTGTGATTTTTGAACATTAATTTTGTATCCTGAGACTTTGCTGAAGTTGCTTATCAGCTTAAGGAGATTTTGGGCTGAGACAATGGGGTTTTCTAAATATACAATCATGTCATCTGCAAACAGGTATCATTTGACTTCTTTTCCTAACTGAATACCCTTGATTTCTTTCTCTTGCCTGATTGCCCTAGCCAGAACTTCCAACACTATGTTGAATAGGAGTGGTGAGAGAGGGCATCCCTCTCTTGTGCCAGTTTTCAAAGGGAATTTTTCCAGAGTTTGCCCATTTAGTATGATATTGGCTGTGGGTTTGTCATAAATAGCTCTTATTATTTTGAGGTACGTTCCATCAATACTGAATTTATTGAGCGTTTTTAGCATGAAGGGCTGTTGAATTTTGTCAAAAGCCTTTTCTGCATCTATTGAGATAATCATGTGGTTCTTGTCTTTGGTTCTGTTTATATGCTGGATTATGTTTATTGATTTGCGAATGTTGAACCAGCCTTGCATCCCAGGGAGGAAGCCCACTTGATCATGGTGGATAAGCTTTTTAATGTGCTGCTGGATCTGGTTTGCCAGTATTTTATTGAGGATTTTTGCATTGATGTTCATCAGGGATATTGGTCTAAAATTCTCTTTTTTTGTTGTGTCTCTGCCAGGCTTTGGTATCAGGATGAGGCCAACATCAGCCCTATAAAATTCTTTCTCAGCATTGCTCTCGCTACTTCCCACCAATTCTGATATGTAATCTTTTCATTTTCATTCAGTTTAATGTTTTTTTTTTTTTTTTAATTTCCTGAGACTTCCTGTTTGACCCATAGATATTTTGGAGTGTGTTGTTTAGTTTCCAAGTGTTTGGAAATGTTTCTGTCATTTTTCTATTATTAATTAGAAGATAAGAAAAAGTAGCTTTTGCCTTAAATTAAAACTCAATAATTAATATGATAAAGTATGGACTTGGGGTACATGAATTATACAGATGAAGTGAATTGATAATTACATATGCAATGATTAAGTCTGCTATGCACATTAACACAAGGGAAGAAAATAGAATAAAGTAAATAGATGATATTTTAAGCTTTTTAAAGTAAAAATAGACTGAGTGTGGTGACTCACACCTGTAATCCCAGCACTTTGGGAGGCTGAGGCTGGTGGATCACCTGAGGTCAGGAGTTCGAGACCAGCCTGGCCAACATGGTAAAACCCTGTCTCTACTAAAAATACAAAAATTAGCTGGGCGTGGTGGCAGGTGCCTGTAATCCCAGCTACTCGGGAGGCTGAGGCAGGAGAATCACTTGAACCTGGGAGGCAGAAGTTGCAGTAAGCTGCAATTGCACCACTGCACTCCGACCTGGGCAACAGAGCTAAACTTCATCTCAAAAAACAGAACAAAAGGGAAAAGTAAGAATGATGAAAGGACTAATTAAAAATCATTTTAGGAGACAACTGGAAATATTCTTTCTTGTGTGTTTGAATATCCTCATTCCTCTTTTTGTTCATCTATTTATTTTTTTATTATACTTTAAGTTCTAGGGTACATGTGCACAACGTGCAGGTTTGTTACATATGTATACATGTGCCATGTTGGTGTGCTGCACCCATTAACTCATAATTTACATTAGGTATATCTCCTAATACTGTCCCTCCCCTCTCCCCCTACTCCACGACAGGCTCCAGTGTGTGATGTTCCCCACCCTGTGTCCAAGTGTTCTCATTGTTCAATTCCCACCTATGAGTGAGAACATGCAATATTTGGTTTTCTGTCCTTGGGATAGTTTGTTCAAATGATGGTTTCCAGCTTCATCCATGTCCCTACAAAGGACATGAACTAATCCTTTTTTATGGCTGCATAGTATTCCATGGTGTATATGTGCCACATTTTCATCATCCAGTCTATCATTGATGGACATTTGGGTTGGTTCCAAGTCTTTACTATTGTGAATGGTGCCGCAATAAGCATACGTGTGCATGTGTCTTTATAGCAGCATGATTTATAATCCTTTGGATATATACCCAGTGACAGGATGGCTGGGTCAAATGGTATTTCTAGTTCTAGATCCTTCAGGAGTCGCCACACTGTCTTCCACAATGGTTGAACTAGTTTACAGTCCGACCAGCAGTGTAGAAGTGTTCCTATTTCTCCACATCCTCTCCAGCACCTGTTGTTTCCTGACTTTTTAATGATCACGATTCTAACTGGTGTGAGATGGTATCTCATTGTGGTTTTGATTTGCATTTCTCTGATGGCTAGTGATGATGAACATTTTTTAATGTGTCGGTTGCTGCATAAATGTCTTCTTTTTAGAAGTGTCTGTTCATGGCCTTTGCCCACTTTTTGATGGGGTTGTTTGTTTTTTTTTCGTAAATTTGTTTAACTTCTTTGTAGATTCTGCATATTAGCCCTTTGTCTGAAGGGTAGATTGTAAAAATTTTCTCCCATTCTGTAGATTGCCTGTTCACTCTGATGGTAGTTTCTTTTGCTGTGCAGAAGCTCTTTAGTTTAATTAGATCCCATTTGTCAATTCTGGCTTTTGTTGCCATTGCTTTTGGTGTTTTAGACATGAAGTCCTTGCCCATGCCAGTGTCCTGAATGATATTGTCTAGGTTTTCTTCTAGGGTTTTTATGGGTTTAGGTCTAACATTTAAGTCTCTAATCCCACTTGAATTAATTTTTGTATGAGGTGTAAGGAAGGGATCCAGTTTCAGCTTTCTACATATATGGTTAGCCAGTTTTCCCAACACCATTTATTAAATAGGGAATTCTTTCCCCATTTCTTGTTTCTCTCAGGTTTGTCAAAGATCAGGTGGTTGTAGATGTGTGGTATTATTTCTGAGGAATCTGTTCTGTTCCATTGGTCTATATCTCTGTTTTGGTACCAGTACCATGCTGTTTTATTACTGCAGCCTTGTAATATAGTTTGAAGTCAGATAGCGTTATGCCTCCAGCTTTGTTCTCTTGGCTTAGGATTGTCTTGGCGTGCAGGATCTTTTTTGGTTCCATATGAACTTTAAAGTAGTTTTTTCCAATTCTGTGAAGAAAGTCATTGGTAGCTTCATGGGGATGGCATTGAATCTATAAATTACCTTGGACAGTATGACCATTTTCACGATATTGATTCTTCCTATCCATGAGCATGGTATGTTTTTCCATTTCTTTGTGTCCTCTTTTATTTCACTGAGCAGTGGTTTGTAGTTCTCCTTGAAGAGGTCCTTTACATCCCTTGTAAGTTGGATTCCTAGGTATTTTATTCTCTTTGAAGCTGTTGTGAATGGGAGTTCATTCATGATTTGGCTCTCTGTTACTGGTGTATAAGAATGCTAGTGATTTTTCCACATTGATTGTGTATCCTGAGACTTTGCTGAAGTTGCTTATCAGCTTAAGGAGATTTTGGGCTGAGACAATGGGGTTTTCTAAATATACAATCATGTCATCTGCAAACAAGGACAATTTGACTTCTTCTTTTCCTAACTGAATACCCTTGATTTCTTTCTCTTGCCTGATTGCCCTAGCCAGAACTTCCAACACTATGTTGAATAGGAGTAGTGAGAGAGGGCATCCATGTCTTGTGCCAGTTTTCAAAGGGAAGGCTTCCAGCTTTTGCCCATTCAGTGTGATATTGGCTGTGGTTTCGTCATAAATAGCTCTCATTGTTTGCATCACTACCTACCTTATTGAGAGTTTTTAGCATGAAGGGCTGTTGAATTTTGTTGAAGGCCTTTTCTGCATTTATTGAGCTAATCATGTGGTTTTTTTCTTTGGTTCTGTTTATGTGATGGTTTACATTTATTGATTTGCGTATGTTGAACCAGCCTTGCATCCCAGGCATGAAGCCCACTTGATCATGGTGGATAAGCTTTTTGATGTGCTGCTGGTTTTGGTTTGCCAGTATTTTATTGAGGATTTTCACATAGATGTTCATGAGAGATATTGATCTAAAATTCTCCTTTTCTGTTGTGTCTTTGCCAGGCTTTGGTATCAGGATGATGCTGGCCTCATAAAATGAGTTAGGGAGGATTCCCTCTTTTTCTATTGATTGGAATAGTTTCAGAAGGAATGGTACCAGCTCCTCTTTGTACTGCTGGTAGAATTTGGCTGTGAATCTGACTGGTCCTGGACTTTTTTTGGTTGGTAGACTATTAATTCTTGCTTCAATTTCAGAGCCTGTTATTGGTCTATTCAGGGATTCAACTTCTTCCTGGTTTAGTCTTGGGAGGGTGTATGTGTGCAGGAATTTATCTGTTTCTTCTAGATTTTCTAGTTTATTTGTGTAGAGGTGTTTATAGTATTCTCTGATGGTAGTTTGTATTTCTGTGGGATCAGTGTTGATATCCCCTTTATCATTTTTTATTATGTCTATTTGATTCTTCTCTCTTTTCTTCTTCATTAGTCTTGCTAGCAGTCTATCAATTTTGTTGATCTTTTCAAAAAAGTAGCTCCTGGATTCATTGATTTTTTTGAAGGGTATTTTTTGTCGCTATCTCCTTCAGTTCTGCTCTAATCTTAGTTATTTCTTGCCTTCTGCTAGCTTTTGAATGTGTTTGCTCTTGCTTCTCTAGTTCTTCTAGTTGTAATGTTAGGGTGTCGATTTTAGATCTTTCCTGCTTTCTGTTGTGGGCATTTAGTGCTATACATTTCCCTCTATACACTGTTTTAAATGTGTCCCAGAGATTCTGGTATGTTGTGTCTTTGTTCTCATTGGTTTCAGAAAACATCTTAATTTCTGCCTTCATTTCGTGATGTACCCAGTAGTCATTCAGGAGCAGGTTGTTCAGTTTCCATGTAGTTGAGCGGTTTTGATTGAGTTTCTTAATCCTAAGTTCTAGTTTGATTGCCCTGTGGTCTGAGAGACAGTTTGTTATACTTTCTCTTCTTTTACGTTTGCTGAGGAGTGCTTTACTTCCAACTATGTGGTCAATTTTGGAATAAGTGCGAGTGGTGCTGAAAAGAATATATCTTCTGTTGATTTGTGGTGGAGAGTTCTGTAGATGTTTAATAGATCTGCTTGGTGCAGAGCTGAGTTCAATTCCTGGATATCCCTCTTGACTTTCTGTCTCGTTGATCTGTCTAATGTTGATAGTGGGGTGTTAAAGTCTCCCATTATTATTGTATGGGAGTCTAAGTCTCTTTGTAAGTCTCTAAGGACTTGCTTTATGAATCTGGGTGCTCCTATATTGGGTGCATATATATTTAGGATAGTTAGCTCTTCCTGATGAATTGATCCCTTTACCATTATGTAATGGCCTTCTTTGTGTCTTTTGATCTTTGATGGTTTAAAGTCTGTTTTATCAGAGACTAGGATTGCAACCCTGCTTTTCTTTGTTCTCCATTTGCTTGGTAGATCTTCCTCTATCCCTTTATTTTGAGCCTATGTGTGTCTGTGCATGTGAGATGGGTCTCCTGAATACAGCAAACTGATGGGTCTTGACTCTTTATCCAGTTTGCCAGTCTGTGTCTTTTAATTGTAGCATTTAGCCAATTTACCTTTAAGGTTAACATTGTGATGTGTGAGCTTAATCCTGTCCTTATGATGTTAGCTGGTTATTTTGCTCATTAGTTGATGCAGTCTCTTCCTAGCATTGATGGTCTTTACATTTCGGCATGTTTTTGCAGTGGCTGGTACCGGTCGTTCCTTTCCATGTTTAGTGCTTCCCTCAGGAGCTCTTGTAGGGCAGGCCTGGTGGTGACAAAATCTCTCAGCATTTGCTTTTCTGTAAAGTATTTTATTTCTCCTTCACTTATGAAACTTAGTTTGGCTGGATATGAAATTCTGGGTTGAAAATTCTTTTCTTTAAGCCTGTTGAATATTGGCCCCCACTCTCTTCTGACTTGTAGAGTTTCTGCCAAGAGATCCGCTGTTAGTCTGATGGGCTTCCCTTTGTGAGTAACCCGAGCTTTCTCTCTGGCTGCCCTTAACATTTTTTCCTTCATTTCAACGTTGGTGAATCTGATAATTATGTGTGTTCGAGTTGCTCTTCTCGAGGAGTATCTTTGTGGTGGTCTCTGTATTTCCCGATTTTGAATGTTGGCCTGCCTTGCTAGGTTGGGGAAGTTCTCCTGGATAATATCCTGCAGAGTGTTTTCCAACTTGGTTCCATTCTCCCCATCACTCTTCTGGTACACCAGTCAGGCGTAGATTTGGTGTTTTCACATAGTCCCATATTTCTTGGAGGCTTTGTTTGTTTCTTTTTCCTCTTTTTTCTCTAAACTTCTCTTCTCGCTTCATTTCATTCATTTGGTCTTCAATCACTGATACCCTTTCTTTCACTTGATCCAGTCGGCTACTGAAGCTTTTGCATGTGTCACATAGTTCTTGTGCCGTGGTTTTCAGCTCCATCAGGTCATTTGAGGTCTTCTCTACACAGTTTATTATAGTTAGCCATTCGTCTAATCTTTTTTCAAGGTTTTTAGCTTCCTTGCAATGGGTTCGAACATCCTCCTTTAGCTCGGAGAAGTTTATTACCGATTGTCTGAAGCCTTCTTCTCTCAACTCGTCAAAGTCATTTTCCGTCCAGGTTTGTTCCGTTGCTGGCGAGGGGCTGTCTTCCTTTGGAGGAGGAGAGGCGCTCTGATTTTTAGAATTTTCTGCTTTTGTGCTCTGGTTTCTCCCCATCTTTGTGGTTTTATCTACCTTTGGTATTTGATGATGGTGACATACTGATGGGATTTTGGTGTGGATGTCCTTTTTGTTTGTTAAGTTTTCCTTCTAACACTCAGGACCCTCAGCTGCAGGTCTGTTGGAGTTTGCTGGAGGTCCACTCCAGACCCTGTTTGCCTGGGTATCACCAGCAGAGGCTGCAGAGCAGCAAATACATTGCAGAACAGCAAATGTTGCTGCCTGATTCTTCCTCTGGAAGCTTCGTCTCAGAGAGGCACCCAGCTGTATGTGGTGTCAGTCATCCCCTACTGGGAGGTGTCTCCCAGTTAGGCTACTCGAGAGTGAGGGACCTACCTGAGGAGGCAGTCTGTCCGTTCTCAGATCTGAAACTCTGTGCTGAGAGAACCACTACTCTCTTCAAAGCCGTCAGACAGGGACGTTTAAGTCTGCAGAAGTTTCTGCTGCCCTTTGTTCAGCTGTGCCCTGCCCCCAGAGGTGGAGTCTACAGAGGCAGGCAGGCCTCATTGAGCTTAGGTGGGCTCCAGCCAGTTCAAGCTTCCCGGCACTCTGTTTACCTACTCAAGCCACAAGAGTGGCGGACGCCCCTCACCCAGCCTTGCTGCGGCCTTGCAGTTCGATCTCAGACTGGTGTGCTGGCAGTGAACTAGGCTCCGTGGGCGTGGAACCCTCCGAGCCAGGCACGGATATAATCTCCTGGTATGCTGTTTGCTAAGACTTTTCAAAAAGCGCAATATTAGGGTGGTAGTGTCCCGATTTTCCAGGTACCATCTATCACTGCTACCCTTCCTAGGAAAGGGAATTCCCCAACCCCTTCTGCTTCATGGGTGAGGCAGTGCCCCGCCCTGCTTCAGGTCACACTTCGTGGGCTGCACCCACTGTCTGACAAGCCCCAGTGAGATGAACCCAGTAACTCAGTTGGAAATGCAGAAATCACCTGTCTTCTGCATTTTTCACGCTTGGAGCTGTAGATTGGAGCTGTTCCTATTCAGCCATCTTGGTTCCTCCTCTCCTCTTTGTGTTTAAATACATGTTGCCCAGTTAAATTTTCAAAAGCAGGTGGCCTGTAATTTTGATCATTTGGAAATACCAGACTTTTATGCTTCCGGATCTTGGTCTAGAAATTAATAGCAAATTTTTTTTCTTAAATCTTAGTCTTGATCTAACCTAGAGTACTTATGAGTAAACAAGTGGTATAGTCTGTTCCTTTTCGTTCTGTCTTCTATCTCTGTTTTGCTAGCCTTTCTCCCACTCTGTACTTAATGATCATTCTTTGTCCTAAAGGGTAGATTTTAGAAGCTGTATATGGACTCCTAGAAATAAAGCAATTAGAATATGTTAGAAATGAATCCAGCCATGCCACTTTATTGCCGTAAAATAACAATTCCAAGATAAGAATCGCTTTCTGAAAGAACTGAGAAACATTCATTCCAGTATGTATCTCTTCCTGCCTAGGATGTGCCTAGCACTTGTTGCGTACTGTAGAGATGAAATAAATAGAAGATGCAACTCCAGTCCCTTGCATCACTAAAATCTCATTGGGGAAATAGACACAATCTACAAAAGGAATTGAGAGATAGATACTTGTGTATAATAATATAATCTAGTAACTTTTAATTTGGTTCCTCAAAAATTGAGCAATAGAATAAGTAATTTTTAAAAAATCTATACTGTTAACAACTAAAGTATAATGGAACTCATGTTCCTTCCTGTGTATATTCCATTTTAATGGAGGTGCTAATAGTTGGGGCTGGGAGTGGGGCATGTTGCACTATATGATGTGCCTTTTTGGGAAGGAAGACGTGTGATTTTCTGTATACATGACCTCTCAATGGCCAGTGAGACATTCTCAAGGGGATGGGTATCAAGCCACTCTATGAATGTGGGTTCTTACTTCATCTGGTAGAAATCACAGTAACATGGAAAGAATACCACACTGTCAGTTCCAGCAAAGAAATTTTGGACAGTTCTCAGAGCCTTACTTTTTCATTCATCAAGTCAGAATGTTGACAATAGTCTGTCTGTCTGACAGGGTTGTTCTGGGAACTAAACAAAATAACAGAAACAAAAACTCTTAGTTGTCTTAAGATTTTAAAGACGGTATAGGCATGTTAATGAGTTTTTATATGACCCTACACAGGTGCCCAATTTCTAATGCTCCCTGAATGCCATACCAACTCCTGTTACATTCATTATCTATTGTCAGCCAGGGACAATTTTCCATCTTGCTAGGCCAAAGAGAAGCCAGACAATGAGAATTAGCCCATAGGCCTAGCAGCTTCAAGCATAGAACCACAACTGAGATCTGAAGATAGCTGGCTGATCTTAGATGGCCTCAGTGGGGCTGGCTGGCTGGATGTGCAATTTTTTTTCACTGGCTTAGCTTCCCTAATGATTGTTCCATACTGAATCTCAGTCTACCTCACCTCTTCCTTCCATTCATTGGCTTCATTCTACTCTAGAGACACTGGGTTTAATCTGGGGCTTTACCTGCAAATTAAGTATTGCTTCCAAGCCAGAACTATTGTCTGAGACCTAGGTACTTGGGCTAAAAAAACTGCTTTATGTTTTCTGGAATACATGTATCATAGTAACATCTCTGGCCTTCACATTACTTGAGAAATGAAATCCTTTGGTTAGCCAGCAACCTATAATGCCTAAACTACATGTTGTAATTTAAGTCTGTAGGTGGATATTTAGGATTAGTTGTCGTCACAGGTCATGGAATGAGGAGTAAAGCTTAGTAAGTTTATTTTCTTATTTCATTTTTGTTTTTTATAGCGATGGGGTCTTGCTTTGTTTTGCACAGAGTGGAGTGTAGTGGCACAATCACAGTTTACTGCAGCCTTGGACTCCTGGGCTGATGTGATCAGCCCCCCTCAGCCTCCTGAGTAGCTGAGACTACAGGTGCATGACACCATGCCCAGATAATTTTTTTAAATTTTTTATAGAGAAGGGGTATGTTGTCTAGGCTTGTCTTGAACTCCTGGCCTCAAGCAGCCCTCCCACTTCTCCCTCTCAAAATGCTGAGATTCCAGGTGTGAATCACCACACCCAGCCAGCATAGTAAATATAAATTAAGGTGTTTTTATGCCCCCCCCCCCCTTTGCTACTTTTTGCTTTCTGATTTCAAAGGACACACCTTTAAGTATGAACAGGTTGTTTCCCAAAAGTTCTTTGCTTAGAACTTAGACTGCATTTTCCCAGAGAACAGCAGTAGAAATCATAGCTGCATTCCCAGGCCAGTCCCCAAAAGTCTGTTTTATACTAATGCATTATAACATTTTACTGATAATGGGACTTCAGCTCCTCATAGCCACATTTATAATATTATTTCTCTGAGAAAAATAATTTTGAATCAAGTTCAGATGCTGTAGAATGTCCTCATGAAGTGGAGAGAAGGTGAAGATGGAAAAAAAGGGACCAACTTTAGGTACTAATGGGGCAGGCATATCTGAATAAATTAGAAAAACATTCCTGAACCCTAGGAACCTAAGTCTGGATGCCGTCTTAGAGAAGGCGCCTATCCAGGCCAGTTGCTGTGCCTCTGTTCTGAACTGATAACAAGAAGGGCAGTTGTGAGGAGATAATGAGCGTCATATGGCAAAGTCTTTCATGCTAATCTGTGTACCTGTTTGGGTATGTCCTAAACTGGATGCAAGTCAGAAACTGATTATATAATCTTTGGTGTATATATTTCTTATTTTTAAAAAACATGCTAGGCTATTCATTGTTACTATATTAAAATGTGAATAACCTGGAGGGCAAAAACAAGTGTTGGCTTAACCCTTCCTACACAGCCTGAAGACCACACTATGCCTGGCTATCTCTTAAATACTTAAATAATGTTGTTGGCCAACATTGTGTATAAGTAGACTCATCTCATTTCTAGTTCATGAACCTTTGGCGTATTGCTAAAGACAATTAAGACCTTTTGAGATATGCACAAGACTTTTGTGTTCTTTAATTTATTTAAAGAAGCCAGTTTTGTACTTTAATGCTTCTGTGTAGAAATGGGCTATACTGTTATTCACAATAGCAAAGACCTGGAGTCAGCCTGAGTGCCCTGTAGCAGTGGACTAGATAAAGAAAATGTGGTACATACACACCGTGGAATACTTCGCAGCCATAAAAATTGGTATCAGTGGCCTTTGCAGGAACATGGATGCAGCTGGAGGCCAGTATCCTAAGTGAATTAATGCAGAAACACAACCAAACACCACATATAATCACTTGTTAGTGGAAACTAAATACTGGGTACACATGTACATAAAGATAGGAATAATGAACAATGGAAACTGCAAGAGGGGAGGGAGGGAGGAGGGCAAGGTTGAAAAGCTACTTATTGGGTACTGCGTTCACTGTTGAGGTGACAGCATCAGTAGAAGCCCAAACATCAGCATCATGCAATGTGCTCATTTAACAAACCTGCACGTGTATCCCCTGAATCTACAAGAAAATAAAATTTGTTTAAAAAAAGAAAAGAGCCAGCCTGGGTGCACTGTTATATAGTAGATCTAATGTGTTTTTTTAAACGGAGCTCTTTTCTTGAGCTCTGATGGAATATTTATATCATATAAATATAAAGCATATATCTTGAGTCTTTTTGTAGCTACAATTGAACACAAATTATTTCCCCCCAAAGAGGATAGGTTCTGCAGTGTTCCAGCAAGATACCAGTAGATAATGAGTAAGTTAAGGTTACACTCAGCATTTGTGAATGGTGATTGTCTTCACAAACCCTGGATAAGTAACTAGCTTCACCTTTTTTGTTTGTTTGTTTCTTTGTTTTTTTGAGGAGTCTTGCTCTGTTGCCCAGGCTGGAGTGCAGTGGCATGATCTCAGCTCACTGCAAGCTCTGCCTCCTGGGTTCACACCATTCTCCCGCCTCAACCTCCCGAGTAGCTGGGACAACAGGCGCCCACCACCACACCCAGCTAATTTTTTTGTATTTTTAGTAGAGACAGGATTTCACTGTGTTAGCCAGGATGAGTCTCGATCTGACCTTGTGATCCCCCCGCCCTTGGCCTCCCAAAGTGCTGGGATTACAGACGTGAGCCACCGTGCTGGCCCAGCTTCACCGTTTTTTAAACATAAGTTTGAATTCCAAATTAACCTTGTAACGAGCCAGTGAAATAGGCAGTGATGAGTCTTGTGCTGTATCTGGCCCTTATCTGTAGATTTTAACATCCTTTGTGGTTGCTGGTTTTAGTCTTCAAAGAATGTTTGCTCTTGTTTCATTTCTCTAGTTTGTCACTAGTTCATTTTGGAGTGTTCCTTTAAACAACCAATGTGTAATATAAAAGGAAAATAAAAACAGTTTAGTCATAGAGAGGTTAAAAAACTCACTTGCATAAATAGTGGACATTTTAAAGTAATATACTAACAATTGGAATAATAACAATTCAGTACTGAACAAATGTGTTGCGTTTAACTATCTATAAGTATATACCAATGTGCCCTCTGACTAAAGTTGCTATGCCCTGCCTGGCTGTTACTGTCTTCCTTACATATGTGTGTTCCATTGGAAACAGAAGATTTGCACAGTCCAGTTGACCAGATTGGAACACACAAGTGTCCTCCTTCCTCAGCTCCTGACCCCCTCCCCTGTGAGATGGTCATCCAGTTACCCAGGTCTTTCCTTGCCTGTCTGCAAGTGTCCATGCAGCATAAAGAAGCAATTGTACATTCTTCTTAGGAGGGGTGATCCTGATAATTCGTGGGGCCTTTTTTAAATGCAAATGTTGTTGAGAAGACAGGAGTCTCAGGTATGGTTTGACCCAGAAGTGTCCCCTGTGCCTATTGGAGTGGGTTTAAAGATGAGAACAAGGGGCAGTCGCATGTGGTACCATGTTCCTTGCTTCCTTTTTGAAGAACATGAAGTGAAATACATTATGAAATAATTGGTAGGAAAGACTCTATATGGTTGCATCATATATCTTCCCTGACCCAAATCCAGGTTTTCTCTTTCTGAGCAGGTTGACTTTAGCAAATACAAACAGAAACTGATTGCTGGTCTCACTTTTAAGTAATTTGTGAAAGACGACCTGCTGATAAGAATAACATTAACATAATGTTATATGCTTAAAGTGAAAGATGTATTCCCTTTGGGAAAACAGACATAGATACCCTAAAATTTCCTTGCTTATGTTGATAGGCCACACCTGACAGGTGTGCTTATATTGACAAGCCATACATCTTATCAAAAGTGGTCATTTTGTTGGCTGAATTAAAGAGCATTTCATCATTTTCCCTGGTATTAGCTCTTTGACTATGAGATGCAACTGTCAGTGTGAAACTTGGCATTTGCCCAGCTCTTCTGATAGGAATGGCTGTTCTTTCACCTTGTGGGATATTTTTACAATCTTGACTCTTTTCCAATATCACTTTCACATATAGTGCTGGTAGGCCAAGGGAAGACTTCTCCTCTCCACTGTCTGTACAGATTCTTAGGCCCAGCATCTTTTCTGGAAGCCCCAAATTAATCCCTCACCAGCTCTATCCTTGTGTCTTTGGGCACTGGGTAGCCTGGTGTGCCCTTTTCCCTTTGTCCCGCCTGCAGCTGTCCTCTTGTAGCTGGCTGTTGTTTCGAGTCCTCAGTTCCCTGAAAAGCCTTCCAGTTTCTGCTCATAAATTCAGACTGTAGAAGCGGTCCACCAGAATCTCCTGGGTTTGCTCAGGTACAAAAGTCCCAGAAACCCAGTGTAACTGCTTTTACATGTTCCTACAGAATTACATATTCATTGTGCCTGTCTGGCTGATGATGATTTTTTCTTCTTTTACTTTTTTTGTTTTTCTAAGTTATCTATAATGGCCATTTATGACCTTCATAATCAGAAAATACTTCTTTTGCCTTGCTGTTCTCCTATCCTTCCTTTATATGGATCATAGGGTGATCTAGCTATTTTAAGTCCATAGAGACTCCCACATTTTGCCACTTTAAGGGTTAGCATCTGTGCGTATTTTCCTCCAAAGACATACACATTTCATTTTGAATGGTCCCTTCTGTGCTCTGCTGCACAATGAAACTGTTTCATTCTTCGGTGACCCCAGGGCCTCCTTTCTGGGTATAGCGTTAGATTACCTAAGGCAGAGGTAGTTCACGCCTAGCTTCTTCATTCCAGTTTGCCAGGTTGTCAGCTTCCTCAACTTTAAACTTGTGGTAATAATAGCATCTCCTTCATGGAGCCGCTGGGATGCTCCACTGGATAAAGCAGCAGAATGCCTGGCACAATGCCTGCCATGGAACATTAGTGGCCTAAAATTTTTACTGTTGTTTTAATGACTTCCCCCATGGCACATATGTTCAAGTGAGACCCAGGCTGTACTGCCAGAGTCTATGAAGTGTCATGTCTGTCTGTGTGGCAGCATAGCAGGTAGAAGTATTTCTCAATTAGAGTATTGGATTTCTTTCAGAGTTTCCACCTGGAGCCTCCAAGCAGAACTGATTTAACATTTAATCCCAAACCTGTTCAGCACCTTGCTCATTTGCTTCTCCCTCTGAGCTGTGTCCCCTTAAGCCAGGCCTCAGGACACCTCCCTCAACCACTTGAAGAAGCTGCCAGCATGGCCGGGCGCGGTGGCTCAAGCCTGTAATCCCAGCACTTTGGGAGGCCGAGACGGGCGGATCACGAGGTCAGGAGATCGAGACCATCCTGGCGAACACCGTGAAACCCCGTCTCTACTAAAAAATACAAAAAAAAACTAGCCGGGCGAGGTGGCGGTGCCTGTAGTCCCAGCTACTCTGGAGGCTGAGGCAGGAGAATGGCGTAAACCCGGGAGGCGGAGCTTGCAGTGAGCTGAGATCCGGCTACTGCACTCCAGCCTGGGCTACAGAGCGAGACTCCGTCTCAAAAAAAAAAAAAAAAAAAAAAAAAAAGAAGCTGCCAGCAGCCTCTCTCCACTGTGTGCAGATTTCATATACCGTTCTCAGCCCACTGCGGTAGATCTTTAGCTGCAACTTCTCTGCTGAGAGTGGCTGCTCAGCAGTCAGTCTCTGACCAACTAACTTTTAAATCCATTGGCTTTTTCCAGCTTGCATCCTTTTTGCCTTCTCTGTACCTTTGCCATTTCTGACTTGCTAGTCTAACTGCAGTGCCCACCCCTGCCCCTGCTGGGATCCTCCCCCATCTCCCTCTGGCAACTTTCTCGCCCTCTTCCCTGAGTCCCTTGCACCATCTCTCCCAGTGGCTGCCCTTCTTATGCCCATCCTATATGTAAGGGTTACTATGGGTCAACATATAGCCTTGTATAACATGTACAATAACTGACACATTATAATAATATAAATAAATATAATAATTAAAAAATTATAATAATATAAATAATATTGAGACATGGAATACTGAATGTTGTTGGTAAAGCATGACTACAAACCACAAAATATGTTCAAAGAATGAGGTGAGGGAATTACACGAGTGTTCGGTTGTCTGCCTTGTGATTTTTTTCCTCCTTTCTTTTCCGATGTTCCAAGTTTTTTATATTGTTCACTTATTACTTTTATAACCAGAAAAAGATTTCTCTTATCTCTTATGCTTCCTGTACATGTATATATGTATCTTAGAGTGATCACATCTGCATATAATAAGTATAATTTCACCTAGTTAACAACTGTAGCCCTAGACGTAATTTTCTTTTCCTCTTGCCATTTGGCATTATATAATGTAGATTTCCCCATTCCTCGGATGGTATTTGTGACCATCTTATTGATGTCATAACATTTCATTGGTTTAAAAAGATATCTAATTTTAAATAGTTTTTGTTGATTTTAATATTACCTGTGTAACGGTCAGTGATGGAGGTTGTGAATTTTCAGTTTTGAGCCTGAGGACATCAAAGTCCTTGGTTTCCTTCAGGGGTAAAATGAGAACAATGGACATGCTGTGGGGCACTGGACAGGGCATTGCCTGAAGGGCTTGCCTGGTCTTTGTGAAAGGATTTCTCTCTCCTCTGCACCCTCAGCCCCCATGGAGGCAGGGTTCACTGGTAGGACCAAACACACAGGGCGCTCCACCTCAAAGTCAGCGGAGAAAAGCTGACAGATGTCATTGTCACCTGAGGTAACTGCCTTTGCCGACACTGTTGCTTCTGGGTGTCGGAAGGCTGAAGACTCCAGAATCAACTGCCCTTGTGGTTGCCACTGTTTCATTTTGGCAGCAAAGGACTCAGCTTTCCCCATTTGTGAATGTGTATAGATTTGTTTAAAGTTATAGGATGTGGGGAGAAAGGAAGAGAACAGGGAAGAGACTTATTCCTACTCCTGTGCCTCTGTCCCACCCTTCATCCCCGCCAAACCTTACCTCTCCAGCATTCTCTTACCCATCCAGCCTGGATGCACTTTCAGTCTAGCCTTTATCTCTCTTGAGAAAGTTTCTGAATGAAGGCTAGAAAGAATTCTTAACTCTGTTTTGATGTATGACAATTTTTTTTTTGGGGGGCAAATATGCTTCCCAGTATTTAGAATCATTAGGCTAATTAGAAACAGTACTTTACTATTTTCTCTGTCTCTCTCTTTTTTTTTGGTCAGTGAAGGAAAGAAAGAAGCTAATCTTTTTCAATCAAGGACTACTACATGTTTTGTTCATTAAATTCTCACTACAGCCCACTGAGGGAGGCAGGTCAGGTCACACAGGCCCTCTTTTTTTTTTTTTTTTTTGAAACACGGTCATACTCTGTCACCTAGACTGAAGTGCAGTGGCCCCGTCATGGCTTACTGCAGCCTCAAACTCCAGGGCTCAAGCGATCCTCCTGCCTCGGCTTACCAAGTAGCTGAGATTACTGGCGTGAGCCATGACACCTGACTCATTTTTCTTTTTTTTTCTTTTTTGTTTTTTGTGGAGATGTTGCGCAGGCTGATCTCAAATTCTAGGATTCAAGCTATTCTCCTGCCTCAGCCTCCCAAAATGTTGGGATTATACAGGTGTGAGCCATGGCACCTCATCCCTCTTGAAACCCAAGTCTGTGGGATTCCACATCCCATGTTCTCCTCTTGGCCACATCACTTGTCACTGTGCCTTGGGTTGTCATGCACCATTGTGTCCCTGTCGACTGTCACATGCGAGGATGGGTGCTAGTGGTTAAGAAAATAAGATTTAGAATCTGCAAGGGTCCAGATCGTTGGCATGCTATCAGCTTGGTAAGAATACTCCTAAAGACGGAACTACTCATTGTCTCTAAGGTGATCTAAATTTTATTCTAATTCTGGGAGAAACTGGGCAAGTTTTCAAAAGTTTTTAAGTCAGGTATTTGAGTAACAGGACATCTGTGTGGGATTAATACCTATGAATAATTTTTTAGTTGCTCTTGTTGGAAATAAGAGAGAGGAAACATCTGTTTAACACAATATCTGACCAGTCTTTCAGCTTCTTGATTACTTTCATGTTCAGTCTGAGGTTAAATGTCTTTTGATGTAGTAAAACTTATAAAGTGTGAAGAAGAACTTAAATCCAATTCCTTATACTTAACCATGATTTAGTCCCTTTGGGGAATTGTATTTAAATATTTGCTTCCTATTTATTTATTTTTGAGGCGGAGTCTCACTCTGTCACCAGGCTGGAGTGCAGTGGCACGGTCTCAGCTCACTGCAACCTCCACCTCCGAGGTTCAAGCAATTCTCCTACCTCAGCCTCCCGAGTAGCTGGGACTACAGGTGTGTGCCACCACGCCCAGCTAATTTTTTAATTGGTAGGAGAGACAGGGTTTCACTATGTTAGCCAGGCTGCCTTGGGCTCCCAAAGTGTTGGGATTACAGGTGTGAGCCACTGCACCCAGCCTAACTACTAAATTCTATAAAAAGCTGGGCGTGGTGGCTCATGCCTGTAATCCCAGCACTTTGGGAGGCTGAGCTAAGAGATTAAGACCATCCTGGCCAATATGGTGAAATCCCGTCTCTACTAGCAATACAAAAATTAGCTGAGCATGGTGGCTATTCAGGAGGCTGAGGCAGGAGAATCTCTTGAACTCGGGAGGCAGAGGTTGCAGTGAGCAGAGATGACACCACTGCACTCCATTCTGGGCATCAGAGCAAGATTCCGTCTCCAAAAGAGAAAAAAAAAATTTGTAGTTAAAGAAATTTTCATCATTCATTGTTACATTGCGCTTTTCTTTAAAAGTAGACTAGTTTTAAAAATAAAATAGTTTGATATATATAATACATCATTTCATCATTTTTCAGATAAACCTATTAAAAATATTTCCTTGTTCAACTTGACCTTATTATTTTACAGTTCCCTATTGCAAGAAATATAAAGCAAAATTGCGCACAGGTTTCTTTTATTTTAGGCTTGTTGCCTTTGTGTAAAAGAAATTCATTGACGTCTGGGCGCAGTGGCTCACTCCTGTAATCCCAGCACTTTGAGAGCCCAGGCGGGTGGACCACCTGAGGTCAGGAGTTCGAAACCAGCCTGACCAACATGGAGCGACCCCATCTTTACTAAAAATACAGAATTAGCTGGGTGTGGTAGCACATGCCTGTAATCCCAGCTACTTGGGAGGCGGAGGCAGAAGAACCGCTTGAACCTGGGAGGCAGAGGTTGCAGTGAGCCGAGATTGCTCCATTGCACTCCATCCTGGGCAAGAAGAGTGAAATTCCATCTCAAAAAAAAAAAAGAAAGAAATTAACTGAAGAAGGCTGATTTCCTGTTTGGGGGACATGCATGCATTGGGCAGTAAAGAGAAGCAACATTGAGTTAGAGCACAGAGTGATGTTTACACTGAGTTCTAACGTGTATCTAAGGAAATTCTTTTTAACATTTTAAAAGTGAAAATAAAGAACCTTGTATCATTCTAGGCTTTTAGAAGCATTTTAAATAAGTGTAAATATTACCGTTAAAATTTTATTTCTCTGGAATTCTTATAGCATAGATATCATACAGAAAAAAATAGTTTATACCTTTTAAAAATGTAAAATATCCCTAATTATCCCACTGTTATAATATTTAATACAACTACAAATATTTAAAAATATTTTATACTCTTTACTCATTTGTATTTTTTTATTGTTGCAATTAAATTAGCCATGCCATTTTACATTATGCTTTTTTACTTGATATTTTATTAAGCATTTATGCATGATTATATAGTCCTTATATACTATTTGAATATTTACATAATATTTCTTCATTTGCTGTCTCATAAATTATTTAAACAATCCCATATTGTTTAACCTATATTAAGATTTTGGTATTAAAGGTTTAAAAAAAGAAAAAATAAGACAGCAAAGGGGAAATTCTGTGCAGCTGAAAACTATATAACCACCATATACCAGATATATTAATAGTTATGGATAAGAATGTGATATTTATTCTCAGATATATATATATTTGTTTGTTTGTTTGTTTGTTTGTTGTTTTTTGAGATGGAGTTTCAGCTCTTGTTGCCCAGGCTGGAGTGCAATGGCACAATCTCGGCTCACCATAACCTCCATCTCCCAGATTCAAGTGATTCTCCTGCCTCAGCCTCCCAAGTAGCTGGGACTACAGGCATGCGCCACCATGCCCAGCTAATTTTGTATTTTTAGTAGAGATGTGGTTTCTCCATGTTGGTCAGGCTGGTCTTGAACTCCTGACCTCAGGTGATCTGCCCGCCTCAGCCTCCCAAAGTGCTAGGATTACAGGCGTGAGCCACCATGCCTGGCATTTTTTTCTTTCTTAAACTTGAAATTTGTTCCGTCCTAACCTTAAATAATTTCTCTGAAATTCCATATTCAGTCACAGGTACAAATCTACTTCACTTTTCTTCCAGTAAGCTAATAATGCAGTTTTAAGTGAGTAGTCATAGAATTGTAGGACTAGAAAGGACTTATAAAGTCCAGCTTCTTGCCTCCAGACAGTAGGGATACTCAGTCACTGAGGTACATGAGTATCTTTTTTTTATTTTTGAAGTTCTCCTGGGAAAGAGATTTCGTAACTCTACTGGAAGTACTGTTACTTTTTATTTTTTTTATTTTTTTGAGACGGAGCCTTGCTCTGTCGCCCAGGCTAGAGTGCAGTGACGTGTAGATCAATCTTAAATCACATTTACTATAGTGTAAGCTCCTTTCACTCAGTCAATAGTTACTGATCACCTGCTATGTGCAGGACACAACATTAGGCGCCGAGAAGTACACAAATCAGGGTTTCAGCCCCAAAGACCAGATGAGCTTTTTGTGGGGATTGGATGGCCTTGAATATCACCTTAAAAACTTTGGACTTTATTACGAGCCATCACGGATATCTTAGTGTAAATGTGACACTGTGGAAGTGATATTTTAAGTAGAATTAATGTGTGGTTCTGGGAAGCATGGTTTTATTTATCATTCATTCAGCAAATATTTGGTCAAACTCTAATATATATAAGTCATCAGGTTAAGGAATATGAAACAGATAAATAACTAGAAAACACAATTTGTTCTCTGGTTGGAAGATTTTAAATATACAAGTACATAAGTAATTGCAGTATAAGATAGGGAGTTCTGTGCAGATAATAGAGACAGGTGGAGGGGTCTTTTTTTCTGGTTGCATTTAACTCATGAGGGCAGGAAAATGGGGATTACACTGGTTTTGGAGGATAAACTATATATATATATATATATATATTTTTTTTTTTTTTTTTTTAGTTTCGCTCTTGTTGCCCAGGCTGGAGTGCAATGGTGCGATCTCAGTTCACCGCAGCCTCTGCCTCCCGGGTTCAAGCAATTCTCCTGCCTCAGCCTCCCGAGTAGCTGGGATTATAGCCATGTGCCACTACGCCTGGCTAATTTTGTATTTTTAGTAGAGACAGGGTTTCTCCATGTTGGTTAGGCAGATCTCAAACTCCCGACCTCAGGTGACCAACCTGCTTCTGCCTTCCAAAGTGCTGGGATTACAGGTGGGAGCCACCCTCCCCAGCCTGAGGATAAAAAATACTTCTAAAGAATGTGAATTCTGGACTCTGCCATTGCATTCAAAGATCCTGCTACTAGAAAAACATTTTCATTCAGACTTCAAAAGCTCAGTTACTTAGAGAAGTGAGGTTAGTGTGGTAGGAAGGGGCTGGCAATTAGGAGACGAACTTATCATCAGTGCTTTGCCATTAACAGACTCTATCTGTGACCTTTGGACGGTGCGCTAACTTGAACTTTTGTTTTCTTCTTTTCTTTTCTTTGTCACCCAGGCTGAAGTGCAGAGGTGTAATCACAGCTCACTGCAGCCTTGACTTCCTGGGCTCAAGCATCCTCCTGCCTCATCCTCCCAAGTAGCTGGGACCATAGACATGTGCCACTACACCTAGAAATTTAAAAAAATTTTTTATATAGAGATGGGGTCTCAGACTGGTTTTGAGTGCCCAGACTGGTTTTGAGCTCCTGGGCTCAAGCAGACCTCCCCGCCAGCCTCCCAAAGTTCTGGGATTACAGGCGTGAGACATCACTCCTGGCCTATTTTCTTATTTTCAAAATGTGTAACATGCCTTGATGATTTTTCAAGGCATTTTCTCACTTTATAGAAATATATATTAATATATGGAGAGTTTGGTAGTTACGAGCATGAATCTACCATGTTTGTGTCCTGGATCAACCATTGCTCCTCTCTTTGATTAGGCTCATTAATCTGCCTCCGTTTATCCGTAAAATGGAGATCTTCATAATACACTTCCTCAGAGGAAGATGAAAAGCACTTAGAACAATACTTGGCACAGACTAAGTACTCAGTAAATATTAGTTATTATTGGAATGGCATCAGGGTAGATGGCAGAGTAGAAAGCCCCGGGAAATTGTGCCTTCACCAAAACAGTTGAATTAACTGTGTAAGGAACTGTGTGAGATAACTATTTTGGAACGCTGAGTATAGAAGAACACTTGTAGCATCCAGGGGCAAAGTCTCTGGTAAATTTCAGAAAATCATGGTCAAGTTCAGCTTTCACATTGTAGCAGCTACCATCTTCCACCCCCAACCTCATGGCAACCAGCTGTCAGTCCACAAGCCTTCCTGGTGCAGCATGCTGGAGCCAGGGTGAGCAAAGTGGATTTTCACATATCAGAAGAGAAAGAGAAAGGGGCAGAAAAAATATTTAAAGAAATAATGGGCCAAAACATCCCCCCCAAAAGGAAAGACCTGAATATATGCCACCACGAGCTCAATGTACTCCAAGCAAGATAAACACTATGAGATTAATGCCAAGATATATTAGAGTCAAACTGTTAAAGCCCAAACATGGAGAGCAGGCATAAATCCTTCTTTGTCAGTAATCACATTAAATGTAAATGGATAACAATTAAAAATGGAAAAAATATAAATGGATGAAATTCAACTATGAAAAGATAGAGATTAGAAGATTACATTAAAAAAAACAGGATTCATCTATATGTTATATACAAGAGACACAATTTACATATGAGGACAGAAGGGGTTGAAAGTTAAAGGATGGAAAAAGATATTCTATGCAAATATTAACTAAAAGAGAACCAAGATAGGTATATCATTGTAGATAAAATAAACTTTCAAAAGCAGTTATAAGAGATAAAGGACACTCTATATATTAATTAAAAGGTTCAATACAGCAAGAAGAGATAACAGATATAAACATACATACACCTAACAAAGGTGCCCCAAAATATAAGAAGTAAAAATTGACAGAATCAAAGGGAAAAACGACAGTTCTAAAATAATAATTGGAGACTTAACTACTCCCACTTTTAATAAGGATTAGAACAACTAGAAAGAAGATCAGTAGGAAATATTGGACTTGAACAACACTGTAAAGCAATTAGACCTAACAGACATGTACAGAATATTCCACCTAACAACAACCTAATACCCATTCTTATCAAGTGCACATGGAACATTTTCCAGGATAGATTATTCGTTAAACCATCAAACAAGTCTTAATAAGTTAAAATTGTCTCACGCGTCCGTGTGAAGAGACCCTCAAACAGGCTTTGTGTGAGCAACATGGCTGTTTAGTTCACCTGGGTACAGGCAGGCTGAGTCCGAAAAGAGAGTCAGCAAAGGGTGGTGAGATTATCATTAGTTCTTACAGATTTTGGGATAGGCGGTGGAGTTAAGAACAATGTTTTGGGGACAGGGGATGGATCTCACAAAGTACATTCTCAAGGGTGGGGAGAATTACAAAGAACCTTCTTAAGGGTAGGGGAGATTATAAAGAACCTTCTTAAGGGTAGGGGAGATTACAAAGTACATTGATCAGTTAGGGTGGGGCAGAAACAAATCACAATGGTGGAATGTCATCAGTTAAGGCTATTTTCACTTTTGTGGTTCTTCAATTGCTTCAGGCCATCTGGATGTATACCTGCAGATCACTGGGGATATGATGGCTTAGCTTGGGCTCAGAGGCCTGACAAAAATATTCAGGCCTTACAGGGTATATTTTCTGGTTACAATAGAATAAGAAAAGGATATCCATTTTTACCACTTCTGTTAAATATTGTACCGGAGTTTCTACCCAGGACAAGTAGGCAAGTAAAGGAATTTAAAAGCTTCCATATTGGAAAGGAAGAAGTGAAATTATCTCTATTCACAGATGACATGATTTCAAATGTAGAAAATCCTAAGGAATTCACTAAAAAAAAACTGTTAGAAGTAATGAGCTTAGCAAGGTTGCAGGGTACAAAGTCAGTATAAGTCAGCTGTATTTCTGTATAATGCAATGAACAATCTGAAAATGAAATTAAACCGATTTTATTTACAGCGGCATCAAAAGGAATAAAGTACTTAGGAATAAATTTAATAAAACAAGTGTAATACACTCTGAAAACTACAAAACAGTGTTGAAAGAGACTAATAGGGTTAAGAAGGCAGTACTCACCAAATTGATCTGTAGATTCAACATGATTCCTATTAGAATCCCATCTGGCTTCTTTGTAGAATTAACAAGCTGATCATGGGAATTCATATGTAAACCCAAGAGACACAGAATAGCCAAAGCAGTCTTGAAAAAGAACAAAGTTACAGGACTCGCCCTTTCCAATTTAAAAAATTACTACAGAGCTACAGTATTCAAGACAGTGTTGACATAAAGATAAACATGTAGACCAATGAAATATATTAGAAAGCCCTCTAAACCCCTCTGTCTACAGTCCGTTGATTTTCAACAAAGGTACCAAGATCATTCAAGGGGAAAAGAATAATGGTCTTCCACAGATGGTGCTGGGACTACCAGATATCCACATGCAAAATAATAAAGATCCTTACCTTAAACATATACAAAAATTAACTCAAAATGAATCAAAGACCTAAATGTAAGAACCAAAAGTATAAAACTCTTAGAATAAAACACAAGAATAAATCTTCCTGACCTTGAATGTGGTGATGGATTCTTAGGTATGACACTAAAAGCATAAACAACAAAAGGAAAAAAAAAATTGCACATCATCAAGATGAAGAACTTTTGTGTTTCAAAAGACACTATTAAGAAAGTGAAAAGTGGCCGGGCGCGGTGGCTCAAGCCTGTAATCCCAGCACTTTGGGAGGCCGAGGCGGGTGGATCACGAGGTCAGGAGATCGAGACTATCCTGGCTAACATGGTGAAACCCCGTCTCTACTAAAAATATAAAAAACTAGCCGGGCGTGGTGGCGGGCGCCTGTAGTCTCAGCTACTTGGGAGGCTGAGGCGGGAGAATGGCGTGAACCCGGGAGGCGGAGCTTGCAGTGAGCCGAGATCACGCCACTGCACTCCAGCCTGGGAGACACAGCGAGACTCCGTCTCAAAAAAATAATAAAAAAAAAGAAAGTGAAAAGTTAACCCACAGAATGGGGGGAGTATATGCAGATCATATATTTGATAAGTGAGTTACATAGAGAATATATTTAAAATTCTTACCATTCAGTAATAAAAAGGCAACCTAATTTTTAAAATGGGCAAAGAATCTGAATAGATGTTTCTACAAAGAAGATATACAAGTGGCCAATAAGAGTAATGATTAAGATGAAAGGTTTTAGCCGGGTGTGGTGGCTCACAACCTATAATCCCAGCACTTTGGAAGGCGGAGGTGGGCAGATCACAAGGTCAGGAGTTCGACACCAGCCTGGCCAATATGGTGAAACCCTGTCTCTACTAAAACTACAAAAATTAGTTGGGTGTGGTGGCGGGTGCCTGCAGTCCCAGCTACTCAGGAAGCTGAGACAGGAGAATTGCTTGAACCCAGGAGGTGGAGGTTGCAGTGAGCCGAGATCCAGCCTGGGCAACAGAGCGAGACTCTGTCTCAAAAAAAAAAAAAAGATTGAACTCATAGAAACAGAGTAGAAGGGTGTACCAGGGCTTAAGGGTGGGAGAAATGGAGAGATGTTAGTTAAAGGGGTCCAAACTTTCATTTATAAGATGAGTAAGTTCTGGAGACCTAATGGATAGCATGGTGTCTACAGTTAATGTATATCTGATATTTGCTGAGAGAATGGATCTTAAGTATTGTAAGCATACTCATGGAACATGTGAGGAGATGGAGATGTTGATGTTGTGGCCGTCATTCACACTCTGTACGTACTTCAAGCATCACATTGTGCCACCTTTATATATATTTGATTTTTATTTGCCAATTTTATTTCAGTAAACCTCGGGGGAAGGAGGAAATAAAATAATAGTGAAATAAAATGAAAAATCGAATTATATATATCCTACTTCCCTCCCAGAATTGTTACAAGAATCAAATGAGGTAACTTAAAGAAAGTAATTTATAAAATGCAAATTTAATTAATACATAAAATACCAATATTATAGCAATAAACATAATTGTCATTATTAAACATTATATTAGTACCCCCTTATTCAAGGAGGATATATTCCAAGACCTCCAGTGGATACATAGTACCCAACTGTGTATAAACTATTTTTCCCTATACATACATACCTGTGATAAAGGTTAATTTATAAAGAAGACAAAGTAAAGATTAACAACAACAATAATAAAATAGAACAATTATAACAATATACTGTGATAAAAGTTATGTGAATGTGGTCTCCTAAAATATCTTATTGTACTGTGCTCACCTATTTTTATACCTTGGTGTTCTGAGGACAACTGAAACCACAAAAAGCAAAACCGTGGATGAGAGAATTGCTGTATTAAATAAATATAGTAACATTATATTATGCTTTCCCTCTTCTAATAGACCAAACTTACTTTTAAGTTGGTTCTATTGTCGTTTCTATCCATCGGTGTACCAAGTAATCTCTTGTATGTAGTGAATGCTCAGTAAATGTACTAGAGAAAAATTAGATAGTATTTTGTTTTCCTGAGAGGGTACCACAGACTGTTTTGAATGTAATATCAATAACCTGTTTATTTTGATAAAGGTAACTTAGATAATCCTTACCATTGTATTTATAGCCCAGCAGAGTGATAGTTTACAATCTTAACATACATCTATCTTTAACTATAAATTTTAGGAGGCCAAGAATTCAGTCGATAGATATTATCAGTAATAAAGTGGTCAAAGAAGGTGTAAAAACTTGTAGGAGGGCTGGGCGCGAGGGCTGATGACTGTAATCCCGGCACTTTGGGAGGCCAAGGCGAGTGGATCACAAGGTGAAGGGATCGAGACCATCCTGGCTCACACGGTGAAACCCCGTCTCTACTAAAAATACAAAAATTAGCTGGGCATGGTGGTGGTGGGCACCTGTAGTCCCAGCTACTTGGGAAGCTGAGGGAGGAGAATCACTTGAACCCAGGAGGCAGAGGTTGCAGTGAGCCGAGATTGCACCACTGCACTCCATCCTGGTGACAGGGCAAGACTCCATCTCAAAATAAAATAAAATAAAATAAATAACTTGTACGATTCCTGTATTGTTTCCTTTGAAGATGTGGTTTGCAATTGAGAAACATTTTTGAGACAGAAATAAAAGATGAAAAGCTTCCATCGGATGGGTCTGTCACCCTCTTGAGCTCTCCCACACATTGACGCAGCATCTCTGATGGAGCAGGGGCGATGCCGCTGCCTATCCCCAAGGAAGCTCCCTAAGCCCAGTGCAGGACAAGAAGAGTGCTAAATAAGATGTCCTACAGACAAGAGAATGACATCGTTGATGAAAACAAATCTTTCTATGTCTTTATTTTAACAAACAGCATTTTGGGTTTGTTAAGTAAAAACCCATTTACATTAATTTTTCAGGTAGTAAGTTGAAGACAAATATACCTAAAGTATAAAATGTACTTGAGGTTCTATTTAAAATAAGTTGTCTAAATATAAATCAGAAAGTCTACACAGTGAAGTTTCGAGTGAAAAGTCCACTTGGTGTTTGTCCTGATTATTTTTCGGCAGGCTTAGCACAGCGGGCCCCTGGGGAGTCTTGGAAGTGTGTGTGGGCACTGTAAGTAACTAGTTAAAAGTTTATGTTTCAAGTTAGTGTTACCAAACTTGGAGGATGAAGATTTGAAAGTATAATGGCCTAGTACTGACTTCTCTGTAGCCACATACTTTACCTTCAGGCAGGGCACACTCAGTAGGCCTCTGTGATAAGGCAGGAGGGTCAGAATGTATTGAGGGGTCTGTCATGAGTGTAGTAGCTGCCCAGCAGCCCTCAGGCCCTGCCAGACACCCCTCTGCTGAGCCACCACATTTGTGAGGGCAACAGGATGTTGGAGACGAGGGCCAGGTCTGTGTTCCATCCTCACCAGCCTGGAGGAAGGTGACAGGAGTAAGTTGGAGGAGAAGCAAAGTCTGGGAGGCCTGATTCCCGACCCTGATGGGTTATCCTCTTCGGACTGCAGCCTCTGATAGCTGTAGAGATGCAGTTTTCCTTCTCAGGCCACAGTCTCACTTTTGGAAGGCCAAAAATTATACACATGTTTCTGACTATGCTTATTGTAGTGTTTCTCATAGGCAGGTAGTTGAATCTGACCTTAGGGTATTATTTTGATGTTAGCGTATGATACATGTCCTGCTATAGTTCTGCTGTGCTTTGGTTGCTATGTGACATTCTGAGGTTTTTGCTGTCCTTGTTGCCCTAATTTCTTTGTTTGTGAAAATAAGCAGCGTCATTCAAGAGAAATTATGCTTCCTCTGTAAAACACTTTTAATCCAAGAATGTTCCTACTGCTTTAAGAATTCAAAGCATTGTCTTTTAACCAGCCTTGCACATTTATCTAGTTTAGCTGAGGTTTGTTCTGTTTGAAGCTAAACTAAGCTTAGGACTTGCCTCTATGTGGTAATAATTAAAGTTGGGCTTTGTGATTTCTGAGGACAATATTTCTTAGTCTTATTTTACTGATTCTTTTATGTTTGTAATGTCAGTTTCATCTCTCTTGTGGTCATTGTCTTCCAAAAATCCTTTTATTGCCAGTCAGTGTGAATCCTTTTGTTCTGAATTCCTACATAAATTTTTGACTGGAAGTTCAATTTAGGATATTTTGTGGATTTTAGAAACACATTTTTCAATTCATTTGATTTGTTTTTTCCCCTTTTTATTCTCAGTTGCATTATTCAAATACTATAATCTGTTCTTATCTTGTGCCATCTCCAGTTTTACTTCTGCTTCTACAAACTTGTGACATCAAAACATCCAACCATAAAAACATGTTTTACAGGCCGGATGTGGTGGCTCACGCCTATAATCTCAGCACTTTTGGAGGCTGAGGCGGGTGGATCACTTGAGGTCAGGAGTTCAAGACCAGCCAAGCCAACATGGCGAAACCCTATATCTACTAAAAATGCCAAAAAAAAAAAAAAATTAGTCAGGCATAGTGGCAGGCACCTGTAATCCCAGCTACTCTGGAGGCTGAGGCAGGAGAATTGCTTGAACCCAGGCGGCAAACGTTGCAGTGAGCCAAGATCGCACCACTGCACTCCAGCCTGGGCAACAGAGCAAGACTCGATCTCGAGAAAAGAGAAGAGAGGAGGGGAAGGGAGGGGAGGTCTCAAAAAAAAATTCAAATAGAACAACTATAATTCTTTACCCAGAAATCATATGTATGGAATACTCAGCCATGGCATTGTGCTACCACTGACCTAGTAACAAGGTGCTTCAATGAAGCCAAGTGTCTGAAACGTGTTACTTTTGAGTGCTAGACTCATAAACCAAACCCTGTAGATAGATCCTATTAGATTCATACTACTTCATAATTAGTATGAATCTAAATTAGAAAAAATGTACGTTTATTTACTATACTGTTCACTTTCATACAGGAATAAATCATATAAAATATGGTCTGTTCCTCAGTGTTGTATTTATTCTGATAAAAAGGGAATTAGACAAGTTACACTTGGGGAATTGTAAAGTAGCACACACAATCATAAACGCCAGTCTTTTATAGTCAGTTTCTTAGTTATATGTAACTGTCTGACTTGGGTAGAAAAACACATTTGAATAAAGTCTTGTCAATTAAGAAGCTGAAAATAAAAGGAATATGAGGCTTAAACTTCTTATTTCTGAAATTATCTTTATACTTCAGTTTAGAGTCATTTTCTAAGACTTGTATTTTCAAAGTTTTATTAGAGTAAATCTGATTTTTGATGAGGAGGAGTGGTACCCGGTCACTAAATGGCCGGGATGGTGGGCAGAATATTTTGCTATTTTAACAAATCCATTAGTAGCAAGCACTATTGACATTGCCTTGTCACCGAGTCGTATTTCATGCTGGTGTGTTGACGCAGGTGTCCAAAGTCAGAAACAGAGGTGGTGTCAAAGTCTGTGAAGTTAGCTCTGAAAGTCACTGAGATGTAGTAGCCCTTTTCAAATCCAGTCAGTCGAAAAGAATTTACGAAGTAACTAGAATGTGATTTATTGTCTGTCTTGAGAACCAGAATTCTGATAACCCCCCAGAATTTTCTGCATTGATGGAAATGTTCTATTTATTGTGCTATCCACTATGGTAGTCACTAGCCACACTGAATACCAGAAATATGGGTCATGCAACCCAGGAACGGCATTTTTAAATTATTTTATTTCATTTTACTTTGTTTCATTTAAATATGATGAGCTACATGGCCCAGTGGCTACCTTACTGGCCAACACAATGTAGAAGGTGGCTTTCAAGGTTCTTTCACCACAGGGACCCTTGCAGAGTAAATATAAATCTTTCCACAGCAACTTGCCAAACTGCCTAACACTTGATAACTGTGAACAGATAGAGAAGCATAGTTTCCTCTACCCCACCATCCCCACCCCCCACCCAATTTCATGCCTTCATGTGAACCCCATCTAATCGTGTGCCTGGCTAGCCAAATGCCCCGTCAGTTTGTGTCCCTTCCCTTTCTCATACGTTGGTTCCTCCAGGGTTGATTGTAGCAAGATCTTCCTTACCCGTATCCAAGTAGGAAGTCCTGTCCTCCCTCCTGGGAGATGGCCTGGTATCTTGGAAAGAGAACAGACTGGCTTTGAAGCCAGTTGGTTTGTATTACAGCCCTGTCATGGACTAGTGGTATATAATTAATTGGTTGTTATTTAGCCTCCTCTGAAGATTGGAATAGTCATGTTTACCCTGTGGGGTTGTTGTGAAGAGGACTAAGAGCACAGCAAGTAAAGTAAAGCCATCATCAGACTCTAACCAGCTAGTATGGGTAGCAAAGAAGGCTCAGTGCAAATGTGCATATGAGCAGGTGATGGAAAAGTGATATCCACTGCCAATGATTGTGATTCTTTTTAATATTTAGGAGGATAAAGATAATAGGTTTTGAGTAAGTAACACTAAATAACCCTAGTTTTTGCTAAACAATAGGCAACAACTAATTTGAAATTGCTGAAGATATAATTCACAATAATGACAGCAGCAGTGCCGACATCCTTCCCACTGAGCCCTTGCATGTGGGAAGCCCTTCTAGGAACTCTGCATCAATTCATTAATTTCGTTTTCACAAGAAATCTGTGTAGTGCTTACATCTACTGTGAATACTCCCAATTTATAAAAACCAAGTCACAAAGACGTTAAATTTGTCCACAGTCACACAGCTTGTAAGTGGGAAAGCCAGGATTTAATTGCAGAGTTTTTAGGTCTAAAAGCTGTACGTCCTCTCCTTCCTCCCATGTCATCGTGTGCTGTGCATTAGATTCTCATGTGCTTGGTCACTTGCCACCCAGCGTTTTTATTCTAAGTCTTTATTTTAAATTTATGCCATTCTTAGATGCCTACATTAGAATACACGGGACTCAGTTGTTACAAGGTCTGGTTTATCTGTTTAAAATATACTCTCATGCCTTCCTCTATTCCCTGTAAATGTGAATGTGTGTATATCCATTAATTTAATAAACATCTATTGAGTCCCTTGCACATGTCAGATACTGGGAAGTACCTAATAAAAAAGAGAGGTAAAAAGAGAAACAGCTGTTGTATTCTAGAAGTTCAGTTTTTAGTTGTAGAGGCAGACCGTTGAACATGACAGTGTGAAAGGCACTGTTGGAGCACAGAGGAAAGAGCAACTTTTCCCAGGACACTGGAAGAAGGAATGACATTCATTCCAAAGTCATTGATTTTCCAGGTACTGGTGAACCCCCCAGGCAAAGTTCCTTCTCTCACAGAGGCAACATTCTAGAAGGGACTTAATTAACATGAAGAAGTCTATCTTCTGTCTCTTGTGTAGAAGGCCATATTCTTTCTGTTGCAGCACCAGTAATGCTTTACTGTGTTTTGTTGTTTCCTGGTGTATGTCTCTCTATGAACTTAAAGCCCTCTTGGCTAGCCCCCACCCAGAGATCCTAGTTTATTTTCCGTAAATCTAGTGAAAAACCCAGTCATTTTCATTTTCAAAGTGATTTTAACTCATAGTCTAAATTGAAAAATATTGTTTTCCTAAGTACGTATTAGTAAGTTTGCAAAGCTAGAATTAAACCTAAGGGCTTTCTTTGATTCCACAGTTATAAGCGGGGTCATGTTTTTGAGTGAAAGGCTGGGTTTTCTTCCCCAAATTAATGAGTCAGTTAAAAAAATGTACGCCTGTAGCATGATTGCCACAGTATCTCTCCCTGTATAATTGCTTATACAGGAAATGACAAGGAATCTACAAAATAACTCCTAGAACTATTAAGCAAGGTTGAAGAAACCAACACATACAAAAATTAGGTGTATTTTTACATAGTATCAATGAATTCACGGACACCAAAATGAAAAATATACCATTTAAAATTGTAAAACTAAAAAAAGAGACCAAAATAACCCATGTCAGTGTGAATCTTACAAAACATGTAATGACTTATATGTTGAAGCTACAAAACACTGATAAAATAAATCAAAGATCTTAACAAATGGGAGACATATTTATGGATTGAAAAACTCAAAACCATAAAGATGCCAAAATCATAAGGAGCTCCCCAAATGGATTTATAGGCTTAAAGAAATTCCCATCAATTCCAGCATGATTTTGTTTGCAGATATATATGTGTGTGCTGATTTTAAAAGTTGCATGGAAAGGCAGAGGAACTAACATAGCTTAAATAATTTTGAAAAAGAATGAAGTAAAGGGGATCACTTTCCCCAATTTAAATATTTATTATATAACTATAATAATCAATATTATATGGTGTTATTGAAGGGATAGACACATACATCAATGAAACAGAATAAAGAACCCAGAAATACACTACACAAATATGCCCAGCTGATTTTTTTTTTAAATTGATCTCCACAGTGTGATTTTGTTTGTTTTTGTTTTAGAGATAGGGTCTCACTATGTTGCCCAGACCAGCCTCAAACTCCTGGGATCAGGTGATCTTCTTGCTTTAGTTTCCTGAGTAGATGGGACCATAGATGTGTGCACCACCATGCTCAGCACCAGCTGATTTTTTTTTCTTTTTTGAGGCAAGATCTTGCTCTGTCGCCCAGGCTGGAGTGCAATGGCAACATCTCCGCTCACAGCAGCCTCCATCTGCCTCCCAGGTTCAAGTGATTCTCCCACCTCAGCTTCCCGGGTAGCTGGGACTGCAGGTGCGCCACCATGCCCCACTAATTTTTTTGTACTTTTTTGGTAGAGATGGGGTTTCACCATGTTGGCCAGACTGGCCTTGAAATCCTGACCTCAAGTAATCTGCTCGTCTTGGCCTCCCAAAGTGCTGGGAAAATAAGCCACTGCGCACAGCCTACCAACTGATTTTTGACAAAAGTGCCAAGACAATTCAATTAAGGAAGGATAGACTTTGAATAATCATAGGCAGAAAAATATAGGCCTTAACCTCGTTCTCACAAGTTATATATCATTTAACTCAAAATTGATGATGAATATAAATGTAAACTATAAAATTAGAAAAATGTTAGGGAAAAAAGAGAAAATCTTTAGGATCTAGGACTAGGAAAAGAGTACTTAGACTTAAGATAAAAATTTGATCTGTTTAAAAGGAACTTGAGGCCGAGCGCAGTGGCTCGTGCCTGTAATCCCAGCACTTTGAGAGGCCAAGGCTGGACCTGAGGTCGGGAGTTCAAGACCAGCCTGGCCAACATGGTGAAACCCCGTTTCTACTAAAAATACAAAAATTAGCCAGGTGTGTTGGCATGCACCCTATAGTTCCAGCTACTTGGGAGGCTGAGGCAGGAGAATTGTTGAACCCAGGAGGCGGAGGTTGCAGTGAGCTGAGATCTTGCCACTGCACTCCAGCCTAGACAACAGAGGGAGACTCCATCTCAAAAACAAGCAAACAAAAAAAAAACGTGATAAACTAAAACTTATCAAAACTGAAAACTTTTGCTCTGAGAAAGACCCTGTTTAGAGAATGGAAAGACAAGATAGAGACATAGGGAAAATAATTTCAATTTCAAACTTCACACCCAAGAAAGGACTAGTATTTAGAACATACAGAATTCTGAAAAACACACAGTATAAAAAATGAACAATCCAATTAAGAAACAAGCAACAGGCATGAACAGACGTTTCATTGAAGAGTTATATAAATGGCACATTAGCACAAGGAAAGATGTTCTACATCATTAGCCATTAAGAAAATGCACATTAAACCCCACAGTAAGGCAAAATGGCTAAAACAAAACATAATATCAACATTGAATGCTGGCAAGGATGTGGAGAAACTACATTCCTCATATACTGGTTACAGAGATGTAAAATTACATAACTACTCTGGAAAAGTTTGGAAGTTTTTTGCTTTTGGAAAAAAAACAAAAAACTAAGCACACAACTACCAAACAACCTAACATTTGTACTCCTGGGCATTTATCTCAGAGAAATGAAAACTTATGTTCATATGAAGACCTACATATGAATGTTAGCAGCTTTATTAATAGTAGTCCCAAACTGGCAACAACCTAAATGTCTATCAATGGGTGAATGGTTAAACAGAATGTTAAATCCATATCATGGAATACTATTCAATAAAAATAAACTATTGAAACAGACAATGACTGGATTAATCTCCAGAGAATGATGCTAAGTGAAAAAAGCCAATACCTAAAGAAGTGGAGAGCGTATTTTGGTTGCTATAGTTTGAATATGTACCCCTCCAAAACTTATGTTGAAGCTTAATCCCCAATGTGGCAGTATTGAGAGGTGGGGCCTTAAAGAGATGACTGGGTCATGAGGGCTCTGCTCTCATGAATGGATTAATCCACTCATGAATTAATGGACTAATGGGTTATCATGGGAGTGGGATTGGTGGTTTTATAAGAGGTAGAGAGACCTGAGCTAGCATGCTCCGCTCTCTTGCCATGTAATAGTGGTGCCATCTCAAGATTCTGCAGAGTCTCCACCAGCAAGAAGGCCCTCACCAGATGCAACCCCTCGACCTCCATAAGTGTAAGAAATAACTTCCTCTTCTTTGTAAGTTACCCAGTTTCAGATATTCTGTTATAAGCAACAGAAAATAAGACAGTGGTTGTCAGGGGTTTAGGTTGTGTGGTGGGGGTAGGGGTGGGGGTAGGGAAAGGAGAAAGAAGGAAGTTGATCTGTGTTATTTTGTACAACTGAATGTAAATCTACAATTATCTAAAAATAAAAATTTTAAAGAAAAAATAGGAATTGTATGACATTAATCAATCTAAAACAACATTCCTCTCAATCATCCCACTGGTCATTTTATGTTCATGAGTTTTCCAGTCTTTAAGATTTCCCTATATTAAGAAAAAACACCAATTAACAATGGTCAGTATCTAATTTCTGTCCAATTATCTGTCATTACATGTTTTGTGAGATTCACACTGACATGGGTTATTTTGGTCTCTTTTTTTAGTTTTACAATTTTAAATGGTATATTTTTCATTGGCGTCCATGAATTCGTTGATAATATGTACAAATACACCTAATTTTTGTATGTGTTGGTTTCTTCAACCTTGCTTAATAGTTCTAGGAGTTATTTTGTATATTCCTAGACATATGCTTTATAGCAATTATGTCACCTGCAAATAAGGACATTTTCATTTCTTCTTTTTAATCTGTATGCCTTTCCCCACCTATCTTGTCTTACTGTGCACTAGCTGGAACTTCTGGTACTATGTTGAATCAAAGTTATGAGAGAGGAAATTTTTGCCTTGTTTTCCATCTTAGGTGGCAAGCATCTACTCTTTCATCATTAATTGTAATGCTAGCTCTGGGGTTTCTGTTGATGTTGTTTATTAAGCTGAGGAAGTTCTCTTTCTAATTTTTAGAGGTTTTTAAAAATTGTTATTAAGGATGGGCGTTGAATTATGTCAAGTGATTTTTCCACATTGATTAATGTAATCAACTGATTTTTCTCCTTCAGCCTTCAACTTGGTGAAGGTGATTTTCAAATACCAAACAAGGCCATCTTGCCTGGAATTAACACCACTTGGTCATATTGCATAACTTTTTTTATATATTGCTGAATTCTATTTGCTAACATATTGTTAAAGAATTTTGTATCTATGTTATTGAGGTATATTGGTTTATAGTTTTTGTTTGTTTGTTTGTTTGTTTGTCCTGTCTTTGGTTTTAGTATCAGAGTAATACATGCTTTATAAAAGGGATTGGAAGAGTTTCCTCCTCTTCTGTTTTCTGGAAGACAGTGTGTAGAATTGGTGCTAGTTCTTCTTTTCCCATTTGTTAGAATTCTCCAGTGAAAGTATCTGGACCCGGAGATACCACTTTTGGGAGTTTTAAAATTATAAATTTGGCTGGGTATGGTGGCTCACACCTATAATCCCAGCACTTTGGGAGGCCAAGGGCAGCGGGTCGCGAGGTCAGGAGTTTGAGACCAGCCTGGCCAGCATGGTGAAACCCCGTCTCTACTAAAAATGCAAGAAATTAGCCAGGGATGGTGGTGCATGCCTGTAGTCCCAGCTACTCGGGAGGCTGAGGCAAGAGAATTGCTTGAACCCAGCAGGCAGAGGTTGCAGTGAACCGAGATCGCACCACTGTGCTCCAGCCTGGGCAACAGAGCATGACACCGTCTCAAAAAAATAAAAAATTACATATTTATTTTCCTTAATATTTATAGGCTGTTCAAATAATCTGTTTCATATTGCATGAATTGTGGTAGTTATTTTTGTTTCCTTTTGAGAAATTTGTCCATTTCATCTAAGTTCTGAGAATGTATGTATGTAGACTTGTCCATAGTAGTCCTTCACCTAGCCTTGTGATGTGTACAGGGCCCGTAGTGACAGCCTCCATCTTATTCTTGATATTGGTAATTTGTATCTTCTCCCTTTTTTCATTTTTTAGTCAATATATTGATCTTTTCAAATAACTCTATTGCATTGTTTTTTTTCTCTGTTGTTTTTCTGTTCAATTTTATTTATTTCTGCTCTTTAATTATTTCCGGCTGGGTACGGTGACTCATGCCTGTAATCCCAGCACTTTGAGAGGCTGGGGTGGGTGGATCACCTGAGGTCAGGAGTTTGAGACCATCCTGGCCAACATGGTGAATGAAACCTGGTCTCTACTTTAAGAATATAAAAATTAGCCAGGCATGGTGGTGGGCACCTGTAATCCCAGCTACTCAGGAGGCTGAGGCAGCAGAGATTGCAGTGAGCCGAGATCGCACCACTGCACTCCAGCCTAGGTGACAGAGCAAGACTCTGTCACACACACACAAAAAAAAGTATTTCTTTTCACTTGCTCTGAGTTTATTTTGCTTTACTTTTTTCTAGGTTTTTGAGGTAAGAAAAATTGTTGATTTGAGACTTTTTTCTTTTTTAATGTAAGCTTTAAGTTCTGTAAAATTTCCTCTCAGTATCACTTCAGCTGTTTCTCACAACTTTGATAGGTTAAATTTGTATTTTCATTTAGTTCAGTGTTTTTAGGTTTTCATTGAGACTTCCTCTTTGACCCTTGGATTACTTAGAAATATGTTGTTTAGTTTCAAAGTGTTTGGAGAATTTCATGTTATCGTTCTGTTATTGATTTTCAGTTTGATTCTACTGTGATTAGAGAATGTACTCTATATGATTTCAGTTCTTCTAAATTTGTTTAGATGTGTCTTATGACACATGCATTTTGTGGGCACCTGAAAAAAATAGTATTCTACTGTTGTTTGGTGGAGTGTTTTATGATGTCAACTAGAACCTGTTTATTGATGGTGGTGGTGTACTCTTCTGTATTCTTTCTGATATTCTCTCTAGTTCCATCAAATGTTGAGAGAGGGGTATTGATGTCTGCAGTTCTAATTGAGGATTTGTCTATTCTTTGAGTTTTATCAGTTTTTGCTTCATGTATTTTGAATCTATGTTCTTTGTTGTAGATACATTTAGGATTGCTATGTCTTCAAGGTGGATTGATCTTTGTTTCATTATGTAATGTGCCTTTCTATATTTGGGGTTTTCTGTGCTCCGAAATCTACTTCATCTGATATTAATATAGCACCCCCACTATATTTTAATCAATGTTTACATGATGAATCTTTTCCCATTTTTTACTTTTATCCTACCTATATCTCTATATTTGAAGTGAGTTTCTTGTAGACGGCATGTAGATGGATCATAAATTTACCCTGCCAATCTTTGTCTTTTAATTGGTTTATTTAGACCATTTATCCTCAATGTAATTATTGATACATTAGGACTTAAGTGTACCTTTTTACTTTTTGTTTTCTTTGTTCTCTGTTTTTATTTATTTTATTTTTCCTGATTTCATGTGGGTTACTTGAACATTAATTTTTTTTAGGATTTCATTTATAATGTTTTGGTGTGTTTCTCTTTTTATAGATATTTTATTGCTTGCTCTAAGTATTACATACACGTAACTTAGCACAGTCTACTAGGTCAACACTTTACCAGTTTCTGTGAAGTATAGAAACCATACCTCCCTTTATATCCCCTTTCCCTCCCTATTTATAATATGATTGTCTTTAATGTTTTCTCTGCATGCATTTAGAACCACCTCAGACAGTGTTATAATTTTTATGAGAATAAAAATTTAGAAAACTCAAGAGGAGTAGGAAAGCCTCTTGTATTTACCTGTATTACTTTATCTGTAGCCTTCCATTTCTATTTCTTTCTTCCCACAGGTCCTTGGTTCTGTTGGGGGTTTTTTGTTTGTTTGTTTTTTGAAGCGGAGTTTTGCTCTTGTTGCCTGGGTTGGAGTGCAATGGTGCGATCTTGGCTTACCGCAACCTCCATCTCCCGGGTTCAAGCGATTCTCCTGCCTTGGCCTCCCGAGTAGCTGGGATTACAGCCATGCACCACCACACCCGGCTAATTTTGTATTTTTAGTAGAGAGGGGGTTTCTCCATGTTGGTCAGGCTGGTCTCAAACTCCCGACCTCAGGTGATCCGCCCGCCTTGGCCTCCCAAAGTGCTGGGTTTACAGGCGTGAGCCACCATGCCCAACCAGATTTTTTTTTTTTAAGTCTATTTTCGCTTTATTATTTATAATGGGTAATTTTTATTATTTTTGTCTTCAAGTTTATTGATTCTTTTCTCTTCCTTCTCCCTTCTGCTGTTGAACCTATTCTTTTATTTTCACTATTTTTTTTAGTTCTGAAACTTCCATTTTTAAGAAATAATTATTCTGTTTATTTGCTGAGATACTTTTTTTTATTTGTCTCAAGTGCATCGAGATGCTTATTAAAGCATTTTTAAATGGCTGCTTTAGAATTTTGCCAGATAGTCTAACCTTTATGTTATGTCAACATTGACATCTGTTAATTGTCTTTATTCATTCAAGTTGAGATTTTTCATGGTTCCTATTATAACAAGTGATTTTTGATAGAAACATGGACATTTGGAGTATTATGTTTTGAGACTGGATCTTATTTAAACCTCTTTTAGGTAGCTTCATCTGACACTGCTCTGGTAGGAGAAAGTGAGGAGTGGAGTGGGGTTGTTACTGCCAGGTGGAGAGGGAAGTCCAGATTCCTCAGTTGACACTTGAGAGAGGGAGAGACTCCTTGTTCCTGATGGGCAGGGGTATGAGTTCCAGCTCCCTGCTAAGCCTCTGCTGACACCACCCTGGCTGGGAAGGCCAGGGAAGCCTTGTTGCTGTTTCTCACATGCCTTCTGCTGAGGGGTAGGAGGGGTAGGAGGGAAGGGTGGCCTCAGCACCACTGAGCAGTGGTATAAATCCTGATTCTCTGCCACGCTTCCTCTGGCACCACCCCAGAGGGATAGGGAGTGGTGCTTGGTTACTACTGTCAGGAGGAGTTGAAGTCCAGGCCCCCAGGTAGTCTCTCCACTGTCACAATGAGGGGAGTACTCATTGCAGGCCTGTCGGGGATGAAAGTCCTCCAGGCACGGTAGCTCACACCTGTAATCCCAGCACTTTGGGAGGCCGAGGTGGGCAAATCACCTGAGGTCAGGAGTTTGAGACCAGCCTGGTCACCATGATGAAACTCCATCTGTACAAAAATGTAAGAATTAGCTGGACATGATAGTGGGCACCTGTAGTCCCAGCTACTTGGGAGGCTGAGGTGGGAGAATCGCTTGAACTCGGGAGGCCGAGGTTGCAGTGAGCTGAGATCGTGCCCCCAGCTGGGCGACAGAGCAAGACTCCATCTCAAAAAAAAAAAGAAAAGAAAGTCATCTCCTTGGCCCCACCTTCTCTCATACCCCAGCTGGGATATTGGGGTCTCTCATTACAGCCCAATGAGGGGGGAAGTCCAGGTCCTCACTTGGCCTGTGCTAGCATGCATGGGGACAAGTCATAGGTTTTCCATGATGTTTACCTAGAGTAGAGCAGTTACCATCTAAGAGTTTTCTGCCTTTCTAGGCTGCCCGTTCCTTGGTCCTTGGTTAAAGAGAGCAGGCTTTGGTAGAGCTTTTTGTCAGCACCTGTTGCTGTTTCTGGGTTGCTGGCTCCTTCAACTCAAAACCTGAGATATACGAGGCAAAAAGAAAACCCAGAGCTGGGCACAGTGGCTCACACCTGTAATCCTAGCACTTTGGGATGCCAGGGCGGATGGATCACTTGAAGTCAGGAGTTTGAGACCAACCTGGCCAACATGGCAAAACCTTCTCTCTACTAAAAAATTAAAAAATTAACTAGGCTTGGTGGTTCATGCCAGTTATTCCAGCTACTCAGGAAGCTGAGGCACGGGAATCGTTTGAATGGAAGGCAGAGGTTTCAGTGAGCCGAGACTACACCACTGCATTCCAGCCTGAATAACAGAGTGAGACCATGTCTCAAAAAAAAAAAAGAAAGAAAGGAAGGAAGGAAAGAAAAGAAAGAAAACCCAGGAACTTGCCACTGCCTCATTCCTAAAGTCTCTAGGTTTTAGCCTGTCTGCCTCTTCTCTCCACCTCTCGGTGTCTTCTTATGTTTACTTTACATATAATGTCAGCCATTGTAGTTGTTCTTAATGAGAGGAATAGGGAAAAGTGTGATACTCTATCCTCCCAGAATCAGAAGTCCCAAATTTCTCTTAATACTAAGCAGCACCATGTTTTAAGGAATAGGCATTAAAGTGTTTTCTCTTGTCCAAGGACTGAGAAGAACCAGGAGAATTTTGTCTGCTCTATTTCCTGACTCCTTTTCATTAATACTTAAATATGAGGTATTCAGCAACTATAGTCAGTTTGATAGCAAAGGTAGATGCTCCTTTGACATTTAATGGTATGTTCTTTGAAAGATTAGAGCTGTCAAAATGTCTGAAGGTTTTATTTGTACATTTTATTTCATTGTTTGGGCACTTTTTTGAGGCTGTTGACAGTTTTTGTTCATCCTCTGTATTTCCCCCTGAGGGGTCTTGAGGCTATACTGGGAGGGCACAAGGAAGTCCAAGCCCAGGGACTTAGCCTTCTTCCATCCCTTCCTGACACAGGGCTTTCACTAGAACAGTGAAGTCAGACTACTGGCGGCCATGCTGGAGCATGAAGGATAGCTGTGCCTCTGTGGGTGGGCTTGGCTCTAGCTGTCCATAGCAGGCGAGTCATTGCTCTTTGCATTCCTGATTTAGCAAGAACATGAGGGGACCCCAATATTGCAAAGAAACTGTTGCATGTCTTTCTCTTTTCCAGGCAAAAACTGATTATTCCAAATGGAAGTTGCCCTGTTATTCTGAATACTTACTTTTGTGAGAAAGTTGTTGCCAAAGAAGATTCAAAAAAAACTTGTGATGTGTACTATCCGGACATACCCCTTCCAAGAAGAAGCATCTCTTTGGCCCAGATGTTTGTAATTAAGGGTATAACAAATAATTCACCTGAAATCCAGGTAAAGTCCTATTGACTTAAAGGTTTTATGCTTGTAATATGTTAGTGACTGGATTTGGAAGGGCTTCAGTGTAAGTGAAGATGTTTACCTTTTGTGTCCCTCCAAAAATCCCACCACAAGTATATATGCTGCAGGAACTTATTGTTATGCCTGAATATATTATAGTTCAGTTCAGCATTTAGTGGTGCTCTTTTTACAGTATTTCATCTTTCTAATTATGTATCTTTAATCTTTATTCTAATTTATTAAAACAGAGTCATGCATCACTTAACGGGGATATGTTCTGAGAAATTTGTCATTAGGTGATTTTGTCATTGTGTGACCATCATAAGAGTGCACTTACACAAACCTAGATGTTCCAGCCTACTGCACACTTAGGGTATATGGTATGGCTGATTGCTCCCAGGCCACAAACCTGCACAGCATGTTACTTTACTGAACACTGTAGGCAATTGTAACACAATGGTAAGTACTTGTGTATGTAAACATATCTAAACATAGAAAAAGGATAGTAAAAATACAGTCCAAAAGATAAAAAATGGTGCAACTGTATAGGGCATTTACCATAAATGGAGACTATAGAACTGGAAGTTGCTCTGGGTGAGTCAGTGAGTGAGTGCGGAGTGCATGTGAAGGCCTCAGACACTACTGTAGACTTTATAAACACTGAACACTTGCACTACACTAAATTAAATTTTTTCTTCAGTAATAAATAATTTAACCTTAATTTACTGTAACTTTCTAACTTTATAAACTTTAAATTTTTCATTAACTTTTTTACTCTTTATAGCAGCACTTAGCTTACAACACAAATACAAATAGCTATTCAAAAATATTTTTTCTTTATATCCTTTTTTCTGTTTTTATTTTTTATTTCTTTTTACTTTTAAAACTTCTTTGTTGTAAACTAAAATACAAACACACACAGTAGCCTAGGTCTTCACAGGGTCAGGACCATCAATATCACCATCTTCCACCTCCACATCTTGTCCCACTGGAATGTAGAGGGACAGTAATGTGCATGAAGCTGTCATCTCCTTGGATAACAATGCCTTCTTCTAGATACCTTCTGAAGGACCTGCCTGAGGATGTTTTACACATAACTTGTTTTTTAACATGTAGAACACTCTAAAATAACAATTAAAAGTATAGTACAGTAAATACATAAGCCGGTAACATTGTTTATTATTATCAAATATTAGGTACTATACATAACAGGATGTGCTAGACTTTTATGCAACTGGCAACACACTATTTTTGTTTACACCAGCATCACCACAAACGTGCATACATCACTAGGCAACAGGAATTTTTCATCTCCATCATAGTTTTATGAGACCACGGTCAAACATGCTGTCCATTGTTGACAGAAACATCATCATACAGTGCATGCTGGTATTTGACAACGTTCATTTTCTCTATTCTTGTAATGTCTAAGAATTTTTTAAAACCCTCCTTTATTTATTTAAAAAATCATATTTTTCTTTTCCACAATATCTATTATCCCTTGGGATAAAAAGAACTGCATAAGCTTGAGATTATATGCTGGAGTTGTTTTTTGCAATTTTACTTGTCCTAAGCCATGATCATTTGCCAAGATGAATTTAGGGAACTACTAAAATTCACTTGCTGTGGGCGCCCCTGGGACCACCCTAAGCACTGAATGTTCGTGTGGCTCCCAGTGCACTGGCCTCAAGGTCTCTGGGTTATATAAGTTGTCGCTAAGCAGAATGCTTCCTGAGACTGACAGATCAAGGGAGGAGGAATACGAAAGAAAAGTAGACAAACTTTCAGCCTGTTTTGTACCAGCTAGTCAAGCAAAATCTCTCTTTGACTATCAAAAGAAGTATCTGGAGAGGATTATGCAAAAAGGAAGACTCTCTAATCAATTTAATTATAACAGATAAAAAATATGGCCCAAAGCACATTACTGTTTTAACATATAGTTTTAAACAGCTATGTAATATTAATCCCATGAGATACATTTTTGGCCTATAACAGTGATAATGAAACTACTTGTAGCATAATGGTTAAACGTGTGAACTTTGGAACCAGATAACCTGGTTCAAATCCTAACTCAGCCACTTCCTGCTGGATCATCTCGGGCAAGATCCGTGGTCTCTGTGTCTCAGTTTTCTTATCTGTAAAATGGAGGTGTGATATTATCTATCTTCTTGGGTGGTTGTGTGAGGATAAGCATGTTTAATATGTAAATTTAAAAGCCTGGAATATATAGGAAGCACTCTGGAAGTGGTGGTGTTTTATTATGACAGGTGATATTATGTAAGGGGTTGTTGGGAGAATATGTGAGTATGTAAAATGCTTAGCCTCGGAGATTGCACATACAAGAACTTAATAAAATGAAGCATTTGTAGTATCCCTAGTCATTCTTTTATCTTCATTTTTGGTTTGTTCTGTTGGAATTCTTACCTCAAAAGAGAAAAATTTCTTGAATTATCATGAATTTTATTAGCAAAACTTTCTGTGTGTTTTCAAAGACCTGCCTGGTATAGCAGACATCCTGCTGTGCTCCTTGTTCTTTCACTGGCCTTCAGCTTGCAATCTTAGCCACCTGGCAGGCCCAGAGCCCCACACCACAAGTTCCTTTGTTTTCATCTTCATCATCACTTCAGTGTAGTGCAGATCCACTGGGGGGCTGCTTAAGGATGTCATTATTTGGTGTGCAGCATGTTGCTTGTTGTTAGCCAAACCTGAAACTTTGTGAGTCTTGAAACTGTTCCCTTTATGTATCTCGGCCAGATTGTGTGTAGTGGTGTAGCCACCACAGGGACAACCTCGACCCACGGGCACAAAGAAGCAAAACAGCACATCCCAGCCGGCACTCCCCTAAGGGATTCTCTCCTGGACGTGGTGGAAAGCCAGGGAGCTGCCTCATGGCCAGGAGCTGGGGTCCGAGTGGTGGTGCAAAGAGTGTATTCTCTTCCCAGCAGAGACAGCACCAGGGGTCAGCAGCGGGCCAGCTCAGGACACACAGACCCAGCTGGAACTCGGTGAGTGCCAAGATGCTGGTGTGGGGCAGGGGTGAAGAGTCACTTAGACAGAGTGCTCTAGAAAGTGGAGGCTCTTCCCAGAGCACGTTCTTAGCTGCATTCACCATATACGTGCACTGTTTTTGTTTTTCCTTGCATCAAAATTTGGGCTACATGGTATGATAAAGGATTTTATCTATCTATTTAATTTTAAAGTCCTATTAAAAATTAAATTTACTGCATTTTCTTTTACCTTTAATGGTTCATGTTCTTGAAAGTCATACAAATGCAAGAAATATTGGTTTTGTTCTGGCAAAGCCAAGACATGTGGTTGTCATACCTCAAAAGACCATTGCAACATCCAGTTTTATATGTCTTGAAAACCTGAGTAAGTAATGGCAATTGGTAAACCTGTGGCTTTCAGAGAGTACTGTATCAAACCATCTGTATCAGAACTGCCTAATGGAACTTTCTGCAATGATGTAAATGTTGTCTGTCTGCATCATCCAATGCAGTTAAGTGCAGACAAATGTAGTAGAAGTGATGTTGTCTTTACTCAGATTTAGGCCCTTCCTGGTGTTGGTTCTTACAGATAGCTGTAGACGCATGACTGACAGAGAGGTTTGTTTGTTTACATCAGAGCCTCAGCATAGTCTTTTTTTCTTTTTGCAACGTCCACCTCTGGAGTTCAAGAGATTCTCGTGCCCAAGTAGCTGGGATTACAGGCATGCACCACCATGCCTGGCTAATTTTTGTATTTTTAGTAGAGACAAGGTTTTGCTACGTTGGCCAGGCTGGTCTCAAGTTCCTGGCCTCAAGTGATCCACCCGCCTCAGCCCCCCAAAGTGCTGATATTACTGGCGTGAACCACCACGCCCAGCCTGGCATAGCCTTTTGAAGTTATCTCTGGCAATGATAATTGCCCTCAAGGAAGTAAGATGGATTTCCAACAGAATAGAAATTAAAAGTGTAGATGCTACTTCATCAGTTTTGTTTAACTATTAATAAGAAAACACATACTGAAGAAATAGTAATTAACAATCATCCTGGCCGGGCATGGTTGCTAACACCTATAATCCCAGCACTTTGGGAGGAGCCCTAGGCAGGCAGGTCACTTGAGCCCAGGAGTTTGAGACCACCCTGGACAAAGCAAGATGGCAAGACCACATCTCTAACATAAAGACAAAGCAATCATCGTGTCGTAACACTGCCTTCTGATGCCAGAGAGAGAAACAGGATACCTACGCTCCTATGTGAATTATGAATAATCTTCAAGTGGAGGCACTTTATTTGAAAATACTATGAATTTCAGAAAGTCACCTTGAGGTCTAGAGTTGGAGAATGTTTCTTTTGGAATTACAGAAAAAAAAAATGATTCTTTTTTGGAATATGCATGTTTGTGAAATCCATGAAATCAGTTTTAAGGTCTTTATCATGGCTTATAAATATAGACCAGTCTTGCACCCTGTGCCCTAAATCTGTGGTAAATTTATATAGAATTTTCTAAGACAGCTACCCATCAGACATAGGTTTTTGTTTTGTGTTTTTGTTTTGCTTGGCCTTTTTAATGACACATCCAGTGTTAGGTTTTAAAGAAGGGAATACTAGTTACCTTGGCAATGAGGAACTTGGTAGAGCTTCCTCATTTCAGCACACAGACCACACACTCCAAGGGGACGAGGAAACAGAGACAGTGGGGAACTGAATCACCCTGACAAGAAGGAACGACGAAACTGACGGTGTGGTTGCTTCCTCTGACTAATCACAGCCAATGCACGTTATGAAGGCTGTCCCTCTAGGTCCTCCAGTGGTGGTGGTTTTACTTGTTTAGCAAAGAGAGAAAAACTAGAAGCTAAAATCTGGTGAAATTCTACCAATGTGAGTGGCATTGTGAATGCTTTGGAGTTGTACTTTGGAATACATGTGGTGACATATCCAACGAGAATATGCTGGTGGTAGATTGAAAGAAGGCCAGGCATGAACTTCAAAAACAAGAAAACAACATCCAGTTATTCAGAGTTAATGAATATGCATTCTGTGTGATGCATTTTCTGTAGCACATCGGAGATTGTACAATATTGAAGCTAGGTAATATTATTCCCACTTTGCAGATGAGGAAACGGAGCCTCAAGGAGGATCTCACTGCTGACACAGGTGGACACAAAGAAAAATGCAATGGGATATAGAATCCCAGATGACATGGTTGTAGAGTGTTAGAGTTTAAAAGAAAAGGGAGAGGCCGGGCGCAGTGGCTCATGCCTGTAATTCCAGCACTTTGGGAGGCCGAGGCAGGCGGATCTCGAGGTCGGGAGATCTAGACCACCCTGGCCAACATGGTGAAACCCTGTCTCTACTAAAAATACAAAAATTAGCCGGCCATGGTGGTGCGCACCTGTAGTCCCAGCTACTCTGGAGACTGAGGCAGAAGAATCGCTTGAACCCAGGAGGTGGAGGTTGCAGTGAGCCGAGATCGTGCCACTGCATTCCAGCCTGGGGACAGAGCAAGACTCTGTCTCGAAAAGAAAAGGCAGAAAATTGAGTTAGAACCAAGCCGTGTTTAGCTTAAGGCTGACCCAGGGTCAAGTTGTCCAGGGCAGCAGAAGTGCAGGTGCCTTGCCCTGGGGAGACTTGGTTGGACTGTGTACAAAGATGAACTTTTGAACTAAGGGCCATAGTGTTGGCCTTGAGTTTGAGGACAGGGCTGCTGAGATGTCTTTGGGTACAAGAAGATCTGATCATTAATATTTTCTAGATTATTTTGCTGTGATAATGATCAAGCTCTCTAGTTTATATATCAAATTAATATAGAAGTAAAACTGTACTTTATTCACTACTAATTGTTTGCTAATATATTTAGAAAGAAAAACTTAGAGAATGTATCTGCCTTCAAGACACAGCAGTATGCATTCTAAGGCAGTTTTTTATACATGTACATGTAGCACGAACATTATTAGAAGATGCAGATGTGTAGCCTGGAAGATTTTCTGCCTGTGATTCCTGCTTTCAGCTTCCTGATCAGAGATGACATATGGAACACTCTGTGGGTCCCACAGGATAGACAAACTTGGGCTTAGCTAGTACAGACTCATCAGCCCAGCACACACAGAAGGAAAATTGCATAAGCAGTGACCCCTTCCAACTAAAGGCAGCTCTAAGTCTGGTCTCCTTGTTTTTCAGAATGGCTTTTCTTGAGCTCTTGTCGTTATCTGCTCTACCCCAGAGATCTTTCAAGCTATTAGTAAACTCAAAGACAACCTTGATTACTGTGTATTTTCTGTGAAGTCCAGAAATTACCGTGTGAGAAGAAATTAAACCTGGGTGAAAAGAAACGAAGGTATCTTATGGCAGATTTGTTTGCCACAATAGTTGCCCCTTCCCAGCCCAAGTCAGGTGGTTGCTGATAAAACCCTGCAATTAATTTCTGTCTAAGTTTACTTTGCACCTTGATCATAGGTGTCAATCTCAGTCTGTTCCCAGTTCTCAGGCAGTGTCACTTTTCTGATACCAGTAACAGCTTATCTTCTGAAAGCTGACAGCTCAATTAGTGCCAACCTTGAAATTAAAAGAAAATTTTTTGAAGCAGCTAGTCCTGTTCAGGGTCAGATAGATTCTCTCAAAAGGTTCATGTCCTCTGCACTGTGAAACATTATCAGAAATAGACTTTACATTTCAGAAATATAATATGTTAGAGTCCCCTGTCCATTGTTCTTCTGGATGACTTCCTTTAACTTGAGCTGTTAATGAAAACATTTCTGTGAGGTTTCTCAAGGTGTTGTAGGTCAGAGTAACCAACGCAAACTTAAGTTTTATAAATCACTAAAATCAAAGGTAACAAAAAACTGATGCAGAAGGCACTCCCTAACCACAGAATAGGCAGTCTGTTCAAAGCCCAAACACACCTTTTTTATAGATCCACTACATGTTGAATGATCGTTAGATTAATGCATGACTAATAAAGCCATAGGCATTTTTTTTTTTTTTTTAAGAGAAAGGGAGCACTGGCCGTCGAGGTAATTTATAACGAAAACTGAGGCAAAGAGAGAAAGTGATGATTCCTTAGTGATTCTCTGTGTCCTGGTGGTGCAGGTCCAGACCATATTACCTCACTCCAAGCCCATGGTGATTGTCAGCAGACATCACCTTTCTTTCTCCCTTTCTAAAACATTCTCTTCCTTTCTTCTTGAGATATTTAACCTAGGGACCAGTACTTTTTGTTTGTTTGTTTGTTTTTTAAACATGGTCTTGCTCTGTTGCCTAGGCTGGAGTGCAGTGGAGCAATCATGGCTTATTGCAGCCTCAACCTCCTGAGCTCAAGCAGTCCTTCCACCTCAGCCCCCAAGTAGTTGGAACCACAGGCACGTGCCACCACACCCAGCTAATTTTTTTTTTTTTTTTTTTTTTTTTAGAGACAGGGTCTCACTCTGTTGCCCAGGCTGATCTCAAACTTGTAACCTCAAGCAATCCTCCTGCCTTGGCTTTCCAAAGTACTAGGACTACAGGCGTGAGCCACCATACCTGACCAAGTAATGTAATCTTTATCCTTTAGAGATGCAAATTATTTCTTGCCCTTCATTGCAGAAATATTTTAAAGTGGAGAGTTAGTCCTTTGCAAGAGGACAGAACTTGCTAAATAGTTGTGTCTTCAGACAAAAAGCTGGAGAAATTCACTGAGCTGGACTCAGAAAAAAAGCACATTTTCCTTTTTCCATACCTTGATGTTTTACTCCTGTTTTTGGTCTTTTGGCCTTTTCTTTATTTTCATGTTGTGTATTTATTCCTTCTTTTCACTAAGAAAAAAAAATCCACCATGCCCTGGACCAGGTCCTGGGCCTGCAGTGGTTGACAAAACCAGACATTGTCTCTGTGTTCCTAGAGCATAGTCCTAGTGAGAGATTCCACACAAAATAATTTACAACAAATGCATTTATGATTACAAGTTGCAGTAAGTGCCCTGGTGAGAAAAAAAATAGGGCACAAAGGAGAACGTACATAATTTAGTTTAGAGGGTTCAAAGATGGTGTTCTAAGGCAGTACTCTTTAAGTTTAGGTGTTAGGTAAAGAGAAGATGAAAGAGAATTGCTCACAGAAGAGAGAATACCTTTGAAAAGCTCTTGGACAGGAGGGAGATGCCAGCATGACCATGCTGCGCGGGCCAGCAAGAGATCCCAGGCAGGAAACCGGCCACAGCCTAGTGGACCATGTGCAGGAGCTGCAGTGTCTGCTGTGGCTGCCCACTGATCAAGAATGAGGTTGACCCGCTTGAAAATCAGCTTTAGCTATCAGGGGTTTAGTAGGATGGGCACATGGGCCAGGGCCCAGTGAAAGCAGAGAGACCCAGGAAGCAGCTACTGCCATAGTCCAGGTCAGAGAGGACTGGTGGGTTCCTGAGTCTCCTGTGGCTTTGCCAGAGCTAGAGAAAAGGTCCGTGTTCTGGATGTGTGTGATGGCTTCATAATGGATTGGTTGGGGGAGGAGCAAAGTAGAAGGGAATATTCAGAGAGCGAGCCTCAGCTTGAGTTATTTAGTTGAAGGATGTTCCCATTTGCTGAGATGAGAAAAACTACAGTGAGAGCAGGTCTGGAAGAAAGCTTGAGAATGCAGTCTGTGCCTACTGAGTTTGAGATTCCTATGAGACATCCAAGAACAGATGTCCTGTGAGAAAGCTGGACATACATACCTTACACCCAGAAGGTTTTAGATTGGACATAAATGTTTGGGGGCTCTCAGCTTGTGTCTGGTCACTATGTATCTTTGTATGTTCATTCATTTTGTTTGTGGATGTTAGCAGGTTATGTTTGTTTATGGTGCCAAGCTCCAAAGGCGCTAATGGCTGTGAGTGCAAGGCAGCAGTGTCCTGTCACAGCTGAGTCTACAACCAGGGCTGTGGAGGAGGTCACTTTAGGGAAACAGTAGAGACAAAGGAAAGAAGAAATGCAGGCATTCAGCTCCAAGGTCCTCTTGCATTGGAAAGCAGGTAGAAGAGGAGACCGCTGAGGAAATAGAGGAGGCTGGGCTGGTGAAGCAAGAGGAAACCAGAACTGGTGGCAAGCGCTCAGGATGGTGCTTCCATGTGGGAGGGGACCCATAGTACTGCAAAGTCTAATAAAGTGGGCATTGAAAACCTGTGCCCCAGATTTGGGAGGAGTTGCTGGGTCACTTCATGAGCAGGAGGTGTAGGGAACAGTGAGCGCAGAAGCTCACTTAGCAGAGTAGAGTGGGTGGGATGCCAGAGGAGGAACAGGCTTGGATAATAAATGTTTTCTTGATGCACAAGGGGATGACAATATCCAAATTTACATAGAACAACAGAACTGCAATGAGGGCATTCTGTCTCTTGTTTCCTAATGTGTATGCAGGTACCATTTTTCTTTTAAAAATGCATTGAGACCGGTGGTTTAATGGAAAGGACAAAAAGTCTGGAATCAGACTGGTGTGGGTTCACTGGTGACAGGACATTTAGCAGGGAGACTGGGGCAAATTGTGTTTCCTTGTCCGTGAAACTGGTATTATAATACTATAATGCAGACTGATGGTGAGGACTGATTGGGATGATGTATGTGAAGTACTCAGCGGGATGCTTCCCATATGACAAGTACTCAGTAAAAAGCAGCTCACTCCCTCTTTAACAGCAACATAGATGCTTAAAAAAATAGTGGTAAAGAGCATTGCTACAATAATACAAACTTGAACTAAGCAAAGATAAGCTATTCCTTTACAAATCAGCACTCAGTGTTGGTACTGAGTCTGCCATCTGGCTGCTGAGGAAGCTTGCTTGAAGGTGATTTTCATTTCTATACTTTTGGCCACCTCATTCCCCACCTCTACCCCTACCACTGCCATCAAATAGGAGTTGATGCCCATTTACTTTGGAAAAGAAACATTTGTGTAAATTTGTATGTGAAGTATGACCACCACTGTCTAAATGATGGAGATATGGAAGTTCCTCTGGAATAAACATATTGCAGAAAACTGCGCTAATGCTGGGGCCAGTGTTGAATGGTGCTGATACTGTGGTTGGAAATTTTTTTACTTTGTCCAGAGCATTAAACAAATAAAGATCCCATCCAGGCACGGTGGCTCATGCCTGTAATCCCAGCACTTTGGGAGGCCGAGGTGGGCGGATCACGAGGTCAAGAGATCGAGACCATTCTGGCTAACACGATGAAACCCCATCTTTACTAAAAATACAAAAATAAAAAAATAGCCAGGCATGGTGGTGGGCACCTGTAGTCCCAGCTACTGGGGAGGCTGAGACAGGAGAATGGTGTGAATCCAGGAGGTGGAGCTTGCAGTGAGCTGAGATCGCACCACTGCACTCCAGCCTGGGTGACAGAGTGAGACTCCATCTCAAAGAAACAAACAAAAAAACAAAGATCCCAAACTCCTGATGGTGAGAATGGTTCAGATTAAGGCCAAACGAGGAACATGCACTAGTAGATCATGGATGTGATGATTAGGGGCATTAGGCTTTGCATGTGTTTGGATAGTGAAGAAAGACTCTTGGATCAAGCTTACTAGACTCCTTTTGAAAAGCTGGTCAGCTGTGACACATTGATTCCCCAGCTGTGTGCTCACCTGCTGTGTCCTGTTGGGTGAATACAGCTCTTCTCCCTGCTTGTGAACCTTACTTTTCTTCCCGCTGAACAGTTGGGAGATATTCTTGACTCTGCCTCCTTTTCTCTGTATTGAGATAGGGTGGCATACATTCCTTCTCTGTAACAGTGGCATATCCCTGTCTACAGTTGAAGAGCCTGAAGGGAAGACAGCTCCCTCGTCAACAACACAGGGAACCATTTCACCTGCTTTTCTTTTATGTACCACCACATACTGCCAGAGTTGGTGGAATGACTGTTCATCCATCTGCTTAGCATCACATTTTCGTAAGGTGGTTGTTGTCACTCATACTTGCTTTATTTCTGAAGTCTCTTTGCTTCTTCCTGTTGTAGAAAAGTTCGAATTGTTCCTTTTCAATGATTTGAATTTTTTTATTGTAATGTGAAAGATTGTGAGTGCAGAGTATCTTTTTTTTTTTTTTTTTTTGCATGTCCTTATAACTGATGCCATAGCCCATGCCTTAGGTTTGTTCTTACCTGTGCTCATTCAATTCATTTAAATCATCCCTTAATTATTAGTTCTGTGTCCATGAGTCTTAAATAAACCTTTTAATCTCAGCTGCCCATCTCTTCTTAACCTTTGTTTGTTTCCTCTCTAAAACAGTTATTGTCAGTCCTTATGATATCCAGGGCCATATGACATTGTTTCTTCTCAGCCCTGGCTCAATATTAAAGCCTAATGAGGAACATGCACTGGTAGATCGTGGATGTGATGATTAGGGGCCTTAGCCTTTGTGTGTGTTTGGACAGTGGAAAAAGATTCTTGCATCAAGCTTTACTAAATTCCTTTTGAAAAGGTAGTCAACCATTTTGACTACCTGAAAAGGTGGTCCGAAATTTTCAAAAGGAATCTAGTAAGCTTCATCCAAGAGTCTCTCTCCACTGTCCAAACATACACAAAGGCTAATTCTAGTAGCAGAATTAGTCTTACTACTGCTTATTCTACTAATTGACATCCAGACCCTTTATATTCTTTGCCATTCTTCCTGTCCACATGCCGACTTACTGTAAGAATAAAGACATATCGTAACCCATGGAATTACAGTCTGGTGTTTATGGTTCTGTCATGTATACACAGAGAGATCTAGAAATTGGAACTTGACTCATGGGGACCCGAAGGAATCTATCTTACCTCTATCACATTTTTAAAGAGCTTTATTGATACATAATTCATATCCCATAAAATTCATTTATTTAAAGTGTACAATTCAGTTATGTTTATTGTAATTACAGACTTGTGCAATCATGACTATAATATGAAATTAGAACTTTCTGCAATCTCAAAAAGAAACCCCATACCAATTGACTGCCAATTCCCAATTCTTCCCAGCCCCTGGCAACCACTTATCTACTTTTTGTCTCTACAGATTTGCTTATTCTGGATACTTCATATAAGTAGAATCACAAATCTTTTGTGACTGCCTTCTTTTACCTAGCATAATATTTTTAAGGTTTATCCATGTTGTGATATGTTTCAGTACTTCATTCCTTGTTATGGATGAATAATAATCCATTATCTGTGAATATACCATATTTTATTTCTCTTTTGAGTTGATGCACACCTGAGTTGTTTCCACTTTATGATTAACATGAATAGTGCTACTATGAATATCTGCATACAAGTTTTTTGTGTGGATATATTTTCATTTCTCCTGAATATATATCTAGGCATGGAATTGCTGAGTCATAAGGTAACTCTATGTTTGATTTTCTGAGGGACTGCCACAGTATTTTCCAAAGTGGCTACACGATTTTACATTCCCATCAGCAATGTAAAATATACCAGGGTTCCACTTTCTCCACATCCACTCCAAAATTTGTTATTGTTGTCTTTTTTATTGTAGCCATCCACTTGTGTCTGAAGTGGGTATCTCATTGTGGCTTTGATTTGCATTTCCTGATGACTAGCAATGTTGAGCATCTTTTTTTTTTTGAGACGGAGTCTCGCTCTGTCGCCAGGGCGGCATGCAGTGGCACAATCTCGGCTCACTGCAACCTCCGCCTCCCAGGTTCAAGCGATTCTTCTGCCTCAGCCTCCCAAGTAGCTGGGACTGCAGGTGCACGCTACCATGCCCAGCTAATTTTTTGTATTTTTAGTAGAGACAGAGTTTTGCCATGTTGGCCTGGATGGTCTCAATATCTTGACCTCATCATCTGCCTGCCTCAGCCTCCCAAAGTGCTGGGATTACAGGTGTGAGCCACTGCACCTGGTTGAGCGTCTTTTCATAGGCTATTGGCTGTTCGTATATCTTCTTTAGAGAAATGTCTTTCAAGTCCTTTGCCTATTTTTGAAGTTGGGTTATTTTTTGTTGTTGAATTGTAAGAGTTCTCTGTATAAGTCCTTTATCATTTGCAAATATTTTTTCCCATTCTGTGGAGTTTTTCACTTTTTTGATAGTGTCCTTTGAAACACAAAGATTTATCATTTTGACAATGTCCAATTTATCATTTTTGTTATTATTGCTTGTGTTTTCAGGGTCATATCTAAGAAACCATTGGTGAATCCAAGGTTATGCAAACATACTTCTATGTTTTCTTCCAAGAATTTTATAGCTTTTGCCCTTATATTTTGGTCTGTGATCCATTTTGAGTTAATTTGTGTGTATGGTCCAACATCGTGGGTTGGACCCTCCTTGTGGTTAAAGATTATGTTTAGTACTAATAGTAGTCTTTATGTTTTATTTAAATATATATCTTATTTTTGGCATTTGTTACAGTTTGCACTGTTATGTCTTTGTGTGCATAGCATTTCTTCCCTTGTAGGTAGCAGAAAATAGATCCATTTCTCCACCCTTTGTCTCTTTTAACTTTTATCATTTTATTGATCTAGTGTTGTGTTACACAGCTATCTGATTGAAACAGTAAAAGTTTCAGAGTAGAGTTAGAGGTGTAAATAATATGAAAGTAGTATGTTCATGCTCTTTAAACACTTGATAATATGAACCTATATCATTTGACCTATGTTCTCATTTATGGCTACACACATTGAATAACTTTCTTGGTAAACTTATGGATAATATGAAAACTGCAGTGAAAGTTTCCATGCTCTTTTTTTCTATATATTAAACCAGTGATAGACTTGAAGGAAAAAATGAAATGGAATGGCAACAGCCTAGGGATATGAGTACAGACAATTATGAAGTTTTGATAATAGAATGAAAACAGCAAGAGTAATTTTCCAGATTCATATTCAGTCATGGTATGTGTAACCACCATTCTAAGTTTGCATCTTAACCTGGCCATGGTGATTTTCCAGCACCTGTCATCCATCAAGAACAAGAAGGATTTCAAGGTGGCCCTATATAAAAGGCATGGAATTTTTTCCTCCCTATTTCTGACCTCCTTTCTCTGGAAACTTTTGTTCCTGAAAGAGGCTGGAGACCTGGAACAGTCTCCCCACTCTTCCTACCATACCCCCACCCCATTCCTGCAGCTGCAATCTGGAGCAGCACTGTGATCACACTAGAACTTTCCTGTGAGTCAGATTGCAGCTCTGGAGTGTGCTTTGCTGAGATGATGGCACAGAGAAGAGCCATGGGAGACAGCACACAGCCTGGCAGAGTCTTCAGGGGTGGCCAGATGCAAGCACACAGTGCCACGTGCCTCTGTGGGCAAGAAGCAGAGACAGGGCGAGATCAAGCCTGACCCAACTTGACTTCCTCCTCCAGCTGAGCCGCCACACCTTGCTGCCCCTCTCCTCCCCTTTTGCCTCTGTCAAATGACCTACTCTGCCCTCTCTTCCAGCTGCTGCTAGACCCAGAGCATTTGGTGCAGCCAGCTGGCAGGTTTGGTAGGCTCACCCTTGTTATGCTGATTTCTTGGCTCCACAGTTCTCAGTGGCTTGAGCCAGCTCAGCTCCTTCTCCACAGGGAACTGGAGCAAAAATCTTGCAGAGCAATTCTTGGGTTGGACACCGTCTTCCCAGGAGAGAGGATTGTACATGAACAGATGCCCTTGTTTCTTCCTCACTTGCTGCTCTGGCACTGGTATTATAAATGGTCTGAACTTTCACATTTATTTGCACAGATACAAAAGAGAGTGACAGATGCTTGATTATATAATGAGACTAACAACCAGGTATTAAACATTGCACTGATACTTGTCATTGCCTTCAAAATAAGCTCTATGTGTTTTCTTTACTTCAGTTGTCTCATTTAACCATAAATAAGCCCTCGGAGGTCAGGGGCTGTGACTCATCTGGTTTTGGTACTGGACCATGAATGCAGTAGACACCCAGCAAGTATGTGTTGATGGGAAACAGCAATGGCTGATTGAGCAGCTAAGAAGGTGGGGTGAGGTTGTGGCTCCCCTTCCCTTCTCAGGATGAACCAGTCCATGGAGTTGTACTACAAATGTTGTTGTTTGTCTAAGGAGATTGACGAGGCCAGTGAGGTAGAACTTGCCAGGAATACTCTGCTTTGGGACAGAGGTGATGTGTGTTCCAATCAGATAGAGGATGAGACACTGGGAACCAAGGTCCCTGAAGAATGTTCAGTCAGTATAAACAAATAGGGAACAGCACAAGGAGGGACACTTAGGGAAGTGGCAGGGGAGGAACAAGGGCAGCTCTTGGGTGAAGATGTTTATAAAGAAAATAGAGGCTGGGCTCGGTGTCTCACGCCTGTAATCCCAGCACTTTGGGAGGCCAAGACGGGCAGATCATGAGGTCAGATTGAGATCATCTGGCTAACACAGTGAAACCCTGTCTTTACTAAAAATACAAAAAATTAGCCAGGTGTGGTAGGGGGGCACCTGTAGTTCCAGCTACTTGGGAGGCTGAGGTAGGAGAATGGCGTGAACCCGGGAGGTGGAGCTTACAGTGAGCCGAGATGGCGCCACTGCACCCCAGCCTGGGCAACAGAGCGAGACTCCATCTCAAAAAAAAAAAGAAAATAGAGAATTCAGTGGATAATGATGTAAGGGTTTTAAAGCATTTATTACAATTAATGTAGAACTAAAAGTTCAAGCAAAAATTAAACAACCACAGGCAGATGATAGAATTAAAATATGACATTTAACATCGAATGAAATAAAATTACCTGAGAGGAAGGAACTCATCATTTGAATTAAACAAAAAAGGAGAACTGAGTCGTCCAGAGGTAGCTTGTGGGGAGAGACTCCACAGGCCTCTGGTATCTGTATCTCAAGGCAACTGTGTGAGGCCCTCCACACGTACCTGGCCTGCCACCTGGTTTCCCGTAAGTGCAAGACCACCCTTCCTATCTTTGGTGTGGAATCTCAATGCAGGTTGTCTACAGCTCCTAGAGGAGGGAACAAGAGAGGACTAGATTATATGCATGCTATGGAGTGGGAAGAAGAGTGAAATAAATGTCAAAATCTTATTGATGCCTCCCAATGAAATCAGATTTTTGGAAAACTTCAGAAGTGGCTTATTCAGCTTTGTACTTCGAGTCTTTGCACACAGGTAAGTTAAATAGAACCCTGGCTACCCTGAAATCCCGCAGACATTGAATGAGGAGAAGCTGAACATCTCTGAGGACCCATCTCCTCAAGAGCTATGGAAAAGTGGGAAACTGCAGTGACAGCAAGGATACCAGGAAATCTTGTCTTGAAAATTTTTGAACTTAATTCTGGTTTGTACTCAGCTCATGGTTGCATCATCTTCTCTCCAGAAAAGGCTAGAACAAGATTTCCTGAAATGATATATGTTCAAGAGCTACCGCGTATTTGGGAGAAAGTGTCATTCCTAATGGCAGACAATAAAGGCATTATCTGGTAATTTACTTTTATGTTTCAGTTTTTAACTTCTTCCAGGTGCTTCCTAAATAATAATATCTGGTCTCTGCTTTATGTTTGGGTGGAAAATTGGGGAGAGTATAACCCAAGGAGCCGAGGGGCAACGATGAAGCCATGTACCTGTGAGCACTGTGACTTTTAGGCCTTGTGACAGCTATGACTCATCTGTCACCTCTGCCTGGTCAGAGTATGCTCTGTTAATGTTGTGGTAAAAAACACTAAGTATGTCCATTTACATATATGCATTCATATGTGTCCCCTTTATACACTACCTGGAAGCTTCCATAAGAAGAGACTGTTTCCAGTCACTGCCACCATGGAGGAAATGGATGCTATGCGGCAGGCTCCCGGAATGCCTGGTAGAACCATGTGAATTTTATGTGTATGTATGCATTAACTTATATTTATTTATTTATTGAGATAAAATTAACATAAAATTGACCATTTTGAAGTGTGTAATTCAGTGGTAGCACATTCACAATGTTGTACAACTACCAACGCTATATCATTCCAAAACAGTTTAATCACACCAAAGGAAATCCTATACATATTAAGCAGTCCCTCCCCACTAACCCCTTACCCAGCCCGTTGCAGCTACCAGTCTGCTTTCTGTTTCTGTGTATTTGTCTGTTCTGAATATTTCATATAAATGGAATGATAAAACATCTGACCTTTTGTGTCTGGCATCTTAAACTTGGGATAATGTTTTCAAGGCTCATCCATTCTGTAGCATGTGCCAGTACTTCATTTCTTTTTATGGCTGAATAATATTCTGTTGTATAGATATATCACATTTTATGCATTCATCAGTTTATGGACATTTGTGTTGTTTTCACTTTTTGGCTTTTATGAATAATGTTGCTATGAACTTCTGCACAGAAGTTTTTCTGTGGACATCTGTTTTCATTTCTGTTGGTGTAGATATGCCTAGGAGTAAGTTACTGGGTTATATGTTAATTCTATGTTTAACTTTTTGAGGAACCACCATACTGTTTTCCACAGTGGCTACATCATTTTAAATTTTCACCAGGGGTGCAGTTTCTCCACATCCTCGCCAGCACTTGTTTTCTTTTTGTAACCATAACAATCCTAATGGGTGTGAAGTGGTATCTCACTGTGGCTTTGATTCACATCTCTCTAATGACTGATGATGAGCTTCTTTTCATGTGCTTGTTGTCCATTTGCGTATCTACTATGGAGAAATGACTTTTCAAGTCTTTTACTCTTTTTAAAATTGTGTTGTATTTTTATTGTCGAGTTGTAAGAGTTTTCTCTTTTTATTTTATTTTATTTTAAGTTACAAGTTACATGTGCAAGATGTGTTACATAGGTAAATGTGTGCCATGGTAGTTTGCTGCACCTATCAACCCATAACCTGGGTGTTAAGCCACACATGCATTAGCTATTTATCCTCAGGCTCTCCCTTTCCCCACTCCCTACCCCATACAGGCCCCAGTGTGTGTTCCCTTCCCTGTGTCCACAAGTTCTCATTGTTCAGCTCCCACTTGTAAGTGAGAACACGTGGTGTTTGGTTCTCTGTTCCTGTGATACTCTGCTGGGGATAATGGCTCCCAGCTCCATCCATGTCCCTGCAAAGGACATTATCTTGTTCCTTTTTTTTTTTTTTTCTTTTTAGATGGAGTCTCGCTCTGTTGCCAGGCTGGAGTGGTGGTGTGATCTTGGCTCACTGCAACCTCTGCCTCCTGGGTTCAAGCAGTTCTCCTGCCTCAGCCTCCCAAGTAGCTGGGACTACAGACATGCGCCACCACGCCTGGTTAATATTTTTGTATATTAGTGGAGACGGGGTTTCACCATGTTGGCCAGGATGGTCTTGATCTCCTGACCTCTTGATGCACTCACCTCGGCCTCCCAAAGTGCTGGAATTACAGGCGTAAGCCACCGCACCCAGCTGATCTCATTCCTTTTCATGGCTGCATAGTATTCCATAGTGTATATGCACCATATTTGCTTTATCCAGTCTATCATTGGTGGGCATTTGGGTTGATTCTATGTTTTTGCTTTTGTGAATAACGCTGCAGTGAACATATGCATGCATTTATCTTCATAATAGAATGATTTATATTCCTTCGGGTATATACCCAGTAATGAGATTGCTGAGTCAAATGCTATTTCTGGTTCTAGGTCTTTGAGGAATCACCACACTGCCTTCCACAAAGGTTAAACTAATTGATATTCCCACCAACACTGTAACAGTGTTCCTGTTTCTCCACAGCCTCACCAGCATCTGTTGCTTCTTGACTTTTTAATAATTGCCATTCTGACTGGCATGAGACGGTATCTGATTGTCTTTTTGATTTGCATTTCTGTAAGAGTTCTCTTTTTATATATTGTGGATATAAGACCCCAATCAAATACATGATTTGTGAAATTTTCCTCCCATCCTGTAGGTTGTCTTTTCACTTTCTTGATACTGTCCTTTGATACACAAAAGTTTTAATTTTTTTTATTTTTATTTTTATTTTTATTTTTTTGTGACTGACTCTTTTCTTTCTTTTTTTTTATTATTATTATACTTTAAGTTCTAGGGTACATGTGCATAACGTGCAGGTTTGTTACATATGTATACTTGTGCCATGTTGGTGTGCTGCACACATCAACTCGTCTTTTACATCAGGTATAAATCCCAATGCAATCCCTCCCCCCTCCCCCCTCCCCATGATAGGCCCTGGTGTGTGATGTTCCCCTTCCCGAGTCCAAGTGATCTCATTGTTCAGTTCCCATCTATAAGCGAGAACATACGGTGTTTGGTTTTCTGTTCTTGTGATAGTTTGCTGAGAATGATGGTTTCCAGCTGCATCCATGTCCCTACAAAGGACAGAAACTCATCCTTTTTTATGGCTGCATAGTATTCCATGGTGTATATGTGCCACATTTTCTTAATCCAGTCTGTCACTGATGGACATTTGGGTTGATTCCAAGTCTTTGCTATTGTGAATAGTGTCGCAGTAAACATACGTGTGCATGTGTCTTTATAGCAGCATGATTTATAATCCTTTGGGTATATACCCAGTAATGGGATGGCTGGGTCATATGATACTTCTAGTTCTAGATCCTTGAGGAATCGCCATACTGTTTTCCATAATGGTTGAACTAGTTTACAATCCCACCAACAGTGTAAAAGTGTTCCTATTTCTCCACATCCTCTCCAACACGTATTGTTTCCTGACTTTTTAATGATTGCCATTCTAACTGGTGTGAGATGGTATCTCATTGTGGTTTTGATTGCATTTCTCTGATGGCCAGTGATGATGAGCTTATTTTCATGTGTCTGTTGGCTGTATGAATGTCTTCTTTTGAGAAATGTCTGTTCATATCCTTTGCCCACTTTTTGATGGGGTTGTTCGTTTTTTTCTTGTAAATTTGATTGAGTTCTTTATAGGTTCTGGATATTAGCCCTTTGTCAGATGAGTAGATTGCAAACATTTTCTCCCATTCTGTAGGTTGCCTGTTCACTCTGATGGTAGTTTCTTTGGCTGTGCAGAAGCTCTTTAGTTTAATTAGATCCCATTTGTCAATTTTGGCTTTTGTTGCCATTGCTTTTGGTGTTTTAGACATGAAGTCCTTGCCCATGCTTATGTCCTGAATGGTATTCCCTAGGTTTTCTTCTAGGGTTTTTATGGTGTTAGGTCTAACATTTAAGTCTCTAATCCATCTTGAATTAATTTTCGTATAAGGAGTAAGGAAAGGATCCAGTTTCAGCTTTCTACTTATGGCTAGCCAATTTTCCCAGCACCATTTATTAAATAGGGAATCCTTTCCCCATTTCTTGTTTCTCTCAGGTTTGTCAAAGATCAGATGGCTGTAGATGTGTGGTATTATTTCTGAGGACTCTGTTCTGTTCCATTGGTCTATATCTCTGTTTTGGTACCAGTACCATGCTGTTTTGGTTACTGTAGCCTTGTAGTATAGTCTGAAGTCAGGTAGCGTGATGCCTCCAGCTTTGTTCTTTTGACTTAGGATTGTCTTGGCAACGCGGGCTCTTTTTTGGTTCCATATGAACTTTAAAGCAGTTTTTTCCAATTCTGTGAAGAAACTAATTGGTAGCTTGATGGGGATGGCATTGAATCTATAAATAACCTTGGGCAGTATGGCCATTTTCACAATATTGATTCTTCCTATCCATGAGCATGGTATGTTCTTCCATTTGTTTGTGTCCTCTTGTATTTCACTGAGCAGTGGTTTGTAGTTCTCCTTGAAGAGGTCCTTTATATCCCTTGTAAGTTGGATTCCTAGGTATTTTATTCTCTTTGAAGCAATTGTGAATGGAAGTTCATTCATGATTTGGCTCTCTGTTTGTCTGTTACTGGTGTATAAGAATGCTTGTGATTTTTGCACATTAATTTTGTATCCTGAGACTTTGCTGAAGTTGCTTATCAGCTTAAGGAGACTTTGGGCTGAGACGATGGGGTTTTCTAAATATACAATCATGTCATCTGCAAAGAGGGACAATTTGACTTCTTCTTTTCCTAACTGAATACCCTTGATTTCTTTCTCTTGCCTGATTGCCCTAGCCAGAACTTCCAACACTATGTTGAATAGGAGTGGTGAGAGAGGGCATCCCTGTCTTGTGCCAGTTTTCAAAGGGAATGCTGCCAGTTTTTGCCCATTCATATGATATTGGCTGTGGGTTTGTCATAAACAGCTCTTATTATTTTGAGATATGTTCCATCAATACCGAGTTTATTGAGTGTTTTTAGCATGAAGGGCTGTTGAATTTTGTCAAAGGCCTTTTCTGCATCTATTGAGATAATCATGTGGTTTTTTTCTTTGGTTCTGTTTACATTCTGGATTATGTTTATTGATTTGCATATGTTGAACCAGCCTTGCATCCCAGGGATGAAGCCCACTTGATCATGGTGGATAAGCTTTTTGATGTGCTGCTGGATCCGGTTTGCCAGTATTTTATTGAGAATTTTTGCATCGATGTTCATCAGGGATATTGGTCTAAAATTCTCTTTTTTTGTTGTGTCTCTGCCAGGCTTTGGTATCAGGATGATGTTGGCCTCATAAAATGAGTTAGGGAAGATTCCCTCTTTTTCTGTTGATTGGAATAGTTTCAGAAGGAATGGTACCAGCTCCTCCTTGTACCTCTGGTAGAATTCAGCTGTGAATCCATCTGGTCCTGGACTTTTTTTGGTTGGTAGACTATTGCCTCCATTTCAGAGCCTGCTATTGGTCTATTCAGGGATTCAGCTTCTTCCTGGTTAGTCTTGGGAGAGTGTAAGTGTCCAGAAAATTATCCATTTCTTCTAGATTTTCTAGTTTATTTGTGTAGAGGTGTTTATAGTATTCTCTGATGGTAGTTTATATTTCTGTGGGGTCGTGGTGATATCCCCTTTATCACTTTTTATTGCGTCTATTTGATTCTTCTCTCTTTTCTTCTTTATTAGTCTTGCTAGCAGTCTCTCAATTGTGTTGATCTTTTCAAAAAACCAACTCCTGGATTCATTGATTTTTTTGGAGGGTTTTTAATGTCTCTATCTCCTTCAGTTCTGCTCTGATCTTAGTTATTTCTTGCCTTCTGCTAGCTTTTGAATGTGTTTGCTCTTGCTTCTCTAGTTCTTTTAATTGTGATGTTAGAGTGTCAATTTTAGATCTTTCCAGTTTTCTCTTGTGGGCATTTAGTGCTATAAATTTCCCTCTACACACTGCTTTAAATGTGTCCCAGAGATTCTGGTATATTGTATCTTTGTTCTCATTGGTTTCAAAGAACATCTGTATTTCTGCCTTCATTTCGTTATGTACCCAGTAGTCATTCAGGAGCAGGTTGTTCAGTTTCCATGTAGTTGAGCGGTTTCGATTGAGTTTCTTAGTCCTGAGTTCTAGTTTGATTGCACTGTGGTCTGAGAGACAGTTTGCTATAATTTCTGTTCTTGTACATTTGCTGAGGAGTGCTTTACTTCCAGTTATGTGGTCAATTTTGGAATAAGTGTGATGTGGTGCTGAGAAGAATGTATATTCTGTTGATTTGGGGTGGAGAGTTCTGTAGATGTCTATTAGGTCTGCTTGCTGCAGAGATGAGTTCAATTCCTGGATATCCTTGTTAACTTTCTGTCTCGTTGATCTGTCTAATGTTGACAATGGGGTGTTAAAGTCTCCCATTATTATTGTATGGGAGTCGAAGTCTCTTTATAAGTCTCTAAGGACTTGCTTTATGAATCTGGGTGCTCCTGTATTGGTGCATATTTAGGATCGTTAGCTCTTCCTGTTGAATTGATCCCTTTACCATTATATAATGGCCTTTTTTGTCTCTTTTGATCTTTGATGGTTTAAAGTCTGTTTTATCAGAGACTAGGATTGCAACTCCTGCTTTTTTTTGTTTTCCATATGCTTGGTAGATCTTCCTCCATCCCTTTATTTTGAGCGTATGTATGTCTCTGCATGTGAGATGGGTCTCTTGAATACAGCAAACTGATGGGTCTTGACTCTTTATCTAGTCTGTGTCTTTTAATTGGAGCATTTAGTCCATTTACATTTAAGGTTAATATTGTTATGTGTGAACTTGATCCTGCCATTATGATATTAACTGGTTATTTTGCTCGTTAGTTGATGAAGTTTCTTCCTAGCTTCAATGGTCTTTACATTTTGGCATGTTTTTGCAATGGCTGGTACCGGTTGTGCCTTTCCATGTTGAGTGCTTCCTTCAGGGTCTCTTGTAAAGCAGGCCTGGTGGTGACAAAATCTCTAAGCATATGCTTATCTGTAAAGGATTTTATTTCTCCTTCACTTATGAAACTTAGTTTGGCTGGATATGAAATTCTGGGTTTAAAATTCTTTTCTTTAAGAATGTTGAATATTGGCCCCCACTCTCTTCTGGCTTGTAGAATTTCTGCCCAGAGATCTGCTGTTAGTCTGATGGGCTTCCCTTTGTGGGTAACCTGACCTTTCTCTCTGGCTGCCCTCAACATTTTTTCCTTCATTTCAACTTTGGTGAATCTAGCAATTATGTGTCTTGGAGTTGCTCTTCTCGAGGAGTATCTTTGTGGCGTTCTCTGTATTTCCCGAATTTGAATGTTGGTCTGCCCTACTAGGTTGGGGAAGTTCTCCTGGATGATATCCTGAAGAGTGTTTTCCAACTTAGTTCCATTTTCCCCCTCACTTTCAGGCACCCCAATCAGATGTAGATTTGGTCTTTTTACATAATCCCATACTTCTTGCAGGCTTTGTTCATTTCTTTTTCTTCTTTTTTCTTTAGGTTTCTCTTCTCGCTTCATTGCATTCATTTGATCCTCAATCGCTGATACTCTTTCTTCCAGTTGGTTGAGTCGGTTACTGAAGCTTGTGCATTTGTCCGATATTTCTCATGTCATGGTTTTCATCTCTGTCAGTTCGTTTATGACCTTCTCTGCATTAATTACTCTAGCTATCAATTCTTCCACTCTTTTTTCAAGATTTTTAGTTTCTTTGCGCTGGGTACGTAATTCGTCCTTTAGCTCTGAGAAGTTTGATGGACTGAAGCCTTCTGTCATCTCGTCAAAGTCATTCTCCGTTCAGCTTTGATCCGTTGCTGGTGATGAGCTGCGTTCCTTTGCAGGGGGAGATGTGCTCTTATTTTTTGAATTTCCAGCTTTTCTGCCCTGCTTTTTCCCCATCTTTCTGGTTGTATCTGCCTCTGGTCTTTGATGATGGTGACGTACTAATGGGGTTTTGGTGTGGGTGTCCTTCCTGTTTGTTAGTTTTCCTTCTAACAGTCAGAACCCTCAGCTGTAGGTCTGTTGGAGATTGCTTGAGGTCCACTCCAGACCCTGTTTGCCTGGGTATCAGCAGCAGAGTCTGCAGAAGATAGAATATTTCTGAACAGCGAGTGTACCTGTCTGATTCTTGCTTTGGAAGCTTCCTCTCAGGGGTTTACTCCACCGTGTGAGGTGTGGGGTGTCGGTCTGCCCCTAGTGGGGGATGTCTCCCAGTTAGGCTACTCAGGGGTCAGGGACCCACTTGAGCAGGCAGTCTGTCCGTTCTCAGATCTCAGCCTCCGTGTTGGGAGATCCACTGCTCTCTTCAAAGCTGTCAGACAGAGTCGTTTGCATCTGCAGAGGTTTCTGCTGCTTTGTTGTTGTTGTTGTTGTTTAGCTGTGTCCTGTCCCCAGAGGTGGAGTCTCAGTTGAAAATGCAGAAATCACCTGTCTTCTGTGTTGCTCGCGCTGGGAGCTGGAGACTCAACTTCCTCTTTCTCCAATTTTTTTTTTTTTTTTTAAAGAGACAGGGTCTTGCTCTGTCACCCAGGCTGGAGTGCAGTGGTCGGATTATAGCTCCCTGCAGCCTCAAACTCTTGGACTCATGCAAGCTTCTCAAAGTGCTAGGATTATAGGGGTGAGTCACTGTGCCCAGCCAAGTTTTACGTTTGATGACATTCAAATTATCTATTTTTTCTTTTGTTGCTTGTGCTTTTGGTATCTTTTCTATGAACTGTTATCAAATCCAAGGTCATGAAGATTTACTCCTGTGTTTTTGTTCAAGAATTGTATAGTTTTAGCCTGTATATGCATTTAGGTATTGGGGACAGTTTAAATTAATTTGGCTAGTTCATTGCAGTTCCCTCTTAATCTTTGGATTGACATTTCCATTTCTGTGAAAATAGCCTTTTTTTTTTTCTTTTTTTTTTTTTCTCTCTCTCCCTCTCTCTCTTTTTTTTGCCAGAGTCTCACTCTGTCGCACAGGCTGGAATACAGTGGCACCATCTTGGATCACTGCAACCTCTGCCTCTCAGGTTCCAGCAGTTCTCCTGCCTCAGTCTCCTGAGTAGCTGGATTATAGGTGCGCACACTGTAATTGACATCTCTGCTAAACCCTGGGCACTCCACCATGCCCGGCTAATTCTTGCATTTTTTGTGGAAAAGGAATTTCGCCATATTGGCCAGGCTGGTGAGCCACTGCACCTAGCCAGCCATTGGTTTTTGATAGGGATTGCATTGAATCACTATATGGCAGTAGCTTAATAATATTCAGTTTTTCAGTTCATGAAGACAAGATGCCTTTCCATTTATTTAGGTCTTCTTTAATTTCTTTCAGAAATGTTTTGGAGTTTTAATTGTACAAGTCTTATACTTCCTTGTTTACATTTGTTTCTATTTTATTATTTTGATGCTATTATAAACCAGTTTGTTTCTTAATTTTCTTTTCAGATTGTTCATTGCTAGTGTATAAAAATATAACTTATTTTTGTTTGTTGACCTTGTATCCTGCAACTTTGCTGAAGTTTTTAGCTGTAATAGATTTTTGTGGATTTTTAAAAATTTTTTCTCCATAGAAGATTGTCATCTGTGAGTAAAGACAGTTTTACTTCCTCCTTTCCAATTAGTTTGTTATTTATTTCTTTTTCTTACTTAATTGCTATAGCTAGAATTTCCAGTACAGCATTGAATGAAAGTAGCAAAAGCAGGAATCGTTGTTTTGTTCCTGATCTTGGGGAGAGCTCTCATTCTTTCACCATTGAGTGTGTTAGCTGTGAAGTTTTCATCAATGCCCTGTGCCAGGTTGAGGAAGTTCCTTCTTTTCCTGCTTTGTTGAATCTTTTTTGTCCTGAAAGAATCTTAGATTTTGTCAAATGATTTTTCTGCATAGTATAATCACACTTTTTAAATTTTATATACTATATATTTAGGAATCAGAGAAGTGTGTAACCTACAGTGATTCTTAGTAGGGAAGGTGTTTATAATCAAATTACTAAAATAATTGCTTTGAGTCATCAGGATATAGAACCAGTTCAGTTCTACTGGATCCTTCTTTGCAGTGATACTCTCTATAGTGGGAATTTACAAATATGTACTTATCATTACTTTTTTATTTAATTACTTTAACATGCTTCTCATTTTAAAATAGTTTTAACTGTATAGAAAAGTTTGCGAAGATAATACAGAGCGTTCCCAAATACAGAGTGTTCCCACGTACTCCATATCCAGTTTCCCTTGTTGTTACATCTTGCATTATTATGCCACATACATAACAATTAATTAAGCAGTATTGTCACAATATTATTCACTGAAGTTCATACTTTATTTAAATCTCCTTAGATTTTCCCTGGTGTCCATTTTCTGTTGCAGCACCCCGTTCGTGATAGCACATTACATCTCATTGTCATGTCTCCTTAGGCTCCTGTAGACTTTCTTAAATGCTTTTTGCTTTTTACTTAACCAGGACAGTTTTGAGGATTACTGGACAGATATTTTGTCGAAGATCCCTATTTTGTGTTTTTTTGATATTTAGACAGGTATGGATTTGGGAGAAAAAGATTGCAAACATAAAATTCCATTTTAATTACATCCTATCAAAGCTGCATACTGTCAACATGATGTATCTTTGTTGGCATTAATCATACTTGCTGGCTCAGGTAGCAGTCATGATTTGTCAGGTGTCTATGAAGTTACTTTTTTAAGAAAATTAAGCTATTTTTAAACTCCCATTTTATAATGCCTGGGAGGTGAAACTGGAGCATGCACTGTTACCTCCATTGGTACCTAAGATAGTCTGAAGCAAGAGCATTTGTGACATAGATGACAACATCAGAGAAGGGGTGGCATACAAGCCAAATTTCTGAGTAGTCTTTGAAGTCAACTATTATTCATGTTTGTTTCAGGATTAACGGCATAGAACTGGGGGCACTTCTAAGACCTTAAACATAATTTTGCAGTGGATAAATATATCAAATTGTATCCATTCATAGTTTATGAACATTGGGGCCATCAAAAGATGCACCATCACCGTTCAGTGCTGTCAAATGGAAATAATAAGGCCTGTTGTAAGTTACCTTTTGTTGCAAGGGTTTAATAGGATAATATATAAGAGATATTGTTCCATTAATTGACCTTTGTCAAGTGCCTACTGTGTCACATCATCCTGCAGTGCAAACAGTGGCATGTACAAAAGAGAGAAAAAACAGCTCCTGTCCTAAAATATCTGTATGAATAAAAGTCACCTGCATAATAAGTTTTGTCCTGGATGATATGAGCCAATGTTTCCAAAATACTGACCTTAGATTACTTTATGCCATTTTGGGAGTGGGAAATACTAACTTAAAATGAATATTGCTTCTCTGAGCCACATTGTTGGTGCTCAGCTGCTGCTCAGTTCTTGGGATGTGCCAGAGACAAGCCCTAGTCTTCAGGGCACTGACAATCATGTCATCAAGATTTGCCACAGCTTCAGGTACATTATGTTCTAATAGAGTTCCTTTAGGCCAAAAGATATCTATAATGTCAATAAGAGCACTGTGGAGGTTTAGTGTATTGGGCAAGGATCTCTAAAGTCAGGAGATCAATGCAGGGTTAACACGCTTTTGTATGTGTGATTTGTGTTTGAATCAGAATTCTTCTTATGTCATTTTCTAGTTGGTTTGTCTGGCTGGATTTTTTTTTAAGTAATATAATCTCATTCCTTAATCTTCTGCAAAAGAGATGCATCTATTGTTGTAAAGACTTTTCCTGTCATCCTCTTCATTCTGTACAGTCCAGCTATCATTATTCAGTCTTGAAGGAAAACCAAACTGAGTTTATTAAAATCTGAATGATACGAATTTTAAAAAATTTTTCCCTTTAAGGTGCATACATTAACTCAAACTGTAATATAATATTGCCAAGGGTGATAGATAGGTTGTACAGTAAACATTCTATAAATTTTAGCAGGAATTAATTTTTTTATTCAGCTATAGTTTTTAATAATTTAATTTTCTATAGATAAATTTTGAAAACATGTCTGCATATTATACATGGAGGAGATAAACAGTTGTGTTATTTTCTCGGAATTACCTGACAAGTAATTTATTACTGTATACAAGGCCTTAGTTTTAAAAACCCACATATAATTGTTTTATATAATTAAAATTTGTGTGTGTGTATACTTTGAGGTAAGAACAGCTGAGCAACCAACTTTAAAGTAATCGTTTTTTAGTTCCATTGGTCTTCAGCTTCATTTGTGAGAACTTACAACTTAGTTTAGGAACAATATCAATGTCAAAAATGGGATATTATGCTGTCATCTAAAATTAAGGAATGTGAACAGTCTTTCTGTGTTAATATGGAATGATCACCAGTATTATTATAAATGAACAAGGTCCAAAACAAGCACAAAAGTGTGTTACTATTTGGTTAAAACAAAGGGGTACCATGGGCACTAATGTTCTTTCTATGCATGAACTATCTTTGGAAGATACACAAGAAGCTGGCAACGTTAATTGCCCCATGGGAGAATGAGGCAGTTAGGAAAAGAAGGGAGAAGTTTGAATTTTGCACCATGTGAATGGGTTATGTGTGTTAAAAAGCCTTTTGTAATGAATAATCTTAAACAGAGTCCTGGCCAGCTTTAAGTTTTGTTAATGATTAAGTTGGTTTTAGTCATAGAGTTGATCTTGTGTGCTCTGAGATATAATTCTACACAGTGAATCTCTGCATATGTCTTTTTAGGTGGTAGAATTATTCAGCTTTAAATAATTTAGATGCTTGTTTGGGGTCTTGGTTTAAATGTCTTTTTGGTGTTACAGAATCATGGAAGCTTAAGAGTTCAGTTGGCCCTTAAATACCAGTTACAAATTATTGATTTACTGCTTCATCTCAGCTGCACGTTTGAGCACCTCCCATGGCAGCACATTGCTCTACTGCAGCCCCTGTGCAGCTCCCTTTCCCAGAAGGCTCTTTCCTATCTTGAGCCTGAACCTCTCTCCCTGGATCTTCTGCCCCTTGGAACTGACACTTCCTCTCAGGGTCATGTAGGGTCATATAGGATCAGTCTGTTTGCTTTTTCTACATGATACTCTGAATATGCATATATGTATATTTACCCTTTTTTTTGTTGTTTTGTTTTTTTTTGAGTGACAGGGTCTTACTCTGTTGCCTAGGCCCAGTCATGGCTCACTGCAGCCTCGACCTCCTGGGTCAAGTGATCTTCCTGCTTCAGCCTCTTGAGTAGCTGGAACTACAGGTGCTAAGTCTTTATAGTGCTGAGCTTCACATTCTTTTCTTCTGTGGTTCTTTAATGTCTTTAAGAGCAACTCTATTAATATTAGTTACAAAATAATTTTAGCCACCTGCTCAGCACATGTATTCTATTTCCCCTACCGTGCTGCCTTTAAAGTGGTCTAGCTAAATGAAAAAAGGAAGAAAGGAAGGAAGAGAAGAAAGTTTACGCTAAAGATTGACCAGAGAATTCTATGATATCATGTCTGTGCTGAAGGAGCCCACTATCTTTTCAGGAAGACAGAGAGGATATATTCATACACATGCATGTGTTCTATTCTAATAGAATGCAAGCTATTAATAGAAAGCGTACTAGCAGGATACAGATCAGAGAATTACAGCAGCTGCCAGGAGTAGTCAAGGAAGACATTTTGAAAGACAGAGTTCAGCCAGGTTCTGAGAAGGACAAGTTAGATCTGTCTGTGATGGTAACATGGGATCATTTGGTTTTGTTTTGATTATAAGATGAAACTCACCATTTAAACCATTTTATTTTATTTATCTATTTTTTTGAGACCGAGTCTCACTCCATCACCCAGGCTGGAGTGCAGTGGTGCAATCTCGGCTCACTGCAACCTCCGCATCCCGGGTTCAAGCGATTTTCCTGCCTTACCCTTCCAAGTAACTGGGATTACAGGAACCACACCTGGCTAATTTTTTTATTTTTAGTAGAGACAAGTTTTCGCCATGTTGGCCAGGCTGGTCTCGAACTCCTGACCCCAGGTGATCCACTCGCCTCAGTCTCCCAAAGTGCTGGAATTACAGGCATGAGCCACCCCACCCAGCCCATTTAAACCGTTTTAAAGGGTATACACAATTTATTGGTTTTGTGTTTTTTGTTTCTTTGGGTTTTTTTGAAACAGAATCTCACTCTGTCGTCAGGCTGGAGTGCAGTGGCGTGATCTCAGTTCACTGCAATCTCCACCTCCCAGGTTCAAGTGAGTTCCCTGCCTCAGCCTCCCAAGTAGCTGGGACTACAGACATGCATCACCACGCCCGGCTAATTTTTTGTGTTTTAATAGAGAGGGGATTTCACCATGTTGGTCAGGATGGTCTCGATCTCCTGACCCCAGGCGATCCACCCACCTCGGCCTCCCAAAGTGCAGTGATTACAGGCATTAGCCAGTGTGCCCGGCCCGTTTAAACCATTTTAAAGGGTATACAATTCTTTGGGGTTTTGTTTTTGTTTTTTTTGAGATGGAGTCTCTCAGACTAGAGTGCAGTGGCACAATCTCGGCTCACTGCAATCTCCCCCTCCTGGGTTCAAGCGAGTCCCCTGCCTCAGCCTCCCGAGTAGCTGGGACTACAGGCGCACACCACCACTCCCAGCTAATTTTTTGTATTTTAGTAGAGACGGGGTTTCACCATGTTGACCAGGATGGTCTCGATCTCCTGACTTTGTTATCCACCCACCTTGGCCTCCCAAAGTGCTGGGATTACAGGAGCGTGAGCCACCACACCCGGCCAATTCATATGGGTTTTAGTGTGTTCACAACGTTATTGTGACCATCACCACTATCTAATTCCAAATGTCTGGATCATTCGGTTTTTTAATAATTCCTTACATGAATCATCTTGAAAGTGAAGCCCAAATGAATCATCTGGGCATGTCATGTCGTCTCACCCTGCCTTGGCTGCCTCATCTGTAGATTGTAGATTTGGGTTATGTGATCTCTTCATCCTCTCATCTCTGTTCTTGCTTCTGTCTTATTGTGCACGCCTCTCTCTTGATGACCTGAGCGTCTTTGAGGGAAGGGGCTGTGCCCTTTCTTGCCTATGTGTGCACATATCCATTTGGCCCAGGCCTCTCAGTGCCGTTTGCCACAGAGCTGTGTGAATATAGGGCCCCCATAAATGCTTATTAGAGAAATAAAAGGTGTGCTTAGTTCTAAGTTGAGTGCCTAGACCGTAGTCAGATTTTCAAATTTTAAAAGTTCAAGTATGGGAGGCCAAGGCAGGCAGATCACCTGAGGTCAGGAGTTCAATACAAGTCTGGCCAACATGGTGAAACCCTGTCTCTACAAAAATTAGCCAGGCATGATAGTGGGTGCCTGTAGTCCCAGCTACTGAGGAGGCTGAGGCGGGAGAATCCCTAGAACCCGGGAGATGGAGGTTGCAGTGAGCGGAGATCATGTCATTGCACTCCATTCTGGGCGACAGAGTGAGATGGAGGGAAGTCATTGCAAGATAAGACTGGAAAGGTAGATTTAGATCATGTTGCAGAGGGCTTGAGAGTTATCTGATGGGCAAACTGCTGAGGCGTTTGATATGATCCAAGTAGTGTCTTAGTGGCAGGCAGGAAGCAGAGTTGAGAGCTTAAATGTCCAGGGTGAGGTGCTCAGCCCTGTCAGCCCTGCAGGGAGGCCCAGCAGAGGAATGGATGCAAGAGAAGGGCTTCTTGAATGATGGAAAAATTTGGACTCAGCAATGGTTAGGATTTGAGGAATAAGGAAAAGAAAGGTCTAAAGATGGCTCTGAAGTTTTCAACCTCAGTAAGTTAAAAAATAATAGGTATGGGGAGAGGGCAGGAGAAGGATTAGACCTGAAATCAGAGACCCACCGCTTGGAGCAGCTGTACAGCCTGTGACATTCCCTAAGCTGCTGGCCTCCTGGCCACAGGAGGCATAGCCCTCCAAGGGCTGGTTAGAGGTAAGAGTGGGCCTGAGTCAGGCCTATACTCAGGCATTGCTGATCTGACGCAGGTCTCCTTTGGTGCTCTGCCTCACTGCTGCAGCCTCACAGCCAGCTAGGGGGTGCACAGAAGGTGGGAGGTAATGACAGGATGTCATGGGAAGTAGAGGCTGGTGTCCCAGGAGGATGGGGGTGACTCGAGAGTTAGCATCTGTACTGCAGATTAATGTCCCAGGCACAGCATCGGCCCTGCATGGATAGGCGAAAACCATTTCATCTACCAGGATAACTAATTGAATCACACTTTCAGCCTCTTCAAGAAAATGAAAAAATGTCAGGTCAACTCCTTCAATTTTCAGTTGACATTGCAAGTAACCTCATACATTAAAAGGCTAGGTTAGGTCAAGCCCATAATATTATGAAATTATCCAGGCACCCTCTTTGGTTTATTCTTGGCCATGTTCACTTAGCCACATCTAGAATGAGATGGAGTAGAAAAACACTCGTGAGTGCCAGGACACCCATGTTCTTTTTGCCACTAAGCAGTGTGGCCCACAGCAGGCATAGTATCCGCTAAGCCCTAGTCTGTCCATCTGTGAGATGAAGATGAGAGAAATTGCCATGAGACCTTCCAGCGCACTAACAGCTTTGAGTTTTTTAGCCATGTAAAGAATTAAAATAAGGATCATCTCTTTACCATAAGATTGCCTCCTCTTGTAAAGTAAGTCACTGAATAAGAAATGATTTACCGTTAGTAGGAATTTCTGATGTCACAAAAAAAGAAATGATTTCCCTTAAGAATTTTGAATATTTGATAAGGCATTAATTTATCTGAGATACGTATTTTCATAAGAAAACCAAAGTACCCTAAGTGTGTGTATGTGTTTAAGAAATTGCTGAAGATACTCTGTCTCTGCTTTTGAAAACTTTCTCTTCCTTCTATGTGTTATAGAACTAAATCCAAACGGGAAAAATTGGCTTTGTGCACTGACAGATCATGTGATTCCTCCCCACTCCCTGGCCCCCAGCACCCCCGTCGGTGTTCAGCGAGTCCCCTGCACACTCTGTTCAGTAAACAACTTTAGAGAACCAGACCCGCCGGTTCATTCACTGAGAGCATTTGGAAAGGGCTGTCTTTGTGCAGCCTTGACGTACTGGCCGGAGTGGAATGGAGAAGTTAGCGTTTGTGTTTTCATTAGTTCTTTTTATAGCAGTGGACCAGCTGGAGCTGGTTAACATTAGCCTGGGCTGCCTAGTAGTGCACAGGTCTCTTACGCAGGATGAAGGGCTTCTGATGAAAACAGATTTTGTTACTCATGATACCACTGACTGTGTTTACATGAACTCATTCATTCTGTCATGGGATGTGATTTAGAATGGCTTCGTTAAGATACAGGAACTCTCTAGGTGCTATTCAGATCCATCCTTAAAAACAAACAAGAGATTCAAAAATATAGATGGTTTTCCCTATTAAACTAGCCGTCCTTCCACAGAACATGCTTCCTTAGATAATGCTTTTAAAGAAAGCTATATTTTGGCTACTCAGGATGTTTTCCCCATAGTGTTTTAAAAATTGAGTAGAGAAGGTTGTTTTTCCTCCAGTCACAGCAAGGAATCATCTTATGGGGATAGAGAATAATTTAACCAACCATTTCTGGCAAAGTTAAACAGAATTGTTCATGTTTTTCATGGGTAGAACTCTGACTAAAGGCAAAAATTAACAATGTTAAGAATCAGTAGTTTAGGATACATTAATATGAGTTGAGCATCCCTATTCCAAAAATCCAAAATCCAAAACTGGTTGAGCACCAGCATGAGTGGCTGAAATAGTGACACCTTTGCTTTTTGATGAGTCAGTGTACACAAACTTTGTTTCATATATAAAATTATTTAAAATATAAATAATTTGCATAAAATTACCTTCAGGCGCTCTTTATAAGGTGTATATGAAACATAAATGAATGTCATGTTTAGACTTGGGTCCCATCCCCAAAATATCTTATTATGTCTGTACAAATATTTTCAAATCTGAAAAAAAAAATCCTGTCCCAAGCAATTTAGGTAAGGGATATTCAACCTGTGTGTATCGTGAATACACATATACTCACTTCTGTCTAACAAAATGGAAATGGGAGATAAAAAACATTGAATGGAGAATGTTTGTTGGTTTTTTGTTGTGGCTTGTTTTGGGATTAAAGTATAAACCAACTTAGCCAATATTCTCAAGTAGCTGAAAATCTGTAGGGCTCAGCTACTTTCTGGATCAGTCTCATTGAAAATGTATCCTCCATTTAAACTTAATTTATTTGCAAAAATGAGTTTAGGACCTTCCTTTGAAAAGTGCTAAATGATTAAGTTGTAAAAACATAAGGACTGAGATTCTTCCTTTAAGTGTCACAGCGGCTGTTTGAAGAGATGCAGGCATCTCTCACAGTTTAGCTAGATCACTTAAGGAAAAGTTTTGTTTGAGTCTTCCTGATGCTTTCTTTTCCCCCAGAATAGGGTAGACAGTATTAGGGATTTAGTAATCATACGTGTTAGGATAGTAGTAAGGACTCAATTGTCATCCACCTCACAGGAGATTGTTTAGTAGATTAAGTGAGATAACAAAGATGAGATAGATGATGGACACCCAGTAGGTCTGGATTTGGAGGGTTTTATTTTATTTATACATAGCAGGTATTGGCAAGCATATTATTTTAGGCTTGGCGGGCCTTTCCACAGTCTGAAAGCATCAGTCTGAAACACTGAAAGTAGCTGCAGACAGTAATGTCTAGATAGATGGTTGTGGCTGTTTGCCAGTAAAACTTTATGTACAAAGGGCCAGGTGTGGTGGCTCACGCCTGTAATCCCAACGCTTTGGGAGGCCGAGGCAGGTGGATCACTTGAGGTCAGGAGTTCAAGACCAGCCTGGCCAACATAGGGAAGCCCCTTCTCTACTAAAGACACAAAAATTAGCTGGGTGTGGTGGCACGAACCTATAATCCCAGCTATTCAGGAGGCTGAAGCAAGAGAACCATTGAACCCAGGAGAGGCTAAGGTTGCAGTGAGACAAGATCATGCTACTGCACTCCAGCCTGGGTGACAGAATGAGACTGTGTCTCAAAAAAAGAAACTTTATGTACAAAAATCAGGGACAGGCAAAATTTGCCCCACAGGCCATAATTTGCCAACCTCTGATATATATAAATAGGTAAATTTCTTTATGTCTGGTATTTCCCTTGACCTTTCTTAAAGGGATAAAAGGGAATTTTCAGCCACTGTTTTACTATAGTTCCAAGTTCCCATACTGCACATCAAAATAATACCTAAAGGTACAAATATGTGCTTAAATATTTTGAACTACATGCAGAAAAAATGTAAAATTACAGTGCTGAATGTATTCATATGTTAATTTTTAGATAAAACAGCTTCTGTCACATGAGGTAAAATGATGTGACATTTTGAAATGTCAAGTTTTCTCACCACACTTTGTCTCAAATATGTTAAATTACAAAATAATACAGGTAGCAAATTGAATTTTTGAACTAAGATAAAGTAAAAATTAAAACCCTTATACCAGAATTTATTGTTCACAAGTGAAAGAATGAATAATGGGGAAAACAGAAGAGCCTGAGGAGGAAAAACATGTAAAATATGATGAAAGCAATATTTAATGTAAATGCTGAAAAGAGCAGTAGAGAGGAGTGGAAGAGCATCCAGGATTTGTCATCAAAAGCTGTAAATTCCAGTGCCAGCTCTGGTGTCCACAGGTTTGTGACCTGGGGCAACTTACTTAATTGCTTTGAGCTTTAGTTTTCCCAGTATTGAGTGGACAGAATAATATACTTTATACACGTTGTTTTAGAGTGTTAAAGAAATGTGTGAAGTGCTTTGACCTAGAACTTTCCATTGCTATAAATACTACTGTTTACTGTCCACGTAATAGATGCAGTTCCCTTCATCCATCCTGGGCGATCTGAAGCTGCCTTCTGAGAAGCATAGTTGGCCTTTCCAGGGCAGTAGGACTTAAGAGGACCTGTAGCTGGTCTCAGTTACCCACACATTGGCCTTGGCTGTCATCCCAGCCTTTACAGGTGTGCATAGGTCAAATGTTCTAACTCCTTACTCAGAAAATACCACATGACCTGTAGCCCCCTGTGGTCTTACCATGCACCTATATGGCTGATCTGACGTGCCTGGTTCTTGTTCATGTGGGATATAGATGACATCCATTTATTATGCCCTGTTGACTCAAGAAAGTAAAAGCTACAACCTGGGCAGAAGTCACAGTAACCCTGTCACACTGAATCCCAGGCCTTCTTAAAGGGCAGCCTACAGACTGTGAGAGCAAGAACTCAACAACAGCCCCCAGCACCCTGAGGGAAGAGGCAGGCAGAGGCCAGGATGAGGGCCTCGGAGGGAAGGACAGAGAGAGACAGCGATGAAGAGGCTGAGGCCCTCATCTCTGACCACTCCCAAAGTTCATGTAGGCACTGGATGGTAGAGGCAGAAAATAAGCCCTTTCTCTTTCCAAGTCTCTGCCCTGCCTCAGGCAACCCAATGATCCTCTGACTCTGAAGTGGGCAGATGGGCACCCTAGACCCAAACTTGTGACTACCCCAAGGCTTTGTAACAATGGGGAAAAGAAAGATTGCAGTCTTTAGTTTAAGTCTTTGCATTCTCTGTGCCCTCGGTTATAACAATAGGTTTTTAGAAAAATCTGTCTTAGGGTCAATTTACAGTTCTTCAAAGTAAGAACTGAGGCTTCATTGACAGTCAACTGGATCTTCCCTTCTGGTGGTTGCATATTGCATGCATTAATAAATGAATTCTAAAACCACACAAATATTACTGAATATATTCAAACTAAAAAGCAACACAGAAAAGTACTGGATTTATGAATCATCACAATAAATTTATCAGAGAAAATGGTGAAAGAGGAAATGTGTGTCTCTAAAACAGATTTAGATTTTATTTATTTGGGACATATAAAAGAGGAAGGAAGAGTTGATAAAGAATTCTTATTTGACTCTTCAAAGAGTTCACTATTCACCAGAAATTCAGAGAATCAACATACAAATTATAATGGTAGTTTATTTTCTGGAAGGCCAGTGAGACAGCTCCTTCATTTATAATGAAATTTACTGTCTAACAAACTAAATCTTTCTAATGAGACCAATATTCAGAATTCAACCCTTACCTCGGGATGGTCTGAGAAAACCAAAAGGCTAACAGTTTTACTGCTTTAGATCAGTTAGGTGATGATAACTATGAGCATTTATAATAATATTTTAAAATTGGCCCTGCGAGGCTTGAAGACATAGAACTGAATGTACTGCCAGATATTTTTGCAGGAGTCACAGATGTAAAAGAGAATTCTGCACACGCATCCCCCTCCCCAGCACCCAAATGGAACATATTTTCAGTTAAACCCTCTGGAATGGACTATTTTTAGAGAAATGGCGGGGGGAGGGGTGGCTAGGAAACATGTTCTTCACAACCTTTTTCATTATGTACTATAAAAAATACTTACGTTTTAATTTAATCATGACATGTGCTGTACTGTGGTTCACCCTACTGAGAGTGAAATACTGAGTTGAACTACCATTTCATATTCTTCTAACAAACTGCAGTTTCGCCTACTCTGAAATTTGAGAGTTAACACATGGTACCCAGGCCTGGGCTAGGCTTGGCAAAATTCAAAATACAAGCAACATTGCTCAACCTCACACCCTTTCACTGCACTCACAGCCCGTCTTGTGCATAAAATAATGTGACAGCCTGGTTCATTAGTATTTTTCATGTAATTTTAAATGATAAACTCAATATAGTGCCATTATAGGTTTCAAAATTTGCAAAAATAGAAATATTATTCTAATTCTGCTTCCTGTATAATTATTTTGCATATTATCTTCTAGTCTGTTCTATAATATTTATTTTAAATTGAAATCATAAAACCTTTTTTTGTTCTTAGCCAAAGAATGTCGGCAAACTCTAATGGTCCTCATTCCCAGTGCACAGCATTTCAGTTACATACTCAGGGGAAAAGAAGGCAGCTTGGTTGAGAAACTGCGAGATCCCAAGTGCCTGGTTTTTGTCTTTTGTTTAGTCTTGGTTTTTTTTGAGGAATTAATGAATAAAGCATAAAAAATCTCCAGTAGCTGGCCTTTCAGGGGCATGCTGCACAGCAGTTCTGGAGAGGATGGTATCTCCAAGGGTGGGTGAGTTCCCCACTGCTCAGAAGAAACAGCCAAGGGGCCTGCAGCAGAAGCTCCCAGGCTGAGCTGCAACTTGAAATCAGGTCTGTCTGCCTCTGCGCCTTCAAGCCAACAAGGGCATGAGGCAATTTGCCTCTATAAATGTAGCATCCAACTTATTTCACATTCTATGCTTAGTAGAACAGTGACCATTTGGAAACGCTGGTAACAGAATAAAAACAATTATTCTCATTCACTCTAATGGAAACCACCACTAGTACAGAATTGAAAAATACAAGTAATACTTTCATTTGAGGCATGAGCATTTATCTGTCAACTTAACTTGTAAGAAACCTGGCTGTCATGATAAGTGTCTGTGATCAGGAGTTAGGCAAATTAATATTATTTGCATATTATTTTATAAACAAAAAGCCAGTCATCTGAAACTCTGATGAAGGAAAGAAGTCAATGGAAGTGTTTCCTTGTCACCTCCTGCATTTGTTGACTGTGTGGGTAACCAGGAAAGGACTACAGTCTTCTGCATAGGAGGGGGATGGCAACAGAAGCAACAGGGCCATGAACCAAGGAGAATGTTCTCGCCTGATGCTGTTGGGCCTCCAGGCCATGCCACCTGATGCGTACAAAGGATATGGAAAGATTTAGGTTTTTTCTTTTTGAAGACTAGATATGGTAATGATTGAAAAAAAAAAAAAAAAACCAGCATGGTAGCTTTGGGAGGCCAGGACAAGAGGATTGCTTGAGGTGAGGAGTTCAAGACCAACATGGGCAACCTGGGCAGACACTCAGGAAGTGGGGGTGGGAGATACTGTTTACTGACTGCATTCCTCATCACCCTCAGTTAATGTTTATTAGGTATATTCAAAGTACAGGGCAGTATTATCGCTTGAAAACAGCATGATGAACGTAATAAGTTAAAAATAACCTTGAGGCTGAGTGTGGTGGCTCTTGCCTGTAATCCCAGCACTTTGGGAGGCTCAGGTGGGCAGATTGCTTGAGCCCAGGAGTTCAGAACCAGCCTGGGCAACATGGCACAACCTGATCTCTACCAAAAATATAAAAAATTAGCTGAGCATGGTGGTGCATGCCTGTAGTCCCAGCTACTCTGGATGCTGAGGTGGTTGGATGGATTGAGCCCAGGAGATTGAGGCTGCAGTTAGCCAAGATCATGCCACTGCACCCCAGCCTGGGTGACAGAGTAAGACCCTGTCTCAAAAAAATAATAATAATAATAACCGTGAGTCCTGTCTAGTTAGATCCTGAATGCAACTTTAAAAACAATGAGCCGGGCATGGTGGCTCAAGCCTATAATCTCAGCACTTTGGGAGGCCAAGGTGGGTGGATCACGAGGTCAGGAGTTCAAGACCAGCCTAGCCAAGATGGTGAAACCCTGTCTCTACTAAAAATACAAAAATTGGCCGGGCATGATGGCGGGTGCCTGTAAATCCCAGCTACTTAGGAGGCTGAGACAGAGAATGGCTTGAACCCGGGAGGCAGAGGTTGTGGTGAGCCGAGATCATGCCACTGCACTATAGCCTGGGCAACAGAGCAAGAATCCATCTCAAAAAACAAATTTAAAAAAAAATGAAAAAAGAACTTTTCCAAATACAAAAATGAGAAAGGAAACTCAATATTCTGACTCACTGAATTCCTCCAGTGGAAAACCTCCACTCTTTAGAGACCCTGAAATTAGTAAGGGTGTTCATTAAAGCCATTGTGTTTTTCTAGCATCATGCACTGCACTGCCCAAGAGCCAGAGGACACCCTGCTCACCTGGCCCAGGCCTGGCTGTGGTACTCCTGCCCACCATGGCTGAGTGGGAAGGCGAGCTGTCATTGAGCAGTGCAACCTATTCCCCTGGCTCAGAGCCTGTACCCGCACCATCCTCTCACGCCTGGGCCAGGCAACCTTTGCTGACTTAGCTTCTACAGAACATTTGTTTTCTGCTTTGTAGTGTACTGCCTCCACAGAAATGAATGGAGAATTGAACAGCTGGAGAAAGTTTTTCACCATCCAGATTTCACCAGTGCATCTCATATATCTGGCTGTAATGATTGATGACCTGGCCCCAGTAAAGTATTTGTATGATCAAGTAACACTTTTCTTGAGAGTAGAGTCCTAAAATTTGCTGTGTTGTCAGTTAAAAAGAACTGTGGGTTGGGGAAAAGGGAGATGGTTAATGGGTCCAGAGATACAGAGATATAGTTAAATAGGCTGAGTGCAATGGCTCACAACTATAATCACAGCACTTTGGGAGGCTACCAACATGGTGAAACCCTGTCTCTACTAAAAAAAACAAAAGAAAAAAAAATAGAAAAATTAGCTGGACATGGTGGCACCTGCCTATAATCCCAGCTACTTGGGAAGTTGAGGCCCAAGAATTGCTTGAACCTGGGAGGTGGAGGTTGCAGTAAGCCGAGATCGCGCCACTGCACTCCAGCCTAGGTGACAGAGTGACTCTGTCTCAAAAATAAATAAATAAATAAATAAATAAATAAATAAATAAATAAAATAACTAAAAGATTAAATTGGCTTATTTGTAACACAATGAAAGGATAAATGCTTGAGGTAATGGATATCCCATCTACTCTGATGTGACTATTAAGTGTTGTATGCCTGTATCAAAATATCCCTTGTACCCCCATAAATATGTATACCTTCTATGTACCCTCAAAATTTTAAAAAATAAACAAACTGTGGAAGAACTATAACCAAGCATCAAAAAACAGATTGCCCTTGCCAGGCGCAGTGGCACCTGTAGTCCCATCTATCAGGAGGCTGAGGTCAGAGAATCACTTGAAGCAATTGTTTGAGTCTGTGGTACCCTATGATCGTGCCTATGAATAGGCAGTGTACTCCAGCTTGGGCAACATAGCAAGACCCTGTCTCTAAAAAACTTAAAAAAGAACAGATTACCCTAAGAAGAGGATATTTGGGTGAAGGTGCTTCTGAACTCTGGGAGGAAGGAGAAAGCTGACATGCTTACCTGCTTCCCAGTGGGTGAAAATTGGGCAGACATACATGTTGGCTTTTTGTGTAGCCTTGGATAAGGAAACCCACCCACAGAGGTAACTATTTCCTTATATGTAGAGAACTTTAGTCAGAAAAGCTTTGCAGTAATTTGTGAATGCTATACAGGCATGGCTCACTTTATTATGCTTCACTTTACTGCACTTTGCAGATAGAGCATTTTTTTTACTACTTGAGGGTTTGTGGCAACCCTGCATCAAGCAGTTCTATCAGTGTCATTTTTCCAACAGCATGTGTTCACCTCATGTCTCTATCACATTTTGGTAATTCTCGTAGTATTTCAAATTCCTTCATTATTATTATCTGTTATGATGATCTGTGATCAGTGATCTTTTATGTTGCTATTGTAATTGTTTCAGGACACCACCAACCACACCTATATTAAATGCCAAATTTAATCAGCAAATGTGTGTGTTCTGACTCTTCTACCAGCTGGCTGTTCCTCCATCTCTCTCCCTCTTTGGTGGCCTCGAAATAAAAAACTGGAAGTGATTAAGCTTAGTGGGGAAGGCATGTCAAAAGCCAAGACAGATCAAAAGCTAGACCTTTGCATTAAACAGCCAAGTTGTCCAGGCACGGTGGCTTATGCCTGTAATCCCAGCACTTTGGGAGGCTGAGGCGGGCAGATCATGAGATCAGGAGATCGAGACCATCTTGGCTAACACGGTGAAACCCCATCTCTACTGAAAAATACAAAACATTAGCCAGGCGTTGTGGCGGGCGCTTGTAGACCCAGCTACTCAGGAGGCTGAGGCAGGAGAATAGCGTGAACCCAGGAGGTGGAGTTTGCAGTGAGCTGAGATCGCGCCACTGCACTCCAGACTGGGCAACAGATCGAGACTCCGTCTCAAAAAGAATAAAATAAGCAGTTAGCTAAGTTGTGACTGCAAAGCAAAAGTTCTTGAAATTAAGTGCTTCTCCAGTGAATGCATAAATGATAAGAAAGCAAAATGGGTCTATTGCTAATATGAAAAAAGGTTTAGTGGTCTGAATAGAAGATCAAACCAGCTACAACATTCCCTTAAGCCAAAGCCTAATCCAGAGCAAGATCCTAACTCTCTTCAATTCTGTGAAGGCTAAGAGAGGTAAGGATGCTTTAGAAGAAAAGTATGAAGCCAGCAGAAGTTGGTTCATGAGGTTTAAGGAAAGAAGCCATCTCCATAACATAAAAGTGCAGAGTGAAGCAGCAAGTGCTGATAGAGAAGCAGCAACAAGTTACCCAGAAGACCTACCTAAGATACTTGATGAAGATAGCCACACTCAACAAAAGATTTTCAATGCAGATAAAACAGCCTTCTGTTGGAAAAAGATGGCATCTAGAACTTGCATATCTAGAGAGGAGAAGTCAATACCTGGCATCAAACTTCAAAGGATAGGCTGACTCTTTTCTTAGAAACTAATGTAGCTGGTGACTTTAAGTTGAAGCAAATACCCATTTACCATTCCAGAAATCCTAGTGACCTTAAGAATTATGTTAAATCGGGCTGGGCATAGATGGTTCGTGCCTGTAATCCCAGAACTTTGGGAGGCTGAGGTAGGAGAATGCCATGAGGCCAGGAATTCAAGAGCAGCCTGGGTCACATAGTGAGACCCCATCTCTACAAAAAAATTTTAAAGCTGGCCAGGTATCATGTTGTGTATCTGTAGCCTCAGCTACTCAGAAAGCTAAGGCAAGGGGATCACTTGAGCCCATAAGTTCGAGTCAGTGAGCTGTGATTGTGCCACTGCACACCAGCCTGAGCGACAGAGTGAGACCCTGTCTCTAAAGAAAAACAGTAATGATAATAATGTTAAATCTACTCAGCCTGTGCTCTATAAATGGAAGAACAAAACCTAGATGCCCTCACACCTTTTCACAACATGGTTTACTGAATATTTTAAGCCCACTGTTGAGACCTACTGTTCAGAAAGGAAAAAAAAAAAAAGATTCCTTTCAAAATGTTACTGCTCACTGACAATGTACCTGGTCACTCAAGAGCTTTAATGGAGATGTGCAGGGAGATGAATGTTGTTTTCATGCCTGCTAACACAATATTCATTCTGCAGCCCATGGATAAAGGAGTAATTGAAGAAATGTATTTCGTAAGGCTATAACTGCTATTTACAAGGATTCCTCTGATGGATCTGGACAAAGTAAATTGAAAACCTTTCGGAAAGAATTCACCATTCTAGATGCCATTAGAAACAGTCATTGCAAACATAAAAAAGAACAAAATTGTGTCCTTTGCAGCAGTGTGGATGCACCTGAACGCCATTATCCTAAACAATATTAATGCAGAAACAGAAAACCAAACACCACATATTCTCATTTATAAGTTGGAGTTAACATTGTGTATACGCAGACACAAAGAGAACAATAAACTCTGGGGATTCCAAAAGCGGGGAAGCAACCGCAGAGGGAAGGCTTGAAAAACTACCTATCAGATAGTACTTTCATTGCTTGGGTGATGGGATCATTAGAAGCCCAAACTTCAGCATCACGCAATATACCCGTGTAACAAACCTGCATATATACCCCCTGAATTTAAAATTTTAAAAAACCACGTTTATGATTAATGGGAAAAGGTCAAAATCTCAATATTAATAGGAGTTTGCAAGTTGATTCCAACCTTCATGAATGACTTTGAGGGGTTCTGGACTTCAGAACTTCCTCAGTGGAGGAAGGAACTGAATATGTGGTAGAATAGCAAGAAAATTAGAATTAGAAGTGGAGCCTGAAGATGTGACTGAATTGCTGCAATCTCATGATAAAATTTGAATGGGATGAGGAGTTACTTCTTATGGATGAGCAAAAAAAGTATTTTATTAAGATGGAATCTACTCCTGGTGAAAATACTGTGAACACTGTTAAAATTACAATAAAGGATTTAGAATATTACATAAACATGGATGATAAAGCAGAGGCAGGGTTGGAGAGGATTGACTCCCATTTTGAAAGAAGTTCTACTGTGGTTAAAATGCTGTCAAACAGTATCGCATGCTATAGAAAAATCTTTCATGAAAGAGAGTTAGTCATCTCAGCAAACATCATTGTTATCTTTTTGTTGTTTTTTGTTTTTGTTTTTATTTTTGTTTTGTTTTGTTTTTATTTGAGACAGAGTCTTGCTCTGTCGCCCAGGCTGGAGTGCAGTGGTGCCATTTCGGCTCACTGCAAGTTCCACCTCCCGGGTTCGTGCCATTCTCCTGCCTCAGCCTCCCAGGTAACTGGGACTACAGGCACCCACCACCACGCCGGGCTACTTTTTTGTATTTTTAGTAGAGATGGGGTTTCACTGTGTTAGCAGGATGGTCTCGATCTCCTGACCTCATTATCCTCCCGCCTCAGCCTCCCAAAGTGCTGGGATTACAGGGATGAGCCACTGCACCCGGCCCATTGTTGTCTTATTTTAAGAAATTGCCACCACCACCTCAGACTTAAACAACCACCACCCTGACCAGTCAGCAGCCATCAACATTGAGGCAAGACCCTTTATGAGTAAAAAGATTACAAATCACTGAAGGCTCAGATGGTCATGAGCATTTTTTAGCAGTAAAGTGTTTTCTTATTGTATGTACTCTTTGAGACATGTTATTGCACACTTAGTAGACTATAGTATAGTGTAAACATAACTTTTATATGCACTGGGAAACCAAAAAATGTGTGTGACTTGCCTTATTGTGATACTTGCTTTATTGCAGTGGTCTGGAACCAAACATGCTCTCTAAGGTATGCCTGTACTAAGAAATGAGATAGTTGGTTGACAAGGTGGCTTATATCTGTAATCCCAGCACTTTGGGAGGCCAAGACTGGAGGACCACTTGAGCCCAGGAGTTCAAGACCAGCCTGGGCAACATAGTGAGACCACATCTCTAAGAAAAATATACTACTTGAGAGGCTGAGGTGTAAGGATCACTTGAGCCTGGGAGTTCAGTGCTGCAGCGAGCCATGATCATACCACGGCACTCCAGCCTAAACAACAGAGCAAGACCCTGTCTCAAAAAAAAAAAAAAAAAAAAAAGAGAGAAAGAGATTGTCTAAAATTTCAGCTATTTGGAAACATTTACTAGTGACAGAACAGTAAGATAATCATGCCTGTCATGAGAGTACTGTTCCTTCTGAGGGACCAAATCTCAACCAGGGGCCTCCGCAGGAGGGTGAGGGATGCTGGAATTGACAGACGTTTACCTTTGTCGACATAGACTCAAATAGTATGTCCAACACAAATATATTCTACTTTTGGAATGCACGTAGATGTGATTTTTTAATGAACTAAAGTACTTTATTCACATTTCCTTAGTGTTTACCTAGTGTTACCTAATTCTGCTCTAGGATCCCATTCAGGACACCACATTATACTCAGTTGCCATGTCTCCTCAGACTCCTCTTGGCTGTCACAACTTTTGAGGCTTCTTTATGACTTTAACAGTTTTGAGGAGTGTTTGGTGTTTTGTAGAATCTCCTTAACTGTGCTGGGTGCAGTGGCTTACGCCTGCAATCTCAGCACTTTGGGAGGCCAAGGGGGATGGATTACTTGAGGCCCAGAGTTCAAGACCAGCCTGGCCAACATGGTGAAATCCCTTCTCTACTAAAAATACAAAAATTAGCCAGGCGTGGTGGCGCACACCTGTAGTCCCAGTTACTCAGGAGGCTGAGGTGGGAGAATTGCTTAAACCCAGGAGGCAGAGGTTGCCATGAGCCAAGATGGTGCCACTGCACTCCAGCCTGGGTGACAGAGCAAGACTTTTTCTCAAAAAAGAAAGAAATCTCCTTAACTGGAATTTGTCTGATTTATTACATATGATGAGATTGGAGTTATGTGAGTTATGTGTTCTTAGGAGGAAGACCACATGATAAAGTACAGTTTTCATCATGTCATATCCAATGTACACACTGTCAACACGAGTTCTTGCTGTTGATGCTTTCCTTGATCCCCTGGCTGAGGTAGTACTTGTCAGGTTCCTGCACTGTGAAGTTACTGTACTTTTTCCTCCTTTCCATCCTGAAGTCTTTGGAAGGAAGCCATCATACACAATGTACATCTGAGAAACAGAGAGCTCTGATCCCCTTCTGTGATGGTGGAGCCGTTATTTGGAATTCCTCTGCATGTGAGATTTGTCTCTTCTCTACTTTTTTTTTTTTCAATTATTTATATCACTATGGACTTGTGCATATTTATTTTACACTTTGAGTTGTAATCCAATACTATTTTATTTTTTTGCTCAGATTGTTCCAGTTTTCTTTCCCTTGGAGTTATTTCAGTTGATGTCTATATCCCTTTGATACACTCCCATAATTTTGAGTGTTCTGTTTTGTTTTGTTTTGAGTACTTCTTTGCTCTCTGGCACTATAAGATGTTCTAGGCTCATCTTGTATATTTTCTGTGCTCATCTCGGAATCAGCCATTTTTCCAAGGAGACCTGGCTCCCTTTTTTCAAGAATGGTATTAGATACCAAGAAGTACAAGAAGATGAAGGAAATACAAGTGCAATTTATTTATTTATTTATTTATTTTAAATAGAGACGGGGTCTCACTATTGCCCAGGCTGGTCTCAAACTCCTGAACTCAAGAGATTCTCTTCCCTCAGCCTCCCAAAGTGCTGAGATTACAGGCGTGAGCCACCATACCCAGCCCAAATGCATTTTAAACCATAGAGTTGATACTAGCATTGGTAGTCATGGCCAGATAGAGACTTTAGAAGTATGAATGCTCTGTTGTGGAATGTTTGATATATAACTCTTGCTACTGGGAAAGCTTCTATAGCCCCAGGACAAAGTCCTTTTCTCTAAACTGTTCTATACATAGACTTTAGTTGTTTACTAATTTGCTATTTCTTTCCTCTTGCTCATTTTTCAGTATCCCTGGTATCCTATCTCCACAGACAATATTTTTATCATTTACTGCCTTCATGAAGTATTTCTGGACGAGATAGTGTGAGGACTTCTGTCATTCTCAGTAACTCCCTGTGCCATTCCAGATCCCTGATGGGCCTCACTCTTCCTTTATCTCCTCTCCAGGCTTCTTAACTACATGCCAGCATTATCACATAATCTAAATCATTTCAGGATATCATCTGCATGAACGGTTCCTATTCAAAATAAGGCTCTCTGAATGATTCACCATTCTTTTTATGAGTCTCTGGTGCCTAGATACCATGGCTTCTATGATCAGTGATAATGGTATTGAAAGAATGTGCATTCTCAAATACTTCTTAAAATATTGTTTGGCTAGATAGGAACTAAGTATTTTAACTACCATTTGTCAAATAGTAAAAGCTTTCTTTTAGCCTCCGAATTTCTGTTTTTATAAAAGTTTGGTATGCTAGCTAAGGAGTGTTCTAGTTATGGTTGTCTTTGGTAAAATGACACTAACAGTACATGGGAGGGAAGGTGGAATCATCCATGTGCACTCCTTTGTTGTATGTGTGACTCCCATGGAGAAGTTCTGTAGTTCTTCACACATTATAAAAAATGTTTTGTTGCATAAGTCATAACAATGAATATATATTAAAATACCTCAGTGTAGCAAATTAATTAAGTCTGCTCTCTAGGGATTTCTAGACTAGGTAAGTGAAATGATTCACTCCTTATTTCACTTGTCTCACAGAGAGATACATTATTTCTGGATAAAAATGGACACCAAATTGTTGGATTTGTTCATGATTTTGTTTATGACTTTTACGTTGTAGTTGTTGATTTATCTAGGGAAGAGTGTCTGGCCTTCCTTTACCCTATAACTTCACTTCCACATATCAAATGTTGGATGTGGAATTGTCATATTCGACTACATATTGAATGTGTCAGGCTCAGTGACGAATCTTTACTATCCAACTTAAACAGGAGATTTATTGGCCAGGTGAGGTGGTTCATGCCTGTTATCCCAGCACTTTGGGAGGCTGAGGCGGGTGGGTCACTTGAGGTCAGGAGTTCAAGACCAGCCAGGCCAACACGGTGAAACCCCTCTCTACTAAAAATACAAAAATTAGCCGGGCTTACTGTTGCACACCTGTAGTCCCAGCTACTCGGGAGGCTGAGGCAGGAGAATCACTTGAACCCAGGAGGCAGAGGTTGCAGCGAACCAAGATTGCACCATTGCACTCCAGCCTGGGTGACCAAAAAAAAAAAGAGAGAGAGATTTATTAATGGATTTTAAGTGACTTTTAAGCAACACTGCTGTGGAAGCTGCTGCCTCTTCTATTAATACAACCAGAAATATGGCAAGTCAGCTCACCTGCATCCCCAGAGCCACAGCCGACAGAAGGGAACTGCATGACCCCCGAAGCTGTTGCCTTCCAGCTTTCGAACCACTTAGTGTGGGCTGCAAGCTGAATCAACACACTAGATGCCCCATTCCTGCCATTTAATGCTGCAGAGCTGTTGGCCAACACCCTGAGTTCTTTTGTTAATGTTATGCCTGCTGGCAGAAGTAGCACAGTTAGGCCCTCTGCTCTGATTGACAGGTCCCAAGTCACAGGGGAACCTGAGATGGGTAGAGTGTGCTGTCTGGCCTCTGGAGTTAGGAAGGCCCATAGAAGACGATTGGACTCCTTCATATCCACCAAAAGAGTTAGAAAGAACTCTTAGGAAGAGAGAAGTAAAAACATATGAACAAAGCAGAGAATAACAACAAAGTCCCACAGTCCTAAAATTTCATTTTAGCATGCCATTAGCTGTAGAATGTAGCATATAAAAAGATAGAGGGTGGCGTGCGGAAAAAATGTTTTGTCCTTTAACTTAATGTTCTGCCTTTTTAAAAGAATTCAAAGTCCAAATATTTTTATACGTATTACTTGGTAATAAGTATTAAAAGTATAAAATTTTGTGCTATGCACTACAACCATTGAACTATGATTTTTTGTTTGTTTTTTGTTGTTGTTTTTGAGACAGAGCCTCGCTCCTTTGCCCAGGCTGGAGTGCAGTGGTGTGATCTTGGCTCTCTGCAACCTCCACCTCCAGGGTTCAAGCAGTTCTCCTGCCTCAGCCTCCCAAGTAGCTGGAACTATAGGTACACACTGCCACACCCAGCTTTTTTTTTTTTTTTTTTTTTCGTATTTTAGTGGAGACGGAGTTTCACTGTGTTGCCTAGGCTGGTCTTGAACTCCTGAGCTCAGGCAGTCTGCCCACCTCGGCCTCCCAAAGCGCTAGGATTACAGGCGTGAGCCACCACGCCTGGCCGAACTGTGATTTTTAAAAGGAAATTTTTAATTACATGCTGAAAAGGGTATGCATATTTGAGGTATACTTTAAAATGTTTTTAAATAAGCAAATCTTAATGCAAATAGATATTGCAAACACTAAGAAATTAAATAAATAAGATTAGTTAATTTTTAACCCCTGTCCTCAAGCCATACTCTAGCCTTGGCCTCCCAAAGCACTGGTGATACAGGTGTGAGCCACTGTGCCCAGCCAGACGAATCAATTTTGACTTTTCTCTGTACTACTTGCTGTATCCAAGCATGAACTTGTGTTATTTTTGAATATTTTTTATTTCTGTGATATAAGATTTGTTACTGATTCCTGCTCTAAATCTCAAGCAAGATTCAATTCGATGCATTTACTTGAGTGCCTACTGTAGATGAGACGTTTTAAAACAGTATGGCCATTACAAATATATGTTTAATGAGAGTGGGTAGTAAGTACTTATAGTAATAATGCTAAGCTTTAACAGTTCTTGAAACTTAAGTAAAAGGTGGTGTTACTAACACAAGCATGAAGGAATGCCACATGTGACTGGAGTGCTGCTGGGTTCCCCTGCAGCCTCAAGGGAGGAGGATGAACACTCAAGGGATAGACCAACTGAAGCAGGGAAACTTGGCCACATACTGCCTGACACAGAAGCCCAGCTGACTGCTACATCTTACCCAGCCTACCATGCGTAAGAACTAGTTGAGACAACACTGAATTCCCTAAACTTCTGGGTGCTCAGTGGTGAACTGAGCAGAGGGAAGAAAGCCAGCACTCTGGGAAGGTACGCTTCACCTACTTACATCCTGATGGGGACTAACAGTGGCAACAGAGCTGTGCAGAGCCTCGGGCCCTGGCATGGTATTCCAGCCAGAGTGCGCTCTGCCATGTGTGGGAGCAGCCCTGGCATTCAAGGATTTGCATTGAAGGCCTTGGGTGAGGATGCTGTGAAGGTGGGCACTGTGTATACGGAGCAGTGACTTTGTGGGTCAAGAATTTAACATGTGGCCGGGCGCGGTGGCTCACACCTGTAATCCCAGCACTTTGGGAGGCCGAGGCAGGCGAATCATGAAGTCAGGAGATCAAGACCATCCTGGCTAACATAGTAAAACTAAACTAAAAATACAAAAAATTAGCTGGGCCTGGTGGTGGGCACCTGTAGTCCCAGCTACTCAGGAGGCTGAGGCAGGAGAATGGCGTGAACCCGGGAGGCGGAGGTTGCAGTGAGCCAAGATCGCGCCACTGCACTCCAGCCTGGGCAACAGAGCAAGACTCCGTCTCAAAAAAAAATAAAAAAGAATTTGACATGTGCTTGCTATGTGAGGCCAGTGAGTGAACCTGCACTCTGAGGCCCAGGATTTATAGGTCAGGACAGCCCCGCTGACTTCTTTGGGACCTGTCATAAACTCTTTTAAAGTGTTAATGTTTTTCGTATTCAAAAAAGCTCACCAATAAAAGAGGAAACTTTAGGAAAGGTTGAAAAGCAACTGTGGGCTGGCCACAGTGGCTTATCCCTTTAATCCCAGCACTTTGGGAGGCAGGAGGATTGCTTGAAGCCGGGAGTTTGAGACCAGCCTGGGCAACAAAGTGAGACCCCGTCTCTACTAAAAATTTAAAAATTAGCGGGGCATGATGGCGCGTGCTCTAGTCTTAGCTATTTGAGAGACTGAGGCAAGAGGATCGTTTGAGGCCAGGAGCTCAAGGCTGCAGTGAGCCATGATGGCAACAGAGTGAGACCCTGTCTCTAAATAAATAAACGGGAAAAAAAATGGGATTTGATAGAAGGCAGGAACATGCACAGATATTGCAATATTTTTCAAATTTGGGAAATTATAAAGATCTTAATCATACATACGGATTCTAGCATATGGACTCTTATGGATTGAATCTGGATTATTTTAATTGATTCTACTTTGTTCTACTGCATTGAAATCATTGTTAGTATATTTAGTCTTCTCAGCTAACTTCTTATACCTAGATAACTGTCGAGGTTTATAAAGGCCTTAAAACATGAATAATACCTACACAACTGTGGGATGCTTTTTTTTTTTTAACTGAATGTATTTTAAGTCAAATTCAGTCCATATCTAAAGTCTGAAAATTGTAATATTCAGATGATTAATAGGTATAATTCTTTACCGTCTAGTCTGCATTCTGTAGTATTTGCCATACTTCTATAACTGCAACTTCTATTTTATTTATTTTAATTTTTTATTTGTTTGTTTTGAGACAGTCTTGCTCTCTTACCCAGGCTGGAGTGCAGTGGTGCAATCACAGCTCACTGCAGCCTTAGTCTCCCATGCTCAAGCGATCCTCCCACCTCAGCCTCCAGAGTAGCTGGGACTTAAGTCACATATCACCACACCTGGTTAGTGTTGTTGTTGTTGTTTTCTAGAGATGGGGTTTCATCATCTTGCCCAGCCTGATCTCAAACTCCTAGGCTCAAGTGATCCTCCCACCTTGACCTCCCAAAGTGCTGGAATTACAGGCATGAGCCACTGTGCCTGACTGCAACTTCTGTTTTAGAGAAAGTTGCAACTCAATAGTTAGTGGAATATTTCCTATGTATATTATATACACAAAAAAGCATTTGCCATGAAAAACCTAAACTGTGTATTCAAAAGCTTTAATATGAACACTATTATTCAAAATGGAAAGACTTTCATTCCTGCCCTCATGAAATAGAAATTCAGCTATATTTGATCATGACTGTAGAATATTACTAGAGATTGGGTCTTTTTATGTTATGTTTTGTTCAACTAGATACACCTTTTTGAGGTCATTCATATAGTTAGTGACATGTAAATGCTTTTTAACTACACACTGTTTAAACATTGTCAACAGAGGCATAGGGTATGGTATTCACATTTCCGGAACCTATGGGCTGTACCCTCAGTCTGTCCTGGAACCTCTGCATTCCACCCTCGGTCTGTCCTGGCTGCTGTGAAGATGGAGTGCTGGTGGCTGGTCCTTAGCAGTCACTCCACCTCACACCCAAGCTTAGCCACATGGCCAAGCCAGTCCTGTGGTGTTTATCAAGGAAGAAGGGCCCTGGGGATTGCAGGCTCCACTGTTTGCCTCCCTAGGCATCCCCTTACTTACATACCTGGCAGGGAGGGTTAGGTAGGACAGCCAAGCACTGCATAAATCTGAATGGAAGCTGATGTCAGGTCTCTCTCCTTCTTAGCTGTGCCCCACTATCACGCAAGGTGTTTCATGTGGCACATTCTGTGATGATGAGGTAACCGTGTTACCTTCATTTACTGAGTGCTTGCTAGGCATCACAAAATTATGGAGCACCTCCTCATGTTGGGTTTAGGAATATAGAGCAATGAACAAAACAGACAAGGGGCTAGCTCTCCAGAATAAAGTAAATAAGATCATTTTCAATTGGTTTGTAGCCAGGTAACCTTGGACAGATTACCTTATGCTTTGCTTTTCTCATTTGTAAAACGGTGGTTATGATGGTATCTCCTTATGTGATTGATATATTAATGAGATAATAGTCACAAAGCACTTAGAACAGGTCCTGGTACATGGTAAATGCTAAGTGCTAAAAAAGCACTCCCAATTATTATGAGACATAACACTGTGTGCCATGATATGGAGTAACCTGGGTAGGAGCATCAAGGTCACCTTGGAATGAGCAGTGAGGGGAAGCTGAGGAGGGAGAGCTTCAAGGTGAAACCTAACGGATGAAGTGGAGTCAGCCATGAAAAGCTCCAGGAGACACACTTTCCACACAAAGACACCAGCTATTGCAAAGAAAAGGATGGACTTGGTGTGTTCTAGGAGCAGAGGAGAGGCCAGTGTACCTGGGATGTAGAGAACCCAGGGGCTGAGACAGATGCTTAGCACAGAGAAGAGCCAGGTGCCAGAAGTTCAGACTTCGTTCCAAGGACAGTGAGAAGCCTTTAAGGTTTTCAGCATGAGATACATGTGATCCAATCTGTGCTTTGAAAAGATCACATCAGCTGCTCCAGATCAAATGGAATGTGGAGGTACAAGAGTAGGAACAGGAAACAAGTTAGGCCATTTCAAAAATCCAGCCAGGTCAGACTGACGACCTGGACCAGAGTGCTTATGGTGAAAAGCGAAAGGTTCAGGGTCTGTTTTAGAGATATGGTTTACAGTACCAGCTAAAAATTGGATGTGGGATGATAGGAAGTGGGGTCTCAAGGATGACTGTGAAGTTGTTGGACTGGTGGTGGTATGGTGGTTATTGAGGTGAGGGGTGACTGGGGGAGGCCAGAGTTCTAGTGATGGCCTTGTTGAAGTGGAGACCTTTAAGACTCCAAGCTGAAGAAGTCGAATTGGATATGTACTTACAATGGGGGAGAGAGGTAAGCACGTGACGGCCAGGCACTGGACCCAGGAAGGAATTATCTTCTCTAGTCTTTATAGAAACACCGTAAGATAAATAACATCTAGCTATGGGAAACAAATTAATGAAAGCCACTTTCTAAGGTTAATTTTAAGTTAAAGGATTTTTTTCACCTTAATGTAGTAGATAGACCAGTGGAATAGAGAGTCCCAAATATATACAGGAATTTAGTTAATAAATACATTTCAAATCAATAGGGAAAGATGAACCATTCAATAAATGGGTAAGGACAATAGGTTAGCCATCTGGAAAAAGAAATGAATTGGATTTATACTTTAATCTTACACCAAGATAGATTCCAAATGAATCAAAGATTTAAACATAAAAACTGAAATTGTAAAAGTTCTAGAAGAAATAGTGGGAGAAGTATGTTGAGGTGGAAGTTTTTTCTGTGATTCAACATCCATGGATCCAAAAGAAAGTATTAATTAAGCCCACATGACAAAATTAAAAGTTAAATGGCAAATCGAGAATATGTATGTATAATTTGTATTACAAAGAGCCACTCTTCCTAGTACATGAGGTACTTATAGAAATTAGTAGGGAAGACTGACAACTCAGTATAAAAATGGGCAAAGGTTATGCATACAGAGTTCATAAAAGGAAAATATGCTCAATGTCTCATGATTTTAAAAAAAATGAATTAAAATAACACTATTATTTTTCCCCTACCAATTTTGCAGTAATCTAAAATTTTAGTAACTTTTGTTTGGTGAGGCTGAGAGGCAATAAACACTCTTCGTTTGGTGGAGGGAGATTACATTGTCACCACTCCAGAGAGAGCACCTTGGCATGTGTATATACAGATGTGTGTGTGTGTGAATTTTTAACAGGTCAGCTCTTTGACCCAGCACTTCTACTTCTTGGAATTTATCCAACAGATATACTTGTGTATATATGAAATATAAGCTTATTCCTTGCCCCATTCTTTGTGATAGCAAGTGGAAATGGCATAAAGGTCAGCATTAGGAAATTAAAAATTATGGCACATGCTTGTAGTGGAATACCATGCAGCTCTCTATGTGACTACAAGAAGAATGAGGAAACACTCAATGAACTGTCACAGAAAAATATGTGACATTGGTTACATTGAAGGAATGGTGGGATGCTTGAAATGGGCTATATTCCTGGAATATATACGGAGAAACTTTAGAAGCATATGTGAGAAACAAGTAACAGTGATTATCTGTGAGAGGTAGCTGGGAACTAGAAGATGAAGGATGGGAGCTGGAGGGAGGGAAACGTCACCATATACCTTTAAATTTTGAGTCATATATATTATTCAGAAAAATGAAAGGACTTTATATATAGTTATTTATCTTGAAATTTTTAGACATTATATATATTTTGGAAAGCAGTATATATAGCAATAGTGTTATACTCTTTGATCCAGTACTCCCTAGAAATTTAATTCATGAAAACTAAAAAAGTACACATAACAAAAGCAACACTGTTCCTCTTCATGGTAGCAATACCTATAATAATGGGGAAAATATAAGCAACCTAAGTGTCAGTGTAGGGGAATTATTTAATTGAATATGACATACAGCATGATATAATGTGAAGCCACTGTGTAATATAATTAAGAAGACCATGCTGAAACATTTATCCATTCAACAAATATTTATTGTGTGCGTACTGTGTTTCAAGCATTGTTCTAGGTGTTAGGGATACAGCAAGAAATAAGAGCCAAAATAAATAAATAAATCCATACACCATTGGAACTGCCATTATTTGGGGCAAGACTGGCCACAGACCAATAGATATAATGTAAGAAATTAAGACCAGGCGCAGTGGCTCACGCCTGTAATCCCAACACTTTGGGAGGCTGAGGTGGGTGGAATCCCTGAGATCAGGAGTTCGAGACCAGCCTGGCCAACATGATGAAACCCCATCTCTACTAAAAATACAAAAATTAGCCAGGCGTGTTGGCACGCACCTATAATCTCAGCTACTCAGGAGGCTGAGGCAGGAGAATCGCTTGAACTCAGGCAGCGGAGTTTGCAGTGAGCTGAGATTGCACCACTGCACTCCAGTCTGGGTGACAGAGTGAGACTCTGTCTCAAAAAAAAAGAAAGAAAGAAATGATGGTTACAACTTCAAATAAAGATAAGGGACAGTGAAGGTGGAGGTCTGCTATTTTTACGTAAGACTCAAGGAAAGCCTCACTGAGAAGGTAATACTTGAATGGAGATGGGTAAGTCATATAAATGTGTAGGGAGAGCATCTCAGCAGGGAGATCTGGTACTTGAGGATGCAAGAAGGGATCTGTTTGGCATGTTTGTGGAATGACAAGGAGGCCAGTGTTTCTGTGCATCACATACATGAAGGTCAGAGAGGTAGGGTAGGGTTGGGACTCTGATCATGAGGAGGTCTAAAAAGCCATGACAATAAGGCCTTTGGGTTTTTTTCCACGTGTGATACAAAGCCATTAGAAATTCTGGAACCCCTGCAGAAGTGATTCTAAATGACTATGTGAGAAGCAAGAGAGTCTGAGTCCTCCATTAGGGCAAGCTGGTGGATAAAGACATGGTGTAGAACTGGAGATATCCAAGAGGTAGAAAGGTAATTCAACTTCGCACTCTGATTGGATGTGGGAGGTGGAGAAAAGGGAGGGATCCAGAAGGATTCTAAGGTTTGGGCAACAAGATGAATGGTGGTACCATTAATGAGACAGAAAATTCAGGAGGGAGAACAGAGTTGGAGAAAGCTGAGAAGATGATGTGTTTTGTTTTAAACATGTTGAATTTGTTGAGGGACCTGTGAGTCACAAATATCAAAAGGAAGAAAAGTAAAATGAACCCTGTCATGTTTGATCAGAATTAGGGTAGTACAAACTCATGATTTTCAAGATGGATGGATGAATGAATAGAAGTCAGTGTGTGTGAGAGGGTGTATATGTGCACACACTTCCCAGCTGTTCTAAGAGGCCCTGGGACAGTGATACGTCAGTAGCAATGAGCACACCTAGTGCCAGATAGTAGCTTTTAAATACCTGAAGGGACTTGGCAAAGTGGCTGATTCCAAGTTTGGATGAGAGAAAATACAAGATGAGCCTTGAAATCTTGTTATGTTAGAAAGTAAGAATGTTCTCAAAGAATGATGGGGACATCAAAAAGAAAAAGGACACCAAAGCTAGCTTGAAAGAGTCCCCAACTAGCCAAATCTGGGGCAATTCATGCATCAAAATAAAAGATAGTTATGGATTATAAACCATTCAGTAAGACTCCATGAGTCACACTGATATAAAAACAAATGAAAAATAAAAATGAAAAAGAATTTAAGAAAATGAATGAATTGGAAATTTGATAAGGAATAGAATATTAGACGGTTTCACAGTATCTCCCACATAATGTTTTTTAACTTCAAAAGGAAAAAGAGTAACTTATAGTTGAGAAGCCTGACAGATATCACCTTAAGTTTTCAAAAGTGAACATCATCAGTATCGGGACAAATTAAAATAATGTAATTATTTTAATTACACAGAATTTAATTATTGTAATACACAGAATGTAATTAGAAGCCAGCCCGGGATGCAAACCTATAGTCCCAGCCACTCAGGGTGCTGAGGTGAGAGGATCACTGGAGTCCAGGAGTTTGAGGTTGTAGTGCACAATGATCATTCCTGTGAATAACCACTGTAATCTAGCCTAGGCAGCATAGAAAGAGCCCGTCTTAAGAAAAAGTGGAAAGAATGCAAAACAAACAAACAAACAAAAAATAGTACACAGCATCACTTCTGTGTTATTTTTACCAATGATACATCAACTGAATCTCATAATCAGAAGAAATCAGACAAACCCAAAATGAGGGTTCATACCCTGCAGAATACCTGAACTGTTTCCTTACAAAATGTCAGGGTTATGAAAGTCAAGGAAAGACTGAGGAACCATTCCAGACTGCAGAGTATTAAGAGACATGATAACTAAATGCAGCCCGATTCTGAACTATCTCCTTTTGCTCTAGGACGTTACCAGGGCAATGGGTGAAACATGAGTGAGTAGGAAGATTAGATGGAGGGAAGATTAGGATTCATGTCCTCCTTTTATGGCTGTAGAGCGGTTATATGGGAAAAAGTCCTTATTTGTAGGAAAAACACACAAAAGTATTTGGGAATGAAGGGGTATCATGTCAGGAAGTTACCCTCAAATAATTCAGGGGAAAAAAAACATGATTTTTACTGTATTTAGAACTTTTTGGTAAACTTGAGATTAAAAACTTTAAAGGGATGGTTTAACATATACAAGTCAATAAATATGATAACATCACATTGACAAAATATAAAAACAAAAATCATATGATCATTTTAATAGATGCAGAAAAAGCATTCAATAAAATCCAGCATCCCTTTATGATAGAAACCCTCCACAAACCTGGCATAGAAGGGACATACGTCACAGTAATAAAAACCATATATGACGAACCCACAGCCAACATCATATTGAATGGGGAAAAGCTGAAAGCATTCCCCTTGATAACTGTAACAAGACAAGGGTGCCCACTGTCACCCTTCTATTCAACGTAGTACTGGGAGTGCTAACCAGAACAATCAGGCTACAGAAAGAATTAAAGGGCACCCAGATAAGAAAAGAGGAAGTCAAACTGGTATTGTTTCCACTCATATGATTGTATACTTAGAAAATCCTAAAGACTCCTCCAAAAGACATCTAGACTTGATAAACAAATTCAGCAGAGTCTGAGAGTACAAAATCAATGTACACAAATCGTAGCACTGCTATACACCAACAATGACCAAGCTGGGAATCAAATCAAGAACCCAGTCTTTCTTACAATAGCTGCAAAAAATAAAATACCTAGGAATATACTTAACCAAGGAGGTGAAAGATAAAGAGAACCGCAAAACACTGCTGAAAATGATCATAGATGATAGAAACAAATGTAAACACGACTCATCTCATGGATTGGAAGAATCACTATCATGAAAATGATCATGCTGCCCAAAGCAACCTACAGATTTAATGTAAATCATATCAAAATACCAACATCATTTTTCACAGAATTAGAAAAAACAGTCCTAAAATTCATAGGCACCAAAAAAGAGCCTGAATAGCCAAAGCAATAGTAAGCAAAAAGAATAAACCTGGAGGTGTCATGTTACCTGACTTCAAATTATACTATAAGGCTATAGTTACCTTATATCAGCATGGTGCTGATACAAAAGTAGATACACAGACCACTGAAAAAGAATAAAGAGCCCAAGAAATAAGGCCAAATACTTACAGCCAATGGATCTTCAACAAAGCATATAAAAACATAAATTAGGGGAGGGACACCCTATTTAATCAATGGTGATGGGAAAACTGAAAAGCCACATGGAGAAGAATGAAACTGGATCCTCGTCTCTCACCTTATACAAAATCAACTCAAGATGGATCAAAGACTTAAATCTAAGACCTGAAACCATAAAAATTCTAGAAGATAACCCAGGAAAAACTCTTCTGGACATCCCTTAAGCAAAAAATTCATGACTAAGAACCCAAAAGCAATTACAACAAAGACAAAAAAATAAATAAATGGGACCTAATTAAACTACAAAGCTTCTGCACAGCAACAGAAATAATCATCAGAGTAAACAGACAACTCACAGAATGAGAGAAAATATTTGTAAACTATGCATCTGACAAAGGACTAATATCTAGAATCTACAAAGAACTCAAGCAAATCAGCAAGGAAAAAAGAGACAAGTAATCCCATCAAAAAGTTGGCAAATGACATGAATAGACATTTCTTAAAAGACAATTTACAAATGGCCAACAAACATGAAAAAAAAATGCTCAACATCACTAATTATCAGGGAAATACAAATTAAAACCGCAGTGAGATAGCACCTTACCCCCTCAAGAATGGACATTATTTTGAAAGTTAAAAAACAATAGATACTGGAACAGATGTGGTGAAAGGGGAACGCTTATGCACTACTGGTGGGAATGTAAGTTAGTACAGGTCTATGGAAAACAGTATAGAGATTCCTTAAAGAGCTAAAAGTAGATCTACCATTTGATTCAACATTCCCACTGCTGGGTATCTACCCAAAGGAAAGTAAATCATTATTTTAAAAAAGACACCTATACACATATTATTTATTGCAGCACAATTCGCAGTTACAAAGATAGGGAACCAACCTAAGTGACCATCCATCACACAATGAGTAGATTTTAAAAAATCACTATACACACCATGGAATACTTCTCAGCCATAAAAAAAGAACAAAACAATGGCTTTTGCAGCAACTTGGATGGAGCTGGAGGCCATTATTCTAAATGAAGTAACCCAGGAATGGAAAACCAAATACTGTATGTTCTCACTTAGAAATGGGAGCTAAGCTGCCAGCACACAGAGACATACAAAGTGATATAATGGACTGCAGAGACTCAGATGGGGGAGAGTGGGAGAGGGTGAAGAATAAAAAAACTACCTATTGGGTACACTGTACACTACTTAGGTGATGGATGCACTAAAACCTCAAAATCTCAGACTTCAACACCATACAATTAATCTGTGTAACCAAAAATTACTTGTACCTACAAAAGCCATTGAAATTTTTAAAAAATAAATACGGGTCAGAAATTAAATAAAAACTTTTTTAAATGATCAGAAAAGTGAGTAGGAGGCAGTCAAATGGAACTGTGAGGCCCACACTTTCTCAAAAGGTTGGCAGGAAAGAGAGGGTGACATACGCTCCCAGCAGAGACTGCACTGAGCATTTGGAGCCAGTGTGTAGAGAGGGAAGAGATACACCTAGGTTACATGGTGACCACTGCAAAGCAAAATCCTAGAGGCTGTGTTTTGCTGGGCACCCAGGTCCAGTGGAAAGAGCAGGCTGAGCAGGCAGCAGGAGGACATCAGCTGGGCACGGCAGGCAGTTCCAAGGTGGGCTGGCTGGAAACAAAACTAATTTCTACCTAGGAACCTTCCTTCTCTCTGAGAACTAGAGTTGTCTTCTGAAAGTGGCCGTTGTCTGCTGTCTTAAGTACAGTAAACTGAATATGGTTAGTCTTCAAATTTGAAATTACTTCATTGAAAAATGTATCAAAACAATTTAATATTTCTCAGTGATACTGTTCCTAAAACAGGTTTTCTTAGGATTGCAGAATTTACAAAATTACCGTTGATATTTGAAAAAGAAGAAAGCCTTGTATGTGTATGCATTTGCCAAGGCAGCTTGTTTTTTTATTTGGTAGGGTCAGAGCAGGTAGAACATGTATGCATACTTCACAAAAACAGGTGATTTATAAGCCATTGCATTAGACAGGACTGGTTTCCAAGCCGGTCAGTCAGCTTAGAATGTGAAACCCTGATTCAGAAGCGAATCCCCTAAGGATGATTCAACGCTGTGTTTCCTGTTGTGCCAGTAGGAACACTACAGTAGTGGTTTACCCCCACCTCACCCAGTTCATTAGACTCTGGCCCAGTCCCACACTGGAACTATAGAGCCTGAAGACTATATGAGCAACTGTCTTCTCATTCTCCTTAGACTGTTCATGACTAAGGAGAGGGATGCTAATCCATTCCATGGAGTGGAGCCTCAGGGTTTACAGGCTTTATTCCCTCCAAGAACTCTGCCTCTGAAAGCCTGTGTGACTCTTGTGTGGGCCAACATGCCCTTTGGTGGCCTAAGGGAAGCTGTAGGACACTAAATTACCCATGGTACCATCAAAACCTGCATCTCCAGGCCCATGTCTTGTTCCTTACTCTATACCCAGTTAGAAACCCTTGGCCCCTCGGGTTTCAGTGATGAATGGGCATGGGAAAGTGGGAATACCAAATGGCTGCTCATTTGGTAGTCAGTTGGGGAATGCATGAGAGAAAATAAGACCACAGTGTGCCCAGGGATGCTGAGCTGATGGCACATTTTGAGCAATAAACTTTCTTAGTGTAGATCCCTCCTTCCTTGCTCTCTTTTTCTTCATTGTTCTTGTCCTAATTTACAACTTCACTAAGTTCTTCCTTTCCCACTTGTATACTTTGTAGCAATATATGTTTTGGTTTGTGAACTACCTCATATTGTCCCCAAGGGCAGGAACTATGTCTTATGTCCCTTTTCCCCATGAAGGGTGAATAAATGCCTGTTGATTAACTCAACTTGGTGTAACAAGCATATATTATCTATAATGCATAAGTCTCTGAGCTAAGGACTCTGACAGGTACATAGGGAATAAGAAATATGATTCCTGCCTTCAAGAAACTTCCAGGAGAGAGAAAAGATCTCCTCATGTTATTATAATACATAGTAAATGTGATGAGAACTAAAAGACAAAAAAAAAAAAAAAAAAAAGAAAGAAAACACTTTTTAACGCAAAGAAAAAAAGGAAAAAGAATTGTTTACACCATGAGAATAAGAGAAGTCTTCATACAAGACATGGAGTTTCAGTTTGACTTGAAAAATGATACCTAGATGAGTGGGAGTAGCAAGGACTATCAGATTCTATGAGGGGAACAGGTGGGAGCCAAGATAGATAGGGGCGTGGTAGCATCTTGATCTTAGACCCCACCATGTGTGTACCAAGAGGCATGCAGGAGCCATTGGGATACTCCCAAAGTTCTCTGGCCAGGTGAGTGACATGATTAACTATATTCAATAAGAAGGAGCACTGTAGTAGCAACCTGCAGGAGAGGTTAGAAGAAAGGAAAGAACAGGGGTTAAGAGACAGGTTGGGAATCATCTGCCTAATCCATGTAGGTGGCAGGAAGGACAAGACCATGACAATGGGGATGAGGAGGAGAATATTAAAAAGGTGATGCAGAGGGAAAATGGACAGGTTACAGCAACTGGATGTGAAAGGAAATAGAGTACTCCCAGGTTTTGAGACTCGGTGACTGGGAGAACGGTGGGGCATTCTTCAAGAGGGATCTCTGCATAATGATGGTAAAGTAACAGATCTATAGAAAGAGAGATACTGGCCAGTTACATTAGCTGTGTATTCATGACCTAAATAAATGCAGCAGTGATTTTATTCTGTGTACCCTAGGAAATACAGATGCATTCGTATAACTCTTTGTCAATGATAAAATTCTGGTTGATCTTCTTGAGAAGGTTTAGACTCTTTTCTTTCTTAATACCTACACCCATATAAGACATTATCTTTTAATACAACTGTCATGATGTATATGTTCTTAAAATGGCATAATATCTTACATTTTTGGTCCATTGAGTTTTGACATGGGTGTCAGGCAATTCAATGGAGAAAGAAGAGTCATTCCAATCAGTGGTTTTGGAATGACTAGGTATCCACATATAAAAGAATTAAGGTGGACCCCTGCCTCATACCATGCACAAAAATTACTGCAAAATGGATCACAGACCTAACGTAAGAACTAAATTTCTCAGAAGATAATGTAGGACTATATCTTCCTAACCTTATGTATTATTAGGCAATGGTTTCTTGGATGTGACAACAAAATCATAAACAAAAGAAAAAATACATAAATGGGACTTCATCAAAATTAAAAACTTTAATGCATCAAAAAACAAATTTGCAAATCACTAATCTGATAGGGGACTTGTATCTGGAATATGTAAAAAACACTTACAACTCAACAATAAAAAGATACCCAAATAAAAGATGGTTGAAAAATTTGAATAGACATTCAAAATATGCAAATGGACAGTAAGCACATGATGATCAACATCATTAGATACTAGGGAAATGCAGATAAAAACCACAATGAGATACTACTTCACAGTCACTAGGATGGCAATAAAAAGAAGGACAATACTAAGTGTGGATGAATTCAGATGTGGAGAAGTTGGAATCTTTGCACACTACCTGATGAGAATGCAAAATGTTGCAGCCATTTTGAGAAACAGTGGGGCAGTTCCCCAAAAAGTTAAACATGGAATTACCATATAACCCAGAATTTCCACTGCTAGGTATATACTCTTAAGAATTGAAAACATATGTCCATGTAACTTCTACACAATCACTCCATAGCAACATTACTCATAATGCAAAAATGTCAAAACAACTGCAATGTCTGTCAGCTGATAGAAGATAAATAAATGTGATATATCCATGTAATGGAATATCTTTCAGCAACAAAAAGGAATGAAACACTGATCCATGCTATAACATGAGTGAACCTAGAAAACATCATGCTAAGTGAAAAGAAGCTAGGCATAGAAGGCCACATATCATATGAGTCCATTTATGTGAAATAACTAGAACAGGCAAATCCATAGAGGCAGAAATCCAGTCAATTATTGCCAGGGACTCAGGGGAAGGGAGAATAGGAGTAATTGATGGATGGAGGTTTCCTTTTGGGATGATAAAAATATCCTGGAATTAGATAGCGCTGATGGTTGCAGAACATTGCGAATATACTTAATGCCACTGTGGTACACTTTAAAAGGATTAAAATAGTAAATTTTATTTTATGTGTATTTTGCTACAATATAAACAGGTCCATTCTATGGTATGTGAATTATACCTCAGTAAAGCTGATATAAAAATAAAAGGCATAATAGCTTGTTTTAATTACCAGGGAATTGTGCTGAGGAAAAAAAAATCCAATCCCAAAAATTGTATACTGGATGATTCAATTTTTATAACATTTTTGAAATGGCAAAATTTTAGAAGAGAGGACAGTTTAGTGTTTTTCTGATGTTAGTCATGAGGGTTGGGAGATGGAAGGAGGTGAGTTATTAAAGGGCAGCCTGAGGGACCCTTATGGTGATGGAACTGTTAAGTATTTTGACTGTGGTAGAAGGTACAGGATCCTACACAGGTGATAAAACTGTCAAACTAAATATGTGACACACATCCAAGTAAAAGAGTGGCAGGTTTTATCAATGTCAATATCCTAGTTGTGATATTGTATTATTGTTTACTAGTACATATAGTTTATACTCTTGGGGTAACTGGGTAAGGTGTACAGGGGTTCTCTCTGTGGTATTTCTTAGGACTGCATGCGATTCTACAATTAATAAAAGTTTCAATTAATAAAAAGGCAGGCTGGAAGCAATGACTCTTGCCTCCAATCCCAGCACTTTGGGAAGCGAAGGCAGGAAGATCCCTTGAGCCCAGGAGTTCCAGACTAGCCTGAGCAATACAGCGAGACCCCATCTCTACAAAAAATTTAAAAATTAGCTGGGCACGTTAGCACAGGCCTTAGTCCCAGCTATTTGGGAGAGTGCAGTGGAATGATCACTTGAGCTCAGGAGGTTGAGGCTACACTGAGCCATGATCATGCCACTGCACTCCAGCCTGAGCAACAGATTGAGACCCTGTCTCAAAAAAAAAAAGGCAAAAGAGGTAAGTATCTTTGAAAACTTGTTCCATGGGTAAACGTCTATCAAATTACAAGATGTCTTGGCCAGGTGTGGTGGCTTACACCTGTAATCCCAAGCACTTTGGGAGGCCTAGGCGGGCGGATCACCTGAGGTTGGGAGTTTGAGACCAGCCTGACCAACATGGAAAAACCCCGTCTCTACTAAAAATGCAAAATCAGCTGGGCGTAGTGGGCATGCTTGTAGTCCCAGCTACTCAGGAGGCAGAGGCAGGAGAATCGCTTGAACCTGGGAGGCAGAGGTTGCAGTGAGCCGAGACCCGCAATTGCACTCCAGCCTGGGCAGCAAGAGAGAAACTCCATCTCAAAAAAAAAAAAAAAAAAAAAAGTTCGATATTCACCGGCAGTAAACAAATCGAAGTCTAGACTGGCACCAGTTGTGTCAGCGGTTTTATTTGTGTCTTCCTTAAAGACCAAGCTTGCAGCAGGGTTTTGTTGTTGTTAATCTCAGCAACACAATATTTTTCTAAAATAAAGATGATGTGTGAGTATGGAAAAGGCCTTTCTTGGCCAGACTTGGTGGCTCATGCCAGTAATCCCAGCACTTTGGGAGGTCGAGGCCGATGGATCGCCTGAGGTCAGGAGTTCGAGACCAGCCTGGCCAACGTAGTGAAACCCCGTCTCTACTAAAAATACAAAAAAATTAGCTGGGCGTGGTGGCAGGCACCTGAACCCTAGCTACTCAGGAGGCTGCGGCGGGAGAATCGCTTGAACCGATGGGGTGGAGATTGCAGTGAGCCAAGATCGCACCATTGCACTCCAGCCTGATCAACAAGAGCAAAACTCCATCTCAAAAAAAAAAAAAAAGAAAAGACCCTTCTCAGCCGGTCACAGTGGCTCACACTTGTAATTCCAGCACGTTGGGAGGCTGAGGCTGGTGGATCACTTGAGCCCAGGAGTTTGAGACCAGCCTGGGCAACATGGCCTAGCCCTGTCTCTACCAAAAATACAAAAATTAGCCAGGCGAGGTAGTGAGTGCGCCTGTGGTCCCAGCTACTCTGGAGGCTGAGGTGGGAGGATCAGTTGAGCCCAGGAGGTGGAGGCTGCAGGGAGCCGAGATGACAGCACGGTACTCCAGCCTGAGAGACAGAAGGAGGGTGGCCCTGTCTCAAAAGAAAAAAAGGCTGAGGGTTTTTGTCCTCTTCTTTTGGTTAAGTCACTTTTAGGAAAGTAAGATTGTTACTCCTTTCGGTTCATTGATATTTAAAAGTTTACATGTCACACTTTTATTCCAGCAAAGAGAAAATATGATTTTTAAATGAATAAAAAACACATTTCTGTGCAGTAGAAGTCGTGCTAACATCTCATGTTAAAAAGATAAACAACAGGATTAACTGTTTACTTTGGGAGTGCAGAGGCTGGTTGTTTTTGAGAAGAAGAACACAATGTCCTGCTGTCTCTGGTTTCCCGGCCGTCCTCCCAAGCCTCTGCAGGAGTGGGCGAGGCCCCCGCCCCCAATGCTTCCCCTCCCCCACCCCGCCCCGCCCTCGCTCTCGCCCCCGCCTTTTCTCAGTGGCTCCCTTGCGCTCAGGTTCCAGCCCTCTTCTCCCCATGCTCCCTTTTTTTCTCTCTCTGGTTTTATCACTTCTTCCTCTGATTTCTTCTGTTTTTTCCTTGGGTTGAGGCTTCATAAGAGATTATAAAGTGAAGGGCAGGTCTTTGTTGATCTTTAGAGCCTGCTTAAGTTGACAGTGACCTAGAATGAAACAGCCGGGCCTGACTCCGATTCCGGGAATTCTTGGTGGACTGCTAAGAACTGCTCCCATAACTCACGTAAACATCCCACATAGCCACTTAATCTGCCCTCTCAGCACATGCGTGCGCAGGCACACACATTTGCTGTGTTCTCGCTGTCCCTCCTTCGTGTAGCTATGAAACTGAGCCAGTGAATGAAAGACAGGGAAAACACGTAGTTTTGGAAACGAGGAAGGGACATTTAAAACTTTTTTAAAAGAGACATTGAATTGTACTCCCACAACTTCCACTACAAATCAAGAGTTTTATTTTTTTATTCCCTGTGATTTGTTCTGTTGCCTTGACAGATAAGACATGTATTTTTACAGTTTTTGAAATATTCTTTAATTGGCATAATGGACATTAAGTTGGTAAGAAAAGGAAAAAAATTCTTAAAGACAAATATTAACTTCATAATGGACTTTTATATTTACAACGAGAACAAGGAACCTCTTATCTGTCTTATTTTATGTTGCTGGGAATGCGCGGTGGAATGTGGTTTCATTTGGCACCAGTTTTAATCGGCTCTTCCAACATGGTCCAGGCCTCACCCTCATGGCTCAGAAATGCACAGAGTCCAAGTCCTGCAGAATGGCTGCTGATGCCTGAAACAGGCGATTCTGCTGCTACCCTGTTTCCCTGGAATCACTTTCTGACTGCTGCCTTGTTTTCCCAGTTGAGAGGGTTGGAGTGTGGGTGGCTAAGGGCAGGGACCCGCTGTAGACATGGTATTCTAATGATTATGTATTGCTTTACCCACAATGGAGCTTTACCTTGCAAAGCAAAACAGCAGTAGCTGAATGATGAGGTCACCATTGTAAGGCCGCATCTGTGTGAAATGGTATGCCCTGTGCCGTTCTCAAGCACCGTCCTGTGAGCACCTTCCCATAAGATTAGGCCTTTTATAAAAACGCAGACACCTGCTTCAGGACTTAGGAGAGCTGGCACTTAATGAGCGGGAACCCTATTTTCTTGTCAGTTAACTACATCTGTAATAATGCGCATTTATCTGGTAGGTGAAGGAAACTAAGATTTTGAGCACAGAAGAGATGCAGGCACTTAACTGACTGTGAAACGAGTTCACATAATCTGGATTGTGCAGGTACCCGAACTCCTAGTGCCTGTGTCCATTCGTGTCATGTGGTGCCTGCTCCCCTGCAGACCGCAGTCTTACAGTCATGAAAGTGGGGGTTATTTGGCTGAGTGTCTATGGGAGAAACATTGATCTTAAACGTTAAATAAGTGGAATTCACTTGGCGGACTCTTATTCCAAGGAGTTTTGAATGACTTTCTGGCTGATGGAATCAGTGCAGTTCTGAGACTCTCATTCTAAACACGTGTCCTACTTCTTCTCTGTGAGATATTTTATCATGGCTGTTCTAAGCACTTATCTAAGTTAATCACTCCTGTAGATAGCAGCATCCCCTCACACCAGGTATAAGGGACCCACCAACCATGCTCAGTGCTGCATGGGGCAGAGAAGTCGCCTGCAGCCCAGGCCTTAGCTCAAGATCACTAGCAGCGGAGAGTGTGGTGTACTGGATGTATACCTTTGCCTTGGCAGTGGATATTCTATGGCAGGACAGCAAAGGAAGGTACTCAACTGCTTCCCAAAGTGGAAGCTCCATTTTATGAACATTAATCACATAACTTTAAGATGTCAGATCTCTTGAGCCTGCTGTGGCCTGGCTAGCCACTGGTTCCCAGTATTTCAGAGCTTACTAAGGACAGTGCCGGTGTCTGCTGGTTGTCATGCAGAGCACAGCCACACACAGTGAGCATCTGCTCCTCAACTTGGGTGCTGGTGCCTGAGCTGCAGCTGCAGCCTTCTCTATAGATACATATCTATTTAACATTCCTTAAACAAAAATAACTGAAAGGACTTCTAGAGAGTATCCCCTTATCTTATAAAAGGACTCTCAGCCCAGAGAGCTTCTGTGCCTTGTCGATAGTGGCAGAGCTGGGATCCCAATGTTCCTGCCCTCCTGTTTTGAGTCACATTCTCCATAGAGCAGTTTGCCCTTTCCAGTTCTGTGTTAATCAGCCCCGTTCTCACTTGCATCCTGCCTCAAGTCACTTGAGCAGCCTCTGGGTTCTTCCACAGCTCCCTGTTCTCTGAAATGAGGCCCATCCTATGCCTGATGCCGAGGCTGCTCTACACTCTTCACACCCACTCACCTCCTCCAAACCTCAGGCCAGCGCAGGCGCTCTGTCCCGCATCCCTTACCCACAACTATGCTCTCCGGTCTCTACCTTGAAATGTTTCTTGAATGTGTTTTCACATGCTGACAGAAGCCAAAGAGACAAAGAGGGTGGCAGCATCTGAGGACTGGGACCAGGCATGGAGGGGAGGGCACCAGGATGGACTTGGAAGCCCATGTCTCATCCTGAGGCAGCCACTACCAGGGTTGCAGGTTTCTCAAGATAACTAGAAAGTTGAATTTTATGTAAAGTCTTCCAGTTCTTAATTTTAGTTACTAGTTTCTGAAAACGTTAACACTATATAAACAAAAGAAAACATGCTAGCCAGTGAGCACTACTTTGCACCTTCACTCCTTCCTCTCAGGCATTTGTCATTGATTAGGGCGGTGGACTCCCACTGGGTCTAAAGAGACTGTCTAAAAGTTCTCTCTTCAAGCGAACTCCTCACAAAACCCTTTCCCTCACCAATGCCGTTAGAGAAAATAATTTTTATCAAATTTTTAATTTTTTCCTAAATATGTTTAATTTTAAAGTAAGAATAATGCAACAAATAGTCTTTCCTCTTATCCCTGCTTTCTCCTATTGCTATGGTCTGAATGTTTGCATCTCCCCCAAAATTCATATGTTGAAATCTTCACCCCCAAGATATTAGGGGGTGGGACCTTTGGGATTAACATCCTTATAAAAGAGGCCCGAGAGAGTCATTAACCCTTCCACCATAGGAGGTTGCTTGGAAAAGACAGCCGTCTATGAGGCAGCAGGCCCTCGCCAGATGCCAAACCTGCTGGTGCTTTGATCTGGGACTTCCCAGCCTCCAGAACTGTGAGCAATACATTTCTATTGTTTATGACCCCCCCAGTCTGTGGTATTTTTGTTAGAGCAGCTCAAATGGACTAAGACACCTATCTTGTCTTTCTCTCTTATTATCTTCTAGCCTCCTTCCAGTGTCTCAGCTGTGGAAAACCTCTTTCCCATCCTAGGGTTTCATACATGCTATGCTCTCTATTTTCAGTGTTCTCTCAGCCTTTGCATGACTCGTTGCTTCTCTCTGTTTAGGCTCAGCTTAAAGATCACCTTCCTTTAAGAAGCCTTCCCTGACGACCCTGACTAGACCATCCTTCCACCCCAGTGCTATCTCTCACAGCACTCTTTATTTCCTTTCTAGCACTCACACAATCTGTGGTTGCACATTTGTGTGTGATTGGTCTCTCTTGCCAAGGAGCACAGACGGCAGGGACTGTTTGCCCACTATCCTGTACCTAGCACCTCACAGAGGGTCTATCCAGGAGGCAGTCCTGTTGTATTTAGCACATGAATGAATGGATCATTGATTTACTAGAAACCCTAAGAAGGCCAAGGCACTGTTTTGGAGCACAATGACAAACCCCCAAGTGCTTTTGTTATCAAGGATCTTGTGACACTTATTTCATGGCTGTGCAGCCCTTCATGCCTCACTGCGTGTGTTGTACTTCCATTATCTGGCTTGGCAATTTTGTACTTGGCTCATTTCTTGTGTTCAAACAAATCAAGATGTCTCAAGAAATAACAACTCACACTTAAGTCTACAAATTCAGAATGGATAGTTTCCAAATACTCTCAAGACTTACAAATAAGGGCGAAAGACCCATTTTGTTTTCTCACACGACGCATGCTAATCATCTAGAGAATCTTTATTTCCGGTGGGAATAAATCGAAGAAACAGAAGACCAACTTTCAAAATAGCAGAATGAGGACACAGTGGATTCTCTCTCCAACAAACATTTAGCTGGAGAAAATTATGAAAGACAAGCATTTAAAATCTCTAGAAATTGTCCTCAGGGCATACAGCAAATGGAGAAACATTCCATGAATGGAATCAAAAATAACTATTAAATCTAAGTGAGAACGGCAAGTCTACGGTCTGTGAGCCACAACCCACTCCCCAACCATCCAAACTCATTTTATAGAAACTAACTTGGGGCTCTACTCCAGGGAGTCTAGTCACGAAGATGGTCCCCTCTTCCCCCAGCTCCCAGTGTAGGGTACATTTCACCCTTCATGGCCAGCCTTCAACATTTCTCATCACCCACCAAATGAGTCAGGCCAAGATTACGGACCTGATTGTCCCACTCCAGCTCACCCGTAGGTTGGAGGCTTCGTGCTAGAGAGGCAAGCCCAGAAGACTAGTTGGGGGAGGTGGGAAAGGCAATAGAAACTGCATTTGGGGAGGTCCAGATGTTTGATTTAGCCGATGAAGATTTCAAACCAGCCATTATAACTATGTTCAAAGAACTAAAGGAAACCATGTCTAAAGAATTAAAGGAATGTATGTTAATATTAACAATGTCTAATCAAATAGAGCATCAATAAAAAGATATAAACTATGAAAAGAACCAAATAGAAATTCTGGTGTTGAAAAGAACAACCACCAAAGTGAAAAATTCACCATAGGGGCTCAATAATAGATTTGAGACGGCAGAGCAAAGAATTCGTGGACTTGAAATTAAGATAATGAGGCAGGTCATGGTAGCTCACGCCTGTAATCCCAGCATTTTGGGAGGCCAAGGCTGGTGGATCACTTCAGCTCAGGAGTTTGAGACCAGCCTGGGCGACATGGAAAAACCCCATCTCTACAAAAAACACACCAAAAAATTAGCTGAGTATGGTGGACTTGGGAGGCTGGAGTGGAAGGATCACTTGAGCCCGGGAGGTCGAGGCTGCAGTAAGCCAAGATTGTGCCACTGCACTCCAGCCTGGGTGACAGAGTGAGACCCTGTCTCCAAAAAAAAAAAAAAAAAAGAGAGAAATTAAGATTATGTAATCTGAAAGAGAGAAAAGAATGGAGAAAATGAAAGAGAACCTCATAAAAATGTTGGACATGATTAAGTGCACCAAAATGTGTGTAATGAGAGTGCCAGAGAGAGGATGATGCAGAAAATATTTGAAGAAATAATGGCTGAGCACTTATCAAATTTGATGCAAAATTTTAATAAGTTAAAATGTGTAATGTATTACATACACCTAGACACCTCAAAGTCAAAATGTTGAAAACCAGAGATAAAGAGAAAATCTTGAAAATAACAAAAGAAACATGATTCATCATATATTAATACAAGGGAACCCCAGTGACAGTCCAGCTGACTTCTCATCAGAAACAATGGAGGCCAGAAGGCACTGGGATATATCTTCAAAATGCTGAAAGAAATTAAATTGCTTACACCATACTTACTTTCTGGCCTTTAATTCCTGAGGTTAGGTGAGTAGGATTGAACATGAATTATTTTATCTTAGCTCGCCTTTTCATTTTTATAGAAACCAAAGACGGCAGTTGTTCACCTTCATTTTGAAGTATTCTAGCTTTTTACTTGTTTGGACTAGACCTAATTATTAGCTACAGAACCCTAATTTTTATATAAAATTTCCTTCAGTCACAGAACCATGAGAAATTAGTTTGTACTATATAAATATCTTATAGCCGCTACAAATTAAATAATGTCATACGTATCTGTGGAAATGTTAAGACTAGTTATCTTAAAATAGGCGATACATTCTTTCACATATCACTTGCTAAATACTGCTAATACACAGTGGGAGGACCTAAAATCCTGTTTTTCTGCATCAGGTGACCACTCAGGTATTTCCTGGCATTCTTGGGTATAAAAGATCATATTATCAAGGAGATTGAACACAGTAGTAATTTATATATGGTTTTGATATGTTAAAATACATATTAGAAAAAATATTGCTAACAACATTTTGGTGTTAGTGCTAATTTTTGAGAAACACCTATTAATACTTTGAGAGTATTAGTGTTTGATGACACATAAATTTTGTGCATTTTTTTAAAAAACATAATTTGGAAAAGCTTTAAATTGAAGGTTATTTGAAATAACCTCTTATTTATTTATGCCATGGTTTCCCTAGTCACTTTAAAAATTCATCACTTTTTAATTACTGTGTTTGAAAGGTTGATTAACCAATTTTTAAGTATTCATAGTTTTTTCTTCTTCTAGTTCTGTAGGCCTTTAAACTGTGCTGTCCAATAGGGTGGCTACTAACCACATGTGATTATTTATATTTAAACTAATTAAAATTAAATAAAATTAAAAATGTAGTTCCTCAGTCACATTAGCCACATCTCAAGTGCTCAGTAGCCACATATGGCTAGTAGCTACCACATTAGACAACATAGACATAGAACGTTTATTCCATACTTGCAGAGAGTTCTCTTAGAACACAGTGCTTTAGAATGATGGTCTATTCCTTATTGCTGACTACAGTGGTATATAAATCAATTTCACCTGCACTTGAATTCTAATGGAGGTTTAGCTCTGGAAATTAGGCTGGTATTTCCCCACTTTTGTAAATTTAAAGAGATATTTATATCAAATATGCTTATATATTCATTTCATTTTATTGTTAGTTTGCTTATTTAATGTTGTAAGGTTTTTGGGCAAGATAGTAAACCTTTCTGATCTTCAGTCTTCTATGTGCTAAATAGGGATAATAATAGCCTAGCTCCTAAGGGCCTTTTGAGGAGAAGAATGCAAACAGAACAGGATCTGGCACTAACCCACATACACTATGAAAAAAAATTAATGTTTGTATTTTAAGCTTCAGATTTGTGGGAGTAATGTGTATAGCAACATACAACGAATGCAGTAGGAGTTAATAACAAAAACATAAAAATCCCTATAAAATTTGAAAAATACTTCCTATTGGGTCAGAAAAGAAATAATGACAATTTTAAAATATCTACAACTAATGAAAAGTAAAAATACTAAATATTAAAATTTATGTGATGTCATTGACTTGATATTTAGAATAAATTTTAGTCAAATTAGCTCAACTTTAAAAAGAAGAAAGGGGCCAGGCGCGGTGGCTCACACATGTAATCCCAACACTTTGGGAGGCAAAGGCAGGCAGATGACCTGAGGTCAGGAGTTCGAGATGAGCATGGCCAACATGGTGAAACCCCATCTCTATTAAAAATACAAAAATTAGCCTGGTGTGGTGGTGCACGCCTGTAGTCCCAGCTACTTGGGAGGCTGAGGCACAAGAATCACTTGAACCTGGGAGGCAGAGGTTGCAGTGACCCGAGATCATGCCATTGCACTCCAGCCTGGGCAACAGAGGGAGACTCAGTCTCAAATAAATAAATAAAAATAAACAAAAAGAAGAAAGGACTGGACACAGTGGCTCATGTCGATAATCCCAGCATTTTGAGAGTCCAAGGCAGGAGGATTGCTAGAGGCCAGAAGTTTGAGACCAGCCCAGGCAGCATAACAAGACCCCGCCTCTTCAAAAGGAAAAAAAAAAAAAAAAACAGGCATGGTAGCATGTGCCTGTAGTCCTAGCTACTCAGGAGGCTGAAGTAGGAGGCTAGCTTGAGAGAAAGGCTGCAAATTAATGAGCTAAGCCTCCAACATGAGAAATAGGAAAGGAACAATAGAATAAGTCCAAAGAAAATGGATAAAAAGATTATAAATATGAGTAGAAATTAATGACATAAACAGTGACTAAACAAAAGCGAGAAATGATAATCTATGGTAAAATTGATAAAGAGAAGATAAATAATAGTAAAAAGGAAAATTAGGGATAGCAGTCCCATCAGGGATTGGAAACATAGATGTGCTTACTTTGGCAGCACGTATACTGTAATTGGAAAGATACAGAGAAGATTAGCATGACCTCTGGGCAAGGATGACATGCAAATTCATGAAACATTACGTATTTTTTAGTAATATTAATAAAACTTGAAAAACTGTAAGATTACTGTAGCATCTTTATGCCATTAAGTTTGAAAATAGACAAGATGGAAAAATCCCTGGAAAAATACATTACCAAAATATCTTAAGAAAAAAATTTGAAAATTCAAATAGTCCAATTATCATTAGAGATGTTGAGCTGGTAGTTTTGAATCTTCTCAGGAAAGAAAACACTAAACTAAATGATTTTATTACCTAATTATTTCTAACTGTCAAAATAACAGATTGAGTCTTAGACTTAGAATTTGTATCAAAAATTTTCAGAAGAAAAGGTAATCAACTTGTTCTGTGAAGCTGATATAAATGATCTTGATACCAAATGTAGTATGAAAAATAAAATTAAAGACCAATATCATTAATGGACCTAGAGACAAAAATTCTAAATAAGACATAGCAAATAGGATCTTGGCTTTACATCAAGAGTGAAAAACTACTTTAATACTCAGAAAGAATTTGTAATTGTCATTTGCCACATTAACATGTTAAAGGGGGAAAACAGTTCTTTCAGTTAATACAGATAATGCATTTGATAAGATCCAACACCCATTATGATTAAAAAAGAAAATTCCTTAGCAAACTAGGAATCCCTAACTGGATGAAGGACATCTACAAAAAAACAAAAATGAACAACCACCAACAATAAAAGCAAACATTAGTGACTGTAAAACATTGAAGACTTGGCCGGGCGCGGTGGCTCAAGCCTGTAATCCCAGCACTTTGGGAGGCCGAGAGGGGCGGATCACGAGGTCAGGAGATCGAGACCATCCTGGCTAACACGGTGAAACCCCGTCTCTACTAAAAAATACAAAAAACTAGCCGGGCGCGGTGGCGGGCGCCTGTAGTCCCAACTACTCGGGAGGCTGAGGCAGGAGAATGGCGTGAACCCGGGAGGCGGAGCTTGCAGTGAGCTGAGATCCGGCCACTGCACTCCAGCCTGGGCGGCAGAGCGAGACTCCGTCCCAAAAAAAAAAAAAAAAAAAAAAACATTGAAGACTTTTTCTTTACAGTTGGAACAAAATAAGGATGCCCAGTCACTGGCATCTCTTCAGCATTGCCCTGAAGGTCCTAAAAGGCAGCCATAAAACAAAATAAGAAGCAAAATTGGAATTATGAAATTATTGCATAAAAGTACATTTAAAAGGATTATAAATAGTAATAAAGTTTAGTAAAGATGATGGATTACAAAAGTTCAATATACAAGGCCATTGTATATTGATCACACACCAGCAACACACAACAACAAACAAAACACCATTTAAAATAGAACACAAACCCATAGACAGTCTAGGCATAGATCTAACAAAACATGTACAAGAGCTATATGGAGAAACTTACAAAATTTTATTATAAAAATTGATCTAAGTACCCCACCAAGAAAAGATTTATCTACCAGTCACTCTACCATGCCCTAAATTACTGTATCATGTGAATGACTTTAATGTTCACAACAGTCCTCTGAATTAGATTCTCTTATTTTGTCTTAAAAATGAGTAAAATCAAGCTCATACAGATAAGCAACTTTTGCAAGATCCAGAGTTGTTAACATAATGCTGCCCCCCTGGGAAGCCACTTATGTTCCATTGAATGTGATAAAATTTATGGTAAATATGTGGTAGTTCAGGAAAAGCAAGTAAATCATGGGGATACTATGCTGCTCAGACCAGTCACACTAGCACTGATTTTAGGAAATAGCGTTTCACTGGGCAGAAAGCATTGACAAGTAGGTGGAATTCAACGCAGGCTGCTGATAAGCTGACGCTGGTCTGGGCAGTCTGTGGAATGCCACAGTTCCAATCCAGTTGAACCAGTGGGGTGATGACTCCACCTCGGGCCTGAGCCAGCCTGCCTCTGAGCTGCAGCTGTGTGAGCAGAACAGAGTGGGAGAGTGTGTGTGATGGGTGTGAATACCAGGAGAAGAGTGATAACTCGTCTCTAGGGCAAAAGAATAGACAGAAGCACCCTTCCTTGTTATTTGAGACAAAGGAAAATGTCAGGGCAAACTTAAAGGTAGTAGCCAATTCCACACCTCTCCCTTTTCAACACAATCAGAAATATAGAAACTTTGTATTTGGATCTGTGGGGATTTTTGTATTTGTCTTGACTTTTGTATAGGTTAAAAAAATAACATGTAGGCCAGGCGCGGTGGCTCACGTCTGTAATCCCAGCACTTTGGGATGCCAAGGCGGATGGATCACGAGACCAAGAGATCGAGACCATCTTGGCCAACATGGTGAAACCCCGTCTCTCCTAAAAATACAAAAATTAGTCGGGCGTGGTGGCCTACACCTAAAGTCCCAGCTACTCAGGAGGCTGAGGCAGGAGAATTGCTTGAACTCAGGAGACAGAGGTTGCAGTGAGTCGAGGTTGCACCACTGCACTCCAGCCTGGCAACAAAGTGAGACTCTATCTCAAAAGAATAAATAAATAGGCCAGGCGCGGTGGCTCAAGCCTGTAATCCCAGCACTTTGGGAGGCCGAGACGGGCGGATCACGAGGTCAGGAGATCGAGACCATCCTGGCTAACACGGTGAAACCCCGTCTCTACTAAAAAATACAAAAAACTAGCCGGGCGAGGTGGCGGGCGCCTGTATTCCCAGCTACCCGGGAGGCTGAGGCAGGAGAATGGCGTAAACCCGGGAGGCGGAGCTTGCAGTGAGCTGAGATCTGGCCACTGCACTCCAGCCTTGGCGACAGAGCGAGACTCCGTCTCAAAAAAAAAAAAAAAGAATAAATAAATAAAATAAAATAACATTTAAAGCAAAGTCTTGGGGGTATCAGTAGGAGACGACCAGGCCTTAACGTAATCACATGTGGAGGGTCAGGGGCCACCATGGGTTGTTCTGTAACAGGAGAACCTGGAGACTCCTAGGAAATGCAGCCTGGTCCTACCTCCAGTTCCCTTCCATGTCCTGGTCCCCAAGGAAGTCCCCTTGGACTTCTCTATTTAGATATGGAACGGAGAAGCAAGTCATGTGAGGAGTTAACTAGGAGGTAAGGAGGACTTTAAATGGTATATAGACAAAAAAAAGACATTATAAATTCAACATCAAAATGTATACTTTTATACCTGCTCTCAGGTAGCATACTGTAAACTAAAAAAGACCTCAGACGTGGAGAGAAGGGAGGGAAACAAAGCATGATTGGACTGTGAATGGAAAAATTAGTTCTCATCTAGAAATCCATGCCCAGCCAAACTGCCCATAAAGTTTGTGGATCGATTACCAACAACTTTATGAATGGTTTTAAAATTTTTACCTCACACTCTTTTTTCAGAAAACTGGAAGACAGGAACTACTGAATTGAAGAAGTCAATTAAAAGATATGGGTGTAGGAAATAGCAGCTCCAACATAGCAGAGCAGCAAAGGGGAACCTGCAGATTTTGTGCCAAGAGATCCCGGGATGATATTGTGCCCAGGTATAGATGCTGACCCATTCAGATTGAAGCACAGTAGAAGGATCCAGAAGAGCTCTTCAGGGTAGAATACCTGTGAAGTTCAGCATCCTAAGAGAAGATCTTGGTAATTGACTGAGGTTTAGGGTTGATTTTGTGATAAGTACATAAAAAACTAATTTTAAAATGAATATAGGGAGCCAGGTGTGGTGGCATGTGGCTGTAATCCCAGAGCTTTGGGAGCCAGGGTGGGAGGCTTGGTTGAGGCCAAGAATTTGAGAACAGCCTGGACAACATAATGAGACCCTGTCTCTCCAAAAAAATAAGTAAATAAATGTATATCAGAAAAGAAATTGTTTTATTATATTAAAGCCAATAAATTTGACATGTGGTATTTTCATTATCAACTAGGTCAAATTATTGTTTCTTTTCTCTGTGATTTCCTGTTTGACTTGTGAGTTAAAAAAACGTGAAATTTCCAAATGTAAGAAGATTTTTAAAATATATATTTCTTTCTTGGTTTCTCATTTAATTGTATTTTAGGCAAAGAGTGTGTTCTATATTATAAGATACTTTGAAATTAACTGTGACTTGCTTTATGGCCAAGTGTGTAGTGAGAATTAATTAGAGAGGAAGGGAGAGAATCTGTGTCACCCCTGCTGGGGTACACTGACCAGATCATAGCTTACTGCAGCTCCCAACTACTTGGCTTAGACTGTCTTCCTGCCTCAGCTTCCTGAGTAGCTGGGACTATAGGCACCACCACTGTGCCCAGCTTGCTTATTTATTTGTTTGTTTGTTTGTGTGTTTGTTTGTTTGTTTTTGAGACGGAGTCTCGCTCTGTCCCCGAGGCTGGAGTGCAGTGGCGCAGTCTCGGCTCACTGCAAGCTCCGCCTCCCGGGTTCATTCCATTCTCCTGTCTCAGCCTCCCAAGTAGCTGGGACTACAGGCACCTGCCGCCATGCCTAGCTAATTTTTTGTATTTTTAGTAGAGATGGGGTTTCACCGCATTAGCCAGGATGGTCTCAATCTCCTGACCTCATCATCCGCCCGCCTTGGCCTCCCAAAGTGCTGGGATCACAGGCGTGAGCCACTGCGCCCGGCCTATTTTATTTTTTATAGAGATAACATCTCGCTTTGTTGACCAGGCTGGTCTTGAAGCCTGGCTTTGAGCAGTCCTCCCAACTCAGCCTCCCAAAGTGCTGAGCTTACGGATCTGAGCCACCTCATCCAGCCTCTTGTCACCTCTTATAAATCTTCCATGTGTGCTTGAAAATGCATTTTTTCTAATTACGGGCAGTTTTTCTAATTGTTTATCCAACAAATCAAACTAGTTAGGTATATGCAAATTTTCTAATTTTTTACTAACTTTTTCATCTGTTGACTTACCAATAATTGGCAGAGATGTGTTAAAATCTTCCACAGTGGTGGTGGATTTTTTCATTTCTCTGTGTAGTTTTATTAATTTATGCTTAATGTATTTTGAGGCTAGTAAGAGCATAAAAGTTTATAATTGTATGTCTTCCTGGTGAATTAAACCTTCTTATCTATATTAGTGACCTCTCTATCCTTAATAATACTTTCTTTTTTTTTTTTTTTTTTTTTGAGACAGAGTGTCGCTCTTGCCCATGTTGGAGTGCAGTGGTGCGATCTCGGCTCACTGCAAGCTCTGCCTCCCGGGTTCACGCCATTCTCCTGCCTCAGCCTCCCGAGTAGCTGGGACTACAGGGGCCCACCACCACCCCCAGCTAATTTTTTGTATTTTTAGTAGAGACAGGGTTTCACCATGTTAGCCAGGATGGTCTCGATCTCCTGACCTCGTCATCCGCCTGCCTCGACCTCCCAAAGTGCTGGGATTACAGGCATGAGCCACCATGCCCAGCCAGTAATACTTTCTTAAAATCTATTTTGCTTACCATCAAAACCACCTTTTCAGCTTTCTTTTGGTTAATATTTGCCAGAAACATTTTTTTCTGTCCTTTTACTTTGAACTTTTCTGTGCTTTGGAAGGTTTTCTGTCACCAGTTTATTGGAAGACATTTTTTCTTCCTTCAAACAACATGACAAGTTCTGTCTTTGACATGTTTAAATCATTTTTGTTCCATTTCTAATATGCAAGGACTTTATCCTTTCACATATCACTTTATATTTTATTGGCGATTTAATGTTTTTTCTGTTTTCCTTTTTGTTTGTTTTCCTATATTTCTCATTCCATTTATTTCCTCTAGTGATTAGGAGGTATATTCCCTGTTTCTGGTCTTTGGTGATTATCCTTGAAATTGTACCGCATATACTATTGTTAAGTTAATATCTTAACTCCAGGCTTAGAGTGATATGAGGACTTGGGAACATTTGAGCTCCAGTCACTGCCTGTTTGATTTCATTGCTATCCATTTTCAGTTTTTCAGCTCTACAGCTTTAATATTATTGATTGTGTTGTTATTCTATCCTGTGTTTATTCTGGGTTGTTTGTATTTTTGCTTATTAGTCCTTCTTGTGTCTCAGGCCTTTATTCCACGATAATTTCCTTATTCCTAAAGTACATAATTTAGAAATCATTTTATTTGTTTTTTGAGACAGGATCTCACTCTGCCTCCCAGGCTGGAGTACAGTGGCACAATCGTAACTCACTGCAACCCTCAAACTCTTGAGCTCAAGGGATCCTCCCGCCTCAGCCTTCTGAGTGGCTGAGACCACAACCATGTGCCACCATACCCAGCTAATGTTTTTATTTATTGTAGAGACAGGGTCTCACTTTGTTGCCCAGGCTGATCTCGAACTTCTGGGCTCAAGTGATCCTCCTACCTCAGCCTCCCAAAGTGCTGGTGTCAACCACTGCACCTGGTCTAGAAATCATTTTAGTAATTAGTAAAATAGTAAATACGTCAGGTTCTGTAGGTAGAAAATGCTCCTAGTTTTTCTTTGTCTAAAAATGTCCCAGGCCAGTCGTGGTGGCTCACACCTGTAATCCCAACACTTTGGGAGGCCGAGGCAGGCAGATCACTTGAGGCCAGGAATTCGAGACCAGCCTGCCCAACATGGAGAAACCCCATCTCTACTAAAAATACAAAAATTAACCAGGTGTGGTGGTGGGGCTCCTGTAATCACAGCTACTCAGGAGGCTGAGGCAAGAGAATCACTTTAACACAGGAGATGGAGGTTGCAGTGAGCCGAGATTGCTCCACTGCACCCCAGCCTGGGCAGCAGAGCGAGACTCCATCTCAAAAAAATAAATAAATAAAAATTAAAAAATTCAAATGTCCTTATTTTACCGTCATTCTTGAAAGGAGTTTTGCTGATACACTTCTGAGATGGCTTTCAGAATTCTGAAAATATTCCACTGTCTTCTGGCTTCATTCATTGTTCTGTAGAAGGTTGATTTAAGTCAAATTTGTATTCTTTTGCAGATGTACTGTCTTCTAAATCTCACTGTGTGTGCTTTGAAAATCTTATTTGTGTGCTTCTTGCTTTTAACAGCTCATAGTCTTTGGTATTCTCTAGTTTCATTATGGTGAGTTTATTAGTTGGATTTCCATTTAGTTGTACTGCTTGGTATTTGTTTGGGTTTTTTCTCCCCGATTTGTTTTTGTTTTTGAGACAGGGTCTTGCTGTGTTGCCCAGGCTGGAGTGCAGTGACATGATCACAGCTCACTTAAGCTTCAACTTCCTGGGCTGAAGTGATCCTCCCACCTCAGCCCCTAAAGTAGTTGGGACTATGGGTGTGCGCCATCACACCCAGCTAACTTTTTAAAAAATTTTTCCTAGAGAAAAGATCTCACTACATTGTCCAGGCTGGTCTTGAACCCCTCAGTTCAAGTAATCCTCCCACCTCAACCTACCAAAGTGCTAGGATTATAGGTGTGAATCACTGTGGCCAGCTTTACTTGGTATTTGTTTTTCTTCCTGTATCTTAGATCAGGTGGGAAAAATTCTCAGTCACTATAAATCTACATGTTATTGCTTCCCCTCCTCTGTCTTGTTTTACTGAAATTCCTATTAGACATGTTAGACCTTCTCACTGTCCTCTGTATTTCTGCACCTTCTCTCATGTTTTTTTCCTCTCACTTCTCAAGCTATATTCTGAGTAATTTATTCAGATTTATACCTCAGATCTGATATATACACTCTTCAGATGCATATAGCCATTTGTTACACCTACTCAATGAATATTTTTATTTCAGTAAATGTAGCTTTCCTTTTTGAAAGTGTGATTTCATCCTTCTTCAAATCTATCAAGTCATTTTATGAGTTTCTTGTCTCCTATTCATATTTTGGGGACTTTTTACCTCTTTAAAACAGTTATTCTATATTTTCTATCCATTAATTCTAATATCTCAAGTCCCCAGCAGGTCTAGTGTTATTTCTTTTGACTGTTCCCACATGATGGTTTGTTTCTGAGTGTTTGATTTTTATTTGAGCACATCTTTGTTTGGCCTTTACTCCATGGTGAACTAGCAATCCAAGTAAAGGTGCTATTTTTCAGACAGGATATATTTTTGCTTCTCTTGCAAACCAGCTGGCCCTGTGGGCCTGGGAGACTTCATCAAGGAGTCTACAGTTCTTGACCCTTTTGCCAAGGCAGCACTTAAGGCTCCTGACTTCATCTGTTCTCCTCCAACATGTATTTTTTTCACATTCTTATCTTTAGAATAGTTTTTATGTCCATTTTGTGATGTTATTTACTGACTATAATTTCTTCAGCCTCCATGAAATGTTTTCTGAGAATGTGTCATTTTTTGATAAATAAACTTCATTTACTTCAGTTATAAAACGAAAGGATTGGAAATTCAGTCATAAATAGGCTTTCATGAATAACACCATCTAAACTTAAAAACTAGGGGGAATCCCATCATGTCACTGGCTGTCCATTATGGCTGTGTTGCTGCAAGCTGGAACACCAGGTTTTATCCTGCTGGGGTATGCATGTCTCTAAATGTGTACTGTCTCAGAAAGCCTCATATTGTTGTTCTCACCGTAATGTTATCCTGCAGCTTTTCTCAGTATTGAGCATCCACACAAAACAAATATTTCTTTCATGGGAAACAGGGTAAAAATGGGAAAAGGACACTCTGTTTCTAGGTAATATATTTGGTTTAAGAGAATGGTCATCTTGATGTACTTTTCAGCCATATTTGGCTTAGGTTTTTGTTTCATGCCTGTGGATGGTGGTTCAAACACCTGCATGCACACATACAGAAAGAATGTCTTGAATTCAACTTTTTTTTTAGCCTGACTCACCCATTTAGGAAGATGACTACAGTGAATTTCTTTTTTTTTTTTCCCCTTGGTTTTTCTTTAATTTATTTAAATTATATTGGCCAGTCATAGCAGTATATAGTGGCTTTCTAATGAAGAAGAAGAGGGAAATCTTGATCTCTGCATTAATCCAAACTGCCTCCTCAAAGAACAAATGTGAATGGTTTTTTACAGACCCTGCCTTCTGGTACAAGATGCCTGTGGAATGTTCGGTGAAGTGCACTTAGAGTTCACCATGTCGAAGGCAAGACAGTTGGAAGGGAAGTCTTGCAGCCTGGTGGGAATGAAGGTTCTACAGAAAGCCACCAGAGGAAGGTGAGAACGTGCCAGAATGGCATCCAGTTTGCTACAATTGTTGGTTCTTTTTATTAGTCTTTTGTCTCTAATTTTATTTTTAAAGGCAGTAAACCAGGATCCTAGAGTTTGCCCATAAAACAAGGCCAGAAGTTGAGTGGAACCTATAAAGTATCTTTAGGGGAAGAATTGTAATTGAGAACAAAAAGAATTAGGCAGGTTTCATGATTCATAATTTTATTAAAAGAAGATTAAAATGTTATATATGTGTTTTAATTATGAAGATTTGTCTTTTGTGTGTTTTCTTCACTATAACAATAAAGCATCTTTGGGTGGTAAGTATAAATGAAAACCTAATTTAGTGAAAAAACATTTTGTGAGCTTTAAGCAAAATTCTTAAGTTGTCATGTCTTTGCACTTTCCAAAATAAGCAAGCATTGTTCTCTGCCAGGTTTCATGGCACCTCGCCCTAAAATGTTGTTTTTGATAGGCAGAGGTGGAGTGTTACAAAGATCTGGCCTATCTGTGCCTGTTATAGCTCCAGTAATCATTCTAATCTATGAATTAGGGAAAAAAAAAAAAAGAAACATTTTTAATGGAACTACCCAGTCATATAGTGAATTGGGGTTTTTCTCAATCTTCTTATTACATCTCTTTCTTTAAGTAGTGTGTTATTTTAGCTCTCTTGTTGATGTTTTGTTTAATTATAGAACATCTGAGCTATAACTGTATTGGAGGGGGAAAATGTCCCATTCTAAGTGTATGATATTCTGCTTTTGGAGCATTTATTGATAGTATCCTCGGTAGTTTGCATCATGACCACTCTGGCTATGGCCATTCTAAATGGTGAGTGTTTAGTGAGCATTTCCTTGACTGACCTCAGTAGGCATTTAGCTCTCCTACAGGCCTTGACTTTGAGTCCTGGCATACCATACTGCTGAGTGACAGGTCTGCCCAAGAGCTTGTTTTCCTGGGAGACATATCCCCTGTAAGCCCTGAGTAGATAAGAGCACATTTTTATTGATCTGTATAGCTATGTTTTCTGTTTTTTTGTTTTGTTTTGGTTTGGTTTGGTTTTTGGTTTGTTGTGTGTTTGTTTGTTTGTTTGTTTTGGAGACAGAGGTTCGCTCTTGTTACCCAGGCTGGAGTGCATTGGTGCCATCTTGGCTCACTGCAACCTCCGCCTCCCAGATTCAAGCAATTCTCCTACCTCAGCCTCCCAAGTAGCTGGGATTACAGGCGCCTGCCACCACACCCGGCTAATTTTTTGTATTTAGTAGAGATGGGATTTCACCATGTTGGTCAGGCTAGTCTCAAACTCCTGATCTCAGGTGATCCACCCACCTCAGCCTCCCAAAGTGCTGGGATTACAGGCGTGAGGTTCCACGCCCGGCCAGCTATATTTTATAATAAATACTTCCTCTTGTTTTAAACAGGCAGCTGTATTATAATTTAATTGCATTATGTGTTTGCGGAATGCGATTCATCCAGATATTTGAAAAGCATGTCTAGATACGAGAAAAGCTTGGTTGGGTCACATGAGTCTTACCCTTATTAAGACTGAACCTCATTTTAGTCCTCATTAGAATATTCATTGTAGGCCAGGCACAGTGGCTCCCAACACTTTGGGAAGCCGAGGCAGGCTGATCACTTAAGGCCAGGAGTTTGAGACCAGCCTAGCCAACATGGCAAAACCCTGTCTCTACTAAAAATAAAAATAAAAAATTAGCTGGGCATGGTGGCACATGCCTGTAGTCCCAGCTACTTAGGCTGAGGCACGAGAATTGCTTGAACCCTAGAGGCAGAGGTTGCAGTGAGCTGAGATTGCACCACTGCACTCCAGCCTGGGTGACAGAGCGACACTCTGTCTCAAAAAGAAAAAAATATTCATTGTAAACATTTCAGACTCACAAGCATCTGAAGACTAAGTGTAGTAATGGTAACCATCAGGGCCGTTTAGAGGGGAGGGCTCTTTCACTCGGCTGCCACCCACCCAAGCCTGGCAAGGACATGAGGGGGCTCCCACCACAGGATGTTCCAGCTGTGCTCCAGGCCAGAGGCAGCTGTTCTGGCTGAAGACTGCAGGACGTAGCATCTTACGGAAATACTGCTGGGGAAGGACGCAGCCAGACGGGACCTGGGAATCTTTGTCTCTCTAAAGGTCCTGTTCTTTCACCATTCTTCTTTATAGCCATACATGTACCTAACATTTAATCTAGTTTTTGTGGTTGGCACTAGAAGCCTAACCATCTATAACATTTACATGGGAAATGTTTTTTCCATGGGAAATGCATTGAGTATTCCAACAAATTCATTTACTGATAAACTTTTGAACCTCCTTCCTTGTTAAAGTTGGTGACTAGTATTTGATGCTTTTTTAGATACGGATTAATTATTTTATATATTTAATTATATTTTGCCATGCAAAACATCCAAATAAATGTTTAGATTGTTTTCTTGTTCTTTTGGAAGCTATATTTCTTCAAAACAAATTATTAAATCGTTTTGGAATGCGGGATGTTATAATTGCTTATTAGTGACATCATCCATCCGTGGCCCAGTAAACACAACATTGTCTCTCTTTTTTTTCCCCCAAATTATTGTGTTTCATAGCAACTGTCGTAAACTTTAACAAAATACACTTCTCATAAACCTTAACAAAATATAATTCCCCAAATTCAAGCTAAAATGATTAATTTTATAATTTCAGTATCTAATACAGAAAATAACCTTTTCCCAATTGGAAGATAGTTGTATGTTTGGGCTAAGTCACAGAGCCTCTTAGATCTGGCCTACCAGATCTAAATTTCACCTGATCCACAGTTCTGGTGATGAAGCATCACTCAGCCCTACCTGCTGTTGAGTGACTGTGTTGCAGGGGACTGTAGTCCAGAGGCTCGCAGAAAAACAGCAGCATAGCTTTTGTTTCTCTGACAGACTAATTTTTTGGATTTGAGCGTCTATGTCGACTGGTCAGAGGAAGAAGAGTCAGAAAAACAACCCGAGCTTCGGTTTAGAAACTGTACAGTTTTCACAACAGTGCCAGTCTGATATATGCTCACCGCAGAACATGCAGCACAGCCTGTGCTTCCTTCCTCTCCAGGGCACTCCTGCTATTCCTCAGTGACTCTCTGCTAAGGGCCACCCTCCAGCCCACCTCCCCGCCCACCACCGACCTCTGTCCTCCCAAGTAGCCTGTGCAGCACTTTAGTAGGCCAAACAAGCTGAGAAGTCACAGGGCTTTGGTGTCATAATTCTGTGTGTGAACTTTATTTTTTTATTGCTGTTTATTATATGCTTTTATTTGTATTTGCCAGGGCAATACTGAGAAAAAGAAAAGAAATTCCCTGAAATATGTTAACCTATCATAGGTATAGAAACTATAGCTAACAAATTCTTTTGGGGAGAGTGGGGAAAGGAGACCTCTTTCAGTTCAAAAATCTGATATTTATTTCCCAACTTGTTAAAACAACCACTGAGTCCAAAATACATTATTAATTTATAGGTACTATTTTCTGTAGGCCACTTGAAGGGCCCTTTTACAGCAATGTACTGGAGAAGCTCTTACTGAAGAGCATTTTGTCAATACTCAGTGTCTACAGAGGGTGCTGTCTGGGTGTTGAGAATGACAAAGAAAGCAACTGACATGGTCTTTGACCTTGAATTGTGTCCCTTTCAACCCAAAACAGGACAGGTGGAAGTATTAGAGTAGTTGATGATTGAAATAACTAGACCTTAGCTGACTGATCCCAGAAGGTTTCATGAAAGAAATGAGAACAAAAGCTTTAAACATCTTGATCTAGCAGAAAGAAAAGTGTCTCTAAATTGGTGAGATGTTATCTGTGAATACAAATATAGGATTTAGAGAGAGAGAGATGCGAAAGGGGAAGTAAGAGGGTTTATTCAAGAGAGATTATGACTGGGTGCAGTGGCTCATGCCTGTAACTTAGCACTTTGGGAGGCAAAGGTGGGCAGATCGCTTGAGCTCAGGAGTTTGAGACCAGCCAGGGCAACATAGTGAGACCTTCACCTCAAAAAAATAAATAAATAAATAAGATAATTCACTCACTTATTCAGTAAATATTATTTAGTCCCTATTTGTACTATGTTCCTAGCTAGTTGCCATGGCACTGAGCTGTGTGCGAGATTTGGGGGATTTATCCCAAACCAGAATATACTGAGGTATAAAGTCTGCTAGATAAAGCCTAAATCCTATTATTAGGGATTTTGCATTGGTTCTGGAGAAATGAGGTTCAATATGAGTTTTTGAGTGAAGAAGAGAAGAGGTCATAAACACAAAAATGAAGTAAGACTATCTTTACTCCTGTACCTACAATAGATGGGAAATTGAGGGAGAGATTGGGATAGGGCCACAAGGCTGGAAACTTTTCCCACAGTTGAAGGAAGGAGAACAGAGAAGTGATACATAGGGAGCTCTCAGGAGCTGTGGCACATGCCAGGAGCACAAAACAGCTCGCTTCCTCTACACTTACAGCAGTGTAGGAGCCAAGGGGAGACTCAGAAGGATAGCTGGTGATGTGGCACCACCTGGCAAGCACCCACACAGGGAGCGGAGGCTCAGAGCACCCACCTTGGTGGGGGTGCAGAGGGTGGGGTAGGATGTAGGAGCTCTGGAGAGAATGGGAAAGGCATGGGCTAAGGGCTAAAATGGAAAGGGAGGGCAAGCTCCCAGGCCCACATAGCCATTTCATCCCCTGCAGAGTGAGGACAAGGCGAGGACTGCTGCCCTGGTCAGCTTCCATGAAAAGGTGAGGGGAGGAAGTGCATTTCAGAGAATGAGCCAATGAGAAGCTATTGTCTAAACACGAACTTCCATTTTTATGGCAGCAGATTAAGTGGTGATAAGCTTTATATCAGAAGCCAAGCTCAGTCAGCATGCTCAGAAATTAACCAATCCGAGTCAGGATAGAAAGTTCCTTTGTAGCCCCCAGTGGGATTCCCAGTCCACTGCCCTGCTAGCCTGTGCACTAGTTTCCTGGGCTTTATTTAAGCCCCTTTTCCCTCACAGGCCAGTCTCATACTGTACCCTCATTAAGGGCCCAGCACTGCCTCACTTGCCTCGTGCTGCAACCACCACCAGGATGCCCTCTCCTCTCCACCAGCACCATGGAGGTAAGCTTGCAGCTCACTCTGGTGCCTGTGCCTAGGACTGTGTGGGATGTCTGCTGGCCTGTGGCCCAACACAGACGCATGTTTTAATGTCAGTGAGTGATGTCACTGGTATAGGTTTGAGTGTGCCCCTTTTTTTGATGAATAATATGAGAACATCATGACATTCATATGAGGAGTCCTCCAGTGCATCATAGATGCATCATACAAGGGCTGCTGTCCAGTGCTGGCCTGTGCCACGTGCCTACCTTCCCCCACCCCCTCCAGTGCTGGCCTGTGCCAGGTGCCCACCTTTCCCATCCCCTCCAGCGCTGGCCTGTGCCAGGTGCCCACCTTTCCCCACTCCCTCCAGTGCTGCCTGCGCCATGTGCCCGCCTGCCTCCATCCCCTCCAGTGGTGGCCTGTGCCATGCTCTGGGCCACTGGTCTCTGAGTCTAATGGACCTATGATGGCTTCATCATCATTACAACTGTTCCTTGTAGGGTGTCTACACGTAGACAGTCAGTGAGGGTGTGTCAGTTGCGTGCCCAGCCACCATATTTCACACTTGCCTGGTGGTTGGTAGGCTCCCTCAGGGCAGGTGCTGTTTCTCATTTACCATTATATTTTCTGTAGATAGCAGAATTTCTGACACATGATAAGCAAACAATTTTTATTTGTGGGATGCACATTAGGTGTTTTCTTGGGTTAATCTTAGAACTTTTGTCAGCAAGATTTAAATGTGTATTTTTATACTTCATAATTATTGGAGCTCAATTATAGCAGTAAGGGTGGCGACCCATTTGGTGCCAGGGTCTGTGTGCGGTGCAGGTGACAACCACACTAGCCATGTGCCCGTGGACACAGACCCTCGGTGTCCTCACTAATTTAAGGGAAAGTGAACATGGGCATGCAGTGAAAGCACTTTATCACGGATGGCAAGAGTGTGAGTGTTCATTATGAATTTTTCACAGAAAAAAAAGTTGAATGCATTGCACTTTCCCTTTTCCTTTTAGTCTTCACAAAAGTCAGTTACAGAGGAGGAGGCTCAGCGTCTACCCGGTCTTACAGAAGAGGGCCTGAGACAGAGGTAGGGTGACTGGCCCAGGGTCCACCAGCCAGCCCAGCTGTGACTGGGCAGGATGCTGGGGTCTTCAGTCTCCCACAGAGCCCATCACGTTCCGTCTAGCTGAGTGAAACTGGGATACACCAAAGTGCTGGAGAGGGAACCCTTAAGAATCATTCCACATGAGTTTACCGGGCTGGGTTATTTATTGGAGAATCATTTCAGAGGCTCCTTCAACAGGAAATATGTAGTGGTAAGAGCTCTCCTTGGGTAAGAAACTTCAATAGTAATTTACTTCCTTTGATTTTCCTTCTTCAAAAAGGCCACCCTTTTAAAAAGCCACACACTTCCCTTGGGGTTTGAGGTCCAGAATCTCTTTCTTAATTGCTATGCTTAGAAACGCTGCTTCAAAGGACATTTTTAAGAATTCTTTCATGATTTTGAAAAATATAATTGTTCCTGTGACTTCACCAGAGTGTCTGAAAGGAAAATAAAGTATCACTTAAGAGAGAGTGCTGGGCCGGGCGCAGTGGCTCACACCTGTAATCCCAGCACTTTGGGAGGCCGAGAGGCAGATCACCTGAGGTCAGGAGTTTCTGGCCAGGCAGGCGTGCCATGTAGTGGTGTGCACCCGTAATCCCAGGTACTCGGGAGGCTGAGGTAGGTGAATCACTTGGACCGGGAGGCGGAGGTTGCAGTGAGCCAAGATCATGCCATTGCGCTCCAGCCTGGGTGAAAGAGCAAGACTCCATCTCAAAAAAAAGAAAAGAGAGAGAGAGAGAGAGAGAGAATGCGAATCTTGAGACCAGGACTGCTCAGAGCAGCAGCAGTAGACACTTTCTACCTGAGCAGCATGCTGTTACTTCAAGCCCTTCATCAGTTTAGAAGTGTGTTTTGTGTTTTCCCTATAGTTTGTTTTCTTTCTGCCAAATGTTACCTCCCACTAGGATTTTAAGTCTAAATTAAACTTTACTGTCCTTTAAGACTGGGGTTTTTTTGACCAATATTTACCTATTGTGAAGTATCTCTTTGTAAAGTCTTCTGCTAAAATAATGCATTCTCAGCATCTGGATTGCGATTTTTTTATTTTAAACGTAGAGCATTTTAGAAGGTAAAGTAAGCTCTACAAAACATTTTCTTTAGATTGGTTACATTTTAGGAAGATGAAGTCTGTTTTTCTGATTTTTGTTTAATCGCTTTATTTCTGAGTGCCTTTGTTGTTACTATAAACTGACAATCATTTTTACTAGTGAGTCTAATCAAAGATTAATAGAGATCGTGATTTATTTTTATTTTAAAGGAAATATATTTTTTAAATCTAAAGTCCTAGTCCCAAGTCACACATGTCATTATTAGAATTTATAACTCTCTAAGGCTTCAACTGTTTCTTCACTTCCTTATATATTTGGTTGCTTTACTTTGAACACATTAATTGATTCTTATACAAAGAGTCTTTATCTTAATAACTTAATCTGCTTAAAATAATTTTGATAATGTATATTTTGCACAAGAACAATGAGGAAAATCAGAAGTTGAAAAGTTGAATCCTTCATTTACAAAGACTTATTTTCTCATTAGAATAATAAAGGAATGTGTAGAAGTACAGTAAACTGACTAATATTATACTTCTAAGCTTTAGTTTCTTCATTTTCATTAGCAGCTAAGCAGTCATGAATCTTCAGTGATTTAATTAAGGAGGGAAAAAAGGAGGAATTTATATGCTTAGGTCAGAAGAATATGGGATATAGCATCAATAATAAAATTGAAAGGGATACAATTAAACCAAGCTGGTCGTTGTCCTGAAACATCACCCCAATGCAAACAGAGAAGTAGAACTGGAAGTAAAGGAAGGAAACATTTTTTAAGAGAAGACATGAAATGGGCCATAAAATAGGTTTTTATTACATCCAAAGTGAACTAACTAAAAGGAGCATGCTACAACATGGATGGACCTCAAAAACATGATGCTAAGTCCAAAAAAAAAAAAACAGACACAAAAGGTCTCATGCCTTGTGACTCCCTTATTGTGAAATGTCCAGACCAGGCAAATCTATGGAGACAGCAGATGGGCTGCCAGGGCCTGAGAAGAGAGGAAATGGGAGTGACTGCTAATGGGGATGGGGTCTACTTTGGGATATGGAAATATTCTGCAATTAAATAGAGGTAGTGTGTGCACAACATTCTGAATGTACTAAATACCACTAAATTGCATACTTTAAAATGACTAATTTTATGAAGTTTTAATTTACTTTAATTATTTTCTTACTATAATTTTATATTAATTTTACCTCAAGTTTAAAAAAGAAAAATGAACTGAATGTCTAGAAAGTGCTTATGCTCTTATGAAAATAACTACAGATATTTCATAAGTTCAGTTGGAAAAGAATAGTGTCTCAATGGAACTTCTGGGCATAATTCCACATATATCAAAAAGGTATAACATAAGGAATAGGGGCTCAAAAAGGAAATGCCAGTTATTATTAACCTTGGCCAGTAAGGCTATTTTGGGGAAATAAGAACATGGATTTGTTTATTAAAATAGGCACCCCTCTAAACCAGCCATCACTTTTGTCTTTCAGTGGAAGATCTCTTATCCTTAAGATAAGAATCCTGATTTTATGTCTACTCCATGTAATCTACTTTCACTATCAATGAGAGTGAAAATCAAGAGTGATTAAAGCATGCAAAGGGAAGACAAGGGACTGTGATCAGGCTTGGAACACCCATCTGTTTGATCACAGGAAGGAGGATGAATGAGAACCACAAACCATCTGAGAGATTCTGTTTGAACTGTGTAGGCTAAGCATTAACCATTCCCAGCATTCCTGCCCTGAGTACCTACCCTTCTACTACTGAAGCTAAAACTATTTAAAACTGTTGGACTGTACTTACCACTACTCAACAAAAATAAGTTCACCTTATTGTCAATTAGATAAAAGTTCTGCTTTGACTACAGTCTTCTGTATGTTGCTATGGCTTCACTTACTCATTTAACAAACAGCATGGGCATGTGAATTCATAGCTCCTGCCCTCAAGGCATTTACACTCCAGAGAGCAGCAGGTTAATAACACTTTTGCTGGAGTGGGTGAACAACCCCTTCATCTGCTTTGGTCAGCAGGGGAGGAGCCCTTTGGCTAGGACTCATAGGTTCGAGTTTCTAGGCAGAGGCCCATGGGAAAGCACTCAGAGTAAAATGACCTTACCCTCCACCCATAAACTTATTTTTCCAGTACAAGTTGAGCATCCCTTTTCTGAAATGCTTAGGACTAGGAGTGTTTCAAATTTCCAATTTTTATGAATTTTGAAATATGTGCATTATACTTACTGGTTGAGCATCCCTAATGGGAAAATATGAAATCCAAAATACTCCAAAGAGCATTTCCTTTGAGTGTCACATCAGTGCCCAAAAAGTTTTGAATTTCAGATTAGGGATACTCAATTTGGTTAGACCATCTTTTGACCAAAAATAGGCTGCTGTTCAGGGCCAAGTGTTATTTTTGTATCCTCTATAGCAGTTAGCACAGTGTTCAGTAAAACCCAATTTGGCCAGGCATAGTGACTCACACCTGTAATTCCAGCACTTTGGGTAGCTGAGGCAGGCGGATCACGAGGTCAGGAGATCGAGGCCATCCTGGGTAACACGATGAAACCCTGTCTATACTAAAAGTACAAAAAATTAGCTGGGCATAGTGACGCGTGCCTATAGTCCCAGCTACTCGGGAGGCTGAGGTAGGAAGAATTACTTGAACCCAGGAAGCAGAGGTTGCAGTGAGCCAAGATCACACCACTGCACTCCAGCCTGGGTGACAGAACAAGACTCCGTCTCAAAAAAAAAAAAAAACCTGATTAATAAATGATGAAATCTGAACCTAACAAACTGTTAAAAATTTTTCTTGGCTATAAAAACAAATTTTTTAGAAGTGTTCTCAAAAGTGACTTTATTCTTCCTCCCTCACTCCACTACCTACTTCCCACATGACCAAGGGACACAGTATAACCAAGTTAGCTCTGAATTATTTGACTGTGTGGGCCAGGCTTACTCAAGGGAACTTGCTGGTTTAAAAAAAAAAAAAAAAAAAAAAAACTTCTAGGAGCGCCCTGATCACTGAGGGGAGACAGCTGTGATTCGGCACTGATTCACAGCTCTGGTTTTAGAATCCATATATCTTGGTTAATACATTGGTTCTTAAATTTGCTGGTTGATTGGTACTAATCCCATCCTTAGTTATCAACAAGGATAAATCTACTTCCGAAAGTTGTTAGGAGAATTTAATGAGATCACATTCATAGAAGTACCTTGTGCAGTGTAAACCAGCATGTAAGAAGTTGCTTTTCCCTTCTTCCTCAGACTTTTTCTTTCTACTTAACTGAAAAAGTAGAAATCTAGCCAGCACTGACCCAAGACTTTGTTGTCTTGTTTTTACAAACAAAATGGGTAGAAGAAAGAAATCAGAAGTAATTTAGAAACATGATACAGTTTGAAAGTGCTCCATGTTTTTCCCAAGGAAGAATATAAATCATCCAGTTGGACATTGCTAGGCATTGTCAATAACCCAATAATGGGAAAGAATGGATAATGAAGCCATTGGGATTTGTACAGAGAGATTTAGTTTAAAACAGGGATAAAAGAAACCAAATGGGCCGTATGCGGTGGCTTATGCCTATAATCCCAGCGCTTTGAGAGGCCGAGGCAGGTGAATCACCTGAGGTCAGAGATTCAAGACCAGCCTGGCCAATGTGGTGAAACCCCGTCTCTACTGAAAATACTAAAACTTAGCCGGGCGTGGTGGCAGGCACCTGTAATCACAGCTACTTGGGAGGGTGAGGCAGGAGAATCGCTAGAACTCTGGAGGCAAAGGTTGCAGTGAGCCAAGATCGCACCATTGCACTCCAACCTGGGCAACAAGAGCAAAACTCTGTCTCAAAAAAAGAAACAAAACAAAACAAAACAAATGGAAGATCAGCTGATATGACAGCATAAAAACATACCACTTATCCCTCCAGGTTAGTAATTTAACTAGTTACCTTATAGCACAGTAAGTCTAGAATTCAGTAAATGGGCAGGGTTTTGTTTTATTCTTTTTTTAATCATTTCTTCTCTTAAAAATATTTCCCCCACCCTACCCCTCACTGTCCTTCCTACCACAGAAATCATAATCATCTACCAGTAGGAGGTCAGTGATTTTATTTTCTTTATTTTTTTGAGACAGAGTCTCACTCTGTTGCCCAGGCTAGAGTGCAGTGGTGGAGGCCAGTGGTTTTAAGACTTTCGGTTTTTGTTTTTCTTTTTTTTTTTTTTTTTTTTTTTTTTTTTTTTTTGATCTCTGCTCACTGCAACCTCCACCTCCCGGGTTCAAGCGATTTTCCTGCCTCAGCCTCCCGAATATCTGGGACTACAGGTGCACACCACCACACTCAGCTTATTTTTGTATTTTTATTAGAAACGGGGTTTCACCATGTTGGCCCGTATGGTCTTGATCTCTTGACCTCGTGATCCGCCCACTTCAGCCTCCCAAAGTGCTGGGATAACAGGTGTGAGCCACTGCACCTGGCCCTGTTTTTCTTTAATATAAATATGTTTAGGCACGATGGCTCATACCTGTAATCCCAGCACTTTGGGAGGCCAAGGCAAGAGGATCACTTGGGCACAGGAGTTCAAGGCCAGCCTAGGTAACATCTCGAGACCTGTCTATATACAAGGAAAGGGAGGGAGGGAAGGAAGGGAGGAGGAGAGAGAAGGGAAGGGGAAGGAGCAGCTTATAAAACAAATTATGTGAAGTTGTTTGTTCTGGAAGGTGGATGAGTTGGGCCACCATGGCTCCCCACCCAGCTCCTTAGGAGTCCAGCAGCATAGTCTGAAAGCATCTGTTGTGGATTAATTGCTCATAAAAACATTTCGCATATTCCATAGTTGTTGTTCTTTCTTCCTCTCAGGTTAATAGCTTGCGGCAGTAGTTGCTATCATGGGGACACTGGGTAGCAGTATGATTCAGAAGCAGAATAGAAATGTTCCTGTATTAATCTCAAATTAAAAATCCAAATACTTACTTTAAATATGCTATTATTAGCTGAATTCTCAAAATTGGAAAACCTTACAGATTTGAATTTTGGAAAAAACACTTAAATCTTTATAATTTACCAAGAAAATCTCTCTGTTAATATGGGATGCTGAAAGTGGAAAGAAAAGAAAGCTTGAGTTTCACTAGAGTCACTCTATTTTTTTCATTTTACCTTCAAACTAGGTAATAAATTAGATCATGGTATTTATTTTTTAGATAAGACCCCGAAGTTCACTGACATTAAGTAATTTGGATCCCTGTATGTGAGATGAGTCTCAAGACAGGTCCACCAAATTCCAAAGTCTGATTTTCGGTACTACAGCTGACATTTAATTACTTCCAGTTTTAGGATAATTCATTTCTATAAATTTCTCGTTTGTTTTATAGTTATAACCCCTGGCCCTCAAAACAAAAATCTGATTATTTCTTGTCAGTGATGTTGATATTAATTTAGATTCTTGGTATTTTCCACTGTTTTTGTTAAACAACAGCAATAAACTATACTAGGATTGTCTTGAGTAACCAGGAAGAGTATTAAATCCATAGTAAATAATTACACTGCCTGCTTTTGGTTTAGTTAGTGTTCTTTTTTTTTTCCGTTTACTTAGATACTTATTAACAAAACTAATCAGGTGTTAAAAAAGGTTAGTGCAAAAGTAATTGCGGTTTTTACCATTACTTTTAATATCATTACTTTTAGTTTTCATTACTGTTAAATGAAAGCAAGATAATTTACTTCTCTTTCTCAAGACACCAACAACAGGGTGGGTTGTGATGAAGCCGTTGAACGTGGACCATACATTTGTAAAAGGCCTCAGATTAGGGCTTTCAGTATGATCTGTAAATGCAATAGTAATATAGCCACTGCTTTTGTTGGTTGTTGCTGTTCACATAACTAACATAAATTATAACAATTTAATAATCTCTCTTTTACCTTTTACTCACTGGATATTTACCCCAGTAAGTAATCTTTCACATCTTTCTCCATGAATGTAGACATATCTGTAAACAAAATATATGGTTTGCCTTTTTCACTTAATTTCACCAGGATGTCCCTCTCCTGATAGATATTCAGATTGTTTCTGGTTTTTAACACTTCAAAGCAGTGCTGCAACACACTTCCTTGTGTATCTCTGTCTGTATCTCCTTTATTTATTGAGATTATATTTTAACCTTCTTTACTGTGAGATATAACAAGCATATGAACAATGGCATAATTGTAGATTGTAACAAATAATAAGTGAATAAATAAAGCTCACTCACGAACCCACCACTGTAATTCAATAAACATGGCGGGTATCCAAAAGCCACCTGCTGCCCCCACCCCGATCCTAAAGATCTTCACACTTCTGAAATTTCTTCCATGTGGTTCTTTGCAGTTATACTGCTTTTTATACATCTTTAAAAAATATATTTAGGCTGGGCACGGTGTCTCACGCCTGTAATTCCAGCACTTCAGGAGGCCAAGACAGGAGGATCACTTGAGGCCAGGAGTTCGAGACCAGCCTGGGCATCATAGGCCTTATCTCTACAAAAAATAAAAATCTACTCTAGGGAAAACAGAAGAACCCTCCTGATTCTCTGCTATGTACCCACAAACATTTTTTTAAAAAGAATTCATTCTAAACAAATAAAAAAATAAAAAACTGGCCGAGTTTGATGGTGCACACTTGTAGTCCTAGCTACTTGGGAGGCTGAGGTGGGAGAATCACTGGGTGACAGATTGAGACCTGGCTATCAAAAAAAAAAAAAGGCGTGTATGTGTGCGCATATAGGTTTACCTGTTTTTGAACTTTATGGAAACAGCATCATGCTTGCACATTCTTTGTGTTTTGCTTTTTTTGCTCACTAGAGATGCCGCGGCCCCAGATGCACACAAAAGGACCCTGGTGTGGGGGCCCCTTACAGAGGAGGACTGGAGACACATAGTGTTAAACCAATAAACCTTGTAAGATTCATCTGTCTATTGCAGGTAGCTCCGGTTTATTCATTTTCACTCCATTTTATGCATTTACCACAATCTCTTTCTTCATGCAGTTGTTCTAGGCATTTCTGGTCACTGCTGGCAGGGGCAGGAGTCCCTGCTGTGTATCCCCTAGGCCACAGGTGTGCACATCATGGGGGTGGGGTGTTCCTAACCTTCAATGGATAATGCTAAACTGTCTTCCAGAAGCGGAGTTCAGCCTCCATTCCTATTAGCATAGTAGAGCTCCTGCTGCTCTGCTGTCTTTCCATTATTTGGTACACTTAGGTGTCCTCGTTATCTTTTTTCCCGACTGCTTTTTTTTCAGCCTGGTGGGTCTGTAGTGGAATTCACTGTGGTTTAAATTCCAGCTCCTGATTACTGCTGAGACTGAGAGCCTTTTGCTGTGTATTGCTGTTTGTGTTTCCACTTTGATGAAGTGCTGTTCAAGTCTTTTGTTTATTTTTCTTTTGGGGTTTTGAGCTTTATATATTTTGAGTAGTAGTCCTTCATTGGTTGTATATAATTATGTGTTATAAGTGGCTTGTCTTTTTATCAGCAGAAGAACCGATTTTTGGAGGGGGAGCAGATAGCATTCCCAAAGTGGGACTGCCTGGCCAGAGTATGTAACTGGACTTGTTTTCATGACCCACAGGCAGGGCCCCAGGAAGCATTAAGTGTTTTTGAAATGGCTTCTGGACCCATAGCTCTCCCAGGTTGGTTGGGTTACTTTTAACCAGAACACTCCCAGCAGAGGCTATGGGTCTGTGTCTCCTTCAGGTAAAATGAGATTAACTTGAGCACCAAGGGAAACGGGAGTGTAAAAGTCAAGAGCTACCGTTTATCATAGGCCAGTTAGGCCTGTTTTGTGTGATCTTCAAAATAAGTCTCAGAAGCAGATATTATTTTACCCACTTCACAGATGAGGAGCTTGAAGCTCATCAGGAATAAAGATTTTACCCTGTGCCATACAACTGGAAAGTAGGAAAGTGGGGTTAAAGCTCACTTTCACATGGCTCCCAAGCAAATTCTGCATCCATTCTGGCAGCTTGAAGCATAGCGTAGCTTCATGGTACTGGGCACCTTGCTGGGGAGGCATCGGTGGAACAGAGTCCACACCAGATGTCTGACTGTGACACAAGCCACAGCCCCTTCCCCTCCGCAACTCTCTGTGACTGGGGGTGGCATGGGAGCTCTGATGAACCACACTCCAATGCCGGCCGTGGCACAGTGCAGGCTGCTTACTGATTCGGTTGAAGCCTGGTTGCTCCATAAAGGATATTTTGTTGTTTTCCTCTTCATTATTTGGCACGTCAGTGTAAATTATTTTAATAGGACTCACAGTTTCAGTCTTTGAAGCATTATGAGGGGAAGCTACATGATGTGTGAATTCAAGATAATAGGATGAATTGTAAGGAGACAAGGATTTTTGTTAAGTATCAGAGCACACTTGTAATATTTGGTTAAAAAAAAAACTTATGTGTCTATAAGAGATATGGGTTGACAGATTTTGTGTGGAAGTGTGGGTTTTTCCACCTCCACGCTGGTGAGCACGTGGATCATGTGAGGCTTTTGGAATAATAAGTACCACCAGGACAGAAGAGAGAACTGTTTGCAGAGTTGCAGATAGCAACATGTTTCAGGAGCTCTTCATTTCCTGTGAAGTTGAGTGTGTGTGTGTGTGTGTGTGTGTGTGTGTGTGTGTGTGTGTGTGTGTGTGTAATTTCCTGATGAAGTAGAACAGAAGTGTGTAAAGAACATTTTTTTTAACAAAGTTTCTAAATTATACTACTTGATAATTTCATGTCCCCAATCTTGAGTCAAGAGTTGATTAGGAAGATTTTTTCTTTATATATATTATTAGTTTTATATTACACATATATATTTTATATATATATTATTTTTAATGCCCTGTCTTTAACAAAAGACATTTTTAAATATAACTAGCAGGCTGGGCACTGTGGCTCACGCCTGGAATCCCAGCACTTTGGGAGGCTGAGATGGGCACATCACTTGAGGCCAAAAGTTCAAGACCAGCCTTGCCAACATGGAGAAACTCCATCTCTACTAAAAATACAAAAATTAGCCAGGCATGGTGGCACATGCCTGTAGTTGCAGCTACTTTGGACGCTGAGGCAGGACAATCACTTGAACCCAGAAGGCAGAGGTTGCAGTGAGCCAAGATCGCACCATTGCACTCCAGCCTGGGTGACAAGACGAGTTTCCGTCTCAAAAAATAAAAAAACTAGCAGATGTCCTGTAAAATGTGAGACATTCCAGAGTTACAAAGTTATCTTATATAATTATATAAATTTAAGCAGAGATTCAAAGGAATCATGCAAAGGGCTTAATTTCAGATGGGTGTTTTAATTTCCTTCTTTCAGTTTCTCCAGCTAGCTACGATCTGAAAAATATCTTGCTGGCCGGGTGCAGTGGCTCATGCCTGTAATCCCAGCACTTCTGGAGGCCGAGGAGAGCAGATTGCTTGAGGTCAGGAGTTTGAATCCATCCTGAGCGACATGGCAAAACCCCATCTCTGCTAAAAATACAAAAGTTAGCCCTGTGTGGTAGTGCACTCCTGTAATCCCAGCTACTAGGAGCCCGAGACACAAGAATCACTTAAACCTGGGAGGCGGAGGTTGCGGTGAGCCAAGATTGTGCCACTGCACTGCAGCCTGGGCAAGAGAGCAAGACTGCATCTCAAAAAAAAAAAAGAAAAGAAAAGAAAAAGAAAATTATCTTTCTGAAATTCAGTGAACTTGCTTTGGAAATGTTTCGTTAAGTTCCCACATCTATACGGTATTCATAGGATATTCTTAGCAGAGATAAATCTCTGGAGTCAGAATGCCTGATCAGATTCCCTTCCTGGCTGTCCCACCATGGTGATTGAAGGGCTGCTCCAGGGCACACCAGAAGTATTACTGGAATACTGTTTTATGGTGTGCATTTTACTGTTCCACAATATCTTATGTCATAGAAGAGGGTTTAAGTATGAAATTCACATGGCCACAGTTTTATACAGATGTGGAAACCCAAGGAAGTATTTTTCTTTGTATTCTAAGCCATGTTCTCCTGTGCTGCCACAAACCCTGGGCTCAGCACAGGTACTGACTCTGTCCTCTGAGGAGCCACAGTGCAGGGCTGTCTTGCCTGGTGCTCAAGACCCGCTCCTGTGGCTTAGCGGGGCCGACAGGCACACCGGGGATTACATGGAACTAGTATTCCACTAGCTTGACTTAGGAAAAGGAAGTGCAGCCACTCCAAAAGTAGAGTGCTGAAGCCACTGGGTTCGCTCCCAGCCCTGTGCTGCTCCTGGACTCTGTGTCAGCTTTCCAGTGAAGATAACAGGACTACTCTTATTGCAGAAGTGTCCTCAGCTTTTCATTTCCTGGAAACTTTGAGATTAGTTTGAGTGGGGCTTTGAGGAAAGAGAAGAAAGATAATGCTTGTAGCAAAATCATTAAGCAGAGTTGAAGGAAGTATAGCAATGGATGTATTTCAGGTTAGGTTTAGTGGTCTCCTGATTAGAGGCCCCTGTCTTAAATTAATAACACTTTTTAAATAACAGCTTAACTGAGACATAATTTACATACCCTAAAATTTACCCTTTTTAAAGTGTACGAATCATTGGTTTTTATTTTACTCACAAAGTTATGCAACCAGCACCCTAATTCTGGCACATTTTCATCACCTCAGACAGAAACCTAGTACCTTCAGCAGGAGCTCTGCGCTTCCCCTCCCCTGGCAGCCACTCCTCTACTTTCCATCCCTGTGGATTTGCCTGTTCTGGACGTTTCCTGTCAGTGGAACCATACAGATGTGACCTTTGGTATCTGGTGTCTTTCACTTTAGCAGAATGTTTTTAAGGTCCATCCATGATGTAACATGTATCAGAATTTCCTTTTTTTTTTTTTTTGAGACCGAGTTTCTCGCTTGTTGCCCAGGCTGGAGTGCAATGGTGCCATCTCAGCTCACTGCGACCTCTACCTCCTGGGTTCAAGCGATTTTCCTGCCTCAGCCTCCAGAGTACCTGGGATTACAGGTATACGCCACCATGTCCAGCTAATTCGAACTCCTGACCTCTGGTGACCCACCTGCCTCATCCTCCCAAAGCGCTGGGATTATAGGTGTGAGCCACCACACCAGGCCAGAATTTCATTCTTTTTCTGGTTGAATATTTCATGACATAGATACATCAAATTTATCCATTCAACAGTTGATGGACATTTGGGTTGTTTCTACTTTCTGGGTATCTTGAATAATCCTGCTGCGAACATTCATATGTAAGTTTCTGTGTGGATGTAAGTTCCAGTTCTCTTGGATAGACAGCAAGGAGATGAATGGCTGGATTGCTGCCACACAGTTTTCCAGAGTGATGGCCTCATTTTACCATCCCACCAGCCTAATGGTACATTTTAATCACTGCAAATGTAATCTTGTTAGAGTTTCAAGGTTTCCATGGCTCCTGCCAGTTTGTTCATGATCTCTTGAGCTATTTGTTACTGTCTACCTAGCAGAACAAACCTTGTTGGAGGAAATCCATTTCAGTATCAAGGCAAAAGTTTAATTCACTCAGGGTTGTTTTTTGTGTATATAAGGGTGACATAAAAGGAGATAAGCTGTCTTCTGGAAGGCATTATTTTTACTTCTTAATTATATACCTAAACTGTATCTCCAACTAGCCTAGAGTTTAATATTAAATGAATGAAATGAACAAGAGAATTTAGGTTAAAGAAATTTATCAGAAGCCATGGGTTTCTTACAGAAGAAATCAGGGCTCATGAAAAGTTCTCAGACTGAAGCATTGAGGGACACTTGTGATATGTGACAGGTGCCAGCATTGCTGAAATGCCATGTGTCCTCACTGTGCAGTACTGGCTGGTGGGATTGAAGAGTCTTGCCGGCCCTGCTAGCTAGCATGTCAGATTCATGGCCTCATGCCATGCCAGTGTTATGCGCCTCCCACGAACCAGACTCATCTAGGCACTGAGATTCCACAGAGAACAGACACACAGAGCCTGCCCTCAGGAGGTTCACATTCTCGTGAGGACACAAAACAGGCAGCACTAACTAAACCAGAGGATCTCGGTGGTGACCAGCCCCAGAACAGAGGGTGAGGTGGGGCAGAGGCACCTCGGAGTGGCATCAGGGGTGACCTTTCTGCCTCTTCTCACCTATGCCCTTGTACAAAACCCAACAGTGATTGTTACAGGAATTGCCTCTTCAAGACTGCTCGGCCTTTGCTGTTCTTTTTGGCACCGATGTGACATTCATGTAGTGGGAGCCACAGCAGTGCCAAGAGCCCTTCTCAGAGGTGGACCTCCAGGGTGGGAGTGTGGGAGGCTGGCCCTAGCCCCGAGAGCCACATGAAGAGTTCCTTTCTGGTCCAGAGAGACTTCCTCAGAGTCTCCACAGGTCTTTCTCAATACTGCAGGTTGGCCTGCTCCTGAAACTACTATTTTTATGTTGAGTGTGGAACCACAGGAAAGAATGGAGTTATAGGAAGTGTTACATTGTTTATAAATAACCCACATGCATTGACCTAATTTTACAATGAATGGGAAGTTACCTTTGCAACTCAAAATAGGACTCCTATCTAAGGTTATTGGACACTATTAATAATGATTCATCAGCAACTAGGAAATTGTTTCTTAGACTGCATTGAGATTATATCTTAAAATACAGCCTACCAGATATGTTTGAAGTCTGTTTTCTCTGGCATGTAGAGACCCTGCTGTGTCGGGGAAGATGTGTAGTGTGTGGCCAGCATTGGGCAGGAAAGGGAGATAGTCAGAGAGGGGAGACAATATAAAGAACAGGACCATGTAACAGACAAGCAGGGAGGAAAGAAACAAATAAAAATGAATGAGGGCTGGCCAGTCATGATGGCTCACACCTATAATCCTAGCACTTTGGGAGGCCAAGGCAGAAGGATCACTTGAGGCCAAACATTTGAGACCAGTCTGGGAAACATAGTGATGAAACCCCATCTGTACGAAAAATTTAAAAAATTAGCTAGGAATAGTGGTGCACACCTGTAGTCCCAGCTACTTGGGAGGCTAAGGCTAGAGGATTGCTTGAGCCCAGGAGGTCACACCACTGCACTCCAGCCTGGGTAACAGAGCAAGACTCTATCTCCAAAAAATATATGTATTTGGTTGGGGGGGGAAGTGTGTGTAATATAAAAAAGTAATGAGGGCCCAAAGAGGTTTTTTTTAAAAAATATGTTACTCAGTGTTTACCTTATTAGAAATTAAAACTGAAAAAGATTTAACACATTAATTTACCTAAAAGCGTCTATAATCAACCCATTACATGATGACCTAAATAACATTTTTTATGAAAAATATTTCCTAAAACACAAAAACAAATATTTAGCGATGAGAGTCGCATTGCCCTGTATTTTGCAGGTCTCTTCACTGGTTGAACAGGAGATGATGGATTATCATCTGTGCTCCGCCTTCAATCTGTTGTAATATCACACATCATGGGCCTCTAGAAAATACCACTGTACACTCATGAGAGAATGGAAGTGAGAAAGAAAAATAAAGGCTTGGCAGAAAACAGTTTTGGCCTTGTAGGCTGCCTGAAAGGCTCTCGGAACCTCCAGCAACCCCCAGACCCCACTTTAAGAATGACTGGTCTAAAGTATTCCACTATCCAAATGAACTCTCTTGGAGAGGTATGAGTTCTACAACAGTGACAGGTACAGAGAAATTAGCAGCAACATGACAAATTTTAAGAACATTTTATACCCAAAATACTTGCTTGGTTAGAAAAAAAAAATGATTCCAAGCTCTGTGAGGATGAGTGCATCATGGGCCAGGTGCTTCCTTGTTGTCTTTCCATTTTCTGTTGTCCACAGCACCATTGTGGCTTAAATCTCCTAGAGCAAATTCCACTCTATCCACACCCAAAAGAAAGTGGTTCAGGCAGTTTTAAATTGCCCTGTGAAGATTTGAGAGTTAGCTGGATGAGACAGTATCAGATGGAAAAAATAACCCCTGAAATAACTTAGAGAATAGGTAAGCAAATTGATAATATCAGCTAATGTTCTGGTGTACAAACAAGATTTTCCATGTTTACTCTCTTCCGGTGGACTGAAGTATGGAAATCTTGGTTGCCTTTACTTTGAATGGTTGGTTTTTCAAATGACATTTGTCATCTACCAGTCAAGATAATAATACCAGCTATAATGAGGCCAGAGGAAGTAGATCATTTGCCACACCAAAATATCCATAAAATGTGTGTAGAAATATGGAAATTTAGCATTGTTTCAATGGCAGTGAGGCGAGAACTCTGCTTCCTTCCTCTGTTGTGTATTTCTTAGAATTCTCTTGGGCATGGTGCCACTCCCACTCTCTTCTTGGTCTGCAGACGATTTCCATTGCCCCAGGACTTGCCCCATCCTCATTTCTGAGCTCATGGGTGATGCTGGGGCTGCCTTTTTAGGAATTCAGGAAATGGAGGTACCCAGTTAAAGTTATCTGCATCTGTGTAGCTTACTCATTTCCATGCACCTTTCTTGTCGCACGGTGGGAAATCTTGGCTCTAGTTTACTCAGGAGAAACATCTGTCCTTTGACATCACTTCCAACTCTTGAACTGAATTTGTAAATTTTTTCTGAAGATGGTCTCAAGTTAGTTCTCTTCCTTTGTGGTTTGTTTTCTACTTAGATTTTGACAGCCTCCAAAATATGTTACCAAAAACAGAATTCAGGCAAGAAAATTGATTTTTTTTTCATTCTAAGAAATAAGTTAACTTTGCTTCATGTAAATATCTCCATCGGTTTATTCCTAATCCTTTATAATGTTTAGAGTATTTTTTTCTCTCTCAAGGATCTGGTAATTACTAAAACAAATTTGAAACTGTTTTTAAAATTAAAGTTAGTGGCTCTGTCTTTGTAAATTTTTCATTACAAATAGATTGGAAATATTCAGGTGCAATTCTGTTTTGCACCAGAGAGCACTTTGTAACACAGAAAGTCTTCAGTCAGCCAAACTCACCTGTCAAGTGCAGAAGGCACTTATCGCAGATGGCTGACTGTTTCTAGCGCCCCATGCTGCCATGTTCGCATAGAAAGGTGTCTGCTTCACCACCCACACCTAGCACTGGAGACTTTGGAATCGTCTTTCCTCCTCAAACAGAGGCACATGTCAGCGAGGGACAGCAGCAGCACTAGGAATTAGAGAATCACAGAATCCTACAAGGGAGGAAGATGAAGCTGAGAGAGATTTGGAATTTCCACTGTAGAAGGTGGACAGTATCCTCTCTGTCCAAGTCTGTGGCCAGCATTCTTCTGAGCAAATGCACATCACCCGCAGTGTCATGGGGTTGGAGTGTGCAGGCTCAGCCCTGGAGGAAGTGAGTTGGCAGGACCCCCTTCTGCGTGCCGGTCATCTCCAGTACAGCCCAGTCTCAGCCTCTCCATGGGGCCCTCATGAGATGTAAGTGATGTGGTGCCCCCATCCTTACTCTGTCTCTCTTGAGGGGTGTCTCCAAGGGCTTTTTTATAAGTGAGAACATGTTCTTAGAAAGTGCCTCTTACACTTCAGTGACTAGTCACATGTCGGGGTGGCCTTGCTTTAAAGAATGTGGAAGACTCAAAAACAGTCTTAGGGTTGGCCTCAGTGAACCATGATTGCGCCACTCCAGCCTGGATTACAGAGCAAGAGACCCTGTTAAAAAAGAAAAAAAAAAAAAACACTTAGTATTTATTTTTATGTTAAATATAATTTTCATTATGGTAAAATAACGTACTATAAAATTTATAATTTCAACCATTTTAAGTATAACTTGGTAGATATAATTTTAACATGTGTATAGATCTTGGTATCTTTCCACTTAAAAAGTACACTGGTTACTATAATAAAAACATAGCGCTGAAAGTCTTTCAGGTTCCTGAGCGTGACTTTAGGAAAGCTCTTATTGGGTCCCTCCAGGCCTCCTACCTCCCTCCTCCCGCCTCCAGGAGCAGCTGCGTGTTCTACAGCCTGTGCATGCAGGTGGGTCTGCCACAGCCCCCAAGTGAGTGCACAGAGGAGGCTCCCAGGCTGTCCCTGTTCCCTGCCTGTGCCATGCTGTCACCTTCCTTTGCATGTTCTGCACCACGCCGCAGCCCTCTTCTTGCTGCTCTTCAAATACAGCTGATTTTTAGAGGTCAGATGAACTGTGACTGAGTGTGATGGGAAACATGGCTCTCCCTTCAGTGACGGGTAGCTGAGTTGACCTCCACCCATGCTCTCTGGGTGTCTTGTGGGAGCTGCTGGGAGAGCTGCTGACTGCTGCAGAGCCTGCCAAACTGGGGACCTGGTGGGTAGGACAGCTGGCCCTGCTTCTCTCCTTGTCTGCTCCACAAACTTTTGTTGTCACAGATTAATGACCAAAATTTGTCTACAGACTCATTTTATCCAATCTATAAATTAAGGTATACCCCAAGAAATTTATTCCAACATGATGATGTTATCAAATCATAAGCATAATGAATTAATCTGTATGTCCCCTTTTTCTCTAATTAAACATTTACTTTACATTTTAAACTTTTTAAATAAAAATGTTTATTAATTTTTTAAAAGACAGACTTATGGTAGCCACTCCCCTGTCAGACTGTTTGTTTCTTAAACATATTTTTAAAGGATCACTTTTTTAAAAGAATGTTTCCTGTGTAACCAAATGAATAGTAAAGAATGAATTGCAGTGGGAGGAACAATACACTTTTTAACTGTGCTAAAAGTGAGTTTCTACACCACGTCTATGCCCAGCAGAAGTGGGAGTCATTTGAATGTGCTAGCTGGCCCCAGACAACTCTGCTTCACAAGGCAACAGTGGCCATCCAAACCATTATCTATTTTAAAAATAGTTTTTAAAAACAGTAGAGAAGCTGATTTTTTATGAGACTAAGCATTTTATTTAACCATAGCCATTCTTCAGCTAAGCGTCGTGCATTAAATATAAATGTATAATGTGTCTAAACTTTTTTAATTAGCTGGTACCATCCTCTAAATAAAAGCCATTAAATTCAAATAGAACTTTCCTATGGCTGTGTGCTTCTCGAACAGCATTTCTCAAAGAGAATTCCAAGGGAACACTAGTTTCTCAGGACATTGTTAGTGATGACACCAAAAAGGGTTTCGTGGTTATAAATGGGAGAAGCTTTAGTTTAAAACAGTATGCCACAGGTGCCTTTTACACAGGGCTCTCCAGGCCCTCCGCCATGTCCAGTCCCACTGTAGCGTGTGAGGGTCCTGCCAGCCACAGATGCACCACACGGCAATAGGCAGGGAGTTCTGTTCTCATGGGTTACACTTCACAGAACACTTTTTGGGAAACTCCAAAATTTTAGGAAAATTGATAAGCACTCTGTCACTATCTGGAAAGGGTTGTTTATTTTTCTATACTGTATAAAGACCTCTTTTTACACTCATCTTTTATCATCCTCCTAATTTTACTCGGTTTCTTCACAGAGTAACACTAGGATTAAAATCCTGTCTTAAACTGGGCAGATTTTTGAGCAAAAAACAGCATAAAAGTTTATGGCTTTAGCAATGACAATACTGGTAACTATAGTAATATCAAGTGGCTAATGTGTTGGATACTCACTCTGAGTATAGAAACCCTAGTAGGTGCTGCACATATGTTCTTTACTTCCTTTACTCCTTGCAATAATGCCAGCAGCAACCCCCAGTTTCCCAGAAGGGCTGATGTAAGAGTCAAGCATTTTCTTAAGGTCTCACAGTGTATGAAAGGCAGAGCTTAAGCAAGATGAGTTTCTTGACTCCAGGGGCCCTGCTGTTTCCCACCTCTGTTAACAAGGGGCTCAGGTAAAGGTTAGAGCCAGGTCTCGGAAGTGCAGTCAGATCTAAGGTGAGAACCATATAACTGAAATCATAACAGTGTTGTCCTTTTGTGTCCTTCTATATATTTTACTTCAGATAACTTTTCTTTTTTGTGTGTGTGACGGAATTTGGCTCTTGTTGCCCAGCTGTAGTGCAATGACGTGATCTCGGCTCACTGCAACCTCCGCCTACCAGGTTCAAGAGATTCTCCTGCCTCAGCCTCCCGAGTAGCTGGGTTTACAGGCATCTGCCACCATGCCTGGCTAATTTTTGTATTTTTAGTAGAGACAGGGTTTCACCATGTTGGCCAGGCTGGTCCTGAACTGCTGACCTCAGGTGATCCATCCGCCTCAGCCTCCCAAAGTGCTGGGATTATAGGCATGAGGCACCACACCCAGCTCAGATAACTTTTCTTACATGTAATACATATCTGTTTGGGAAAAATATACAAAATGCCCAATCCAAAGGAAGAAAGTAAATATCACCTTCAAACTCTACTCAGATAACCACTAAAAACATTCTTATAGGCTTCAGTCTTTTCCTTTGGCTTAATATGTATATAGATGCATGCATAGATACACATACATACACACACACACACACACACACACAGTGAGTGAGAGAGTTAATTTGTTGCCTACTTTTTTCTTAGCAGGGTGTCACAAACGTGTTTCCATGTCCATAAATTTTTTTTTTGTAACCATTTCAGTGACTGTATAATATTTCACTGTGTGGATGGATCCTAATTTAGTGAGCAAATTCCTGTTGTGCAGTTGATTTCCCACAGTGTCTGTCCATCTGTCTGTGTGTCTTCTTTCTTCCCCATCTGAATCGCCTCACATCTCGAATTGTAGTTCCATGGCCTTAGGCATTAGAGGCTGTTAAGCATTCTACCAGCTCACTGGCCTAGTACTCAGTAAGGGAGTCTGATGATGAATACCTTTAACTTTCCTTGTTCCAGGATAGCGGGGATTTTTAGTTTGATTGACACCCTATGGCCCCCAGCGATACCTCTGAAAACACCTGGCCGCGACCAGCCCTGTGAAGAGGTAAGCCCGGCACTGGAAAAACTTCCCCAGTTGCGGACTACTCCATGCCAGGTGCCAAGCCAGGCATCATCACTGCCACCCACATGGTCTGTGTCCCCCACTCCAGTAGCAACAAGGAGCCCCTGTGCAGCCAGTTCCTTTGTGGTGACACATGAATATGAGCCAGGACTGGGATTCAGGTCCTGGAGACCAAGCTCTGGCTGCCTTCCCTACTGTGCTGCACAACATTTTCTTGAAGTTAACTTATGATGAATGCGTAAACCACAACTCTCATATACTGTTGGAACAATTGGGGTCTCAGCCTCATACTAAAGCAAACATATAGAATTTTTCCCACGAACTTCTAGTGACTCATAGAACCAACACTCAGTTACCAATTGGAGCAAGAACTCAATACAATCCATAGACATTCGTACAACGTCCTGGGTAGCCAGGAACTTCCATTGCCCTGCTTGTCTATGATAGTGTCTCAGAAGAAGCAAAATGGATGAAAAGTGTTCCCTCCTCCCTCTTGAGCCTTTTCCAGCAGGTTAACCAGCTGCTGCTTTGGGCCAGAGCTCCCAAAACAACTGAGGCTGTCTTCCTTAGGTTGTGGCTGACTTCTTAGTAGTGCTAAGTCTGTGACCCTGTACTGTGCCAAACAGCATAGTAGTTGTCAAAACACACGGTGGCTCACGCCTGTAATCCTAGCATTTGGGAGGCTGAGGTGGGCGGATCACCTGAGGTCGAGAGTTCGAGACCAGCCTGACCAACGTGGAGAAACCCCATCTCTACTAAAAATACAAAATTAGCTGGGCATTGTGGCGCATGGCTGCAATCCCAGCTACCCAGGAGGCTGAGGCAGGAGAATCACTTGAACCCAGGAGGCGGAGGTTGCAGTGAGCCGAGATGGCGCCATTGCAATCCAGCCAACAAGAGCAAAACTCTGTCTCAAAAAACAAAAAAAAAGCCATTTCTAGATTACTTAAGGGGAAGTAATTTCTAGATGATATTTTCAGTATAACCTGAAAGATTTCTAAAATGAAATCTTGAATTAATAGGTTCATAAGAAGTTCTTATACTTGGTCCCAGAAGTAAACAATGCAGTCCATTCCTTGTATAGCATTCCAGAGAGAGGATGCATCTGTAAGCGAGTATGTATATATTAAAGAGGAGATTTTAATCATGTGCTTGAGTCTTTTAACAATATATTCACCTTCTGCTTTTGCCTCATGTAAACAGATAAAAACTCATCTGCCTCCTCCAGCCTTATGTTACATCCTCACAGCTCATCCAAATCTGGGACAAATTGATATAATTGACGGAGACCCCATTTATAAGCTTTACCAGCCTCCAGTTACCCGCTGCTTAAGAGACATTATCCAGGTAATGTTTTTGTTTCTAACAAGTTATTTAGGTATTAGCTGTGTCTGTGTGCTTTGTGTAATGCTGCCAACCTTTTCTAATTCCTTTCCAGATGAATGATCTTGGTACCCGTTGCAGTTTCTATGCCAGGGTGATTTACCAAAGACCACAGGTAATAATCTGTCTCAATCTCTCAGTCTCTCTCTCTCTCTCTATCTCTCAGCCCCTCTCTCTTTCTCTCTCTCTCACACACACACATGCACACACACACACACACACACACACGGTGTTAGAGGTTTGTGAAAGGGCAGTCTCCTTTGGAAATTAATAGATTGCCAAAACAGAAAAGCGTTTTTAAAGTCCAGTTAAGTATGCCCCATATACTGAAGTGGCAGTAAATCCATTCCTTTTACAGGTGCGGACTATCAGCCAGTGTGCTAAGCACTGGGGTGTAAGACACCCAAGTACAACCCTGTCCCCAAAGCTTCTCAGCCCAGTAATTTTCATTCTTTCCTGACACTTAGGCAGGTTGAAGAAAGGAAAGAGATGCAGAAACCTCATTTATGTGGTGGAAATGGTAATCTCAGGATTGAGCTCAGCTACTTCTGGGAACTTTTAGAGCCTTTGAAACTGAAAGCCCTCCCATCCCACCTCCATGGTCCCTATGAGGCCTCAGCCTATTCTAGGGAGCAGCGGCCTAGAGGAGCTTGCTATCAATCAGCTAGGAGTAGAGGAGGGAAGGAGACCTGCTTGCCAGTTTGAATGCATTCACTACATTCTGCAAGAAACCTCTGCTGGCCCTTACCTTATGGAGGAATATCCATGTAGATCTGATCATCCAAGAGGGATTGAGAACATCCTATTTGTTAAACTCTTATCTACTCATAGGCAGTGTGCACTGGGTGCATCTGCCATGGTGCAGGAGAGAGTGAGTGCCCCACACATTGCCTCCTTGAGGGTGTGTATGAGTGGAGCAAACCAGGCCCCAGATGCCTGCACTCACCTGGGCTGTCAGTGGATCACCAGCTACCAGCCAGGCCAGAATACCCAGGAATTGCCCAGCAAGGAGTCTCAAGGGAGGGCAGGAGGCTGGCACCTCAGCCAGCAACCTCGGCCAGGTGCCCCAGTGCACCTTGAGTCAGGGGACAGTGGTGTGGGTGGCACCAGGGGCTGTCTTCTAATCATACTATGCCTGGTTATCAAGATCTGACACTCACACCCCTCACTTTTCTTTTTGCTGATGAAATATGCTAAAGCACACCCAGACACCTTGTGCCATTTCCCCTTACATGCTTGTTATGAATCTCTACAAAGCATTCATGCTTGCATACAACCCAATTCAGCTGCCTGGTTTTGGAGCCTTTCTCTTCCGCTTAAGTTATTCAGAGTTATTTTCTGTTGTGCATTTATTTTGAACAAAGTCTTTGCATTTCTCTGATCATTCTTAGTGGAAGAACAAGAGAGTGACTAAAAGAATATGTTTCTTAACTTCTAGTCAAGTTCTTGATGAGTTGCATATATACGAGTATCATTAAATCATTGTTATCACAAGCATGTTAAATCAGCTCCTCTTCCATCTGCATCAGGAGTAGTGGGCAGACTGTTTCTGTAAAGAGCCAGATAGTCAATATTTTAGGCTTCTTGGGTTGTATGGTTTTCATAGCAACTACTCAGCTCCACCTTGCAGTGCAAAAGCAGCCATGTTGTCGTTCACAAATGAATGAGCAGGGCTGTGTTTCAGAAACCTTTATTTACAGACACCAAAATTTGAATTTAACTTAATTTTTACTTGTCACAAAATATTCTTATGGTTTTTTTAACCATTTAAAAATGTAAGAACCTTGAATAAATATAAAAACCATGCTTAGCTTACAGGCCACACATAAGCAGGGGGCAGGCTGGATTAGCCCACAGGCCTTGGTTTGCTCACGTTCTTCAGGTGCTGAGCATGGCTGGAGGACACAGGAACTGTGACGCAGGAAAAAAAAACAACCCTTGTGTCTCCTGGCATCCTGTAGGTTGTACTGAATGTGCAGTGTGGTGTGTGTCAGGGAGAGGAGACAGGGAGGGCCATCTACTGACAGCCACCGAGTAGGGTGCAAGCTTGTTACCTAAGGATGCCATAGGTGCTGTGCAAGAACACAGCGCTGGTACATACGATCATCATATGAAAGAACTTTAAGGCTTTATCTCAATTTAATTTTTACATTTCAGATGTAAGGAGTGTGCTTTAGGTGATATGCTAGTAACTGTCAATTGCCTTTCCTTTCCTTCTCTGCAGAAAGTGTGTGTGTGTTTCTGCAGCTTAACCTGTGGATTATCTAGTGCTTGCCAACGCATAGAGTGTTGCCCACAGAAAGGAAATCAGAGGGCTGAGTTGTGAATATAAATGAACCACATTTAGCTCTTTATTTTTTATTATCAATACTTCACCTTTAATTTCTGTGAGAGATTTGTCAGATTTTCCAACCATTCTCGTGTATATATCATTTTAGCAGCAATAGTGTCACTGTTCTTAATTCCAAGTGGAGGAGACCAAGGCTAGGCCTGGTATCTGCTATCTCTGATACACACAACCAAACCCAGGTGGAGCCTGGCATGGGTTTCCTAACTCTTACTCAGCCCAGTGTCCCATGGTGCTTCCTGACTCCACAGTCCTTCAGTTACCTGGAGCCCTGGGGGTGGAGCAGGGACGCAACACATCCCTACCCCCAACCACATGCTGGCTGAGCTTGTGCAGGTGCTTCACCACATTGTCTCATGTCCTTGTCTGTCAAATGGGTGTGACATTCTCTCACCATATTGGATTGTTCTAGGATGAATTTAGGAGTTTTAAAATACCCTTTTTCGTTTGTTTTCTCTTCATCTGTTCCCCTTTTCATCATTTGACAGCTGATCAGTGCCCCTCATGAAGAATTAGAGAATGACTGACATGAGTCCCTCAGTGGTACTCCCTGTGAGCACCCCAGTGTCCGGCTCAGCAGATAGGAGGATAGGGCTCCCAGCAAGGATGAGGCAGGGCATGTACTATGTCTCATACTTTCCAAGCCTGAGGAGACCTAAGACTGCCTTCACGTTCCTCTGCTCACCTTGAGAAGGGTCAGTGTGTGGGGGGGATGCCCTTGACATCTGGCACATTCCTGCTCTTCTGGGTCATGGGCCAGGCGGTGGCTCTCTGTGAAGGTGCCATTCACCCACAGGGAGAATGCTGTCCTCATAGCAGCCACGTGGCAGTTGCAGCTCACACTCCTGCCCATGGCCCTCTGGCTGAGACTGAGGTTGAAAGTAAAGAAAGCAGATGTCAAAATGCTTGCACCAAAACCAGTTGGAGGGGAACTCTGGGGCAGAGAAAGACCAAGAGTGAAGCAGGTCATCCAGCTTGCCTTGTGAAAGAGTCCTCCCTCAGGGAAGTAGAGAAGATATGTTAATCACCTCCTATCCAAAAAACAGCCTTCCACCAGTGCAAGTGCAGCTTTCAGTGAGCATGACTTCCAGTGGGCATGTGTGCCTAGGAATCAGTGGTCCTGTAGCCACAAAACAGTCAAAGACCTGGAACCCAATGGAACAGGTTCTATGATCCACTGAAATTCTGTCTCCTGTAGTCTGCTTTTGTAAAAGAATCACCAGAAACCAGCTGTCTCAAGAAGGAATTGAAATAAGCTGAGTCCTGGGGCCAGTCCGTAGTGAAGCCAGTGGCCTGCATCCTTGGCAGTGAGAGTTGACTTTCAGAATGGCACCATGAGTCACTGCTGGAACTCGAGCCATAAAAACAGACCTAGACTAGGTGTGGTGGCTCACACCTGTCATCCTAGCACTTTGAGAGGCTGAGGCTAGAGGATCTCTTGAGGCTAGGAGTTCCAGACCAGCCTGGGCAACAAAGCACAACCCCATCTCTACAAAAAAATAAAAAATTAGCCAGGCATGGTGCTGCATACCTATCATCTCAGCTACTTGGGAGGCTGACGTGGGAGGATCCTGTGAGCCCAGGAGGTTGCTGCAGTGAGCTGTGATTGTACCACTGCACTCCAGCCTGGGTGACAGAGTAAGACCTTGTCTCAAAAAAAAAAAAAAAACAGATTCAGTTGTATTTATATTACACTAAAGACTAAGTCATGAAGGTGAAAAAGATAGTTTTCATATTTAACTTTTATTTTGTAATAATTATAGTTTCACAGTAGATTGCAAAGAAATATACCGGGGGGTCTGGTGCACCCCTCCACCCCCATGTTAATATCCCACACCCACAGTAACCACAGTAAAAACCAAAACCAGCTGGGCGCAGTGGCTCATGCCTGTAATCCCAGCACTTTGGGAGGCCAAGGCAGGCGGATCACAAGGTCAGGAGATCAAAACCATCCTGGCTAATGGTCCTGGCTAATTTTTAGTGGAAACCCTGTCTCCACTAAAAATACAAAAAAAGTAGCTGGGCAAGCGCCTGTAGTCCCAGCTACTTGGGAGGCTGAGGCAGGAGAATGGCGTGAACCTGGGAGGCAGAGCTTGCAGTGAGCCAAGATCACGCCACTGCACTCCAGTCTGGGCAACAGAGTGAGACTCCGTCTCAACAACAACAACAAAAAAAAAAACAACAAGAAACTGACACAGGCACAATCCATGGAGCACATTCAGGTTTCAACATCCTTGTGTGCACTCTGTGTGTTTGTGTGTGTGTGTGCGCTTCTGTGCAGTTTTGTCACATGTACAGCCTTGCATCACCATCACTGCAGTCAGAATCCTCTGCTGTGCCATCACCACCGATTCCCGTGTTGCCCTTTATAGCCACGTCGATCGTTTTTTCATCCCTACCCCTGGCAACCACTCACGTGTTCTCTGTCATTATAATTATGTTGTTTTATGGTTGTTACATAACTAGAACCATGCAATATATATCTGTATTAGTTTCCTAGGATTATCATATAAAGTTCCAAAAACTAGATAGCTTAAAACAATAGAAATGTATTCTCTCACACTTCTGGAGGCCAGAGGTCTGAAATCAAAGTGTTAGCAGTGGCCAGGCAAAATGGCTCACACCTGTAATCTCAGCACTTTGGGAGGCTGAGGCAGGAGGATCACTTGAGGCCAGGAGCCCGAGACCACCTTGGCCAACATAGTGAGGCTCCATCTCTATTTAAATTGTTTTTTAGGCCCGGTGCTGTGGCTCACACCTGTAATACCAGCACTTTGGGAGGCTGAGGCAGGTAGATCATCTGAGGTCAGGAATTGGAGATCAGCCTATCCAACATGGTGAAACCCCATCTCTACTAAAACTACAAAAAATTAGCTGGGTATGGTGGTGCATGCCTGTAGTCCCAGCTACTTGGGAGGCTGAGGCAGGAGAGGCAGAGGCTGAAGTGAGCCAAGATCGCTCCATTGCACTCCAGCCTGGGTGACAGAGTGAGACTCTGTCTAAAAACAAAACAAAAAAAAAATCATTAAAGAAATACAAGGTGTTGGCCGGGCGCGGTGGCTCACGCCTGTGATCCCAGCACTTTGGGAGGCCGAGGCGAGCGGATCACAAGGTCAGGACATCGAGACCATGGTGAAACCCCGTCTCTACTAAAAATACAAAAAAATTAGCCAGGCGCGGTGGCGGGCACCTGTAGTCCCAGCTACTCAGCAGGCTGAGGCAGGAGAATGGCATGAACCCGGGAGGCGGAGCTTGCAGTGAGCCGAGATCGCGCCACTGCACTCCAGCCTGGATGACAGCGCGAGACTCCGTCTCAAAAAACAAAAAAAAAAAAGAAATACAAGGTGTTGGCTAACAGCATTATCTAGAGATTCATCCAAAGGACAAATAATGTTGAACATCTTTTCATGTTTTTACTTGCCATCCATATGTCCTCTTTGGTAAAATGCCTGTTCACATCTTTTGCCCATTGTCTAATTGGATTGCTTGGTTGTTGGTTTATTGTTGAGTCTTTAAAGTTATTTCTATTTTCTAAATACAAAACCTTTGTCAGATACAGGATTTGCAAATATTTTCTCAGGATTTCTAAATTGTATTTTCACCCTTTTAATGATTTTTTAACATAGTTTTTAATTTTGATACAGTCAGATTTACCAAATTTTTTTCTTACAGATCACAGTTTTGTTGTCAAGTCTAAGAGAAATCAAGTCTCTTTGCCTATCATCAGTCCCAAAGTTATTCTTTTGTGTTCTTTTCTAGAAAATTTAATTTTACACTTTACCTTCCAAGTCCATGATGCATTTGGAGTTGGGTTTTGTATAAGGTGCATGGCTTAGGTCAAGGTTAATTTTTTCACCTTTGGATACCCATTCATTCCAGCACCATTTGTTGATAGATCATCCTTCCTCCATTAACTTGCTGTTGCACCTTTGTCAAAAATTAATTGGGCATATTTGTGTGGGAGAGATCTACTTTTTCCTGATAAATTTGCACTGGTAATATTTTTGCCTAATTACTAGCATTATAGGTGTCTATATCATCTATGCTTAAATACTTTTCCTGGGGTGGGCGTGGTGGCTTATGCCTGTAATCCCAGCACTTTGGGAGGCCGAGGCAGGTGGATCAGCTGAGGTCAGGAGTTTGAGACCAGCCTGGCCACTATGATGAAACCCCGTCTCTACAAAAATACAAAAATTAGCTGGGCATGATGGCAGGTGCCTGTAATCCCAGCTGCCCAGGAAGCTGAGGCTGGAGAATCACTTGAACCCAGGAGGAGAAGGTTGCAGTGAGCTGAGATTGTGCGACTACACTCCAGCCTGGGCGACAGAGTGAGACTCCGTCTCAAAAAAAAAAAAAAAAAAAAAAAAACTTTTCCTGATTACATAGGGCTATAAAAATTTTTATTAGAGTTTTTTCTTTTAGAGCAGTTTTAGGTTCCCAACAAAATTGAGAGGAAGGTACAGAGATTTTTCCATACACTTTCTACTCCCACACATGCACAGCCTCCCCATTATCAACATCCCTACCAGGGCGGCACATTGCTTACAACTAATCAGCCTGTACTGACACATCATACTCACCCAGAGTCCACAGTTTACATAAGGGTTCACTCTTGGTGGTGTAATTTTATGGGCTTGCACAAATATGTAATGACATGTATCTACCATCATAGTATCATATGGAGCTAAACACCTGTGCTCCACCTGTTTATTCCCCCTCTCCACAAATCCCTGGCAAACATTCTTATTTTTACCGTCTCCATAGTTTTGCCTTTTCGGAATGTTGTATACAGTTGGAATCTTACAATCTGTAGCCTTTCAGATGGACTTCTTTCACTTAATAATATGAATTTCAGTTTCCATGACTTTTCATGGCTAGATAGCCCATTTCCTTTTGAGCACTGAATAATGTTCCATGTCTGGATGTACCACATAGTTCAGTTTAGTTATTCATTCACCTACTGAAGGACTTCTTGGTTGCTTCCGGATTTTGGCATTATGAATAAGAAGACTTTTTATTTTTTATTTATTTATTTATTTATTTATTTTTGAGACAGAGTCTAACTCTGTTACCCAGGTTGGAATGCAATGGCATAATCTTGGCTCACTGCAACCTCTGCCTCCCGGGTTCAAGAGATTTTCTTACCTCAGCCTCTCGAGTAGCTGGGATTACAGGCATCTGCCACTACGCCCAGCTAATTTTTATTTGTTTTTTGAGACGGAGTCTCTCTGTGTCGCCCAGGCTGGAGTGCAGTGGCGCGACCTTGGCTCACTGCAACCTCCACCTCCCAGGTTCAAGCAATTCTCGTCTCCACCTCCCAAGTAGCTGGAATTACAGGCACGCATCACCATGCCGGCTAATTTTTGTATTTTTAGTAGAGACAGGGTTTCACAGTGTTGGCCAGGCTGGTTTCAAACTCCTGACCTCAGGTGATTCACCCACCTCTGCCTCCTAAAGTGCTGGCATTACAGGTGTAAGCCACGGCGCCCAGCCTAATTTTTGTATTTTTTAGTGGAGATGGGGTTTTACCATGTTGGCCAGGCTGGTCTCGAACTCCTGACCTCAAGTGATCTGCCCGCCTCTGTCTCCCAAAGTGCTGGGATTACAGGCCTGAGCCACTGTGCCCGGACAGAGAAGAAATCTATTTTTTATAAACTTTTAGCAATGTAGTGGTAGAACTGCTTTAATTAGTTACTGATGTCTTTTTCCAGATGATTTTATTGTTACTGACTTTGTTCATAACTCCAATAGTAGAGATAATTTTGTAGTTAATTTCAAAGGAGATTAGAACATTTTGGTTCATTAATAGATTGAAAGAGAGACCACTGGCCAAATCCAGAGTATTTACAAAAGCATCTAAAATTTTTGGACATTGTCAGAACTTCCAACCTCAGATAATCTTACAGAAATCTTTGCCCTTCCTGAAATATTCACCAATTTTTTTTTTTTTTTTTTTTTTTTTTGGAGATGCTCTGTCACTTAGGCTGGAGTGCAGTGGTATGATCTTCGCACACTGCAACCTCCGCCTACTGGGTTCAAGCAATTCTCATGCCTCAGCCTCCAGAGGATCTGGGATTACAGGCGTGCACCATCAGGCCTAGCTAATTTTTATATTTTTAGTAGAGATGGGGTTTCACCACATTGGCCAGGCTGCTCTCGAACTCCTGACCTCAAGTGATGCACCCGCCTTGGCCTCCCAGAGTGCTGGGATTACCACGCCTGGCCAGAGAAGAAATCTATTTTTAATAAAATTTTAGCAGTGTAGTGGTAGTACTGCTTTATTTTTTTAGATATAAAACATTTATTAAAAGATAATAAAATAACAAATGAACAGATCTTTTGAAAAAAGCCATTCATGTAAAAATGGACAATCTACAAAGATGAAAGCATGATAAAATGCATACAGTTGTAAAACAAAGTTCCAAGTTTTCAATGGCAATAAAATATAAATAATGTACTTATTATTCCAAGCTTCTTTGAAAAAGCACAACGTAGCTAGGTTAGAAATATTGCTAAAACTTACTTTCAAGTACATTAGTTGGGTATCATGTATCCCAATTATAGAAGTGAATACATGCTTGTGAAAATCTATTAAAAACATGAAAGTGAGAAAGATAGTATGACATAGATAACTCCATCACCCAAAGATAAGCACTGCTAAAATACACATATAAATTCTCGTTTGTTTGTAAGGGTCCTCTCTGCCTCATTTTTCAAAGAACACTATTCCTCATTTCTTTTTAAAAAACAGGTATGCCATCATATTTTTCTACCCACCCATCCTTCTTCCATGTAGCAACATTCTCATATAATGAAAATCCAAGATATTTTTACCAAAAGTTTAAGGTGAGATGGGAAACTGTTGTGTGTTTCTTTCTTCTTCGATAAAAATGTGATGCCTGCCGGGCGCGGTGGCTCACACCTGCAATCCCAGCACTTTGGGAGGCCGAGGCAGGTAGATGACGAGGTCAGGAGATTGAGAACATCCTGGTCAACATGGTGAAACCCCTTCTCCACCAAACATACAAAAATTAGCGGGGCGTGGTGGTGAGTTCCTGTATTCCCAGCCACTCAGGAGGCTGAGGCGCAGGAGAACTGCCCGAATCAGAGTCTGACGTTGCAGTGAGCCGAGATCGCGCCACTGCACTCCAACCTGGCGACAGAGTGAGACTCCGTCTCAAAAAAAAAGGAAAGAAAAGAAAAGAAAAACAGATAGTAGTGCCTTAGGGTGTTTTGTGTTTTTGTTTTTTTTGAGACGGAGTGCCACTCTGTTGCCCAGGCCGTCTCAGCTCACTACAACCTCCACCTCCTGGGTCCACGCCATTCTCCTGCCTCAGCCTCCCGAGCAGCTGGGAGTACAGGTGCCCGCCACCACCCCCTGCCAATTTTTTGTATTTTTAGCAGAGACTGGGTTCCACCACATCAGCCAGGATAGTCAGGATCTCCTGACCTCGCAATCCACCCGCCTCGACCTCCTAAATTGCTGGGACTGCACGTGTGAACCGCACCTGGCCGCCTTAGGTGATTTTTAAAAATAACCTGACTCTTGACTATTTTTCAAATGTAATGGAAATTCAGAGTTGTCCAAAATAACCAACAGAGGTGTAGAATAACATGCTGTTTTGCTTTATAAGTAAGTCTACTCACTTAGGATATTTCATGAGAAAACGTTTTCTGTATTGCCATCTATTTTTAGATAAAAACTTTTTTGAAATACTCTATTAAAAGGTTACAGAAAAGAATAATCAGCTTTGCGATCTGATTGCAACAAGAGAATGTACTATTATATATACAATAACTAGAAAAATAAACTTTCATGGTATGTTTTTTAAATGCTTAATTCAAACTAATACTATACTGGTAGGATTATCAATAAGAACTCTTAAATAAGGCCAGGTACCGTGGCTCATTCCTGTAATCCCAGCAGTTTGGGAGGCTGAGGCAGGTGGATTGCTTGAGCTCAGGAGTTCAAGACCAGCCTGGCCAAAATAGAAAAATCCCATCTCTGCAAGAAATACAAAAATTAGCCAGATGTGGTGCTGTGCTCCTGTAGTCCCAGTTACTTGGGAGGCTAAGGCAGAATTGCTTGAGCCCAGGAGGCAGGGGTTGCAGTGAGCTGAAATTGCACCATTGCACTCTAGCCTGGGGGACAGAGTGAGACCCTGTCTGAGAAAAAAAAAAAAAAAAAAGAAAAAACTCTTAAATATTTTTAACATTTTCTAAAACTGGCTAAAAGAAAGCAAGCATTCTTTAAATTAGCAGATCAGTAGCAGAAAAAGTATTGCACTCCAAAATCTCAGCTGCAAGATAAATACAAACTCAGGTTACAAATCAATAGTGTCTCAATATGTATGAAGTTACATTGATGAAAATTTCACATAACACTAAATGGCGGAAAAGCTCATGCAGTCATCCAGACTCTAATATCACCTTATATATTAAGGAGTCATCCAACTTGAGACACCAGAATTTTGATTCTGTAAATATCTCTGAGTGACCATCTACATTTCCAGCTTTATCATACTCCATTTTCCCCATCAAAGCTTTTGTTTTTATTAAGCCCAAGAAGAATAAGACAAAATGAAGAAAAATGGGTATGTGGTACACAGATCCCTCTAGGTGACACAAGAATTGACATGTCTGACTCAGAGAACATATTCAATAAATAACTGTTTATTAAATGAAAAAAAAGCCATAAGAACAATAGTCAGAATTGAGGTAAAGTAGGTGGCCTGCATTTAAAAAATAGTTTCCCTAATCTTTCTACCGCTTCAAGCATCACTTGGATCAACACATTTTTTTTTTTGTTGCAAACTCCTGATACAAAGCCATTGATTATTCCCTGCTCACTGGTTGTAAGAAAAAAAAGGGGATATTAAATTTAGTGAAAACAACAACTGGTTGAAAAGAACCTCAGTGAATAGATCTCACTGGAAGAGAAAAGAAGTTTATATGTTGGACCCCACACTTGGCTTCAACCCGTAAGTGCGTTCTCTTTATTTCATTTCTCCTTTAAAATCGCTGCTTATGCTTAATGGTTAATAATAATAGAAATGGCTAACAATTGCCACACTTACTACTCCCCTGAATGTCTTCAGCCTCTTATTCAGAAGTTTCACATAACATCTAGTCAATATAAAGGGAATAATAAGCTGCAATTAAAAGTAATATAAAGCCATTGATACCTTTTTGTCGTACTGTATTAAGTAATTTTAGATTAAACTCTTATACCTTCCCACTATTTTTTTTATTATACTTTATGTTCTAAGGTATATGTGCACAACGTGCAGGTTTGTTACATATGTATACTTGTGCCATGTTGGTGTGCTTCACCCATTAACTCGTCATTTACATTAGGTGTACCTCCTAATGCTATTCCTCCCCGCTCCCCCAACCCCACAACAGGCCCCGGTGTGTGATGTTCCTCTTCCTGTGTCCAGGTGTTCTCATTGTTCAATTCCCACCTATGAGTGAGAACATGTGGTGTTTGGTTTTCTGTTCTTGTGATACTTTCCTGAGAGGGATGGTTTCTAGCTGCATCCATGTCCCTACAAAGGACACAAACTCATCCTTTTTGATGGCTGCATAGTATTCCATGGTGTATATGTGCCACATTTTCTTAATCCAGTCTGTCACTGATGGAGATTTGGGTTGATTCCAAGTCTTTGCTATTGTGAATAGTGCTGCAGTAAACATACATGTGCATGTGTCTTTATAGCAGCATGACTTATAATCCTCTGGGTATATCCCCAGTAATGGGATGGCTGGGTCAAATGGTATTTCTAGTTCTAGATCCTTGAGGAATCGCCACACTGTTTTCCACAATGGTTGCACTAGTTTACAGTCCCACCAACAGTGTAAAAGTGTTCCTATTTCTCCACATCCTCTCCAGCACCTGTTTCCTGATTTTTTAATGATTGCCATTCTAACTGGTGTGAGATGGTATCTCATTGTGGTTTTGATTTCCATTTCTCTGATGGCGAGTGATGATGAGCATTTTTTCATGTGTCTGTTGGCTGTATGAATGTCTTCTTTTGAGAAGTGTCTGCTCATATCCTTTGCCCACTTTTTGATGGAGTTGTTTGTTTTTTTCTTGTAAATTTGATTGAGTTCTTTATAGGTTCTGGATATTAGCCCTTTGTCAGATGAGTAGATTGCAAAAATGTTCTCCCATTCTGTAGGTTGCCTGTTCACTCTGATGGTAGTTTCTTTTGCTTTGCAGAAGGTCTTTAGTTTAATTAGATCCCATTTGTCAATTTTGGCTTTTGTTGCCATTGCTTTTGGTGTTTTAGACATGAAGTCCTTGCCCACGCCTATGTCCTGAATGGTATTCCCTAGGTTTTCTTCTAGGGTTTTTATGGTTTTAGGTCTGACATTTAAGTCTCTAATCCATCTTGAACTGATTTTCATATATGGAGTAAAGAAAGGATCCAGTTTCAGCTTTCTACTTATGGCTAGCCAATTTTCCCAGCACCATTTATTAAATAGGGAATCCTTTCCCCCTTTCTTGTTTTTATCAGGTTTGTCAAAGATCAGATGGCTGTAGATGTGTGGTATTATTTCTGAGGGCTCTGTTCTGTTCCATTGGTCTATATCTCTGTTTTGGTGCCAGTACCACGCTGTTTTGGTTACTGTAGCCTTGTAGTATAGTCTGAAGTCAGGTAGCATGATGCCTCCAGCTTTGTTCTTTTGGCTTAGAATTGTCTTGGCAATGCGGGGTCTTTTTTGGTTCCATATGAACTTTAAATCAGTTTTTTCCAATTCTGTGAAGAAAGTCATTGGTAGCTTAATGGGGATGGCATTGAATCTATAAATTACCTTGGGCAGTATGGCCATTTTCACAATATTGATTCTTCCTATCCATGAGCATGGTATGTTCTTCCATTTGTTTGTGTCCTCTTTTATTTCACTGAGCAGTGGTTTGTAGTTCTCCTTGAAGAGGTCCTTTACATCCCTTGTAAGTTGGATTCCTAGGTCTTTTATTCTCTTTGAAACTATTGTGAATGGGAGTTCATTCATGATTTGGCTCTCTGTTTGTCTGTTACTGGTGTATAAGAATGCTTGTGATTTTTGCACATTGGTTTTGTATCCTGAGACTACCCTTGATTTCCTTCTCTTACCTGACTGCCCTAGCCAGAACTTCCAACACTGTGTTGAATAGGAGTGGTGAGAGAGGGCATTCCTGTCTTGTGCCAGTTTTCAAAGGGAATGCTTCCAGTTTTTGTCCATTCAGGATGATATTGGCTGTGGGTTTGTCATAAATAGCTCTTATTATTTTGAGATACGACCATCAATACCAAATTTATTGAGAGTTTTTAGCATGAAGTGCTGTTGAATTTTGTCAAAGGCCTTTTTGCATCCGTTGAGATAATCATGTGGTTTTTGTCTTTGGTTGCATTTGTATGCTGGATTACATTTATTGATTTGCGTATGTTGAACCAGCCTTGCATCCGAGGGATGAAGCCCACTTGATCATGGTGGATAAGCTTTTTGATGTGCTGCTGGATTCGGTTTGCCAGTATTTTTTTGCATCGATGTTCATCAGGGATATTGGTCTAAAATTCTCTTTTTTTGTTGTATCTCTGTCAGGCTTTGGTATCAGGGTGATGTTGACCTTGAAAAATGAGTTAGGGAGGATTCCCTCTTTTTCTATTGATTGGAATAGTTTCAGAAGGAATGGTACCAGTTCCTCCTTGTACCTCTGGTAGAATTCAGCTGTGAATCCGTCTGGTCCTGGACTTTTTTTGGTTGGTAGGTCATTAATTATTGCCTCCATTTCAGAGCCTGCTATTGGTCTCTTCAGGGATTCAACTTCTTCCTGATTTAGTCTTGGGAGAGTGTAAGTGTCCAGGAAATTATCCATTTCTTCTAGCTTTTCTAGTTTATTAGCGTAGAGGTGTTTATAGTATTCTCTGATGGTAGTTTGTATTTCTGTGGGGTCAGTGGTGATACCCCCTTTATCATTTTTTTATTGCGTCTATTTGATTCTTTTCTTTTTTCTTCTTTATTAGTCTTGCTAGCGGTCTCTCAATTGTGTTGATCTTTTCAAAAAACCAACTCCTGGATTTGTTGTTTTTTTGGAGGGTTTTTTGTGTCTCTATCTCCTTCAGTTCTGCTCCAATCTTAGTTATTTCTTGCCTTCTGCTAGCTTTTGAATGTGTTTGCTCTTGCTTCTCTAGTTCTTTTAGTTGTGATGTTAGGGTGTCAATTTTAGATCTTTCCTGCTTTCTCTTGTGGGCATTTAGTGCTATAAATTTCCCTGTACACACTGCTTTAAATGTGTCCCAGAGATTCTGGTATGTTGTATCTTTGTTCTCATTGGTTTCAGAGAACATCTTTATTTCTGCCTTCATTTCGTTATGTACCCAGTAGTCATTCAGGAGCAGGTTGTTCAGTTTCCATGTCATTGAGCAGTTTTGATTGAGTTTCTTAATCCTGAGTTCTAGTTTGATTGCCCTGTGGTCTGAGAGACAGTTTGTTATACTTTCTGTTCTTTTACATTTGCTGAGGAGTGCTTTACTTCCAACTATGTGGTCAATTTTGGAATAAGTGCGATGTGGTGCTGAGAAGAATGTATATTCTGTTGATTTGGGGTGGAGAGTTCTGTAGATGTTTAATAGATCTGCTTGGTGCAGAGCTGAGTTCAATTCCTGGATTTCCCTCTTGACTTTCTGTGTCGTTGATGTGTCTAATGTTGACAGTGGGGTGTTAAAGTCTCCCATTATTATTGTATGGGAGTCTAAGTCTCTTTGTAAGTCTCTAAGGACTTGCTTTATGAATCTGAGTGCTCCTATATTGGGTGCATATATATTTAGGATAGTTAGCTCTTCCTGATGAATTGATCCCTTTACCATTATGTAATGGCCTTCTTTGTCTCTTTTGATCTTTGATGGTTTAAAGTCTGTTTTATCAGAGACTAGGATTGCAACCCTGCTTTTTTTTGTTCTCCATTTGCTTGGTAGATCTTCCTCCATCTCTTTATTTTGAGCCTATGTGTATCTCTGCATGTGAGATGGGTCTCTTGAATACAGCAAACTGATGGGTCTTGACTCTTTATCCAGTTTGCCAGTCTATGTCTTTTAATTGGCGCATTTAGCCCATTTACCTTTAAGGTTAACATTGTGATGTGTGAGCTTGATCCTGTCCTTATGATGTTAGCTGGTTATTTTGCTCATTAGTTGATGCAGTCTCTTCCTAGCATTGATGGTCTTTACATTTCGGCATGTTTTTGCAGTGGCTGGTACCGGTCGTTCCTTTCCATGTTTAGTGCTTCCCTCAGGAGCTCTTGTAGGGCAGGCCTGGTGGTGACAAAATCTCTCAGCATTTGCTTTTCTGTAAAGGATTTTATTTCTCCTTCACTTATGAAACTTAGTTTGGTTGGATATGAAATTCTGGGTTTAAAATTCTTTTCTTTAAGCACGTTGAATATTGGCCCCCACTCTCTTCTGACTTGTAGAGTTTCTGCCGAGAGATCCGCTGTTAGTCTGATGGGCTTCCCTTTGTGGGTAACCCGACCTTTCTCTCTGGCTGCCCTTAACATTTTTTCCTTCATTTCAACTTTGGTGAATCTGATAATTATGTGTGTTGGAGTTGCTCTTCTCGAGGAGTATCTTTGTGGTGGTCTCTGCATTTCCCGATTTTGAATGTTGGCCTGCCTTGCTAGGTTGGGGAAGTTCTCCTGGATAATATCCTGCAGAGTGTTTTCCAACTTGGTTCCATTCTCCCTGTCACTTTCAGGTACAACAGTCAGATGTAGTTTGGTCTTTTCACATAGTCCCATATTTCTTGGAGGTTTTGTTCATTTCTTTTTACTCTTTTTTCTCTAAACTTCTCTTCTCACTTCATTTCATTCTTTTGATCTTCAGTCACGGATACTCTTTCTTCCAGTTGATCGAGTCAGTTACTGAAGCTTGTGCATTTGTCACGTAGTTCACATGTCATGGTTTTCATCTCTATCAGGTCATTTAAGGACTTCTCTACATTGGTTATTCTAGTTAGGCATTTGTCAAATCTTTTTTCAAGGTTTTTAGTTTCTTTGCACTGGGTTCGTAATTCCTCCTTTAGCTCGTAGAAGTTTGATTGTCTGAAGCCTTCTTCTCTCAACTTGTCAAAGTCATTCTCCATCCAGCTTTGTTCCGTTGCTGGTGAGGAGCTGTGTTCCTTTGGAGGGGAGAGGCACTCTGATTTTTAAAATTTCCAGCTTTTCTGCACTGCTTTTTCCCCATCTTTGTGGTTTTATCTACCTTTGGTCTTTGATGATGGTGACGTACAGATGGGGTTTTGGTGTGGATGTCCTTTCTGTTGATTATTTTTCCTTCTAACAGTCAGGACCCTCAGCTGCAGGTCTGTTGGAGTTTGCTCTAGGTCCACTCCAGACCCTGTTTGCCTGGGTATCAGCAGCAGAGGCTGCAGAAGAGTGAATATTGCTGAACAGCAAATGTTGCTGTCTGATTGTTCCTCTGGAAGCTTTGTCTCAGAGGTGTACCTGGCCATGGGAAGTGTGAGGTGTCAGTCTGCCCCTAGTGGGGGATGCCTCCCAGTTAGGCTACTCAGGGGTCAGGGACCCACTTGAGCAGGCAGTCTGTCCGTTCTTAGATCTCAAACTCTGTGTTGGGAGAACCTCTGCTCTCTTCAAAGCTGTCAGAGAGGGACATTTACATCTGCAGAGGTTTCTGCTGCCTTTTGTTTAGCTATGCCCTGTCCCCAGAGGTGGAGTCTACAGAGGCAGGCAGGCCTCCTTGAGCTGCAGTGGGCTCCACCCAGTTCAAGCTTCCCTGCCGCTTTCTTTACCTACTTAAGCCTCAGCAATGGTGGGCGCCCTTCTCCCAGCCTTGCTGCCACCTTGCAGTTCGATCTCAGATTGCTATGCTAGCAATGAGGGAGGCTCTGTGGGTGTGGGACCCTCCAGGCCAGGCGCAGGATATAATCTCCTGGTGTGCTGTTTGCTAAGACCCTTGGTAAAGTGCAGTATTAGGGTGTGAGTGACCCGATTTTCCAGGTGTTGTGTTTCACGGTTTCCCTTGTCTAGTAAAGGGAATTCCTTTCTCCGTTGTGCTTCCCGGGTGAGGCGGTGGCTCGCCCTGCTTTGACTCTCACTCATTGGGCTACGCCCACTGTCCTGCACCCACTGTCCAACACGCCCCAGTGAGATGAACCCGGTACCTCAGTTGGAAATGCAGAAATCACCCATCTTCTGTGTCGCTCACACTGGGAGTTGGAGGCTGGAGCTGTTCCTATTTGGCCATCTTGGCACCGACTATCTACCTTCCCTGGTAATACTGCTTTAATTAGTTACTGATGTCTTTTTCCAGATGATTTTATTGTTACTGACTTTGTTCATAACCCCAGTAGTAGAGATAATTTCATAGTTAATTTCAAAGGAGATTAGAACATTTTGGTTCATTAATAGATTGAAAGAGAGACCACTGGCCAAATCCAGAATATTTACAAAGAGCATCTAAAATCTTTGAAGGATGTCAGAACTCCCACCCTCAGATAACCTTATAGAAATCTTTGCCCTTCCTGAAATATTCACCAATTCTTTTTTTTTTTTTTTTTTTTTTGAGATGGAGTTTTGCTCTTGTTGCCCAGGCTGGAGTGCAATGGTGCGATCTCAGCTCACCACAACCTCTGCCTCCCGGGTTCAAGCAGCCTTCCTCAGCCTCCCAAGTAGCTGGGATTACAGGCATGCCCCACCACACCTGGCTAATTTTGTGTTTTTAATAGAGACAGGGTTTCTCCATGTTGGTCAGGCTGGTCTTCAACTCCCAACCTCAGATAATCCGCCTGCCTTGGCCTCCCAAAGTGCTGGGATTGCAGGCGTGAGCCACCATGCTTGGCCCACTAATTTTTTTAATTTTTTTTTTCTTTGAGAAGGTGGTCTTGCTCTGTCATCTAGGCTGTAGTGCAATGGTGCAATCACAGCTCACTGCAACATTGACCTCTTGGGCCCAAACAATTCTCCTACCTCAGCCTCCCAAGTAGCTGGGACTACAGGTACTTGCCACCACACCCAGCTTTATTTTTTGTAGAGATGGGGTCTCACTATATAGCCAGGTTTCAAACTCCTGAGCTCAAGTAATCCTCCCACCTCAGCCTCCCAAGTTGCTGGGATTACAGGCGTGAGCCACTGTGCCCAGCCCACTTATTAAATATCAGTATGGACCAATGAATTCATCTTTTATTCAGCAAGTTATATCTATTACTGTTCATTTTGATGTTCAATTTTACCATATTTAAGCTGGCTCCTGTGTCCTTGGACACATGCCCATCATTCTTTGAGTACCTCCTTATTTTCTGACACAGAAAGATGTGTCATGATTAATCTTTTGCTATCTGTGCTCTGGAATCAGCCATCTTTTCAAGAAGTTCTGGTTGATTTTAATGGATATGGTTTTTTGTTTTTGGTTTTTTTTAGTTTTAGTTTCAGTTTTTCAGAGATGGCATCTTGCTATGTTTACTAAGCTGAAATGCAGTGGCTATTCACAGGCATGATCTTGGTGTACCACAGCCTCAAACTCCTGAGCTCAAGCAATCCTCTCACCTCAGCCTCCCAAGTAGCTGAGACTGCTCCTGAGTTGCTTATGCCACTGTGCCTGGTTAAGAATGGTATTTAGAAGCCAAGATCCAGGTTCTAGGTGGGCTTCCTGCTATTGGGATATCATTGCCTCTATGCCCTCTCAGTGTACAGAGGAAGGAAATGTGTGTGTATATTCATCCACATACACACATACACAACTGTATCTACTTCTATATTTCTGTCTATCTAAAATCATGATTTCATACCAATACTTCCAACTCTAGAGCATTACCACAGAATTTATTCTAAGTTTTGCTATTTCTATATGTATAACTCCCTTCTCCAACAGCAAGAAGCTTGGCTTCAGTTTCCTCAATATTACTTATTCATATTTCCTGTATGTAATCAACCTCCTGACAATGTAGGCCACCTCCTTCACCCCAACCCCCAGCTACACACCACACAAGTGACCTTCTCTGCCCAGTCCTGTTAACCAGCCATGTGGAATCCTCAGCCTGACCACACTGTGCCAGCAACACCAGCTGAACCTCCAACTACCCACATCCTCAGGCCCTGGCCCTGCTGACCATCTTTGGCCCCATTTGTGTCTACTGAGTCCTAAGCCCTGACCAAAAGGAAGGGGCAGAATACCAGTTTAATGAAAATTGAAAAGGCATTACAGGTTTGGAAGATAAGAAAAAGATGAAAAAATATAGAAGGAAAGAAGAAAAGAAAATAATAAAACCTATTGCAGATGCAACAAATATGTGACACCAGCTTTATACAAAGGCCCTGTACAAAGTCTGAGGGCAAGTAAGATCTGTTCCTAACCCTCAGGAAACTTACAACTGCCCAGAAAGAATAATATGTATGTACTAGACAGGAAACAATGTTGTAATTAACATTGTAAGTATATGAGCAGAGGACCAGGAGGAAAAGAACAGTGGATTCAGCCTGAAGATGTCGGGGGACAAATGGAATGCTGCCAGGGAAGGGTGGCCTGTTCCCAATCAAGGAAGCCTTTAACCAGGTGCAAAGTCGAGGCACCCAGGGCACATGGGGCTAGTGACCAAGATGTGCAAAATCTAGTGTATGTTTTAAAGTGTTTTTGAAATAATATCTTAAATTGTTAGTATAACTTTTGCTTTTAAATGCTTTTAAAACATTTTTTGATATAATAATCTTTATTGTGTCTTCAAATTATAGCTGAAGAGTCTGCTTCTTCTGGAGCAAAGGGAGATCTGGCTGCTGGTAACCGATGTCACTCTGCAAACGCAGGAGGAGAGTGACCCCAAGCTCCCCAAAACCCTGCTTGTCTATGTGGCCCCCTTGTGTGTGCTGGGCTCTGAAGTCCTGGAGGCACTCGCTGGGGCTGCCCCTCACAGCCTCTTCTTCAAGGACGCTCTCCGTGACCAGGGTGTGCTTGCTTCTCCACAGCTTTGATACAGAGGCGACTGATCGGTGCCCATAGAGTAGCTCTTGTGACCTCTGGATGCCTCCATGTTGCTTGGACGCTGCCAGCACCTTCGCGGAGCCCATCACAGACATGCCCCATGTACCAGCCTCCAGCTTTCACTGACCCTGTAGCGGCTACCTGGGCAGAACTAGCTCCATGGAGATGGCTGTTGCTCACTCCAGAATTGTCTGCTGGTGGCACCCTGTACTGCTGCAGAATCCACAAACAAACCAAAAGCTAGAATATTATAAATGCATATACTTAGATCAGCCATCCCCTTTTTCCAGGATCAAACTAAAATCCTGCCTAAGCTATCTTTTTAAATTTTTATCGAGTCATAATTCACATACCACATAATTTACCGTTTGTGGATTGACTTGACTCTCACATTTGAGTGCTTCTTTAGCTTAGCTCACGGGGTTTGGGAATGTGTACACACAATGCATGTGCTGCTGGACACAGTCCCATAACTACACCTTCACATGCATGACTCGAGGGGTAGCAAAGGAGACTGCCATTATGAGCATAATTCACTTTTTCTTCAAGGCTTCAGTAACCTGAAGTGTCTCTGTCGGCAGGTCGGATTGTCTGTGCTGAACGGACTGTCGTCTTGCTTCAGAAACCCCTTTTGAGTATGGTCTCTGGTGCAAGTTCCTGTGAGCTGCCTGATCCGGTGATGCTTGACAGTCTGGACTCTGCCACACCTGTCAACTCCATCTGCAGTGTTCAAGGTAGGCAGCCGTCTCACAGGAATTGGTGTTTATACTTTCTTAACTATTATACTTTATATTCATTTACTCATTTATTCAACAAGTATTTGTGGAGTGCCTGCCAAGTTCCAGACACTGGATACATAAAGAACAAAAGCAGAAATTGTTCTTGCTATCAAACTCGATTCTGCACAGAAGGAGGTGAATCAGATGAACACAGACAGGCCTATCCTCAGGCTCTGAGTGCTCTAGCTGCTGATACCTGCGCCCACATCTTAGTGGGGAGCTCAGGGAAGGCTTCCCAAAGACAGGAGCCTCAAGCTGAGCTCTGAAGCATAGATGAGACTACTTAGGTCAGGGATGGAGCAGAAGGAACATTCCTGGGAAGAAAGCAGGACTTCGTAAGGCCACTGGCATGAGAAAGCTGCTGAGCAGGCGTGTCCAGAAAGAGGCAGGACAGGCAGCCAGATGGGGGTGGGACTAAGCTGAGGCTGGTGGGCCCACCAGGCTGGTGGTGTCAGGAGTGTGCTTTGTCATTGGTACAGGCAGCCTGGTCTGATGTCCTCCCTGCAGAGCAGAGTGGAGGGGCTGGATGGCATTGGGGGCAGCGGTAGAGAAGGAAATTCAAGGGTGGACTTAGGGAAATCGGCAGGTTAAGTGATGAATTGGGCATAGATGGAGGCAGAAGATATATCTGACGACCTCTGAGCTCCTGGCTCAGATAAGGTGATGGTAGTGCTGTTCATTAAGTAGGATGTGGCAGGCAAGGTCAGCTTTAAGGGGACACTCTCAGTTCTGTCAGGAGAGTTTGCATGTTTTGCATACATCTGAGATGTTTCAGCAGCTGGTTAGATATGCGAGTCTGGAGCTGAAAACAGCATTAATATTTTCTCTTTTTTAACTTTATAAAACTTAGTACTAAAAGTCATACATGGCTAGTGGAACTAGTGAAAAATAAATGAAGAGAAAGTTAACAGCCCGCCCTCTGTCCCCGGCTTTCTGCTGCACTGGCGCATCCAGGAGACACAGCTGCCCGCCTTGAGGGGGTGTGTGTGCTTGCACATCAGATGATTTACTGCACATTATTCTGCCACTTGCTTCTCTGTAGCAGGAATATCTGTCCAGGTGGGGAGAGAGATCCAACTCAAGAAGTTAATAGTTGCATAGCATCCCCTCATATGAATAAACTCTCCCTCCACTCATGGACATCCAGGATCTCTCGTGTTTTTGCAGTTATTAAACAAGACTGTAATAAACATTCTTGGGGCCGGGCGCGGTGGCTCAAGCCTGTAATCCCAGCACTTTGGGAGGCCGAGACGGGCGGATCACGAGGTCAGGAGTTCGAGACCATCCTGGCTAACACGGTGAAACCCCGTCTCTACTAAAAAATACAAAAAACTAGCCGGGCGAGGTGGCGGGCGCCTGTAGTCCCAGCTACTCGGGAGGTTGAGGCAGGAGAATGGCGTAAAAACCCGGGAGGCAGAGCTTGCAGTGAGCTGAGATCCGGCCACTGCACTCCAGCCTGGGCGACACAGCGAGACTCCGTCTCAAAAAAAAAAAAAAAATAAAAAAAAAAAATAAATAAACATTCTTGGACATTGATCCTTAACTGATTTCTGTAAAGGAGGATTTCAGCAGTTTGGGGTTCATGGAGATTTTTAAACAACTTTATTGAGCTATAACTCAGTAATACCCTATAATTCACTCCTTTAAAGTGTTTTTAGTATTCACAGAATTGTGCAAACATCACTACAATCTAATTTTAGAACAAAAACCCACACCTATTATCATTCACGCCCCATTACCACCCACCCTCCCACACCCTAGTCTTAGGAAACCACCAATCTACTATTTGTTTCTATGAAATTTGCCTGTTCTGTTTTTGGGGCGGGGGGGTTGTTTCTGTTTTTGTTTTTGTTTTTTTTGTTTTGAGATGGAGTCTCTCTCTGTCACTCAGTGACATACAGTGGCATGATCTCTGCTCACTGCAAGCTCTGCCTCCCGGGTTCACGCCATTCTTCTGCCTCAGCCTCCCGAGTAGGTGGGACTACAGGCGCCCGCCACCATCCTGGCTAATTTTTTTTGTATTTTTAGTAGAGACGGGGTTTCACCATGTTAGCCAGGATAGTCTCGATCTCCTGACCTCATGAGCCACCCGCTTCGGCCTCCCAAAGTACTGGGATTACAGGCGTAAGCCACTGTGCCCAGCCAATTACTGCAACTTTTAAGTCTTGAAGTTGGGTACTGTCAGTTTTCCAACTTTGTTCTTGTTCTTCAATATTGTCTTGGCTATTCTAGGTCATTTTGCCTCTCCATATAAACTTTAGAATCAATTTGTTGATATCCACAAAATAACTTGATGAGATTTTGATTGGGATAGTGTTGAGTCTGTAGATCAGGTGGGGAAAAACTGACATGTTAATACTAGAGCCTTCTTATCCATGAACATGGAATATCTCTGTGTTTATTTATATCTTCTTTGATATCTTTCGGAAGAGTTTTTTAGTTTTCCTCATACAGATCTTATACATATTTTGTTAGATTTATACTGAAGTATTTCATTTATTTTGTTGCTATTGTAAATAGTATTGTTTTTAATTTCAAATTCCAATCGTTCATTGCATTTCATAGGAAAACAATTAACTTTTTGATATTAACCCTGCAACTTTGCTGTAATCACTTAGTAGTTCCAGTGGTTTTTTGTTGTTTCTTTGGGATTTTCTACATAGAAAACTAAGTCATCTGTGAACAGTTTTCTTTCTTTCTTCTCAATCTGTGTAGCTTTTATTTTCTTGTCTTACTGCATTAGCTAGGACCATCAGTACCATGTAGAATAGCAGTAGTGGGAACAACCTTGCCCTGTTCTTAATCTTAGGGGTTAACCATGTACTTTCTCACCATTGATTATGATGTTAAACAGAGGGGTTTTGTTGTTCCATTTGCTGGAGATAGTATCACTTTGGAAGAAAATAATATTAGCTCTCCTTCCCTTCTTTTATTACACTGTTCCTTTCCATCTACCTACCTTTGCATCTGCACTTTATATTGTTAAGATTGGTAACATTCTGTTGTATAACTATAATTAAGCTTTGCACACATTTTCTACAGATTGATTCTCAAAGATGAAAATCAATAAATGGCATTTATATTATTATGATTATACAAGTTGAGTATCCCATATCCGAAATGCTTGTAACCAGAAGTGTTTTGGATTTTTTATTGGTTTTTTCATCCTTTTTTTTTTTTTTTTTTTTTTTTGAGACGGAGTCTCGCTCTGTAGCCCAGGCTGGAGTGCAGTGGCCGGATCTCAGCTCACTGCAAGCTCCGCCTCCCGGGTTCACGCCATTCTCCGGCCTCAGCCTCCCGAGTAGCTGGGACTACAGGCGCCCGCCACCTCGCCCGGCTATTTTTTGTATTTCTTAGTAGAGACGGGGTTTCACCGTGTTAGCCAGGATGGTCTCGATCTCCTGACCTCGTGATCCGCCCATCTCGGCCTCCCAAAGTGCTGGGATTACAGGCTTGAGCCACTGCGCCCGGCCCATCCTTTTTTTTGAGATGGGGTCTTGCTGTGTTGTCCAGGCTGCTCTCAAACTCCTGGGCATATTTTGGTTTTAATGTTTTTGAGACAGGATCGTCCAGGCTGGAGTGCATTGGTGTGATCATAGCTTCCTGTAACCTTGAACTCTTGAGCTAAAGCAATACTCCCATGTCAGCCTCCTGAGTAGCTAGGACTACTGGGATGGCACGCACCACCATGCCCAGTTAATTTTTGTTGTTGTTGTTGTTGTTGTTGAGACAGAGTTTCACTGTGTTGCCCAGGCTGCTCTCAAACTCCTGACCTCAAGTAATCCCTCAGCCTTGGCCTTCCAAAGTGCTGGGATTACAAGTGTGAGCCATTGTGGCTAGCCATGTGTCTTTATATAAACAACATATAGTTGGTTCTTGTTTTTCGTTCACTCTGATAGTCTCTGTTATTTAATTTGTGTATTGAGACCATTCTCATTTAAAGTGATTATTCATATAACTGAGATAATGTCAACTGTATTTATAACTGTTTTCTATTTATTGCACGGCTTGTTTCTTTTTTTTTTTGTCTTCCACTCTCTTTCTAACTATTTTCATTTTTTATTGAGCATTATGTTTCCATTTTCTCTTTTCTTTCAAAATATCAATTATACTTTTTGTTTTTTTTTTTTGAGACAGAGTCTTGCTCTGTCGCCCAGTCTGGAATGCAGTGGCACGATCTTAGCTCACTGCAAGCTCCGCCTCCCGGGTTTACACCATTCTCCTGCCTCAGCCTCCCAAGTAGCTGGGACTACAAGTGCCCGCCACCACACTCGGCTAACTTTTTGTATTTTTAGTAGAGATGGGGTTTCACCGTGTTAGCCAGGATGGTCTTGATCTCCTGACCTCGTGATCCGACCACCTCGGCCTCCCAAAGTGCTGGGATTACAGGCGTGAGCCACCGCGCCCGGTCCAATTATACTGATTTTTAAGGTTTTCTAGTGGAGTTTGCAATACACTTTACAGCCAATCAAGTCCACTTTCAAATAACACTGTCCTGCTTCACAGGTAATGCAGGTACCTTATATCAGAGTGTTCCTGATTTCTTTTTTTTTTTCTTTCCCATCCCTTGTAACACTCCTGTTATGCATTTCACTTACTCAAAAGGTATAATCATTGATTACATTATTGTTATTATTATTTAAATAAACTATCTTTTCTATCAATTTAGAATTAGAAATGTAAAAGATTTTATTTTACCTTCATTTATTCCTTCTCTAATACTCTTTCCTTCTCTATATAGGTTCAAATTTCTGACATTTCATTTTCCTCATATCTCACCATTTTCATGTACCATTCCCTGTGGGCTTCTTCTGCTTCCAGGCCTGCTCTATAGCTGCCCTGCAGGCCCGCATATAGGGCTCAAGATTTGTAAACAGACTTATCACAGAGGCAGGGCTGAGTGCTGCCAGATCCTTTAATGAGAACCAGTCAACTGGGCATTAAGAGAAAACAAACCCCCAGCTGCAAAATAACAAAGATTATCCAAGCCTCACATGCAGGAATGCCCATAGCAAGGTAGCAGCTAGGCAGTGACCTGCTCCTACACAGTCCTCAGCCTGCACACCTGCCAGCCACGGGCCTGCCCACCTCTATCAAATCCAGGCAAGGCTGGAGTCCTCACTGCTGTTTGGCAATAGCAGTTGCCCCCATCTCAGCACCTCAGCCTTGCTCGCTTCTGCCCTGCCGTGGTCCAGAAGGTCTCGGTGATGACATGTCCCCTGCATGGCTCCAAGGGGACCCCTTCACTTCTGCAGAGTTGGTGCTGGGTTTGGGCAGCTCTCTCAACAGCTGAACGAGCTGAGCGTCTGGGTCTCAGATGGCTGAGTACGGAACGTTTTCTCTGAGCAGAGTTTAAAAGGACCCTGAATGTATTCTGAGCATGGAGCAGTCACTCACTAAGAGTTGGCAGCATCCCTCTGTCCATCCAGGCCTCAGTGACGGGGTGAGGGGGAGGCACTCACTCCTTGCTGGTGTCACAAGGCCTCCTCGTCTCTGTTCTCCCTGAGTGGCAGCTCTGGGGTGTGCGGAAATGTCTCTCTGCTGTGTCTTCTGGGGTGAAGTCGTTTGGCAATGCTGGTTTTCCCTCCCTCACTCTGCTCACCACCTCTTTGTCCACCACTCACTAGCGATGGGACCTGGAGCAGGGATGCAGGAAGGGATGCAGTAGGCTCACATCTCTGTGGAAAGAGTGATGAACTCCTGTCTAAACCCAGGCTCCAGGCTCTAAATAGAAGACTTGTGAGCCCTGACTTCTTTCCATCAGGAGATAGGGAGGAAGAGGGTATAGCAGAGTTCAAGTTACTGAAGAAATGTGTGCACCAGGCTGCGGTGAACGCCAGACCCACCCATCCTGAGGTCCCTTTGAAAGGACCTTTTTAAAAAGATGTGTTCGTAGCTAGCAATACACCCTTCCTAAACCTAATTACAAGATATTTCTGCACATAAGCAAAGTAAAGACGTAATGGCAAACTGCTGGCAGGTTCATGAGTATGGTGTCCTCAACCCTGATGTAAACTATCTTTTTCTGTTGCTCCTTTAAGTGAATGTCTTTTGTTTTTGTTTTTGTTTTTTTGAGACAGAGTCTCTCTCTCTCGCCAGGCTGGAGTACAGTGGCGCGATCTCGGCTCACTGCAACCTCTGCCTCCTGAGTTCAAGCGAGTCTCCTGCCTCAGCCTCCCGAGTAGCTGGGACTACAGGCGCGTGCCACCACACTCAGCTAATTTTTGTATTTTTAGTAGAAATGGGGTTTCATCATGTTGGCCAGGATGGTCTCGATCTCTTGACCTCGTGATCCTCCCACCTCAGCCGCCCAAAGTGCTGGGATTACAGGTGTGACCCACTGTGCCCGGTCTTAAGTAAATGTTTAATCATACACTTCCCAGCCATCTCTTGAAATTTATTTAGGGTTGCCAGAAAAGATTTCCACAATGGCTTATGGACCTCAGATGAAATGTATTTCCTCAACTCGTTCCTTATTCTCTAATTGGAAGGAAATTGCTTAATCCCATGTAAATGTAAATGCTGTTAACACCCATGGATATCCTAGCATAAAAAGGAACTTTGGCTGGTGGCAGTCTACTTTTTATTAAGGTAGCAGTCATTCAAGCACCAGTAAACCAGTGAGCGGGCCTTTGGTGGGCCTGCAGGCCCTGGGCAGGAGCCAGGCCACGGTGCCAGATATGCTGGGGTCTTGGGGATGCAGCCGCTCCTTTCTCCCCTTGCACCTCCTCATGCGCCTGCCTATTGTGAATTAGTCAACACTGCTTTCCAGCTGCGTTATGAGCCTTTATTGACTTTGCTTTTCATCCCTTTGACCCACTTTGACAATGTCATTAGCTAGGGCAGCCTTTTCAAAATCAAGATCTATTATTTTCATTTTTTAAAAGCCATTCAAGTATGCATTGCATGAATGCACTTTAATAAACCAAGCCTACTCATTCTCATACTTCTGATTTATCCTCTAAAGGTAATTTTTCTCCCAATGTTTGTTCTAGTGGGGAATTAAATTTTTTGCACCAAGAGTGGAAAGGAAGACCCTTCTATTTTTCTAGAAACTCAGATTTTACTTTGTCTTCAAACATCTAATTTCACCACTTTTCAACAAGGACGTCTGCGATTTGCTGGTGTCTCAAGATGATATCTACAGTGCTTCACATCCAAGAAAATCAGACCATCCCAATCCCAAGCAAGCACTGACCAACTGTGCTTGCCCGGCCTCAGCCCTGCCATGGTGTGCAGAGTCCCTGTGCTGAGGTCCCATGTGGCCCACCCTGGTTGCTTTGTGGACCCCCTCACTCCCTTCCTCAGGAAGCCTTCCATGACCCTCTGGGATGCCCAGGGGTGTCTCTGACACACGTCTCAGGTGTCTTTTCCATTTGTCAATTTACCATTTATTTCATCTTTTTTTTTTTTTTTTTTTTGGCAGGGGGTGGGGGACAGGATCTTGCCCTGTCACCCAGGCTGGAGTGCAGTGGCATAATCACAGCTCAAACACTCGTTACTGTGTTAAGGAGTCTATATACTATTAATGTGCTACAGAAAAAGCACAGACCTGGCCGGGCGCAGTGGCTCAAGCCTGTAATCCCAGCACTTTGGGAGGCCGAGGCGGGCGGATCACGAGGTCAGGAGATCGAGACCATCCTGGCTAACACGGTGAAACCCCGTCTCTACTAAAAATACAAAAAGAAATTAGCCGGGCGTGGTGGCGGGCGCCTGTAGTCCCAGCTACTCCGGAGGCTGAGGCAGGAGAATGGCGTGAACCCGGGAGGTGGAGCTTGCAGTGAGCCGAGATCGCGCCACTGCACTCCAGCCTGGGCGACAGAGCGAGACTCCGTCTCAAAAAAAAAAAAAAAAAAAAAAAAAGAAAAAGCACAGACCTAAATATGCAATATGGGGAATGTTTGAGGGACTGAGGGCCAGCTCAGCTGTGGTGATGTAACTACGTATGCAACTGGAAAAATATCCCAACGAAAATACTTTGGTTAGGTGGTAATATGCAGGCAGGTTTTAAAATGTACTTCTTATTGTTATAATTTTTCTTTGTACAATAAGTGGAAATTATAAAAAGCTTAGGAACATATATATAAACTCACAAGTAAGGAAAAAAAATTACGAGGCCCCTCATGTTGTCCTCTGCACATGGAGGAGCAAAGGAGTCGGACAGGGCAGAGCTGCCTCTGAGGTAGGCTTTCCTTCTCTTGGGCCTAGGCACTGTGGTTGGCGTGGACGAGAGCACTGCTTTCTCATGGCCTGTGTGTGACATGTGTGGCAACGGGAGATTGGAACAGAGGCCGGAAGACAGGTAAGGGGACAGGGGCTGTCCTGAAAGCCCTAGAACCCAAAGGGCACAGAAGCAACCCAGCCCCCAGAACCTGGGCCTTGCTGCCTCAGGTGACTCCCTCGAGAGCTCAAGGGGCAACCTCCGCCTCTGCTGAGCGGCAAGGGAAGAGGCCCCTGGGGCCCGGTGGTTTTTCCTTACTGAGATTTCTGCTATTTCTTGCAGCTGCTCCTGTTATGAGATAGAAGTGCTGGGTTTGTCCCCACCTCCTTTATTATCAGTCAGGAGAATTAAAAAAACAGGACAAACATGAATAAGTGAGAAAAACTTGGTGACTACATATAGCCTGGTTTTTGTGAAAGGTGCAGATGTTTACAGAGACCACATTTACAGTGAGCAGCTGCTGGACAGATGTCCCTACCCACCCCATTGTGCTGCCCTCCCTCAGGGTCTGGGCCGGTGTCAGTGCAGTGCAGTCCATCCCTGTGAAGTCAGTCCTCCGGCCTCCCAAGTGCAGTGTCATGTGATAGAAAGGGACAGGCTCATTACTTTTCTGCTCCTTAAAAAGCAAAGAGGTGGCCAGGTACAGTGGCTCACGCCTGTAATCCCAGCACTTTGGGAGGCCAAGGCGGGCGGATCACGAGGTCAGGAGATCGAGACCATCCTGCCTAACACGGTGAAACCCCGTCTCTACTAAAAATACAAAAAATTAGCCGGGTGTGGTGGCGGGCGCTTGTAGTCCCAGCTACTCGGGAAGCTGAGGCAGGAGAATGGTGTGAACCCGGGAGGCAGAGCTTACAGTGAGCCAAGATTGCGCCAATGCACTCCAGCCTGGGCGACAGGGTGAGACTCTTGTCTCCAAAAAAAAAAAAAAAAAGCAAAGACACTGGCACGGTGGCTCACGTCTGTAATCCCAGCACTTTGGGAGGCTGAGGCAGGCGGATCACGAGGTCAGGAGATCCAGATCATCCAAAAATTAGCTGGGCGTGGTGGTGTGTGCACGTAATCCCAGCTGCTCGGGAGGCTGAGGCAGGAGAATCTCTTGAACCAGGGAGTCAGAGGTTGCAGTGAGCTGAGATCACACCACTGCACTCCAGCCTGGTGACAGAATGAGACTCTGTAATCCCAGTACTGTGGGTGAGGGGATCCACCTGCCTCGGCAGGTGGATCACTTGAGGTCAGGAGTTCAAGACCAGCCTGGCCAAGACGGTGAAACCTCATCTCTACTATTAATTTTAAAAATTAATTTTAAAAATACAAAAATTAGCCAGGCATGATGGCACACACCTGTAGTCCCAGCTACTCAGGAGGCTGAAGTGGGAGAATCTCTTGAACCAGGGGGAGGTGGAGGTTGCAATGAGCTGAGATCACACCACTGCACTCCAACCTGTGTGACAGAGCGAGAGCGAGACTCCATCTCAAAACAAAGAGCAAATGTCTTCTTGGCACGCCTAGGCTGGTGGCCTTACACAAGCCATCACTGGACCGCGTGGAAGAGATGAGCGCGTGTGCAGGCATGCATGGTAGCACAAAACAGTGACTGTGCTGGCAGCTGAGAGCCGACTTTCTCTCCCAGGCCAGGGGGCAGGCTGACACCTGGCCTCCCAGGCTCTGACTTCCCTTCCTGGGAGGCTCAGCATCCCCTCCTCTGCTCCTCTCATCAGCCTCCAGCCAGTGCTACTCGAAGCTGATGTTCATCCCTTGGACAGGCTGAGTCCAGGCAGCTGCAGGCCTGTCTCAGAAACTTGATTCTGAGAGTAAAGCCCCGTTTTGTATCTCAGCAGACACTCATGTTTAGGAAAATATCTCCCACTGGAGCTTTCCTGACTTGTGCCTCCCGGGGCCTTGTCTTTCCTTGGCTTTTCATGTACCAGAGGCGCCTTTTCCTGTGGGGAGTGCTCCCGGGTTGTCACATCTCCTATTCTCAAGAGGCACCTGCAGGTCTTCCTGGACTGCCGCTCAAGACCCCAGTGCAGAGTGAAGGTCAAGGTAGGAACCAGGCCAGAGCACGCACTCACTCCTAGCTCACTCCAACATAGGGAAGGTGAGACCGAGCTGAAGCAGGTGCACGTCCTTCTCACATCTGCAGAGGCACTGGGACTCGGCTGGGATGGGTTGCATCTGGAGCTCCCTCTAGGTCCTAGGAGCTTCCCTAGGAAAGGTGGGAGGATGCATCCTGTGTGAACACAGTCTCTCCATGTTAAAACACATCTTTGACCTAAGACTGTGAGACCAAAGCTCTGAAGACAGGTAGTTTGGAGGTAACATGTTAATTTTTGGGAATGAGTGATTTAACTTGAGCACTTACTGTACTGGAAGAAGTTTAACCCAGCCCTGCTTCTGCTCTTGCAGCTGTTGCAGCGCAGCATTTCCTCCCTGCTGAGGTTTGCCGCCGGTGAAGATGGGGTAAGTGTAGGGGGCCCAGCCCAGGGGGCCCCACACTCGGTAGCCTGCATGAGCAACTCATCCCCAGAGGAAGCCCCCACTCCCAAATGTGTTCCATTACAATCCATCCCACTAGGAAGTGGTGTAGATACTCGAGAGTCAAATGCAGATACGTCTGCCATTCAGGCTGATGGGTTCCTTTCCTCTGTGGGAATGAGGTTATTTTGGATCATCCTTAAGGTAGATGCAGGAAGCTGTCCCCTGGCTTTTTGTTTTGTTTGGTTTTCGTTTGTTTGTTCCTTTGTTTTGAGACAGAGTCTCATTCTGTGTCTAGGCTAGAGCACAGTGGCATGATCTCGGCTCACTGCAACCTCTGCCTCCCAGATTCAAGCGATTCTCCTGCCTCACCCTCCCGAGTAGCTGAGACTATAGGCATGAGCCACCACTCCCAGCTAATTTTTGTATTTTTAGTAGAGATTGGGTTTCACCATGCTGGCCAGGCTGGTCTCGAACTCTTGACCTCAGGCGACTCTCCCGCCTTGGGCTTCCAAAGTGATGGGATTACAGGCATGAGCCGCTGCGCCCACCCTGGCCCCTGGCTTTGATTACAGAAACACATTTTTGAGGTTGGAGTCCTACTGTCAAGGTGTCATGTTAATTGGATGGAATTCCCCAAGATGCTTTTTTTTTTCTTTCTTTTTTTAAACACTGGGTATTCCAGACTCTGAATAACCGGCAATGTGACTATCCTGCCCTGAGAGTCACTGTGGTGAAGCTTAGTAAAGTAGGGTGGCTCCTCCAAGAAAAGCCACCTAAATATATAATTGATGGGCCAAAGAGTTTCTGCTGTGTGAAATTTGACCCTCATAAATGAGACATCTGTCCTGGAGATGCCACCTGTGTCGTATCAAAGCCATCTAAAAGCACCACAAGTGGCTCATGGAATAGCCACAGAAAGGGACCAGCCACTCAGTGGCCCCTGGGCACAGCCCCAGTTCACAAGAGACATCTGGAACCAGAGAGGGCTCCACATCCAGGGAGCTGACTTGGGCCACACTGGAAGGGAGTGTGGTGACTGGGGAGGCCAGTCATGCCTGGAGCTCTGTGGTCAAATAGGGGTCTTTGTCTAATGGGTCCCCATGGCCAGAGTCTAGCCAGAATATTTTATTTTATTTTTTTTAGGCAGAGTCTTACTCTGTCATCCAGGCTGGAGTGCAGTGACACAACCATAAGCTCACTACAGCCTCGAACTCCTGGGCTCAAACGATTCCCCCGCCTCAACCTCCCAAGTATCCAACCCAAATTTGTGGTGATTTGACCTGTCCTATGGAGACTCCTCCCTGCCCCACTACCCCTGCCACCCTCTCGCCCACTGCACCTCAGGAGGGGCCAGCAGCCCCGTGAGGCAGAGCAGCAGTTTGTCCTCTCTCATCTAAACCATGTCTATCAGAGTTGGATTAAATTGGAACATGGATAAGTCTATGAGCGGGAGCTTTGAGGATCACAAGTGACTACACACTAGAATCACCTGCATGCTCTAAAGAGTTTCCGCTCTTGGGCTGGGCATGGTGGCTCATGCCTGTAATCCCAGCACTTTGAGAGGCCGAGGCGGGCAGATCACCTGAGGTCAGGAGTTCAAGACCAGCCTGGCCAACGTGGTGAAACCACATCTCTATTAAAAATACAAAAAAATTAGCCGGGGGAGGTGGTGCGCATCTGTAACCCCAGCTACTTGGGAGGCTAAGGCAGGAAAATCACTGGAACTGGGGAGGTAGAGGTTGCAGTGAGCCGAGATTGCGCCATACTCCAGCCTAGGCAACAGAGCAAGACTGCAGCTCAAGATAAAAAAAAAAAACAGCTTCTGCTCCTTCCTGGCACAACACCCACCAGCTTTAAAGCTCCTCAGTGTCCCCGAGCTCAAGCTCGGAACTGTCCCTGAGCTGCTGCGCACAGGGATTGATGCTGAGGCTGGACTCATCAGCAAGTGTTCCCCAGTGGTACAAAAGGTGAGTCATCACCACGGGCCAGAAGTGAGCCTACCACATTCTCACGTTTCCCCCTTGAACCTCCCAATGTCCCAGCAAGGTAGTGCCCATATTTCCCTGCTAGGGGGATGAGTGCAGTGCCCAAGGCAAAGACATCCCACAGAGGGAAAGTCATTGTTGCCCCACAGAGTGACCACCTGCAGAGTTGGGAGCCAGCCCAAGGGGCATAATGGGGAACAGCATATGTGCTTTCCTGTCCTTAAGGAAGTTTAAGTGTATAACAGGCAACCGACCACACAGCGGTGCCTGTCGGCCAATTCCTTGTCTCCTTGTCTGAGTCCTGTGGGTAGGGAGGAAGAAAGGAGGAGGCAGTGCCCAGAAAGTGGGGAACTGCCCACAGCTGATGGAGTAGAAGTTTCCAACTAGCAGGGTTTGAGTAGGTGCTAAAGATGGCAGATCTGAGTTTTCAGGGAACGCATCTTGATGGAGAATGTTGGGAGAAAGCATTAGAAACGTGCATTTGAGAACGCATGACAAAATGAACCAAAACCCACAACCTCAACAGATTCAACCAACAACACCTGGGCATGGCACACAGCTCTCCAGCTGCTCCATACTACTCAGAAGGGCGGGGCAGTGCTGTGGCAGCAGCTGCCTGCTGGGCGTAGCTGGTCACCATCCAGGAAGCCTCCAGCAATGGACAGTGCTTGACACCCCTTCCAATCCCCACCCCTCTTTAGAGATCCAGAGACCAGGAACCCTGGCAGAAATCCTCCTTCCTTCACTTGGTTTCCTTCTGGCTAAGGCGCTTGTTCCTCCTATACATTTAACTTGTCAACTAGAATATTCCCATAGGTAAAAGCCCTGCTTATAAAGAGCTCAAAGGTGTGTGTACCTAAGTGCACGTGTGTGCACGTTGTGCAGTGTGTGTGCTTCAGAGCACTTTTGCCCATGCGCATGTGTCCACTTGACTATGCTATGTATGCACATATGCTTGACATGTGTACATGGATGTATGTGTGTGCATATGTGTATGTGTATGCATTGGGTGAGGGCTAGAGGGTGGCAGCGGCCTTAATATCACCTTTTTGGGTGCTCTGGTTTCAGGGCTAACACCAGTGACTGTGGGGTAAGTTCCAAGCCTGGAAGTAGACAACTTAGGAGGCTCTTTACCCCATGCCCAGCTCTACTCACAGTGGCTGATCAGGTCTTTACTGCAGGTCTGGAAAGAAGCTGATAGAAGATGGGTACCAGAGGGGCCTAGGTAGAGACGTTAGCTGAGAGACACCCAGTATGGATTCTGTCAGTTTTCTGGGTGAGCATGCACATTCACCAAAATTCAGAGAATCAAACTGGGGCTTTCCACAAGATCCGTGACTCCATTCCCTAGGGCAAATGTACTGTTTCGGTTAAGGTATGTGAGTGTTAAGCTTTATGCCTGTACTGTAATGTGTTCAAGCTGCAGATGTGAAAACAATAGGATTGTCTGTAGTTGTGCATCTCATTTCTCAATAGTAACATTATTGTGACATGGAACTTGAAGTTTGTTTCCTTGGCTTTCAGAAAAGGAAAAGTTAAAGGAACATGTATAGTGATTTTTTAAGAGAGAGCACATTTTATACCTGTGCAGACACACATTCATATGAATAGTGCTTGGGAGTCTGCTGATATAGTTGTTTAACCCTCTCCATGTTAATTTCTCCCACACATAAAAGATTTTTACTTGGGCACAGTGGCTGACACCTGTAATCCCAGCACTTTGGGAGGCCCAGTCGGGCAGATCACCTGAGGTCAGGAGTTTGAGACCAGCCTGGCCAACATGGTGAAAACTCATCTCTCCTAAAAATACAAAAATTAGCCAGCATGGTGGTGTGTACCTATAATCCCAGCTACTTGGAAGGCTGAGGCAGGAGAATTGCTTGAACCCAGGAGGCAGAGGTTGCAGTGAGCAGAGCTCACACCACTCCATTCCAGCCTGGGTGACAGAGCAAGACTCAGTCTCAAAAATAATACTACTAAAAAATTTTAAACTCCATTTACAAATAATATAGCCAAACCTAACATTTTACAAATAAATGATTTTTTGCTGGCTTTTTCCAAGTCAGAATTGTGTACTTTTACTCCAGAAGACCACAGGGTCATCTGTTTCACACTTGCACAAACATGCAAGACTAACTGAAACTGTAAGACAACAGAAGGGTGTCCAGCATGCCGCCTCCACCCTCCCTCCCCGTGCGGTGACCCCCTGCTTCTGCTTCTGTACCCACTGGTGTCCCCTCCAGTCCAGCAGCCTGGAGACTCTGTCCTGCTCACTGCCATCTCTTCAGTGACAGGCCCACATGGGCTCCTAATAAACCCCTTAATATCACCTTTTCGGGTGCTCTGGTTTCAGGGCCAACACCAGTGGACTGTGGGGTAAGTTCCAAGCCTGGAAGTAGACAACTTAGGAGGCTCTTTACCCCATGCCCAGCTCTACTCACAGTGGCTGGGAGCGAGTAAGCAGCTGCACTTGCTGTCCATGCCACCTCAGAGCCCTTGGGAAGGCCTCAGCTTCCATCGCCAAGTTCCATCTCTTCACCTGTCTTGACCAGTAACACCCACTGCCCCTATCATTACATTAAACCATTCTGTTGACTTTATTCTTTTTCACCAAGGAAGCCAAAACTCTTGACGAAACACAGTGAATAGGCACCATGCCTGTCTTACAAATGGGAAAATAAAAGTCCCCCCACGAGTTGGCATCAGTAGCGTTCACATCCCCGACTGATCCTGACATTTATTTTTACAAAACAAACCATCTCAAAACTTGGTGGCATCAATATTCATTCTGTGCACAGAACTCGTTTGGACAGGGCTCCATCAGGATAGCTCCCCTTGGCTCCACTGGGCATTAGCGGGTGCCTCCAAGGTTGGCAGGAGTCACTGAAGGCTCCTATGTCCAGGCTGCAGCTCTGGCTGGACTCCCTCACAGCATGTGTGGATCCCAAGGGCAGCTGGAAGCTGGGCACTTTTCCTAACCAAGCGTGGAACATCACTTGGTGTCCCTTCCACTGCACTCTGTTCATGAGAAGCCAGACACTGAAGCCAGCTCAAACTCAGGGAAAGGCAGTGAGACACGCACCTTTGAAGGGAAGGGCACCAAGGAGCCACACTCTGCCTGCTTTGGCCACACTGTCTGGCTTCTCCATCCTCAGTCTCTTTGGCCATGACACCATAATGATGGGAGGGGTGAGTTAACAGACACCAAACAGAACTGCTGTAGCAACTGCCAAGTGCCTTGCACAGCGGAGGGGTGTGGGGTGCCCGTGATACTACACTGCAAGTGGCGTTTCCTTCTAGGGCTTTAATCTCCCAGAAAGACAGAGATGCAATATCTCAGTGCTTTTGAGCCTTTATTTTCAACCCTACCCGCAGCAGCATAATGCAGCTTGATCTATAATGGGGTGCACCACACCCTCTCAGCTTCATCAGGGATGGGGGCCAAGGACTCCCTGTACCTGTCTCATCTGGAGATGAAACTCACCTGGGACTAACCAAAAAGAATTTGAAGAAAAAGCGAAGTCTCATTACAAAAACACAGATGTTGGCCCAGTTTAACTCTAGAAGAAATGGGATCCTATTAAGGAAGGAAGTTTGGGGCAAAGCACCAGGAAATCCCTTGACCGGAAGTGTTGCTAGATTGAGGAAGTGTCCTAAAGGAAGTGGGAGACAGCTGTGGGCACTGTGTGCCCAGCCCTGGCCTTCCCAGCAGAGCCTGTGTGCATCATGTCCCACCCAAGTAAAAATAGAATTCATTTACCAAAATGGGGTAGTTCCTTCACTTGCTAAAGTAAATGGATATATATATATGTAATGGCTCTTCATTTGTTTCTCTTTCCTACCACTGTTCTCAGCCATTTGAGGCGTGGAAGGTTGTGGACTGGGGAAACCCACTCTGGCTCTGGTTTTCCGTGTTGTTGGAAACAGTATGTCCCAGGCTGTTTGCTTTAACCAGCGTGCCTTTTATCCCTGCAGAGCTACGAAGTGAAGAGTGTCCTGGGAAAGGAGGTGGGGTTGTTAAATTGTTTCGTCCAGTCCGTAACCGCCCACCCGACCAGCTGCATTGGATTGGAGGAAATCGAGCTTCTGAGTGCAGGAGGGGCCTCTGCAGAACACTAGCAGTTGCCGCAGGATCTGTGAACTTTGCAGTGTGGCTGCAAGGGTGGTGGTGGTGGTGGTGATTTGGGGTAGTTACTTGTTAACTATGGACACAGTGAATGTAGTTTATGATCTTGAAACATATTTTTCTGGGGAAATGTTAAGATATAGTTTTGTGAACTGTAAATCAAAATACCTTTTTCTACAGTTTTATGTTTTTTCTGCAAATTTAGGAACATATTTACTTTTGTTTTCACATTGAATCTTAAGCTTAAGCTCTTCATTTGGTATTCAGGCAATATATGAGAAGAAAAAATTTTGTTCATTTGTAATTTTAACAAGTTGAACATTTTACCAGGATTGAGCATGTTTTTCTTACAGTATTTGTTTTAACATTCCCCCAAAGAATACCCTGCAAAGCGTAAACCTTTGCCCCATACTTATTACTGTTCTATTACAATAAATGTCAAACTTAAGCACTTCGCAGTTCACTACTTTTTGGAAAATGTTCTAGGGAACTGTATCAGAGGTGAAACTGTTACCCATAAAGTGTAGCTCTCTGAACCGGTCTGATCGTCGCTCTGCTGAATGGTGGTGGGGATAGCTGGCTCCACCACACACCTGTTTAATCAGGCTGGGTAATGTGCACCAAGAGCAAAGATCACAGACTAAGGAACAGTCCCTTATCATTTGCTTTGCTGGCAAAGATTTAAACCAAGAATTAATCATCTTTGGACACTATATTTTGTTGCCTTCCTCATAGAAATATAATCATGACAGGCCATGGTTAATAAGAAACGTAGCAGCCTACGACCAAGAAATGGTGCCTAATACCAAGTGTTCCTGGGTTAAAGGCAGAAGGCTTTTTTAAAATTAAATCTTAAAACATTGCAATTACAGGCAAGACAGCTGGTCTTAAAAGCAGTTTTGTGACTGCCCTTTTAATCCACTACATGACTATTCCGGCTTTTCTGGAGCACTTATGAAAATCTTCTTGACTCTGTCCACAAGACTGAGGAAAGTGAAAGCAAAGTCCCGGGAAAGTGGGAGATGATTCAGCCGGGCTTCTGCCCTTCGCCCCTCCAGCAGCCTCTACAGTTAGGGAGCTCTTGGACTGTTCTTAGCAGGGGCCCCCCAAACAGCCAACCCTTCCCCACGTCTTGGGGAGCGCACCTTCCGCTGGAAAACTGCTAGCTTACCTGAGCTCAGCCGTGCTCCACCGAGCTTAAGCAAGTTAAATAAGACTAGGAGGGAACCTTTAGCGCGTTTCAAAAGCGACAGACTCTCTCCTGAGCAGCTCAGGCCTACTGCCCATCCCCCCGCCCGCACGCACACACACACACACCTGGCGCCCGGGCTCCCTGGTGCTCGCTGGCTGCGGGTCCGGAACGCACCCTTCCCCAGCCGGGTCCTGCGCCACCGACGGACGGGCTGGCGGGCGGGAGTCACTGCGAATATAGGAAGCAAGGGCGGTTTCAAATGCTGCTTTATTCTTACGAATACTGTAAAAATTAATATAAAAAAGTGAGCATGCTCAGTCTTTTCCTCTTATCTACAATACAAAGGGTTTGTCTGAAAAGTCTTGGTTTTTTCTTTTTACAAATGTACCTTAGCTGCATCAACAGGAGTAAGATGTAGAAAAAGCTACCATTACAAAAATAATTTAAGGGAAAATAAACACGTTTAGCTTCTCTCGCAGTTCAGTGGTGGTAAGTCCAGGCTGTAGCTTCTTTGCGCTCGTATGTCCCAAGAAACTGCAGCGGGTGCCCGGTGGCTCTGGCTGCGCCGGGGCACGGCGCGCTCCGCTCCGGGCCGTCGGGTCTGAGGTATGGGTCGTTGCTGAGTCTCTCCCGCCCCGGCCGCGCGTTACCGACAGTCTGCGGTCCCGGCGGCCGGCAGGAAGGGCGGGCTGGGCAACTGCTTGAAGAACTGCCGGAGGCCGGCCAGGTCCCGCGTGAGCTGCTCCACGCGCTGGTGCAGCTTCTCGTTCTCGGCCGACAGCTCCACCAGCTTCTGCTGCATCTCCTGGTTGCGCCGCTTGGCCTTGTCGCGGCTCTTGCGCACCGCGATGTTGTTGCGCTCGCGCCGCTGCCGGTACTCGGGGCTGCCGCGGTCCGGACCCCTCTTGCCGGCGCTCTTCTCCCGGGCGGGGCCGGGCGCGGGTGTCGGCCCGGGACTGCTGCGCGGCGGCTCCGGCGACGTGGGCGGTGTGGGCTGCCCTGCGGCCGCCAGGCTCACCACGGTCTGTGCGCACGCGGCCACCTGCGCGGGCAGCAGCGAGCCGGGCGCGTCGCCGTCGCCCCAATCGGGCTCGCGCTTGAGCGGGCGCGGAGCGGCGGGGCCCGGGCCCAAGGGGCGCGCGGGGCCGCCGGGCAGAAGCTCCAGGGGCCCCGCGCCGCCCGCCTTGTGATTGCTGTTGAAGAGGTCGGCGAAGAGCTCGTCGTGGCACAGCTCCAGGGTGGGCACGGCGGCCATGGAGTCGATGTAGGCGCTGAAGTCGATGGCGCTCTCGTCGTCGTACATGGCGGGGGCGGCGGCCCCTGGCTCGCCTAAGGCCCCCGGCTCGGCCCCGCGTCCCGGCTTGCCAGCTCGGCCCGGCTCGTAGAAGGGCGCAGGCTCCGCAGGCCAGGGCGCGCCGCGCGCCGGGCCGTCCAGGCTGAAGAGGGCGGCGCTCATGGCGGCGTCGGGCCGGGCTCTGCGTCCAAGCGCGGCTGTCACCTCCCTGGGCCCAGCCCCGCCGCCTTTTCTAGCCCCGGCTGACGTGCACGCCCCGCCCCGGCTCCGGCACAGCGGGGGCGCCCCAGGGCCGCGGGGGAAGGGGCGGGGGCGCCTGGGAGACCCCCCGAGCTGCCCGGAGCCTTCCAGGGGCACGTCCTCTCTCTGCTCCTCCCCTGGACCCCCTCCCAGACCCGCGGGACCCCCAGGCGCGTTGCAGTAGGGTGCGCGCGCTAGTGCCCCCTCCCCGGCCCGGGCCGGCCCGCGCTGCGCTGCTGGGAATGACACTCCCTCTGCCCGCACTCCAGGGCCTTCTCTCCTTCCTGTTTGTGGGCTTGGAACCTCCTCGCTCCTAGGGGCTGGGAGTGAAATCAAAACCAGGACTTGGCCACAGCACGCGCGCCCCAGGCCGGCTCCTGTCGCCGGAGGGCGGGGGGTGGGGACACGTGGGAGAGGACCCGCGCGTTCAAGGATGCCCCCCGACCGTGGGCACGCGTGTGAGACCCTGGCCCCGCGCCTCCACCGTGGGACCAGATGCGGGAAGAGGCGCGGGGGACGGGACGTGGGGACAGCCACAGCCTCGTCGTAAGGTCCCCAGGCGGCGGCCTGGCAGACGGGGAGGGCTGCCAGCACCGCACTCGGGCGCCTCAGGTAATGCGGCCCGGTTCTCGCTGTTCTCCTCGGAGGTCCCGGGTCCGGCCGGCCCTGGGGGTCGAGGCCCAGCGACGCGGCTGCTGCGTCCTGGCCGAAAGGGCGGCGCGACCCCGTCGCCAAAAGCAGAGCAGATGAGGGAGACGCAGTCACGACATCGTGTCCTCCGCCGGCCCCTCGAGGTGCGGGCTCTCCCGCCGCACGCCACTCCCCGACCCCGCAGAGCCCAGCGCCCCCCGCCAGCTCCCGCGCCCGCGTCTCTTCCAGGTCTACGGAAGCAGTGCCATCGTGTGGCAGTACCTGCGTTAGACCTGTTTTTAGTTCCAGGCTCTTTCCCTGTTAAATATTCCAAAAAAGTGCCTTGAACGTAAAGTAGTTGGGTCCCTTTTGGGAGACAGGTAAGATATCTACCAGTAGCTATAGCAGGGTGCAGATGGGCCTTGGCTCATGATGGGGTTACATCCCGGTAGACCCATCGCACACTGAAAATGTCTTAAGTAAGGATGGGCTTTGTCATGTGTCCTGCAATTTGAGGCAGGCATTTCTGGTCAGACCCATTTATTATTTTGAATTTAAAATAAAGGTTTTTTCAGCCGGGCGCAGTGGCTCATGCCTGTAATACCAGCAGTTTGGGAAGCTGAGGTGGGCGGATCACTTGAGGTCAGGAGTTTGAAACCAGCCTGGCCAACATGGTGAAACCCTATTTCTACTAAAAATACAAAAATTAGCCAAGCATAGTGGTGCGTGCCTGTAATCCCAGCTCTTCAGGAGGCTGAGACAGGAGAATCGCTTGAAACCCTGAGGCAGAGGTTGCGGTGAGCCGAAATCGTGCCATTGCACTCCAACCTGGGCGACAGAGCGAGACTCCGTCTCAAAAAAAAAAAAAAAAAAAAACTGAAATGGGATCTCACAATGTTGTCTAGGCTGGTTTCAAACTCCTGGGCTTAAGAGATTCGCTGGCCTCACCCTTCCAAAGTGCTGGGATTACAGGCGTGAGCCACCATGCCCGGCCCAAATCTATTAACTCACTATCCCTAGTCACACCTGCTCCATGTTGAGTCTCTTCTTCCGTAGGCCTCTCACCAGATCTGCGTTGAAACACCAAGCCCTACTAACTGTGCGCAGTTTCTGCAGTCAGTTCCAGAGGTCATTTCTAATGTTGCATTATGGGATATTTAATAGGTTTCCTAAAGAACAAACGTATTTCTTTAGAGTGACTCAGAGGGTACGCAATGATGATGTCACACAATTACCTATTAAGACTCAAATCCAGCAATGCATGTAAGTGTGGACTTACACACATCCAGAAAAAGTTCTAGCACAATTTTTTTCGTTCTCATATATTTAAGAAGCCACAGAAACACTATTAAAGCCCTCCCTAATCACTTAGGGAATGCAAAATAAATATTTATAAGAGATTACCATATCCTCCTAAAAACAACTCAGACTATTTTCAGTGAGATGATTTACTGATTCCGATAGTCAACATAATTACTTTTTATTTTTATTTTTGAGACGGAGTCTCGCTCTGTCGCCAGGCCTGAGTGCAGTGGCACGATCTCAGCTCACTGCAACCTCCGCCTCCCGGGTTCAAGCGGTTCTCCTGCCTCAGCCTCCCGAGAAGCTGGGATTACAGGCGCATGACACCACCCCGGCTACTTTTGTATTTTAAGTAGAGACGGGGTTTCACCGTGTTAGCCAGGATGGTTTCGATCTTCTGTCCTCGTGATCCACCTGCCTCCGCCTCCCAAAGCTACATTTATTAACACTAAGTTGAGTTTACGTGACAGTGATGCATATTGAGGTGCTTTACAGGAAGTGGTTAGAAAGCGCTTGCCTAGGCCTGGCGCAGTAGCTCACACCTGTAATCCCAGCACTTTTGAGAGGCCAAGGTGGGCGGATCACCTGAGATCAAGAGTTCAAGACCAGCCTGGCCAACATGATGAAACCCTGTCTCTACAAAAATACAAAAATTAGCCGGACATGATGGCAGGTGCCTTGTAATCCCAGCTACTTGGGAGGCTGACGCAGGAGAATCGCTTGAAATCTAGAGGCGGAATTTGCAATGAGCCAAGATCACACCATTGCACTTCAGCCTAAGCAACAGAGTGAAACTCCGTATCAAAAAAAAAAAGGCCGGGCACGGTGCCTCACACCTGTAATCCCAGCACTTTCGGAGGCCGAGGCGGGCAAATCACAAAGTCAGGAGATGGAGACCATCCTGGCTAACACTGTGAAACCCCGTCTCTACTAAAAACACAAAAAATTAGCCAGGCGTGGTGGCAGGTACCTCTAGTCCCAACTACTAGGGAGGCTGAGTCCAGCCTGGGCGACAGAGCAGGACTCCGTCTCAAAAAAAAAAAGAAAAAAGAAGAAAAAAAAAGAAATTCAGGAGGTTGAAAACTGTTAAAATGTGTTTGAGTTAATATATGCTGTTAATATATGCTCTTGGGGTCCGAAAGCCAGTCTGACTTCCCTTCATTCATAGGATGAAGCTGACCATAATTCAGCTGTCTCTCATCCTAGGGATCATATTTGGATACTTCAGATGGCAGAAGAGCAGTTCTGCTCCAAATTGCAGTCTGAAAAAGTAAAACATTTTTGAGCACTGCTCTCTAAACGTAAATATGAAATTAAGTTTCAAGAGATGGGAAACTTTTTAGTGCTTTCTTCAGATTTTTATTCTCAACTACCAGATTAGATGGTTTTGTTTACCTTCTGCCTTCAGGCTATTCTAACTTTACGGCTTATTTTTCTGTTTTTGTGTCACAGTAGGATTTTTTTTTTTTTTTTTTTTTTTTTTTTTTTTTTTAGATACAGTCTTGCTCTGTTGGCCAGACTGGAGGACAGTGGCACGATCTTGGCTCACTGCAACCTCTGTCTCCCGGGCTCAAGCAATTCTGCCTCAGCCTCCTGAGTAGCTGGGATTATAGGCGTGTGCCACCATGCCCAGGTAATTTTCAGTACAGAAGAGGTTTCACCATGTTGGCCAGGCTGGTCTCCAATTCCTGACCTCAGGTAATCTACCTGCCTTGGCCTCCCAAAGTTCTGGGATTACAGGCATGAGCCACCACACCCGGCCATGAAATTTTTATATGTTACATGTTTATATCCAAAAATACTGACTTTTTTAGGATGAACCTTATTGCCAATGTGTGAGTTTGGAAAAGGAAGGACAAGAGTCAAAGGGACAAAATTATTGGTTGTTGGGGTCACGCACCCCTCATGCTATTAAAGCATGCGCATGTCATTGAAACCTGCTGTGATTGGTAACAATTTATATGTGTGCTTCAGCTTCTAGAATCTAAGAGGCTGAGTCCCCAGATTGTAAAGTAGCCAGAGCTGACAACAGGCATTGGATTCTGTGGGTTGGGTGTCCCACCTGCCAAATACCTGCTCACATTCTCCACAACAGAAAAGGAAAAGCAGTTTGTCTTCCCAGCCTACATTTTCATCAGGTGGATTCATCCCTCCCTGGCCCACACCCGGCAGCCCCTCTGCCAGCCTCCTTGCACCCCAGGTCCCCAGCTGCCTCCTTGGTGACAGTGATGCTGCAGCTGCACCTGCACCCAGGAAGGGTGCAGCAGGTCTGGACTCACAGCTTGCTCTCCCTGTCCAATCCGTTCTCCAGATGGCCGCCCAAGAGAGCCTGTCACATCACTGTGTTCCTTAGAATCTGCTGAAGCTTTCTTGCCCTAGAGAATGGAGTTTCAGTTCTCAAGTGGGAGCCCTCCACTGCCCACTTCAAGAAGAAGTCATTTTCCTTTCACAACAACTGGCACCTGACTCAACTCCAAATACCAGGACATGCCTGGTTTCCTGTGTGTGAAGCTGATGGTTCTACCGAGAGCCCTTTCTCCTCTGCACCACTCCACTGGCAAGAGCCTTCCATCTGTTACAGACTGGCTTAAAATGGTGCCTGCCTCGATGGTGCTTTCTGTGACTGACTTAATCACTTCCTCATCTGACTTCTCAGGAAAAATACATCCCACATCTTGTCAATTATTAAGTGCGCTTTTTAAAATATTTTACTGAAATTCAGATGCATCTGACAATCACTGTTGTCCAGAGTGTCAGTTAGGATGTTTGTCTTCGTCCACATACGGGTGCCAGTGGCTGGGAGTGAATCCTGAGAATGATGGCGGAGAGCACTTTCTAAAAAAATGCTACAGCGCTCGCTGTCTTGATGGAATGGAGAGCAGTGGTGTATAAAAACCCGCAGGGTAATGACTCTGAAATGAAAAGTGATTCAGAGGAGACAGTGAGTGAACATGAAAGCATTTGGGAATATCTTAAGCAATTTACTTATATTGTCCTTTTCTACATGTACGTAAGAGTGATATATTATTAAAATCAATGTCTGAAAGAAATTAAGTTCTTTCTATGAGTACAAAATCAAAATTTTAAGAATTATGAGAGAAGCAACATCACCAAAAATGGCATAGTAAGGAATTCCGGTGCTCCACGAATACAACTGGCAAAAGCCGTCCTAATCAACTTTTACAGAACTCTGAAATCTAGCCACAAACTTACAGCAACCAGGGAAAGTATAATGAAGAAAGAAGCTGCTGCAATGTACTAAGAGAGCACTGTGGTGTTTTAAACTGCCTGCTTGCCATCCCTCCTTCTCCAGATCGCTGGTGGCCATGAAGTTGGCAGCATGAATTCCCGACACAGGCTGCTAGTGCCAGAGTGAACAACACAGACTCTGTTCTCAAAGAAACAGGGGAGTGTGTTTGGACCTGGCTGGCAGCTCCCTGATGGACTAGAGCAAGGGTAGCATTTGCATTTGGGCATTTGCCAAGAGCAGCAAGGGCAAAAGTACTGGCTGTAGCAGCCTGAGACAAGCAATAGAAAGACCAAAAAGTCTGGGAAGGAAGAGCTGGAGGAAGAACATAAGTGGGGGAATAGGGCTTTTAAAAGCTCTTGCGTGTACCAGGGAATCACGTGCATGCCCAGCATGGGTGGAGTGCTCAGAAAAGGCCTGAGAAGACCCCAAGCCTCCACTTCTGGCTGACCTTCAAGATGTGCACATTCAAGAAGAGAAAGCTAAGACAGAATTATAAACAACCTGGCTAAGTGTTAAGGGAGTATGCCAACACAGAGCCAATCTCTAAAGACTGGAAGAGTTTCCGTAGGTATGTTTTTGTTTGTTTGTTTGTATTTTCCCTCTTTCTTTTATGGGTTGGGGGTTTTCGGTATTTAAGGTTACTCTGTTAAAAATACTAGCTGACCACTAAGCTAATGGAACACAGACTTCAGCGGCCTCACACAACAAACAATACAGATGTTACAAAAGTAGTTTTGAAAAGTCAGTAACAAATAACAACAGCCCACAACAAATAGCAACAACAAACCTTTGGAGGGTGGGGGCAGAATCTACTTTGCAGAGTTGCCACATTGTAATTATCAAAATGCTGAGTTTTTGACAAACATTTATGAAGCATGCAAAGAAACAAGAAAGTATGAACCATTCACAAGCATACTCTGAAGAAATTAATAGAAATTATCCCTGAGGAGCCGGGCGCGGTGGCTCAAGCCTGTAATCCCAGCACTTTGGGAGGCCGAGACGGGCAGATCACGAGGTCAGGAGATCCTGGCTAACACGGTGAAACCCCGTCTCTATTAAGAAATACAAAAAACTAGCCGGGCGAGGTGGCGGGCGCCTGTAGTCCCAGCTACTCGGGAGGCTGAGGCCAGAGAATGGCGTGAACCCGGGAGGCGGAGCTTGCAGTGAGCTGAGATCCGGCCACTGCACTCCAGCCTGGGCGACAGAGCGAGACTCCGTCTCAAAAAAAAAAAAAAAAAAAAAAAAAAAGAAATTATCCCTGAGGAAGCCAGACATTGGACTTAGTGGACAAAAACTAAATCACCTGTCTTTGAAATGCTCAGAGTTAGGGCAAACCATGTACAAAGGACTAAGGAAGCCAGAAGCATGAAGTATCACCAAATAGAGAATATCAGTAAAGAGAAAGAAATTACCAAAAAGAACCAATTATAAATTCTGGAGCTGAAATGAAATGAAAAATCACTAGGAGGTTACAACAACAGGTTTAAACAGGCACCAGAAATAATGAGACTGGGTGTAGTGACCCACACCTGTAATCCCAGCACTTTGGGAGACCAAGGCAGGCAGATCATTTGAGGTCAGGAGTTTGAGACCAGCCTGACCAACATGGTAAAACCCTGTCTCTACTAAAAATCCAAAGAAAATTAGCCAGGGATGGTGGCACATGCCTGTAGTGTCAGTGACTTGGGAGGCTGAGGCAGGAGAATCTCTTGAACCAGGGAGGCAGAGGTTGCAGTGAACCGAGGTCATGCCACTGCACTGCAGCCTGGGCAACAGAGCAAGACTCCATCAGAAAGAAAAAGAGAGAAAGAGAGAGAGAGAGGAAGAGAGGAAGAAAGAGAGAGAAAGAAAGAAAAAAGAGGGAGGGACGGAAAGAAGAGGGAGGGAGGAAGGGAAGAAGGAAAGGAAGAGGGAGGGAGGGAGGGAGGGAGGGAGGGAGGAAGGAAGGAAGGAAGGGACAAACTTGAATATAGGACAATTGAAATTATGCAGCCAGGGAAGCACAAAAGAAAAGAATGAAGAAAAGTGATCCAAGCCTAAGGGACATGTGTGACATCATCAAGTAGATCAACATATGCATGACGAGAGTCCCAGAAAGAGGAGACAAGGAGAAAGTAGCAGAAAGACTACCTAAACAAATAATAGGCCAGGCACAGTGGATCACGCCTGTAATCCCAGCACTTTGGGAGGCCAAGGTGGGTGGATAACCTGAGGTCAGGAGTTCAACACCAGTCTGTTCAACATGGTGAAACGTCATCTCTACTAAAAATACAAAAATTAGCCAGGCATAGGGCTGGGCACCTGTAATCCCAGCTACTTGGGAGGCTGAGGCAGGAGAATCGCTTGAACCTGGGAGGCAAAGGTTGCAGTGAGCTGAGATTGTGCCACTGCACTCCAGACTAGGGGACAGAGTGAGACTCCATCTCAAAAAAAAAAAAAAAAAAAAAAAGAAAGAATAGCCAAAATGTCCCATATTTTATAAAATACATGATCTATGCATCCAAGAAGCTCAACAACACCAAGTAGAGCAAACTCAAAGAGATCCATACTTAAAAACACTATAGTCAAATTATTGAACACCAAACAAAAAGAGACAGTCTGGAAAACTGCAAGAGCAAAATGACTCATCACATACAAGAGATCCTGAATAAAATTAATAATCAGTTTTTCATCAAAACCATGGTAGTCAGGAGACAGTGGGATAAAAAAAAAAAAAAAGTCAACCAGGAATACCATATCCAGCAAAAATTGAGACATTAAGACATTTCCAGCTAAACAAAAACTGATGTATTTCACAAATAGACCTGCTCTAGAAATCCTAAAGAGAGTCTTCCAGGATGAAACAAAAGGACATCAAACAGTAACTCAAAAGCATGCAAAAACAAAGAACAATGGTAAATGTAGCTACATAGGTAAATATAAAAACACTCTTTGGTTTACAACTTCCTTTTTCATTTTACTAAATAGTTTAAAAGACAAACCCCTGAAACGAGAATTGTAAAGCTATGTTAATGGGCACACAATATATAAAGATGCAGTTTGTGATACTACAACATAAAGTGTGGGAAGAGGGGCACGACAGAGCTGTAAAGGCGCAGAGTCTTTGTATACTATGAAACTCAGTTGGTATTTCATTAAAATTTGGTTGATATAAAGTTAATTGTTATTCTTCAAAGTAAACACTAACACAAACACTAAAAATACATACAGAAATGGAAATAAGGGAATCAAAGTGGTGTACTGGAAGATGTCTTCTGGTAGGCGAATGGATAAACTATGATACACCCAGTTTCTAGCCATGAAAAGACATGGGAGGAAACTTAAATTCATATTGCTAAGTGAAAGAAACACATCTGAAAAGGCTACCTCCATGCTGTATGATTCCAACTCTGTGATATCCAGGAAAAGGGAAAACTATGGACGTAGTGAAAAGATCACTAGTTGCCAGGGCTTCAGCGGGAAGGGGGGAGAGATGAGTAGGTAGAGCACAGGGAACTTTTAGGGCACTGAAACTAGTCTGTATGATACTATAATAGTAGATACATTTGTTTAAACTCACAGGATGTACACCACCAAGAGTGAACACTAATGTAAACTATGGACACTGGTTGATAACAGTGTGTTAATGTTGGTTCATGGATTGTAGAAAACACACCACGCTGGCTCAGATTATTGGCAGTGAAGGAGGGAGTGTGTATTGGGATGGGAGCAAGGAGGCCTATGGGCATTCTACCTTTCACTAAATTTTTCTGTGAACATAAAACTGCTCTAACCATAAGGTCTGTTTTTTTAAAGGAGCAAAATATCAAGTAAACTGGAGGTTTAAATAAAAAGAAAACCTGGTCTCTCCTGAAAGAATGCAAATACGGTGAGGTTAAGCGCTGTAACACTATTTTTCTCTAGTGTCTTTCACTCTTTTAAGCACATATTTTGCACTCAATAAGATTTTCTGAAATAAAGGGAATTTTGTGTGTGACCTTAAGCGAGTCATTTCTCCCCTCCCTTTTTTTTTTTCTGGAGATGGAGTCTCACTCTGTGCCCAGGATGGAGTGCAGTGACGCAATCTCGGCTCACTGCAACCTCCACCTCGCCAGTTCAAGCAATTCTCCTGCCTCGGCCTCCCAAGTAGCTGAGACTACAGGCACAGGCCACCACTCCTGGCTGACTTTTGTGTTTTAGTAGACACAGGGTTTCACCGTGTTGCCCAGGCTGGTCTTGAACTCCTGAGCTCAGGCAACCCACCTGCCTTGGTCTCCCAAAATGCTAGGATTACAGGCGTGAGCCACCACACCCAGCCAAGTCATTTCCCCTTTTATCTATTTTTATTTATTTATTTATTTATTTATTTTGAGATGGAGTCTCACTCTGTCACCCAGCCGGGAGTGCAATGGCACAATCTTGGCTCACTGCACCGTCTGCCTCCCAGGCTCAAGTAATTGTCCTGCCTCAGCCTCCTGAGTAGCTGGGACTACAGGCATGCACCACTACACCCTGCTAATTTTTGTATTTTTAGTAGAGACAGGGTTTCACCATATTGGCTGGGCTGGTCTCGAACTCCTGACCTCATGATCCACCCACCTCAGCCTCACAAAGTGCTGAGGGGTGAACCAGTGCACCTGGTCCATTTCCCCTTTCTTTACCTTATATTCTTTACATAAAAAATAAATAATAAGTGGGGGGAAATGGTGTGGTAGAAAAAAATCGAACAAAAGAAGGCAATATTAGTTGAATTCAGGAACAAAAATAAAGTGAATCTTACAGGGGAAAAAAAGCAAAATGATAAAAGTGCTTTTTAATTAGTAGAAATGCAGATGATAACAAAGGTGTTGAGGTGGATTATATGATATCAAACAAAATAGACTTTAAGTCAAAACTTGTTACAAGAGACAAATAAAGACATTATATGTAGATAAAATGGTCAATCTATCAAGAAGATAAATCAGTTTTACAGATGTACATATGAAAAAAGAACCCCAAAATACATGAAGGAAAATTTGACAGAGATGTGAGAAGAAATAGATAGTTTTATAATAATCGTTGGAGTTTAAATACCTCATTTTCAATATGAATAACAAAATAGAGTCCTTAAAGAACACTACACACCAACTAGACTTAATGGACATACACTGACTGTTTCACTCAGCAGCAGCAGAATACACATTCTACTGAATTGCACATGGAACATTCTCTAGGGCAGACAACATGTTAGGTCACAAACAAGTTTGACAGATTTAAAGGACTGAAATAAGACAAAGCATCTTCTCTGACTACAATCTTTCTCTGACTAGAAATCAAAAATAGAAGGAAAACTCAGTTTTCACGATTAATGTGGAACTTACACAACATACAATGGGCAAAAGAAAAAATTACAGCTGAAATTAGAAAAAGCTTTTTTGGGATATATCAACACAAAAATAGAACATATCCAAACTTATGGGACATAGTGAAAATTGTGTTCAGAGGGAGATTTATAGCAATATATGCCTACGTTTTAAAAAGAGAAAAAGAAATCTCCCAGATCAATCATTTCACACATTAAGAAACCAGAAAAAAAAAAAAAAGAACAAGCTAAGCCCAAAGTTAGCAGAAGAAAGGATTAATACAGATTACAGAAAAAAAAGAGAGAAAGAACAGAAAAATAATACAATCAATAAAACCAAAATTTGGCTCTTTTAACAAGATTAACAAAAAACGACAAACATTCAGGTAGATTTAACTGGATTGAGCAGAGAAAAAGAAGAGTCAGATTATGAAAACCAGTAAGAAACTAGGCCATTACTATAAACCTTATATAAATAAAAAAGATCATGAGAATAATATGAAAAATTATACACCAACAAATTAAATAATCTAGATGAACAAATTTCTAGAAACAAACTACTAAAACTAACTAAAGAAGAAATGGAAAATCTGAGCAAATTTATAACGTTTTTGAATTAGTAATCAAACATTATTTCAACAAAAATAAGCTCAGGGCAAGATGGCTTCGCTGGTGAATTGTAAAAAACATTTAAAGAAAAATTGACCAGGCATGGTGGCTCACACCTGTAATCCCAGCACTTTGGAAGGCCAAGGCAGGGAGACCATTTGAGATCAGGAGTTCGAGACCAGCCTGACCAACATGGTGAAACCCCATCTCTACTAAAAATAACAAAAATTAGCCAGGCATGGTGGCATGCGCCTGTAATGTCAGCGACTTGGGAGGCTGAGGCGGAGAATCGCTTGAACCCAGGAGGCAGAGGTAGCGGTGAGCCGAGATCGCACCACTGCACTCCAGCCTGGGCGACAGAGCCAGACTCCATCTCAAAAAAAAAGAAAAAGAAAAATTGGCCGGGCGCGGTGGCTCAAGCCTGTAATCCCAGCACTTTGGGAGGCCAAGATGGGCGGATCACGAGGTCAGGAGATCGAGACCATCCTGGCTAACACAATGAAACCCCGTCTCCACTAAAAAAAAATACAAAAAAATTAGCCGGGCGTGGTGGCGGCGCCTGTAGTCCCAGCTACTCGGGAGGCTGAGGCAGGAGAATGGCGGGAACCCGGGAGGCGGAGCTTGCAGTGAGCCGAGATCGCGCCACTGCACTCCAGCCTGGGCGACAGAGCGAGACTCCGCCTCAAAAAAAAAAAAAAAAAAAAAAAAGAAAAAGAAAAATTAACATCAAAGTTTTCCAAAAGGAATAAGGGGAGGGAACATTTTCTGATTCATTCTATAAATCCGTATAAATATTACCTGATGCCAAGGCCAAATGAAGATATCACAAGAGAAGAAAATTTGCAAACTGGCCAGGCATGGTCGCTTGAGCCCAGGAGGTTGAGGCTGCAGTGAGCCGTGATCATGCCACTGCACTCCAGCCTGAGTGAGAGAGTGAGACCCCCCGCTTTTATTGAGATGGAGTGTCACTCTGTCAGCCAGGCTGGAGTGCAGTGGCACAATCTCTCCTCACTGCAACCTCCGCCTCCTGGGTTCAAGTGATTATCTTGCCTCAGTCTCTTGAATAGCTGGGACTACAGACACCTGCCACCACGTCCAGCTAATTTTTTGTATTTTTAGTAGAGGCGGGGTTTCTCCATGTTGGCTGGCTGGCCTTGAACTCCTGACCTCAGGTGATCCACCCACCTTGGCCTCCCAAAGTTCTGGGAATACAGGCATGAGCCACTACTCCAGCCCAAGACCCTGTCTTTAAAAAAAAAGAAAAGAAAAGAAAAAAGGAAAGAAAATTTGCAGACCAACATCCCCATGAATATAGGGAATGCAGAAATCCCCAAAAAATATAAAATAAAAACTAAGAACCTACCAAAGCTTAGTCCAACCACCTTTTACACAGATTTTACATATCAACCATGTAGGATTTATTCCAGAAATACAAGGCTAATTCTGCATACAGAAAAAAATCAATCAATGCTACATTAATAAAATGAAGGAAAAAACCTATAAGATTATCTCAATTAATGCAGAAAAAGCATTTGACAAAATCCAATGTCCTTTCTTGATAAAAACACTCAACAAAATAGGAATATAAGAGAATTTCATCAACAGAATAATTAGTACTTATGAAAAAGCCACAGCTAACATCATACTCAATGGGGAGAAACAAAAGCTGTTTCTCTCTAAGATTAGGAACGACAAGTGTACCTGCTTTCCACACACACAATACTAGAAATTCTAGACAGAACAATTAGGCAAGAAAAGAAAAATCAATGGCAAACAAAATGGAAATGCAGAAGTAAAATTGTATCTATTCCAGAGGACATTATATTTATAGAAAACATTTTTTAATTCATAAAAATCTGTTAGAGCTAAATAAAATTAGCAAAGATGCTGGGTACAAGATCAACATGCAAATATCAGTTGTATTTTTGTACACTAGCAATGAACAATCTGAAAGAGAATTTTTTTAAAAATTTACTCATGATAGCGTTGAAAAGAATAAAATACTTAGGAATAAATTTAACAAAAGACCTGAAAATTTAAGTGTGTTATACACTGAAAATTACAAAATATTGTAAAGAAATGTAAATAAATGGAAAGAAATCCCATGTCATGGACTGAAAGACTTAATAGTGTTATGATGACAAAACTGCCCAAAGCAATCTACAGATTCAGTGCATTTCCTATCAAACTCGAAATGACCCTTTATGCAAAACTAGAAAGGCTGATTCTCAGGTTCATAGATAATTGTAACAGACCTGAACCTCAACACAATCTTGGGGAAAAAATAACAAATTTTGAGGGCTCACACTTTCCAGTTTCAAAACTTACTACAAAATTATAGTAAACAACACAATATGGTGCTGCATAGACATATAGATCAATAGAATAGAATCGTGAGTCAAGAAATATAAGACCATCCAATGAGGAAAAAATAGTCTCTTACACAAAAGCTTGGCTGGGTGCAGTGGCTCATGTCTATAATCCCAACACTTTGGGGAGGCTGAGGCAGGTGGATCACATGAGGTCAGGTGTTCGAGACCAGCCTGACCAATGTGATGAAACCCCGTCTCTACTAAAAATGAAAAAAAAAAAAAAAATTAGCCAGGAGTGGCAGCTCATGCCTGTAGTCCCAGCTACTCAGGAAGCTGAGGCAGGAGAATTGCTTGAACCCAGGAAGTGGCGGTTTCAGTGAGCCGAGATTGTGCCACTGCACTCCAGCCTGGGCAACAGTCTCAAAAAAACAAAACAAAACAAAAAAATGTTGAAACAACTGGGCATATACAAACAAGAGATTTAATTTTGGCTCCTACACCACACCTCATAGGAAAATTAACTGAAAATGGATCAAAGATATAAATGTAAGGGCTAAAACCATCAAACTCTGAAGAAAACATACGAGTAAATCTTCATGACCTGCATTTTGTTGATGGATTTTTGTAATGATATGAAAAGCAAAGCAACAAAAGAAAAAAATAGATAAATTGGACGTCATCAGAACTAAAATGTTTGTGCACCAAAGGACACCATAAAGAGAGTGAAAAGTGAAGCCAGTGAATGGGAGAAAATATTTGCAGACCATATTTTGATAAATGTCTAGTATCCAGAATATATAAAGAGCTCTTAGAACTCAACAACAAAAAGACAACCCAGTTACAAGATAGGCAACAGACTTGAATAGCCTTTTCTCCACAGAAGACATACAAATGACCAAGAAGAAATCAAAAGCACTCAGATAAAGTTGGAAGGTGTTCCAAGATGGCCAAATAGGAACAGCTCCCGTCTGCAGCTCCCAGCATGATTGACACAGAAGACAGATGATTTTCTGAATTTCCAACTGAGGTACCTGGTTCATCTCACTGGGACTGGTTGGACAGTGGGTGCAGCCCACAGAGGGCACGCTGAAGCATGGTGGTGTGTTGCCTCACCCGGGAAGTGCAAGAGGTCAGAGGATTTCCCTTTTCTAGCCAAGAGAAGCCATGACAGACTACCTGGAAAAACAGGACACTCCCCGCCCAAATACGGCACTTCTCCCAAGGTCTTGGCAATCGGCAGACAAGGTGATTCTCTCCTGTGCCTGGTTTAGTGGGTCCCACGCCCACAGAGCCTTGCTCACTGCTAGCGCAGCAGTCTGAGAGGTGGCAGCCTGGCTAGGTGAGGAGCGTCTGCCATTGCTGAGGCTTGAGTAGGTAAACAAAGCTCAAATTGGGTGGGGCCCACCACAGCTCAACAAGGCCTACTGCCTCTAGACTCCATCTCTGTGGGCAGGGCATAGCTGAACAAAAGGCAGCAGACAGCTTCTGCAGACTTAAATGTCCCTGTCTGACAGCTCTGGAGAGAGCAGTGGTTCTTTCACATGGTGTTTGAAATCTGAGAATGGAATGACTACCTCCTCAAGTGGGCCCCTGACCCCCATGTAGCCTAACTGGGAGACACCTCCAGTAGAGGCTGACAGACACCTCATATAGGTGGCTGCCCCTCTGGGATGAAACTTCCAGAGGAAGGATCAGGCAGTAATATTTGCTGTTCTGCAATATTTGCTCTTCTGCAGCCTCCACTGGTGATACTCAGACAAACAGGGTCTGGAGTGGACCTCCAGCAAACTCCAACAGACCCGCAGCTGAGGGATCTGTTAAAAAGAAAACTAACAAACAGAAAGGAATAGCATCAACATTAACAAAAAAGGACATCTACACCAAAACCCCATCTGTAGGTCACCAACATCAAAGACCAAAGGTAGATAAAACCACAAAGTTGGGGAGAAACCAGAGCAAAAAAGCTGAAAATTCTAAAAATCAGAATGCACCTTCTCCTCCAAAGGATCACAGCTCCTCACGAGCAATGAAACAAAACTGGGCGGCGAATGACTTTGACGAGTTGACAGAAGTAGGCTTCAGAAGGTCCGTAATAACAAATTTCTCTGAGCTAAAGGAGGGTGTTCGAACCCATCACAAGGAAACTAAAAACCTTGAAAAAAGATTAGATGAATGGCTAACTAGAATAAACAGTGTAGAGAAGACCTTAAATGACGTGATGGAGCTGAAAACCATGGCATGAGAACTACGTGGCACATGCACAAGCTTCAATAGCCAATTCAATCAAGTGGAAGAAGTGGTTTCAGTGATTGAAGATCAAATTAATGAAATAAAGCTAGAAAATAAGGTTACAGAAAAAAGAGTAAAAAGAAACAAACAAAGTCTCCGAGAAATATGGGACTGTGTGAAAAGACCAAACCTATGTTTGATTGGTGTACCTGAAAATGATGGGGAGAATGGAACCAAGTTGGAAAACACTCTTCAGGGTATTATCCAGGAGAACTTCCCCAACCCAGCAAGGCAGGCCAACATTCAAATTCAGGAAATACAGAGAACACCATAAAGATACTCCTCGAGAAGAGCAACTCCAAGACACGTAATTTTCAGATTCGCCAAGGTTGAAAAGAAGGAAAAGTTGTTAAGGGCAGCCAGACAGAAAGGTCGGGTTACCCACAAAGGGAAGCCCATCAGATTAACAACAGATCTCTTTGCAGAAACCCTACAAACAAGAAGAGAATGGAGGCAAATATTCATCATTCTTCAAGAAAAGAATTTTCAACCCAGAATTTCACGTCCAGCCAAACTAAGCTTCATAAGTGAAGGAGAAATAAAATCCTTTACAGACAAACAAATGCTGAGATATTTTGTCACCACCAGTCCTGCCTTACAAAAGCTCCTGAAGGAAGCACAAAACATGGAAAGAAAAAACTAGTACCAGCCACTGCAAAACCATGCCAAATTGTAAAGAACATCAGTGCTATGAAGAAACTGCATCAATTAATGGGCAAAATAACCAGCTAACATCATAATGACAGGATCAAATTCATACATAACAATATTAACCTCAAATGTAAATAGGCTAACTGCCCCAATTAAAAGACACAGACTGGCAAATTGGATAAAGAGTCAAGACCCATCAGTGTGCTGTATTCAGGAGACCCATCTCACATGCAAAGACTCACATAGGCTCAAAATAAAGGGATGAAGGAAGATCTACGAAGCAAATGGAAAGGAAAAAAGCAGGGATTTCAATACTAGTCTCTGATGAAACAGACTTTAAACTAACAAAGATCAAAAGAGACAAAAAAGGCCATTACATAATGGTAAAGCGATCAATTCAACAAGAAGAGCTAACTATCCTAAATATATATGCACCCAATACAGGAGCACCCAGATTAATAAGGCAAGTCCTTAGAGACCTACAAAGAGACTTAGACCCTCAAACAATAATAATGGGAGACTTTAACACCCCACTGTCAATATTAGACAGATCAAGGAGACAGAAGGTTAACAAGGATAACCAGGACCTAAACTCAGCTCTGCAACAAGCAGACCTAATAGACATCTACAGAACTCTCCACTCCAAATCAACAGAATATTCACTCTTCTCAGCACCACATCACATTTATTCTAGAATTGACCACAGAGTTGAAAGTAAAGCACCCCTCAGCAAATGTAAAATAACAGAAATCACAACAAATTGTCTCGCAGAACACAGTGCAATCAAATTAGAACTCGGGATTAAGAAACTCATTCAAAACCGCACAACTACATGGAAAACGAACAACTTGCTCCTGAATGACTGCTGGGTAAAAAACGAAATGAAGGCAGAAATAAAGATGTTCTTTGAAACCAATGAGAACAAGGACACAATATACCAGAATCTCTGGGACACATTTAAAGCAGTGTGTAGAGGGAAATTTATAGCACTAAATGCCCACAAGAGAAAGCAGGAAAGATCTAAAATTGATGCCCTAACATCACAATTAAATGAACTAGAGAAGCAAGAGCAAACACATTCAAAAGCTAGCAGAAGGCAAGAAATAATTAAGATCAGAGCAGAACTGAAAGATAGAGACACAAAAAACCCTCCAAAAAATCAATGAATCCAAGAGCTGGATTTTTTTTTAAAGATCAACAAAATTGATAGACTGCTAACAAGACTAATAAAAAAACAGAGAAGAATCAAGGATGCAATAAAAAATGATAACAGGGTGATATCACCACCAATCCCATAGAAATACAAACTACCAGCAGAGAATACTATAAACATCTCTACACAAATAAACTAGAAAATCTAGAGGAAATGGATAAATTCCTGGACACATACACTCTCCCAAGACTAAACCAGGAAAAAGTTGAATCTCTGAATAGACCAATAACAGGCTGTGAAATTGAGGCAATAATTAATAGCCTACCAACCAAAAAAAGTCCAGGACAAGATGGATTCACAGCTGAATTCTACCAGATGTACAAAGAGGAGATGGTACCATTCCTTCTGAAACTATTCCAATCAATAGAAAAAGAGGGAATCCTCCCTAACTCATTTTATGAGACCAATATCATCCTGATACCAAAGCCTGGCAGAGACACAACAAAAAAAGAGAATTTTAGACCAATATCCCTGATGAATATCGATGCAAAAATCCTCAATAAAATACTGGCAAACCAAATCCAGCAGCACATCAAAAAGCTTATCCATGACCATCAAGTTGGCTTCATCCCTGGGATGCAAGGCTGGTTCAACATATGCAGATCAATAAATGTAATGCATCACATAAACAGAACCAACATGACAAAAACCACATTATTATCTCAATAGATGCAGAAAAGGCCTTCAACAAAATTCAACAGCCCTTCATGCTAAAAACTCTCAATAAACTAGGTATTGATGGAGTGTATCTCAAAATAATAAGAGCTATTTATGACAAACCCACAGCCAATATCATGTTGAACAGGCAAAAACTGGAAGCATTCCCTTTGAAAACCAGCACAAAACAAAGATGCCCTCTCTCACCACTCCTATTGAACATAGTATTGGAAGTTCCGGCCAGGGCAATCAGGCAAGAGAAAGAAATAAAGGGAATTCAATTGAAAGAAATAAAGGGAATTCAATTAGGAAATGAGGAAGTCAAATTGTCCGTTTTTGCAGATGACATGATTGTATATTTAGAAAATCCCATTGTCTCAGCGCAAAATCTCCTTAAGCTGATAAGCAACTTCAGCAAAGTCTAAGGATGCAAAGTCAATGTGAAAAAATCACAAGCATTCCTATACATCATTAACAGACAAACAGAAAGCCAAATCATGAGTGAACTCCCATTCACAATTGCTACAAAGAGAATAAAATACCTAGGAATACAACTTACAAGGAATGTGAAGGACCTCTTCAAAGAGAACTACAAACCACTGCTCAACGAAATAAAAGAAGACACAAACAAACGGAAGAATATTGCATGCTCATGCATAGGAAGAATCAACATCATGAAAATGGCCATACTGCCCAAGGTAATTTATAGATTCAATGCCATCCCTATCAAGCTACCAATGACTTTCTTCACAGAATTGGAAAAAAAACTACTTTAAAGTTCATATGGAACCAAAAAGGAGCCCTCATTGCCAAGACAATCCTAAGCCAATAGAACAAAGCTGGAGGCATCACACTACCTGACTTCAAATGATACTACAAGGCTACAGTAACCAAAACAGCATGGTACTGGTACCAAAACAGATATATAGACTAATGGAACAGTACGGAGGCCTCAGAAATAATGCCACACATCTACAACCATCTGATCTTTGACAAACCTGACAAAAACAAGAAATGGGGAAAGGATTACCTATTTAATAAATGGTGTTGGGAAAACTGGCTAGCCATATGTAGAAAGCTGAAACTGGATCCCTTCCTTACACCTTATACACATATTAATTCAAGATGGATTAAAGACTTAAATATTAGACTTAAAACCATAAAAACCCTAGAAGAAAACGTAGGCAATACCATTCAGGACATAGGCATGGGCAAGGACTTCATAACTAAAATACCAAAAGCAATGGTAACAAAGGCCAAAATGGACAAATGGGATCTAATTAAACTAAAGACCTTCTGCACAGCAAAAGAAACTACCATCAGAGTGAACAGGCAACCTACAGAATGGGAGAAAATTTTTGCAATCTACTCATCTGACAAAGGGCTAATATCGAGACTCTACAAAGAACTCAAACAAATTTACAAGAAAAAACAAAAAACTCCATCAGAAAGTGGGCAAGGGATATGAACAGACACTTCTCACAAGAAAAGATTTATGCAGCCAACAGACACATGAAAAAATGCTCATCATCACTGGTCATCAGAGAAATGCAAATCAAAACCACAATGAAATACCATCTCACATCAGCTAGAATGGCAGTCATTAAAAAGTCAGGAAACAACAGATGGTGAAGAGTATGTGGAGAAATAGGAATACTTTTACACTGTTGGTGGGAGTATAAATTGGTTCAACCATTGTGGAAGTCAGTGTGGCGATCCTTGTGGAAGAGAGTTTGGCAATTTCGCAAGGATCTAGAGCTAGAATTACCATTTGTCCCAGCAATTCCATTACTAGATATATACCCAAAGGATTATAAATCATGCTACTATAAAGACACACACACACATATGTTTATTGTGGCACTATTCACAATAGCAAAGATTTGGAACCAACCCAAATGCCCATCAATGATAGGCTGGATTAAGAAAATGTGGCACATATACACCATGAAATACTATGCAGCCATAAAAAAGGATGAGTCCATGTCCTTGCAGAGGACATGGATGAAGCTGGAAACTGTCATTCTCAGCAAACTGTCACAAGGATAGAACACCAAACACTGCATGTTCTCACTCATAGGTGGGGATTGAACAATGAGATCACTTGGACACAGGGTGGGGGAACATCACACACTGGGGCCTGTCAGTGGGGGGAGGGGAGCTGGGGGAGGGATAGCATTAGGAGAAATACCTAATGTAAATGATGAGTTGATGGGTGAAGCAAACCAACATGGCACATGTATACCTATGTATCAAACCTGCATGTTGTGCACATGTACCCTAGAACTTAAAGTGTAATAATAATAATAACAAAGAAAAGCACTCAACATCATTAATCATTGATAAAATGCAAATCAAAATCACAATAAGATACCACTATAGACACACCACACCACACACTAGGATGGTGATTTTTTTTTTTTTTTTTTGAGACAGTGTCACTCTGTCACCCAGGCTAGATTGCAGTGGTGTGATATCCGCTCACTGCAACCTCTGCCTCCTGGGTCCAAGTGATTTTCCTGCCTCAGCCTCCAGAGTAGCTGGGATTACAAGTGTCATCATGCCTGGCTAATTTTTGTATTTTTAGTAGAGTTGGGATTTCACCATGTTGGCCAGGCTGGTCTCGAACTGTTGACCTCAAGTGATCTGCCCACCTCGGCCTCCCAAAGTGCTGGATTTACAGGCATGAGTCACCACACCCAGGCTTGGGATGGAGACTTTTTTAAAAATAAAGAGAAAATAAAAGGTGCGTTTTTTTGTTTTTTGTTTTTTTGTTGTTTTTTTTTTTTTGTCTGTTTGTTTGTTTTTAATACTTTAAGTTCTGAGATACAGGGGCTGAACATGCATATTTGTTACATAGGTATACATGTGACATGGTAGTTTCTGCACCCATCAACCTGTCATCTACATTAGGTATTTCTCCTAATGCTGTCCCTCCCCTAGCCCCCCACTCCCTGACAGGCCCCAGTGTGTGATATTCCCCTCCCTGTGTCCATGTGATCTCATTGTTCAACTCCCACTTATGAGTGAGAACATGCAGTGTGTGGTTTTCTGTTCCTGTAATAGTTTGCTGAGAATGATGATTTCCAGCTTCATCCATGTCCCTGCAAAACACATGAACTTACCCTTTTTTATGGCTGCATAGCATTCCATGGTGTACATGTGCCACATTTTCATTATCCTGTCTATAACTGATGGGCATTTGGGTTGGTTCCAAGTCTTTGCTATTGTGAACAGTGCTGCAATAAACATACATGTGCATGTGTCTTTGTAGTAGAAATGGGATTGCTGGGTCAAATGGTATTTCTTTCTGGTTCTAGATCCTTGAGGAATAGCCACACTGTCTTCCACAATGGTTGAACTAATTTATACTCCCACCAACAGTGTAAAAGTGTTCCTATTTCTCTATATTCTCTCCAGCATCTGTTGTTTTCTGACCTTTTAATGATTGCCATTCTAACTGGGGTGAGATGGTATCTCATTGTGGTTTAGATTGGCATTTCTCTAATGACCAGTGATGATGAGCTTTTTTTCATATGTTTGTCGGCCACATAAATGTCTTCTTTTGAGAAGTATCCCTTCATATCCTTCACCCACTTTTTGATGGGTTGTTTTTTTTTCTTGTAAAGTTGTTTAAGTTTTTTGTAGATTCTAGATATTAGCCCTTTTTCAGATGGATAGATTGCAAAAATGTTCTCCCATTCTGTAGGTTGCCTGTTCACTCTGATGATAGTTTCTTTTGCTGTGCAGAAGCTCTTAGGTTTAATTAGATCCCATTTGTCCATTTTGGGTTTGGTTGCCATTGCTTTTGGTGTTTTAGTCATGAAGTCATTGCCCATGCCTATGTCCTGGATGGTATTGCCTAGGTTTTCTTCTAGGGTTTGTTTTTTGTTTGTTTGTTTTGCTTTGCTTTTTTGAGACAGAGTCTCGCCCTGTCACCCAGGCTGGAGTGCAGTGGCGTGATCTCGGCTCATTGCAACCTCTGCTTCCCAGGTTCAAGCGATTCTCCTGCCTCAGCCTCCAGAGTAGCTAGGACTACAGGCGCATGCCACCATGCCAGGAATTTTTTTTTTTTTTTTTTTTTGTATATTTAGTAAAGATAGGGTTTCACCATGTTAGCCAGGATGTCTCAATCTCCTGATCTCGTAATCCACCTGTCTCAGCCTCCCAAAGTGCTGGGATTACAGGTGTGAGCCACCATGCCCAGCCTAGGGTTTTTATGGTTTTAGGTCTTATGTTTAAGTCTTTAATCCATCTTGAGTTAATTTTTGTATAAGGTGTAAGGAAGGGGTCCAGTTTCAGTTTTCTGCATATATGGCTAGCCAGTTTTCCCAACACCATTTATTAAATAGGGAATCTTTTCCCCATTGCTTGTTTCTGGCAGGTTTGTCAAAGATCAGATGGTTGTAGATGTGTGGCGTTATGTCTGTGGCCTCTGTCCTATTCCATTGGTCTATATATCTATTTTGGTACCAGTACCGTGCTGATTTGGTTACTATAGCCTTGTAGTATAGTTTGAAGTCAGGTGGCATGATGCCTACAGCTTTGTTCTTTTTCCTTAGGATTGTCTTGGCAATGAGGGCTCTTTTTTGGTTCCATATGAAATTTAAAGTAGTTTTTTATTTATTTATTTATTTTTGAGACGGAGTCTTGCTCTGTCGCCCAGCCCAGGCTGGAGTGCAGTGGCGCGATCTCGGCTCACTGCAAGCTCTGCCTCCCGGGTTCACGCCATTCTCCTGCCTCAGCCTCCCGAGTAGCTGGGACTACAGGCGCCCACAACCGCGCCCGGCTAATTTTTTTTGGTATTTTTAGTAGAGACGGGGTTTCACCGTGGTCTTGATCTTCTGACCTTGTGATCCGCCCGCCTCGGCCTCCCAAAGTGCTGGGATTACAGGCGTGAGCCACCGCGCCCGGCCAAGTAGTTTTTTAATTCTGTGAAGAAAGTGAATGGTAGCTTGATGGAGATGGCATTGAATCTATAAATTACTTTGGGCAGTATGGTCATTTTCACAATATTGAGTCTTTCTGTCCATGAGCATGGAATGTTTTTCCATTTGTGTCCTCTTTTATTTCCTTGAGCAGTGGTTTGTAGTTCTCCTGGAAGAGGTCCTTCACATCCCTTGTAAGTTGTGTTCCTAGGGATTTTATTCTCTTTGTAACAATTGTGAATGGGAGTTCACTCATGATTTGGATCTCTGTTTATTGTTGGTGTATAGGAATGCTTGTGATTCTTGCACATTGATTTTGTATCCTGAGACTTTGCTGAAGTTGCAAAGTTATCAGCTTTAGGAGATTTTGGGCTGAGACAATGGGATTTTATAAATATACAATTATGTCATTTAGAAATATAGACAATTTGACTTCCTCTCTTCCTATTTAAATACACTTTATTTCTTTCTCTTGCCTGATTGCCCTGGCCAGAACTTCCAATACTATGTTGAATAGGAGTGGTGAGAAAGGGCATCCTTGTGTTGTGCTGGTTTTCAATGGGAATGCTTCCCGCTTTTGCCCATTCAGTATGATATTGGCTGGGGTTTGTCATAAATACTTCTTATTATTTTGAGATACGTTCCATCAATACCTAGCTTATTGAGAGTTTTTAGCATGAAGCGGTGTTGAATTACATCAAAGGCCTTTTCTGCATCTATTGAGATAATCATGTGGCTTTTGTGTCATTAGTTCTGTTTATGTGATGGATTACATTTATTAATTTGTGTATGTTGAAATAGCCTTGCATCCCAGGGATGAAGCTGATTTGATCGTGGTGGATAAACTTTTTGATGTGCTGCCGGATTCGGTTTGCCAGTATTTTATTGACGATTTTTGCATCGATGTTCATCAGGGATATTTTCCTGAAATTTTCTTTTTTTGTTGTGTTTCTGCCATGTTTTGGTATCAGGATGATGCTGGCCTCATAAAATGAGTTGGAAAGAGTCCCTCGTTTTCTATTGTTTGGATAAGTTTCAGAAGGAATGGTACCAGCTTCTCTTTGTACCTCTGGTAGAATTCAGCTGTCAATCCATCTGGTCCTGTGCTTTTTTTGGTTGGTAGCCTATTAAGTACTGCCTCAGTTTTAGAACTTGTTATTGGTCTATTCAGGGATTTGACTTCTTCATGGTTTAGTCTTTGGAAGGTGTATGCGTCCAGGAATTTATCCATTTCTTCTAGATTTTCTAGTTTATTTACGTAGATGTGTTTATAGTATTCCTTAATTATAGTTTGTATTTCTGTAAGATCAGTGGTGATATTCCCTTTATCATTTTTTATTGGCTAGTGGTCTATCTATTTTGTTAATCTTTTCAAAAAACAGCTCCTGGATTCACTGATTTTTTTTGTTTGTTTTTAGATAGAGTCTTGCTCTGTTGCCCAGGCTGCAGTGTAGTAGTGATCTCGGCTCACCGCAGCTGGAGTGCAGTAGTGTGATCTCGGCTCACTGCAGCCCCTGCCTCCCAGGTTCCAGCGATTCTTCTGCCTCAGCCTCCTGGGTACCTGGGATTACAGGCGTGCATCACCATGCCTGGCTAATTTTTGTATTTTTAGTAGAGATGGGATTTCATCATGTTGGCCAGGCTGGTCTTGAACTCCTGACCTCAGGTGATCTGCCCACCTCGGCCTCCCAAAGTGCTGGGATTACATGCATGAACCACGGTGCCCGGCTGATTCATTGAATTTTTGAAGAGTATTTTGTGTCTCTATCTCCTTTTTTCTGCTCTGATCTTAGTTGTTTCTTGTCTTCTGCTAGCTTTTGAATTTGTTTCTCTTGCTTCTCTAGTTCTTTTAACCGTGATGGTTAGGGTGTTGATCTTAGATCTTTCCCACTTTCTCCTGTGGACATTTAGTGCTATAAATTTTCCTCTAAACATTGCTTTAGCTGTGTCCCAGAGATTCTGTTATGTTGTGTCTTTGTTCTCATTGGTTTCAAAGAACTTACTTATTTCTGCCTTAATGTCATTATTTACCCAGTAGTCATTCAGGAGCAGGTTATTCAATTGCCATGTAGTTGTGCAGTTTTGAGTGAGTTTCTTTCTTTCTTTTCTTTTCTTTTCTTTTTCTTCCTTCCTTCCTTCCTTCCATCCTTCCTTCCTTCCTTCCTTCCTTCCTTCCTTCCTTCCTTCCTTCCTTCCTTCCTTCCTTCCTTCCTTCTTTCCTTCTTTCTTTTTTTTGACAGAGTCTTGCTCTGTCGCCCAGGCTGGAGTGCAGTGGCATGATCTTGACTCATTGCAAGCTCTGCCTCCCGGGTTCACACCATTCTCCTGCCTCAGCCTCCCAAGTAACTGGGACTACAGGTGCCCACCACCATGCCCATGCCTGGCTAATTTTTTGTATTTGTAGTAAAGATGGGGTTTCACCATGTTAGCCAGGATGGTCTCGATCTCCTGACCTCATGATCTGCCTGCCTAAGCCTCCCAAAGTGCTGGGATTACAGGCATGAACCACCGTGCCTGGCCTTCAGTGAGTTTCTTAATCCTGAGTTCTAATTTGATTGCACTGTGTGGTCTGAGAGATTGTTTGTTGTTATTTCTATTATTTTGCATCTGCTGAGGAGTGTTTTACTTCCGATTATGTGGTCAATTTTAGAATAAGTGTGATGTGGTGCTGAAAAAAATGTGTATTCTGTTGATTCGGGGTGGAGAGTTCTGTAGATATCTATTAGAGCTGAGTTCAAGTCCTGAATATCCTTGTTAACCTTCTGTCTCATTGATCTGTCTAATATTGACAGTCTCCCACTGTTATTGTGTGGGAGACTAAGTCTCTTTGTAGGTCTCTAAGAACTTGCTTTATGAATCTGGGTACTCCTGTATCGGGTGCATATATATTTAGGAGCGTTAGCTCTTCTGGTTGCATTGCTCCCTTTACCATTATGTAATGCCCTTCTTTGTCTCTGTTGGCTTAAAGTCTGTTTTATCAAAGACTAGGATTGCAACCCCTGCTTTTATTTATTTATTTATTTATTTATTTATTTATTTATTTATTTTGCTTTCTGTTTGCTTGGTAAATATTCCTCCATCCCCCCCCCCCTTTTTTTTTTTTTTTTGAGACGGAGTCTCGCTCTGTTGCCCAGGCTGGAGTGCAGTGGGGCAATCTCGGATCACTGCAAGCTCTGCTGCCTCCCGGGTTAACGCCATTCTCCTGCCTCAGCCTCCCTAGAAGCTGGGACTACAGGCATCCGCCACCACACCCGGCTAATTTTTTTGTATTTTCAGTAGAGACGGGTTTCACCATGTTCGCCAGGATGGTCTCGATCTCCTGACCTCATGATCCGCCTGCCTCGGCCTCCCAAAGTGTTGGGATTACAGGCGTGAGCCACTGGGCCTGACCCATCCCTTTATTTTGAGCCTATGTGTGTCTCTGCATGTGAGATGGGTCTCCTGAATACAACACACCAATGGGTCTTGACTCTTTATCCAATTTGCCATTGGGAAATTGCAAATTTCCCAATGCAGGAAGGGAAAACCACCTACTCAAGCCTCAGTAATGGTGGACTGCCTCCCCTGTCAAGCTCAAGGGCCCCAGGTTGACTTCAGACTGCTGTGCTGACAGCGAGAATTTCAAGCCAGTGGATGTTAGCTTGCTGGGCTCCATGGGTGTGGTATCTGCTGAGCTAGACCATTTGGCTCCCTGGCTTCAGCCCCATTTCCAGGAGAGTGAATGGTTCTGTTTCATGTCTTTTAATTGGGGTCATTAATATTGTTATGTGTGAATTTGATCCTGTCATTATGATGTTCACTGGTTATTTGCCTGTTAGTTGATGCAGTTTCTTCCTAGCATCGATGGTCTTTACAATTTGGTATGTGTTTGCAGGGCCTGATACCGGTTTTTCCTTTCCATATTTAGTGCTTCCTTCAGGAGTTCTTGTAGGGCAGGACTGGTGGGAACAAAATCTCTCAGCATTTGCTTGTCTATAAAGGATTTTATTTCTCCTTTGCTTATGAAGCTTAGTTTGGCTGGATATGAAATTCTGGATTGAAAATTCTTTTCTTGAAGAATGTTGAATATTGGCCCCCACTCTCTTCCGGCTTGTAGGGTTTCTGCAGAGAGATCCACTGTTAGTCTGATGGGTTTCCCTTTGTGGGTAACCTGACCTTTCTCTATGGCTGCCCTTAACACTTTTTTCTTCATTTCAACCTTGGTGAATCTGACAATTATGTGTGTTGGAGTTGCTCTTCTCGAGGAGTATCTTTGTGGTGTTCTCTGTATTTCCTGAATTTGAATGTTGACCAGTTTTGCTAGGTTGGGGAAGTTTTCCTGGAAAATATCCTGAAGAATTTTTTCCAACTTGGTTCCATTCTCCCCGTCACTTTCATGTACACCAATCAAACATAGGTTTGGTCTTTTCACATAGTCCCGTATTTCTTGGAGGCATTGTTCGTTCCTTTTCATTCTTTTGTCTCTAAGCTCGTCTTCATGCTTTATTTCATTAAATTGATCTTCAATCTCTGATATCCTTTCTTCCACTTGATCAATTCAGCAACTGATACTTGTGTATGCTTCACGAAGTTCTTGTGCTGTGTTTTTCAGCTCCAACAGGTCACTTATGTTCTTCTCTAAGCTGGTTATTCTAGTCAGCAATTCCTCTAACTTTTTTAAAAAGGTTCTTAGCTTCCTTGCGTTGGGTTAGAACATGCTCTTTTAGCTTGGAGGAGTTTGTTATTATCCACCTTCTGAAACCTACTTCTGTCAATTCATTAAACTCATTCTCCATCCGGTTTTGTTCCCTTGCTGGCAAGTTGTGATCCTTTAGAGGAGAAGAGGCATTCTGGTTTTTGGAATTTTCAGCCTTTTTGTGCTGGTTTTTCCTCCTCTTCGTGGATTTATCTACCTTTGGTCTTTGATGTTGGTGACCTTTGGATGGGGTTTCTGTGTGGACATCCTTTTGGTTGATGTTGATACTATTACTTTCTGTTTGTTAGTTTTCCTTCTAACAGTCAGGCCCCTCTGCTGCAGGTCTGCTGGAGTTTGCTGGAGGTCCACTCCAGACCCTGTTTGCCTGGGTATCACCAGCTGATGCTGCAGAACAGCAAAGATTGCTTCTTGTTTCTTCCTCTGGAAGCTTCATCCCAGAGGGGCACCCACCAGATGCCAGATGGAGCTCTCCTGTATGAGGTGTTTGTCCACCCCTGCTGGGAGATGTCTCCCAGTCAGGAGGCATGGGGGTCAAGGACCTACCTGAGGAGGCAGTCTGTCCCTTAGCAGAGCTCGAGCACTGTGCTGGGAGATCCATGGTTCTCTTCAGAGCTGGCAGGCACGAACATTTAAGTCAGCTGAAGCTGAGCCTACAGCCGCCCCTTCCCCCAGGTGCTCTGTCCCAGGGAGATGGAAATTTTATCTATAAGCCCCTGACTGAGGCTGCTGCCTTTCTTTCAGAGATGCCCTGCCCAGATAGGAGGAATCTAGAGAGGGAGTGTGGCTACAGCAGCTTTGCTGAGCTGTGGTGGGCTCCACCCAGTCTAAACTTCCCAGTGTCTTTGTTTACACTGTGAAGGGAAAACCGCCTACTCAAGCCTCAGTAATGGTGGACTGCCTCCCCTGTCAAGCTCGAGTGCCCCGGGTTGACTTCAGACTGCTGTGCTGACAGCGAGAATTTCAAGCCAGTGGATGTTAGCTTGCTGGGCTCCGTGGGTGTGGTATCTGCTGAGCTAGACCATTTGGCTCCCTGGCTTCAGCCCCCTTTCCAGGCGAGTGAACGGTTCTGTCTCATTGGTGCTCCAGCTGCCACTGGGGTATGAAAAAAAACTCCTGCAGCTAGCTTGGTGTCTGCCCAAATGGCTACCCAGTTTTGTGCTTAAAACACAGGGCCCTGGTGGCATAGGCACCCGAGGGAATCTCCTGGTCTGCGGGTTGCGAAGACCATGAGAAAAGCATAGTATCTGGGCTGGAATGCACTGTTTCTCACAGCATGGTCCCTCATGGCTTCCCTTGGCTAGGGGAGGGAATTCCCTGACCCCTTGCACTTCCTGCATGAGGCGATGCCCCACCCTGCTTCAGCTTGCCCTCCATGGGCTGTACCCACTGTCTAATCAGTCCCAGTGAGATGAACTGGGTACCTCAGTTGGAAATGCGGAAATCACCCGCCTTCTGCATTGATCTTACTGGGAGCTGCAGACCGGAGCTGTTCCTAGTTGGCTATAAAGCCACCCAATAAAAGGTGTTTTTCAAGGATGTGGAGAAATTGGAGACCTCACGCATTACTGGCGTATACCGGGAATGTAAAATGGTGCAGTTGCTGTGGATAACAGTTTGGAAGTTTCTCAAAAAGTTAAATTACCATATGACCAACAAATTCTGCTACTGGTTATGTACCTCTGAAGAACTGAAAACAGGCATTCGCACACCAATTTCTATATGAATGCTCATGATTCACAGTAGCCAAAAGGTGGAAACAACCTTTTGAACCCAACTGTCCAGCAACAGATGAATAGATAAAATGTGATGTATCAATAATACAGAATCTTATTCAGTCCTGAAAAGGAACGTGTACTGATGAATGCTACAACATGGATGAGCCTCAAAAACATTTGCCAAATGAAAAAAGCCAGACCCTAACGGGCACATGTTATATGATTCTGTTTGTATAAATATCCAGAAGAGGCAAATCTATAGAGACAAGAAACAGATTTTCGCAGCCAGAACCTGGAGGTGGGGAGTGCCTGCTTAACGGGGAGGGGTTTCCTTTGGTTGTATTGAAAATTAGAACTAGATAGAAATAATGTATGCCCATCACTGTGAAAGTAATAAATACCACTGTATTATACACTTTAAAATTATTTATTTATTTATTTATTTATTTATTTATTTATTTATTGAGGCAGAGTCTTGCTCTGACGCCCAAGTTGGAGTGCAATGGCATGATCTCGGCTCATTGCAACCTCTGCCTCCCAGGTTCAAGCTATTCTCCTGCCTCACCCTTCTGAGTAGCTGGGATTACAGGCACCCACCACCACACTCGGCTAATTTTTTTTTTTTTTTTCCAGTACAGATGGGATTTCACCATGTTGGCCAGGCTGGTCTTGAACTCCTGACCTCAAGTGATCCGCATGCCTTGGCCTCCCAAAGTGCTGGGATTACAGGCATGAGCCACCGCACGCAGCCACTAAAATGATTTAAATGGAGAATATGTTGTGAATTTTACCTCAATAAAAGGATAAATATAAATAAATACGTAGGAGACTTATAAGTCACCCATTAATGTAACAACAGGGAAAAAGTATTTAGGCAATATACAATCTATTTTTAAAAGATATTTAGATCCTGGCACAGTGGTTTACGCCTGTAATCTCAGCACTTTGGGAAGCTGAGGTGGGCGGATCACCTGAGGTCAAGATCATCTTGGCCAACATGATCAAACTCCGTCTCTACTAAAAATACAAAATTAGCCGGGTGTGCTGGTGTACGCCTGTGATCCCAGCTACTTGGGGGGCTGAGGCAGGAGAATCGCTTGACCCTGGGAGGCAGAAGTTGCAGTGAGCCTAAATCTTCCCATTGCACTCCAGTCCGGGCAACAAGAGTGGAAACTCCCTCTCAATAAATAAATAAATAAACGAACAAATAAATAGGCTGGGCACAGTGGCTCACGCCTGTAATCCCAGCACTTTGGGAGGCTGAGGGCGGATCAGGAGGTCAGGAGTTCAAGACCAGCCTGACCAACATGGTGAAACCCAGTCTCTACTAAAAATACAAAAATTAGCCGGGAGTGGTGATGCGTGCCTGTAGTCCCAGCTACTCAGGAGGCTGAGACAGGAGAATCGCTTGAACCCAGGAGGCAGAGGTTGCCATGAGCCGAGATTGTGCCACTGCACTCCAGCCTGGGCAATAGAGTGAGCCTCCATCTCAAAAATAAATAAATAAATAATAATAAAAAAAGATAGATGGAAGCTTTGGGTCATTGCTTTTTTTTTTTTTTTTTTTTTTTTTTTTTTGAGATGGAGTTTTGCTCTTTTTGCCTAGGCTGGAGTGCAATGGCATGATCTCGGCTCACCGCAACCTACGCCTCCCGGGTTCAAGCGATTCTTCTGCCTCAGCCTCCCAAGTAGCTGGGATTACAGGCATGTGCCACCACGCCCGGCTAATTTTATATTTTTTAGCAGAGATGGGGTTTCTCCACGTTGGTCAGGTTGGTCTCGAACTCCTGACCTCAGGTGATTCAGCCGCCTCAGCCTCCCAAAGTGCTTGGATTACAGGCGTGAGCCACGGAGCCTGGCTTTGTGTGTGTGTGTGTGTGTGTGTGTGTGTGTGTGTGCGCGATGGGAGTCTCTGTCGCCCAGGCTGGAGTGCAGTGGTGCAATCTCGGCTCACTGCAACCTCTGCCTCCCAGGTTCAAGCGATTTTCCTCCCTCAGCCTCCCGAGTAGCTGGGACTACAGGCGCACCACCATGCCTGGCTCATTTTTATATTTTTGGTAGAGATGGGGTTTCACCACATTGGCCAGACTGGTAACTCCTGAATTCAGGTGATCCACCCACCTCATCCTCCCAAAGTGCTGGGATTACAGGTGTGAGCCACCGCGCCCAGCCTGGGTCATTGTTTAAATGGAAGCATTTTTCTTTCTTCGTGGTACATAAAGTCTCGGTGCATCTTAGATTCAGGCACATCTCAAGTGAGCTGAAACGCGGTACTCAATTGTAAGCTCATTTAGTTGTGTGTGCTTCTTTGCTGTACGTGACTTTTACTGTGTGAATGCTGTGGAACTCTAGCCTTGCTAAAAAAAACATGCTCCTGTGTATTCGGTTTCATTTGGGGTAACAGGCAGTCCAAAATATCTGACTTCACAGGTCTAAAGGTTTTCTCGCTCATGTAAACGAAGTCCAGGGGCGGGCAGTCAGGTCTGCCCTGCCAGAGCCAGGAAACCACGCACGGTTGCTCCCTTCCCCTGCAGAGAAGCCTGTGCCCCGACCCCGGGGGGAGGCTTCCTCCAAGTTGCACATGAGGCCGGGGATTAGCGTTTTAGTCTGCTCAGCTAAAAATCGGTGTTTCTGATTGCCAACTAGTGACAGCACATGTGGTGCCCAGCCCTGGGTTTCTAAACCCCATTCTGTCGTCCCAATTGGTCCTGGGATGTCTGGCTGGGTCCAGGGCTTGGCGTTCTACAGTGACAAAACGTGTGAAAGTGAAGTTGAGCAAGAAGAGGAACAGCATAGCAGCAGATTGTAACCCAACACTGTCTGAGTCTATGCGAACAGACCCATTATTCTCCCTAAGGGAAGTGCGCATCTTCCCTAGCCGCTACTGTCCGCTTTCTGCGCGGCCGGGCTGGGCTCCGGCCGCAGTGAGGCAGTCTCGTGTAGATGAGACCACCATCCTCACCGGCCGAGGAGATGCCCCTGGACCACCTGCATGGTCAGGATCCAGGCAGGTGACAGGGCTCAGGGCCGCAGCCGAGTCCCCCAGAAACAGTCCCCCTGGGACAGTGGCTTCACGCTGGCCCAAGAGGATTCAGACTGGCCAGGCCAGGCCAGACCAAGTCTTCTAAGGCAGTTCCTTGCAGTGAACCTCCTACTGTGTGTATGTCTGTGTGGAGTGTGTGTGATATGTGAGTGTGGGGTGTGTGTGGTGTGGCTGTGTGGTTTGATGTGTGTGGGGCAATTGTGTGTGTGGTGTGGTGTGTATGATGCTGTATGTGATGCTGTGTGGAGCGTGTGGTGTGGTGTGTGTGGTGTGTGTGTCATGGTGTGTGGTGTGTGATCGTGTGGTGTGCGTGAGATGTGTGTGGTATGTGATGGGGTGTATGGTGTGGTTGTGGTGTGTGGTGGTGTGATGGGGTGTGGTGTGTATGATGGGATGTGTGTGGTGCGGTGATGGCGTGTGTGTGGTGTGGTGATGGGGTGTGTGGTGTGGTTCTGTGTGGTGTGTGTGAAGGGGTGTGTGATGTGGTTGTGTGTGTTGCTGTGATGGGGTATGGCGTGTGTGATAGTGTGTGATGGGATGTGTGTGTGCTGGGATGTGTGGTTGTGTTGTGTGATAGGGTGTATGGTGTGGCTGCGTGTTGTGTGGTGTGTGTGGTGGCGTGAGGAAATGTGTGTGGTGTGGTTGTGTGTGTGATGGGTTGTGTGTGGTGTGTGATGGGGTGTGTGTGGTGTGGTTGCATGTGGTGTGACGTGAGGTGTGTGCATGGTGGTGTGATGGGATGTATTGTGGATGTGTGTGGTGTATGATGGGGTGTGTGTGGTGTAGTGTGAGGGTGTGTGGTGTGGTTGTGTGTTGTGTGGTGTGTATGGGGTGTGGTGTGGTTGTGTGATGGCGTGTGTTGCGTATGATGGGGTGTGTGGTGTGATGGGGTGTATTGTGGGTGTGTGGTGTATGATGGTGTGTGTGTGGTGTAGTTGTGTGTGTTGTGGTGTGTGTGATGGGATGTTTGGTGTGGTTGTGTGGTGTGCGATGGGGTGTGTGGTGTGGTGTATCATGGGTGTGTGTGTGATGGGGTGTGTATGTGGTGTGGCTGTGTGTGCCCCTCTCCCTTCCTGCTGCCTGCTCAGTGGCCCCTGACACTCTGCTGCATGACCCGATGCCTCCCTTCCCCAAGTGTGGAGAGTGGCTAGGTCCCTGCAGCGGGAGGTGGTGCTGTGAGAAGGCCCCGGGACCTTCCACACCATCCAGGGCGTGGGGGACACCTGCAGGCCCCGAAGACCCAGCAGCTCTGAAGACTGAGCAGCACCAAGTCTGTCTGGCCATCTCTGGGGAAACTGGCCCACATCAGGTCCCTGGCACTGTCTCCAGGGTGCTGCGGTTTTATTCAGTTTTCCCAAAACAAGAGGGGTGTGGTTCTGGGGGTCGTAACCCAGTACTGCACCCCAAGGCTCTAGCATCCGGGCTCAGCTGCAGGGGCTGGGTCGCAGTCAGGAGGGAAAGGCTGTCCCCTGCCCCCGGGGGCACCTCTCATAAGCAGGGGTGCAGGCAAGGAGGCCCAGGGGACAGGGCCCTCCACGTGGACTTTCTGCCAGCAGAGGAGGGTGCACTAGGAACAGCGGCTCCCAACCCTCAGCCCTCGGGTCTCCTCTCATAGCTCTGCTTCCCACCTACCCACACGCTCCCTCGGGTCTGTTCCCCTCGGGTGCACTCCACTTAACGCAGCCTAGGCACCAAGGAGCTGCTTTCAGCAGTGCATTCATGAGACGCAATGGATTGAGCAGATCTGTCATAATTGATGGCAGTTCCTTCAGAAGCTCATTCCAGTTGCCCCACTTCCTGCTACTACCTTTGGTTCCCTCAGGACTCAACTGGAGAGCCCAGGCCACTTGATCCTTTGGGTTTCTGTGGTTTCCAGGGACTTTGTATGTAAGGTTTCATTTTCTATCAATCTGACCAATTTTTTTTTTCTCCTTTGTCTCAGCTGAGCATAAAAGCATTTACCATTAACTACTTTGTGTATCAGTAGAGTTCAGAGTGTTGCGGGAAATCAGGGACCCTGCCACGGCAGAAGAACATAAATTGTGAAGACTTCATGGACATTTATTAGTTCCTCAAATTAAAACTTTTATAATTTCTTACACCTGCCTTTACTGCAATCGCTGAACATAAATTGTGAAGATTTCATGGACATTTATCACTTCTCCAATCAATACTCTTATAATTTCCTATTCCTGTCTTTAATCTCTTAATCCCGTCATCTTCATAAACTGAGGATGTGTGTCACCTCAGGACCCTGTGATGATTGAGTTAACTCCACAAATTGTAAAACATGTGTGTTTGAACAATATGAAATCTGGGCACCCTGAAAAAGAACAGGGTAACACCAATGTTCAGAGAACAAGGGAGATAACCATAAGGTCTGACCGCCTGCGGGGCCAGGCAGAACAGAGTCATGTTTTTCTTATTGCAGAAAACGAGTAGGAGAAATATCACTGAATTTTTTTCCTAGTAAGGAATAACCCTGGGAAGGGAATGCATTCCCAGGGGAGGCCTATGGACAGCCGCTCTGGGGTTGTCTGCCTTATGCAGTTGAAGATAAGGGATGAAATATGCCCTTGTCTCTTGCAGTGCCCTCAGGCTTGCTAGGATTAGGAAATTCTAGCCTGGCGAATTCTAGTCAGACTGGTTCTCTGCTCTTGAACCACTTCCTGTTAAGATGTTTATCAATGACAATGCGTGCACAGCGGGACATGGAACCTCATTAGGAATTCTAATTTCACCCTGGCCTTGTGACCTTGCTCTGCCCTTCTGCCCTTGTGATCTTTTATTGCTATTTGAAGCATGTGATCTCTGTGACCCACTCCCTATTTGCACTCCCCTCCCCTTTTGAAATCCGCAATAAAAACTTGCTGATTTTGAGGCTCAGGTGGGCATCACGGAACCTGCCGACATGTGATGTCACCCCCAGAGGCCCAGCTGTAAAATTTTTCTCTTTTGTATTCTTTCTCTTTATTTCTCAGACTGGCTGACACTTACGGAAAATAGAAAAGAACCTACATTGAAATATTGGGGGTGGTTCCCCTGATACAGAAGACTTTTGTTTATTGTTATAAAATTAATGTGTGGACCAGGCACATGGTGGTTCACACCTGTAATCCCACCACTTGGGGAGGCCGAGGTGGGCAGACTGTTGGAGTCCAGGAGCTCGAGACCAGCCTGGCTACATGATGAAACCCCATCTTTACTAAAAATACAAAACATTAGCCAGGCAGGGTGGCGTGAGCCTGTAGTCTCAGCTACTCAGGAGGCTGAAGTGGGAGAATCACCTGAGCCCAGAAGGTCAAGGCTGCAGTGAGCCATGATAGCACCACTGCACTCCAGCCTGGTCAACAGACTGAGACCCTGTCTCAAAAACAAACAACAGAAGAGGACACAAAAAAAGTGAAAGATATTCCATGCTTATGGTCTTGAAGAATGAATATTGTTAAAATGACAATTCTGCCCCAAAGTAATTTACACATTAAATGCAATCCCTATCAAAATACCAATGACATTCTTCACAGAAATAGAAAAAAAAAAAAAATCCTAAAATCTGTATGGAACTAAAAAAGATGCCGAATAGCCAAAACAATCCTGAGCAAAAACAACAAAGCTGGCATCACACAACCTTTCTTCAAAATTTATTACAAACCTATAGTGACCAAAATAGCATGGAACTGGCATAAAAACAGACACATAGATCAATGAGACAGAATGGAAAATCCAGATATAAATTCACGCATTTATAACCAACTCATCTTCTACAAAGGCGCCAAGAACTTACAATGGGGGAAATGACAGCTTTCAATAAATGGTGCTGGGAAAACTGGATATCCACATGCAGAATGTGGAGACCCCTAACTCTCACTTTACACAAAAATCACAGAAATGGATTAAAGACTTAAATCAAGACCTGAAACTGTGAAACTACTAGAAGAAAATGTTGGGGAAACTCTCCAGGACATTGGTCTGGGCAAAAATGTTTTGTATAAGGCCTCAAAAGCGCAGGCAACCAAAATGGACAGTTGGGATTACATCAAGCTGAAAAGCTGCACAGCAAAATAATCAACATAGTAAAAAACAACCCGAAGAATGAGAAAAAATATTTGAAAACTATCCACTTGATAAGGGATTCATAACCTGAATATATAAGGAGCTCAAACAACTCAATAGCTAAGTTGTATCACTTCAAACTATATTCTTAGAAATGTAAGCTATTAATTATAATCAACAGGATAACCACTACGAAAAATCTTTAAAACATTACAGAAAAGAAAACGAGGGGATTCAAATGGAATACTAGCAAAATCAATCAAATACAAAACACTATTGGAGGAATTTAGGGGAAAAAAGATTGAAACTTACAGAAAACAAATAGCAAAGTGACAGAAGTGGTTCCTAATCAGAAATCATTTTGAATTTAAATGTATTTAATTCACCAACTGAAAGAGAGATTGGCAGAATGGATTTTAAAAACATGACCCAACTACATGGTATCTACAGGTGACTTAAATCCAAAGACACAACGAGATTTACAGTGAAAGGATGATGGAAAAATATTTTCCATGAATTAGTAACCAATAGAAAGCTGGCATGGCTGAGATTGTGCCACTACTCTCCAGTCTGGGCAATAAGAGCGAAACTCTGTCTCAAAAAAAACCCCCAAAAAACAGATAGCTGGCATGACTACTAATACCAGAAAATAAGACTTTATAGGACTTTAAGTCAAAACTTGTTACAAGAGATAAAAAAAAAGGACATTATGTATTGATAAAAGGTCAATCCATCAAAAACATTATAAGAATTATAAAGACACAAACGCCAAACAGCAGATCTCCAAAACATATGAAGCAAACATTGAACTGAAGGGAGAAAGAGATCGAAAATAACGGAGGCTGGGCATGATGGCTCACGCCTGTAATCCAGGCACTTTGGGAGGTCGAGGTGGATAGATCAGTTGAGGTCAGGAGTTCAGGGTCGGCCTGGCCAACATGGCAAAACCCCATCTCTACTAAAAATAAAAAACAAAAATACAAAACTCAGCTGGGCATGGTGGCAGGTGCCTGTAGTCCCAGCTACTTGGGAGGCTGAGGCAGGGGAATTGCTTGAACACGGGAGGCAGAGGTTACAGTGAGCTGAGATCATGCCACTGCACTCCAGCCTGGGCGATGGAGTAAGACTCCATCTCAAAAAAGTTAAATAAAATAATAGCTGGAGACCTCAATACCCCAGTGTCGATAATGGAACATCTAAACATAACAAGAAGGAAACAGCAGACTTGAACAACACTATCAACCATCTAAACCTAAGGGACACAAATCAAGTCTCAATCACTTGGGGTCAGGAATTTGAGACCAGCCTGGCCAACATGGTGAAACTCTGTCTCTACTAATAATACAAAACCGGCTGGCCAAGCGCGGTGGCTCATACCTGTAATCCCAGCACTTTGGGAGGCTGAGGCGGGTAGATCACCTGAGGTCAGGAGTTCAAGACCAGCCTGGCCAACATGGTGAAACCCGGTCTCCACTAAAAATACAAAAATTAGCTGGGTATAGTGGCAGGTGCTATAATCTCAGATACTCAGGAGGCTGAGGCAGGAGAATTGCTGGAACCCAGGAGGCAAAGGTTGCAGTGAGCCGAGATTGCACCATTGCACTCCAGCCCGGGGGAAAACAGCAAGACTCCGTCTCAAAAAAATAAAAATAAAAATACAAAAACTAGCCGGGTGTGGTGGTGGGTACCTGTAATCCCAGCTACTTGGAAGGCTGAGGCAGGAGAATCGCTTAAAACTGGGAGGTGGAGGGCTGGGCGCTGTGGCTCACGCCTGTAATCCCAGCACTTTGGGAGGCCGAGGCAGGTGGATCACGAGGTCAGGAGATCGAGACCATCCTGGCTAACATGGTGAAACCCTGTCTCTAGTAAAAAATACAAAAATTAGCCGGGTGTGGTGGCGGGCGCCTGTAGTCCCAGCTACTCAGGAGGCTGAGGCAGGAGAATGTGGTGAACCTGGGAGGCGGAGCTTGCAGTGAGCCGAGATCGCACCACTGTACTCCAGCCTGGGCGACAGAGAGAGACCCTATCTCAAACAAAACAAAACAAAACAAAAAACAACAAAAAAACAACAACTGGGAGGTGGAGGTTGCAGTGAGCTGAGATCACGCCACTGCACTCTAGCCTGGGCAACAGAGAGAGACCCTGTAAAAAAAAAAAAAAAAAGGAAAAATAGAATCAACAAAACTGAAAGTTGATTCTTTGAAGAGGCTAACAAAATTGACTTACCTTTACCTATAAAGCTAAAGATGATTAAGCTATATTTAGAAAAAGAAAACATAAATAACTATCAGAAATGAACACAGGGACACTACCACTAACCTTACAGAAATAAATGCCAGTGCATTAGATAAACTGGATGAAATGGACAAATTCCCTAGAAACACTCAATTACCACAACTGACTCAAGAAAAAATAGAAAATTTGAACAGATCTACAACAGGCAGTGATTGAATCAGCGATAAAAAACCTCCAACAAAGACAAGACTAGCACCACATGCCTTCACTGTTGAATTCCACAAAACCTTTAAATAATTAATACCAAAATCTTTCTCAAACTCTTCCAGTAAACATCAGAGGAAGGAAAACTTTCTAACCCATTTTATGAAGCCAGCACTACCCTGATACCAAAGTCAGACAACGGCACCACAAGAAAACTAGAGACTAATCTCTTCTTGATGCAAAAATCCTCAACAAAATATTAGCAAAGTAAAATCAACAAATTATTATAAAGGATTATTCACTATGGCCAGGTAGAATTCATCCCAGCAATGAAAGTGTGGTTCAATATACAAATATTAATCAATATATGACATTAATAGACTAAAGGAGAAAAACCACAGGTTCATTTTGATGCCAAAAAAAAAAAAATTGGCAAAATTCACCATTTCATAACAAAAACACTTGCCAAATTTAGAAGGTACTTCTTCAACATGATAAAGGGTATTTATGAAAACTCACAGCTGGCCGGGCACAGTGGCTCATGCCTGTAATCCCAGCATTTCGGCAGGCCGAGGCGGGTGGATCACGAGATTAGGAGATCAAGACCATCCTGGCTAACACGGTGAAACTCCATCTCTACTAAAAATACAAAAAATTAGCCCACGTGGTGGCGTGTGACTGTATCCAAACTACTCCAGAGGCTGAGGCAGGAGAATCACTTGAACCCGGGAGGCAGAGGTTGCAGTGAGCCAAGATCACTGCACTCCAGCCTGGGTGACACAGCAAGACTCCATCTCAAAAAAAAAAAAAAAAAAAAAAGGAAAACAGAAAACCCACAGCTAACATCACACTCAATGGTGAGAGATGAAAACTTTCTCCCTAAGATCGGGAACAAGAGAAGGATGCCCACTTTTACCACTGCTGCTCAGCATTGTGCTGAATGTTCTAGCCACAACAATTAGGTAAGAAAAAAGAAAAGGTAGTCAAATTGGAAAAGAAATAAAACTATCTCTATGCACAGATGACATCATCCTATATATAGAAAATCCCAAAGAATACACAAAATAAGTACTAAAGCTATTAATTCAGCAAAGTTGCAGGAGAAAAGACCAACACACAAAATCAGTTGTTTGTATACACTAGCAATGAACAATCTGGAAACATAGTTAGGAAAAACAATTCCATTTACAATAGTAGCCAAAAGAACAAAATAGCTAGGAATAAATTTAACCAAGGAAACAAAACATTAGAAGTATTTAAAACTGCTAAAAATTGCAAACCATTGTTGAAGGAAATTAAACAAGACATAAATAAATGGAAATGCATTCTGTGCTCATGGATTGAAATACAGTATTGTTAAGATGGCAATATTAACCAAAGTAATCTGCAGATTCGATGCAATTCCTATCAAACGCCCAATGGTCTTTTCGCTTTTTGAAAAGCTGATCCTTAAATTTTTTTTTTTGACACACTGTCTCAAAAACAAGTGTCAGTATCGCCCAGGCTGGAGTGCAGTGGCACGATCCCTAAATTCTTTACTTTCATAAAATATTCAAAAGCAACTTCATGCAATTCCCACAGTTATATTTTCATTTTAATACAGACAACATTCTGAAGTTCAAAGAATTTTTGGCAGTACAGGTGCAGTGGCTCACGCTTGTAATCCCAACACTTTGGGAGGCTGAGGCAGGCAGGTCACCTGAGGTCAGGAGTTTGAGACCAGCCTGGCCAACATGGTGAAACCCCGTCTCTACTAAAAATACAAAAATACAAAATACAAAACTTAAAATACAAAAATTAGCCGGGCGTGGTGGTGCGCACCAGTAGTCCTGGCTACTCGGGAGGCTGAGGCGGGAGAATCATTTGAACCCGGGAGGTGCAGCCTGGGCAACTGTGAATCTCAAAAAAAAAAAAAAAAAAAAAAAAAAAAAAAGTTACTGGTCGTTAGTTAATAAACAGTGCTTTAAAAATTCTCATCAGTGAAATAATTTTTATTTATTTTTTTGAGACAGTCTTGCTCTGTCGCCCAGGCTGGAGTGGCAGTGGCACCATCTAAGCTCACTGCAGGGTCCGCCTCCCTGGTTCATGCCATTCTCCCGCCTCCTGAGTAGCTGGGACTACAGGCGACTGCCACCACTAATTGGACTGCCTGGCTAATTTTGTTTTTCTATTTTTAGTAGAGACAAGGTTTCACCGTGTTAGCCAGGATGGTCTTGATCTCCTGACCTCGTGATCTCCCCGCCTCAGCCTCCCAAAGTGCTGGGATTACAGGTGTGAGCCACAGCACCCAGCCAATAATTTTTATTTCTTATAGAAGTAGTTTTTAAAAGTTGAATTCTTTACTAAATTATTCCTATGGCTTTGTTCTGTTGACTATCATGTGCCAGACTATGAGTTGCTGACAGATAGTGATTAGGACACAGTACTTGTCCTAAAGGAGTGTATTATATACTTGGGTTTTTAGTCTGACAAAGTGCTAAAATTGATATTCATAAGCGTGGGATCATTCAAGTCTTCACTAAGCTTAAATCTGAAACTTTCTGGATTATTTTGGGGTTGAAAAACAAATGTTTCATATACAACCTGCATATCAAAATGTTTATAATGTAAATATTACCACTCATACAATATCATTCATATTTCCTTGTAATTGTAATCAGTGTTAAGTGTTGTTTCTTGGTTTCCAAATCAAATATTCTTATTCAGCAAGAATCACGAGTTGAAGTTCAAGCCCCAGTGATGATTCAGATGTGCAGTTCCTACATTGTGTAATGACCATGTAACGTCTAGTGTAATTTTCTGAATGTTTTCTGAATGCTGTACACAGCAAGAGTTTCTTCTTACTGCACTCTCGTGAGCAATGATGAACTTTTTGAGCACACAGCTTTGAGACTAGACCCACACACACAACTTGTAACAATCAATTTTTTTTTTTTTGTTTTGGAGATGGAGTTTCACTCTTGTTACCCAGGCTGGAATGCAATGGCACGATCTTGGCTCACCGCAACCTCTGCCTCCTGGGTTCAAGCAATTCTCCTGCTTCGGTCTCCTGAGTAGCTGGGATTACAGGCATGGGCCACCACACCTGGCTAATTTTGTATTTTTAGTGGAGATGGGGTTTCTCCATGTTGGTCAGGCTGGTCTCGAACTCCCGAACTCAGGTGATCCACCCGCCTCAGCCTCCCAAAGTGCTAGAATTACAGGTGTGAGCCACCACACCTGGCCGTAACAATCAACTTTTATTGATATGAAAAGTAGTCATTAAAAAAACAGGGTTTCCTACAATGTAGGTGATCCATTTAATGAATGTAGTCCAAATTATCAGGACTCAAGCAAGAATTATAGCGAATTAGTTGTTACAGAAAACAATATATTATCAACTCTACTCCAAAGTGGGCTTACTTTGGCCATTTTTGTGCAAAAATATTTACTAGATCATGTGTACCAGATTGTTCACATACACGATCACTTATTTTTCTTTACAAATGAAATATGGTTCAATAGGTGTCACTTGTTGAGAAGATAAATTTGTTATTTTACTTTTAAAAATAGACATGGGATCTCACTATGTTGCCCTCTTGGTCTTTAACCCCTGGGCTCAAGGAGTTCAAGCAATCTTCCTGCCTTGGCCTCCCAGTGTGCCTGGACATTAATGTTTATTTTAAATGCCATAACGCATTTAACCCGCATTTATCAGAACAAACTAGGCAAGTAGTATAATAAACTATTTTGTAAGATGAATATTTTGCTCTTTAAACTGCTTAAAAGAGATACACACTACTTTTGGAAAAAAACTTTATTAAACACTCAAGAGTATACTTCTCAAAATCACAGAAGAGTTTCCAAATACAAGTGTTAGAAGGAGAAAACAACAACAAAAAGCTAAAAGCCAATCAGAAACAGTTCGGGTGTGCAGAGGACTGCAGGGGGACAGGGACTGCACATGGGAAGGAGCCACTTTTGTATTCCATAATTTGATCTTGTGCTAGAATGCATGCTTTTTTTTCCTCCAAATGAGGAATTCATTTCAAATAGGAATTTCTTTTATTCTCCTGGAACTAAAATGCTTAGTGCTATCCCTAACATCAACCATGGGATTTTTGAAGTTATCCCAAATTTGCAATGCATAAAGCACTTTTACGTATCTTCCAGTTGTAGATCGGAATAGCAAAAGTGAATGCTATGACCAAAATTTTTACCCTCCTAAATAAAGACGTTCCCTTCTAGAGAGCAAATCTACCGTAAAATGTCAAAACTAAAAGAGAATAAAATGAAAGGAAAAAACCTAGAAAAATATCCTAAAATATCAAATGCAGTCATTTCTAAATATAAGCCATAATTAGAGCTTTACCTATTGTTCTTATTGTTCCTATGCTGCTTCTACAATGTTACATCAACTATACTTAGCTTTACTCTCCCAAAATCTTGGCCATGAAGCCTTCTGAGTGTGCTTTCCAATGTGCCAGAACCAGAGGGCATTCCAAGGTTTCTCACATTTCCTGTTTATGGAGACAGCTGTTTCACTAACTTGCAGCACTTGTAAATGCTTTGAAAGCTGATCACATACTATATTCTTGACTTAATACTTTGGTAAGCCTGGCTATGTATCTTTCTATAAACCTCACCTAACCTTTGATGTTACTATAACCTTATCTTTGACTTAACCCATATACATTTACTCATAATCTTGATTTAAACTCATGCTATAAAACTGTAGCACGAAAGGGATTTCTCTTTAGTGCTTCAGGAAAATCAGCTCATGGATTACTGCCAACCAAAGTATAGTAGATTCTTTAAACAATGTAACACCTCCTATCTGCAGACTCCCACAGACCTCACATCCAGGGCTCCCATCCTTCCCAGGTTCTGCCAAGGATGTTGGGGTCTGTTGCCTGGTCAATCAAGCACTTCACTTGAGTTTCTTCTGAAAGCCCACCCTCTGGTTCTCGGGCACGAATGTTGTGATCTTTGCTTCCTCGTGCCACAGCCACATAGTCTCTGAAAGCAGGCGCCTTCTCGTGACCCAGTAGCAGCTCATCACTGGAAAAAGAACAAACAGAAAACACAAAGCATGTGTTATTTTCCTTTGTTGCCTGCATTCCTAGTGATCCTATCCAAACACATTCCCCATGTCATCACTCACAGAGTCTTTTCTGTGGCTTATAACCTTTCAGTAAAAGATTGGATCTGTAGGAAAACAGAACAAGAATTATGCTGCTCAAGTTTTTGTGTGAATGTAAGCCTTCACTTCTCCTGAATGAATTCCTAGGATTCACCTAGGAGTGGCATTGCTGGGTTCACAATGATAACTCTATGTTTAACTTTGTGAAGAACTGCCACCTTCCCACAGCAGATGCACCCTTTCCCACTCCCACCAGCAGAGTATGAGGAGTCCACCTTCTCTACATCCTCAACATTTGTTAGATTCCTTTCTTTTTAATTAAAAAAAAAAAGAAAGTTTTAAAAATTTTTGGTAGAGACAGGGTCTTGCTATATTGCCCAGGCTAGACTTGAACTCCTGGGATGTAGTTATCCTCCTGCCTTGGCCTCCCAAAGTGCTGGGATTACAGGTATGAGCCACTGCATTAGCCCCATTTTAAAATTATAGCCATCTGGCAAGGCGTGGTGGCTCACCCGAGGTCAGGAGTTCAAGACCAGCCTGGCCAACATGGCGAAACCCCATTTCTACTAAAAATACAAAAATTACCAGGTGTGGTAGCATGCACCTGTAATTCCAGTTACTCAGGAGGCTGGGACAGGAGGATTACTTGAACCCAGGAGGTGGAGGTTGCAGTGAGCCTGGGTGACAGAGCAAGACTTTGTCTCAAAAATTAATTAATTAAACAATAGCCATCTTAGCAGGTGTGAGGTAGTATCTCACTTGGATTTCCCTGATGACTAGTGATGCTGAGCATTTTTTCATGCGCTTATTGGCCATTTGTATATTTTCATTAGAGAAATGTTAGTTCAAGTCTTTTGATCTTTTTTTTTTGAGACAGGGTCTTGCTCTGTCACCCAGGCCGGAGTGCAATGGCACGATCTCGGCTTACTGCAACCTCTGCCTCCTGGGTTCAAGTGATCCTCCTGCCTCAGCCTCCCTAGTAGCTGAGATTACAGGCGTGAGCCACTGAGCCCAGCCCTGACCATTTTTAATTGTCGATCTACTATTAGGCTCTAAGAGTTTTAAAATGTATTCTAGATACAAGTCCCTTATCAGATATATGACTTGCAAATATTTTATCCCATTCTTTTTTTTTTTTTTTTTTTTTGAGACGGAGTCTCGCTCTGTCGCCCAGGTTGGAGTGCAGTGGCCGGATCTCAGCTCACTGCAAGCTCCACCTCCCAGGTTTACGCCATTCTCCTGCCTCAGCCTCCTGAGTAGCTGGGACTACAGGCGCCCGCCACCTCGCCTGGCTAGTTTTTTGTATTTTTAGTAGAGACGGGGTTTCACCGTGTTAGCCAGGATGGTCTCGATCTCCTGACCTCGTGATCCGCCCGTCTCGGCCTCCCAAAGTGCTGGGATTACAGGCTTGAGCCACCGCGCCCGGCTATTTTATCCCATTCTAAAGGCTGAAACACTTTCCTGATAGCATTCTGTGAAGCACAAAATTGTTTAATTTTGATGAAGTCCAATGTATGTATTTGTTTCTTCCTTGTGCTTTCAGTGTCATACCTAAAAAATGGCAAGTATCACAACAAAATCCAAGGTCAGGATGATTTACTCCTATTCCTATTTTTTTTTTTTTTTTAAGACAGAGTCTCGCTTTGTCGCCCAGGCTGGAGTACAGTGGCGCCATCTTGGCTCACTGCAACCTCCACCTCCCGGGGTTCAAGTCATTGTCCTGCCTCAGCCTTCCTAATAGCTGGGATTACAGGTGCGCATCACCATGCCCAGCTAATTTTTGTATTTTCAGTAGAGACGGGGTTTCACCTTGATGGCCAGGGTGGTCTCGAACTCCTGACCTCAAGTGATCCACTCGCCTTGGCCTCCCCAAAGTGTTGGGATTAGAGGCGTTAAGTCACCACGCCCAGCTGATTTACTCCTACTACTAAGTGTTTTATAGTTTTGACTCTTGCATTTAGCTCTTTGATCCATTCTGAATTAATTTTTCCACATGGTGTGAAACAGGGACCTAACTTCATTCTTTTGCCAGTGCTATTTGTTGGAAAGGTCACTGAATGGTCTTGGCACCCTTGTCAAAAATAAGTTGACCACAGACTGCCACTATTACTTAATTCTAAAGTCCAACTTTTTTCCTTCCTGTGAATCATCTCCATAAATTTATATTTGCTTTAGACCTCAACAAGAAAAAATTTTAAAGCTAACCTAAAAGCCAACTCAAATTGGAGTCTCATCTAACAAGTCCACACCGTGCTTTTCATACCTAGGTACTATGTCCATCAGGGTCAAATGCCCTAAAAAGGACAAAAGCAAATTTAAAACCTAAGTCTCCTCATGCATATAACAATATTCTGGCCTAAGAGCACACCTTCTGTTTCTCCAATTGGCACCACTGTTCCAGGGACTGAGTGTAAGCCTGAAGACATACGTCACAGTTGCAGGCCTCGCCCTGGCTTTCAGGAAGTCAGCCTCTCTAAGCCCTGCTTTCCTCCTCAATGAAAGCAGAGAAGTCATGCTAACAGAATATCAAGTGCTCAGCACTTTGTACATATGTTGGTTCCTCGAGAAACAGTAGCATGTTGGTAGTCCGTTAGTTTTTTCCACATATAAAAATCTTACCAAGTAATGACTGCTGGATTGGCACCTGCTAACTTTCTCTTAGCGTAACATATTTTCTGTCGGGGATACCAATTTTTTTCAGCAACATTTATTTCTTGAATCCATGATCCTCCTTTTTTCAGCATTTTCTGTTCAAAATTCTAAAAGAAAAGAATATGATTTTCCCGGCTGATTATAATGGTACATACAATCATGTCCAAACAGATTAAATCCAGTAATGATCTTAAACAAACATCTATAACCAGGAGCAGCCTTGCTTTATTGTCTACAGCTACAAAGCTGTTCATATAGACTCCATGGTGCACACATCACGAGACGAGGGGCCTCAGCAGGCCCCTTATTTCTCCAAATAAAGGTTTTGCCTCTTAACTTTTTTTTTTTTTTTTGAGGCAGAGTTTCGCTCTTGTCGCCCAGGCTGGAGTGCAGTGGCGTGATCTTGGCTCACTGCAACCTCTGCCTCCCAGTTTCAAGCCATTCTCCTGCCTTAGCCTCCCAAGGAACGGGGATTATAGGCGTGCGTTACCACACCAAGCTAATTTCTGTATTTTTAGTAGAGACAGGGTTTCACCATGTTGGCCAGGCTGGTCTCCAACTCCTGACCTCAGGTGATCCTCCCGTCTCTGCCTCCCAAAGTTTTGGGATTATAGGCGTGAACCACTGGGCCCGGCCTCTGGTTTTCAAGCCAGACAATCCTAAATACTAATTTTGAGAAATGCTGTACAAAATAATGTAAATATTTTCATCAACATGACTCAATGCACTTCCATCATACACGGGAGATACCAGCTCGATCACAGGGACACTGTCACAAAAGTGAAAAGTGCACATGAAACAAAACCTACTTTCCAGTCAAAGGAAGGCTCCTTGACAAACACATCCATGGTGTTGGTGAGCAGGCCAGGGTCTGAGCGGAAGGCCCGGAGCGCGTGTACCATGACGCTGTACATAAGGCCCATTTCTTTCATTGGTAACATCAGATTGATAAACTGGCGAGTTAGCCGAAAAGGCATCAACTCAGGGACTGGCAGAAACTAAACAAGAAAAAAAGGCAAGCAGCAGAATATGTAAGCCAGAACTCTCAAAGTACCGAGCACAAACAGCAGCAACCTCTCATAGTTACTGTTCACATTTAGTAACAATATAGACTCTGCTTCCCTTGAAATCAGCTACACAGATGTGAGTTCCTACACTCAGGAGTAACCACCTTAGCTTGCATTATCCCTCAGCGCAAAACCCACGTGCGCAGGATACAGGCCGCAGATATTGAGAAGGATGGATCCAAACATTCAGAGGTTAACCAGAGAAAAGATCTGTATCACATTTTTTACCAGACATTTTTATTATGGGGCTTCCTAAAACTTCCTTAGAGTCTTCCTTTGACCTGCGAACACATTTGATTCCCGGTTCTGATGATATCATTGATCACCATGACTTCTGTGACCTGACTGAACAAGGCTGAACAAAGTGATTATCCCTTTCTGCAATCAATGACCATGACAAAACGAACCTAATATGTTGTTTTTCCTTAAAAACTGTCTATTTCTGGAGGGTGTTGAAAGTCCTATGATGACTCTCGCCTCGCCCAGGATCACGAGAGCACAGCAAGCGCACCTGTGTAGCGGATCCAAATGCATGCCCAAAGTCGATCCCAATCATGCCGCCAGTCTCCATGGCCACCATAAAGTTGTTCAGATGTCTGTCTCCAATCCCGAGGATCCAGTGGCTGATGCATATCAGAGCATGAGAGCTGGCAAAGTGGGAGCGGAGTGCCAGGAAAGCCTCGGGGCTTGTACTCATCCTCACAAAGGCCCGCCTGCAAGAGAGACACAGCTGTGCGGCTGCTGTGATCCTGCTAAGGGTGAGGGCAGAAGGGTACTTACTTTAAGAGATCGGCAGGCACTTTACTTTCTCGTTTTCTAAAAGAGGTGATTGTTTCAGTACGATTAGCTCCCCTATGATTTAATAATAGAAACATCTAATTAGAAAAAATTCTCTGACTTAAAATTTAAATTTTAAAACTTTTTGTTTATACTGAGACTCAAATATCAAATAACCTTGATGATCTCTCTGAGGCAAAGCTTTCTAAGAATCAAAAGAAAACATGCAATTCGCAGAAGAACAAACTAACTAATACAAAGGAAAATCAAAACCAAACTTACTTATACATTAGCATGTAAGCTCCAACATCATGTTTTCCTGACATTTTTGTCAGCCAATCTCTATATTCACACAGCGGTGCCTTGGGATCACTAGTAAGTGAGAAAAGGGGAATCGGAATTAGGAAGATTTTAGCATTATGTGATTTCAAAGACAAAGATCACCAAGAAGTCACTGAAAAATAGCAAAGCAGCAGGAAAAAATATGACTTTTAACCATATTCAATATTAATACTGAACCCACATTACTCTGGATCTTGAATTTCAATATACCATTATTCATGCTTAATTACTCCTAAAGAAATCCAAGCTATTGCCTACGAAAAATTTAGGTACAAAACCATTAAATACAATAAATTTCCCACTGACATAGAGAGGAGTAAGATGAACTAAACATAACTGTTTATTAACCAGGCATGCAATTCTGCAACTTTGACCTAGAAAGAACCATAACAAGAGGGCGACAGCACAACAGGCAGCTGCTGGAAGCCTCGGGCCATGTCACTACCACAGCCAAAAAGCCCACACAGTTTTGCTAAAGATGGATTATGTCTGTTTTTATCCTTATTTAGACCACTTCCACTTCTTTTTCTTTTTTTTTTTTTTTGAGATGAAGTCTCGCTCTGTCGCCAGGCGAGTGCAGTGGTGCGATCTCGGCCCACTGTAACCTCCGCCTCCTGGATTCAAGCGATTCTCCTGCCTCAGCTTCCTGACTAGATGGGATTACAGGCAAATGCCACCACGTCCAGCTAATTTTTGTATTTTCAGTAGAGACGGGTTTTCACCATGTTGGCCAGGCTGGTCTTGAATGCCTGACCTCGTGATCTGCCCGCCTCAGCCTCCCAAAGTGCTGGAATTACAGGCGTGAGCCACCACGCCCGGTCACTTTTTCTTTCTTTTGAGACTCTGTCGCCCAGGCTGGAGTGCAGCGGTGCAATCTCAGCTTGCTGCAACCTCCACCTCCTGGGTTCAAGCAATTCTCATGCCTCAGCCTCCTAAGTGGCTGGGATTACAGGCGCCCGCCAATACGCCCAGCTAATTTTTGTATTTTCAGTAGAGACAGGGTTTCGCCATCTTGACCAGACTGGTCTTGAGTTCCTGACGTCAGGCGATCCGCCCACCTCGGCCTCCCAAAGTGCTGGGATTACAGGCGTAAGCTGCTGCGCCTGGCCAGTGCCACATCTTTCTTCATATCTCCAACATGTAGATATACACACAATCCATAGTAAATATGAGAAAATATTTTTTCTTTTTCTTCCAATAACCTTCTGCACTCCTATGAGAAAGTATTTTCTTAAATGACAATGGATGCTTAAGTGAACTTGAAAAGCTGTTTTCAGTGTTTCCTAGGAAAAAGGCAGCACCTGGGCAGTGGGAAACAATGTTATATACGTATGTTCAGGTACTTTTGTAAGGAAAGCTTTAACAAGTTTTCCCAATAAAATCTAAAGACAGAACAGCTTCATGTGTGACTTAGCAATTCAATCACTTCAGGTGAAATAAATCTTTTCTAAGTTGCTACTAAAGTTAACTTTAAAAGTAGTCCCCTCCATCTTAAAATTCTCTCCTCCTAAAGTGAGATGAAAATTCTTAGGTTATAAAACCGTAGGCTGGGCGCAGTAGCTCAGGCCTGTAATCCCAGTACTTTAGAAGGCCAAGGAGGGCAGATCATGAGGTCAAGTGATCAAGATCATCCTGGCCAACATGGTGAAAACCCATCTCTACTAAATACAAAAATTAGCTGGGCATGGTGGCGCACGCCTGTAATCCCAGCTACTCGGGAGGCTGAGGCAGGAGAATTGCTGGAACCCGGGAGGCGGAGATTGCAGTAAGCCGAGGTCACACCACCGCACTCCAGTCTGGCGACAGAGACACTGTCTCAAAAAATCAAAACACTGTAACATGCTGAATTAAGAAAATAATAGCAAGGATTTTAATAATGGGTACTGGAAGTGCCCTGTAAAAAGGCAGTTGGAAATTATTTACATAATTCCATTATGTAAGGTGCTTTCAATTCTCCTGGTACCTATATCAACCCTGTGTGGTTCCACGCTACCATCCCGTCCCACAAATGCAGACAGGTACCACAGGAAAGGCGACACTTGCTTGGCACCTGCATTGTCAGGCAGAGGCTCAGTGCCAGGGCCAGATCTGAATTTGTGAGACTCCAGGAAGCATGCTCATCAGTTGCCCCGTATTCCAGGGAAAGTAGAAACAATTCTAAGCAAAGGACTCAAATGTCTGGAACTAAAAGTTGGTGAACACTGCCCTGTAGAGTAATTATCACCTGGGAATATGAGTTTGATAAGAATACGTTTGATTTTTTCAGAAATCTTTCCTGACTGAAGGGAACACTGCTCCTATTTAAAAACTTTTTAGGAAAGAATCAGAGGACATCAAAGAGAAAGAGGCCCTGAAGCTGTTCCTTCATCCTACAGCTTCGTCACCCAAACCTGTCAACTTCGGTTGTCAAAATCTGTCAACCCTCAAAATGTTTCTCACGTTGTCCTTATTTTTTTTTTACAAAAACAAAAAGGAAATAAAAAAAACTTGTGGTTAATATACATGTTAATTGTAGAAAACTTGGAAAATAGAGAAAAGGATAAAGAAAAATAAAAAAGCATCCATATCATGACTAGTAATCCCAGCTACTCCACTTTACAGGCTAAGTGACACAGGACAGGTTACTTGACCTTTCTGGGCCTCAGCTTCCTCATCTGTATAGCAGTGATAATAATACTCACTTACCTTGTAGGTTGTTGGTGAGAAGTAAATTGGTTCATACACGTTAAAAATTGAGAACAGTGCCTATCCCACAGAAAATGTTTTACTACATGTTATCTGCTAATTTTATTATTATTTCCTTCAACAATTTTTCTTCCCCCCACCCAAAGTTAACATATATTTTGTATTATGGTAAAATATCTGCAACTACTGGTTAGCAGCCAGCACTCCATTTGGTTTATTGACCCAGCCAGCAGACTGCGGGGCAGGCAGTGTGGGCTCTCGAGCGCGCCTGTCACGGCCCCGACCTGCCACTGGAGAAGTGAGGGGAGGCGACTGCTGGGGGAGCAGGGCGTGTGGCCGCCCTTACCTCAGGTAAGCCGCCTTCTCCTCTTGGGACATGGTGTTCAAAAGAAGGTCCTTCAAGGTAACAGTATTTTCAAGCCACTCAATTAATCCTAACCTGAAAGGGAGAATAAAAGGTTAACGAGTAAACCCAAACTGCTCTTTCTTCACTAGAAAAACAGTCCCGTGGACGCCAAGCAATGTGCAGCAGCCTACTGGCTGGGAGCAGCCTGGCAGTTACCTGGAAGTCATGGGCACCACGCTGTAGGTCCTCAGCTGCAGGGCCCTCTGGCTGCAGGCGGAGTCTTGGGCCAGGATCCCATTCATGACCTGGAAGAGCTGCTCCACACGCTGGTCCTGCCGCAGGTCCTCGCCACCCTTCACCAGGAAAGGGTGCTCCCTCTCATTGTGGCCACGGATGATGATGCGCTTGGGCCTTCGCATAGACGCCATGACTGTCACCTTCAAAAATCAGAATGTCACCTCAGGGCACAGGCTAGTGACGTGTCAAACTCAGAGGGAAAAGCCACACTGGCTGTGAGCATTCCTCCGCGGGGCTGCCCTCTGAAGACAGTGCCAAAGAAGAGCAGAGCGTTCAGGCCAGCAACGAATTCCTGCTACCTGCTTGTGCCTGACTACTGTGCCTGCAGAAATGTTGTATTCCTGGTTATAAATACTTGCTTATGAATGTGGATACCCTTAGCAAGCAGCAACAGCCAACATGCAAACTTTCTACAGTGGTAAGCTAATGCTACACATATTTTATAGTGGATACTCACACACAGCTTACTCTTTGAGTTTATGGTATCTTAAATAGAATTGTTGTTCAAACACTGGAGACATTATATTAAGAAACTCAGGGCCGGGAGTGGTGGCTCATGCCTGCAATCTCAGCACTTTGGGAGGATGGGGCGGGTAGATCACCTGAGGTCAGGAGTTCGAGACCAGTCTGGTCAACATGGTGAAACCCTGTCTCTACTAAAAATACAAAAATTAGCCAGTTGTGGTGGCGCACACTTGTATCCCAGCTACTAGGGAGGCTGAGACATGGAGAATCGCCTGAACCCAGGGTGTGGAGGTTGCAATGAGCTGAGAATGCACCACTGCACTCTAGCCTGGGTGACAGAGTGGGACTCTTGTCTCAAACAAAGAAGAAAAAAAAAGGCCAGGCGCACTGTTTCACACCTGTAATCCCAGCACTTTGGGGAGGCAGAGGTGGATGGATCACGAGGTCAGGAGTTCAAGACCAGCCTGGTCAACATGGTGAAATCCTGTCTCTACTAAAAACTCAAAAAACAGCTGGGCGTGATGGCACACGCCTGTAATCCCAGCTACTTGGGAAGCTGAGGCAGGAGAATCATTTGAACCCGGGAGGCAGAGGTTGCAGTGAGCCGAGATTGCACCATTACACTCCAGCCCAAGCAACAGGGCAAGACTCCATCTCAGTAAATACGTTAAACTCGATATATCTGTGATCAACATGGGCTGTTGTCTCTTATTTACTAAAGGCAAACAGATCATTCTCGTATCTGAAGAACGTTCATCAGGACAGGGACTGGGTCACACACCCTCACACCTACCCGCTCATCAAACCCGGCGATTCGCACGTGGTACTCTGGCAACGGCTTTCCCCTACCGTCATACTGACCTAAAACAAACCAGAGCCTTGCTTAGGAACAGCTTGTTAGACAACTGCCTGTATTTTAAAACATGTCTCTTGATCTACTTTTTAAAAAGCCAATCTAACATAAAACTTTTTACTGAAAAGTTTTCATTTAAAGGAAACTGACTTTTAAAAAATGTTATTTCTTGGCCAGGCACAGCAGCTTACTCCTGTAATCCCAGCACTTTGGAGGGCCGAGGCGGGTGGATCATGAGGTCAGGAGATAGAGACCATCCTGGTTTACATGGTGAAACCCCGTCTCTACTTAAAATACAAAAAATTAGCCGGGCATGGTGGCAGCGCCTGTAGTCCCAGCTACTCGGGAGGCTGAGGCAGGAGAATGGTGTGAACTCAGGAGGCACAGCTTGCAGTGAGCCGAGATTGCGCCACTACACTCCAGCCTGGGCGACACGGCAAGACTCCAACTCAAAAAAAAAAAAAAAAAAGTTATTTCTCAATTTGACTGATTATGGAACTTAGCGCTCTATTCTAATAGCATGGACAAATCCTAAATAGAAAAATGATGCATTGACTAGAACACTGCATATTCTCAAGGCCAATCAAGCTGCACATGACAAGGCTTACATTTAAATGTTTTTCTTGAATTGAACCATATGCAACTGCACAGTCATTATTAATGACAAAGAAAAGTGTTTCTCCAAATATATTTTTTCTTATACCCACTGAAATGAGAACATGAATAACCAGATTAAAACTTTTTTCTCCTCTGGCAAATTTGGGGTGAAGAAAATGGAACTTACACAGGTTTCCTCTGAAAAAGTCACGCCTTGAAATCTGGCCAATTTGCTGTGCATCTCTAACCCTAATATTATTATCATTTTTCCTGCAGGTCAGTGACTTATCATTAACTTGTCACTTTAAATGGAACTGTGTACACATCCCAGGAAGTAATCTGCGTCTATACCTGTATTGTATTTCTGAAGAAAAGTTATTCAGGAGCAAAGTATGAAATGAATATGTTCAGAGGAAATCTATGATTGCTGTTTACCATTATTACCAAATGAAAATCTGAACATTTGTCAGAATCAGAAATATAAGAACTATAATCTCATTAAACATTTAGTAATGTGTGCTCATTCATAATTATGGATTTTCCTAATGATGAAAAATTTGGTGAATTTTAAAATTCCTTAAAAAAAGAGATAACTGTCAATATCCCAGTATCACTATTCCAGAAACCACAAGTTATCACAGTGCTGTGCTCCTGACAGTACAGTTTTGTCACCCCTGGAGGTTAACTCACCAGGAATCTCCAGCTCATTTCTCAGGAACTCCACTTTGAAGTCGCTCATCCAGGGCGAACATTCTTTCAGATTCCCAGGGGGTTTTGAGTCTTTGTTCATTTTCAAAAGTAGCATGTTGGTAATGTCATTGAAGTCACTGAGCTTCATTCTCAGTAGCTTAGAACCTCCTTTCCCAAAATGTTTATCAAATTCTTTTCCAAAAGTCTGAAATTAATAAGAATTTACTATAAAGACTGATGTTTAGTTTGGACTGTGGAAAGGGCTCTAAGCTTATAAGTGTAATGAATGGAGTGCGCAATGATATATGTTTCTTCTCTGCTTTTAAGATGTATAGTCTTGGTTGGGCATGGTGGCTCATGCCTGTAATCCCAGCACTTTGGGAATCCAAGGTAGTAGCATTACTTGAGCCAAGGAGTTCGAGACCAACCTGGGCAACAAACATTAGCCAGGTGTGATGGCACGTGCATGTAGTTCCATCTACTCAGGAGGCTGAAGCGGGAGGATCGCTATTGAGCCCAGGAGTCTGAAGTGTCAGTGAACTATGATCATGCCACTGCACTACAGCCTAGGTGTCCGAGTGAGACTTTGTTTCTAAAAAAAAAAATTACAGTTTTGCTTTCCTTGAATATTTCAATACTCTAAAACATCCAGAGTTTGCCTTTTGTTTCCTGTGTTCCATTATAAGTGACATGGTTAATGCCTGTAATTCCAGCACTTTGGGAGGTCGAGGCAGGTGGATCACTTGAGCTCAGGAGTTCAAGATGAGCCTGGCCAACGTTGTGAAACCCCGTCTCCACTTAAAATACAAAAAATTAGCCAGGTGTGGTGGCTCATGCCTGTAATCCCAGCTACTCAGGAGGCTGAGGCAGGAGAATCGCTTGAACCCGGGAGGCAGAGGTTGCAGTGAGCCGAGATCGTGCCACTGCACTCCAGCCTGGGTCACAGAGTGAGACTCCGTCTCAAATAAATAAATAAATAAATTAAATAAATGACATGGTTAACCGGGCGAGGTGGCTCACGCCTGTAATCCCAGCACTTTGGGAAGCTGAGGGGCGCAGATCACGTCAGGAGCTCGAGACCACCCTGGCCAATATGGTGAAACCCCGTATCTACTAAAAATAAAAAAAATTAGCTAGGTGCGGTAGCATGCGCCTGTAGTCCCAGCTACTCGAGAGACTGAGGCAGAAGAATCGCTTGAATCCGGGAGGCGGAGGTTGCAGTGAGCTGAGATCATGCCACCACACTGCAGCCTGGGCGACAGATCAAGACTCGGTCTCAAAAACAAAAAACATGGTTAGTAGTGACTTTTAGTTAATAAATCCTAATAAGGGCTTTAAAAACTTGGTGAAGTCATTTAACTTCTGTGCACTCATTGTCTAGTTACTGTTCTACATCATTATGATGACACAAATAACTAAGAACAAAGTTAAAAACAATAAAATAAAGGAAGTAGTTCACTAGAAAGAAATGGCTTATAATTTTTGATACCAACTGAAGAGAAAAATTTAAGAATGCCACTTTCTTTAGTAAGAGTCTTTCAAGTTATTATTTTGGGTAATAAACCAGAAAAAATATTATTTAAATAATCTTTTATTTTTATTTTTATTTTTTGAGACAGAGTCTTGCTCTGTCACCCAGGCTGGAGTGCGGTGGCGCTATCTCGGCTCACTACGACCTCCACCTCCCAGTTCAAGTCATTCTCTTGCCTCACCCTCCCGAGTAGCTGGGACTACAGGCGTGCACCACCATGCCCAGCTAAGTTTTGTATTTTTAGTAGAGACAGGTTTCACCATGTTGGCCAGACTGGTCTCGAACTCCTGACCCTGTGATCCGTCTGCTTCGGCCTCCCAAAGTGTTGGGATTACAGGCGTGAGCCACCGCGCCCAGCAGATATGTTTATTCCTAAAAGCAGTTATTATAAGTACTCTACCTTGGAACATATTAATTATCTCTTTGCATTAGCCTCTACTTAGATATTTATTTGAATTATAATTCTGATATCAAATAAAAAATACATCTCAAGAGCATTACTAGCAGTTACTCAACAGTTGTCATGATTTACCTGATCATCTCTAATTAGAAATGTTCTTACCAAATTTATAACTAATGTCACAACATAAATCTGGTGTAAATGAAACATGCTCTATTTTAAGACAATCCACTATAGGAAAATTGACATATATAAAACAGATTTCTTCTTTGATCTACTGATGTGGATGAAAAAAGTAGAAACAATGTTCAATTCTTAGAATACATGGAAAGATTAGCTATTTCCAAACATAATCAGCATTATCTGAAAGGCATAATGCCCTTAAGGATTCTCTAAAGTGATATTTGAGGCACTTTATTTTGGTAGATTATTCTTTGAAAGAATGTAAGTTATTTTTGATTTGGTACAAGGTGGAAAGTTCTGGATAAATTTTCTAAGGTACTAGAAATAAAACTCCAAACACATCTCCTGCCTGAAAGGAACAAAGGAGGCCTCTGTGCACCCTGCAGGCTTGGGCAGGATCAGGTGCTGCTGCAGGAGGAAGAACTGTGCTGCCCATGGATAGCCCTGCAAGGCAGTCTCAGGGCTTCCAGCAACAAAGTGGCCATGAATTCCGAGACAAGAGACAACGTGCAGACTGGCTGCCCAGACTGGCTGAGGCAGCAGTATGCTGGGGGCAGACTAGGCCAAAGGCTGTGTAGAGGCGGTGCTGCTAATGGGTTTGGGTTTCTTTTTGTGACGATGAAAATGTGCTAAAATTGATATGGTGATGATTTCATGACTCTGTGAATATACGTAAAACTGCTTTAAATGGATGACTTAAGGGCCATGTGAATTATATCGTAATAAAGCAGTTATTTAAAAAAGGATAAAGCTCTTCCTTTGCACTATACACAGTGGAACTTGAGAACTCTGGCAACAAGAGTTCCAAGACTTATCTAAGCCCTTAAATTTCTTGAGGTTTAATGAATAAAAGTAATTTTGACAAAAACTAGAAAGAAAAGTCAGTATGACCCAGGCTAAGCAGAGAGAATGTAAAGTAAGGTGTTTTAGGTGAGAGAGGAAGAACACTCGACTCTTCTGGAGATCACAGTTGGGGGAGGGTTGGGAAAGGCTCTGAAGGAGAAACGATGCTGCTGCCAAGCCCTAAGGGCAAGTCTCCAGATGGAGGAGGGAGAGAAGGAGCCAAGCAGGCTGCAAAGGTGTGGCAACTGGGCTGACTGCAGTCTACTTGCTCCATCATTCCCATCAAATGATGGTATGTTTTCCTTCCAACTCCAGCATCCTCTGAAAGATCTCACACTTACCACACTTGTCCTAGGCACAGCTCTTGGTAAGCAGTTTTGTCACACAACCCCTTTGTATTTGGGGACTGGATCCTGAGCACCCAGAACTGTGCCCCGAACTAAGTGCTTGAAAATACTTATCAGCTTATTTAACACAAGCCATCTGAAGAACTGGAAATACCAATCTAGATGTAACTTTCAGATCTAAAAATCTGAGCATGAACAACATGTAATGAAACTCTGAGGTTTTACCTACTAACCCACATGCTACCAGCCAACCTAAAAATATGTTATCAGTGTGTCACAGAAAGCATGAGATCTAAAGCATTCAACAGACGTTTTAAATCCAGAACTGTTAAATCATTAAATGTAAATATTGACTGTCACAATGATTCTGCTATCATAAAGGCAGGCTGTGCCAGTCCATACCTGAATAAACTTCCTTCTAAAGGCCCCCAGGCCTGGAGCTTTTGGGTCACCCAACGCTGCATACATTCTTTCATACATTTTTTCAATGTTTTTTTTATTTACAGGGGTTTTTGCTAGTTCAGCTCTTACATCATTGCTCCAATCCTGTTGGGGAGTGGGGGTGGGGAAGGTAAGAAAAAAATCAAATTAGATTGCAATTAAGTTTTACCCAAGTTCTATGTTTTATGTGCCAGAAGCTGTTCTATCATTACCTTAAAGAGCAGTTCAGGATTAGAGAGCTGATCTAAGGCGTTAATAAAATCTTGAATCACTCCTCCTTGATCCAACTTACTTTTAATCCTATTTAAAAAAATTTTACAAAGTTTAGGTAATCAAGTACCTTCCAAAAATCAATATATATTTTATATATTATACATATATAAAACAATGTATGTTATATATTATACATATATAAAATGTATGTTATATATAACTAAATATAATTTATACATATCATATATATAGATATATAACCAACTATAGTAATTTAAAATTCCATCTAATGTTAAAATGAAGCAAGAAGCATCTATTTAATCAAGAGATGAGGTTCTTAAAAACCAATTAATCCGATCCTACTCAAACTATTCCAAAAAACAACGGAGGAGGGAATACGTCCAAACTCATTCTACAAGGACAGTATTATCCTGATACCAAAACCAGACAAAGACATATCAAATAAAAGGAAAACTACAGGGCAATATCCCTGATGAACATTAATGCAAAAATACTCAACAAAATACTTGCAAACCAAATTCAACAGCACATTAAAAAGATTATTCATCATGACCAAGTGAGATCTATTCTAGAGATACAAGGATAGATCAACATACACAAATCAATCGTATCAACACAACAGAATAAAGGACAAAAACCACTGATCATTTTAACTGATGCTGAAAAAGCATTTGAAAAATGCAACATCCCTTCATGATAAAAAAAAAAAAAAACTCTCAAAAAACTAAGTATAGAAGGAACATACCTCAACACAATAAAAGCCATATACGACACACTCATAGCTGGTGTCATACTGAACAGTGAAAAACTGAAAACCCTTTTCTAAGATCTTGAACACGTTAAGGATGCCCACTGTTATTCCACATACTACTGGGAGTCTTAGCTAGAGCAAGTTGACAAGAGAAAGAAATAAAGCGTATCTATATTAGAAAGGAAGAAGTCAAATTATCCTTGCTTGCAGATGATATGATCTCATATTTGGAGACATCTAAAGACTCCACCACAAAACCATCAGAACTGATAAATTCAGTAAAGTTGCAGATACAAAAATCAATACACAAAAATCAGTAGCATTTCTATATGCCAGCAGTAAACAATCTGAAACAGAAATCATAAAAGTAATTCTATTTACAACAGCCACAAATAAAAGAAAATACTTAGGAATAAACTTAGCCAAAGAAGTGAAAGATCTCTACAATGAAAACTGTAAAACACCGATGAAAGAAATTGAAGAGGACTCAAAGAAATGCAAAGTTACCTCATGTTCATGGATGGGAAGAATCAATACTGTTAAATCTGTCCACACTACCCAAAGCAATCTACAGAGTCAACACAATCCTTATCAAAATACCAATGACATTCTTCACATAGAAAAAATAATCCTAAAATTTGTATGGAACCACAAAAGACCCAGAATAGCCAAAGCCACCCTGAGTAAAAAAGAATAAAACTGGCACAATCACATTATCTAACTTCAAATTATATTACAGAGCTATAGTAACCCAAATAGCATAGCACTGGCATAAAAACAGACACATAAGTCAATGGAATAGAACAGAGAACCCAGAAATAAATTTACACAGCTGCAGTGAACCAATTTTTTGACAAATGTGCCAAAAACATACATCAGGCAAAGGACAGTCTCCAATAAATGGTCCTGGGAAAACTGGGTATCCATATGCAGAATAATGAAACTAGACCCCTATCTCTCACCACATACAAAAATCAAATCCAAACAGATTAAAGACTGAAATCTAAGATCTCAACCTATAAAACTACAAAAACAAAAACAGGAAACTCTCCAGGACACTGGTCTGGGCACAAAGATTTCTTGAGTAGATACCCCACAGGCACATGCAACCAAAGCAAAAATGGACAAACAGGAGGATCATATCAAGTCTAAAAGCTTCTGCACAGCAAAGGAAACAATAAAGAGAAGAGACAACCCACAGAATGGGAGAAAACGTTTGCAAACTACCCATCCAACAAGGAATTAATAACCAAAATATGGCCGGGCACGGTGGCTCACGTTTGTAATTTCAGCACTTTGGGAGGCCAAGGTGGGTGGATCACAAGGTCAGGCATTCAAGACCAGCCTGGCGCTGTCGCTACTAAAAATACAAAAATTCGTGGGGCATGGTGGTGCTTGCCTGTAATCCCAGCTACTCAGGAGGCTGAGGCGGGAGAATCGCTTGAACCCGGGAGGCGCAGGGTGCAGTGAGCAGAGATTGCCCCACTGCACTCTACCCTGGGCAACAGAGCAATACACTGTCTCAAAAACAAACAAACAAACAAACAACCAAAATCTATAACAAGCTCAAACAACTCAACAGGAAAAAAATCTAATCTCATTTTTAAATGGGGCAAAAGATCTGAATAGACATTTCTCTAAAGAAAACATATAAATGGCAAACAGGTATATAAAAACATGCTCAACATCAATGAACATCAGAGAAATGCAAATCAAAACCACAACAAGGTATCATCTCACCCCCAGCAATAATGAATGCTGGCAAGGATGTGGAGAGAGGACCCCCCATATACTATTGGTGGGAATGTAAACTAATACAACCACTATGAAGAACACTATGGAAATTCCTTAAAAAAACTGCAACTAGAAGTACCATATAATCTAGAAATCCCACTGCTGGATATATACCCAAAATAAAGGATATCAGTATGATATCTGCACTCCCATGTTTATTGCAGCACTATTCACAACGGCCAAAATTTGGAAGCAACCTAAGTGCCCATCAACAGACAAGTGGATGAAGAAAATGCAGTACATACATGCAGTAGAGTATTATTTAGCCATAAAAAAGAATGAGATCCTGTCACTTGAAACAACATGGTGGAACTGAAGGACATTATATTATGTGAAATAAGTCAGGCACAGACAGACAAACTTCACATGTTCTTACTCATTTGTGGAAGCTAAAAATTAAAACAACTGAACTCATGGGGAGGGGAGGAGAGGTGGAAAGTGGGGATGGTTAGCAGGTACAAAAATATAGTTAGGAAAAACAGGATCTAGTATTTGGTGGCACAACAGGATGACTACAGTAAATTTTTATTGTACATTTAAAAATAACTAAAAGAGTATAACTGGAATGTTTATAACACAAAGAAATGATAAATGCTTGAAGTGATGGATACTCCACTTACCCTGATGTGATTGTTACACACTGAATGCCTGTATTGAAATATCCCATGTACCCCATAAACATAGACACCTACTATGTACCCATAAAAATTAAAACTTAAAATTAAAAAAAGAGCTGCTCTTAGATAAAAGCCAATCTTGCAACTGATGTTGACGTTTTGACATATATAACTAGACATATATAGTTTCTGAAGTTACGTTATGAAAGAGAAGATCACTTTTTTAAAAAACAGGGTCTCACTATGTTGCCCAGGTTGGACAGCAGTGGCAACTAACAAGTTCAGTCACAGCTCACTGCAGCCTTGAATTCCTGGACTCAAGCAATTCTCCCACCTCAGTCTCCTAAGTAGTTGGAAGTACAGTCATGCACCACCATGCTTAGCTTATTTTTACTTTAATATTTTAGAGATGAGATCTCACTATGTTGCCAAGGCTGGTCATGAACTCTTGGCCTCAAGTGATTCTTCCACCTCAGCCTCCCAAGTAGCTGGTATTATAGGCACGAGCCATCATGCCCAGCAAGGTCACTTTATTGACACACTGTCTTTCACATCTTTTTCACTTCTTTCATTTTTCAAGACAACAGTTGTCTGTTCAGAGAAATGGTATGGTGGGCAGGGCCTCAGCAGGGCAGGGGTGTGTTCACAGACAAGCCACCCACTAACCAGAACAGAAGCTGGGCCTCAGCCGGGCATGGTGGCACACGCCTCTAATCCTAGCACTTTGGGAGGCCAAGGCGGGCGGATCACTTGAGGTCAGGAGTTCGAGACCAGCCTGGCCAACGTGGCAAAACCCTGTCTCTAGTAAAAATACAAAAATTAGCTGGGCATGGTGGCACACGCTTGTAATCCCAGCTACTCGGGAGGCTGAGGCAGGGAGAACTGCTTAAACCTGGGAGGCTGAGGTTGCAGCTGAGATTGCACTGCACTAGGTGACACAGCAATACTCCGTCTCAAAAAAATAAATAAAATAAAATAAAATTAAATTAAATTAAAAAAAAAAAGAGGCTGGCACTTTTCTTCATCTTGTCAAAATCAATACATTCAAAATAATGAGGCAGATCCGCTCATAATTAAAAACAAACAAACAAACAAACCCCAACACCTCATGATGGAGAATGCCACTAAAACACTACACATTTTGTGTACAAAGCATCCCTGAAAGAGTCGTGCACAATTGCTTATTCGTCATCAGTCTCAACTCATAAATCCATTTAAGAGTGGACAGGATGGAATAGGAACAGCTCCTGTCTCCAGCTCCCAGCGTGAGCGACAAAGAAGACGAGCGACACAGAAGACGGGTGATTTCTGCATTTTCAACAGAGGTACTGGGTTCATCTCACTAGGGAGTGCTGGACAATCGGTGCTGGTCAGCTGCTGCAGCCCGACCAGAGAGAGATGAAGCAGGGCAAGGCATCGCCTCACCTGGGAAGTGCAAGGGGGAAGGGAATCCCTTTTCCTAGCCAGGGGAACTGAGACACACAACACCTGGAAAATCGGGTAACTCCCACCCTAATACCGCGCTTTACCAAAGGTCTTAGCAAACGGCACACCAGGAGATTATATCCCATACCTGGCTGGGAGGGTCCCACGCCCATGGAGCCTCCCTCATTGCTAGCACAGCAGTCTGCGATCTAACTGCAAGGCAGCAGCGAGACTGGGGGAGGGGTGCCCGCCATTGCTGAGGCTTAAGTAGGTAAACAAAGCCACTGGGAAGCTCAAACTGGGTGGAGCCCACAGCAGCTCAAGGAGGCCTGCCTGTCTCTGCAGACTCCACCTCTGGGGACAGAGCACAGCTAAACCAAAAAAAAAGCAGCAGAAACCTCTGCAGACGCAAACGACTCTGACAGCTTTGAAGAGAGCAGTGGATCTCCCAACACGGAGGTTGAGATCTGAGAATGGACAGACTGCCTGCTCAAGTGGGTCCCTGACCCCTGAGTAGCCTAACTGGGAGACATCCCCCACTAGGGGCAGACTGACACCCCACACCTCACATGGAGGGGTACACCCCTGAGACCAAGCTTCCAAAGCAAGAATCAGACAGGTACACTTGGTGTTCAGCAATATTCTATCTTCTGCAGCCTCTGCTGCTGATACCCAGGCAAACAGGGTCGGGAATGGACGTCAAGCAATCTCTAACAGACCTACAGCTGAGGGTCCTGACTGTTAGAAGGAAAACTAACAAACAGAAAGGACACCCACACCAAAACCCCATCAGTACGTCACCATCATCAAAGACCAGAGGCAGATAAAACCACAGAGATGGGGAAAAAGCAGGGCAGAAAAGCTGGAAATTCAAAAAATAAGAGCACATCTCCCCCTCCAAAGGAACGCAGCTCTTCGCCAGCAACGGATCAAAGCTGGACGGAGAATGACTTTGACGAGTTGAGAGAAGAAGGCTTCAGCCCCACAAACTTCTCAGAGCTAAGGAGGAATTACGTACCCAGTGCAAAGAAACTAAAAATCTTGAAAAAAGAATGGAAGAATGGATAGCTAGAATAATCAATGCAGAGAAGGCCATAAACGAACTGACAGAGATAAAAACCATGACATGAGAAATGCGTGACAAATGCACAAGCTTCAGTAACCGACTCGATCAACTGGAAGAAAGAGTACCAGCGATTGAGGATCAAATGAATGAAATGAAGCGAGAAGAGAAGTCTAAAGAAAAAAGAGGAAAAAAGAAATGAACAAAGCCTTCAAGAAGTATGGGATTATGTGAAAAGACCAAATCTGTGTCTGATTGGTGTGCCTGAAAGTGAGGGGGAAAATGGAACCAAGTTGGAAAACACTCTTCAGGATATCATCCAGGAGAACTTCCCCAACCTAGTAAGGCAGGCCAACATTCAAATTCGGGAAATACAGAGAACGCCACAAAGATACTCCTCGAGAGGAGCAACTCCAAAACACACAATTGTCAGATTCACCAAAGTTGAAATGAAGGAAAAAATGTTAAGGGCAGCCAGACAGAAATGTCGGGTTACCCACAAAGGGAAGCCCATCAGACTAACAACAGATCTCTGGGCAGAAATTCTACAAGCCAGAAGAGAGTGGGGGCCAATATTCAACATTCTTAAAGAAAAGAATTTTAAACCCAGAATTTCATATCCAGCCAAACTAAGTATCATAAGTGAAGGAGAAATAAAATCCTTTACAGATAAGCAAATGCTTAGAGATTTTGTCACCACCAGGCCTGCCTTACAAGAGACCCTGAAGGAAGCACTAAACATGGAAAGGAACAACCGGTACCAGCCATTGCAAAAACATGCCAAAATGTAAAGACCATCGAGGCTAGGAAGAAACTGCATCAACTAATGAGCAAAATAACCAGTTAATATCATAATGGCAGGATCAAGTTCACACATAACAATATTAACCTTAAAGGTAAATGGACTAAATAGTCCAATTAAAAGACACAGACTGGCAAACTGGATAAAGAGTCAAGACCCATCAGTTTGCTGTATTCAGGAGACCCATCTCATATGCAGAGATACACATAGGCTCAAAATAAAGGGATGGAGGAAGATCTACCAAGCAAATGGAAAACAAAAAAAAAGCAGGGGTTGCAATCCTAGTCTCTGATAAAACAGACTTTAAACCATCAAAGATCAAAAGAGACAAAGAAGGCCATTACATAATGGTAAAGGGATCAATTCAACAGGAAGAGCTAACTATCCTAAATATATATGCACCCAATACAGGAGCACCCAGATTCACAAAGCAAGTCCTTAGAGACTTACAAAGAGACTTGGACTCCCATACAATAATAATGGGAGACTTCAACACCCTACTGTCAACATTAGACAGATCAATAAGACAGAAAGTTCACAAGGATATCCAAGAATAAAACTCATCTCTGCACCAAGCGGACCTAATAGATATCTACAGAACTCTCCACCCCAAATCAACAGAATATACATTCTTCTCAGCACCACATCACACTTATTCCAAAATTGACCATATAATTGGAAGTAAAGCACTCCTCAGCAAATGTACAAGAACAGAAATTATAACAAACTGTCTCTCAGACCACAGTGCAATCAAACTAGAACTCAGGACTAAGAAACTCAATCAAAACTGCTCAACTACATGGAAACTGAACAACCTGCTCCTGAATGACTACTGGGTACATCACGAAATGAAGGCAGAAATAAAGATGTTCTTTGAAACCAATGAGAACAAAGATACAACATACCAGAATCTCTGGGACACATTTAAAGCAGTGTGTAGAGGGAAATTTATAGCACTAAATGCCCACAAGAGAAAGCAGGAAAGATCTAAAATTGACACTCTAACATCACAATTAAAAGAACTAGAGAAGCAAGAGCAAACACATTCAAAAGCTAGCAGAAGGCAAGAAATAACTAAGATCAGAGCAGAACTGAAGGAGATAGAAACACAAAAAACCCTCCAAAAAAATCAATGAATCCAGGAGTTGGTTTTTTGAAAAGATCAACAAAATTGATAGACTGCTAGCAAGACTAATAAAGAAGAGAAGAGAGAAGAATCAAATAGATGCAATAAAAAATGATAAAGGGGGTATCACCACCAACCCCACAGAAATACAAACTACCATCAGAGAATACTATAAACACCTCTACATAAATAAACTAGAAAATCTAGAAGAAGGTTAATTTCCTGGACACTTACACTCTCCCAAAACTAAACCAGGAAGAACTTGAATCCCTGAATAGACCAATAGCAGGCTCTGAAATGGAGGCAATAATTAATAGCCTACCAACCAAAAAAAGTCCAGGACCAGATGGATTCACAGCTGAATTCTACCAGAAGTACAAGGAGGAACTGGTACCATTCCTTCTGAAACTATTCCAATCAATAGAAAAAGAGGGAATCCTCCCTAACTCATTTTATGAGGCCACCATCATCCTGATACCAAAGCCTGGTAGAGACACAACAAAAAAAGAGAATTTTAGACCAATATCCCTGATGAATATCGATGCAAAAATCCTCTATAAAATACTGGCAAACCGAATCCAGCAGCACATCAAAAAGCTTATCCACCATGATGATCAAGTGGGCTTCATCCCTGGGATACAAGGCTGGTTCAACATATGCAAAACAATAAACGTAATCCAGCATATAAACGCAACCAAAGACAAAAACCACATGATTATCTCAATAGATGCAGAAAAGGCCTTCCACAAAATTCAACAGCCCTTCATGCTAAAAACTCTCAATAAATTCGGTATTGATGGAACGTATCTCAAAATAATAAGAGCTATTTATGACAAACCCACAGCCAATATCATACTGAATGGGCAAAAACTGGAAGCATTCCCTTTGAAAACTGGCACAAGACAGGAATGCCCTCTCTCACCACTCCTATTCAACACAGTGTTGGAAGTTCTGGCTAGGGCAATCAGGCAAGAGAAAGAAATCAAGGGTATTCAGTTAGGAAAAGAAGAAGTCAAATTGTCCCTCTTTGCAGATGACATGATTGTATATTTAGAAAACCCCATCATCTCAGCCCAAAATCTCCTTAAGCTGATAAGCAACTTCAGCAAAGTCTCAGGATACAAAATTAATGTGCAAAAATCACAAGCATTCTTATACACCAGTAACAGACAAACAGAGAGCCAAATCATGAATGAACTTCCATTCACAATTGCTTCAAAGAGAATCAAATACCTAGGAATCCAACTTACAAGGGATGTAAAGGACCTCTTCAAGGAGAACTACAAACCACTGCTCAGTGAAATAAAAGAGGACACAAACAAATGGAAGAACATACCATGCTCATGGATAGGAAGAATCAACATCGTGAAAATGGCCATACTGCCCAAGGTAACTTATAGATTCAATGCCATCCGCATTAAGCTACCAATGACTTTCTTCACAGAATTGGAAAAAACTGCTTTAAAGTTCATATGGAACTTGCCAAGACAATCCTAAGCCAAAAGAACAAAGCTGGAGACATCACGCTACCTGACTTCAGACTATACTACAAGGCTATAGTAACCAAAACAGCATGGTACTGGTACAAAAAGAGATATAGACCAATGGAACAGAACAGAGTCCTCAGAAATAATATCGCACAGCTACAGCCATCTTATCTTTGACAAACCTGAGAAAAACAAGAAATGGGGAAAGGATTCCCTATTTAATAAATGGTGCTGGGAAAATTGGCTAGCCATAAGTAGAAAGCTGAAACTGGATCCTTTCCTTACTCCTTATACAAAAATTAATTCAAGATGGATTAGAGACTTAAACATTAGACCTAATACTATAAAAACCCTAGAAGAAAACCTAGGTAATACCATTAAGGACATGGGCATGGGCAAGGGCTTCATGTCTAAAACACCAAAAGCAACGACAACAAAAGCCAAAATTGACAAATGGGATCTCATTAAACTAAAGAGCTTCTGCACAGCCAAAGAAACTACCATCAGAGTGAACAGGCAACCTACAGAATGGGAGAAAATTTTTGCAACCTACTCATCTGACAAAGGGGTAATATCCAGAACTTACAAAGAACTCAAACAAATTTACAAGAAAAAAAACAAACAACCCCATCAAAAAGTGGGCAAAGGATATGAACAGACATTTCTCAAAAGAAGACATGCATACAGCCTACAGACACATGAAAAAATGCTCATCATCACTGGCCATCAGAGAAATGCAAATCAAAACCACAATGAGATACCACCTCACACCAGTTAGAATGGCAATCATTAAAAAGTCAGGAAACAACAGGTGCTGGAGAGGATGTGGAGAAACAGGAACACTTTTACACTGTTGGTGGGATTGTAAACTAGTTCAACCATTATGGAAAACAGTATGGCGACTCCTCAAGGATCTAGAACTAGAAGTACCATATGATCCAGCCATCCCATTATTGGGTATATACACAAAGGATTATAAATCATGCTGCTATAAAGACACATGCACACGTATGTTCATTGCGGCACTATTCACAATAGCAAAAACTTGGAATCAACCCAAATGTCCATCAGTGACGGACTAGATTAAGAAAATGTGGCACATATACACCATGGGATACTATGCAGCCATGAAAAAGGATGAGTTCGTGTCCTTTGTAGGGACATGGATGCAATGGAAACCATCATTCTCAGCAGACTATCGCAAGAACAAAAAACCAAACACCGCATGTTCTCACTCATAGGTGGGAACTGAACAATGAGATCACTTGGACTCCGGAAGGGGAACATCACACACCAGGGCCTATTATGGGGAGGTAGGGGGAAGGGATTGCGTTGGGAGTTATACCTGATGTAAATGACGAGTTGATGGGTGCTGACGAGTTGATGGGTGCAGCACACCCACATGGCACAAGTATACATATGTAACAAACCTGCACGTTATGTGCATGTACCCTAGAACTTAAAGTATAATAATAAAAAAAAAAAGTGGACAGGATGACACTTGAGGCCATCTACTGAGTCCTAATTAAAAGGAGGAGTCTTTCTGTGTATTTTAAACTACAGGACAATTTCAGGAGCTGATTTCAAAAATCATCTCAACTAGTCTATCCCAAGCAACCATGACCATATGAGCAGAATGTTTTGTTAGCAATGTAAGATGAAAGTATTTTACAAAGGAGATACATCCTGTAACAAGTAACATACCCAGAATAGATATAATCAACAAAGCGACAGCTAAGATTATTCTTCAATGACAACTAATTAATTTGGAAACAACCGTAGGTGTCCACATGTGTGCTTTAACCACATTTTTATAACCTGTAGTATCTGAGCAACGTATTCTTTCTGTAATATTACCTACCTTGCCACAAACTCTTTATTCTTATGACCAGTAGAAGTATCCTTGAAGGAATAGCTTTCGCTGCTTATGATGAAGGGATAAACAATAGCCTGCGGGTAGTTATCAGTGATTTCTTCCACGGTGTGCTGAACAGCAATGGCTTGGTCTTTGTCCAGTAAGGCCACCATGTGGCTGATCCAGCCGATGAACTGCCAGCAGGGAACGGAAGAGATCTAAAATAGAGAGCTGAAACTTAATGCTGAGTAAAACATCTCACATCACCTGTTATAAAAGTAACATATGTCCAAAAAAAAGAAAACTGAGAAGTATAAAAACACAAGTACAAAACAAGTCTTCCATCCCTCAGCTCTCTTCTGCTGTGGCAATCACTGGACTCTCCCAGTCACTTTCTGTGCAGAACAGTCTTCTGTTGCAAGAATGGAATCACACGAGACAGCTAGTGCTGGTTGTTCTTGGACAGACGTATAGAAAAATCTTCTACTTCATTCCTCTTGGCAGCTGTGTAGTATTCCATGTTGTTTACTGCTCTATAATGAATATTTCAATTTTTTATCACAGGTAATGTTGCAGTAGACATCTCTGTACACATAACTTTAGTTTTTTGTTTGTTTTGTTTTGTTTTTTGAGAGGGAGTCTCGGTCTGTCGCCAGGCTGGAGTGCAGTAGCATGATCTTGTCTCACTGCAACCTCCGCCTCCCGGGTTCAAGCAATTCTCCTGCCTCAGCCTCCTGAGTATCTGGGACTACAGGCGCATGCCACCATGCCCAGCTAATTTTTGTATTTTTAGTAGAGATGGGGTTTCACCATATTGGCCTGGATGGTCTCAATCTCTTGACCTCATGATCTTCCTACCTCGGCCTCCCAAAGTGCTGGGATTACAGGCATGAGCCACCGCACCTGGCCATGGTAAAGAATTTTTTAAATTTTCATTTCTAAAAGTATTAGATTGACTACTTTCCAAAGTCTTTACCAACACCGGACATAATCAACTTTTAAAATCACTGTCGAGTTGAGATTGTGCCACTGCACTCTAGCCTGGATGAGAGCGAGACTCCGTCTCAAAAAAAAAAAAAATTAAATCACTGTCAATCTGAGAAGTGAGAAACGTCTAATTTAAATTTTCATGTTTCATTATTAGTGAGGCTGAATGTTCCATGTTTATTTGCCTTACGTCCTTTAATCACGCATGCATTTCCTCTCACCATTTTCTACTGGTCTGTTGTGACCATTTATTTTGTAGATTGCCAATGTCAGCTTTCTGTTTCTTGTATGTGTTGCAAACGGTTTTGTTTTTTTTTTTTAGTTGGTTGTTTTTTTTAAGACACAGTCTTGCTCTGTCGTCCAAGCTAGAGTGCAGTGGCATGATCTTGGCTCACTGCAACCTCCACCTCCCGGGTTCAAGTGATTCTCCTGTCTCAGCCTCCCAAGTAGCTGGGTTTACAGGCACCCGCCACCAGGCCCAGCTAATTTTTGTTTTTTTTTAGTAGGGTTTCACCGTGTTGGCCAGGCTGGTCTTGAACTGCTGACCTCGTGATCTGCCCGCCTCGGCCTCCCAAAGTGCTGAGATTACAGGTGTGAGCCACTGCGCCTGGCTTTTTATTTTTTTAACTTTGTATACGGTATTTTCTTTTTCTGTATAGAAGTACTTCTTTTCTTTTTCTGTACAGAAGTCAAACTATTTTGCTTCATGGATTCTGGTTTTTGTTTCTTCGTTCCAAGACCATTTAAAAAAATGTGTTCACATTTTCCTCTGATACTTTTAAGGTGTCATTCTGAAGATAAAATCTGATGTGTTTGGAATGCTGGCGTGAGGCTTGAGTATGGACAAGTTTCCTGAGTGCAAGTGTGCACTGAGGACAGCATGGCGTGTGAGGACGGATCAGTTCACACACCTCACGTAAGCTCACAGAGAGGCTACCGGCTCCACTGCACGTGTCTACTGGGTGTTTTGACAACGCGGAGTGAATACTTTATGTCCTCACAAATTCAAATGCTGTTTTTATCATGTATAAATATTATATTATATTGGAAAAAAAAACCATAATGAAGTTATTTAATTATTTGCTCACTTACCTTGAAGAAAAACACATACATGTTGCATTTCTGAATTTACCTTAACCTGTTTAATACCTACTGAGAAAGTCTACTATTCAGAATGTAGAAAAAGGTAAAGGGAGTGGTTAGGGCCCTAAAAGTCAAACTGGGTCCCCGTTGCCCAGAGATCAACATTATTTAAAAACTCACCATGCAAAGCTAATAGAGATCGAACCATGTAACCCTTTTTGAACTATTACATTTTCAACTCAAAGCTTGGCCCTGTCTTCCAGTTACATGTCTATAAAAGTCAACTACGAAGACTTTCAGAGGCCCTATGCTTTGCAAATGAAGTCAGTGGAGCCTTCCTGCACACAGACAGAGCCCAAAGGACAGGAGTGCAACTGGCAGTGCAGCCCTTGGTGGGGCCAAGGGGCAGGTCACGTGGAGGGGTGCGGGTTCCTCCCATGTCCACACACTGACCCCTCACTCCTGCTCACAGGTCTCAGACCCCTCTGGACACCGTGCTGCTGGAAGGTGCTGTGCTCCTGGGAGGTGGGATGCAAGCTGAACTTGCTCACTCCCTCTGGGCTAAATGACAGGTGAGCACTGGGCACAGCAAATGTGACTGGGCACAGTCACCCCGCCTCCAACTCTCTGGGTCCTTGTTCAAACACAGTGTTCTTATGTCTTATCAACACCCACGGAGGAAAATGGGTAAATGCGAAAACTCATTTTTGCAGCTTTAAATTACCTATGTCCTCAGAATGTAGCAGAATTCACACCTGGCTGGGAAAAGCTATAATACACGAACTGCACACATTAACGCGTTTGGATATAAATAAGCATATCTTTACGTTCTGTAAAGTTCCTTACCGCCAAGTCGAATAAAGACACCAACCTCTTTTGTCATGAGACTCAAAGTCTCCTCTGGATACCGTTCTATGATCTGAAGTAATCTAGGAAACTTCAATCTGGCTTCATTGGAATTTAATTTTAAAGCTTTCAACATTTTCTCCACCACAAGTGCTGGATACGCCTGCAGTTCTGCAGAATCAGTAACTATCAATGACACCAAAGAAGAAAGCAAAGGTCAATATATCTACTTATCCATAAACTATGACCTTAAATGCTAACATGTTCCCTTTTTGCCTTGTATTTTTTAGTGTCATTGTTCTTTTTTTGTTGTTGTTGAGACGGAATCTCGCTCTCTTGCCCAGGCTGGAGTGCAGTGGTGTGATCTTTGCTCACTGCAAGCTCCACCTCCTGGGTTCAAGCCATTCTTCTGCCTCAGCCTCCCGTGTAGCTGCCACCATGCCCGGCTAATTTTTTTGTATTTTTAGTGGAGATGGGGGTTTCACCATGTTAGCCAGGATGGTCTCGATCTCCTGACCTTGTGATCCGCCCACCTCGGCCTCCCAAAGTGCTGGGATTACAGGCGTGAGGCACTGCACCCAGCCATTGTTCTTTTCTTAACTACCACTGTATACCAACAAACACCAGGTACAGTTTTGTATCTATCCTGAAGCCAAATCCTTCCATTAGAGTGCCCATTCTGCACGAAGCACAGTTTGAATCCTGGGCTGGGAACACAAGGGGCAGTTGGTGGTTACTGAATTTATTCCAGGAGCATGAAGCAGGCCACATGAGCCAGTAATATTGAAGCTGCAAGCAAAATATCAAAGTATAAATTAAACACATGGAAAGAGAGGACCACTTAACTCTATTTAAATGTAGGTCATGTTGCTTAGACAGGCCATTCATTGTCTATCTCTCTCTTTTTTTTTTTTTTTGAGATGGAGTCTCACTCTGTCACCCAGGCTGGTGTGCAGTGGTGCAATATCAGCTCACTGCAACCTCTGCCTCCTGGGTTCAAGCGATTCTCCTGCCCCAGCCTCCTGAGCAGCTGGGACTACAGGCATGGGCCACCACACCCAGCTAATTTTTTTGTATTCTTAGTAGAGTTGGGGTTTCACCACGTTGGCCAGGCTGGTCTCAAACGATCCACTGCACCTGGCTGCCATTGTCTCTTAAAAAGATAATAGGATTTTCAAAATATTTGTAATTTGAAAACAAATAGGAGACCAAAAGTATGTACAAAATTCATAAGACTTTATGCTGACATAATGGAACACTAGCTTTTTAATTTTGCAATTCACCTGATGCATTCTCTTCTTCCTTGCGCAGCTGTTGGTCACAGAAATCTGCCAGCGTCATGTAAGCATCAATCACTCCAGCTGCAGGCCTACAGCTCCAGGAGGGAGGCTGGGCCTCCTCCTCAGCTGCCTGCACAGCCTCAGAGAGGTGCTGGAATGCTCTCTGGTACAGACCCACGATCACCTGGAATTCACAGAGACCTCAACCCATGAGCATGACTGAAGCTTTCTCAAAGAATTCTGCTTTCCATTTGTGACTCATGACACATAAATGGATCAACAGTTCCAAAATAACACTGAAGCTATGGAACTGGAAAAACAAGAGTCCACACTGGCTGTGAAGGAGCAAGCAATTCCAGTAAGATCCTCAGCACATAACAACTGGCCAAACAAAAATGCAAGCCCAGTGCGGGCCAGGTGCACAAGCAACACAGAGCTAGGTCTGGTCGGTGGAGTGCGTGGCGGTTGGGAATATAAGAGGAAGATGGAAGTTGGCTCCTGCCCTCAGTGTCCTGCACAGATGCTGGTAGCATCATGGAGGGAAGAGACAAGGCCCCACAACTGAGGTGAGGCAGGACATAGTGAATGAGAAGGAAGCTGGTAACTATTGAAAAAACAAAATAATCGGCAAGAAGCTAAGCAAAGCAGGCACTAAATAAAAACGCAGAAAAGGCTGATTTGTTCCGTAAGCTGGTGGGACGTCTGAATGGTGATGGGTGGGGAAATTTAATAAACAAAAGTCATAAAAGAACTGTCCACAGTTCTTTTAATCCAAAAAAAAATTAAAATTCATGACTTTTAATATTAAAAAATTTGTATCATTCAAATAAATAGGAAGCACAAAGAATGTCAATTTTCCACATAAGAAAATTGGCTGTGCATAACTGTCAAATATATTTTAAAAACACAAAGCAATACCCTATTACTTTCCTGTAGCCTGAACACTGCACATTGAAGACATACACAGCACACTAGTATAAAACATTCTTCCAGTATTACCTTCTCCGAATCCTCTGAACTGGATCCAGAAAGCTCTAAGATTCTTCTAGCCTTGTCCTCCTCGATTTCAGCAAGGCAGGCTGGCTCACTGCTGAGAGCATTAGCTATGATCCTGTAAGTTGTACCCAAGAGAATGTTCTGGTCACGGGAAGCCAGAATATTTTTGCTTAAGTAGCTTGACACGTTGTTCTCATCTGTTGGATTAAAAAAACAAACAAACAAAACAAAAACAAACACTATGTGTATGTGTGTGTGTGTGTGTGTAATTAAAAAGAAGAAATTCGTTGTCTACGAAAGTTTTCTTTTGTTTTTGGAACAGGGTCTCCCTCTGTTACCCAGGCTGGAGTGCAATGACACGATCTTGGCTCATTGCAACCTCTGCCTCCCGGGCTCAAGCGATCATCCCACCTCAACCTCCCAATTAGCTGGGACTATAGGCTTGTACCACCATGCTCGGCTATTTTTTGCATTTTTGGTAGAGATGGGGTTTCGCCATGTTGCCCAGGCTGGTCTCGAACTCCTATGTTCAAGCAATCCTCCCACTTTGGCCTCCGAAAATGCTGAGATTACAAGTGTGAGCCACCGTGCTTGGCCTAAAGTTTTCTATCAATAAATTAATAAAAATAAATATTGAAAGTATAAGAAACTGACTTCAAATACTGGCTAGGGAATTTCTTGAACTCACATATTAATGAAAAATGTTCTTTGTTAGAAGTAACTGTATCAAAGTCCACAGAGGCTAAGCAATTGAAACTTTCATGAATTAACTTTTTATTCAAGCATCATCATTCTGTAATTTTTCAAAGCACCTAATTCTGTTATAAAGAATAGGAAATGAGTACGGTGTTTGTACATAAATTAATAATCCAGAGTAGGTCTTTAAATTGGCACTGTGGCCCATAGCAAATGAAGCAACAGGCACTGCTGCATTTAAAGTTCTAGTTCTGCTGTGACTGTGTGATTCTGGGCAAGCAGCTGGATCAGCGCTGGTTAAGTCTGCAGTGTCCAGAGATGCGATAACAGTGTTGAAACTAGGAGGCCTGATCAAACCACATGCCCTCCTTGCCTGTGGTCTGACAGTTCTCTGCCAGAGTTATCTCACATACAGGATCACAACTACTGGCCCTGCTTATCACGCAAGGCTGTTACGAACTACAACCATACTCTAACTGTGTAATTATTATTATATGGGTATATGGACACTAATATTAACATCAGCAAACTCCTCCTCCCCTCAAAAAAACCCATATAATTATTTAGCAATCATCAGGATAATTTTCTTCTTCTTTTTTTAGACACAGGGTCTCACTATGTTGCCCAGGTCAGAATACAGTGGCTACTCACATAGGCACAATCATGGCTCAATGCAGCCTCGAACTCCTGATCTCAAGCTATCCTCCCGCCTCAGGCTCCCCAGTAGCTGGGACTAAGGGTGCATGCCACAACGTCCAACTAGAATGATCTTCTCCTCCTGGGATCAGTGTAAAAGAGTGCTTCTCCCCTAGACACCTTTATTGAGGCTGATACCTCAGAGCTGGTCTGGGAACCCAGCTGGATCATGCCTGATCAGAATACTAGCACACATCCTCAGACACAGGGCAACAGAGCAGGCAGGGGACAAGACCCAAACCTGCCCAAGAAAGCTTTCCTCCTTTAATGTAGTCTTAAAGACTACACTATTTCAGAAGGAAACAGCTTTTTTTTTTTTTTTTTTTTTTTTGAGACGGAGTTTTGCTCTTGTCAACCAGGCTGGAGTGCAGTGGCGTGATTTGGGCTCGCTGCAACCTACACCTGCCAGGTTCAAGCGATTCTCCTGCCCCAGGCTCCAGAGCAGCTGGGACTACAGACATGCGCCTGCCACCACGCCCAGCTAGTTTTTGTTTTTGTTTTTGTTTGAGATGGAGTCCTGCTCTATCGCCCAGGCTGGAGTGTAGTGGAGCGATCTCAGCTCACTGCAAGCTCCATCTCCCAGGTTCACGCCATTCTCCTACTTCAGCCTCCCAAGTAGCTGGGACTACAGGCGCCCACCGCCAAACCTGGCCTAATTTTTTTGTATTTTCAGTAGACACAGGGTTTCACTTTGTTAGCCAGGATGGTCTCGATCTCCTGACCTCGTGATCCACCCGCCTCGGCCTCCCAAAGTGCTGGGATTACAGGTGTGAGCCACCGTGCCCGGCCTAATTTTTTTTTTTTTTAGTAGAGATGGGGTTTCACCATGTTGGCCAGGATGTTCTCGATCTCCTGACCTCGTGATCCACCCACCTTGGCCACCCAAACTGCTGGGATTACAGGCGTGAGCCACTGCACCCAGGCTGAAATGGCTTTTCATGTTTGTTTATATCTTATATGCAAACAAAGTTTTCAAAATAATTAAACTATCATTCTTTGCTATATTCACTGAAATTACTGCAAAGATTTACCTCCCAAATGTCAGATGATGCAGCACGAAGAAGAAGAAGATACACAAGACAATATAACATAGCCCTCTAAGATGTATGTGGATAAAAGCGGTCAACTTACCCAACAAAGAGACTGTTTTCAGCACAGTGAGCACCTGCTCAGAGCAGCCCTGGGATCGGCTCCGGCAGTGGCTCAAGCGGCAGTAGCTCTGCACCCAGCTCACCAGCCAATCGTCTCTGGTTTTTGACTCTTTATGCAGCTCCTTCAGTAGTTTCATGGCAAGTGAGAAATTGTTCTGTATTAATAGAAAAAGAGAGAAGGTGGTATGATGATACACAAGTGACAGAAGTTTCAAATTGGCCTGCTTCCCCCTTTGCATGACACAATCCACCGGAGAGTAACAAATCTATTTCTTTAGCTTCAATTATGTCTCTAAATGTATCACTGGGGTATAATTCATATTTAAAGAGTACAATTCAGGCCAGGTTTAGTGGCTCAGGCCTGTAATCCCAGCACTTTGGAAGGCCGAGGAGGGAGGATTACCTGAGTCTAGGAGTCTGAAACCAGACTAGGCAACATAGTGAGACCCTGCCTCTAAAAAAATTTTAAAAATTAGCCAGCACCATGGCACGTGCCTGTAGTCCCAGTTACTCTGGACACTAAGGTAGTAGGATCACTTGAACCTGGGAGGTTGAGGCTGCAGTGAGTTGCTGTGTACTCCATCCTGGGAAACAGAGCAAGACTGTCTCAAAAAAACAAACAAAAAAAGGTGGGGGCAGGGTGGGTACAATTCAGTATTTTTGAGTATATTTACAAAGTTGTGCAACCACCACCCCTAATTCCAGAACATTTTCATTACCCCAAAAAGAAACTCACTGTCTATTCCGAGTCACTACCCAGCCACTGGCAACAGTAAATTCCCTTCCTGTCTCTATGGATTTGCCTACACCAGACATTTTGTAACAATGGTATCAGAAAACAAGTGGTGATGGCATCTTTTACTTAGCATGATGTCTTCCAGGTTCATGCATGTCGTAGCACCTGTCAGCTCTTCTTTCCTCTTTACGGCTGAGTACGGCTGAATAATACTCCATTGCACGGACATGCCACTTTTTTTTTTTTGAGATGGAGTTTCACTCATTGCCCAGGCTGGAGTGCAATGGCGTGATCTCAGCTCACTGCAACCTGTGCCTCCTGGGTTCAAACAATTTTCCTGCCTCGGTCTCCCAAGTACCTGGGATTACAGGCGTGTGCCACCACGCCCGGCTAATTTTTATATTTTTAGTAGAGACGGAGTTTCTCCATGTTGGCCAGACTGGTCTCGGACTTCTGACTTCAAGTGATCCGCCCGCCTCGGCCTTTCAAAGTGCTGGTATTACAGGCCTGAGCCACTGCACCTGGCTGGACATGCCACATCTTATTTAGGTTGCTGCCACCTTCCAGCTATTTTGAATAATGCCCCTGTCAACATTTGTGTATTAATTTCCATGTGAACTTAAGCTTTTGTTTCTCATGCGTCTGGGAGTGTAATTGCTGTGTCATAAGGTAACTCTAGGTTCAACTGTGTTTGTTTGTTTGTTTGTTTGAGGCAAAGTTTTGTTCTTGTCACCCAGGCTGGAGCACAGTGGCACAATCTTCGCTCTCTGCAACCTCCATCTCCCAGGTTCAAGTGATTCTCCTGCCTCAGCCTTCTGAGTAGCTGGGATTACAGACATGTGCCACCAAGTCCGGCTAATTTTTGTATTTTTAGTAGAGACAGGGTTTCACCATGTCGGTCAGGCTGGTCTTGAACCCCTGACCTCAGGTGATCCACCTGTCTTGGCCTCCCCAAAGTGCTGGGATTACAAGCGTGAGCGCCCGGCCTTGACATTTTTTTTTTTAAAGTATAGTCAAGTGAAGCATCAGAAGTGGAGAATCAACAAAGAAATCTGGTAAATGGTTGTGATCCATTAGTTGTAAAAACCACTGCACTTGGACCAGCCTCTATGTTTAACTTTTTGAGGAAATGCCAGACTGTTTTCCACAGCAGATGCACCATTTTACATTCCCACCAGCAGTTCAGAAGGTTTCCAGTTTCCCACATCTTCTCCAAGGTTTGTCATCTGTGTGTGTGCTTCCAGCCATCACAGTGGGTGTGAAGCGGTCTCTCATTGTGGATTTGATTTGCATTTCCCTCAAGCCTAGTGACACTGAGCATTTTTGCATGAGCTGGTTGGCCATTTGCCTATCTTCTTTGGAGAAATGTGTATTCAAACACTTCATGCCCATTTCTTAATTAGGTTGATTCTTTACTGTTCAGTTGTGAAGCATTCTTTATGTATTCTGGATACTAGACCCTTATCAGATATGTGATCTGCAAATAGTTTCTCCCATTACATGAGTTGTCTTTATACATTCTTCAGCTTCTCAGGTAGGCACAATAGTTTTAATTCTGAATACAATTGACCTATTTTTTAGTTGCTTATATAATGTCTTCTTAAATCTACACCTCTAATTCTCTCTCAAGCTTCAAAAGACATTTTCATCAGACTTTGGTTTTCCTAATTACTGCCCTTTCAACCACCCAGGAGAGAAATCCAAGTTGTTCCCAGCCAGACCCTCTCATCACTCCTGTCACCGCGGGTTGTCCTGGATCTCCTTACAGAGCACCTCTCTTGCCCTGCTCACTCCCACCCCACTCCCCTAATGTGGAGCTTCCTGGTCTTTCTCTGTCTTTGCTTTCCCCAGAGCTGTCAATCTCCCACACAGCTTACAACAGGCCAGCATGCATGGAACCTTCAATGGCCTCCTGAACCCTGGAAGGATGCAGTCTCTCACCCTCTGTAAACCTAGCATAAGACTCTGCATTCTGTTTCTCACTTTCATGTTTCTGTGTGCGTGACTCCTGACTCCTGGAATACCTTTCTCCTCTCCATGCGCAAATCTTTGCATACCCATAAAGCCTACCCTAAATCACATCCCCCTTCCCCAGACACCTCCCTGTCCAAGGTGGAAGCTCTTCTCTTCCCTGTGCCCTCCAGGCTTTGCTGACATCTCTCTTCTTTGCCCACCAGTGCTGTTGTCATCATGTGTGCAGCCCCCACTCTCACTAGATAGTAATAATGGCAGGGAACATGTCTTTCCCCTCATCGTGCCAGTTTCCTAACTACACTGGGGTCCCCTCCCCATGACCCCAACTCCCTCACCACTAAATCCTTTAGTTCAGATCACCCCTTCTGGCCACACCCTGCTCTTCTCTCACCCAGTTCCTGCTCTGCCTGCCTCTAATTGGATTTTCTGTTATTTGCAACATAAAAATTCTTACTTGATATTACACTCATCCAAAGAAAAATCTATAAATGAGCATTTAAACCTAGAAAAAAGAAATATTATTTCTACTAGAATATCATCCTTTGCCTTGCAATAGCAATTGATATAGGGTCATTAACATAGCAAGCTTCCGTAGTATGTTTAAAAATTATATACATTTAAAGAGATTACATGCAATTTTTAAGCAATGTATATACTTAATATCAAGAAAGGGTCCTAGTATTAAATGATAATTCCTACAAAGTAAACCTAAAAATAATTTGTAACTAACTGGTAAGGATTCATTTTGAAATGACTAACAGGAATATAATAAACTCTAGAGGCTTTCTGGAGACTTTTGAGTAAGTGCTCCTTGAAGTTTCCTTTTTTTTTTTTTTGAGATGGAGTCTCGCTCTGTCGCCCAGGCTGGAGTGCAGTGGCCGGATCTCAGTTCACTGCAAGCTCCGCCTCCCGGGTTCATGCCATTCTCAAGTCTCAGCCTCCCGAGTAGCTGGGACTACAGGCGCCCACCACCTCGCCCGGCTAGTTTTTTTTGTATTTTTTAGTAGAGATGGGGTTTCACCGTGTTAGCCAGGATGGTCTCTATCTCCTGACCTCGTGATCCACCCGTCTCAGCCTCCCAAAGTGCTGGGATTACAGGCTTGAGCCACCACACCTGGCCGAAGTTTCCTTTTTTTTTGAGACAGGTTCTCACTCTGCGCCCAAGCTGGTCTCTAACTCCTGGGCTCAAGTGATCCGCCTGCCTTGGCCTCTCAAAGTGCTGAGATTACAGGTGTGAGCCACTGCACCCAGCCCAGTTTACTTATAAAGAGAGAAAAAAAATAACACCTACTCAATTATTTTAAGGTTCAGACTATAAAGAAAAGCTAAAATTAGAGAAAAGCTAATTTAGCAAAATCTTGTGACACAGCAGGAAAGACAGACATGAGTACCCACCTGCTTCCGGGCACTGTCTACCATCTTCATTTTCATGGAAAACTTGCAGCTCCTGATCAAGGAGCTGATATCTTCTTCCTGCTCTTGCACGTCCATCCTGTCACTGGGGTCTCCATCTTCATCCACATTCATACTATTATCTTCTGGAAGAGGGGTAAGCTTCTCCTCTATTTTGCTGAGAAAGAAACATCTACACAAAGAAAAATGAGACAATGTCAGACTCAGGAATAGGAAGCTGCTGGGTAGCAATAACAGGCAGAAATTCTACACCTTAGTAAATGTTTGTTTGTTTCTTTTTTTGAGATGAGTTTCACTCTGTCGCCCAGGCTGGAGTGCAGTGGCGCGATCTAGGCTCACCGCATGCTCCGCCTCCCAGGTTCACATCATTCTTCTGCCTCAGCCTCCTGAGTAGCTGGGACTACAGATGCCCGCCACCACATCCGTCTAATTTTTAGTAGAGACAGGGTTTCACCATGTTAGCCAGGATGGTCTCAATCTCCTGATCTCATGATCCGGCCGCCTCAGCCTCCCAAAGTGCTGGGATTACAGGCGTGAGCCACCGTGCTCGGCCTACCTGGTTTTTTTTTTTTTTTTTTTCCTGAGATGGAGTCTCATTCTGTTGCCCAGGCTGGAGTGCAGTGGCACGATCTTGACTTACTGCAACCTCCACCTCCCGGATTCAAGCGATTTTCCTGCCTCAGCCTACTAAGCAGCTGGGATTATAGGCATGCACCACCATACCCAGATAATTTTTGTATTTTTAGTAGAGAGGGGGTTTCACCATGTTGGTCAAGCTGCTCTCCAACTCCTGACCTTCAGGTGATCCACCTGTTTTGGCCTCCCAAAGTGCTGGGATACAGGTGTGAGGCACCATGCCCAGCCTTTGTTCACATTTAAAACCATAAATATACACTCTAGGTATTGACTTACTCTCCATTTTCATAAACCAACTCCTTAAAGATCACCAATGAGATATATATATATATTTTTTTTTTTGAGACAGAGTCTCCCTCTGTCACCCAAGCTAGAGTGCAGTGGCACGATCTCAGCTCACTGCAACCTCTGCCTCCTGGGTTCAAGTGATTCTCCTGCCTCAGCTTCCTGAGTAGCTGGGATTACAGGCGCGTGCCACCACGCCCAGCTAATTTTGGTATTTTTGGTAGAGATGGGGTTTCACCATCTTGGCCAGGCTGGTCTTGAACTCCTGACCTCATGATCTGCCTGCCTCAGCCTCTCAAAGTGCTGGGATTACAGGAGTAAGCCACCATGCCCGGCCACCAATGATATGCCTCTCAAAGTGCTGGGATTACAGGAGTGAGCCACCATGCCCGGCCACCAATGATATTTTAACAGTACTTTTCATACATCACTTAATGCTTCCAGTTGCACAGAATAAAATGTTCAACCTCACCATTTTCTTTTCTTTTTTTTGAAGACAGAGTATGGCTCTGTCACCCAGGCTGGTGTGCAGTGCTAAGATCTCAACTCACTGAAAGCTCCACCTCCCGGGCTCAAGCCAACCTCCTACCTCAGCCTTCTGAGTAGCTGGGGCTATTGGCGCAGGCCACCATGCCCAGCTAATTCTTTTTTTTTTTTTTTTTTTTTTTTTGTAGAATCGTGGTTTCATCGTGTTGCCCAGGCTGGTTCTGAACTCCTGAGTTCAAGCAATTTGCCTGCCTTGGCCTCCCAAAGTGTTGGGATTACAGGAGTGAGCTATCATGTCTGGCCTAAATTTTATCTTTTGATGAATGGTAACATACCCTGTGTTGAGCCATTTTGCTCCTTATATGTCCCAACTTAAGGTGATAAATATATAACAGTAAACAGTTTATAATCACTGAAAATTTTCTTTTCTTTTTATTTATTTATTTTTTTGAGACAGGGTCTTGCTCTGTTGCCCACGTTGGAGCTTAGTGGTGCAACCACAGCTCACTGCAGCCTCGACCTCCTAAGCTCACGCAGTCCTCTTCCCTCAGCCTCCCAAATAGCCGGGGTTGGTTATAGGTGCATGCTACCGCATCAAACTAAGTTTTACATTTTTTTGTAGAAACGGGGGCTTGCTATGTTGCCAGGCTGGTCTCAAACTCCTGGGTTCAAGGAATCCTCCTAAAGGCTGGGATTACAGGTATGAGCCACCATGCCACCATGAAAATTTAAAAGGTAAGTCTAGGTTGCTATTAAATTATTATTTTAGAAACAGGACTCACTATGTTGCCCAGGCTGTAGTGCAGTAGTTATTCACAGATGTAATCATAGCACACTACAGCCTTGAATTCCTGGGTTCAAGCAATCCTCCTGCCTCAGCCTCCCAAGAAGCTGAAACAATAGGTGTGTGCCTCCATACCCAATTTCAAAATTATTTTTATTTGAATCATAATTTACATGTATGACTCTGTCCAAGTAATTTTATTTCCATTAATATTAGTAACACTGACAAAGGGCCCTAATATATAAAGCTCATCCCTGATCAACAATCAAGTAAATTTCTGTTATTCTTCCAGGAACTGATTTCCAATTTCTTAGAAACACTATGGCCAGGGAGTTTGAGAACACCCTGGGCAACATAGTGATACCTCATCTCTACAAAAAAAAGTAAAAATTAGCTGGGCATGGTGGCATGAGCCTGTGTTTCCAGCTACTCAGGAGGATCGCCTGAGCTCAGGAGTTTGAGGCTGCAGTGAGCTATGATTGCACCACTGCACTCCAGCCTGGGTGGCAGAGCAAGACCCTGTGCATGGAAAGAAAGAAAAGAAAAGGAAAGGAAAAAAGGAGAGGAAAGAAGAGGAGGGGAGGGGAGGGGAGGGGAGGGGAGGGGAGGGGAGGGGAGGGGAGGGGAGGGGAGGGGAAAAGGAAACACTGTAGGCAGATAAACCATCATGTTTTACATTTCTTTTTCCTTTTCCCTCTTTTTTTGTTACTCCCAAGATACAAGCCTCGCTGGCCATTTCCTATTCTTACCATACTGCTCTGTGCTCCTCATCCCCACACCAACCACAGTGCTGGCTCATTCCCCAAAGCTGCCACTGATTTTAAGCTTTCACTGTTTTTAATCATAACAATAAATACAAGTGGGTACTGGATTAACATTTCAATAAATAATGAATTACTGAATCCATAAATGTCTCCTACCAGTGTGAATAAAGTGCCTGGCATTTCAGGAAAGGGAGGTGGGAACATCCACAGAATGAGACAGACTCCCTTGGGCTGTGAAGGGTGCATGCAATTTTAGAAGTGGAGTTGACAAGGGAGTCCCAGACAGAGGGAACAAATTAAACAAACACAGAAAACAGTTACACTACATGACATGTTCTCACATCAAATCAGAGAGAACAAACCAAGAAGAGAACCATCTTTTCTAAAAACAACAGAGTCTGGCTCTGGTATGGCACTGGGAGCCCCTTGGGCCTATCCTCTGCTGACAACAACTAGAAACTGGATAAAATACAACTCCCCAAGAACTCTGAGTGAATAAAAGATGGCAGACTGTATGTGCAGGGAATCAAAACTGGGAGGGTCTGCTATTGGGATGGGTTTCCTGTTTCCTCTCTGTCTTATTCCCTTTTGACCCTGAGGAGTGTGGTGGCAATGTGATTGAGATCCTTAAGGCAAGCCTGCTGCATTCTACCCAGGGGAACAAGAAAAGGAGCCCAGGCAGACAGGTGCTACAGGGAGAATCCTGGTGGGGAGAGAACCAGAGAAAAATCCTCTAGTTCTGCACATGAACCCACCAGGCTCAGGCTGCCCTGAAGTATGCATGTACAGACAGACTCAAAACAGCACAGGTTTGGAAAGGAACTGAGGTTTCAATCAACAAAAGGCAAGACAGAGCCTACTATCTAAACAGATCGCCAGCTAGAGAATTATAAGCCAGCATCTACGCAAGAGAATCCAGTAGTTCTCCTTATCTTACCTGCAGTTTTGCTTTCCCTGGCTTCAGTTACTGCAGATATAGTGCAATAAGATATTTTGAGAGAGATAGACCACATTCACATTAACTTTTATTATAGTATACTGTTTGAATTATTCTATTTTATTATTGTTATTATTGTTACTTACTGTGCCTAATTTAGAAATTAAACTTCATCATATGTGTGTATATATAGGGAAAAAAACCAGTATACATAAGGTTTGGTATTATCCATGGTTTCAGGATTCCACTGGGGATCTTTGAACGTATCTCCTACAGATAAGAAAGGACTACTATATTCACAAATTACATTCAAAAATTAACTGATAAAAAGAATCAGGAGAATGTATCCATCTCAACAGAAAATGGATGCCAACTCTATGCTGACCCCATATGTTGGAATGATCATATAAGGACCTTAAAGCAGCTATTTAAACTATGCCCCAGGAGGTCAAGAAAAAAACACATGCAATAAATGAAAGGGTGAGTATCTCAGCAGAAAAAGAGAAAATATTTTTTAATAAACCAAACGGAAATTTTACAACTGGAAAATACAATACCTAAGATAAAACAGTCACTAGACGGACTTCCTAGAAGAACAAGTAAGACAAAAGAAAATAAGAGCAAGATTGAAGACAAATCAATAGAAATTATCTAATCTGATGAATAAACAACAAAAAGAATGAATAAAAATGAACAGAGTCAGGAACTTATGGAAAAATGTCAAAAGGCACGATGTATGTGTAACTGGATTCCCACGAAACCAAGAGAAATTGGGACAAAAAGTATTTGAAGAAATACAATGACCAAAAACTCCTCAAATTTGGTGACAAAAATGTACAGATTCAAGAAAGTCAGTGAACTTTAGATGGGATAAATTCAAACAGAACCAGGCCTAGACACATCATAATCAAACTGCTGATAACCAATGATAAAGAAAAAAATCCTGAAAGCAGCCAGAAAAACATGACACATTACATATGAGCCACAACAACAGGAATAGTGAAGACATCATCTTCAGAGACACAGCGGCCAAAAGATACCACAAGGGGCAGGGAGTATCTACCCAGATTCTACATTCTGAGAAAGTGTCCTTCAAGAATGACAGAGAAATAAAGATATCTTCAGAGAAGGAAAAAACTAACAAGAGTTCATCACAGGTAGACCTGCATTACAAGAACTGCTAAAGGAAGATTTTCAGGCTAAAGGAAAATGACACAAGAGAAAAACTTGGGTCTTAGGAACAAATGATGAGTACAGAGTGGTAAGTATAATAAAAGACATATACTTATGTTCTAAAGAATATGTGACAAAAACCACATATGTTCTTTAGAATATGTATGACTGTTTAAAGTACAATATTATCTAGTGGTGTTTTCATTATATGTTACTTCATAAACATACATGAAATCCATCCACACACACATCGATGTATCATTACTTCATAATGATAAAAGGAGTATTTTGACAGGGCATGGTGGCTCACGCTTGTAATCCCAGCACTTTGGAAGGCCGAGGTGGGCGGATCACCTGAGGTCAGGAGTTCGAAACCAGCCTGACTAACGTGGCAAAATCCCATCTCTACTAAAAATACAAAATTAGCTGGGTGTGGTGGCACATGCCTGTAATCCCAGCTACTTGGGAGGCTGAAGGAGGAGAATGGCTTGAATCTGGGGGGTGCAGGTTGCAGTGAGCCAAGATCATGCCACTGCACTCCAGCCTGGGCAACAAGAGCAAAATTCCATCTCAAAAAAAAGTATTTCCACCACGGCATGTGTATACTTACATAACAAACCTGCACGTTCTGCACATGTACCCCAGAACTTAAAGTATAATAAAAACAAATAAATAATTTCATCAGGAAGACAGCAGTTATCCATGTGTATGTGCCTAATAACAGAATCAAAATACAGTACGTAAAACTACACAGAATTAAAGGCAGAAATAGACAATCCTACAATCATAGATTTTGACATCCTTATCTCAGCAGTGATGGAACTACACAAACAAACAGTAAAGACATAGAAGATCTGAAAAGTATCCCTGACAACCTTGATCTCACTGACATTTATAAAACCTGATACCCAGGAACTGCAGAATATACAAAATTTTCAAATTTACATGGGTATTTACATAGACCATATGTTGGCACATAAAAGAAGTCTCAATAAAATTTAAAAGGAACGAAACCATACAGAGGGTGTTTTCTGACCACAGTGGAATTTAGCAATCACTAAGATAGCCAGAAAACCCAGGTATTTGGAAATTAAAACACTTTTAAATATTTAATGGATCAAGTTACATAAGAATTAGAAAAATATGTTGAACTGAATAACATACCAAAATTTGCAGAATGTAGCTAAAGCAGTACTTTAGAGGGACACATGTAACTTTCAATGCTTGTATTACAAGGAAGAAAAGGTATAAAATCAACAGTTTCTGCCTAAAGAAACAAGAAAAAGAAAAGCAAATACAAAGTAAGAGGAAAAGAAAAAAATAGTAAAGATGATACTAGAAATCAATTAAATAGAAAACAGATAATAAAGAAAATCAACAAAGTCAAAAACTGGTCCTTTGAAAAAGATCAACAAAACTGACAAACTTTTACCCAGATGAATCAAGTATTAAAAAAGAGAACACAAATAACCAATACATGGAATGAAAAAAGGGTTCCCTCCACAGACACTACAAATAATAAAAAGGATGAGAATAATGTGGACTTTATACCAACAATTTGATGATGTTGATGAAATGGACAAATTTACTTTAAAAAACAAATAAGGCAGGCAGAAATTTAAAAAGAAAATGGACAAAGTGATTGAAAAGTACAATTTAACAAAAATGACACAAAAAGAAATATAATTTTTTTTTTTTTTTTTTTTGAGACAGAATCTTGCTGTTTCCCAGGCTGGAATGCAGTGGCATGATCTCTGCTCACTGCAACCTCCACCTCGTGGGTTCAAGCGATTCTCCTGCCTCAGCCTCCTGAGTAGCTGGGACTACAGGTGCTGACCACCATGTCCAGCTAATTTTTGTATTTTTAGTAGAGGCAGGGCTTCACCATATTGGCCAGGCTGGTCTCCACCTCCTGACCTCAAATGATCCGCCCACCTAGGCCTCCCAAAGTGCTGGGATTACAGGCGCGAGTCACCATGCCCAGCCAGAAACAGAAAGTTTAAATTCTCGGCCGGACGCAGTGGCTCATGCCTGTAATCCCAGCACTTTGGGAAGCCAAGGCGGGCGGATCACGAGGTCAGGAGATCGAGACCATCCTGGCTAACACGGTGAAACCCCATCTCTACTAAACAAAAAATAAAAATAAAAATAAAAAAATTAGCTGGGCATGGTGGCAGGTGCCTGTAGTTCTAGCTACTCGGGAGGCTGAGGTAGGAGAATGGCATGAACCTGGGAGGTGGAGCTTGCAGTGAGCCAAGATCGCGCCACTGCACTCCAGCCTGGGCAACAGAGCGAGACTCTGTCTCAAAAAATATAAATAAATAAATAAGATAAATAAATAAATAAATTCTCTATCAGTATCGACTAAGGAAATTATATACATTATCAAAAATCTTCCCCAAGGGAAAACCCATGTCCAAATAGGGTAGGTTTCACTGGTGAATCCTATCAAATATTCAAGTATGAAATAATGAGGATCTTATATAATTTTCCCCCCTTTGGAGAAGGAGTTTTGCTCTTGTTGCCCAGGCTGGAGTACAATGGTACAATCTTGCCTCACTGCAACCTCTGCCTCCCAGGTTCAAGAGATTCTCCTGCTTCAGCCTCTGAGTAGCTAGGATTACAGGCATGCACCGATTTTATATTTTTGGTAGAGACGAGTTTTGTCCATATTTGTCAAGCTGGTCTTGAACTCCTGACCTCAGGTGATCCGCTCACCTCAGCCTCCCAAAGTGCTGGAATTACAGGTGTGAGCCACCACGCCTGGCCATAAACTTCTTTTTAAAATAGAGAAGGAAACATGCCTTACTCATCTTATGAGTCCATGATAACCCTAATACCAAAACCTGATGAAGATATTACAAAAAAGAAAATTATAGACCAATATCCCACTTCGATACAGATGCTAAAATCCTTAAGGGATCATCATGACCATATTGGGTTTACCCCAGAATGCAAGATTGACTTCATATTTAAAAAGCATCAAAGTAATACTTCATAAACACAATAAAGGAGAAAAACAATATGATTAAGCTGATGCAGAAAAATTGTTTGATAAAATTCAACACGCATTCATAATAAAACTCTCAGAAAACCAGGAATAGAAGGGAATTTCCTCAGTCTGATAAAAGGCATTTACAAAAACATTACCATTTTTTAAAGCTGAATGAGTGAGTTGTCTTCTCTAACATCAAGAATAAGACTAAGATGCTCATTTTACCACTTATATTCAGGATTGTACTTGAGGTCCTCATGGTTTTAACAAAGCAGGAAAATGAAATAAATGGCATAAATTTCAGAAAGAAAGAAAAGTGACCCTATCTGCAGATGATATGATAGAAAATCCCAGAGAATCTGCAAAACAAGAACTAAAACTACCAAGTTAGCAAAGATACAAAGTTAATATATAAAAAGCAATTTACATTAGCAGCAAATAATTGGGAAATATAATACAATTTTGAAAATAAATCCATTTATAACAGTGCCAAAAAACATAAAATACTTAGGAATAAATCACAAAAGACATCCAAGATCTCCATACTGAAAAAATACATAGATATGTCATATTAATGAACTGGGTAACTCTATATTGTTAAGATAGCAACTCCCCCAAACTGAACTATAGTCAATACAGTCCCAATCAAAATCTCAGCAGTTTTTCTTTATACAAATTGACAAGCAGATTCTAAAATGTAAATATAAATGCAAATCAACTAAAATAAAGTAGTATTTATAAAGAAAAGCAAAGTTGAGCCAGGTGCCATGGGTCATGCCTGTAATCTCAGCATGTTGGGAGGCTGAGACAGGCAGATTGCTTGAGCCCAGGAGTTCCATACCATCCTGGGCACATAGTGAAACCCTGTCTCCACAAAAAAAGACAAAAAAATTAGCCAGGCATGGTGGCGCACACCTGTGGTCCCAGCTACTTGAGAGGCTGAAGTGGGAGGACTGCTTGAGCCTGGGAGGTTGAGACTGCAATGAGTCATGATCAGGTGACAGAGTAAGACCCTGTCTCAAAAAAAAAAGAAAAGTTTGAGAACTCATCCTATCTGACTTCAAAACGTACTATAAAGTGATAGAAATGAAGACAGTTTGCTATTGTGGGAAAAAAAAAACACAAAGGAAGGGCTACAACAGAGCATCCAGAAATAGACCCACACATACACGGTCAACTGAGTTTCCAAAAAATTGCCAAGGCGACTCAATTATGAAAGATTTTTGAACAAATGGGGCTGGATAGATATCTATATGGAAAAAGTAAACACCTACCCCCTATCTCACACCATTTACAAAAATTTTCTTCCAATGCATCAGAGACCTAAATCCGTAACATTTCTAAAAGAAAACAGGAGAAGACAGGTAAGATGAGCCTGATTTGCCAGTTTAAAGGGGAGCCTGCTGGCCAAATCTGAGATAATTGAACACAAAATAAATAAGGACAGTAGTAGGTTATATCCCACTAAATAAAATTTGAATCCCTGAGTCTTTATTGATAATCTTTAAAAAGTAAATAAGTACGTAAACAGAAGGGAGGGTGCCTGCCTACAATAAGACGTAGACTAATATAAATAAATAGGTAGAGTTAGAAATTATTATTTTGCAACCATTATTGCCAACACTGGTTTGGGCCAGGAGTCATCCACAAATGTGAAATATGGAGGGGTAAGTCTTAGGAGAAGCAGGACATCTGTATGTCTCAAAGCAGCTCCCACATTTATTTGTTAGTTGGAAAGGAAAAATAAATAAATAAATGGCATTATACAGTGAAGAGACCAAACAATCTAAATTATTATCACCAGGCTGGGCATGGTAGGTAAAGCCTGTAATCCCAGTACTTTGGGAGGCCAACGCTCACTTGAGGATCACTTGAGGGCAGGAATTTTAGTACAAAATAGCCAAATTTTGTATTTTGTACTAAAAATACAAAATTAGCCAGGCATAGTAGTGCGTGCCTGTAATCCCAGCTACTTGGGGGGTTGAGGCAGGAGAATTGCTTGAACCTGGGAGATGGAGTTTGCAGTAAGCCAAGATTGCGCCACCGCACTCCAGCCTGGACAAAAAGACTGTATCCAAAAAAAAAACAAAAACAAAAAAACAAAAAAAACAAAACAAAAAACAGAAAAAAAACAGAAACAAAAAAAATCACCAGTAAAAGGCAGATGGACATTCTGCCCCACGCATGATTTGCTAGCCTGAGGAATATTCTGGCCAGAGGCAGATCACCTGAGTCCCACCATAAGGAAACATAAGACAAACCCAAACAGAGGAACATTACTCAAAAGTGTCAGTATTAGGATACACAAAGCCTTTTGGAGACTAAACAGACACATCAAATAAATGCAGTCCATCATTCTGTACTGATCCTGTCATAGAGGTAGAGAAAATGCCACAAAGGACATTACTGGGACGATTGACAAAACTGAAATTGGGCTTTAGAGGAAAAATGAAAGCTCTGAGGTTTATCACCGAACTGTTAAATAAAAAGATACTCTTTTTCTTAAGAAATGAACACTGATCTATAACAAGGCAAAGGGATGTATCCAGCTTACGCTCACAACTGGTTCAGAAAATAAATAATATGTAGGGTCTGGTAGAAAAGAAAAAAATACAAATGCTAACATGGAAAAATGTTTAAAATGTTATTTAAAAAATCAGTGAATCTGGGTTAAAGGCACCCAGGAGAGTACTACTTTTCTTGCAACTTTTCCAGAAGAACTCGTCTCAAAATAAAAAGTTAAAAAAAAAAAGTAGTAGTGGAGGAAATAATGGGAGAACATGACACTTGGAATCAGAGTCCTTGAGTCCTATTTCCTATGCACATTTGCATGCAATAAACCACAACCTCTCTGACTTTATTACATGGTTAGCACCTGCCCTATGGATTCCACAGGGTAGTTACAGGATGGGAGAAGATGAGGACATGAAAATGACCTGAGACCTGGGAAAGTGACATGACTGTGTAATGGAGTTGGGAGATAGGAGGCAAGAATGTAAAAAATCCTAGTTATAAAATCTGATAATAAAAATCATTATGTAGTCGTCGTCTTTGTTGTCATTTAACTACTTAACATTCCGTTGTGAGAGGAGCAAATGTACACTGACCCTGTCTCCCTTCCTGGAGGTGCAGGTTCAGGATCAGCCACCAGCACCTCCCGACAGCAGCATCCCCACAGGGCATGTGGGAAAGAGGACACGGCAGACACAGAGAGCTCTATCGAACCTACTTACATGGGAAACAGGAAGGATGGAAAACAGCTGCACTAGGCTCAAATCCCACGTTTCTCTAAACCATGGTTTGGAAGAAAAACCATTCCAACAATTTCAAAAAACAATCCACATTTGACTTAAAGGGACCACGTCTTACCGATTTGTGATGACGTCATCCCAGATGTTCATTGGGTCCATTTTAGCATCTGGATATCTGTTTGTCCAGGTGTTCAGAAGTCTCTTAAGGGGAACTTGAGATGATAAATTGCCTAAAAATAGTATTAGAGGGTGACTATACCCACAGCTCAATTATAAGACCAAATGACAAAGTAAGGTCATTATCAGTAAACAGAAAACTCAGACTTCTGCCCAAATTACAAAAAAGTCCTTTCTTTCACAAAAGGACACAAAGTTACCATACTAAATTTAATGTATTCTAACATTTAAACTCAATTGCTTAAGGATGGAGAAATAAACATGCACAAATTCTTTTTACATTTATTACAGGTCTACAGTCCATCTGTAATATCAAAATCTAAAAAGCATTGATAACTAAAAAGATTTTCATAGGGTTATAGCAAATTTTCTTGGCAAAAAAAAAAAAATCTGATCTTCACTGGTATAGGGCTACTTAGTCTTTGTTTATGGCATCAATGTGAATATTCGTAACTTAAGCTGGAGAGTTATAGAATACTGTCCTAGCCCCTGGCGTGTACACAGGTAATATTTCTAGTGTCCAAAACATTCTGGCCTCAAGGGTCTCAGAAAAGAGATTCATAATAATCTTTATGAAACTGAAAATTCACATTGCTAATATGTTTTCTTTCTGTTGGAGGAAAACAGTAGTCAGGAACACAAGCTTAGATAAGACAGTCCTGGGTTCAAAATTTAAATCTTTTACTTATTAGTTTAGGCAAGTCATTCAATCTCTATAAGCCTCTAAAAAATGAGGAGAAAAAAATCCATCTCATGAAGTTGTTACAAAGACTAGGGAACACTGGCCGGGTACAGTGGCTCACGCCTGTATCCTAGCACTGTGGGAGGCTGAGGCAGGTGGATCACGAGGTCAGGAGATAGAGATCATCCTGGCTAACATGGTGAAACCCCACCTCAACTAAAAATACAAAATATTAGCTAGGCGTGGTGGCAGGTGCCTGTAGTCCCAGTTACTCAGGAGGCTGAGGCAGGAGAATGGCATGAACCTGGGAGGCAGAGTTGCAGTGAGCCGAGATTGTGCCACTGCGCTCCAGCCTGGGTGACAGAGCGAGACTCCGTCTCAAAAAAAAAAGACTAGGTAATACTGATAAAGAGATTAACATAGCTCCTGAAAGCAGAATGCACTTAATAAATGATACATCATTAATATGTACTTGAAAAATAATTTTCCAAAATTAAAATAGAAAATAACTAGGTAGATATAAATATCGGTTTTTATCAGTATTCTGAAAAGCATCTTTTGTAATTATTTTTAATTATTTAAGACAAAAATGAAATTCAGATTAACAAATAAAACATTTTACCTTTGCAAAGATGTATTCCTCCCCTTAGATTCTTGGGTGACCTCCCATAGGCACTGGGATAAAACCCACTTAACAGCAATACAAAGGCCTTCTTGATGTGGGCCCTGCTGCCCGCAGCCTTCCCGCCCTCCCTTCAAGCCAGGACACCCAGTACCCTCAGTGTGCACCTCATGGGCACCACAGCTTTCTGTCTGCAAGCCCCTGCCTCTTCCCCACTGCTCAGGACCCTCCTCCAAGAGTTCTGCACCCTCTCAGGCCAGGGTGGGCCCCACCACCCTTGTGGGCAGGTGTCCTCTGGAATCACCCCACTACTCCAAAAGCTTCATTAAGGTAGGCAGCATGTTTTCTTTCACTTTGCAGCCCTGGTGCCTAGAACACTGCCTGACCATTTTAAACATTTATTTCAATGATCTGAAAATATATATTTGTAAAGGAAATTCGATGGAGTTTCTAACCCATACATTAAGAAACGTGCACTTTCACTAAGTAGAAAATAATTTAGATGCTAAAACTCTTCCACAATTAGAAATGAAAAAAATGACAGATGAAAAAAATTACCTTGTTTGCTTATAAAGCTGATGAACTCCTGAATTTCTGTTAAAGCCTGTACAGACTGCAATTTGGTGAGTCTACTTCGGTGTAAGAGGACATCAATACTAGAATAATTCTTTAAAAAAAAAAAAGGCATTTACAAATGCCGTGTTATAAATCAAGCTGTGTCTTTAAGTTTTTAACAATACTCTAAATTATGAAATGTAGCAATTATTCTATAAATATGCCTCAGAATGGTTAATAATTAGGTCACAGACACAGTTAACAAACAGTTTAAATTAAAAAAAATAATAATTTAAGGTTTCAATCACATTTTGGCTCAGTGAAATCAATAAAACTGACATCACCAGGCTATCACTGCCTCAACTTGCCACCAAGTTTTAATAATCCCAACATCCTATAATGTAAAACTGCTGACTACAGAAGCCAATTCTTCTTTTGATAAACTTCCTTGAGAGTGCTAATCAACTTCAACACATTAAATAAAAATGAAAACAATGAATGAATATGCTTCTGTGCTAAATGTCACTAACCTATGCTAAATGTTATTAATAAACTCTATACAAGACATTCACTTACAAACAAACAACTGTCAGGAAAAGATTTGGAGAAAAGCAAAAAGGAAAGAAAGAGTGGCAGAAAACAATCAGGGAAGATCAACCCCCACTCTTCTCCACAAAGTAAACAAGCTTCCATTCTGCTACCCCAAATAGAAAAGTCTACTCTTGGCCAGGAGTGATGGCTCATGTCTGTAATCCCAGCACCTTTGGAGACTGAGGCAGGTGAATCACCTGACATCAGGAGTTCAAGACCAGCCTGGCCAACATGGTAAAACCTCGTCTCTACTAAAAATACAAAAATTAGCAGAGCGCCCGTAATCCCAGCTACCCAGGAGGCTGAGGCAGGAGACTCACTTGAACCAGATTGTGCCATTGCACTCCACTGTCCAGGTGACAAAAGAGAAACTGTCTCAAAAAAAAAAAAAAAGGCCTACTCTCAAGTGTTCTTTAAGAGTATGAGAAAGGTAACAAAAGGGGAAAAAATGAAACCTTTCTAAAACAGGAAAAAAAGATTTAAAAAGGCATTAACAAATGACAAAATGAACAGCATCATTGGAAGAACAGAAAGAAGGAAATAGGTGGTATGAAAATAGTACTTGAAAATTTTTGGTTTTTTTTCATGAGTTTACTGAGTTTTAAAAATATCCTAAAAATAGTATATTTCAGATAGATCCACATTATAATATATACACACACACACACACACACACACACATATATAATATATAGTATTACCTGCATAAAACTCTGAATGCCATTTTGAATGTAGTATCTGGCTCTGTCAATATCATCTTGCAGGAGGTAAAGTAGACTCAGCTCTTGACTGTAATGAAGCTCTAAAATCGCCTTCTGGAGCTCCCCATGCATAGCTTTGTCAATAAATGTCAGCAGGGACTGGTCAGCCTCTCCCTGGAGCAGCAGCTTCAGCTTGCTGCGGATCATGTAAGGTAGATACGTTTCCTAAGGAACATAAAAATATACTTGTAACTGCAGAAAGCCAATTTGAGTATGTCTGATTATTTTATTTCTGTAATACTCTCTGCTATACTTTCATAGATCAAGATTTAGAATCAAAGCGATGATGTCTGATGTCTGAAACAGTAATCTCCAATTTTTAAAACAAATTCATCTAAAATAGCTTGTTTTGTAACCACAAAATATATAGGAACGTGTTCTACAAAATATTGGGGACTACTTTTAGCTGGAAGATGATTTAGATGTTACATAGAAACTGAGGAATTTACAAGCACAGTCAGGATAGGTATAGTGTGGAGAAACCAGGAGAGCCTCTTGTCCCAGGAGCTGGGAGGCCTATGTTTAGTCAGTGATCCGGGGCGACTTCTTGTAATATAAGAGACAACAGTAAATATTCTCCCATGTAGTCATACTAGGAATGTTAATATTTATTTTAAAATGCATTGCATTCATTTTGAAAAGATGATTAGCTAAAAGTGATAAGAGATTTAACAATACTATGGGGTTTGTAGGTGGAGTCAGGTCATGCAACTCACTGGTGCTTCACAACTACTACCTGTTTTGAAATGTTTTAAACAACTTCGTTAACTAGAAAACACCTATCTAAAATATTTATTTCAATCACTTAAAAATAATTTTACCCACCTGATAAAATGGTTCACTCCAGATTTTATTTAGATCTGGGGGGTTCTCACTGTCTACACTGGCTGTAGAACAGTATTCAAGTGATTTCCACTCAGCAAGGTGGTTGTAACAGTCAAGGGATGCAAGTTCCCAAAAATCCTTCTCGGCGTCTGTGGGCTCACCATCTACCCAGTCTTGTTTATTGAGAGCCTAGTGGAGAAAAGTTAATAAAATTATTTTACAAAGTTGGAAAGAATACCAATGAGAACATGTAAAAAGGAAGAATGTAACAATCACACTAAAAACAATCCTTTTCAGATTTATGGCAAGGAGAGAGAAAAGAGAAGCTATTCAGAGTAACACTGAATGGAAGAAAAACCAAAAGGAATTTTACAGTACTAAATGAATAGACAAACCCAGCTGGGCACGCTGGCTCACGCCTGTGATCCCAGCACTGTGGGAGGCTAAGGCAGGTGGGCCACCTGAGGCCAGAAGTTTGAGACCAGCCTAGGCAACATGGCTTAACACTGTCTCTACAAAAAACATAAAAACTAGCTAGGTGTGATGGCAAACACCTGCAGCCCCAGCTACTTGGGAGGCTGAGGTGGGAAGATCACCTGGCCCAGCAGGTTGAGGCTGCAGTAAGCTGAGATCATGCCACTGCACTGCAGCCTGGGTGACCCTGTTTTGAGAGAGAGAAAAACACACACACACACACACACACACACACAAATCCTAACTAGGAGGAAGCCATTTCTCTGAGAAACTTACCAATGAAACCAATTACTAAGACTAACCAATTAGTAAGACTTAATACTTTTAATCACAATAACTTGATTTACATCTCTCCTGGGGGTTATTTACCACATAACAAGTTCTTACAATAAAATTAGAATACAGGACATTTATAGAAAATTGCAGAGGATTTTAAAACCTGGACTGCTCATTGAAGAGTTTCACAGGTCACAGACCCTGAATTTCAACACCTACACTTGAATAGCCACTGACAAAATGTACAAAACTGAACTTATAGTCATCTTCCCAAATTCTTCACCTCTGATATAGTTTGAATATGTGTCCCCACCTAAACCTCATGTTGAAATGTAATCCTCAATGTCAGAGGTGGGGCCTGGTGAGAGGTGTTTGGATCAATGGGGGCAGATCCCTCATGAATGAAGTGGGCCATTCCCTTGGTGATGAGTGATCCTAGCACTTTGGGAGGCCCAGGCATGATGGCTTGAGCTCAGGAGTTCCCAACCAGCCTGGGCAACACAGTGACCCCTCGTCTCTCCAAAAATCTTTAAAAATTAGCCAGGCATGTTGGTGCATGCCTGAAGTCCCACCTACTCAGGTGGCTGAGGTGGGAGGATCGCTGGAGCCTGGGAGGACTGCTGGAGCCTGGGAGAAATGATCATGCCACTGCACTCCAGCCTGGGTGACAGAATGAGAACCTGCCTCTAAATAAATAAAAGTATATGGCACCCCCTCCCCAACTGTCTCTCTCTTGCTACTGCTTTTCACCATATGAAGTGCCTGCTCCTGCTTTGCCTTCTACCAATGAGTAAAAGCTCCCCAAGGCCTCCCCTGAAGCCAAGCAGAAGCCAGCACCATACTTCCTGTGTAGCCTGTGGAACTGTGAACCAATTAAACCTCTTTTCTTTATGAATTACCCAGTGTCAGGTATTTCCCTATAGAAATGCATGAACAGCCTAATACAACTTCGTTATAATTTTTTTTTTAACTAACTGAAAGAAAATAACCTATTCAAATAGAAACTGTGTAAGAGCAGACAGAAAAACAATATACAGTTTCATAGTATGGTAGGCCCTCACTTAAGTGAACAACCTATAAGGAAACCAATTTTCTTCCTCATCAACATTGTAACCAACAAGGATCTGCTGTACCTTATTTTGCTTAAAGTTACAGTTCAGCAGAAAACAAAAGTGTTGTAGTAAATGTCATATTTTGCCAGAGATCAATCTTACCTCATCATACTGCTTAGCAGCTTCAGAATAATCACTTCTGGCTTCTGCTAACAATGCATTCTGAGTGATTTGCTTTGTTCCTATCTCACTGCTAAAAATCCCACGGAGGACGTCGTATTCTCCAATTGATCTATACAGTCTACAAAACAAATCAAAAAGGCCAAATCAATGAACACCCCAGTATTTTAAAAGTATTTATTCTAATGAAATGATAGTAAATCAAGTTGCCACACATTACATTAACAAGAGACATAAAATGTTACTTTAATTTTGCTAAAAATATAAAATTTAAGAAACTATGAAGTTACCCCTAGATTTTATAACTTTAATCATACATAAGGCAGAATTTATTCAGATGTGCATTTAAAGTGGAATCTGGGACAGGCGTGGTGGCTTATGCCTGTAATCCCAGCACTCTGGGAAGCCGAGGTGGGTGGATCACCTGAGGTCAGAAGTTCAGACCAGCCTGGCCAACATGGTGAAACCCCGTCTCTACTAAAAATACAAAAAGTTAGCTGGGCGTGGTGGTGCGTGCCTGTAGTCCCAGCTACTTGGGAGGCTGAGGCAGAGAACTGCTTGAACCCAGGAGGTGGAGGTTGCAGTGAACCGAGAACGCCCCACTGCACTCCAGTCTGAATAACAGAGCAAGACTCCGCCTCAAAACAAAACAAAAGTAGAATCTGAAAATATCAAAGGTTCACAGTATACAAGATGTGTCATTACATAAGGTTCTTCAGTATTAATCCATGAAAATATCTGCAGGTGACCCATTTGGAATCCTTGTCTAGCCCCCAAAAACCCGGAAGCAAAGAAAAAATAATCCTGACTACTGATGCCATGTTTAATCCATGGTTCTACGGACCATCTCAATTTGTTGGAGTATTCATTCATTTCTTCACTTTAACAAAATTCTGGCTTGACCCTTTCAATCAAGTTTCCCAGTCCATGATATTCTCAAAGTGTTTATTAGGTTTGTTCCCTTCCTCCAGGAAATTTCTTTCCATCTTGCAGTCTCAACCCAAATGTTATTTCTTCCTAAACCAGCCAGCCAAGGACTGCTCCCTCCTTAGTTCTCCTGCTGTTCAGTTTCCTTCTGGTACTAAGTCTCTTGCATTTACATCAAAAGAGCCCTACGGGCTCTCTCCTAGAGCTTATGAATTCTGAATTCAATAAAATCTAGTAGATGTGGCTCTCTTATTGCCCTGATTACAGAATGTTAGGGGTAATAAATCAGCAGTAAAGGTGGGTGGATAGGTAGGTGGTGGAGCAGTAGCTCATGGCCCCAGAGTCAAAGGAAGAGGGAGAGCTACATACGTACCCCTATACTGGTTCCCAGGTCCCTGGATTATGTTCACTGTAACATGGTTAAAACAATGGTCATTACATATAAAAAAAAAGGCTAAGGCTGGGTGTGGTGGCTCACGGCTGTAATCCTAGCACTCCGGGAGGCCGGGGCGGGCGGATCATGAGGTCAAGAGATCAAGACCATCCTGGCTAACACAGTGATACCCCATCTCTACTAAAAATACAAAAATTAGCCAGGCGTGGTGGCACGTGCCTGTAACCCCAGCTACTTGGTAGGCTGAGGCAGGAGAATCGCTTGAACCCAGGAGCCGGAGGTTGCAGTGAGCCAAGATCGCGCCACTGCACTCCAACCTGGGCGACAGAGCGAGACTCCTGTCTCAAAAACGAAACAAAACAAAAAACACTAAACTTGTTCACAATGCTCAGAAACGAATGCAAAAATATCACAAAAGTATGAGAATGTACTTAACACAGTTAGAAAAAAATGTTTAAGTTTAGGCCCTTAAAAGTTGTTTGCTCTGCTTACTTAGTAAATACACATTATATATGTTTACCACTCCTGGAAATAGTAAACATACAAGGTGCCACTTCCTGTTCACTTACACATCTGAAGCAATAGGAGAAAACGGTTCCAAGGTAAAATCAGCATAGCCCAGAGGCACTCTCTGAATGGCCCTGGCATTTTATCTTGTCTAAGTGCTCACCACCTTCTACTTCAATTCTGATTTATTATGTGTAAAGTACATATATTTCCTACTAGATTGCCAGTTTTGTGAGTCTGTGATCAATGTCTAACCCAATTTCACGTCTCTTTAGTGCCTGGCACAGCACCTTGTACACTCAGCGCTCAATCAAGACAGACATGAATTAACTACAAAACAGCAGGAAGCACAAGGATCCCCTCCCTTACTTTTACTATCTTTTCTCTTAGAACCTAAAGCTCTAAAAATCTGCACTACAAAATGAAGTTCAAGTTAAATTTCAATCTTAACCTAACAACCTCCTCAGAATGAGACTTTCATATGATGAGATCACAGGTAAGGGAAGAATCAGACATAATGGAAAATGGTATAACTAGAAAATGGAATCTGTTTATCCCAAATTAACTGATTTAAACTCTTTCTAAAACCTTAAGTCCTGCTGAAAATACTAAATCATCCACTATTCAGTGTAGTGAAGCAGGAAATAACATAAAATATTAGGAACTATGATTCACAGCTACACTTTACAGGAAACTCAACTTGGTGAATAACACTGAGTCCAAAAAATCGTATACTGAAAGAAATCAGCAGGTTTCAATAACATTCTCTTTCCATGAGCAAGACACTGCTTGATGTGGCAACTGTTCTTGACTTTGAGAATGGTACTCAGCCTGAAAGACTTTTTTTTCTTTTAAATTTCACATTACTGTTACTATCAACTTTATTAGTTCATTTTCTGCCAAGTGAAGCCAAGTGTTTTCCATATTGCTTTGGTCAAATCCAGTGTGCTCCCAAGAGTACTCGACCTCACACTTACTTAGCAAGCTCCACCCATCTGAGGACATCAGGAGGGAGGCGGGCCTTCCCGCGGACTCGCTTGGCAGGCAGCTCAGCAGGCAGCAGGCGGAGCAGAGCCTCCTCCAGCAGGCGGATGCCCACGGGCTGCTGTAGGCTAGCCAGGCAACCAGCGCTAACAGCTGCTGGGTCAAGGCTCAGCAGGGCTGCGTGCTGGCAGCTGATGTCCTGTGAAACCACACATACAACCAGCTGTTTAGCTTGTGGTACTTGGACCATGTTTTCACAAGGAGTAACATACTTTACTAAACATAAAAGGTACCAATGTTTAAGTAGTGGTATCACCAGAAGTTTCTCTGTGTAATGCTATTAACAAATTTTCCCACAATATTCAATTTGCTCAAAGGAGGAAATGACCTTTTAATTTTACACTTCCAATCCAGGGATCGATTTAAAGCAAGAAAAGCACTATCAAAATATGAAGATAACATATACACACACACATAAATTAGAAACCAATATAAAACAGAGCTAATGTGTAAAAAGAAATTTATACTGACAGTTTCACGTTCCATCAAAAAGAATAAAACAGAAAAACTAAGTATTTCATTTCAGAAAAATATTACCCAATTCGTTTGTAAACCGATATTACCGATACACAATATTGAAGAATATAAATTAGTAATTATTCAGAAAAGGTCACTAGATACAAAAATACTAAAATGAATCAAAAAGATGTTCTACTAGGGAATTTTATACAACCCATACTTTGAATGGCACAGAAAACATTTCTTACATGAAAAATAATCTTCTGACAAATATATTTAAGTAGTAACTGAATATTAAATTAGATTTTCTGCTCATGCTGTGTTGCCCTGGAAAGGACTTCTCTGACCACTGCATCTAGGCACACACACCCTACCCATCAAGAGGCACCTGCTTACCTGCTTCATTACTATCTTACACTGCTTTAATACTTCCCCATTACTCAAGTACTATGACACTTAATACAACCTAACATCCTGTTCTACATTTCCCTGTGGGTTGCCTATTACGCATCTATTAATGGGAATGTAAGGTCAAGAGGAAAGGAATTTTTGCCTCTTCATTGATGTGGCCCAACCACCTAGAACAAAGCCAGGCAGGTACTCAGTCAACATCTTTTGACAGCAGTCAAGAGGCAGGAAAGAATTTGGTGAAAGACTACATAAGGAAAAACAACTAAATAAATGAAGGGTTTCATCAAAAACACTGAGGGGACTGGCTTACTACAAAATAAAACATAACATGTTTGATTTCTGGTTATTCTGTCACATATCGGTTTTTCTGGGAGGGGGGAATAAATTACATCTACTCATTTGGGAGGAGGTAACCCAAACAGTACATCTACTCTGTTAAACACCAAGTTATCAAAAGTTTCAACATGGGAAACAGTGTGATGACGGAATGGCCATGTGAAGCCACAGCAAACAATATTTGGTGAAGTGTGTGCAGACTTTACCTGAATACAAGAGACAAAAGGTGGAAAGAAAGAGAAGGTGGTATTAAGAAAACGATTGAAGTCTTGGAGCAACTTTTGAGTGATGTTGTTTTTTTCAGACAGCGTCTTAAATTTATCCATCTCTTTCAAAATTCCGGAAAACAAGCTGCTAAAGAGCTGTTTTGCAATTATTGGGTCTCTCTGTAAAAAATTCAAAACAAAGACAAATTAGGATCTGAAGCAAAAATGCTATATAAATCACCAATACTATCAGAGCTTAGAAAATACAGACTGTTGCAAACACATCTATTATACCTCTCAATTCTATTTGGAAAGATTTAACAGGCATTGACAAAGGCAGCATTTGGAATTTAACCAAATATATCTGTTTGATGTATGTTATGGAAACATGGACTTTTGGCCCAGAGAAATGAATTTAAAAGCTGGCTTAATCAATATATAATGACATAGTTTCTCTCCTGAGTTGAGTCTGGGTCTCCAAACTTTAAATGGGGGCTACCAGAACACGTCACAGTGTGCTGCGGGGAAGATTAGCCCAGATGATGCACAGCCAGTGCTTAGTGCAGCACCTCATAAAATCTCAGAGAAAGATTAAATGTTTAGGTATTTTCCTCCTATCAGCACCATGGTAAAGCTTAAAATAACTGATCAGCTTAAATGAAATGCCAGTGTTAATTTTCAAGGTCCCACCACCTGACCACTTTAAACTATTGAAACCATCAGATGCTTCTTCTGAGCATCAGCTCCCTCAAACAGCACACTACCTAATCATTTATAGCCCTAACCCTCACACACTTCATGGCCACAGGATACTCCCTTTATTTATTTATTCATGCTGTGACATTAGTACCAAAAACAGTTCTGGCATATAGTGTCTATCTTTGCTAAATGGAGGCATGTAAGCATGATAAATAAAGTTTAAAAATTACTTTGTGTAATCTTCTAGGGATCTTCCCTGTTAATAAGTTTTCTATCATATTATAATTGACAAGTCAATTCTGTTAATATCTTTTTGTTAATTTTGCTACATGTTTGCCTCTACATGTAGAGGCAGAGACTTGTGCTGCTTTTTTGGATCATGTTCTTTTTTCATGTCTAAGACCTATTTTAATTATGTTTACAACATAATGGTAATCCATTTTTGATGTTTTATGAACAAATTACATTATTAAATGAATGTTCTTAAATCAAGCGTGATTTCTGCATATTGTTGAAAAGAACATTAAAAGCAATGGTTTACACTTAGTTACCATAGCCAAAAAATAAATAGTTGAAATGTTTACTGTACAATTCTACTGATTTAAGATTATACTTAATATTTAAAAAATCTAATTATCGAACGCAAAAAATTACTTTGATAAAAGCTATGTATGACTAAAACATACAAATTCCTTATTGTATATTTTAAGTAATATATTTATCTTGTTATAAGAGTTCTAGTGAGTAGTAAAATTTTAGAAAATATGGCTAAATCAAAAAAAGCACAATCCCATTTACAACAGCCACAGAAAGAATAAAATACCTAGGAATACACTTAACCAAGAAGGTGAAAGATCTTTACAAGGAGAACTAAAAACACCACTGAAAGAAATCACAAAATGACACAAATAAAGGGAAACACATTCCATATTCATGGATTAGAAGCATCAATATTGTTAAAATGGCCATTCTGCTCAAGGCAATCTATGGAATCAATGCTAATTCTATCATACTACCATCAGTTATCACAGAACTAGAAAAACTATTCTAAAATTCATGGAACCAAAAAAGAGCCCGTATAGCCAAAGCAATCCTAAGCAAAAAGAATAAAACTAGAAGCACTGCACTACCCAACTTCAAACAATACTATAAGGCTGCAGTAACCACAAAAGCATGGTACTGGTACAAAAACACACACACAGACCAACGGAACAGAATAGAGCACCCAGAAAATGTGGTTTAGGAAAAAAGAAAATAAGTATCACCCACAATTATACTATAAAGAGGTTAAATCACTGGCACGTGTCTTTTACTGGTGTGTACACTTTTAGACCTGTTTGGTAACCTGCTGTTTTTATGTAACACGTGGTGGACGGGTTTCCATGTCTACAATCCACTGATTCCTGAGTACAAATTCCTTCATTTATGCTCCCTTTCTTCAGACAAATGCAGTGGTAATCCTGATAAATAACGATAAACAATGTCTTCAGCACTGATGATCTCAGAGTCTCAGCATGTGTAAAGAAATCACGGAACTAGGAAATGGCAGAGTCAGGACTTGGAGCAAGGTCTTTACACTAAGCCCACTGTTGAGGACAAACCAACACCTCATCTATGTTGCAGGACAGCCTCAGCCATGTTTCCTCACATAGGCAAACCCCTAAACTGGAAACAGATTTTATTTAACCTGTCAACAGAAAACGCAGCGGCAAGGACTGACCTGGGCCACGGCCTGTAATGGGGTGATGAGGCTGCTGTGCTTGATTTGAATGTCAGGAAGGTCTCCCAGCCGGTAGCTTCTGTACAGAACGACCTGGGCATCCTGCTTCATTTTTAACTCACTCTTGATTTCCTACAAGCACGAAAACCAAAGTAGAAGATGAACATTCTCATTGAAGGAAACCAGTCGTGCATGAGCTATGAGGCTGCCAAAATCCCCTGAACCACAAGGGCGAAGCAGTGGGAACTGATGCTCGCGGAGGCTTAGTCACTCTGCTTTACCGTCTAGGGCAGACGCTGCATCCAAAATAAAATCACTATACAACAAGCAGTGGAAAGGCTTTAAACATTCACTATAAAGTAATCAGAATATTTATAAAATCGGAAAATTTGATTTAGAAGTATTTAAAAACAGGCGGAGGGCTGCATCTCTGGAAAGTCTCGATGAGAACGAAGCTGGCAGCCGGTGCGCACTTCCAACTCAAGGTCCTGCCCTCCGGCTACTTCTGCTCCCAGGCAGCTGCAGAGCCCAAGGTTCCCCTCCGAGGGGGCAAAATAGTGCCCCGGGGGCGCAGTCCGGGAGGCCTCAGGCTCCACAAACATCACTGGGCGGCAGGGCTTGGGGAGGGGGCCGGCACAGTGCCCCACTTCGAGGGCTTCACACCCAGATGTGGATGGAGGCGCTCCGGTGGAGGCAGCGGCTGGCGCTGAACTTGAGCACCGTCAGGGATCTGTCCTACCCGCTTCTTATATATGCATCTTAATGACCCATATCTAGGCGGAATGGACGCTGCGGCTACAGAGTCTCCACGCCACGGGAACGCCCGCCTGGCCACCCGTCGTCGGGGCCCCGTGAGTCCCAGCCCCCAGCTGCCCTCCCGCCGCATTGGTCCCTGAAGCGAGGGCCAGTGAAGTCCTGCCAGGGCGCGGGCCTTGAGGTGGGCCCAGGATCAGCCTGCTGATCCCAGGTCGGCCACGCTTCCACCCGCGGAGAGAACGGGGTGCATTCCTGGACCCCCACCAGGGCACCGCGGGGGCTGCATCCCCGTGGGGGAGCCCCAGGAGGCTGGCTTGGAGCAGCCCCGCCACCTGGTTTGCAGGTGACACTGGAGCCAGTGTCTGGCAGGAAGCTTGTTCACTTCGTCTGTATCCTGTGACAGAAATTGCATCATTCTGATCAAATTCTTGACAAAATACAACCTTCTCTCGTTTTTGCTCAGCAACGCCTTTTCTGGCATACATCAAACTGAGCTTCTCTTGGTCCCTCATAAACCGTCTGCGCAGTCGCAGTAGGTCCACTCGGCCAGCCGCACCTGGAGAGGGAAAGCAGGCCCAGTTACTCCCCGCCGCCCAGACACTTGGCTCTGCTGGTTCATTTTCACCTCGGGTTTCCTCAAAGACAAAACCTAGAAGTGCCACAGAGGCAGCGATGGGAGCAGGAGTGCAGGGGCCACAGCTGCAACTGGAACTGCTCAGCAGTGGATTCAGCAGGCATGATAAGGGGCCAGGCCCCTCCAGAAGGAGGCCCAGGGAGGGCACGCAGCCACCTTCTGAATCTGGGCCCAACTTGTCTGGGAGTGCTTTGCCTCTGGCTAACTGAACAAGAGAGGAGCTGCCTCGGAGGCTTCAACACCCGGTGCAGACCAGCCTCCCTGCGGACTGTGGCAACCAGGGACAGGTGACTGCAGCGCTCCTAAACTCATATGATTCCAAACGCCTGTTTAGTGCCTGGCAGATACCAGCCTTAACCTCCAAATCACGACAGGTTCTAAGGAAGGCTTCAAATATGAACGACAGAAACCAAAGTAAGCTACAAGGAAAGAGCAACTGTTAAAAGCAGATCATGCAGGAAGAAATTTCAAAACATGATCATTTATCAGAAAGACAAGAGTAGGAACTGAAGAAATGTTCAGAGCATGAAAAAAAGCTCATGGAAACTAAAACATGTCATAACTTAAAAGCACAGGTGGTTGAAGGGATTTCCCAGAAAAGAGGCAAAGGGAAAAAAACATGACACCTCAGAAGGACACTCACGCAGGTGTGATATTTAAGCACTAGGACTCCAAAGAGAAAACAGCAAACTGAAGTGAAGAACTCAACAAAATCACCCGTGATGACGCTCCAGAATTGGAAGGTGAGAGTCAGCGGCCTGGAAGCTCCCACCATATGCCCAGAGAAACAGACTGAAACAGACCTACACCCAAGGACACTTGTGTGCAATGTCAGAACGCTGGTTTAAAAGAGAAGATCCCGAGAGCGTCCACAGAGAAAAGACCCACGTTCTCACAAAGGATCCCCAAGGAGGATGGCGCCCGCAGCCCTGCAACGCAGGGAGTCCAGGGGCCCCACGTATGGAGGTCCACAGCAGCACTCCCGCCAGGCCACGAAACCATGAGCTCCCAGAGAAAGCTCCCTGCTGCTGACCCCCATTGTCAGTGCTCAGGTGGCTCCACCTGAATGACCACCACCAGCACTCCAACTCACAGCAGGTGCCAAAAGTTGGGCCACACTGACCTCTCCCGGTTCCATTTAGAGAACTGTGTGTGGGCCACAGGTTTGTGACTGAAAAGTATGACAGAGAGTGGTGGAGTAAAGCAAGTTATGTTGCCTGTGTTTCAGTTCCTACGATTAGATAAGAAGGCAGTGAGCTTTGCTTCTAAGTTCTTCTAAGTTTACTTCCACAGAGCTGAGCTTCCCTGCTGGCACTCCCCCAGGGTTCTGTCATGGGCCCTTTCCTCTCTGCACATGTCCTTCCTCTGGGCCCTTGTTCCCTCCCAGAGCCACACTTCTCACAAAGAGCTGCTTCCAGCCTTTCAGCATCCGTCTAGCTCTGGTCATCAGTTAGCCAAGACCAGGTCCTGGTGCCTTTGGCCCCTGCCTCCCAGTCCCCATCACTCCACTTCTGCCCCACACAAACCTCAGGGAAGGGCATTCAGTCCCCGAACCTTCCTCTGCTTGGTGCGTTACAAGGCTGCTTCCTAAAGCTGAAGTTCGACACACACCCCTACACCCACAAGCAGCACCCTTTGCCGTTACTCTAGCATGCCCCGAAGCATCCCTTCACCTGGACCACAGAATTGATCTGAGCCTGCCCACCCCAACACTTCTCCATCCCTGTCCTTTCCATCCTCTCCCTTCCCATACCCCCAGCTCCAAGGCTTCTCTCAAATGCTCTTCCTCCACCCAATCTCTTAGGACGCTCTCCCCATTCTCCACCTGCATTAAGCCTGCTCGCCCTAGACCGTGCTTGCTAATTCCACCTCATCTTACAATCTTACATCTTACAATCACCCCTTTATAAAGCCTCACCCACTCCTAATGCTCCAGAAAGTCACTCAACAATGGATCAAGTATAACTTACTGAAGGATTCTTCTGGAACTCCCAGAAAACAATGTCTTCAGCATGGTAAGTGCCTAGGCAACATTAACTGAATTTTAAGGGGCTTGATTACGAATTACAAGGAAACATGGATACAGTCAGAAATGTCCCCAGACCTGAGCTCTGCAGTAATTAGTGGGGAAGCTATTTTAAGCACTCTCAGCAACCCAGCTTACCTTTCACTTTGTTATCCACCTCATCCCCTGGAAGGCCCAGCCTTTTTTTCCCAAAATCAGGCCCCACTGACTTCAAGGGTGCTCTCTGTAACCTTTCACTCCTCTTGTGGGCAAACAGCAAAGAGTCAGATGACGGACTGGAGTGGTCGACCAGCGGGTCAGTGCTGCTCCCGGTCAGCCAATCAAATGAGCTTCTTCCATCTGCAACATGTGATCAGAGAGGTCAGGCACTCAGCACCACCCAGCTCTGTAAACGGGGCAGGACCACCTGCCAAGACACACCTGGTAGCACCCTAGGCCTCCGTGCTCACCTCCAACCCTGGGCAGAGGCTCTGTCAGATCCCAGGGTATGCCCCAAGGAAAACTGGGTGCATGGGCCTCAGTGCCCCTGGGCCACAACGTCCCCATTTGTAAAGTAAGAAACATGCCACTTGCTCCCACCACAGGAATAACACTTTGTTATCTACTGAAAGGTGCTAAGAGCCCCTGACTTGTAATATTAGTGTCACAGAATTCCCATTGTGATTATTCAAATTAGTCCCACTTCCAGAACCAACAAAATGTGAAAAAAATTACATAAAGGAAAAACGTTAAAGAGTTTATGTAAAAGGATCAAGATATTTTACTCTACAATTTGTACTTTGCTCATCAAAGGAAGCAGTTAAACCATCTGAGAAAGAACAGTTTAATAACTGTAAATCTAGTAAATGAATTTGGTTTACCCCTACTCTGCTTTGGAGATAAGATGTCTTAAATTTGCTGCACTAGGTTTTTCTGTACCAAACCAAAACCAAAACATACATATACTGAAACTTTCCTTGATTTTTCCGGTCAGAAATAATCCATTTCTTTTTTAGAAAAATTGTAGGCCGGGCACGGTGGCTCACGCCTGTAATCCCAGCACTTTGGGAGGCCGAGGCGGGCGGATCACAAGGTCAGGAGATCGAGACCACGGTGAAACCCCGTCTCTACTAAAAATACAAAAAATTAGCCGGGCGCGGTGGCGGGCGCCTGTAGTCCCAGCTACTCAGGAGGCTGAGGCAGGAGAATGGCGTAAACCCAGGAGGCAGAGCTTGCAGTGAGCCGAGATCGCGCCACTGCACTCCAGCCTGGGCGACAGAGCGAGACTCCGTCTCAAAAAAAAAAAAAAAAAAAAAAAAAAAAAAAGAAAAAGAAAAATTGTAGCAAAACAGGCTGGGTGCGGTGGCTCACGTCTGTAATCTCAGCACTTTGGGAAGCTGAGAAGGGTGGATCACAAGGTCAGGAGATCGAGAACATCCTGGCCAACGTGGTGAAATCCCACCTCTACTAAAATACAAAAATTTAGCCAAGCGAGGTGGCACGCGCGTGTAGTCCCAGCTACTCAGGAGGCTGAGGCAGAGGAATCGCTTGAACGAACCTAGGAGGCAGAGGTTGAAGTTAGCCGAGATCACTGCACTCCAGCTCCAGCCTGGCGACAGAGCAAGACTCTGTCTCAAAAAAATAAATAAAAATAAAGGAAAATATACATAAAATTTACCATTTCAATCATTTTTAGGTGCACAGTTCAATGGCATTAAGGACATTTACACTGTTGTACAATCATCACCATCTTCCACGTCCACAGTTGTGTTTTTTTTTTGAGACATGGCCTTGCTCTTTTGCCCAAGGTGCATGTGGCATGATCACAGCTCACTACAGCCTTGAACTTCTGGGCTCAAGCCATTCTCCCGCCTCAGCTTCCCCAGTGGCTGGGACTAATTACAGGCGTGCGCCACCATGCCCAGCTAATTTTTAAAATTGTTTTGTAGAGATGGGGTCTTTCCATGTTGCCCAGGCTGGTGCAGAACCCCTGGGCTCAACTGATCCTCCTGCCCCAGCTGGAATAACAGGAATGAGTCACTGCACCCTGCCTCCACAGCACTTTTCCTCTTGCAAAACTGAAATTCTGTACCCATTAAACTATAAATCCCCATTCTTCCTCCCCAGACCCTGGCACCTAACACTCTACTTTCTGTTTCCATGAGTTTGACTGTCATAGGAACCCACTCTTTTGACTGACATCTTCCTTGGGTTCTCAATGCTTTTTGTTATCATCCCTTACTTCTCTCGCAAAAGCCCAACACTGTTGTGACAGAAGCTGCCCACTGAGGTCAGAGTGCTGTATACATGGCCGGCGGGGTGGGTCACTGTTACCTGCAGTCTGTGTCAGTGTGAAGTCATGCTGCTGCTGGGTGGCCCTTATCTGCCCTGCCATTGGCCAGCGAGCTGAGAGGGACCCTTCCTGGGTACGGGTCTGGAGAGTGCCCTGGGAGGCCTGGGTCTCCACAAACATTGGAGTGAGAACAGTACTTCGGAAACGCCAATCAGAATCAATGGTATATTCCTGTACATAAGAAAGTTTCAAATGAAATAAGGCTCCTTTTTAAGGAACGCTGATATATTTCTATTTAAAATCTAATGGTACCATCAGCATATTTCCACCATAACTTCATATGCAGCTGAAGAATCTTCTCTAATTTAAAAGTTTTAACTAAGTGATTTGCCAACTAGAAAAACTAGCTAACTATTGAGGGAGAAAACCCAACTTTCTTAATGTTTGCATAAAAAGGCTTGATATCATGCTCAGCACCGCAACCCAAATTCAACGAGTCAAGTGACCCAACTTGTCCACATACACACATGCCACTGGGACAGATCCTGAGCTTGTGAGTGGGACCAGAGGGGCCCTACCCCAGGAGCTCTCTGCAACCTGCCCATCATCCCCACTGTTAAGGCTGCTGCGAGAGAGCACAAGCTCAGCATCCACTGTGGGCTGGGAGGAATAAGAGGAGGGAAAGCAATGGCGATCCTGACAAGGGAAATCTAGTGACGGCCAAGAGGGTGAGGCCTGTGGACCTCCAGGTGGCTGAAGCAGAGGCACGAGCCTTCCCTTTCCTTTTCAGAAAGGAATATGTGAGTATTCCAAGAAAGCAAAGAGCCAGTTAAAGCTATTAAAAATGTTCATGAACAAGAAAAGCTTATAATATTCACTACTATGAGAGAGAAGACCACATTACCTGAAATTCACATTCTGACAGAGGATGTTCGAACATGGGATTTGGATAATCTGGGCTCAGGCTGGTCATTTCAAGCAGAAAATTTGTTGCTAAACTTAAAAAGTGCACTTCTATCTTAGGAGAATATAAGGAATTTAGTGCCAGCAACCGGTCCAAAGTATTTGAAGGTAACCTAGTTTCATGGCTCCAGAAATTTCGAATAATTAATCTGAAAAGCAGAGAGAAAAAAGTAGATTGCTTAGACAATGGCAAATGGGAAAGAATGTGCTGTACAGGGTGTCCTGTGGAGAAGGCACAGCTCTTCACCCACATGAAGCTTAACAGAGAGGGAAACCACATTCAAATATATCAAAAATACAGTCTGAGTTATGAAACATATCCACTGAAGGAGGGGAATATTACAAAATATGTAGCATATTTTTTATGCTACAGAGGGGAGGGGAGAAACTGGGTGATTTTATTCTCTTATCTCTATTCTCTGGGAAGTTTTCAATGATGAGTACATGATATTAACTATTTGAAACAAAAAAAAATTTAGGAAATTACACAAAATCCTTCACTGCCTTGCCAAAACAATTCATTATAAAAATTACTGCCATAAAATACTCAAAACATATATTAATTAAATACCAAATTAGGGGTTGGGCACAGTGGCTCAGGCCTGTAATTCCAGCACTTTGGGAGGCCGAGGTGTGTGGATTACCTGACTTCAGGAGTTCAAGACCAGCCTCGCCAACATGGTGAAATCCTGCCTCTACTAAAAATACAAAAATTAGCTGGGTGTGGTGGCGTGCACCTGTAGTCCCAGCTACTCGGGAGGCTGAGGCAGGAGAATTGCTTGAACCTAGGAGGCGGAGGTTGTAATGAGCTGAAATCGTGCTACTGCACTCCAGCCTAGGTGACAGAGTGAGACTCCATCTCAAAAAAATAAATACATACATACATACATAGCAAACTAGGTCCTATAATTTATGAATGCATATGAAATCCAAATACAATTTTAAGAAGCTCAATGAATTTAAAATTATAGCAGAATGGAAAAATAATATACAGAAACATACAAAAAGTGTATGGCTTCTTATATTGAGGCTGGGAGCAGTGCTCACACTTAAAATTCCAGCACTTAGGTAAACCAAGTCAGGAGGATTGAGGCCAGGCACTGAAGCCTAGCTTGGGTAATATAGCAAGACCCTATATTTACAAAAAGTAAAAAATTAGCCGAGCCTGTTGGCATATGCCTGTAGTCCCAGCTACTCAGGAGGCTGAGGGAGGAGGATCACCTGAACCCAGAAGTCCGAGGCTACAGTGAGCTACAGTTACACTACTGCACTCCAGCCTGGGTGCCAGAGCAAGACCTTATCTCTAAAAAACATATTAATAATAATAATAAAAACTTTAACCCCCTTTTTGCATAGTCAGTATACTTATATAGTCAGAAACGCATATAACTGACTTACTCAGGGCAGGCATTTTAGAGGATAACAATCATCATTCACACTTTCATATGTAACTAATATTACTATTATTAACTAATATAATTAATATCTCATTTCTAAGGTTTCAAACACTTTATTTTCAACATTAATACTTACAGCATGATCTCAACTATGTGTGTTAAATGGGAAACAGAAGAATTGTCATTGTAGACTTTCTTTTCATTTTGAAACACTTTAACTCACTGCCCTAGCATTTGGTCCATATGACTTTTTCAAGAGTGTTATTTTTAAGTTGTCAGGATTTTAAAGCCTTACTCTTCATAATGTGCTTTAAAATACTCTTTTACTAAATATTGTGAAATGCAGAAAGCAGAGAAAATGCTAATACTGCAAATACATTTCTAAAACTCCTGAAAAATACTCTATGCTACCTTTGAAAGCAATACCCTTAACATTTAATTGTCCCAGCCCAGTTATTCAAGGAGAGCACGTACTGAAGTCCAGGGTTCTCATCGATCAATCCTTGAATCAGCACATCTTTTGCCAACTTAAATATTTCCTGGGAGTCATTATCTGTCTGACTTTCTGGATCTCTGCTTGAGAAAACAGCAAAACGTCACAACATTAATGCTCTCTTCTAGTCCTTTTGTTCAACTACAGTAACACCATCTAGAATTCAATTTAAAAAGACTGGTTTTCCCATTAGACTTTAGATCTCCAAATCACAGCTTGCCCCACTCATGGGTACGTGCACAAGCCTTGAGAACCCATCCTCGCTCCCAGCAGGAGCAGAGTGGAACAGGGGGATGGGCCCACAGGAGGCCCAGCGGTCCTGTGACGCTCAGCTGTGGCGGTGTAGTTGTGCCCAGTGATCCTGGCAGACTTCATCTCCTTAGTCTTTGCCAGATCTTAAAAGGACAACTATGAAAATAGGTTTTATAAGCACACCACCATACTTTTTCACTCTGATTATTTCACAAACATATGTGAAATGAGTTTTTAAAAGGATACAATCAGATATACCAAAATAAATGTTAATCATATGGTAAAAAAAAAAAATTATTAATCATATGGTAAAAAAAAAATGTGTTATTATGTTCCAGATTGATAAGGGGACCCAAATGATTCCTAAAGTGTTAATGTTGCCCCGGAAAGAAGGCGAAACCCCGTCTCTACAAAAAATAAACAAAATTAGCCAGGTATGGTGGTGCACACCCATAGACCCAGCTACGCAGGAGGCTGAGATGGGAGGATCAACTGAGCCCAGGAGATTGAAGCTGCAGTGACCTGTGTTGGTGCCACTGTACTCCAGCCTCGTCGACAGAGTAAGACCCTATCTCAAAAAGAAAAACAACAACAACAACAACAAAAAAAAAACCACAAAATAAAATAGTCAATATATAGCTTACCTGTAATTGTCATGAATCCACATGAGAATATTATACATTTGTTCCCTACATGTTGCAGAAGGATGGGAAACGAATTCCACAACAGGGTTCAGAAGTTCTCGGAGTTCTACTGGTTTTAATTTTGGCATCATCTTATAAATTATGTCCAAACATACTTTTTGTCTTTCATCATCTCTATGGGAGAGATTTTAAAAACACACAAATTTAACTATTTTTTATTACTGTACTTTCAAAGTATGACAGACAACTTTTTCTTCTTTGTTTCAAAATTTGTTATAATAGATAACACTACACTTATATAAAACTTGTATTCTTGAAATAATCATGGACTAGATTATTAAATATAAGACAAATAACTTCAATGTGCTATCCTACACCGGATCCTGAAACAGAAAAAGGACATTAGAAGGAAACTGGAGAAATGGAATAAAGCCTAGTTTGGTAAACAGTAATGTTCTAATGTTACTTTCTTACTTTTGACACATGTACCAAGATTATGTAAGGGGAAAGTTGGGTAAAGGGTATATATGGAAATTATGTGTACTATCTTTCAACTTTTCTACAAATACAAAATTACTTCAAGATAAAAAGTCTATTTTTAGAAAAACCTAATAATGGCAAACAAAGTATTTTTTAAAAGGACTTCAAGTGCTGCCTGGCATGGTGTATAGTGAAGTGCAATCTGAGCTCTAAATGAGGCAAGTATTTATTTCCTTGTTTTGACTCCTTAATAGCACCCAGCTGAATGCTTCACACAGTAGATACTCAGTGAACGTAAGGATATTAGGACAGTGACATACATTCTTTGTTACTGACACAATGCACGTTTATTGTTGTATAAAAATACTTACATAGGAGGGGGACAAGATGGCTGAATAGACATAGCCAGGAGGGCCTCTCCCACCAAAACAGAGCAAAATAATGAGTAAACCAACAGGCTTTGAAGAGATCTTTGGAAAGAAAGCACTGAACATCGATAGAGAGAGGCAATGCAGACACTGAGGCAGAAGAGGGAGGAAGCTGGGAAGCCTGCACAGTCTCCGGATGCCACGACCTACTCTTGGCCCTAATCAGGTCCTAAGGAAGGGGTGAGTGGAGTGACTATGGGGCAACCCACGCTCACCATGGAGCTCTGGAATACTAGCCACAAGAGATCCCACAACCCCCACAGACATTTGAATTGGCAGGGAACTGTCAGAGAGAAGGTACAGGCAGAGCACCAGCCTACGTGGAGCCTGGCAGGTCTCACTCAGCGTAGAGCAGCTCCAGCAAAATGCGACCCCAGGCGCCCATGCCCCCAGGTTCTCACCTTGCTCTGAGTCACTCTAGGCCCTGCTGAATGCTGGGGCGGAAAACAGCAGGGCTGTCCTTCCTGTGGGTCTGGGAAGAGCCTGATTCGCATGCCTATCTGTCAACTTCCCAGGCACTACCAACCCCAGCTGCTCCCACAAGAGCATAGACACAGCATAGCCTCCACTATCCAGCCTGAGTTCTTTGCCAGTGACCTTGGAGCACTTTGGCCACAGTGCTTGATTCCAAGGGGACAGAGGATGAAGCCGTGGGCCTGGTCTCAGCCCTCCACGGTCTAAGCACATCGTTCAGGAATACAGAGCCGAGATCTGTGGCCAGAGCTTAAGCTCTGCTCAGACCACTGAGTACAGTGAGACGTGGGTTTGTGTTCCAGCATGAGTGCTGGGTGAGCCCCCTTCCATGAGGCTGGTCTGGGAAGGGTGAGGCCTGTTAGCCAGCTTTGCATCTGCCTGAGTGGCCTTCAACACCTAACAGCCCAGTGATCTGGGCACAGAAAGCATGGCATAAAACTGACTGGTCAGGCTAGCTACCGGGGCAGACACCAACAGACTTGGTCAAGAGAGCGTGAGCTAGGCAGTCCCCACAACTGTCTGCTGGGCAAAAAATCCCAGGCTGTGGGCACCACACCAGCTGCACAAGCATGACAACATCACCCTGCCCTGAGATCCCCCCACCCTTGACCTACTATACCAACAGACCACCCACAGACATACCCCACAACCCTCTCTGGCTTTGCCAAGCACAGAGGACCAGTGGGACTCTGGAATACTGTGGGTCTCCTGGTGACCTAACCTTCAACTCAGGCCACTGCTAAGGGATGGAGAGCGCAGCCTACCAGGGCCCCCCTTGGGGTTCAGGAAATGTGAGTATGGTGCCAGTGATTGGAAGGGGCTCCTCTAAGGCCTGGAAATGAACTTAGTGAGGGGGTCATCTCCCTTCCCCTGCCCCCAGAACACTGTGCTGAACACACTGTAATCTAACAGTCTATCTGCTAGCCCTTACCTTTAAGCACCATATACTGGATCATAGTCTGAACTACATCACTAAAAAAAATTCTTCTAGTATACATCACCTGTGAAACCCAATGCAGGAACCAAGGACAAAGAAAGATCCTATACAGAGCCTCAGCCTGCTGAAAGCACCCAGAAAGGAAGCCAATCGACTATACTCAGCATACACCACAGTCAAACCCTCAAGGAAAATGATGAATATGAAAACAAAAGGCCCCATCCAAGCAGCAGCAACTCCAAAAAGATAAAGGAACACCAGCCCTCTCAGATGAGAAGGAATTAGTGCAAACACTCTGGCAATTCAAAGTATCTCCTCACCTCCAAACAACTGTACTAGTCTCTCAGCAACGGTTTTTAGACAGATTGAAATGGCTGAAATGACAGAAATAGAATTCAGAATCCAGATGGCAAGAAAGCTCAAGATCCAGGAGAAGGCTGAAATTCAATTCAAGGAAACCAGTAAAATAATTCAAGAGTCAAAAGGCAACATAGCCATTTTAAGAAAGAACAAGCCAGGCGTGGTGGATCACACCTGTAATCCCACCACTTTGGGAAGCTGAGGCAGGTAGATTGCTTTAGTTGGAGAGTTTGAGACCAGCCTGAGCAAAACGATGAAACCCCGTCTCTGCAAAAATATAAATCATTAGCTGGGCGTGGTGGCGCATGCCTGCACAGGTCCCAGCTCCTCAGGAGACTGAGATGGGAGGATCACCTGAGCCTGAGAGGTCGAGGCTGCAGCAGTAAGTCATGGTCACACCACTGCACTTCGGCCTGGGTTACACAGCAAGACCCTGTCGAAAACAAAACAAAACAAAACAAAGGAAAAGAAAAGGAACCAAACTGAACTCTGGAATTGAAAGATTCACTACAGGAATTTCATAACACAGTCTGAAACATTAACAAAAGAATAGACCAAGCTAAGGAAAGAATCTCAGAGCTTGAAGACCAGTCCTTCAAATCAACCCAGTCAGAAAAAAATAAAGGAAAAAGAATTTTTAAACAAAATCTCTAAGAAACAATAGATTATGTAAAAAGAATCAAACCTATGACTTACTGGAATTCCTGAGACAACTTGGAAAATATATTTGAGGATATAGTCCATGAAAACATTCCCTATCTCACTAGAGAGGTAGACATGCAAATTCAAGACATTCAGAGAACTCCTGTGACACACCATACAAGACCATCCCCAAGACACATAGTCATCAGATTTTCCAAGGTCAACGTGAAAGAAAAAATTTTAAAGGCAGCTAGAAAGAAGGGTCAGGTCACATACTGACAGAACTTCATCAGGCTACCAGTGGGCCTCTCAGCAGAAACCTTAAAAACCAGAAGAGACTGGGGCCTATTTTCAGCATCCTTGAAGAAAACAAATTCCAACCAAGAATTTAATATCCTGCCAAAATAAGTTTCATAAGGAAAGGAAAAATAAAGTTCTTTTCAGACAAGGAAACATTAAGGGAATTTGTTAACATTAGACCTGCCTTATAAGGGGTCCTTAAGGGAGTGCTAAACATGAAACAAAAGAACAATACCTGCTACCACAAAAACATACTTAAGTATGTATCCCACAGATACTATAAAGCAACTACACAGTTAAGTCTACAAAACAACCAGGTAACAACATAACAACAGGATCAAAACCTCACATATCAATATAAACCTTGAATGTAAACAGTCTAACGGCCCCTCTTAAAACCCACACAGTGGCGAGTTGGATTTAAAAAAAAAAAACTCAGTTATCTTCTCTCTTCAAGACACCCATCTCACATGTAACAACACCCACAGGCTCAAAGTAAAAGGATGGAGAAAGATCTATCACAAAAACAGAAAACGAAAAAGTGCAGGGGTCACTATTCTTTTATCAGATAAAACAACTTTAAACCAACAATAGTTAAAAAGGACAAAAAAAGGCATTACATAATGACAAAGGGTTCAATTCAATAAGAAGACTTAACTATATACTAAATATATAAGTACCTAACTTTGGAGCACCCAGATTCATAAAATAAGTTCTTCTAGACCTATAAAGAGGCACTCAATAATAGTGGGAAACTAACACTCTATTGACAGTTATAGATAGATAAGGCAGGCAGAAAACTAACAAATTCTGGACTTAAACTCGACACTTGAACAATCGGACCCAATACATCTATAGAATACTCCATCTAATATACCACAATATACACTCTTCTCATCTGCACATGGAACATACTCTAAGATCAACCACATGCTCAGCCATAAAGCAAGCCTCAATAAATTAAAAAAAAATTCAAAACCATACCAAGCACACGCTCAAGACTACAGTACAATAAAAATAGAAATCAATACCAAGACCTCTCAAAACCACACAATTACATAAAAATTAAACAACTTACTCCTAAATAACTGTTGAGAAAATTATTAAGGCAGAAATCAAATTTTTTTCAATTACGGAAAACAGGGACACTAAATGCCCATGTCAAAACATTAGAAAGACCTCAAATCAATAATCAAACATCGCATATAAACTAGAAAAACAAGAACAAACCAAGTCCGGGTGCAGTGGCTGACGCCTGTAATCCCACTTTGGAAGGTCAAGGCAGAAGGATCATTTGAGGTCAGGAGTTTGAGACCAGCCTGACCAACAAGGTGAAACCCTGTCTCTACTAAAAATACAAAAAAAGGCCGGGCGCGGTGGCTCAAGCCTGTAATCCCAGCACTTTGGGAGGCCGAGACGGGTGGATCACGAGGTCAGGAGATCCAGACCATCCTGGCTAACACAGTGAAACCCCGTCTCTACTAAAAAATACAAAAAACTAGTCGGGCGAGGTGGCGGGCGCCTGTAGTCCCAGCTACTCGGGAGGCTGAGGCAGGAGAATGGCGTAAACCCAGGAGGCGGAGCTTGCAGTGAGCTGAGATCCGGCCACTGCACTCCAGCCTGGGCGACAGAGCGAGACTCCGTCTCAAAAAAAAAAAAAAAAAAAAAAAAATACAAAAAAATTAGCCAGGCATGGTGGTGTGCACCTGTAGTCCCAGCTACTCGGGAAAGAGGCTGAGGCAAAATAGCTTGAACCCAGGAGATGGAGGTTGCAGTGAGCCAAGATCGCACCACTGCACTCCAGACTGGGCAACACAGTGAGACTCCGCCTTAAAACCAACCAAAGCAAAACAAACCAACCCTAAAGACAGCAGAAGAAAAGAAATAACCAAAATACAGAGTGAAATTGAACGAAACTGTGATCCAAAAATCTACACAAAGATTCAACAAAACCAAAAGTTGATTATTTGAAAGAATAAACAGGATTGATAGACCTCAAGCTAGATCAATAGGGACAAAGAGAGACAGACAGAAGATCTAAATAAGCACAATAAGAAATGACAAAGATAACATTATATCTGATCCCACAGAAATACAAAAGATCCTCAGAGACTATCGTGAACACCTCTACATAAGGAAATTAGGAAATCTAGAGGAAATGGATACATTTCTGGAAACATACAAGCTCCCAAGATTGAACCAGAAATTTAAAAACAAACAAACAAACAAACAAACAAAAACACCTGAACAGACCAATGAGGAGCTCCTAAATTAAATCAATAATGAAAAAAACTTACCAAGCAGAAAAAAAAGAAAAAAGAAAACAAAACCCCCAGGGCAGATGGATTCACAGTTAAATTCTGGCAGATATACAAGGAACTGGTACAAATTCTACTGAAACTATTTCACAAAACCAAGGAGAAAGGATTCCTCCTTGACTCATTCTATGAAGCCAAAATCCTGATACCAAAATCTGACAGGACACAATGAAAAAAGAAAACTTCAGGCCAAATCCCTGATGAATACAGATGTAAAAATCCTCAACGAAATACTAGCAAATTGAATCCAACAACACAACTAAAGGTAATGCATGACAATCAAGTATGCTTTATTCCTAGGATGCAAGGTTGGTTCAACATACACAAATCAATGTGATTCACCACATAAACAATTAAAAACAAAAGCCTTATGATAATTTCAATAAATGGAGAAAAAGCTTTCAATAAAATCCAACATTCTGGGCTAGGCACAGTGGCTCACACCTATAATCCTAGCACTTTGGAAGGCCGAGGCGGATGGATCATTTGAGGTCAGGAGTTCAAGACCAGCCTGGTCAACACGATAAAACCCTGTCTCTACTAAAAATACAAAAATTAGCCAGGCATGGTGGCATGTGCCTTACTCAGGAGGCTAAGGCAGGAGAATCACTTAAACCTGGGAGGCATAGGTTGCAGTGACCTCAGGTCGCGCCACTGCACTCTAGCCTGGGTAACAGAGAGAGACTCTGAGAGAGAGAGAGAGAGAGAGAGAGAAAATCCAACATCCTTGCATGATAAAAACCTTCAACTGGCCGGGCGTGGTGGCTCATGCCTGTAATCCCAGCACTTTGGGAGGCTGAGGCAAGCGGATCACAAGGTCAGTAGTTCGAGACCATCCTGCCTAACACGGTGAAACCCAGTCTCTACTAAAGAAAAAATACAAAAAAATTAGCCGGGCGTGGTGGCGGGCACCTGTAGTCCCAGCTACTTGGGAGGCTGAGGCAGGAGAACGGCGTGAACTCAGGAGGCAGAGCTTGCAGTGAGCCGAGATCACGCCACTGCACTCCAGCCTGCGTGATACAGCGAGACTCCATCTCAAAAAACAAAAACAAAAACCCTCAACAAACCAGGCGTCAAATGAATATTCCTCAAAATAGTAAGAATCATCTATGACAAACCCACAGCCTACATGATACTGAATGATGGCAAAAACTGGAAGCATTCCCCTTGAAAACTGGAAAAGACAAGGATGCCCACTCTCATCACTCCTATTCAACATAGTACTCGAAGTCCTACACAGAACAATCAAGCAAGAGAGAGAAATAAAATGTATTCAAATAGGAAAAGAAGAAATCAAACTATTCCTCTTCTCTGATGGTATGATTCTATACCTAAAAAACCCTAAAGACTCTGCCACAAGGTTCCTAGAACTGATAAATGACTTGAGTAAAGTTTTAGGACACAAAATCAATGTACAAAAATCAGTAACATTCCTATACACCAATGACATTACAGCTGAGAGCCAAATCAAGAATGTAAGCCTATTTACAAAGGCAGAGAAAAGAATAAAACACCTAAGAATACAGCTAACCAAGGAGGTGAAAGATCTCTACAAGGAGGACTACAAAACACTGCTGAAAGAAATCGGGTATGATACACATAAATGAAAAAATACTGTTAGAATAGCCATTCTGTCCAAAGCAATCTACAGATTCAATGCTATTCCTTTCAAACTACCTATGTCACTTTTCACAGAATTGGAAGAAACTATTCTAAAATTCATATGAAACCAAAAAAGAGCCCGAATAACCGAAACAATTCTAAGCAGAAAGAACAAAGCCAGAACATCATATTACCCAACTTCACTATACTACATGGCTACAATAACCAAAACAGCATGGTACTGGTGGGGGAGGGGGGGAGAACCACAGACACACAGACCAATGGAACAGAATGGAGAACCCAGAAAAAAGCCACAGACCTACAACCATCTGATCTTCGACAAAGTCAACAAAAATAAGCTGTGGGGAAAAGATGCCTCATTCAATAAATGGTGCTAACTGGCTAACCATATGCAAAAGAATGAAACCAGACCCCTGCCTATCACCATATAAAAAAATTAAGATGGATTACAGACTTCAATGTGAGACTTCAAATTATAAAAATTCTAGAAGAAAATCTAGGAAATACCCTTCTCAATATCAGCCTTAGCAAAGAATTTAAGACTAAGTTCTAAAAAGAAACTGCAACAAAAACAAAAATTGACCAGCAGGACCTAGTTAAATTAGAGACTCTGTGCAGCAAGAGATACTATCAAGCGGGTAAACAGACAACCTATAGATGGGAGAAAATATTCAAAATATTCACAGACTATGCACCTAATGAAGGGCTAATATCCAGAATCCATAAAAAACTTATTCAACAAGTAAGAAGCAACCCCATTAAAAAAAATTAGCAAAAGACATGGATACTTCTCAAAAGACATAAAAGTGGCCAACAAATATATACATATACGTATATATGTATATGTATATAATTGTACATATACGTATATACGTATATGCATATAATTGTATATATACATATATATGTGTGTCTGTGTATATATATATAAAGGTCATCACAAATCATCAGGGAAATGCAAATGAGATACCATCTCACACCAGTCAGAATAGTTTTCTTAAAAAGTTAAAAATATAGCAGATATTGGCAAGGCTGCAGAGAAAAAGGAACGCTTATACATTGTTGGTGGGAATGTAAATTAGTTCAGCCACTGTGGAAAGCAGTTTGGAGACTTCTCAAGGAAGTGAGAGTTGAACTATCATTTGACCCAGCAATCCCATTGCTGGGTATATACACAAAGGAAAATAAATCATTCTACCAAAAAGACACATGCACCCATATGTTCACCACAGCACCATTTACAACAGCAAAGACATGGAATCAACCCAGGTGCCCATCAATGGTGGACTGGATAAAGAAAATGGCACATATATACCATGGAATATTAGGCAGCCATAAAAAAGAATGAAATGTCCTTGCAGCAACATGGATGCAGCTGGAGGCCATTGTCCTAAGCAAACTAGTACAGAAACAGAAAAGCAAATACTGCATGTACTTACTCATATGTGGGAGGCTAAACACTGAGTACACACAGACATAAAGTCAGGAACAACAGACACTGGGGAACAAACAAAGGGGAAGGCAGGATATGAGGCAAGAGTTGAAAAACTACCTGCTAGGTACTACGGTCACTACCTGAGTGACAGATTCATCTGTACTCCAAACCTCAGCATTACGCAATACACCTTTGTATCAAACCTGCACTTGTACCTCCTGATTCAAAAATAAAAGTTCAAAAAATGAAAAAAAAAGTACATAGACTAAGACTGGAAAAGAGTACGGGGACAGGGAAATAATATAATGTAAGTGATCAGCAGCTTTCTCTTTTAATATATACTTTCATGCTATATTGCAATTTTGAAAATAAATGAACAATTTAAACACATTAACAGAAGCTTCTCACTTGGCAAAATAGGTACAGAACTCAAAAGCACACATTTTAAATCTGAAGAGAGCCAAGGTAACCCCACAGGCCACCTCCTTCATTTATGGGTGAAACACGCCCTAGGATGTGGCTCCCCAAAATGCCAGGCCAAGGGCGCAGGGAGCAGGCCCACCTCAGCAGATGTCCTATTCTTAAGGTGCCTTCACCTTTTCTTCAGAGATTCCAACTTCACAAACGTGCATATCATCGAAACACACAGGTTCTTCTTGAGTTGAAGATGTCTGAACAAATTGACACTTTATGAGCCAATGGGACCCAAGAGCAGGGCTAGTGTTCACTCACCTATGTCTCATGACTTGAACGAAGTCCTTGCTCTTTAACTGGAAGTACAGCTCTGTCATTGCCTCCACACGACAAAGTACCACCTCCAGACAGAGTGTTTTCAACACTCCATGAAATTTTGGCAGCAGAAAGAACACAGCATTCATGAACCTGGGGGACAAGAGGACTGGTGAGAGGAGGGCCAAGGACCCTTCTGCCCCCACAGGCTCCGTGGACACAGGCTCCCTGGACAGCCCATACCTGTCTGCAAGAGGAGGGAAGCTCTTGGTCACTTTGTTTAAGCACACAATAAACTTGTCCTCCATGGTATTTTGATGTTGCTTCAATTGTTTCGCAACCAGTTCACACAGAGACTCCTCCAGCATCTGAAAAATTAAGTTTATTTTCAAATACACAGAAGTGGAAATGTAGATTAAGCACTGAAAGTAAGGTTTATCGAGTATTTAAGTGAGCCCAAAGAAGGTGTTCAATGTTATCACCTACAACAAGGCAGATGATAGGACAGTAGGTGCTGGGGATGTCTGCTGGTCGGCACTGACCATCGCACACCCTTAGGTTCTGGATCCTTGAGTTCCTACACCTCAGTGAGCCAGTCCACATCACTGTGCTCTGCACTGAGCACCCAGGTGTCTGGTTCGTGGGGATGTCAGATCAATGAAGATTAGCGTTTCCTACTGACACCAAAACACTTGGTAGGACCAGTAAGTCCTTTGAGAAGCTAAGTTAAATGGCTAAATATTGTTTGAGACATATTTTATGATGTTCAGATTTCTGATAAAAAATATTCACACGGACTAGAATTTTCAAACAATTCTATTCACACAGCAGTCCACATCACTGTCTGCTCACGTCCTGCCTCTTTTCACCAAGTGCTGCTAACTGTTACATATTCATCTGTATATCATCTGTCTCCCCTCCCTAAATGCCAGCTCCCCAAGGGCAGGGACGTGACCTGTCCTGTTACCTACTGCATCCCTAGAACCTAGAACCAGAAAGTCCTCAAATGTCCTCCACACAGAGAAGCACTCAGTGGAGTCCACTGGAAGGAAGCAACAGAAAACACTGCTGTCCTTCCTGGCTCACCTCCTTCCTCACAAACATCAGAAAGAGGTGTAGGCAACCTTTTCAAAGGCATGAAGACTGAACAGTTTTTCAATGCAAACTCAACACAGACTGAGCACCTCAAATCTGAAAATCCAGAATCCTCCAAAATGCAAAACTGTTTGAGCCTCAGCATGACGCTCAACCAAACGTTCACTGGAGCATTTGAATTTTGAATTTTTGAATTAGGGATGCTCAAACAGTAACTATCATGAAAATATTGCAAAACCAGAAACTGAAAACACTCCTGGCCCCAAGCATTTTGGAATAGAGATACTGTACCTGTAGTATGAGGCTATTTTTAAATTATCTTAAGAAAAACCCTTAACACAAAACCACAAATTTCAACGGCCTGAACCCCATATAGAATACATATAGTATTACACTACCGATTCATCAGCTGTCTTTTTATTAAAAGTATTTAATACGACAACACAAGGAAATGACCACAATCTAGCAAGTAAAGAAAGCAAGTTATAAAACAGTATGAATAAGAGAGACCAAGGACAGTTGAGCTGCGTGCCACAGGTGTTGAGGGATGTTGCGTGGGAAGAGCACAAGCCTCTCTTACTGACTTCTTTTTATTTTTTTTGAGACGGAGTCTTGCTCTGTCACCCAGGCTGGAGTGCAGTGATGTGACCTCAGCTCACTGCAAACTCTGCCTCCCAGGTTCAAGGGATTCTCCTAGCTCAGCCTCTTGAGTAGATGGGATTATGGGAGTGTGCCACCACGCCCAGCTAATTTTTCTATTTTTTGTGGAAACAGGGTTTCACTATGTTGGCCAGGCTGATCTTGAACTCCTGACTTCAAATGATCCACCTGCCTTGACCTCCCAAAGTGCTGGGATTACAGGCATGGGCCACAGCACCCGGCCTCTTACCAACTTCTTTATGTTTACTCTGCTTTCCAAATTTCTACGATAAATCTGTATCACTTTTATATTCAGAAAAAAATATGTAAAACAGAAGTGTTTTTTATTCTTAAATTGAAATTTAAGCCATGAGATTAAACCTGGGGATCTGCTGTAACTTGCTCCATTTATGGTGGAAATGAAGCATATTATGTAGATTCAAACCTCATATTTAGGGATGTTAGAATCATCTTGTAAAAAAGTTCTACTGAATTTAAAAAATCTGTTTATTTACAAAAATAGCTGATAATCCCTAAAATAAATTACAAGTAATGTTTGATCTTCCCAAAGGGGTCATCTTAATTTTATTTTAAATCCAAACAAATCCGTATTTGGTGACATGGACAAGGGTCCAATCACAGCACCGGGCCCACTGGTGCCTGCTCAGGACCACCTGGCTTCTCCTGAGCCTCTCCTCATCCAGCCCCACAGTGACTGGGCCTGGACTCTACTCTGTCCTTTCTTTCAGGAGAGTTAACTGAGCTGGGGGTGCAAACTTGAGAATCATGAACATAAAGGCAGTCTATATCAAGTCGTGAGGCTGAATGAGGTGGGTAGGGGAGCAGTGAGTGAGGCCACAGCAGAGCTGTGGAGGTGGTCAGGGAAACGCAGCTGAGGAAAGAGAGAAGGGGCCGCCACAGGAGGAGGACAGGAGCCAAGAGTGTCCTCAGGGTGTGACCAGCTGGGCCACCCCTAGACAGGCTCTGCAGCAGCAAGATCCCGAGGGACCCACAGAGCACCTAATCCCAGTGATGACCCTGAAACCCACAACCCTGCTTGGGCAACATGGCAAAACCTTGTTTCTACAACAAATACAAAAATTAGCCAAGCATAGTGGCATATGCCTGTAGTCCCAGCTACCCAGGAGGCTAAGGTGGGAGGACGGCTTGAGCCCAGGAGTGCAAGGCTGCAGTGAGGTATGATTACATCACTGCACTCCAGCCCAGGTGACAGAGCAAGACCCTAGCTCTAAAAAGACTTTAAAACAGTAAGGAACACGTTACTTCTTTATTCAGTCCTCTTATCTGAACAGTGCACTGCACTTAAAAGTTCAGTTAGGCTCATCTCACAGTCCTGTCCAGTGGGCAAGGCAGCAGTACTGAGAGGGTCGCCTGGGAAGTCCCTTCCCCTGTTCAATAGCTACACCAAAAACTGCAAGGGGAGGAATGGACTGGGAGACCACAGCAGCTATCTACCAGGACAATTTCCTCCACAAGGAAATCCTGAGACCACATTCACAGTAATAAAAGCTGGTTAAATACTCTCATCTTGATTTTATATTACCAAGACGGTTGCTGACCTCTCCACGTTCACCAAGTTTCCAAGGTGTCTAAAAAACTGAGTGTTGTATTTGCTGTATTATAGTAAGGAACAGTAAAATATTAATAAATGCAGATGCCCATTTTGTTTCTAATACCATACAGGAAATAAACATGTAAGTATCAAGGGTCATAACATATCAAAATAGAGTAAGAGGTATTTATTGAAAATTGCATAGCACACTCACGTTTCTTCTCTCCATAACATATCGAAGTATAAGTCCTAAAACTTCTGCTGCAGCAGCATACACTTCTTTATATCTTACAAAGGACATATTATTCACCAAAGCCTGAAAGTATCTACAATAAACACAGAAAAGACATATGCATCAAATAAACCATTCTGTTGTTCCACAAATATAAATGACAATTTTCCTTTTCATGTCATACTGACAGCCTAAGTTGAGGAAATCTAAATATAGAACGTGATGCAAATTCCATGTACAAATGCACACATCAGCATGTATTTAAGGGTGCCCGATGTCATAACCAGAAAATCGTAGGGCAGTCTGCTGTCCCATCATGCAGAACCGCTGCAGCTGGACCATCCCATAAGGCTGAACAGAAAGCTGCAGTGAAAGACAGAGCTACTATCCAAGATCACGGGGCACTGACTCCCTTTCAAAATCCACCTACTATAGCAGGACAAGGACAATAAAATGAAAAACAGCATACTCCCAATGCCATGCTGTGTGAGGAGGCTTCCCAGGGAGCCTCGCATCCACTGTCTGCACTCAGGGGACTCTGCAAGGTTGTTCTGGCATAGAAGCCAAAGGCCCAGCCAGTGACTGTCTAAAAGGAGCCGAGTTCCCACTGAGGCTGCTGCGAAGCTGGCTGACTGCCTCAGCCCTGAGGTCACGTGTCATCTCTGGCACCAGTAACTGGTCCAACGGTGCTGGGGGGCCAACACAGAGGACCAAACAGAGAGAGTGAAACACTCACAGGGATGGGAGAGTCAGGTAGGGCAGGCGGAAACCCAGGGAGTGGCCAGGAGTCAACACTGACTTCACAACCCTCAGGAGCAGGACAAAGAAATACCCTTTTGTGATGTCCCGTAACCATCTTTCTGAGGCCTCTTGTCTTGGCATGTCACACCCAGCTGCCCTAGCTCCCAGGCAGACACTGCAGCCCAGCGTCTACCAGCCTTCAAGGTCAGAGAGCCCAGAACAAAGCCTCCTGAGGGGACTGCGTTACTTTTGGAGGTAAATGTTCAGAGTATCAGTTTAGAAAATAAGAAATACCACCTCTCATCTGTCAGCATGTACATGAAAAAAATTACTGTTTTAAACACCTACATTTCTTATTTGCCCCAAACATATTTTTTCTTCCAGAAAAATCTAAATCCAACTTCCTACATTTAGGAAGAAAAAAAATTTTTTGGTACAGATGGGATCTTGCTATGCTGTCCAGGCTAGTCTCGAACTTCTAGACTCAAGCAATCCTCCTGCCTTGGCCTCTCAAATGTGTTAGAATTACAGGCATGAGCCAACATGCCTGGCCAAGAAACATTCGTAACATGGGTCTGGTCCTTAAATTTATCAAAACTGCACCATACCGAAGTCTGTCAATCCAGTTTGGGTAGACGTGACCTAAAAAATAATCAAGCAAACACGTACTCGCTACTCTGAATGCCACACTGCGGGTCATAGGGAGGCAGGTCATTGGCCATCACGATGCCTAGCAATTGAATCCCTACTGAGTTGTCTTTAGAATTAGGATCTTTACCGGAAAACTTTTCAAATATTAACCTGAAACATAAGCACAAAGGAGAAAATTGAGACTGTCACATAATCAAATAAGAAGCAGAAAGACAAATACAGAATTTTACTTTTTTGAGACGGAGTCTCACTCTCGCCCAGGCTGGGGTGCACTGGTGCGACCGAGACGGAGGCTTGGAGTCTCGCTTTGTCGCCCAGGCTGGAGTGCAGTTGGCGTGGTCTCAGCTCACTGCAAGCTCTGCCTCCTGGGTTCACGCCATTCTCCCGCCTCAGCCTCCCAAGTAGCTGGGACTACAGGAGCCCGCCACCACACCCGACTAATTTTTGTATTTTTTTTTTTTAGTAGAGACAGGGTTTCACCATGTTAGCCAGGATGATCTCGATCTCCTGACTTCGTAATCCGTCAGCCTCGGCCTCCCAAAGAGCTGGGATTATAGGCGTGAGCCACCATGCCCAGCCAAATACAGAATTTTCTAAAGCTACTCTTCAGGGTAAGAAATGCTTTTTCTTTATTTCTGTTTCTTCCCCAGGTCTAGCTTTGACTTTATAGAAAAGCTTTCTTTTTCTTTTCCCATATCCAATACCCCTGCTTGCTAACACCTCCTGTTCACATCCAGGTCACTTCAGCTTTGTAACACTGGCAATTTTATCACCCTCATATTTTAATTATTTGCCTAAATTCTCCCTTAGTTGATAGCAAAACTTTTTGAAAGTTTTAGCTTGCCTAAGGCTACAAAAAAAGAAATTACACACAAGTCCTACCCACCTCCCACCACCCTTTACCCCATGGGCCAATGGAGGGTGGTGCCCCTCCCCAGCATGGAGACATCACAGGCAAGCTGAGGGGGAGGGCAGGGCCACCGGAGGGCGCATCTGGACACACACTCTGGAGGCTGTGGTTTAATTAGTAACAACAAATTATTTCCTTCCTCCTATCATTTCATGTAATTAAATTTCACTGTAATCATCATTTACCACACACTACATTTTAACCTAAATTTCTAAACAATACTGCAAAAACCAGTAAACATACCTATAAGGGATGGATAAACAATCCTTCCAGCACTCGACAAGGGTCTTTATAATTTCAAGGTTGTGTCTAAACACAGCTCTTTTTGGATGAAAGACATGTTTCATTAGGAAATTAAGCAATCGATTTGCTAACACTTCATCCTTAGGAACCCCCTGAAAAGGTACAGAAATTCTGTATTAATATGCGGCACTCCATTCTGGAAAAGCATTTTTTAACTCAAGTTCATTTAAAAAAGAAATCTGGCATTTTACAGGAGTCCGGCTCCAGTTCAAAGCCCTGTGATTTTTCAGAAACAGGCAACAACAAAGGCTGTCCCTGGCAAGAGGACCAGGCACCGCTGGTGCTGCAGTCTCGGAGCTGCCGTCCAGGGTGCAGGCTGTCAGCCGCCATGCCCCATGCAAGCACCTCTGCATTCCTCCCTGGAGCCTCCATGCCTAGGACCCTTTATCTGAGGCCCTGGACAGGGGTCACCTGCAGGGCAGGGGGGCGGCATGAAGGCACTTTCCGCACTCTGACTCAGTATCCAGTGCTTTCTGACTCAGCTCTTCCCCCATAAAACTGCACGGCCTCTTGTTCGGGGCCTCTCAACAGGGAGACAGCCCATGTCTGTGCTAATCCGCCTGGCTGCTGAGCAGTGCACCATTCCAGGGGCAAACAGAACAGGGGGAGTCTCCCTCCAGTGTTAGCCTCTCACTTCCATAACTCCAGAGTGAGTAAACCCTTCACTGCAACCCTCTTTCTGGCTTGCTGTTACTTTATTCAGCTACCCTGAGCCTGGCAGTTCCACTCTCTTGAGTTCAGCTGAGCCGCTGACTCAATATTATCAGCTACATCAATCTCTTCCAACGGATTCTAAGTTAAACTAAACCCCTCTTAATTTTTTCATTTTATTAAGCAGAATACAAAGTATTTCATTACACTAAGACAAAGAAATCTAAATTTGGTTAACTATGAAACAAATGAGATGGGCACATCCAGAGGCAAGCGTATGAGAAAGCTCCGTGTATTTTTTTGTGGGGAGGTGGTGGTGGAGCAGGGAGAACGCAGTCTCACTCTGCTGCCCAGGCTGGAGCGTAATAGTGCAATTTCAGCTCACCGCAACCTCCACCTCCCCGGTTTAAGCCAATTCTCCGGCCTCAGCCTCCTGAATAGCTGGGATTATAGGCATGCAGCACCACGCCCAGTTAATTTTTTTAGAAGAGATAAGGTTTCACCATGTTGGCCAGGCTGGTCTCAAACTCCTGACCTCAAGTGATCTGCCCGCCTCGGCCTCCCAAAGTGCTGGGATTATAGGTGTGAGCCACCACGCCTGGCCCCGCATGTGTATATTATATTTAATACAGACTGTTCCTACCATCTCCTCACACGAAAATGTTTATATGCTGTCAGTGTCCACAGTTACATGAGTAGGCAAAGCTCGAACAAACACACACATCTACGCTGTCAGTGTCCACAGTTACATGAGTAGGCAAAGCTCGAACAAACACACACATCTACACTGCTGGGTACCGCATCTGCCTCAACATAACATGGTGTTACCATCTGGCAGCTACTGCTGTAGCCCTAATCTTGCCATTACTGGTATCAGTCAATACTCTGGGAGTAGAGAAGCTGGCACGAACGCCAAAATCTAGGGACTTCAGGGCAGAAGTTCTCAGAGCCTCCCATTCAGGGTTGGCTGACATTCAGTTTAAACATAGTGTTAATAAATTTGCAATCTCATTTCTAAGGCAAGTAAAGGCAGCAAACAAAACAAAACAAACACCTGACAGCTTCATAATAAAAGCAATGTCAGACGAATAAAACTAGAGCAGGCTGAAGCCATTTGGTTTAGAAGCACACCAGCAATGTAGCAACAAATGCTGAAAACCATAGCACAGTCAGTGAGAGGGACCTGAATTATGTGTCATAGGCTCTATAGGCTATTGGCAAAGGATAATATATTAACATAAAAGATGCATCAATCCTTACTGTCGGAGTGGCCAAGCCTGTCCATGAAAGAATAGTGGCCACTATCTCAACCACCATGTAGTGAATTCCTTCTCCTCCATTGTTTTCAGAAGCAGCCAGCTGCAACAAGGGGCTAAGCCAGTGCTTCGCGTAAGGGCGAAAGACCTACAAGAGGATGTAAAAGTCAAACATCAAAGAATGGTCTTGAATTGCCAAAATATTAATACAAGACTGTATCTTCCATCAGCTAAAATTTCATTCTATGACTGGACCTAAAGCCAAAAGGGAGGTAAGCACGTTAAAGTGAAGTCATTAGTGTGGGCCCTAATCCAATATGACTGGTGTCCTTATTAAAAGAGGAAATCAGGACACACAGACAGATACAAGGGGGGAAATGAGGTGAAGACATAGGGAGAATGTCTCTGACACACCACACAGTGCTCGAGGCTGCCAGATGCTGGGACCAGCCTGGACTAGGCTCTCTCATAGCTCTCGAAGGAACCAACCCTGCCGGCAGCTTGATCTCAGGCCATGGCTGTCTGAGTTCCCCCAGTGTGGCACCCTGAGACCATAGGCCCAGGGTGTGAAGAATCAAGTGAGCCTTGAGGAAAGCAGGTCCTATTGCAGCCCTAGAGCAGCCTGTCAGGGACCTCCTGACAGACTCACCACATCTGCAGAGCTGCCCAGAATGACCTTCTACGGAGCCAAGTGGATGGTGTTACCCCACCACTTAGTGCCCTTCAGTGGTTCCCTGGTGCTCAATGAATGAGCTCAACCCTCTGCATAGCTCTGGATGGCCTGGCCTGGCTGTGGTCCAGACCACACTCCCACAGCCCAGGCAGTCAGTGCAGACTTGCTCAGTTCACCCAGAGACCACCCGTGCTATGCTGCTCCTTCCCTGCCGAGTGCAAACTCCCACTGCACTACACCACGTCTAGCTCAAAGGACTTTCCAAAATCGACTCCAAGATGCTCCTACCTGACAAACTCAGCTACTGCCTAAGTAAGAGTCAGCTGTTTTTCATATAGAGGTAACAGGAATATTTTCTTCCCCCCGCTCCGCCTTTTTTTTTTTTTTTTTTTTTTGCTACTATACGTTGGCAGCTGTAAGAAAGCGGCTACATGTACTTTATACAAAGACCACTTCTAACTCACAGAGGTGAATTTACATTTGTTAAGAACGATAAAAGAATGGTGACGAACAAGTAGATAAATATTGGACGGCTAATCAGAACAAAAATGTCATGCTCTGTACCTTTATATTTTCCTTTTTTGTGAGTGTTTTTAAGTAGATTCACAGAATTGCAATTGATTCATTCATAGAATTGAATAAACAGACTTATAGAATCTATTCAAAGAATAAAGAAATAATCAATTACTTACCTCTTCTGTATTAATAATAAGCTTGGCTAAGAAGAGACGGATATTTAATGATACTATTGGATTTCCCAGTTTGCCATGGAGGAATTTCATCCAAGGAGGAAGATCTCTTGGCACTGAATCCTAAAATAAAACATTCAAAATTACCTTAAAAAGTGGAATAAAATAATGTTACGTTTTTGATATGGGAAAACAATGACAAAGTAAGACATGAACAACAAAAAAAATCACATTTATTTGATAAGCAGTTTGGTTTTGTCTTCAATATTAAATGTTAATATGACACCAATAAATACAGTATTAACAGATAAGATGAGTGGGAAAAGCACCTCTTCTCCTTGAGGCGGGCCCAGACTTCTGTGCATATGCTTCACCAGGGCCGTCAGGGGCGCCATACACTCGTGCCGATTGAGCTCATCCATCTCCAGCTCCAGCACATCATCATGCACCGTGGGGTCCCGCTGCTCCTGCGAAAGGGAGGGCCCAGGAGAGCAGAGGGTACAGTTAACATTCAGTGGACACGGCAGTGGATGTGGGAGGTTCTTTCTGGGGCAACAGCATATAACAAACACTTCGGTAATAACGATGATTTGGTAATATCAAATACACTCACTGTACAATTAACACATAAGAAGGATTTCATGTCCTCCTTGTATCCCAAGTACATATTCCCCCTGCCCTGTCTGCCCAGTCACTCCACAGGGTGGCTCCTGAGGTCAGATGTCTCTGCTACACTGACCCCTGACCCTCATCTATCGTCACTCCCCAGGGTGGCTCCTGAGGTCAGATGTCTCTGCTACACTGACCCCTGACCCCCATCTATGGTCACTCCCCAGGGTGGCTCCTGAGGTCAGATGTCTCTGCTATGTTGACCCCCTGACCCGTCTGTATGGTGACTCCCCAGGAGTGCACCTCAGGTCATATCATCTTTGCTATGTTGACCCCTGACCTCCTACTGTGCTGATGATATCTGACTGCTGAGTCAACAGAATAAAAGGCTAGGAATTAGATCTTTGAAAATTCTCCAAATTAACTCTATACTCTGAGGGCTGTCAATGGACAGGGAACTGGCTTCCTGTAGTAACAGCAAGGCATAGCTGTGACCCCCTTTCTTCACAAACATCGACAATATTCTTTTAGTATGTGAAATGTGATCACCCGTCTCCGAAAACGACCAGTGGTAGGTCTAGGGTCTTGGGAGCTGTATGAATAGCTCTGAACTCCGGTTGAGAAATCAAATTGACTCATTTCTTCACTCAGGGTACTGTCTGCCAAATATGACAGGGAAGACATATAGGAAGGACCATCTGAAATATAAAAAAGGAGAAAATTACATGTATTCAAACACAATCAGTAAGAAATGTACTTCTCTAAACTCAAATGATATGAAAATGAAAGGGTATTTTAATCTAAGGTTTTCATCAACCGGGTGATTATTAACCCATTATCCAGATTAAGAAAGCAAAAAGGAAATGGGGAAGAGACCTCAATTTCTTTTTGTTGTTATCAAGCAGTTATTCTGTCATAGACAAGGAAATTGTTATACTGGGCCAATTTTGCATATGATTAACAAATTTTCTTTGCATTTAAAATTTTGATAATGTACATTTTGCCCATTAAGTCTAACATAAATGTGGGAAGAAATACTACTGAAAAGTAGCTAATCCAAAACATTTAAGGGATTTAGAAAATTGGTCCAAATTTTATTCTCATATCAAGAAATGATGATACAGCTATAAAGAAAAATTAAGCAAAAAACAAAAACAAGGAGCATATAGAGGGATAGAGGACTAATTTTAAATAGAAGAGTCTATTTCAGGGGTTGACATTAAACAAAATGTCATGAGGTATGCTGACACCTGGGGTTGAGGGTATTAGTGGAAACAACCTGGGGCAAAAGCAAGCCTGGTGCCTACAAGGCACAGGGAGGACCCTTATGCTGGAGTGAGCAGGAAGAAGGGCTGCAGGGGAGGGGGTCAGCAGATCAGGGTCTTTGAGCAGCTCTGTCCTGAAGGAGATGGGAACCCACAGTGAGGTTGGGCACAGAAGAGTGGCTGGAAGGACTTGTATTCTACTGTAGACTTCTGAATGTATCTAAATAACATACAAATACAGCCGGGCGCGGTGGCTCAAGCCTGTAATCCCAGCACTTTGGGAGGCCAAGACGGGCGGATCACGAGGTCAGGAGATCGAGACCATCCTGGCTAACACGGTGAAACCCCGTCTCTACTAAAAAAAAAAGTACAAAAAACTAGCCGGGCGAGGTGGCGAGCGCCTGTAGTCCCAGCTACTCGGGAGGCTGAGCCAGGAGAATGGCGTAAACCCGGGAGGCGGAGCTTGCAGTGAGCAGAGATCCGGCCACCGCACTCCAGCCTGGGTGACAGAGCAAGACTCCGTCTCAAAAAAAAAAAAAAAAAAAACAAACATACAAATACAATCCATATGCAAACAATAAAACACCAAGCTAATTCTGTACTTTTAAAAAAGTGTAACATATCTGAGCCCCATCTGGCTGCTCTGAGACCTTTTCATGCAGCTCAGTTTAGCTAAGTACATTTCTTTCAAAATATAATTCCATTTGCCACTTAAAATACTTTTTCAAACTCAATTTCAATGTTTTAGGGCACTTAAAGCATTTTCTATTTACATAAAAAAAATCTTACTCCTCTACTTGTCTTAGAACGAAACAAAACAAAATAACCCACCGATTTGAATCCTTTCTCATGATTTTGAAAACATCCTACCTGAGTCCCCATTTGCTGCTTCTCTGGCTTCCTTCCTAATTTCAATGTACTTTTTCTTTCTTTCCATAGGAACCTATTGGGCAGAACAAAAATGTAAAACATTTTATAATAACAGTCATGCTTTTTCTGTTTTAGTAGCAATCTGGTAAAAAAAAAAAAAATTATAAATTTTTAAACAAAACAAATCAAAAAATTTTAAAACAAAACAAATTTGAAAGCACTCAAAACATAACCTCAACAAGAGACTAGTGAGTGTCCCTTAAGGAAAGCCCTTCCTGCAGATTCCCACAGAACTTGGCCCAGGCACTTAACCTCCATCTCAGCTCTGGTATAGCTCACTGCATACAGTGTGTACTAAGCTCTTATGCCTGGATTGCTGATAAATTTTATTATCTCTGAGCCTCAATTTCTTCAAATCTAGTTATGATATCATGGTGCCTTACACTGTTGTATAGAAGTAACATACAGCATGTGTCTACATGCTTAAGGTGCTAATTTTGTTGTTTTTTAGTTCTTTGAACATATGCCTAGAAAACAATCCTAGTCTTGTTCAAGGCAGGATCACCATTCACATATAGTGGTGAAGCACTAAGACGTGGTGGAGGTCAGCAGCTGTGCGGGGAAAGTGCACGCCATGGGGGATGAGCTAAGCTCTCTGCCCATCTTCCCATTTCCAATGGGTGGTGAAGGCAGCAACCAACACATTCTCACCAACTGTCCAATTGCTGAGGCTGGCACGTCAATCTGAGTTTGGCTAAAACAAACCTTGTCCCATCTGCCAGAGCAAGTCTTCCAGTTAACCCATGACTCCTCCATGATCCTGGCACGTTGCCCAAGCAAGTCCACAGTAAGGATCTCAATTTCTTTGACTGGAGCAATTCACTCAGAAAACAACTTCTGGGATATGTCCTAACACTTGCTTTTACTGGCACTGTCTTTCCTTCACATGTCAAGAGATGAAATCAAGTTCTGACAAATTTTGTAGTTGCCTGAGATTGTATCTGAAGCTAAAATTGCCAGTTTTTGCATAAACTACATGAAACTACCAGTTTTTGTTGAAAGCTGACTTGAATACTGGCAACTTAACGTGTTCGACATAATACGGTTTTCTTTGTGAGCACTTGGTAAGTCTTTTTTAACTTAGAACACTGACAATTTCACTCACCTCAACTTCTACAGGAAAATTATAGCGGCGCTTCAGGTCGATCAGATTTTCAAAAATAAGCAAGTTCTGTGAAAACAAAGAATCATGTAAAAATAGCTGAATGGTGAAAATCCTCGTAACTGATGTTACTTTAGAATTAATGCTATGTAGTAACTCATGGAAAAGCACTCCAGCTTTAAATATACCTATGCAGAATTAAAAGAACCACATCTTTAATATAAGATGGTGCAAATTATAAGTTTAATATAATCTAACTTTTGAACTCCTACAATGACAACAATAGTGCACACCTTAGGAGAGGCCTACCTTTTCTGGTTTTTCACTAAACAGAAAACCTTGGTAAAATTTTAACTCATTGAAGACACAGCAGATGACAGATATGGCGCAGTTGTATGCTGCACAATGGTAAAGTCTTCTCCTCTCCAGCAGCTGATTCTCTCCTGCCATGTTCTCTGTAAATGCATCGTAGCACAATCTGCAGAGAGATACACATGACAAATCAATTCACACAACATGGCAATCACTGCTCAAGCCCTAATGCCATTCCCATTCAGCCTTTCTCGAGTGTCAGGCTTGTGCCAGGCAGAGTATTGGGCACTGGGAATATGAAAAGGAGCATGTCACCCATCTCACAGCAAGGGCAGCATACATACATGGATCTCGCAACACAGTGGTCAGTGATGCAACGGCATCAAGTGCAGTAAGTAAACAGAGGAAAGCAAGGAGGACAGACAAAAGCCCAGTCATGACTGAACAGTGACATCATTCACTGATGAGATAAGATAGCACTAAGAGGAGGCTAATAATGATTTTGTTTGGAGATGCAAAATGAGACACGGCAAAGTCTGTGTTCAATATTTACTAGGAGGAGAATTCCATTAAAAGACAAGTTTTAGAGAAAATACATTTGACTACTTTTGTGTTTAGAATGCCTGTTAAAAAATATTTACTATTCCTTTAATTTCAAATCTCAGAAAAAATACAATACTCTAAATCTTTTGTTACTGAAAATCACAGTACTAAAAATATATCAAGCTATTCAAGGGGAAAAACAGCAGGAAAAGAACAGTAAAAGGAAAAAGTTTTATTATTTGTAAAATATTAGTACAAGATAAAACAACTGTTATCCAATACACCCTAAATTAACACCCTAATTAAAGTTCACCTAAGTGGTTTATAAGAAGAAAACTATAAAAGCTCAGTATCTAAATAAAATATTTATTCACATTATATACACAAATAAAAATATATGTACCCAGAGCATTGATAAATACAATAAAATCCAAAATTAAGTAAAATCTTACTTAATCAGTGTCTTTGTAAGTTCATTTCCTTCTGTAATACGCGAGCCATGGAAAACTTGATTAATTTTAGATTCCTTAGCGTGAACATCATCTTTGGGAAGACGAGAATACATCACATCTAGAATCTTATAGTAGCCCATCTTCTTCGTGATTTGAGTATCAAAGGTAGATTCATTTAGCTTCAAAAAAGTAACATATAATTATCTTTGGTCTTATTAAACATGAAATAAACCTTATTGAATATACCAAATTTAATACTTAATATCCTTTAGACAGACAGAATTTTAACAGTCAAAAACGCTAAATCACTTCAATAAGAAAGCATGCAATTGTCCAGGTCTAGAACATGAATACAAGCATTTGATATGTTACACTGGGTGAAGCAGGAAATAATGCATGACATCCAAATAGTGAGCCAAGGGTAGAAAATGTTTGCACAAAATCTTACTGAAGACAAGGGAGCAACAGGTGAAAATCCAAAATTCTCAGCTATTTTGAAGTTTGCATTAACAATGCGGCATCTGGGTATTCATAGTATTTCCCAACACGATTCCAAGGGAGGCTGAGTGATACATCCCGCCCTTGCCCCACAAAAAGTATCCAAAAGATGCCCTCATTCCTGAATCCTACCTCCTCATGTGGCAAAAAAGGACTTTGTAGACAAAATTTAGTCAAGGGCCTTGTGATGAGGAGATTATTTTGGATTGTCCAGGTGGGTAGGCCATAAATGAAATCACAGGCAACCTTGTAAGAAGTATGTGTAGGGAGATTAGATAGACAGGAAATGGAAATGTGACCAAGGAGGAAGAGACCAGGGTGATACCAGCGCAAGCCAAGCAATGCTGGCAGCCCCCAGAACTTGGAAGAGTCTGGGAACAACTCTTCCCTGAGTTCCCAGAGCGAGCGTGGCCCTGACAACACTGTGATGTCAGCCCAGTGAAACTGATTCTGGACTTCTGGCCTCCAGAAGTATAAGAGACTATCCAAATTTGCATAAGCTGTTACAGAAGCCACAGGAAATAAAGGTAGATCCCGTTTAGCCACAGGCTATGTGGCACACTCCTCGAACAGCAGAGGCCATGTGACTGAGCACACAGCAGTATCTAAGCACACCAGTCAAATAGGCTGCTCACTTCTTATTACTATTTAACTGATTTAAGGTGTATGATACCTTTGTAAACCTGGACTTCAACACATCAATGGCATCCACCACAATTGTGCTAAAGAATTCTCTCAAAGCATCCAGGCTACAGTGCCACAGCAGAGTAAGGAGAGAGCGGTCCACAAAGGATTGGCGTGTGAAACTTAGGCGGGGGTCATCCTTCCTGAACATTTCATACACACTTTCCAGAAGGCCTACTTGTGTGACGCATGAACCCCTAAGAAAACAAGATAAAATTATATGAGCATCCCTGCTTTGAAGAGGAACTTTATGAGTGCCTACTACATAACAGGCAAAGTAAACACCAATGATTACAAATCACAAAAATAACTTTAAGGACTATATATATGCAAAACCCACAAAACACAAAAAGCATTTGCACATGAACCATACTACTTTTATTCACTCCCCAAAATCTTCAAATCAAACGTGGGCATTAAAAAGAGGAATGTTTCATTTACTTTCAAATCTGGTCTTGCTTCAAGAACATCTGAAAGGCTCTGGAAGAGTCTCAAGCTTAAAAGAGACACATTTCCAGGATATAAAACTTAGAAGTTGGCCGGACATGGGGGCTCACGCCTGTAATCCCAGCACTTTGGGAGGCTGAGCCTAGCAGATCTTGAGATCAGGAGATTGAGACCACCCTGGCCAACACAGTGAAAACCTATCTCTACTAAAAATACAAAAATTAGCTGGACATGGTGGTGTGCGACTGTAGTCCCAGCTACTCTGGAGGCTGAGGCAGGAGAATCGCTTGAACACGGGAGGCAGTGGGTGCAGTGAGCCAAGATCGCACCACTGCACTCCTACCTGGCAACAGAGAGTCTGTCTCAAAAAAAAAAAATTCAGAGGTTATGATTTTAAAGTTCTAGTTTCTCCCTACCAATGAACCATCGTTGCTATTTTCCAAACAGAAATATACCTATCTGGTCCTTTCTCACCTGAAAATAATATATTTGAATAATCATCTATAAAGTTCTGTCTATAAATCTATAAATTAAGAATGCAGAATTAGTATCTCATCTATAAAAATAAGAGGGTTAAGACTAAACGACCATTAAAATTCTGATGTCATGAAGTTAGATAACCCGTGCAAAAATATTAGATTCAGAAGGTAACTCAGTCATAAAGACTATAGGACACTACTAGATGCCATACAGGCTTTGCAAAGTTCGTTTGGGTACTACAATGGACTGAATGTTTAAGACTCCCCAAATTTCTATGTTGAAATCCTGACCCCCAATGTGATTGTATTAGGAGGTAAGGCTGCTGGGAGGTATCAGTGCCCTTATATAAGAGGTCCCAGAGGCCAGGCGTGGTGGCTCATGCCTGTAATCCCAGCACTCTGGGAGGCCGAGGTGGGTGGATCACCTGAGTTCAGGAGTTGGAGCGCATGGATCACCTGAGGTCAGGAGTTCAAGACCAGCCTGGCCAACATGGTGAAACCCCGTCTCTACTAAAAACACGAAAATTAGCCTGGCATGGTGGCAAATGTCTGTAATCCCAGCTACTCAGGAGGCTGAGGCAGGAGAATTGCTTGAACCTGGGAGGCGGAGGTTGCAGTGAGCTGAGATCACACCTTTGTACTCCCGCCTGGGCAACAACAGAGAAACTCTGTCTCAAAAAAAAAAAGTCCCAGAGAGTTCCTTGCCCCTTCTACCGCAGATGACTCAGAGAGAAGGTGCTGCCTATAAAGCAGGCAAGCAGGCTGTCATTAGACACTCCGTCAACTGGCAGCACGTTCTTGGACTTCCCAGCCTCCAGAACCATTAGAAATGTATTTCTGTTGTTTTATAGGCCACCCACTCTGTGCTATTTTGCTATAGCAGCCTGAAAGGAATAACATAGGCACCATCCTAGGTTCACTTTCTCTTGAGGAGCTTTCTACTAGCAAGCACAGTAGAGATGCACATAAAACATCCGACTCTTACATAAAAAGCTAAGATGGTAAGGAGAAGCAAAATAAAAATAGCAAAGACCTAATGTTAAAAATGGGCCCACAGATGATTTACTGAAAAATAAATGCAAATTAAATATATAAAAATATGTCCAACTTCACTCATAATAAAAGAAAAATTAAAGTAACAAAGGGAAACCCTTCCTCACCTACAAATTGGAAAAAATCCAAATGTTTCAGAATGTTGGCAAGACAGTGGTGAAACTGGTACTCTAGTACATTACAAATAAGGAAGGAATGCAAATAATACAGCCCCAAAAGAAGCAATACAGAGATACCTGGCAAAAAATACAAATGCACTTACCTTTTCATCTGCATTTAGGAATCTACCCCAAAGATACATGGGCAAATACAAGATGATATAAACACAAGGTTATTCACAATGGCATTATTATTATTTTTTTAAAATATTTTTGTAATGATGGGGTTCTGCTATGTTGCTCAGGCGGGTCTCAAACTCCTGGGCTCAAGTGATCCTCCTGCCTCAGCCTCCCAAAGCACTGGGATTATAGGTGTAAGCCACCACATCTGGCTTCCCCGTGGCATTAAGTTTAACAGCAAAAGATTGAACCCAGAAGTTCATTGGCAAGGGGCTGCTTTAAAATACTATGATACTTCTTTGCAATGAAGAATTAAACACCAATTTTTTAAGGAAAAAAATGAGGAAGATCTCTATATGCTGATAGGACAAGATCTGTACAAGACACAAGTGGAAGAGATAGGAAGGTGATGGGGCAAAAGAGGAACGAGAGAGGGCCAGAGACGGAAGGAAGATCCTCTGAATTGTAGCTCATTATATAGCTTTGATTTTAGTCATGTAAATTTCGTACACGTTCAAAATGAAAATTGAGTCAAAAGAAAAAACAAAATTTCTAAAATTTGAAAATTAATTAAATAAGCACTACTAATTGGTGTAATAACCACACATCAAGAAAAAAACTACATCAAATGATTTTGGAACACAAAATTTGACTGTATATCCTTAGATGGCATGTACTAAGAAAATTATAACTAAAATGAAAAATTTAAACTTCATCTAGCTGTCATTATTCTATGTAATAATACTGGTATTGTTATTTTTGAAAGTATTTTGTGTATATTGTAAAGCCATTGAGTAATTATAGACTATCACTGGAAACAACATTAGAAAGGAAAAGAGAACAAGATGCACAGTGTAAAGGAATAAGAAAAAAAGTTACATTAAAATCCTATAAAACAGAAAAAAGAATAAAAAAATTTTAATAGTAAAAAATTTGGTTGTCTTTTATTTATTTTTGTTTATTTTTTCAGGCTCTCTGGCCTTATTCCCAATCTCAGGAAGCATGCAGTCCTTCACTATTACATATTTTGTTGGCTATTGGTTTTTCATAGACAGCCTTTGTCAGTTTTATCACAAATGAATGTTGTAGTTTGTCAAAAGTTTTCCTGCATCTACTGAAATTATAATGAGTTTTTGTCCTTTATTCTGTTAATACAGTATCTAAGACTAACTGATTCCCAGAAAGAAAAGCAACCTTGTATTCTTACAATAAACACCAATAGGTTATGGTGTATAATGTTTTGTGGGTGTTGCTGAGTAGGTTAATGTATCTTTAAACATTTTTGTGTTTATACTCAAGAAGGATACTGGTCTATAGTTTTCTTGTGCTGTCTTTCTCTTATGTTGGTCTTGCTACTTGCCTCACAAAAGGAGTTGGGAAGTGTTCCTTCCTCCTCTATATCCTGAAGGGTTTATGAACTACTGGTATAATTTCTTTTTAAATATTTTAATTCCAGGCACAGTGGCTCACACTTGTAATCCCAGCACTCCGGAGGCTGAGGAAGAAGCCCACGAGTTCAAGACCAGCCCAGGCAATTTAGGAAGAACCTCTCTACATTAAAAAAAAAAAAAAAAAAAAAAGGCTGGGCTTGATAGCACGCCTGTAGTTCCAGCTACTAGGCAGGCTGAAGGAAGACTACATGAGCCCAGAAGTCAAGGCTGCAGTGAGCCATGATCATGCCACTGCACTCCAATAGGGCAATAGAACAAGACCCTATCTCAAAAATAAATGAATGAATGATAAAATTCAATGGAAGGAATGGACCAAGAAAGCTAAATAGAAGCCTCTAGTGATTGTCTCCCCTGCAGAATGCCAAAATGAACAATTATCTGTACAAAAAAGCACCTTCGTAAGAACCAAAAATCAGGTGAGTGATCATAGTACCTGGTTTTAACTTCGTATTAAGTAAAGAGGCATTGAAGAAACTAAGAAAGATAGTCTTCAATCAACTATACCACTCCTTCCCCATCCCCCAGCAGCAGTCACAAACGCAGGACACAGAAGCTGTGCACTTGGGGGAGGAAAAGCACTTTGCATTGGAACTCAGTGCTGTCCTGTCACAGCAGAAACCAACCCAGGGCAGAATTTAGCCAGCACTCACTGAGAGAACATTTAGACCAGCCCTAATCAGAGGCAAACTATCGATTTTCTGGCAAGCCCTGCCACCATGGGCTAAAGTGCCTTGGGGTCCCAAATAAAACTTGAAAGGCAACTAAGATGACAACAACTGCAATTCCTGGGCAAGTCCTGGTGCTGGGCTGGGCTCAGAACAAGTGGACTTGGGGGGGCACATGACCTGAGATACCAGCTGTGGCCACCATGGGAGTGCTTGGCCACGCCTACCCCAACCCCAGGTAGTACAGCTTGCAGTAATAAAAGTGACTCCTTTCTTCTGCTTGAGGAGGAGGGGGAGAGTAAAGAGGACTTTGTCTTGCAACTGGGATACCAGCTCAGCCACAGTAGAACAGGGCACCAGCGAGAATCCTGAGTCCCAGACGACATTTTTAGACACACTCTGGGCCAGAAGGGAACCTGCTGTCTTGAAGGGAAGGGCTCAGCCTGATGGGATTCATCACCTACTGACTAAAGAGCCTTTGGGTGATGAATTATCAGTGCCAACCAGGTAGTACTTGCTGTGGGCCTTGGTTAAGACCCAGGGCCATGCTGGCTTCAAGTGTGACCCAGTACATTCCCAGTTGTTGTGGTCACAAGGAGAAACCCTTTCTGCTTGAGAGAAGGAGAAGGAAAAGTAAAGAAGACTTGCATTACGTTTCATGCCTTGCAACATGGGCACCAGCTTGGCCACAGAGACGCAATATCCCCAGAGGGCTTCTGGGGTCCCCAGTTCTAGGCCTTGGCTCTTAGACAGGATTTCTGGACCTGCCCTGGGCCAGAGGGGAGCCCACTACCCTAAAGGGACAGACTCAGAACTGGCAGCATTCACCACAAGCTGACTACAGAGCCCTTGAGCCTTGAGTGAAAATCAGCAGTAGCCAGGCAGTCCTCACTGCAGGCCTGGGGCAATGGTGACCACAGGGAGAGACTTCTCTATTTTAGGAAAGGGGAGGGAAGAATGAAAAGGACTTTGTTTTGCAGCTTGGGTACCAGCTCAACAGCAGTGGAACAGAGCACCAGGTAAACTGCTACAGTTCCTAGCTCCAGGCCTGGCTCATAGATGGCATCTCTTGACCCACCTGGAGGCGGGGCGAAATCACTGTCTTGAAGGAAAGGACACAAGACTGGTTAGATTTGCCTCCTGCTGATTGTAGAGCCACTGGGCCTTGAATGAACACAGGCAGTAGCCAGGCAGTGGTCACTGAAGGCCTTCAGTGAGACCCAGTGCTGTGCTGTGCTGTGCTGTGTGCTTCAGGTCTGACCCCGTGCAGTCCCAGTGGTGGTGGCTACAGAGGTGCTCGTATCACCGTTCCCCCAGTTACAGGCAGCTCAGCAGAGACAGAGAGACTCCATTTGTTTGAGAAAAGTAAGTAAAGGAAACAAGAGTCTCTGCCTGGTAAGCCAGGGAATTTTCCAAGATTGTACCAAGACCACCAAGGTGGTACCTCTATAAGTCTGTAAGAATCACAGTGTTACTGGGCTTGGGGTACCTCCTACAGCAGATTATGACTTAGGGTGGCCCCTAAAGCAGATATGGCTTCAGTGACCAAAGACTTAGATCAAACCCCCAAGTACCTTCAAATACCTGGAAAGTCTTCCCAAGAAAGATGTATATAAACAAGCCCAGAAGACTACAATAAATACCTAAAATATTTAATGCTCTGACATCAATGAACATCCACAACCATCAAAACCAGCCAAGAAAACATGACTTCACCAAATGAACTAAGTAAGGCACCAACACCAATCCAAGAGAGACAGAGGTATGTGACCTTTCAGACAGAGAATTCAAAATAGCTGTTTTGAGGAAGGCCAACAAAATTCAAGATAATACAGACAAGGAATCCAGAATCCTATCAGATAAATTAAACAAAGAGATTGAAAAAATTTAAAAGAATCAAGCAGAAATTTTGAATCTGAAAAGTGCAGAGGACATACTGAAGAATGCACTGGAGTCTCTTAAAAGCAGAACTGATCAAGCAGAAGAATGAATTAGTGAACATGAAGGCAGGTTATTTGAAAATACACAGTCAGAGGGGACAAAAGAAAAAAATAAAAAACAATGAAGCACACCTACAAGATGGGGTTTCACCGTGTTAGCCAGGATGGTCTCGATCTCCTGACCTTGTGATCTGCCTGGCTCAGCCTCCCAAAGTGCTGGGATTACAGGCGTGAGCCACCGCACCTGGCCAGTATTTTACATTTTTAAATAATTAAGAGTATAACTGGATTATTTCTAACACAAAGAAGGGATAAATGTTTGAGGTGATGAATACTTCAGTCACCTTGACCTGATTATTACACATTTTACACCTGTATCAAAATATCTCATGTACCCCATAAATATATGCACCAATGACCAACAAAAACAAAAATATATCATATATCTGGGCCAAGCACAGTGGCTCACGCCTGTAATCCTAACACTTTGGGAGGCTCAGGCGGGAGGATTGCCTGAGCTCAGGACTTTGAGACCAGCCTGGACAACATGGCAAAACCCCGTCTCTACTAAAAATACAAAGAATTATGTGAGTGTGGTGGTGTGCCCCTGTAGTCTCAGCTACTCAGCAGGCTGAGGCACAAGAATCACTTGAACTCGGGAGTTGGAGGCTGCTGTGAGCCACTGCACTCCAGCCTGGGAGACAAAGTGAGACTCTGTCTGAAATATATATACACATACATACATATATTTGATAAAATTCACTAGTAGCTATCTGGAGGCCAGGCGCAATGGCTCATGACTGTAATCCCAGCACTTTGGAAGGCCAAGGCAGGCAGATCACTTGAGCCCAGGAGTTCAAGACCAGCCTGGGCAATATGGCAAAACCCTGTGTGTATACAAAAAATACAAAACTAGCCGGGTGTGGTGGTACATCCCTGTAGTCCCAGCTACTCACGAGGCTGAAGTGGGAGGACTGCCTGAGCCCAGGAGGTCAAGGCTGCAGTGAGCCTTGACCACTGCACTCCAGCCTGGATAACAGAGTGTGACCCTAAATCTAAAAAAACAAAACAAAAAAGCCATGTAGGTCTGGGATTTTCTTTACAGAAAGATTTTTAGTTATTAATTCAATTTAATTACTTGTTAGGGATGTATTCATACATTTTATTTCTTCTTGAGTCAGTTTTGGTAATTTATGACTTTCTATGAATTTGCCCATTTTGCTTAAGTTGCTGAATTTGCTGGCCTAATATTTTTCATAATATTCGCTTATAATCTTCTTAGTTTCTAAGAGGTCAGTGGGTTACATCCACCTCTTTTCATTCTTAAAAAGCTTTGACAAACTGTGGTTTTTCCTTTATTTTTGGTTAGCCTAGCTAATGGTTTGTCAACTCCTTTAACTTTGATTGTGAAAACAAATACTGATTTTTCTCCACCACTTTTCTGTTTCCTATTGCCTTCCTTTGTACTACCTTTGGTTTAGTTTTTTTCTTTTTTTTCTAGATTTTAAGGTAGAAAGTTCAGATTACTAACTTAAATCTTTCCTATTTTCAAACATAGGAATTAAAAGATATAAATTTCCCTCTGAGCACCTATTTAGTTGCATCACATTTGGATATGCTTTATTCTTATTTTATTCAGATCAAAATACTATCTGACTTCCTTTGTAATTTCTTATTTGACCCAAGGGCTATTTAGAAATATGTTATTTATTAATTAGTTGATTATTTACAAATATTTTCAGATTCCCAAAATTTCCTTGTGTTGTTGAATTCTAATTTAACTTCACTTTGGACAGAGAACATACTTTGTATGATTTCAACCTTTTTAAATTTGTCAAGACTTGTTTTTATGGTCTAGTATATAGTCTGTCCTAAAGAATGCTTCAAGTATGCTCAAAGAGAATGTGTTCTGTTTTATAGTTGGTTAATTATGATAACTTTTAAAATATCAGTAGAAAGGAATGAACTATGTCATGGATGAACATCAAAAACATTATGCTGAACAAAGAAGCCAGGAATAAGAAATCACATATTGTATAATTCCACTTATATAAAATGTCCAGAGAAGGCAGATTTATAAAGACAGAAAGTAGATTAGCGTTTGCATGGAGCTAGGATCAGCAATAGCAGTCAATTGTAAATGGTCCTATGGGGTTTTACTGGGGAATAAAAATGTTGCATGGTGCTGGTTGCATACTCAATAAAGTTCCTAAAAATCATGGAACTATATACTTACAGTTGGTGAAGTTTATGATCTGTAAAATACAACTCAAGACAAATTTACATGGATATTTACAAATTCAATATAGATAAATGCCAATTTTAAAAATTCATTGGAAGTTTACTATGAGAACTAACCATGGCATCAAACCCTTACTTCAAAAATCAATAATCAGGGCCAGGTGGGGTGGCTCACATCTGTAATCCCAGCACTTTGGGAGGCCAAGGCAGGCACATCATTTGAGGTCAGGAGTTTGAGACCAGCCTGGTCAACATGGTGAGACACCGTCTCTACTAAAAATACAAAAATTAACCATTGTGGTGGGGTGTGCCTATAATCCCAGCTACTTGGGAGGCTGACAGAGGAGAATCACTTGAACCCGGAAGATGGAGGCTGCAGTGAGCCAAGATCAGGCACTCCAGCCTGAGTGACAGAGCCACTCTGTCTCAAGAAAAAAAAAAAAAAATCAATAATCAATTATGTCCTATCTTTCCCACTATATTATTGCTAAAATACTAAATTGTATTTTTGGTAATCAAACAATCCCAGTGATGAGACCTTCATTACACTGTAATTCCGGGCACTAAATTTAGAAGGAATAAAAGAATCAGAAAAATGGCCATTTATAACTCTTAATGAAATTAAGTGATTCAGGGCAACCATCATAAATGGAGCTAAACCATGAGGAAAATGCAATGATGCACATGGCTAGTCAATCCTAGCATCACTAAAAGCAGGACCACCAGATATTATACACCTCCTAATGCCATGAATAAAAAGTATAAAGTATCAACTATTAGTCTTGCCAAAATTTCAACCTGAATCTAACTGTGTTATTTTAGACATAACTTTCCCTTTACAGAAAACCCAAGGACTGGAGGAAGAAGTTAAATGAATGTAAAAGAATCAGATATATCCAGAATATAAGACATTGTACAGGACAAGTGTCCAAGTTTCTCCAACAAAATAAATAATAAAGGAGAAGACTGTTTTAAATGCAGATTGAAGAGACACAACAGTGAAATGCCATGTATGAACCTCGTTTGGATCATATTTCAAATAACCCGACACTGTCAGCATGTTTGAGACTACTGAGGAAATCTGACTACGAATTACTGATAATTTTGTTCAGCTGATAATGGTACTATGGCTATTCAAGAAAACTGCTTTAAGAGACATATACAGAAGGATTTAGAGGTGAAATGACATGGTGTCCGAGATTTGCTTTAAATTACAATAGCAGCAGCAAAAAAGAAAAATGATAAAAGGCCAAATGAAGCTTGGAAAATGCTGAACTTTGTTCAAACTGGAGCCTTATTTATACTCTTCTTCTAGCTTTGTGTATGTTTGAAAAATATAATAATAAAAGTCTTGTTTTAAAGACAAAAAAAATAAAAGTTTAGTAGCAAGAATGTAATTGTCACTCAGCTTTTTTTGGAACACAGAAGATAATTTCCCACAAAACCGAAATGCGTATGGTTTCTGAGATCCCAGACCAGAATGACTTACCTTCTGGCAATCCTCTTGAAACTGGATTGAAATAATTCTTCCATGACATGCTGCTGTTCCCGACAAAGAACTTCTGTCATCAATTCCAACAACATAGGGCTTTGAGATAATTCCAATGCATCTAGAAACTAGAAAAAATACATCATCAAAATTTTGTTGAGTTTTACTAAAAATATAAAAAGTTTCTTACGTAATAAAAATATATAACATATAGAAAAATATACCAGAATTTCACAGACTTAACAAATACCAGTATTTCTGTCATTTTTATGGATATTGTGAGTGGCTGGTATATATCAATGTTCACTATACCGAGCCTAGATTCTTTTAGGGTTTTTTTTTTTTTGAGACAGAGTCTCACTCTATTGCCCAGGCTGGAGTGCAGTGGCGCGATCTCGGCTCACTGCAAGCTCTGCCTCCCGGGTTCACGCCAGTATCCTGCCTCAGTCTCCCGAGTAGCTGGGACTACAGGTGCCCGCCACCACGCCTGGCTAATTTTTTGTAGTTTTAGTAGAGACAGGGTTTCACCATGTTAGCCAGGATGGTCTCGATCTCCTGACCTGGTGATCTGCCCTCCTCAGCCTCCCAAAGTGCTGAGATTACAGGTGTGAGCCGCTGTGCCCGGCCCCGATTCTTTTTAGGTTTTGTAGATGTTACTCTTCTCTCTATCTCAGGTTCTGAGAGTACATGGAGACAAGCCTTCAACAGGCCCTCCCTCCTTCACCATGCCAGGGACTCTTGCCCTCACTGATTCTGGTAATGTGCATCTTTTCCACACCGTCCTCGCTACAGAGGGGATATCCCAGGCCACTCCCCTGATGTTCTCATCTTGACTCTCCCCTTTTCCATCTCAGTTTCTGTTCTACTTTCTAGGAGATATCTTAATTTTATCTTCAGAATAGAACAGGTATGTTTTTTAAATTTTGCTTCTGCATATTTAATTTCCAAGGATCATTATCCTATCTTGTGGACACAATACCTTCTTTCATCTCTGAAATTATTGTGTGCAGTTTCCACTGCACTCCAGTCTAGGTGACAGAGCAAGACCCTGTCTCAAAACAAAACAAAACAAAACAAAACACACCAATGCATTTCATGTCTATGTCCAGACTTGGGTCCCATCCCCAAGATAACTCATGTATACACAAACATTCCAAAATCCGAAACACTTTTGGTTCCAAGCATTTCAGATAAGGGATGCTCAAACTATCGTATTAGGGATAATCACAAAATGCTTCTCAAATAACTGCTATTCTATTAAAATTTAGAAACTGGAAATTATTGGTAATATTCTATTTCTTAGCTTCTTTTGGTATTACTATTCATAACTTAAATATACTTTATATATTCCATTTTATGCATAAAATATTTCACAATTTAAAAGTGGGAGAAAAAAACAAATTCTCGTGGATTCACATATATGCCTGTCACTGCTTTCCAAGTGAATTAAATGGATTCTCAGGCTATGCACACATAAATAAATGGGATATGGTGCTGATTCGGTATGTGCTTCCTCTTCTACAAATAATGACCCTAGTAAAAATGTACTGTACAAGCTTTGTGTAGAAAGAATATTCTGAATGACCTATTGGGTGGTTTACAACTTCTCTGATTATGGGTATTTTACTCACTTCTTTTCATCAAGATATGTAACAAGAAAAAAAAAATCAGTGTTCTAATTGTACTTGATACTACTAGAAACCAACCTTTTTCATGCAGTCCACATAATTATTGAACCGCGGAGTTCCTGGGGGAAATTCTCTGGACTGCATGGGGAAGTGAGCAACGATGAGCTGCTCCAGAACACGCCTAAGTTCCTCCAGACTGCCTCCGGTGAGGCTGGTGAAGAATGGAAGAAGAGTGACAGCTTGGCCCTGTGGAACAAGGCAGACGTAAGAAACTGCACGAGTTATGGCTTATATATCCCACAGAATAAATAAAATTACTATTTTCTAAAGACATTGCAAATAAAGCACTATGTAGAATCAATGAATCACTTCAGCATAATTTCTAAATTATATTAAAAACTAACCTGAATACAATTCTGTACCTCAGTTTTTTTTTTTTTTTTTTTTTTTTGGAGATGCAGTCTCACTCTGTCACCCAGGCTGGAGTGCAGTGGCACGATCTAGGCTTACTGCAACCTCCGCCTCCTAGGTTCAAGTGATTCTCCCTGCCTCAGCCTCCAGAGTAGCAGGGATTACAGGCGCCTGCCACCACACCCAGCTAATTTTTTTCATATTTTTCATAGAGACAGGGTTTTGCCATGTTGGCCAGGATAGTCTCAAACTCCTGATCTCAGGAGATTCGCCTGCCTTGGCCTCCCAAAATGCTGGGATTACAGGCATGAGCCACCGTGCCCAACCTATACCTCAGCTTTGACTCTTACCCAGGCTAGTCGGTTGACTCCAGCTATGGACACATAAATAAATGGGACATGGTGCTGATTCGATATGTGCTTCCTCTTCTACAAATAATGACCCTAGTAAAAATGTACTGTATAAGCTTTGTGTAAAAAGAACATTTTGAATAACCTAAGGAGTGGTTTACAACTACACATTGCTGAACTACATAAGAACTTCATACTGAGCTTAACAAGAACTAGGAGTTGATTCCTATTCTCCCTTGCATGGCAGATAAATTCCAAGACTGTCTATGGAGAAATGGGAAACTTGATTAATCACACAGCAGAAAATTCCAAAGAATTTTTTATCCAGTAAAAAGGTCCCCTTGAATTGAGGTCACTTTTCAATAGCGTTTAAAATCTAATTGTTCTAGGACTTTAAAATTAGTAACCTTAAAATGACAATATTTATTAATTCTTGACCCTAAAAATCACCAAAAATTTTTATATTATTTTTAATAGAAAAATGACTGAGTAATAAAGTCATTATAGCACAAAAAGCCAAATTAAATCATATGTATGCAAACACAAATGTTAATTCATCCAAATATGATAATCTTACACTTTAAAAGAAATGTTCTAGGCCGGGCGTGGTGGCTCACACCTGTAATCCCAGCACTTTGCGAGGCCGAGGCAGGCAGATCACTTGAAGTCAGGAGTTTGAGACCAGCCTGGCCACTATGGTGAAATATACTAAAAATACAAAAATTAGCCAGGCCTGGTGATGCACGCCTGAGATCCCAGCTACTCGGGAGGCTGAGGCACGAGAATCACTTGAACCCAAGAGGCAGAGGTTGCAGCGAGCCATGACTGCGCCACTGCACTTCAGCCTGGGCGACAAAGCGAGACTGTCTCAGAAAAGAAAAGAAGAAAAGAAAAAGAAAACGAAAAGAGAGAGAGACAGAAAGAAAGGGACGGAAGGAAGGAGGGAGGGAGGGAGGGAGGGAAGGGAGGGAGGAAGGAAAGAAGGAAGGAAGGAAAGAAATGTTCTCATGTCTTGGAGAGACATCCTGAACTGAAGCAGGTGCAGGTCAGATAACACGCCCAGCCTGCTTGGCCTTCCTTGCCCGCTGACAGGTGGGTTGACTACACAGGTGAAATAAACACGCCCAAATAGGATGGTTATCGAGACTGGCTAATAAGTACAGGGGGATTACTGTGCTAGTCTCCCTATTTTTGAACATGTTTGAAATTTCCCATAATAAAAAATAAAAAACATCACAAATATGCAAAAATAAAAAATATGAAAATAGAAGAGAACGTAATCCAAAAATAAATAAATATTTCACTGTTTACCTTTAAATGTAGATCCAGTTTTGTGTCAGCAAGTAGACTAATATATGTTGTAAAGACTTCAGGGAATGAACCATGACTTGTATTAAAAGATACAGATGAATCAATCTAAAGGAAGGAAAAGAAAAACAGGACGCACTTGTATATTACATCTTTATTTCCTTTGTTTAAATTCCAGAAATGAACTGTAAATTTAATTATGGGCTTCAATAATATTTTCACAATCGTATTGTAAAATATTGTAATACTATCTGTTAAGACAATACATGCAAGGGTACATTAAAAAGATATAGCATAAGAAATAGTAAGTCTAATAAACAATGGAAAAAATTTAAAAAGGTAAATATAAGCAATGAGCTTTTGGAGCAACCTCCATCAAATTTTAAAGACACAAGTTATAGAGTTCAGAAGAACAAACATGACTGCTTTTTAAAGGAATCTCAAAATACCTGTAAAATTTTTGCCAGTAAGGCCAGCACTGCCATTTTAGTTTCGAGAGGGGAATCTTTAGCCCACCAGGAATCACACTTCTTCCAGTGTTGCAGAATTGTAGTCGCAAGTTTCAGTCCTTGGTGTTTCTGGCTTGCTCGCTCCCTGAAGCTCTGGTCTAACATGCCATTCAAAACAGTACTCACCTAAGACAATTTCGTTGTGAGTGAAGAAAAATTCTTAATTTTGAAAATGACAGAAAACAAAATTTACCTTTATTTCAAAGCTATTCTTGGAAAATAAGCTATTTCTATAATAGATGTTTATCTACTTCAAAACTCCTCGAGTTTGATTTGAGGTGCACTTTAACCATAGTTTTTCCACAGAAAGTACAGGGTGGCCTTAGCTATGTCATCAGGCTCATCCAGCTTGTCCTGGCTTTCCTAGTCTGGGCAGTCTAGGAAACAGGAGTCAGCTCTCTTCTGTCACCACTACCATCACTGTACATGCATGCACACGCACACACGGATGTACACACACAAGCGCATAAATATGCACATATGCACAAATGCACACTTCCTGTCCCACCACCACTGTACATGCATGCACAAGCACACACAGATGTACACACATAAGCAAACATGCACCCAAGCACATACTTCTGGTCCTACCACCATACAGGCACACGCTAGGACACACAGGTGTACACACACAAGCGAACATGCACATGTGCAAATGCACACTTCCTGTTCAACTACCATCATACATGCACACCCACATTTCCTGTCTCACCACCACTCCTGCAACAGAGTGACAGGCTCATTTTGATCAGATTAACATTCACTATTCTGTCATTCTGACTATGCAAACATTTTTCACAGATGTTCCAAGTAGAAACAATGCTTTTTCCTTTTTGCACATTTTGTACTCCCTGAAGCTAATCTTGTTTGCTTTCATTGCGGTTTTCAATGCGTCTGTCATTAATTCGTCATCAAACTCTCCCAAGTTATGAAATTGCTGCAAGACCTCTAAGCCTATCAGGTCTATCTGCCGCATCTCTGTGGCAACTCAGCTCCTGATCTGCAATGCTGGTGCTGGGCCATCCACGCCTCTGTGCGGGGCTGACATACTGCATCCAGCACCTTCCCGTCTTGGCTTACTGCGTGATCACTCTCCACCCAGCAGCAACGTGATGAGAGTGCACAGGGACCTCTTGGGGATCTGGCATGTCTAAAACATCTGCATTCCACTCTCACATAATGGATAATCCAGCTGGATTCAGAACTCTAGGCTGGAGACTTCTCTCATGAATTGTGGAAGAAATCTGGTTCAAGTCTTGCAGTGCCCACACTGCTGCTGAGAAGACATATGTCATTCAATTTCTAGATCTTTTCACACATAATGGCTTTTTCTCCAGTGGAAACCCGAGAATCTTTTCTTGTACTGAAACCTCAGGGTTCTGAATTCTCAAGAAATGTGTTCCACGTGGAGCTGTTCCTGTGCACCATGCTGGAAACTCCATGGCCCTCTTCCACCTGGAAACTCAAAGCCTTTGCTTCTGGGCTCCTCTGGAGCTCTGTCCTCAGCAAACGCCTCTCCTGGCCCCTGCCTTCTGGAGCCAAGGCCCTGCTGCTCAACCTCGTGCATGAATGCCTAGTCTCCTCCTCATTTCTCTCGTGTTTTCCGTTTTGTCTTTTCACTCTACTCTCTGTGAGAGTTACTCAAGTTTACCTTCCAAACTCTTTCATTTTTAATTTCTGATGCCTATGCTTAATTCCCAAGAGACCTTTTTTGTTCTCTGATGTTCATTCTCCAAAGCAATTCTTATTTCACAGTTTTGTTTCTCATCTTTCAGTTTTACTTCTCCACCTTACGTTCCCATCTCAGTGAACGGGCCTTGCCACAGTTGCCCATGTCCTGCTATGCCCTCTAGCGTCCCTTTCCCCAGGTGCCTGGGCCCCAGGGCTGCCGGCTCATAGGTATCACCCGCCTAGAAGTGCTGTGCAGCATGCAGGGCTCACTGGTGGGGAGGATCACTGTCGCTGACCCAGCTGGCTGTGATGTCTGCATCTTTATTTTCTCTTAGGGCTTGTCAAGATATTCTGGTGCCCTGCCAAGGGCAGACGCTGAACTGTATTCGGAGGGAAAGGGCAGACAGCCTCAAAGTCTAGAATTTAGGTAGGTTTGCACTTAACTTCCCTCTTTTCCTGATGGTATCCATATATTCAGCCATGCCAGAGCCCCCTAGTCTGGAGGTCTCTATCCTCTCCAGGGAGTCACTGCCTCCTGCCTTCTCTTTAAGTGGATCAGACCTCCAGCAGCAGGGAAAGGAGGCTGCCCTGCACGGGAAAGCTGACCTTTGCCTAATCCTCTCTTAGCCTCTGCTCACCCCTGCTCTCATGCCTGCCCTGCTGGGGCTCAGCACTTCCAAATTCCGATGTTGCCACACTTGTCCTTTAGATTTACAACTCTTGTTACTCTTGGAAATCCTTTTCTCCTTTTCTCTGTGTACTTTGAGACTGTAGTGGTGTTTCTGTTAAATCTCATTCTGTTACTTTAGAGGAATTTAGGGCAGGAACAGAGGTGAAGGTGTATGTTTTTTCTATCATTTCCATCAGAGGTCATAGTTTACAAAATCAGAATGTTAAATCTGAGTGTCATCTACTACGATTTTATTTCTAATTTTAAAGAATACAAATTCCTACTGCAATCTACCACAAAAGATTCCCTTACAACAGACAAGCACTGTTTGCAATAAAAGCTCAACTTATGAAATCATGTACTCTCCCTTAAAATGGTCATACCAACAGTTAACAGTTTCTGTCCACAGAACAAACTAAATTTCAAAATCCCAGAGGTTTAGCAAACGAAAGTCAACTATATATTACATACTGATCTCCAGAGAGTCAATGTGAGGGGGAAAGGGCGACACAGCAGGAACGTGCCAGAAATGATAACTCAGCATCGAGGCCACAAGAGAGCTCTGAGAACAGCGAGGTCTACCAGGGGCAGAGACCAGCCTGCAGCTGGTGTGAATGCAAAGCCAGCTCTGGGCCCTAGGATGGGTCTGTAAGCTCCAAGGCCACGTCTTGGCAAACATCAATATCCTGCATAGCTGTGCCTTATAATATTTAGGCTTAGAAATTTGCAAAGCATGAGGGAATAGAAAAAACAATCAATGTTTCAACATCCAATAACACTCATGAGCTATTTTTTATTTTTTTGATACAGAGTCTCACTCTATCACCCAGGCTGGAGTGCAGTGGGCGTGATCTCCGCTCACTGCAACCTCCGCCTCTCAGGTTCAAGCAATTCTCCTGCCTCAGCCTCCTGAGTAGCTGGGATTACAGGCGCGTACCACCATGCCTGGCTAATTTTTTGTATTTTTATTTTGCCATGTTTGCCATGCTGGGCTCGAATTCCTGACCTCTGGTGATCCACCCACCTCCACCTCCCAAAGTGCTGGGATTATAAGCATGAGCCACCATGCCTGGCCTAACATTCATTAACTATTGATAAGGGGTATGTTTTGGGTTTTTCTGAGTTTGTTAAAAGCAAGAGCTTTTAACCTTCTAGGGAAAAGTCTTGTCATACTTTAATGAATATTTGTCATACTTTTATGAGGATTATATAAGAAAATATTGACCAGGCGCGGTGGCTCACGCCTGTAATCCCAGCACTTCAGGAGGCCAAAGCGGGCGGATCACGAGGTCAGTTCAAGACCAGCCTGGCCAACATAGTGAAATCCTGTCTCTACTAAAAATACAAAAAATTAGCTAGACGTGGTGGCAGATGCCTGTAATCCCAGCTACTCGGAAGGCTGAGGCAAGAGAATCGCTTCAATCTGGGATGCAGACATTGCAGTCAGAAGAGATCGTGCCACTGCACTCCAGCCTGGGCAACCGTGCAAGACTCTGTCTCAAAAAAAAAAAAAAAAAAAAAGTTTATTTAAAAGAAAATTTTGTTACCATTTTGGGATTTTCCACTGATGACTGCATGAGCTCCAATACAGCAAGATCCAGATTTTTCAATAATTCCATGTTGATCGTTTCTGAGAACAAGCTATAGAAATACTCCCCATGGGAGAACTGGATGACGCTGCTCTGTAAGCTGCCCAAGGATGGCGTGGACAGCACTGCTGGGTTCAGGAGAAGACTCACGAGGCGCTCACACTGGAAAAAAGAAAGGAGAGGTACCATAACCGGGGCACATCTTTGCATGGCACAGAAAGACCCTTGGCAACTGATTAACTTTGAAATTGGAAAATGACACAGGCCTAAAAAGCCTGATATGTGAAGTCTGGATTCAAGCTGAAATTGTATATATTTCAACTAGCCTCCATCTTCTAGGTTTCATTTTGGGAAAGAAATCTTCCTTGACCCATATTTCTTCCAAATGTCCAAAAATCTTGTAGTTGTTTTTTATTTTTATTTTTTGAGACAGGGTCTCGCTCTGTTGCCCAGGCTGGAGTGCAGTGGCACGATCTCGGCTCACTGCAAACCTCCACCTCCTAGGTTCAAGCGATTCTCCAGCCTCAGCCTCCCAAGTAGCTTGGATTACAAGGGCTTTCTACCACCCCTGGCTAATTTTTGTATTTTTAGTAGAGACAGCATTTCACCATGTAGTTCAGGCTGGTCTCGAACTCCTGATCTCAAGCAATTCACCCGCCTTGGCCTCCCAAAGTGCTAGGATTACAGGCAATAAGCCACCCTGCCCAGCCTTGCTGTTTTTTAAAGACAGGGTGTCACTCTGTTGCCCAGGCTAGAGTGCAGTGGCATGATCATGACTCACTACAGCCTTGACTTCCTGGGCTCAAGCGATCTTCCCACCTCAGCCTCCTGAGTAGCTGGGACTACAAGCATGTGTCACCATATCTGGCTAATTTTTTTTAATTTTTGTTGTAGAAACAGGGTCTCGCTACGTTGCCCAGGCTGGTCTCAAACTCCTGGGCTCAAGCCACCTGCCTACCCCACCATTGTTGCTTTGAGGGTAGAGTCTATTAAGGGTGAGTATTTTTAGACAATTTAAATATATAATTGTTTAATTGGACAAAGGGGTGAAAAGGGGGTTTCTGCTACAGAAGAAAGGAAGCTGAGATGGAGTGAACAAAGGGCTGGCTGCAGATTTCAGCTACAGCAGGGACTATTTAAAGTCAGCCCTGCATGGTTCAAAGAGCCATGAGAATATTTTTTTTGGAGACTCTGGTTCCTCTGGGATTATCCTTCAGAGGCCCTCCCAATCATCCATGTGAAGGACCACCAAGGAGAGAAGAGGCCACATGTCAACGCGGCTCAGCTTCATAGTCACAAAATGTTCTCTAGCTAATTCCTTTTGGAAACAAAGTGGGATAGACAAAACCTTAATATAAAAAGAATGTTGTTCTATTCTTTTTTTTTTTTTTTTTTTAACTATTGAGAAACTAATCTTTCAGAAAGAAAGCTGGCTCATGCAAATCACACAATACTCGTCCAGCTAAAACCTTACTACCCCAATTCCACAGTTTCTAGAGACACCTGCAAGTGACATGTGTATTTCTATTATTAGGGGGGTCCAGCATGAAGACGTGTTTTTCCTACCAGTCCTCCGAAAGCAAAGGCTAACTCCAGAAGTCCGCTGGCCAGTTGCTTACAACTGAGGTCTAGAGAAGGCAAACACTGTCTCTCATCTCCGGGGGCAATGCCTTTATAAACCAGGGAAAGAAGTTCTGTGCCAATAGAATGATGCAGATCTGTGGACTAAAAGCCAACATTGAAATGCTTAGCAAAAAGATATTTCTTAGAAGAAAACAACTTCACTCCTCTCATTAAATAAAAAGCCCACTTCAGATAGCACTGACAATTACCTTCCTATATTCAGAAAAATTTTAATTCAACTTTGCTTTTGTTGTTCTTGCTGTTTTGAGACAAAGTCTCACTCTGTCGCCCAGGCTGGAGTGCAGTGGCACAATTGTAAGCCACGATTGTGCCACTGCAGCCTCAAGCTTTCAGGCTCAAGCAATCCTCCCACCTTAGCCTCCTGAGTAGCTGGAACTATGGGTCCGTGGCACCCACTCCTGGACAATGTTTTTGTGTGTGTTTTTTTTGTTTGTAGAGATGAATCCCTGCCATGTTGCCTGGGCTGGTCTCAAACTTCTGGCCTCAAGCAATCCTCCTACCTGAGCCTCCCAAAGTGCTGGGATTACAGGTATGAGCCACTGTATCTGGCTCAACCTTGCTTTCTATGCTAGATTCTTCATTTGTGTTATCTTGCCACAAAGGTACAATAGCAGTTCCTAAAGTTTTTCAGAAAGCTGCCCTGGAAATATCCAAATGTCCTTTATTTTACTTTCATTTTATATTTATAAATTTTTACATTTGCTTTCATATTTATATTGATATATAATAGATATACAGATAGATAATATCTACATGTCTAGAGCAAGTATTTCTATAATTCCCATTTCAGCATGCTCAATATGTAAAGGACTTTTAAGAATATAAATAAATACACTAATTACCATACTAAAACTAAAATAAATGTAAAAACAAATAGGTTATAGTTACCTGAGATGGTAATATACTATGCAGAAGCCCAGCTCTGTGAAGCTGTTTACAGGCAGACACAACAGCAGCCAGCCTGCTCCTGTCCATTTGCGCGTCAGGGCCATACAAGTTGGCGGCACAAAGCTCCTCAATGCTGGCCATGCGAGAAAAACAGTAAATTAGGTGAGCTCTGATCTCATTAAATTATTAAGATACACTGAAAAAAATGTTTGCACTGTTGTGAAAGCAAACAGAGGCAACACCTAACAGGATCCATATGCACTAAGCTAGCATGGAGATCAAACACGGCGCTAACCACATCTGAAGTTTGCTTAAGTTTGGTGCAAGGAAGGCACTGGTTATATGTGATTTCTAAACAACTACTGAGGTCACTGGCAGCAAACATCCCACTAATATGAGCCTTCGCTGAGGAAGCAGGAGCAGCTGCAGGAGCACGGCAACATACTAGGGCTTCAAATTCCAGGACAACACGTCCCCGATTGTTGACCCAAGTACCCACCTCTGTGCTGTTATTTTCTCTCTCAGATGAGTCTCTAGGATATCTTTGTATGGGGACATCTTTAGCGCTTTCATCAGGTTCACACAAACATCAGGAAGATGAGCCATAACCTGGACGTCTCCGATGTTGAAACCTACGCTTGCAGGCTCACACAGCGTCTGCACCAGGACTCTCATCAAGTGTGTATTACACAAGTCCTTCTTCAGGAGCTATAACAGATGGTTTGACAAAAACACTTCATCAGCCAGCATTTCTATTTTCACCAGAGTGTAGGGCCCACGAGGTTGGGAACTTCTGCCTGACTAAGGGAGAGGTGGACAGAGTTTCTCTGTAAAACGGGGGCAGCGTAAACACGTGAGGTTTCTGGGCTAGACGGTCTCTGCTGCAACTCCTTACGCGTCTGATAAGAAAGCAGCACAGACAACAGGTGGAGAGAGGCGCACAGCCATGCTCCTATATAGCTTTATCTACGGAGCAGGCAGCAGGTGGGGCTGTGTCCATGCACAGGGTTTCCCAGCTCCTGACTCAGGACACTGCTGCATCCCAGGGCCTGGTGTGCCATAGGTGCCTGGCAAAGATTCCCTGAATGAACTGACTGGAGTGTGTTTACACAATAAGCCTCATGGATAAATCTATAAATATTTGCTAGTATGTGTCTCCTAAGGTAAACGTTTGATCATAGCATAAAATATAGCATCCAATAAAACAATTAGAAAAAACTACTTTGTATTTTTATTCACACAATGAAACTCTGAAGGACATGCAAAGTTTCATGATTTTCGATAGATCGTTCACCATGATGACTGTAGTTATTAACGATGCATTGTAATTTTGCAAATTGCTAAGAAAATAGATTTAAAAGTTCTCATCACAAAAAATGTTACATATGTGAGGTAACAGATACGTTAATTAGCTTGATTTAGCCATTCCACAAGGCAAACCATATCAAAACATCATGCTGTATAACATAAATACAGTTTTTGTCAACTAAAATAACTTGACAAATTTATTTTGACAGATAACTCTTCTGAGAATGTAGTTTTAGAAAAGCCAAAACCTGGCCTTCTCTTCCTGGTTCTTCCCGAAGTCAGGAAAAGCTGGGTTGAGAGGACGAAAAATAATAATAATAATAACCATAATAATTTTTTTAAGCCAAAATCCCTTCTAATAGAAACATTTGAAGCAGTTTTCTAGTAACAAAAACTGACCTCAAATTAACAGAGCAGCCTACCTTCCATCCTTCTGGGGAGGTGTTCAGCAGAGTTGTGGTGAACTCCATAATCCGGACCACAATGGTGCATTTGCTGTAGTTGTACCTTTCTCCCTCTTGGGGGCTTGGTCTGTCACCTGCTGCCCCAGTGCCAAAGCACTTTTCTGCTGCTATAATGTCATGCATGGCAATGCTTTCTAAAAAGAAAGCCACTGCTTTCAAAAGTGAAGAGTGGGCTTCAGTACCTAGAAGCAATTATAATAAAATATTAATATATGCTTCCTTTCAACTCCACTAAGATTAATATAAAATTGCTTCTCTAAGTATAGGTATGACATACGTTCAGTAAAAATTCAAAATTTTTCAAAAGAAGCAAACAGCTTAATAATAGCTGAATAAAGTGGCAGTTATTGCTTCTCATATCAAAAGGACACACTCATGGAAGGTCAGGTCTTTATTCTCAAACATTATATGTGAGAAGATAAATTAATATGATCATTTTAAAAGGCGATTTGGCAATTCATACCAAGTTTTTAAAAATATGCATGCCAATTTCTATCAAATGTTTAAAAACTCATTATGCTTTGATCCAGCACTGAAATTTTAACCTAACGAAATGACTGCAGAATTGCAGAGATGTGGTTGTAAGAATGTTCTTTTTAGCACTGTTATTAATAATGAATGCTATTAATAATGAAAAAATAAAAAATCCTGTCCTTCAAAGGACAGAAACAAATTATGGAGCAGTCTTCAAGCAGGTGTGGACGGGCACCAGTCATCTTAATCAACTTTCAGATCCATCCTCAAAAGGGCTTTGTCATAAAACTCATTTGTCTGAAAACACCCTGGAGCTGGTTCTCCTTTCCCTTCTCAGCCTGTTCATCAGGACTCTCCTGCTTAAGGAAAGACAGACCCACCCTCACCTCTCTCCAGTCTAACTATAGTTTATTACTCCAAGGTGCACAGCCCTTCAGAGAACCAAGGGACAATTTAAAATACTTGTATACTGTTGAAAGAGTAAAGGCAATGATTGAGTAAGAAAGCCTTTTTGTAAGTCTCGGCCGGGCGTGGTGGCTCAAGCCTGTAATCCCAGCACTTTGGGAGGCCGAGACGGGCGGATCACGAGGTTAGGAGATCGAGACCATCCTGGCTAACACGGTGAAACCCCGTCTCTACTAAAATACAAAAAAAATTAGCCGGGCGAGGTGGCGGGCGCCTGTACTCCCAGCTACTCGGGAGGCTGAGGCAGGAGAATGGCGTGAACCCGGGAGGCGGGGCTTGCAGTGAGCTGAGATCCGGCCACTGCACTCCAGCCTGGGCAACAGAGCCAGACTCCGTCTCAAAAAAAAAAAGAAAGCCTTTTTGTAAGTCTCACAGTTTCTAATTCTTTGTTTCCAACATAATTTAAGGAAAGTCAAACTGTCAACTGATCTCATTAAAAATAATTTTGATAACATGCATTTTGATGTATTCCAAGAACTGAGATAACTTACATTAAGAATTACTCTCAGCCAGGCGCCGTGGTTCCCGCCTGTAATCCCAGCACTTTGGGAGGCCAAGGTGGGCGGATCACAAGGTCAGGAGATAGAGACCATTCTGACTAACACAGTGAAACCCCGTCTCTACTAAAAATACAAAAAATTAGCTGGGCACAGTGGTGGGCACCTGTAGTCCCAGCTACTCGGGAGGCTGAGGCAGGAGAATGGCATGATCCCGGGATGTGGAGCTTGCAGTGAGCCGAGAACGTGCCATTGCACTCCAGTCTGGGCGATAGAGACTCCATTTCCAAAAAAAAAAAAAAAGAATTATTCTCAAAAACCAGATATCCTTGAATCCAACAGAATATTGGATTGTAAGACACACTGCAACCATGGATCTGTTAAATATGGGAAAATGTACATTTTAGAATAAATCAAATATGGCACTTATTTATGTGAACAAGTTTGTTTTGTTTTATTTTCTGAGACAGAGTCACTGGAGTGCACTGGTGTGATCTCGGCTCACTGCAACCTCCGCCTCCAGGGTTCAAACGTTTCTTTTGCCTCAGCCTCCCGAGTAGCTGGGATTAACAGGGACCTGCCACCACGCCTGGCTAATTTTTGCATTTTTAGTAGATATGGGGTTTCTCCATGTTGGCCAGACTGGTTTCAAACTCCTGACTTCAAGTGATGTGTCTGCCTCAGCCTCCCAAAGTGCTGGGATTACAGGTGTGACTCACCACGTCCAGCCATGAACAAGTTTTTTTAATACTAAAATCTATACATACAAAAATAGAATTCCAACCACATAATTTTACAGTTTATATCTAACAATTATCAAAATTTTTATATTTGTTGTGGCAGTAAAAAATGTAATGTGCACTAATAATAAACGTAATCATAACACAGAAGAAAAATTTTTTTTGAGACAGGGTCTCACTCTATTGCCCAGGCCAGAGTACAGTGGCACAATCACGGTTCACTATAGCCTCAACCTTCCAGGCTCAAGCGATCCTCCCACTTCAGACTCCCTAGTAGCTGGGATCACAGCTGTGCATCACCACACCTGACTAACTTTTGTATTTTTTGTAGAGATAGTGTCTCGCCATGTTGCCCAGGCTGGTCTCAAACTCCTGGGCTCAAGTGATCCTCCTGCCTTGGCTTCCCAAAGTCCTGGGATTACAGGAGAGAGCCACTGCACCCAGCCAAGGAATCTTTAAACATATACATCTTTTCATTAAAAAGACATAGATAGGGATATAGCAAAATCTTAAGCAAAAAAACTTAATACTTTAGGATAAAATCTTTTCAAGGGTATGAAATGATAATATGAATTCAGGGACTCTGCAAAATTTCCAATAAAGCAGCTATAATTTAAAGCCAATGATGCTGTATATAAAACTGCTACAGTATTTATTGTTCATGGAATACATTTTTTTAAAGTAATACAGTTTTGTGTATTTAAAATGTCAACATTTACAACACACCAGAAAGTATAACTTTTTCAATTATATAAAACTATGAGAAAAACTGTATTTGTCAACTTTGAAGTGTGAAGGAAGGAACCCTCGTGGTAAGGTGACATGAAAGCATGGGCAAGGCGGCCGCACAGCACCTATTGTCATGTCGCTGGGATTCTGACCTGGCAGAGCCTCTGCCAAGGGTGACCCTGGCAGCATGACATACACCAGCAGGAGGCAAGGGTGACCTACCCAAGACCTGGAGCGCTCCCACAATTCTCTCGCCAATGAAAGTGTTGTAGCACTCCAGCGCAGCCAGGAGCAGGTCCAGCCAGCACAGCGTGGTCTGCAGGCTGAATGGCCCCCGCAGGTGCAAGAGGGTGGGCTGGGCCAGGATGCCTGAGGGCTGGACACAACCGCCCCCTTCAAAGGTGTTGATGATAAAAGAGACACCTTCTTCCTTGAGAACATCTTTCAGCCACAAATTAGGGGATCTGTTGCCTTTAAAAAGAAACAAAATTAAAATACACACACATACCTACATTTCTTTAATCTAATCTTCGTACCTAAAATTTCAAAATGATATGGGACAATTTTTTTTCATTTTACTATGCATTCAATTTGTTTCACTGTAATAACTTCCAAGAATGTATTTCCAACACAGCCATTCTCTTCAGGTTCCTTAAACATTATAAAAACAGTTGGACACCATTTGGAGTAGCTGCATACTAATACTCTTTCCCCTGCCTTTTTATTTAAAAATCATTATTCCTTTAAGTCACAAAACAGTATTTGCAAATGAGAACAATAATATCTACCTCTTGGACAGTTACAAAGATTAGCAGAATTAAAGGAGTTAATATTTGAACATGTGCTTAGAATAACATCTACCACACATAAGTGCAGCGTTTGTTAAATAAGAGAATCCAATAAGCTGTTTTTTCCAAGAAATTTTCTTTTAAATATTAAACTTCTTCTAAATTGAAAAGACAAATACATAAAACTGCATTTTGTATGCTCTGAAATCAGTAGCACCGAAAATGTCAAATCATTCTGACTCCAATGAAGAATTCAAAACGTTATCTCTGATGTATTAAAAAGAGAACATTCAGCTGGGGGTGGTGGCTCAGATCTATAATCCCAGCACTTTGGGAGGCTGAGATGGGCAGATCACTTGAGGTCAAGAGTTCGTGACCAGCCTGGCCAACATGGTGAAACCCCATCTCCACTAAAAATACAAAAATCAGCCAGGCATGGCGGTGCGCGCTTGTGGTCCCAGCTACTCAAGAGGCTGAGGCAGAAGAACTGCTTAAACGAGTGGAGGTTGCAGTGAGCCAGTATCACGCCACTGCACTCCATCCTCAGCTACAGAGTGAGACTCGGTCTCAAAAAAAAAAAAAAAAAAGAGAGAGAACATTTTGTATATTAAGAGGAGGAATATTCTGTAATGTTCTGTTATTTTCACTAAGAGGAGACAAAGAAATCTGTAATAATGAGCAAAAAATAAATAGTAAGGTATTTAAATTTTACCTCAAGAGCGACAGAAGGAAAATGATAGAAAGGACACAGAAAGGCAGATCGAGAAAGAGCAGCCAAGGGAACATCACAACTAGAGAGAGAAGCTGAAGACGCAGACAAGCACGCTTGGGGTTGGGGAGCCTGCCCAGCCCTACTTCTTCCTTGGTCTCCACTGAAGACCTGCTATTTCTGGGCCTGGGCCACACTGAGTCTCAGTATTCAGAAGCCACCAGGAGCTGTCTCTCTTGGACACACGTCAGAGGGACAACCCTGCACCTGTCGTCTTACTGATCTGGGTGTTCATGTACCCAGGACTGCTGCTACACAGTGAGCTAAAGAGACACCTGACACAGACACTTAAAAACAACTAAAGGAAGCTAGATGCAATGGCTCACACCTGTAATCCCAGCACTTTGGGAAGCCAAGGCAGGAAGACTGCTTGGGGTCAGGACTCAAGACTAGCCTGGGCAACATATTAATACCAAGACCCTACCTCTATAAAACAAACTTTAAAATTAGCCAGGCCTGGTAGCCACGCCTGTGTTCCCAGCTACTCATGAGGCTGAGGCAGGAGGATCACTTAAGCTCAGTTTATGGCTGCAGTGAACTATAATCATGTCACTGCAACCTAGCCTGGGCAAAAGAGTGAGACCCTGTCTCTTAAAAACAAACAGGTGCTGCACACCTGCAGTACCAGCTACTAAGGAAGTTGAGACAGGAGGACCACATGAGCCTAGAAGTTTGTGTCTAGCCTGGACAACATAGTGAGACTCTGTCTCTAAAACTGAAAAGGAAAAAAATAAAAGAAAACAAAAATACCCACTGGGGGATAAAATACCAAAGGAGAAAGGTGGTTACACCCTGGAAGGCCACAGAAGAGATAAATCAAGGAAGGCTCCTTAATGTTACACAAATTACCTGTTGGAAGAAGGGCAAGGCTCACCTACTACCTAGAAGCCTTTGTCCAACAAAATCAATTCTGAGAGGTGGAACTCTATTTAGTCCAGAATACATGAGGTCCGTATCATAGGCAACTTAGAAGAGAATAGCACTAGAAATGCCTGTGGTCAATACAGCTGAGGACACAAGAAATCCCATGCACTACCAGAGTCACAGACTCAATGTGAGATAGTGGTCTGCCCATAAGCAGCTCTACCAACATGCTATCAGGGTCTCGATTTCTACTAAATATAGGAAAAGTGCCTCCCACTGCCCTCCAGCCCTTCCCCAGCCACTGGTCTACTCTTCAATGAGAAATTTCACAAGGCTGCTGTGAGAATGACTTAACATAAAAAAAAAAAAAAAAAAAAAAAAAAAAAAAAAAAACTGTTAGCTAAACACATTAAGCAAATTGAAAATGCTAGGCCAGGCGTAGTGGCTCATGCCTGCAATCCCAGCACTTTGGGAGGCAGAGGCTGGCAGATTACAAGGTCAGGAGTTTGAGACCAGACTGGCCAACACAGTGAAACCCTGTCTCTACTAAAAATACAAAAATTAGCCTGGCATGGTAGCACACGCCTGTAATCCCAGCTACTCAGGAGGCTGAGGCAGGAGAATTGCTTGAACCCAGGACGCAGAGGCTGCAGTGAGCCAAGATGGTGCCATTGCATTCTAGCCTGGGTGACAGAGCAAGACTCTGTCCCGGGGGGAAAAAATTTTTTTTAAATGCTAATGTTTTTTAAATAATTATCTAAATTAAAACACAGATACACATTTCTATTATGTATGTAAAATGATATAGTACAGTAAATTTACACTTTATATAGCGTATATAAAATAATTGAACTCAATTACAGTATGTATTTAAACATACTCTATAGTATATAATATGTAGTATATAACATTCTAATATATCCTATAGTATAACAAAAATTAGAGTCCTTCTAAGTTTTAGAAGCCCGGAAATTATTAAAGTAACTTTTTTCCTCTTGTTCCATGAAGAAAAAGCCCAGAGAGAACTCCACTCCAACTTTTGCCAAGGAACCAGCGCACCCATCTCACCCGAGGCGCTCTCCACGCATGGCATGGGGCTGTGACAGCCCACAATGGGGGAAGGCAGGACCTGATCTGTCCTGAGCACAGCTTCCCCACTCCCAAGCTATCAAACCTGGGTATGGACTTAATGGACAAAACTGAACAACACATTTATTCCTGAGAAATTATTTCAGTCTGTAAGCAGTTTAATGGTTTAGCAATTACTGAAAAGCACAGGTTCACTGCTTTCCTTTAACATCATAATGATTTGAGATTATTCAGACTTAGGACGCTGGCAATTTCTTATTAATCACATGCTGAAATAGAACTGCATTAACTCATCAACTGTTAACATTCTGAATCTTAACTGAATATCATGTTAACTGCAATGATCACCCAATTACTCAATTCTTCTTTGCTTCTTTTAAATGGGATAATAAAGCAAACTGTAGTAAAATTAAAGACATATAGATTACCATACCTGGCAATAAAGGAACGAATTTATAAAAGAGTTCAATGGATTTGTGTCGACATTCTGTCTGGGGCCTCCCACAATGAGCTAAAAGCCACTTGACCAGATCCAGTAAACACAATGACGTGGAAGGTGGAAATCCTCTGCAGAGAGACAGCATACTGTCATTAGTCCCTCTCCAACATGCAACATTCAGCTACCAAGGCTCTAGAAATCATAAAGTCATCTTTATCACACAGATACACGTAGAAACCTCACTAAAAGGCATTCAACTTATTTTTAATTTATTATAATTAGAGTGCAATCAAAATAACATAGGTGAAAGGGGTCCTAAATGCTGCTCATGTTCATTTTTTCATGTGGGGAAAAATTAAAAAGTTCTCCTTAAAAGAACAGCACTAAGTATTTTCACGTTTCCTTTGCAACGTACCTTGTAAAGCAGTGCTTCTCAAAGTGTGGTCCCTGGACAGCTGTTCCAACATTACCTGTGCACTTGTTACAAATGCAAATTATCTGGCCCTACCCCAGGTGTACACAGAAATTAAGGGTGGGGCCAGCCCAGCGATCTGTGTTTTAACTAGATCTCCAGGCAATTCTAATGCATGCTCAAGTTAGAACCAATGAATTAAACCGATACCGTAAGTTAATAGTAGAATCTGGAAGAATCAACTTTAAAACAACAGAGAAAATATTAATCCAGTTCACACACAGAATTGTGCTTCTCCAGAGTGGTAGTCACTATCATGGACAATAGACGTCCCCAGACACCCTGCAGAGATCTGGAGGGGCTCATGGAGGGCACTCACCCTATTGAAGAAAGCAACACCACTGGGATGGAGTAAGGGCAAAAACTGGAAACCACTGGCCAACACCCCAGCCTTGGCTCTAAGCAGTTTCATTTTCTAATTTTATAATTCCATGTCTGTCAAGATATTACTATTTGAACATTCAGTTCATACACTTCAAAATTTACTGAATGGTTCATGCATATTCTAGTCAAATCATCCACATCAAAACATATTCAAAATTAGTGCATATTAAATAAAACGTCCATTACAAAACTAATTTTCAATTTGTATCTACTATCTCAACCCAGATCAAATACCTTACACCTTATCCCTTAAATCAAGTATTTTCAAACACAAAGCTTTTTAACGTTTTTTGAAAACGAACTCTTCGTACTTCCACACATTCCTTGTTTAGGAAGTAATTCCTTATACTTCCACAGATCCATCCCAGGTTGTCCTTTATTAGCTGAGAATTAGTTTTATGTTGTGGGAAAAGACGGAAAAGGAAGCAAGATCACCTACCGTGGCAAACGTCGTTTCTTTGCTTTGTTTAAAGAAACATGCTTCTTTTCAATGATGCGGCATAGGTGATCAATGGCATCACAACACTGTTGAATTGTACCTGTTCTCAAGTACAAAGACATATTTCCAAAGAAGGCATATATAGTTGATTATTATTAAATTTGTATTATAAATTTGTTGGCCTAAATTTTTAACTGAAAAGGTAATTTTACTATAGATTTAATGCTTTCATCCCTAAGAACAATAAATTTAGATAAATGGTTCACATTTCATATTCAAAAATGAACACAAAACCCGTATTTAAGACTGCAGGATAGCATGGTATGCACACACACACACACAAAGCAATGCCACACCTAACTAGAAACTGTACCACCACCATCTCGGCCACCCAAAGCACAGCTTCTCCTAATGGACCTGAAATGGAACAGACCTTGCAGGTATTACAAAACCCACATACCAGGCCAGAGCCTGTGGACTTCAATTTGTGGCTATTTTAAAGGGGTATAAGTCCTTTGACCTCCCTTCCTACGCAGGATAAACTATGGTATCGTTTAGTAATACAGCCTCTGGAGAAGGACAACAGAGGTAAGATGGTGAAGTCACCCAGAGAAGTCTGGAATTATTTAGGAAAGGAGCCTTATACATCTTATTTTGACCTGTGTCACCAATAAAAAGTTTTCTTTCTATGTTTTTTTAAATATGTCAGTGATCACAAAAAAAGTTTCACTTATTGAAAAAATTCACCTATATGGGAAATCTAGATAAAGCAAATTTAAGCTATTTGACAATGAGGACTAAATTTTAAACATTTTTGCCCACAGTAGACTATCAACATGAAGGATAACAGAGCTCAGTTTGTCTTTTTAAAAAATAAACAAAGTTGCCGGGTGCAGTGGCTCACGCCTGTAATCCCAGCATTTTGGGAGGCTGAGGCAGGTGGATCACATAAGGTCAGGAGTTATAGACCAGCCAGGCTAACATGGAGAAACATCTCTACTAAAAATACAGAAATTAGCCAGGCGTGGTGGCAGGCCCCTGTAATCTCAGCTACTCAGGAGACTGAGGCAGGAGAATCACTTGAACCCAGGAAGTGAAGGTTGCAGTGAGCTGAGATCGCACCATTGCACTCCAGTCTGGGGGACAGGAGGAAAACCCCATCACAAAAAATAAACAAATAAAATAAAATAAGATAAAATAAGATATAAAATAAGATAAAATAAAATAAAATAAAATAAAATAAGTCAAGACTTGTATCAGTGATAGAGTCCTGGCACAGCTGTGTGGCCCTCTCAGTCACTGACATGCCTGGGCCTCTGCGCCCCAACTACATCACCAACGGGGAGTTAAGAAGTCTTCTAGCTCAACAACTCTATGTAGTTCCTAAAAGCTTCTTGCATAGAATTTAGTTATAATCATTTATTACTCTCTTAGCTATTTTAGCCTACTTCTGACTTGGTATCTTTATAATATTCTTTCATCATGGATGACACAACTTTATCACAGTCCTGTAATGAGACCCACTTTCTACTTTCTAAACGATCACGAGTTGAGTGCAGAAGCACTGACCACATCTCTGTGGTTATCACATCCAGCTTCTTCAGCACCATATCTGTACATTTTCCATGTTCTGTCATCACATCATAGCATCATAGTGTCTGACTGGCTTCGTCGTCTCCCCTGCCCTGGGCAGGATCTGCAACCAACCAGGGTCAAGCTCAATGGCCACCAGGAGTATATGGTGAGTCAAAGAGAATGAGGGCATGAAAAAATCATTAACAAGCTGGATTTGAGGCACTGAAGGGGCTTATCTTCTCTTCACATTTATTAATTTATAGAACTCTTGGAGGGGCGGAAGCCTTATAAGAGAATCACACGAGCCTTAACTCCTCATTGGGGAAACTTTTCAGACCTGTAAGGCAGACAGAACACTGAAGCGAAATGTACCTAAGGACTTCTCATCTGCATGTGCTAAGGCCAGACTCTCCATGTATATCACCAAGGCTTCAAACACAAACTGTTCCACCAGAGACTCTTCTTCCCTGAAAAATAAAGAATAGGAAACCTCGCCTAAGAAAACAATAAAGCAGAAAGGACAAAGAAAAGGAATGGAATTAAAGAAGGCACACATTAATTAAATTTTTTTTTTTTTTTTTTTTTTTTAAAGGCTCAGCTGCGTGTGGTGGTGCATGCCTATAAAGATCACTTGAGCCCTGGAGTTCGAGACCAGCCTGGGCAACAAAGTGACACCCTGTCTCTACAAATAATTTAAAAAAAAAAATTAGTTGGGTGCAGTGGTGCACACCTGTGGTCCCAGCTACCGGGGAGGCTGAGGCAGGAGGACCACTTGAGCTCATGAGGTTGAGGCTGCAGTGAGTCATGATCCTGCCACTGCACTCCAGCCTGAGCAACAGAGCAAGACCCTGTCTCAGACAAAAAAGAATAAAAGGGCTCAGTGTTTTAAAACATGAAACAGGCACGTGGCTCACACCTGCAATCCCAGAATTTTGGGGGGCTGAGGCGGGGATCACCTGAGATCAGGAGTTCAAGACCAGCCTGACTAACATGGTGAAACCCCGTCTCTACTAAAAATACAAAAATTAGCCAGGTGTAGTGGTGGGCGCCTGTAATCTCAGGTACTCAGAAGACTGAGGCAGGCAAATCGCTTGAACCCGGGAAGCAGAGGTTGCAGCAAGCCGAGATCACGCCATTGCACTCCAGCCTGGGTAACAGAGCAAGACTCCATCTCCAAAAACAAAAGAACAACAACAACAAAAAAGAAAAACCATGAAACAACCTAAAATACTTCTCAAAGATACTTCCTCAAGAAAAAGCTACATGAACCAAAGAGGCAACACACGCTCTGTTTCCACACCAGTGCCTCTGTCCCTTGAGTCTGCAGAACTGCTCATTTGCCTATGTGGCTATTATCTACATGTCCTTCTGAAATGTAACCCTCATGAAGGGTTGTATCGTTATACCTCGAACATGGGCACAGGCCTGGCACATCATTTTTTTTTCCTTCAACTTTTAAGTTCAGGGGTACATGTGCAGGATGTGAAGTTACACAGGTAAATGTGGTACACAATATTCCTAATAAGGAATGCTGGATGAATGAATGAACACCACTACCTTAGGTCAGTGACCACTTGTCTTTTTTCTTGGACCTCTGAAATGGCCTCTTCACTGGTGTCCCAGTCTTCAGTCTACTCAGACCCACCTTCTACACAGCTGCCAGCAAGTGGATTTTAGGAGGAAATCTAAATGCATCTCTCCCTGCACCCACTATTCCACAGACCCTCTGTCACTAGAGGTGACCTACGCTCCTTGCTACTGCAGGCAGAGCCCTCCTCACCAGCCTCACAACACCTGCCTCCAAACCTCAAAGGCCTTTATCGCCTCAGACACCTTCCTGTTTCTTATCTCTACCCCCCACCACCCCACTAACTTTGATCTAAAATGCCTTGGCTGACTTCCATTTATCCTTTAAGTCTCATTTCCAATATAAACCCTAGCAAGAGGCCACAGCTTATCTGCTCACCCCGGATTAGCTACTCCTCCTCTGAGAAACCCAAAGCCCCTGTATGTGCGTCTTTTGTTGCATTTCCAAAATGGCTGAGACAGTGTTTTTTTTTTTTTGAGACGGAGTCTTGCTCTGTCGCCCAGGCTGGAGTGCAGTGGCCAGATTTCAGCTCACTGCAAGCTCCGCCTCCCGGGTTTACGCCATTCTCCTGCCTCAGCCTCCCGAGTAGCTGGAACCACAGGCGCCGCCACCTCGCCCGGCTAATTTTTTGTGTTTTTAGTAGAGACGGGGTTTCACCGTGTTAGCCAGGATGGTCTCGATCTCCTGACCTTGTGATCCGCCCGTCTCAGCCTCCCAAAGTGCTGTGATTACAGGCTTGAGCCACCGCGCCCGGCCGAGACAGTGTTTATATGCATTTCTCAGCAGTTTCCAAGCTTCTGGAGTGCAAACTGAATTTTAATTCAGTTTTTAATTTTCAGAAGACAGCACAGCATCCAGCATATAATTACTTACTAAATGCAGGATATATGACACACAAATACACAGAGTGAAACTCCAAGTCACTTTTCAAAACCACAAGTTTCTCTTCCCTGTGGTGTAGCTTTACAAACCTGAATTCCCTGTAGATATTATTAAAGGCGAGTGACGCTCCCAGCCTCTTGAAAGCATTAGGGTGAAGCGCAAGGCTGTAAAGTCGCTTGAAAAGCGATTTGGTGTTTACTGGACTCTTCTCCTGCTGCTGTGGTGTTGTTTGCTTAATGGACCATTTAAGGAATTCTCGAATACACCGACCACAAAAATCTCTTAAAGTACTGTCAACAGGGTCCACAATTCCATCCTGAAACAAAACAAAGAGACCTTGATTTTACTAATTTTTATAACCACTGACAACTGAATACCCTTGGTCTATTTCTAAGCCTAACTAAAGTAGGTTAAAAATTAATTTACAGCACTAGTCAAGAAAAAAATAAACATTAGTAAAACCAATCTCCATAGTGTATCCAGAATCTAGGCTTATATAACTATTTCTTTCTGACATAATGAAAACATTTTCTTTTAAACAAATTAATAAACTGAAAAGCCGTGAAGGGAGAGAAAATTTTAATTAAAACAATCTTTCCCCTCCCTGAAAAAAAACAAAATGGTTATATCCTAAGAATTTCAGAGGAATTCTGATTGTTGATTTTACCCCATAACAGCATTCGAGACGCTTTGCATATTGAAGTTAAAGAGAATAAGAAGTTCCAAAGAAACTGTACTGCTCCATAAAGGAAAATCCTATGGACACATGAAGAGCAGCCCCCATAAAGGCCCTGCCGAAAACAGCTATGGACATTTGACCAACGACCACACAGAGATGCATTCTACTTTATGCTTTGTTTCTTTCTAGTCATGACGCTCTCTCAGATCTATAAAGGAAAAGTTTAACTTGAAAATGTACACTCAACACTGAAATAAGAGAGTTCTGCCTAACACTTCCAGTTATTTGCTATACACAAATCCTTTCTTGCAGAGGTAATTAGAATCCAAAAAGGTAACACAAGCCACGGGAATGGGAGGAGAGGGTGCTTCCTGCTTCTCAGAGCAGAGGTCACCGGCGCCATATGGTGATGCAGGGAACAGCAGCTCTCACCAGGAAACCCACAGCCCTCCTTCACTTGAGTGCTGTGCTACTGAGTTCATGCTGCTGCTTTACCTTTTCTTTCCTCAACTATCTCATTTTACTTATCAGATTTCTTTCTGAAGCTCTTAATCTACCTTCAAGGATCAAAAGGGGGAAAAGAAACAGAAAACTACTAAAATAAAAACTTTTTAACAGAAACATGATAATGAAACCATCTGAATGCAAATAAGCCATAAATTAATTTTAACTAACTGTATTTATTATAGGTAGGATTCACTGGTAGACACTGCAGGGAATTAAACTACAGGTTTAATTATGTCACCACCCTAACGAATGTTCAGTCACTCTCCCCTGCCCCTAACATGACTACAAAGAAAGGTCATACTCAGAGTACACTGCCAGCAGCATAACCAGGACTGTGCAGGTGACATAAACTTATTTGCACAGGTTCAAAAATTATAGTAAAATAAGCATCAAGACACTAGAATTTAGCTGGCCTCACTGCCTCTGCCCTCAGTGAGATGGCGACCAAATGCTAAGACGCTGCTTCTCTGTGTCAAGAGAGTTCTGTGTAAAAGGTGAACTGCTGTTTCCAGGGCCCTTTAGTTATTGAATCTGAGTATAGGAGAAAATTGGATATGCTCAGAAATTCTTCATATTGTTTGTTTGTTTTTGAGACAGTCTCACTCTGTCGCCCAGGCTGGAGTGCAGTAATGCAACCTCAGCTCACTGCAACCTTTTGTCTCCGAGGTTGAGGTAATTCTCATGCCTAAGCCACCTGGGGAGCTGGAACTACAGGTGTGTAACACCACGCCCAGCTGATTTTTGTATTTTTAGTAGAGACAGGGTTTCTCCATGTTGGCCAGGTTGGTCTCCAACTCCTGGGCTCATGCAACCTGCCTGCCTCGGTCCCCCAAAGTGTTGGATTACAGGCATGAGCCACTGTGCCCGGCTCACCGCTGAGGTGGATGGATCACTTGAAGTTAGCAGTAAAACTAGCCTGGCCAACATAGCGAAACCCCATCTCTATTTGAAATACAAAAAATTAAGCAGGCATGGTGGAGTGCGCCTGTAGTCCCAGCTATTCAGGAGGATGAGACAGGAGAACTGCTTGATCCTGGGAGGCACAGGTTGCAATGAGCCAAGATCATGCCATTGCATTCCAGCCTGGGCGACCAAGTAAGACTCTGTCTCAAAATCATAAATAAATAAACAAACATCAAATACAACTAATCAATGGGAATAAGAGGAAAAGAATCAACTATTACTTACCAATATAGCTTCTAGTAAGGCGACAGTATCCTGACTTTCAAATTTCTTATTGTTAGTGAACCAGTGAATCAGCTGCATAACTAGTGGCTCGTACAGCTGCCTTGTCACCTGAAGAAAGAATATCATTAAAGTTAATTCCCTTCATGTTAAAGAAATGTTACTCTGTAAAGATTTCCATTTAAATGCCATTTGCAGTATAAAATTAAGCAATACTACTACCATGGTTGTACTAGTTTCCTTTTTTAGTTCAGGCTCAAGTGGTCCTCTCCCACCTCAGCCTCCAGAATAGTTAGGACTACAGGCATGTACCACCACACCCAGTTAACTTAAAATTTCTTTTTAGTAGAGACAGGGTCCCACTATGTTGCCGAGGCTGGCCTTCAACTCCTGGCCTCAAGTGATCCTCCTGCCTCAGCCTCCCAACGTGCAGGGATTACAGGTATGAGCCACCATCCCCAGTCCCATTAGTTTCCTTTTCCAGTTTAATCCCATGATGAAGAGTCCAGCAAAGAAAAATATGCAATTGAAGCTCCCTGTTTCTCTGATTGGGAGGACAATTTAGGATAGATATTGTTGGGTTTTTAATGCTCATCTTTATTCATTTGATCTTGAACATGCACACAAGATATCCTGGATTACAGACAGATCCTCGCCATTCAACTATTATACAAAGCAAATAATAACCCTGTGGTTCCCCACAGCCTAACTGTCCCCCATTGTGGTGACACAATGAAAACCCAATCAATGTGCTATATACACAAATTCAAAGCCTGTACCACAGCGGAGGAACACAGAAAAACAGATTTAATCTGTTTATATATAGGACAAAGAGGAAGCTGCCTCTCCCACTGCTGCCAAAAGGAAGGATAAAAACCTCTATGGAGATGGGATGAAAAGGATCCTAGGTCTAATCTTCTGGAACATAAAGAAAGCCTCTCCAGGAGCCAGAAGTCCCGTACTCCCCGGCTTTGTAAAATCCAAGATGTCTCCAGGCCTGGGCTCCTCCCTTCTGACAAGTAAATCCATGCCCAAGAAGGCAGAGATCCTGTCTTCCTGGAAGCTTGGAAGTGTAATCTAGTGGCCTGGTAGAGGTGTGACCATGTGGCCATCTTGGGGCAGTAAGAGAAGTGGATCAAATCAATTAGCTAGACAAACTGCTACAGATTTAATCCTCATTATACATGAGAGTAAAATGCTGGCCAGGCACAGTGGTTCATGCCCGTAATCCCAGCACTTTGAGAGGCCATGCCAGGAAGGTCTTTTGAAGCCAGTTCAAGACCATGCTGGGCAACATAGCAAGACCTTGTCTCTAAAAAAGTTATTTTTTAATTAGCTGGGCATGGTGGTACATGCCTGTAGTCCCAGCTACTCAGGAGGCTGAGACGGGTGGGTGGCTTGGGCCCAGGAGGTGGAGGCTGCAGGGAACTATGATTGTGCCACTGCACTCCAGCATAGGTGACAGAAGGACACCGCATCTAAAAAAAAATTAAAATGGCCAGGCACGGTGGCTCACGCCTGTAATCCCAGCACTTTGGGAGGCTGAGGAGGGGAGATCACTTCAGGTCAGGAGTTTGTGACCACCCTGGCCAAAACAGTGAAAACCCTTCTCTGCTAAAAATCCAAAAATTAGCCGGGTGTGGTGGTGGTCGCCTGTAATCCCAGCAACTTGGGACGCTAAGGCAGGAAAATCGCTTGAACTGGGAGGTGGAGGTTGCAGTAAGCCAAGATTGTGCCACTGCACTCCAGACAGAGTAAGACTCTGTCAAAAAAAGTAAAATGCTTGTGGTGTAAGTTAAGGCGAACACTCCCTACACTGGTATCCTGTACATTTCTGCCTCAGAGGCCAGGGTTTTTATAGGAGCACTGAGCCAACCTTTATTCCCCACAGTTATTGAGCTCACCAATTAAGTACTTTGATATTAGAGGTCCATACTGTAGTTAATATCACCTCAAAAATGATGCAAAATGTCCCACGGCTAAGAATAAGCAACTCAGAGACTATTCCAAATAGTCTTTCCAGTCTTTGAAGGTATTTTTCCCCCAATACCTTCACTGGCCTCTATGAAGCAATTTTGAAGATTAATCAATATGAAAGGGTCTTAACTTTCAGTCTGAAAGTTTAACCTGGTCTTAAAGCATCACTTTTTTTCCCCACAAAAGAATCATACTGTTTTATTCTTAGTACAGAAGTTTTTTAATACATGTATACATAGCTAGATATATATATAATATACACATACCCCTTTATAGAAAACCATCCCTCTACAGTCCTACATCCCAAAGGTAACTAACTACTGTCAACTTTCAAAATATTTTATTTATATACTTTTTTTTTTTTTTTCTTAAGACAGAGTCTTGCTCTGTCGGCCAGGGTAGAGTGCAGTGGTGCAATCTCGGCTCATTGCGACCTCTGACTCCTGGGTTCAAGTGATTCTCCTGTCTCGGTCTCCCAAGTAGCTGGGATTACAGGTGTCCACCACCACGCCCGACTAATTTTTATATTTTTAGTAGGAACAGGGTTTCACCATGTTGGCCAGGCTGGTCTCAAACTCCTGACCCCTAGCCAATTTATATATATTTAAATATGTGTATATGCACATGTAAAAATAAAAATAAATCTGCCAAGGAGGCAGAGCTCCTGGTTTCTTCTTAGAGTACTTTCCACGTAAACATATGCACTCTACCAGTGTTTTCACTAGCTGCCCAGTACCTCAACTAAGGACGTACCACAACCCAGCTAGCAGAACCCTACTGCTAGAAATGCAAGTATTTCTAAATTATGACTACCACGCAGAGTGGAGAGTCCTGAGCACACTGTTTAAGCAGCTCTGTTGTAAGGAAGTTGCTAGGCCAGGGCTGTGGTCACCCAGTCCAAGCCCAGCTGCAGAGCACTGTGCCTGCGTTGCCCCACCAACCATGACGCACAGGGTCCTTTCCTTGTGCCCTTGGCAACACCAAACATTGTCCATCTTTTAAATACTTGACAGTAGCCAATCATTTTAATTTGAAGTTCCTTGTTTACGAAAAGGTTGACTATTTTAAGATACATTCCATCGGCCATTTACATTTCTTCTTTTATGAGCTGCCTATTTTTTTCTTTATACATTTGTCTGCTTTTAAATCTGATTTCTTCAGTAGTATGTTGCACGTTATGTATATGTTACAATGTTGGTTTTGTGCCATTCAGTAGTCTTAAACATTTATAAGGTCAAAACTATCAATACATTAACACTTTTATGTATCTCCCTATCTGTACAAACTTTATAGAAAGACACAGAAGGATGCCGATTATGGAACGGTAATGAAATCCATCCAAGGAGCAGAAATCACACTGCACACAGAAGAAAACGTTTTGAAATGCTACGAGTCTACTTTTTCTTAACAAAACATCTATGCACATGTCAAGATGTGTTATTACAAAGACATTCTCCAGACTTTCCAGAGGATCTAACATCTTTTCCCAGGGAACAAGCATGTGAAAGGGGTGACGTGAAGGTTCATTTTTATCTTTGAACATTTTTATATTATAAACTGATGTGTTATCAACAAAAAAGACCTAAAGACCTAAAGACATACACAGACAGCTATGTAGTCATTACATTTTTCTGTAATTTATTTACAGTTTGCTTTTCCTTCCAAATCTTATTGATTTACAATTAGTTTCTTCACTTGTGACAAAGACTCTCTTCCTTACCCTAACTCTAGTCTGGCTCCTCTGAACTCTTCTCAACTAGGCCTTGACTTCTGGGCTTCCATGTTCATCTCTATTAGTCCAATTTTACCAAGAACTCTGGTGGGTCAGTTCAGCGAAAACCCCTCTCCCCTTGATATATAATCTAATTCGTCATCTCCCACCAGCTCCCAGGCAGTGTTTGGTCACCCTGGCCCATCTTCAGCCATAACACTCTTAGGTTGGTTTAGCCACAATCCTCTTTATGCCTGATGTTTTCTCTATTGCGGCAAGTCAGGGACCCCAACAGAGGGACTGGCTGGAGCCAGGGCAGAAGAACATCAATTGTGAAGATTTCAGGGACATTTATCAGTTCCCCAAATAATACTTTTATAATTTCTTAAACCTGTCTTTACTGCAATCTCTGAACATAAATTGTGAAGATTTCATGGACATTTATCACTTCCCCAATGAATACTCTTATAATTTCTTATGCCTGTCTTTACTTTAATCTCTTAATCTTGTTATCTTCGTAAACTGAGAATGTACGTCACCTCAGGACCACTGTTGTACAAACTGATTGTAAATTATGAGTGTGTGAACAATATGAAATCAGTGCACCCTGAAAAAGAACAGAATAACAGCGATTTTCAGGGAACAACGGAAGATAACCATAAGGTCTGACTGCCTACAGGGTCGGGCAGAACAGAGCCATACTTTTCTTCTCACAGAAAGCCTATAGATGGATGTGCGAGGAGGAGAAGTATCACTGAATTCTTTTCCCAGCAAGGAATGACCCTGGGGAAGGAATGCATTCCTGGGGGTAGGTCTATAGACGGCCACTGTGAGACTGTCTGTCCTATGCAGTTGAGATAAGGAATGAAATATGCCCTGGTCTCCAGCAATACCCTTAGGCTTACTAGGATTGGGAAATTCCAGCCTGGTAAATCCTAGTCAGACCAGTTGTCTGCTCTCGAACCCTGTTTCCTGTTAAGATGTTTATCAAGACAATGAGTGCACAGTGGGACGTAGGCCCTCATCAGTAATTCTAATTTTACCTTGCCTTGTGACCTTTATTGCCCTTTGAAGCATGTGATCTTTGTGACCTACTCCCTATTCGTACACCCCCTCCCCTTTTAAAATCCCTAATAAAAACTTGCTGGTTTTGCAGCTCCAGGTTGTCATCACAGTCCTACCAATATGTGATGTCACCCCCGGAGGCACAACTGCATAATTTCTCTCTTTGTACTCTTTATTTCTCAGACTGGCCGACCCTTAGGGAAAATAGAAAAGAACCTACGATGAAATATTGGGGGATGGTTCCCCCAATATTCCTCTTAGTGATTTTCCATCCACTGACCCTGACCCTGCTCCTTGGCTATCAATCTCCCTGGTCAATAAGTATTTGGAGTACAGCCCAATCCCTCTCCAGCAGTGTAAAAGCCCACTGGAGTAGCCTCCCCTTTAGTAGTTTTCCTTAACATCTTTAACGAATGTCAAAATTTTTTCTTTAACATGTTAGTCATTTGACCTAATATCATTTATTAAATGACCCATTTCCCACTTAAATGGCCCCCTACCATAGACACAATTTTCATATACACACTTTCTAGCACCTACCTCTCCCACTGAGCCATCTGTGCACTGGTTCAGCCTCTTATACTCCATAAGGCCCTTTTTTAACATTTGCTACACTAGACTCCCTCCAGTACACTACCCTTTCAAAATGTGTCTTGCTTATTAGGCTCAAGTAATTACTCCTTCAGATTATTTTTAAGTTCAAAAATAAAATTAATTCTGGATTTTTTTACTGAAATTACACCAGAGTTAATTGATTTGGGGAAATCTGACTTTTTTTTCAATAATGTCTAACTCAGGTACATAAGCTATTCATCTTCTATATTCATAAAATACATTTGCCTGGCACATTGAAGTTTATTCCTAGATTTTTTTTTATGCTGTTATGAGCAAGATGTTATAGACATATTTTCCAAGTGGTCAATACTAATATATGAAATATATGAGAATAACATATGAAAACAGATAATGAGAATTATGTGTTTATAATTCATCAGCTTTTTCCTTTATTAATTCTTAGAGTTTATCAGCTAATATGCTTACGCTTGGGCCTTCCAGATTTGGAAACAATTATAGTAATCTTTTCTCCTTCCTAATATTCCTTCTGTGATTTTCTTATCCTACAGTATTGAATAGAGTCTCCCAAATAGTTAGTGGGGCTGATGTCCTAGCCTTACTGGCCTCCTGACAAGTGTCTTTTAATTGCCAAGTGCCAAGTGCTGGGGTAGATGCTGGAGAGGGAGCAAGGAATACCAGGCTCTGCCCATGCCCTCAGGGGACTCACAGACCTTGAGAGGTTAGGATGCTAAACATGGAAACAACTAACTCCAAGTAAAGCACTGACCACTCCCAGAAACAGGCCGTGCTCCCATGCTGGGTGGAAGTGCAAGGGAGTGTCAGTACTTCACACAGAGGATGACCTGGCTGCAAGATTCAGGCAAACATTCTATCACATTAAACATCATGTGAAACTACTCCTATTTCATCAGGAGTTGCCAAATGCCTCCCAGGCTCCCATAGAGAGGTTCACTGCTATGTTAAATCTACTTCTGTGGTAAGTTTCCAGTTTTCACTATGAACTCTATTTAATAACAGTGCATCTGAACTTACTGCTGGACTATACCCACACATGTATACCACAGAATTTTCCAACTGCATTATGAATGAGTTTTGCATTTCATTTTCCTTTTTACGTGTATACCCTGATATTCAGGTCATGCTAGACTCATAAAATGAACTGAGAAGATTTCTTACCTTTTTCTGCTTCATGGCAGCAGTGAAAGATTTGTCCATAAAGTCATAGTACAGGCCACTTGTCAGCCATGGTTAGTTCTCTTTTTTTTTTTTTTTTTGTTTGAGAGTGAGTCTTGCTCTGTCTCCCAAGCTAGAGTGCAGTGGCGTGATCTCAGTGCACTGCAATCTCCACCTCCTGGGTTAAAGTGATTCTCATGCCTCAGCCTCTCGAGTAGCTGGCCACCACGCCTAGGTAAGTTTTGCATTTTTAGTAGAGACGGGGGTTTTACCATGTTGGCCAGGCTGGTCTTGAACTCCTGACCTCAGGTGATCCACTCACCTCGGCCCCCCAAAGTGCTGGGATTACAGGTGTGAGCCACCAGGCCCAGCCCATGGTTATTTCTCTCTTCTTCCCTCTGTGAAAGACTATGTTTGTCCATGAGAGGGATGACAGCTAATTCACCTTCAGATGCCTGGACTCTCAGTAACTTTTAACTACAACAGCGATTCCCAAACTCCGAGACACACTGAAAGTGGAGGGGAGAGCTTTTAGAAGTCCTGGGGCCCAGGTCGTGCCCAGGTCACGCCCAAGACCAATTAAACCAGAGCACCTGGGGTAGCAGCCAGGGAGCAGTATCATTCTTAACGATCTCCAGGTAATTCCACTGCTCTGTTGACTACTGAATTAGACAAACCAAACTTTTTAAAGTTTCAGTTTAAAAAGTTTCAGGTAAAGTTTCGGTTAAAGTTTCAGTTACAAATGTTTCAGATTCAAAGCCCTCACCTGATCAACATCACACGCAAGTCGAAGCAGCACAGGAAACGTCCGCTTATAGAGCTGGTACATGGGTGGGGCTCCCTGTCCCCCTTCTGGCATCTGCGTGGCTTTGCCCAACATAAACATAACCATGCTATGTAAAAGTTCACAGGCTGCAACCTAAAACAGACCAGGAGGTCAGCAACGTCTAAGTTATCACGTTGAAGACGAGAGAATATGTGAAATGTCACTCAATTTAGCCCTTTAAGAAGAAAAATTTCATTGCACATAACTATCACGTAACCCAAATATAAATTAACTGGAATTAGCATTTCTTGCTGTATAAAACTAATGATTCTGTTCACTTTGTTTTTTATCCAAGAACAAAAATTAAAATTTAAAGCTTTAGAAACTGACACCACTACATTCTTGAGAAGTATATTTCACTGTGGCCATATTAAAGAACTGTATAACTTTGCTTCATCTGTTAGCACATTTTCAACTATCACTTTTAGTAAAAATGTTTTTTGAAGCACTATAGAAAATTTACAAATTAATACATGCATACCTCATTTTATGAGGCTTTGGACACAATGTGTTTTTTAACAAATTGAAAGTCTGGGGCAACCCCGCATTGAAAAATTCTATTGGCTCAATTCTTCCAACAGCATGTGCTCACTTTGTTAGCATTTTTAAGCAATAAAGCATTTTAAAGTATGTATACAAAGTTCTAATTCTATTACACACTAAACAGACCACATAGAGTGTAAACATAACTTTTACATGTACTGAAAAACCAAAAAACTAGTGTGATTCGCTACACTGAGATGTTAACTTTATTGCTGTGGTCTGGAGCTGAACCTGCAGTATCACCAACATATGCCTGTAAGAAAATTCGAGATTATCTGTTTCTAAACTCCCAGAGTTAAGGGGATAACCAAGCAGAGACGAAATATCACTCTAAATGCCCTTTATATTGCATTTTATACAAAGAAAAGCTTTTGGTATATTAACGTTTTGAAAGGCTTTTTTTTTTTTTTTTCTGAGATGGAGTCTCACTCTGTCACCCAGGCTGGAATCCAGTGGTGTAATCTCGGCTCGCTGCAACCACTGCCTCCCAGGTTCAAACGATTCTCCTGCCTCAGCCTCCCGAGTAGCTGAGACTACACTCACGCGCCAGTACACCTAATTTTTGTATTTTTGGTAAAGATCAGGTTTTACCATGTTGGCCAGACTGCTCTCAAACTCCTGACCTCAAGTGATCTGCCCGCCTCGGCCTCCCAAAGTGCTGGGATTACAGGCATGAGTCACCACACCCAGCCCAATTATCTATTAAGACGATTTATGTTTAAATTCCATTTCTCAATGACACTGACTTCTAATAAGTAGTTTTCTAATTACTGTATTACAGAATATACAAAATTACTAATATTGGAATGGCTGAAATGTGTTCTCCATATCCTAACCAATATGTATTTTCAAAGCAATAGGCTCTAAATAATGGGTGAAATAAAAAATAGAAGTACTTTAGTTTGTCTGTCACTGGCTGTGAGCGCTAATTCTGTGACTCGAGGCAGGAACACGTCGAGGAAAATGACAGGTTTCATCTCTCTAAAGGGCACTGCAAAGCTCAGCCGCTTCTCTCTGTCCCAGGCCACATAGCTCTTCATCATCTCATCAGAGGAAGCGACTGTTAGAAAAGATTTAAAAAGAACAAAACATTTTTTTCTTTTTATTACTGTCAGAATTATTCACAAATCAAAACATTTCTAATGCCACCAGTTCTACATTCTATTAAAGTGAAGCACTTCATTCACCTTTCCCTATTCTTTTGCCTCAGATATGTAATTACATTAGAAATCACTCGATTTAATTTAAAGCAAAATTACTTTTAAACAAGCCTAATAGTCTCGAATGTTTAACATCCAAATTCAGTCAGTTACTTATTCTGTGGAAGAAAGTCAATGAACAAAATTTTTACTTTAAAAACAAAAATCTCGGCCTGGCGTGGTGGCTCATGCCTGTAATCCCAGTATTTTGGGAGACCGAGGCGGGCAGATCACCTGAGGTCAGGAGTTCGAGACCAGCCTGACCAACATGGAGAAACCCTGTCTCTACTAAAAATACAAAATTAGCCGGGAGTAGTGGCACATGCCTATAATCCCAGCTACTAGGGAGGCTGAGGCAGGAGAATCCCTTGAACCTGGGAGACTGAGGCTGCGGTAAGCCGAGATCGCGTCATTGCACTCCAGCCTGGGCAACAAGAGCAAAACTCTGTCTTCAAAAAAAAAAAAAAACCTCTTTAAAACACTTCCCAAATACAGGCTCTAACTCCCTAAATAACCAAAACTCACTAGTATTAACACCAAATTTCAAAAGTAAAAATACAGGGGAATTTTTACTAATCAAAAATGTAGAGTTTTGACCAGGCACAGTAGGACACGGTGGCTCACACCAGTAATCCCAGCACTCTGGGAGGCAGAGGCTGGGGATCACCTGAGGTCAGGAGTTCAAGACCAGCCTGGCCAACATGGTGAAACCCCATCTCTACTAAAACCACAAAACATCAGCCAGGCATGGTGGCGTCTGCCTGTAATCCCAGCTATTCAGGAGCCTGAGGCAGGAGAAACGCTTGAACTTGGGAGGCAGAGATTGCTGTGAGCCAAGATTATGCCACTGCATTCCAGCTTGGGCAATAGAGTGAGAAAAAAAAAGAAAAGAAAAGAAAAAAAAAGTGGATTCTTTTAAATTGAAATAATAGAGACAGCTTCTTGCCATGATGTTGCCCAAGCTAGTCTCAAACTCCTGAGGCTCAGGCAATCTTTCCACCTCAGCCTCCCAAAGTGCTAGAATTATAAGCGTGAGCCACCACACGCAGCCTACTAATCAAATATGGTAATTCTCATTTGGAAAAATTTCTAAAAATATCAAAATATTAACAATATTGGATCTCAAAGAGATTAACTTGGAATTCCTAACACTCACATGGAAAAGAGTATCAAATTACATTGTTTCAAACTGGATAACATTCTTAACGAGTCAAGCTAGAACATCTATTCTACTGGTATACTGAATTATTCCAATTTTATGGATACAGTCAAAGAATTTCATTAGGCAAGATATTATTCTTTATAATCTTATTTAAAATATATAAATCACATATAGGAGTAAATATTCAGAATATATTATGACCTGGATACATCCAAATAAAAGCACAAATACATCTACAGAGGTTATTTATTTTAAAAGAAGTTTACCTGTCAGAAGATTTTTGTTTATTTGTCCTCCTAGAGATCCAAGCATTTGTACTACTCTAATTCTTATTTCTTCTAAGGATATTGCTTCATTCTATAAATTTGAACAATTGTATATATGTGATTACAAATGGGTTAAAAATTAAACAGAAGACATATGAAAACACTCTTTGCCACCCACTTGGATGTCCATTTCCTAGACCAGCAGTTCCAAACATTTTGGCAGGATCCTTTCCACTCTTAAGAAATACCAAGGACCCCCAAAGAGCTCTGCTTTATGTAGGTCCTGTTTATCAGTATTAATGACATTAGAAATTGAAACTCAGAAACTATGTAAATAGTTATTTAATTAAAATTACTAAACCCATTACATGTTATAAAAAGTAACTATATTTTCCAAACAAACGAAAACTCTGGGCAAAGTGGCCATCTCAGTGTGCCTTTCAGTTGTCATTTTAATAAAAATTGTGTCCACAAAGCAGTGGCTACTTCAGCTCCCCGTTCAAAGCACTACACAGTGCTTTTTCTCCAGATAGCTGTCACACTTCTCTACGCAGGCCTGCTTCATGTGCACCTCTTGCCTCACACACAGAGTATTTTTAAAAATCTGTGCTCAGAGTCAGTGCTAGAGAATCAACAGTTTTCTCCATCATAATATCATGGTGCAAATTAACAGAGTAAAAATAGCTTTGGCCTTGCACCCTGGATCCCCCAGGGGTCACAGTTAAGAGAACCGTAGTGCTAAGGAATAGGCATTGTGCACGTGTATAAAAATTTTGGCAAAGCACAGTGGCACATGCCTGTAATCTTAGCATTTGGGAGGCTGAGGTGGGCGGATTGCTTGAGCCCAGGAGTTCAAGACCAGCCTGGGCAACAATGTAAAACCCATCTCTACAAAAAATACAAAAATTAGCTGGGCATAGTGGCACACGCCTGTGGTCCCAGCTACTCGGCTGGCTGAGGCAGGACGATCACTTGAGCCTGGGAGGTTGAAGCTAGAGTGAGCTGAGATCACATCACTGCACTCCAGCCTGGGTGACGACGTGAGATCTTGCCCTAAAAAAATTAAATCGATAAGAATAAAAGAAATTTTATTTGTAAAACCAGAGATATATTCAAGTTATTTTATCCTGCTGTGTCATGAAATTATAAAAACTTTTATGCTGCCATTTCTTGTTTCATTCTAGTCTCTCAAACAAAAGGTGCCCAAAATAATGAGGTGAGAAGAACTGACCCTAGAGTTTGCATTTCAGTTTTAGATGTTAAAAGTTTTTCAGACCGGGCGTGGTGGCTCACGCCTGTAATCCCAGCACTTTGGGAGGCTGAGGCGGGTGGATCACGAGGTCAGGAGATCAAGACCATCCTGGCTAACACGGTGAAACCCTGTCTCTACTAAAAAAATACAAAAAAAAAATTAGCCAGGGGTGGTGGCGGGCGCCTATAGTCCCAGCTACTCGGGAGGCTGAGGCAGGAGAATGGCATGAACACAGGAGGCAGAGCTTGCTGTGAGCCAAGATCGTGCCACTGCACTCCAGCCTGGGTGACAGAGGGAGACTCCATCTCAAAAAAAAAAAAAAAAAAAAAAGTTTCTCAAATTTTAATTCTTACTTAATTCCAAAATAGCTATTTTCCCTATTCTAACTCAATTGTCTCTATTTACATCATTTTTTACTATCACATCATATGGTTCACTCGAGTAAACTGCCCCAAGGAATTATCACCAAAAAGCCATAAAACAACAAAAAAGAAAACTGGAACAAACTGAATCTGATAATATGACATATTGAAGATCTAAGCATAAATGAAAGTCTTACATATCCCTGGTATCAGTATTCTGACTTGCTTATTTAATATGAACCAATTTACCTTTTATTATCCACTAAATACATTTGAAGGCAGGGATGAACAGAAAAACAAGACCAAAAAAATAAAAAAAACAGGTAATAGAGTTTATATTTTCATTGCTAAAAATATATTAATTTTTTTTGAGTCAGGCCACTCCCATTGCCCAGGCTGGAGTGCAGTGGTGTGATCTTGCTCACTACAGCCTCAACTTCCCAGGCACAGGTGATTCTCCCACCTCAGCCTCCCAAGTAGCTGGGACCACAGGCATGCGCCAGTACACCCAGCTAATTTTTTGTATTTTTTAGTAGAGACAGGGTCTTCCTATGTTGCCCAGGCTGAGCTCAAGCAATAACCCACCTCAGCCTCCTAAAGTGCTGGGATTACAGGTGTGCGCCACCATGACTGGCCAATATATTAAAATTATTTTTATATTGTACTCTACTTTGCATACAAAAACAACTAACATTTTAAATGAAGATTTTTACTTTTCACAAGTGTTAGAATCTGATCTCTGCATTATGTAAGGTACAGAAAATACAAAGGACTTCTTACTGATGAAAGGTTCTTTGTCTTCTTCAGATGCTTTAACACCACTTTATTAAATCCTTTCTGGGCAGCCCGAGAAAGAGCTGACACTTCCCAGTTATTCTTGGTCTCATCTATCAATAGTAAACAAAAATAAATTTAAAATAGCATTCATTCATTCATTTAATGCACATTAGCGACAACAAACTATACTGTCAAATAGAAACATTAAAATCCTAAATTATGATTTAACAAAACTAAGTTTCTAAAACAAAAAATATAAATGTTGGTTGCTTTTAAACATCAGTGTCTGACAAACGGAACATGGCTCCTTGGGAAGTGTCTGACTCCAGGGTCGAGAAGAGCATGAATCATCTCATGGCGCAGGAGTGGCTCCCGCGCATCACACTCGGGCCAAATCTGGGACGATGTGAGCATCAAAACCAATCATGACGGCAAAAGATTAGACCCACTGAAAAAATAAGAATCCACAAATCTTACTAATACAGATAAATAAATAACAGGGAAAACTGTTTCTTGCAGAACATCAACTAGGATGAAAGAAATGATAGGGGTAGAAAATCACCATTTTGCAACCATCAAAGTAATACCTGATTCAGAAGAATTGTCAGTGGATACTAAAACCATTATGGTGAGCTTGATGAGGAACAAGAATATTTACAGTGTTAAAGTACCCCATATAATAAATTCCTTTTTTTTTAAGCAATCATAAACTTACAGAGGATGAAGAGTATATCATTTCTTTCCTGAAGCACTGAGGGTAAGTGACCGACTCAACACCCCACTGCCCCAAATGCTTCAATGTGTGTTTTCCACAAGGACAGCCTCCCAAACAACTGCCACACAACCATCCAAACCAGATTACCAACATTCACTCCTTAGCACCACTCAGAGTTCAGCATTCACCTAACAATGTTTTTAATTCAGGACAGCATATTGCACTTAGTTGACCTATCTCTTTAGTCTCTTTTAGACTGAAGCTGTTCTTCAGTACTTCCTTGCATTTCATAATTTGGACATTTAAAAAATCATATGTTAGTAATTTTATACATGGTCTCTCCATTTGCATTTGTCTAATATTTTCTCATGATTAGACTCAGGTTATGGGACCGAGTTGTACCATTTTACTATTTCCTTTATTAACTGCTGAATTAAACTCTGACACATGTTCATTTTCTCTCTGCAGTCATAGTTCTACAACTATAAAGTCATTTCCAACAGTTCTGAGATGTCCAGTGCATTCACTGACACAGCCAGGTGAGCGGCACTGTGGAAGGGCACCTCCCGGTGGTTTAACCCCAGCAAGTCTTCTCTTGGTTCCAGAATGAATCCCTGGCAGTGGGATCTTACCTCTGCTCTGTCTCTCTAGCTAGTTCTTTTCCTTTCTATAATTGTGTGGTCTGTTTGGTGACCTTCTATGGGTAGATGTTAAAGAGTTCTACTCTCTGATGGGCCACAGATGATAAGAGAATCTAGTTTTTAGTGAGGTTTTTTTTTTTTTTTTTTTGAGCTCCAATAAGTTAAGAATTTTTAGTTCATTGGAAAAAACAGATCTTTGATATCTGGACAATTCAGCATTTTCTATGTCATTTGGGAACAGGCCTCCAAATCTGGCCATAAACTGGCCCCAAAACTGGCCATAAACAAAATCTCTACAGCACTGTGACATGTTCATGATGGCCATGATGTCCACGCTGAAGGTTGTGGGTTTATTGGAATGAGGGCAAGGAACACCTGACCCACCCAGGGCGGAAAACCACTTAAGGCGTTCCTGAACCACAAACAACAGCATGAGCCATCTGTGCCTTAAGGACATGCTCCTGCTACAAATAACTAGCCAGAGCCCAACCCTTTATTTCAGCCCATCCTTTTTGTTGTAGCCCATCCCTTTGTTTCCTGTTTTAGTTAATCTATAATCTATAGAAACAATGCTTATCACTGGCTTGCTGTCAATAAATATGTGGGTAAATCTCTGTTCCTGGCTCCCAACTCCAAAGGCTGTCAGCCCCATGATTTACCACTCCACACTCTGTATTTCTGTGTTTGTGTCTTTAATTCCTCTAGCACTGCTGGCTGGTCTTGGCAATGTCTGTATCTCCTGGTTTTTGGCTCAAGTTGTGGAACTGAAACTATTTACTAAGCTCTCTATGTGTCTTTGCAAATATGTGTCTATAATCAACAAAGACCTATATCTAATTTTGTGTATAATGTTCTCCAGTATTTGGAGGGGATTGATAAATTAGATTATAAAGTCTCTTAAAGGATCTCTGTTCTGATTTATACAGATATGTAAATTGAGCATTCCTAAAATTCTCCAAAAATAAGGAAGTTGAATTAACAGTGTTTTAAATGTGCTAGACTTTAAAAATCATACAGAAAACAATTTGGGATCATTTAGGAAGATTCACATAATTAAGGCACATCTGTGGTAAACAGACAAGTTTAATATTTTGGTTTATATAAGTCTATTTTATCTATCAGTATTAAATACAATACGAACATACACTTTATTCTACTTGTGTTTGTTTTCCCTATAGTTATTCCGGCTAATAAGCTAACATTACTTCTCAATAACATTTTTTAAAACTGTGGTATAATATACATAACATGAAATGCACTCTTTTAACCATTTTTAGGTATATACTTGAGTGGCACTGATTACATTCACAGTGTTGTGCAACCATCACCACATCCATCTCCAGAACTTTTTCAACATCTGAAACAGTCACATATAACTTTTAAGATTATGAAAAATGTGGCTGAGTGCGGTGGCTCACGCCTGTAATCCCAGCACTTTGGGAGGCCGAGGGGGGCAGATCACCAGGTCAGGAGATCTAGACTATCCTGGATAACATGGTGAAACCCCCATCTCTACTAAAAATACAAAAAAATAGCCAGGCGTGGAGGTGGGTGCCTGTAGTCCTAGCTACTCGGGAGCCTGAGGTAGGAGAATAGCGTGAACCCGGGAGGTGGAGCTTGCAGTGAGTCAAGATCGCACCACTGCACTCCAGCCTGGGCAACAAAGCAAGACTCCATCTTGGGGGGGAAAAAAAAAAAGATTATGAAAAATGTAATAAGTTTATGTCCAACTAAATTGAATCATTACCTGGGTAAACTTTTTTTTTTTTTGAGATGGAGTATCGCTCTGTCGCCCGGGCTGGAGTGCAGTGGCTGGATCTCAGCTCACTGCAAGCTCCGCCTCCCGGGTTTATGCCATTCTCCTGCCTCAGCCTCCCGAGTAGCTGGGACTACAGGCGCCCGCCACCTCGCCCAGCTAGTTTTTTGTATTTTTTAGTAGAGACGGGGTTTCACCGTGTTAGCCAGGATGGTCTCGATCTCCTGACCTCGTGATCCGCCTGCCTCGGCCTCCCAAAGTGCTGGGATTACAGGCTTGAGCCACCGCGCCCGGCCTGGGTAAAGTTTTTATTTCCCCAGTAATTATATTGTGTAGCATGCCAACTGGAAGACTATTATCTTTAGGCAATTTGCAACCTTGGACTGACTGAGTTAATGGATACTTTGGATGGTTGGGTACTTTGATAATTTCTAAGTAAAATATTAATAGAATACTGAAATATTGATGAAAAGGCACAATTTTTATGTTTATGTGCTTTTCCTTTTCGCTTTTATAGGCCATTGAAGGTAGGAACCTTGGGTCATGCTAATAGGCATGTACATGCTGTCTCTTGGGGGGCTGCAGACAGTGGTATCTGTGAGCTCCATGAGTCTGACATACTGCTAGTGTGTAAGGCTATTCTCAATTACTCACTCCAGTTTTCTAGGTGAACCATGAGTTTAGTATGTTATATAATTAACAAGTCGTTGTGTGGCTATATTAGAAGAATAGTACAGAAATACAATTGCATGCATGCTTTTTTTTTTTTTTTTTTTGAGACAGAGTCTTGCTCTGTCACCTGGACTGGAGTGCAATGGCACCATCTCCGCTCACTGCAACCTCCACCTCCCAGGTTCAAGCAATTCTGCCTCAGCCTCCCGAGTAGCTGGGATTACAAGTGTGCACCACACCCAGATAATTTATCTATTTTTAGTAGAGCCAGGGTTTTGCCATGTTGGCCAGGCTGGTCTCGAACTCCTGACCTCATGTGATCTGCCCACCTCAGCCTCCCAAAGTGCTTGGATTACAGGCGTGAGCCACTGCACCCAGCCTGATTTTTCTTTTTTCTTGGATTACAGGTGTGAGCCACAGCACCCAGTCTGATTTTTCTTTTTTCTTTCTTGAGAAGGCTCTCACTCTGTCACCAAGCTATGGTGCAGTGGTGCAATCATGACTCAGCGCAGCCTTGACCTCCCAGCTTCAAGCAATCCTCCCATTTCAGCCTCAACCTCCCAGGCTCAAATAATCCTCCCACCTCAGCCTCCCAAGTAGCTGAAACCACAGGCATACACCACCACATCCAGCTAATTTTTAAAATTTTTGTAACGAAATTAGCCAGGTACAGTGGTGCGCACCTGTAATCCCAGTCACTTGGGAGGCTGAGGCAGGAGAACTGCTTGAACCGGGGAGGCGGAAGTTGCAGTGAGCCAAGATCGCGCCACTGCACTCCAGCCTGGGTAACAGAGCGATACTTCGTCTCAAAAAAAAAAAAACAATTTGTAGAGATAAGGTCTCCTTATGTTGCCCAGACTGGTCTCGAACTCCTGGCCTTAAGTGATCCTCATCCCTCGGTCAGTCAAAATGGTACCTGGGATTACAGGTGTGAGCCAGTGCACCCAGCCTGCTTTTCATTTTTAAGTAAGGAGGGTAGTTCCTCATAAAACAGTGAGTCTCAGACTTTTTCGTGTCTGGATCTTTTGCCAGAATTGGGACTTACCCCCATAAATCTTTGTTTTGTGGGTTAGAACTAGCAGCAGTTACAATATTGGAAACAGAAATAATGTTTTAAAAACTTATTAATTGATTTGGAGGTTATGTTAACATGCATAACATCTCAGTATTTCTATGAGAATAGTTCTGATCTCCCAGACTCCCTGGGAACCGGTATTTGAAAGTTGTGTCAATTGGTTTCAGAATATGAAAGGACACAACATAGGACAAATCTCAGAAAGTGACTATCTGAGCCTGAAAAGATAATATTAAATGAGTTAAATTTTTAGCAAAGGTGACTTAACCTTGAAAAGTTTGGTTCTTTGGTTTACTGATCAAGGCCTTTGCCTATACCATGAGAAGTCATTCTTTTTTCTTTCTTTTTTGGGACGAAATCTCACTCTGTCGCCCAGGCTGGAGTGCAATGAAGCGATCTCAGCTCACTGCAACCTCCGCCTACCGGGTTCAAGTGATTCTCCTGCCTCGGCCTCCCAAGTAGCTGGGATTACAGGTGTGCACCACCATGCCTGGCTAATTTTTTGTCTTTTTAGTAGAGACAGGGTTTCACCATGTTTGCCAGGCTGGTCTCAAACTCCTGACCTCAGGTGATCCACCCAAGTTATGGGATTACAGGAATGAGCCACTGTGCCCGGCCAAGAAGTCATTCTTTGTATGTAATCTGCCAAGACAGCAAAGATTCACTGTCTTATCCGAAAAATTTTCTGAGCTTTATGCTGACTTCGCTGTCTGAAAAAGGAGATTCAGGCCATGTGTCTTTGACAGGAGAGGTTCAGAGCGGCACTGAGTTCCCCCTCAGCAAGCCAAATCAGGATGCACGTGTGGCCCACAAGTCCTACTGCTAGTCAGTGGGCTGAGAAGGGCTCTACCAGGTGTCTCTGCTGTAAAGCCACTATTTTCACTCTCAATCATTAGTACATGTTTGGGTGAGGTACTTTAAAACCATGGTACTTCAAAAAGTGCCATGCTGGCTGTGAAGGTGTAGGGGCCACCTAGGAGGACACTCAGAGGCCTCCACGAACCGAGAATCATGCTCCAGCTGTCAGTCAGCAAAGAGACAGGAACCTTGGTTCTCCAATCACATGGAACTGAATCCTGCCAACAACCTCAATGGGGAGTGAACAAACCTGGCCTAGCCAACACCTTGATTTCAGTCATATGACTGAACAGAGAACCCAGCTGAGCCCATCTGGACTTGTGTCCTACAAATCTATGAAATAATCATTGGGTGCTATTTTAAGCTAAGTTTATAACAACTTATTACACACCAAACAAACAAAAAACCACTAGGAAACTTTAACTCACTCATTTTACTTATTTATATCTGTATATGCTCACTGCTTCCTATTTGATTACATGGGTTATAATGTTTCTAAAGTTATTTATTTTGATGCTCAAATCATCACTAATTTTGCCTGTGACATTTCCCCCATCATGCTTTTAACAGGTCCTTACTTTCTGGATGTTCTATAAAACACAGTATTCTGGGTTCATAACATATTTTCCTGGCCCCAGGTTGGAACCAAGGAGTCCTGGTTCCATTAATGGAAAATGAGGTGTGGGTCTGGGCATGGTAGCTCACGCCTGTAATCCCAGCACTTTGGGAGGCCAAGGTGGGTAGATCACTTGAGGTCAGGAGCTCGAGACCAGTCTGGTCAACACAGTGAGACCTCAACTCTACTAAAAATACAAAAATTAGCTGGGCGTGGTGGTGCATGACTGTAGTCTCAACTACTTGGAAGGCTGAGGTGGAAGGATCAGTTGAAACCAGCAGGCAGAGGTTTTAGTGAGCCAAGATCATGCCACTGCACTCCTGCCTGGGCAACAGAGTGAGACTCTGTCTCAAAAAATTAATAATAAAAAGAAAAAGAAAATGAGATTTGGAGGCCATGACCTGGGTGCCAAGTTTGCCTGTTACTATTCAGGTACCACACTCCTAGGCAGGTGCCTTCAGAGGTCAGAGTATATGTAACACACAAACACACACACACTCTCTCTCTCGGTCCTATTTCCACATTTATTTAGATGCATCCATATGTGAACACACATATATAACTGGGGAGACGCAGAGGGAGGAGGAGGACAACGGGTTCACACTGATATACCCATTTCCAATGCAGCTCCACAGTGTCCATTCCAATTTCCTGTCTTTCTGTATTTGTAGCTCACTCCAACATGAGAAACCTAGTTTCCCTTACTCTCAATGAATTTACGTATTTGTTCAATCCCCTGTGTGTAACCAAACTACTACCTCCATCACCCTCCTGGGTGCACCCCGACATCCCAGACAGCTGTCCCAACACGTGGGTGCCTCATCTGGCTTGGGTAAACCCCATGCCAGGTCACCCCGTGGGGGATGACCTCCTCACGCCCTCGGGAGCACCTGGGACCTCCCCCTGCCCAGCATCTACCTTCCTCTGTACCACCTAAAGGCCTCAGGACTGATCACTTTAGGAAGTGGAGTGTGGAATGCCTCAAATTACTAACTCACAAGAGGGAAAAATAGTAACTCGATGACCACAAAAAGATGATGCAAACACTGACCAAATGGTTAGAGTGGAAACAACCAGCAAAGACACCAAGGGTCCTGAAGAGGACCCAGGGTCTGTCAAAAAGGCATAGCCCAAAACTCACCAAGAGGAAACATCAGACAAACCCACATGGAAGGACACTGTTCAAACTAACTGGCCTGCAGTCTTCAAAAATGACAAATCGTAAGAACTAAGAAAGGTTGAAGAACTATCCCACATTAAAGCCTAAAGAGTTACAACTAAAAGTAACACATGATCCTACACTGAATTCTAAACCAGGAAAAATGCAGCTAAAAAAATAAATTAACAGGGCAAGTGAAAAATGTGCCTATTGACTGTTACTTGGAAGAATATGTATCCATGTTATCTTTCCTGATTTTGATAATAATACTGTTGTTATGTAAAAATGTTCTCACTCTTAAGAAATATACAATGGGCCGGGCGCGGTGGCTCAAGCCTGTAATCCCAGCACTTTGGGAGGCCGAGACGGGCGGATCACGAGGTCAGGAGATCGAGACCATCGTGGCTAACACGGTGAAACCCCGTCTCTACTAAAAAATACAAAAAACTAGCCCGGCGAGGTGGCGGGCGCCTGTAGTCCCAGCTACTCGGGAGTCTGAGGCAGGAGAATGGCATAAACCCGGGAGGCGGAGCTTGCAGTGAGCTGAGATCCGGCCACTGCACTCCAGCCTGGGCGACAGAGCGAGACTCCGTCTCAAAAAACAAACAAACAAACAAACAAATAAATAAATAAATAAATAAATAAATAAATGAAATATACAATGAAGTCTTCAAGATCTATGACACCTTCAGCTTATTCACAAACAGTTCCGAAAAAAATGTCCCATGTAAATGTAAAAACATGCACAAACACACAATAGAGAAAGTACAGGCGATAACATAAATGGTACAAAATCTTAATAACTGGTGAATCCAGAGAGAACTCATAGAGTTCTTTTTACTGTTACTGCAACTGTTCTGGAAGTTTGATATATCAAAAAAAGTTATTAAAACACTAATTTTCATCTCTAACATGATAGATTTTGTTTTGTCACCTAATGTTGCTTACTTTCTGTTTTTCTCAAGGATCGAATAATCCAGATAGAGTATATGTTTAACAGGCAAATCCTTTTTTTTTTTTTTTTTTTTTTTTGAGATGGAGTCTCGCTCTGTCGCCCAGGCTGGAGTGCAGTGGCCGGATCTCAGCTCACTGCAAGCTTCGCCTCCCGGGTTCATGCCATTCTCAAGTCTCAGCCTCCCGAGTAGCTGGAACTACAGGTGACCGCCACCTTGCCCGGCTAGTTTTTTTTTTGTATATTTTAGTAGAGACGGGGTTTCACCGTGTTAGCCAGGATGGTCTCAATCTCCTGACCTCGTGATCCGCCCGTCTAGGCCTCCCAAAGTGCTGGGATTACAGGCTTGAGCCACCGCGCCCGGCCCAGGCAAATCCTTTAAAACAATCACAGTAACTTCCTTTATTAATCTAATACAAATCTTTTCAATGAGTTAATTAACAGAACTCAAAAAAGAAAATTAAATACTACAAAGATATATGCTATCGGATACATTCATTTTACTAAGTGATGTATTTGTCACGAACACTCAAATTATGGCACTCCTTACATAAATGTGAATTTTAAAAGCTATAAAGATCAACTAGTTTGTAATTTTGGTCTCTAAAACATACTTGTTATTACAATCTGTAAAAAAAAATTGTGACTTTTCTTCATGAACTCTGCATATGTACCGCGGATGTCACAAAAACCAGACACAGTGCATGAAATCTGTCACACAACTTTTACTTAATGTTTCCAAGCCAGTAAGATTTAACAATAAAATAACGATTTATATAAGTAAAACCTCACAATTTTTTTTCTGTATTTCTTTTTTTGGCCTCATGAAGGAAAAAACCTTACAAATTAATACTTGACTTCTACTTTGAAGATAGTAAAGCTTAAATTCTTACAAATACTTCAGTCTTTCTCCCAATGGAATCTGTTCGCTTGCATTGGATGACAAGGTCTCTTTTCACTCCAGTTTAAGTAAGTCTGTGCCCCATCCCAACTCTTAAGTCCTACTTTTTTTCTTGACTAGTAATATTTTTACCTGGACAGATAATTTTTTCCTTTGACTCTTTTCCCAAACCTATTTTTTCTATGATGACACTTTTTTCCCAATTCTTAATTAGCTACCCTTAGTGTGCTTCATCAGCTATGTTTTAAAAAGCAATAAAAATCTAGTGAAAGTAAAAATACAAAATCACTATTGAATTTTCTGAAGTTTTTAATTCCTCACTGATTTATTCAACAAATTTTTTTGCAAAGCAGTGTATTAGGAGCCATAAAAATTTAAAGGTATTTAAGACAGTCCTTGTCTTTGAAGATTTTATAAATCTTAGTAAGCTATAAGGGAGTAAATGAAAAATATTTTTAATACCTCAACTATATTTATCACAATTAGAGTCAGAGAAATTAGGGAAATTACAAAAATAGCAATCAAACATATTTTGAACACGTTGGGTTTACATTTCAGAAGTTGCAAAAATACAGTCCTACCTATTATAGTTATTCCATTTCCATTTTAATTACAATACACATCGTAATTCTTCTAAACCTTACCTGACAAGGCTGAAGTCTTCAGGTAGCCATCCAGGCAGGGGAGAATGTCTTTGTAATAAGGCTGCATTACATGTCTGTCGATATAAATTGACCATTCTTCTAGAGCATTCAGGCCTACTTCTGCCAAGGGGGTATAGCTCAGGCCCAGTTTGAAAGCCATCTGTATGTTAACACAAACAAGTTAAACTAAAACATAAGAAATAAAAGATTTAAAGGAAAAAAAACACCATGTAATTGTGGTTTCTAATGAATACACCTTTTTATTGCTGGACACCCGACACTGCTGGAGTGTGCAGTCCAGGTAATTAGGAGGAAAGCAAGCAGCTGTCTCTGTGGCTGTGGTATACCGCAGCCTTTCAAGACACACAGGTTTAACTCTCACATCGACCTCCAAGTGCAGTTCAGAGTCACCAAGGGTCTAAGTCCCAAAGCCAGTAAGTGGCAGAAACAGACCCTGACCCGGGTACGCCTGTGAGGAAACGCTTGCTGGGACTGCCTTGGCAAGAGCGTGGTGTTTCCATGTGCTCTGGGACTCACAACAGTCAAGACAACACCTACCTGCAGCGCAGGAATGTAGGCTCTAATATCGAGTTCGATGATGTCATGTGGCAGGGACAGAAGAAAGGTCAAACAGGAGGCCAAAAGTTCATCTTTGTATTGCTTCATTTTAACTGCCACCTTAACAAGAAAGAAGACAATAATGTATATCTGAATAGAGCCTACATTTGAAAATCAACTAAAAAGAATTTGCCCTATTCTCAAATACAAAAATGGGCATGTAGTCTTTATTGACATGACCACATTCACTTACAAATTACACACTAACCTCCAGGAAAGTTAATTTGTTGAAATGCTTAATACCTACTACATGGAAAAACAAGAATCTATTTCATTTTGAGTTGTCATCACTCAATTGAATTACGCTAAGAGAGCTCGAGGGCCTTTTTTTTTTTGTAAGATAGAGTCGTGCTGCCACCCAGGCGAGTGCAGTGGTGCAACTCGGCTCACTGCAACCTCTGCCATCCTTCAAGCGGTTCTCCTGCCTCGGCCTCCCAAGTAGCTGGAATTAAAGGCACTCATCACCACATCTGGCTAATTTTTTGTATTTTTAATAGAGATGGGATTTCACCATGTTGGCCAGGCTGGTCTTGAACTCCTGCCCTCAAGTGATCCACCCACCTTGGCCTCCCAAAGTGCTAGGATTAAAGGCTTGAGCCACCATGCCTGAATGAGGGACTTTTGAAGCAAAATAACTTCCTCTACTAGTTTTTTTAGGACCTCACTCCCACTCTAGATTTAGCAAACACACTTTTGTTTTTATTTTTATTTATTTATTTATTTGAGACACAGTCTCGCTCTGTTTCCCAGGCTGGAGTGCAGTGGCACTATCTTGGCTCACTGCAACCTCCATCTCCCAGGTTCAAGCAATTCTCCTCCCCCAGTCTCCTGACCCGACACAATTCTTTTTTTTTTTTGAGACAGAGTCTCACTGTGTCGCCCAGGCTGGAGCAGTGGCACAATCTCAGGTCACTGCAACCTCTGCCTCCGGGGTTCAAGTGGTTCTCCTGCCTCAGCCTCCTGAGGAGCTGGGATTACAGGCGTGCACCACCACGCCAGAATAATTTTTGTATTTTTAGTAGAGACGTGGTTTCATTACGTTGGTCAGGCTAGTCTCAAACTCCTGACCTTGTGATCCGCCCACCTCAGCCTCCCAAAGTGCTGGGATTAGGGCATGAGCCACCACACCCAGCCCCAATTCTTAAAATAATTATTTATGATCACTAGGATTTTTTCAATAAACATTCATTTAAAAATAGTTCATGATAACACTAAAATAAATCATTTAAAAATTACCTCTTTGCCAAATTTCACAAATAAAGCAAAGCAAGAATGCTTTTCTGGGTCTTCAGGAGAGTGTTTCAGACTCTTTGGACTAACTCCCTGTCAAAAAAACAGCAAGTTAGTACACTGAACAAGAATCAGGAGACTGTATCCTAATCCAGTGGTTCCCAGCCTGTCTTCAGAGGGGTGAATCCATTTCAAGTTACCAACATCCAATGAAGACAGGAGAGAGAATCAACTCTGCAGACATTTCAAGGCACAGGCCAGTCAGAACAAGAGGAGGGAAGGTGGCGGCTAGTGAGAAGCCATGGACACAACTAAGTCCATTCCCTCTTTCTCATCTCACCCTGTAATTCCCAGGTGGGCTCATCACGTGACTGACTGAAGCGTCCAGAATGCTAATCCAGTTGTTCTCAAACTTCACTAGGTGCCAGAATCACCTGGTAGCTCCTAGCACAGGTGGCAGAGCCCTGCCCCCAGGGTTTCTGATGCAGGAAGCAATGCTCAAGGCTGCTGGTCCTGGGACCACACTTTGAAAGGCCTTGTTAATCTTACATAATTAGCCAGGGCAAAAAATTAGCATCAGGGCAAAAAATGCTGCTAGCTTTTTAGAGTGCTATCCAACTGCCAGCCACTCACATATCAATTTTTTAAAACACATATAATAAAATTAGTAGACTTTAAAACTGCATAGGCCACAATCACATATTTTATGATACATTTATATAAACTCATAACCTAAAAAAATGCAAGATTCAACGTCCTGCAAAAAAGACTCACCTCGAAATATTTTATTTTCTTGGCATTTCTTACTGTAATAGAAAGCAATTTGTAGAAACCACTGATGAGGGGCAACCTTGTAGACTGTAAAATTAATTCATATGAAAATGAGTACACCCATGGTTCAAAAAATTCTGCTTGTTTCTCAGGGAGAATCTCTCTGTAAAAACAAATTAGAAATCAAAGGTAGAAATTTTTATCATACTGATCTTAAAATTATAAGGGACACAAATAACTAAGCTACAATTCCATTGCATAACATTTTCAGGTATCCTAAAATGTTTAGTTATATCTATAATCCATTTTTCTCTACCTGAGGATCTTTTAAACATAAAAAATAATGAAAACTGTAAGCTAGGACACTTACATACATTTTTAAAAATCTATATAATCAATTATAAAGTTTGTCTTTTATTATTTCTTTTCTTTTTTTTTTTTTTGAGATGGAGTCTCGCTCTGTGGCCCAGGCTAGAGTGCTGTGGCGCAATCTCGGCTCACTGCAAGCTCTGCCTCCCAGGTTCACGCCATTCTCCTGCCTCAGCCTCCCAAGTAGCTGGGACTACAGATGCCCGCCACTATGCCCAGCTAATTTTTTATATTTTTAGTAGAGACCGGGTTTCACTGTGTTAGCAGGTGAAACCGATGATCTCGATCTCCTGACCTCGTGATCTGCCCACCTCGGCCTCCCAAAGTGCTGGGATTATAGGCGTGAGCCATTGCGCCCGGCCTATTATTTCATTTCTTGTATCTACATAAGGGATTTCCTATATTACAGCCAATAAGTAACAATCATTTTCATTCTTAAATAATTAGAATTTTACAAAATACCTGCAAAATTCCACCAGGTTAATGAAAGCCGAAAAATCTTTAGGTTTAGCCGGATGCAAGTTAGCCGCTGGATCTGAAGTCGGGATCATCCAAACACCAGGAGCCTCATCTCCGTTCTTAAAGAGTAATTGTAGCAAAGAAACATTGTACCATTCAATCACCAATCACTCAACAAATAACTTTCCAACTGACTTCATGGTCAAGGCCTGATGCTATGAAGAAAGAATGCAACAGCAAGAAAGACCAAGATGGGTGCTCAAGAGCTATGGTCTGATAAGAAGTGCAGGACTTGCAGAAAGCGTTAACCAAAAGGACTCTCGGGAAGTGATGAGAGAATGGGACAAATAGAAAAATGCCAAGGGTGGGCAGCACTTCTTGAGGGAGCTAGCAGTAATGCCTTGACAGAGACAGATTTTTAACAGGTGACCTAGAGATTTCAAGTGAAGAAACAGAGAAATAGAGGAATTATTAACAGTATTAAGAAAGATAAATGAAAAATATGGTGTTTTGGAAGTGCACGAAGATCAGTTTTAAACATGCTAAGTTTGTGTCACCAAATTTGTGTTACCAAACACAACTGTGTATTCAAATTAAAATGTTGCACAAGTAGCTAGAAATAGACAGCAGAAACCAATAAGGGAGGAGGAGACTGGAGATCAAACACATCTGGGAAGTGCTAACAGGTGGTTGTTGATCTGTTGGAACCAAGTTGGAAGGGCAGGGAACAGAGGAGAAAGGGAAGCCACTGAAGATAGCAATGAACACACACGTGTTCTAAAATGCAGGTCTGTCAGCTGACACAGTTCGAGGAAGTCCCTTTGGGCAAGTTTTTTTTTTTAATAAAATTATTTTAGACATATGCAAAGCACAAGAGCAATAAAGCACACATCAATGTTACTACCTATCATTCAGCATGAAAAAGAGAATACTGCAAGTACAACAAAGCTGATGTGACCACGGGTTTGCACCATTTTCCCTTCATGTTTCCTCTGCACATTCTCCCCATTACCTCTTGTCTAACTTCTCAGGACTGCAGGGGAGGTACTGACACGTGAACTCGAATCAGCACAATCTAGTCTGAAACAATCACTGCAGTCGAAAGCAAGTGAGATGCCTCCCCAGGATCTCAGTTCTTTCTCGTCAGCCTAATTACCATGGAGTCCAGTTACCACCAATGCCTCAGACAAGAGCAGGGCAGCTCCAGGCTGGTGGCCTTAAGCCATGACTTACCCTTTTTTTTCTGAGACAGAGTCTCGCTCTGTCACCTAGGCTGTAGCACAGTGGCACCATCTCGGCTCACTGCGAGCTCTGCCTCTGGGGTTCACGCCATTCTCCTGCCTCTGCCTCCTGAGTAGCTGGGATTAGGGCGCCCGCCGCCACACCTGGCTAATTTTTTTTTTTGAGACAGTCTCTGTCGCCCAGGCTGGAGTGCAGTAGCGTGATCTCGGCTCAATGCAAGCTCCGCCTCCTGGGTTCATGCCATTCTCCTGCCTCAGCCTCCCAAGTAGATGGGACTACAGGTGCCCGCCACCATGCCTGCCTAATTTTTTGTATTTTTAGTAGAGACAGGGCTTCACCGTGTTAGCCAGGATGGTCCCGATCTCCTGACCTTGTGATCCACCCACCTCAGCCTCCCAAAGTGCTGGGATTACAGGTGTGAGCCACCGCACCAGGCCTAAGCCACGACGTATCTTTAATCCAGGCTAGGAAAATTATGTGCAAAAAAAAGGGAGGGCATTTTCTTATTTCTCTTCCTATTATCTATACTCTTCTATCTCAGGAACACATTTAACACCTTGTACCACAAGTTTCCTTAACTATAAACAAGAGCAACCCCAGGTTTCCCTATCCTACACAAAGTCATTTCTACATAAGATTTCTGTCACTGTTTACTATTGCTAAGGAATAAGAAACAAATGAGCCTAGTAAATAACTTTTACAAAAAAAAAAATTAACATACATAAATTACTTTTTGAACCATCTAGTAATAACATTTTCTATACAATAGGTTATATCCAACAGAAATGCATCAATGGCACATAATAATCCTGAAGAACCAAATTTCCTCCAGTCCTCCTCTACAAATGTGCTATTATCCCCTAAATATTTATATGCAAAGACAGTTGATACAAAAATGATGAAAAATTACTACTAATAAAAATTTCTAACCTCTTGTTCCCCAACAGTCTGTGTTTGTAGTGTAAGATCCAATTTCTCAACAATCTTCAAAACGGATTTTACAAATTCATCATAAAGTAAATGATTCAGACTTTCACTGGAGGAATTCACAGAGAAAAATGCTTCATCTGCTAAAATAGAATCCTTTAAATAAAAAAAAAACAATAAACTTCAAAATCTTGTGCAAAAAAGTATTAGTATGAGTATTTTATAAACATTAAGACACATATACAGATATATTTGCCGATTTGGGTATTATGGAAACAGTGATGATAAACTGTAGCAGATTTACCTGGAAGTTTTCAAGTTGCAAGTTACCTTCCTAAATTATTATAATAGCATTATTTCAGTCAGATATCATTTATCCAGTCATGTAACAAATACTTACTCTGTATATAGTGGTAAGTGAGAAGATTTAGGCAAATCCTTGTCAAAGCATTTACCCCAATTAATTTGTGGATGTGTATGCATAAACACAAATATGTGTAATATGCATCTACAGACACTATGTCTGTGTACATGTAAGGACATGCACGTATACTTATGTGCATACATAATATGCACACATATACAAACATACACATATATACATATATACAAATACATATATATCCATCCTCAGACTGGACCTGTTAGGAGGAACAGCTTAGCATGAGCTGTACCATCTCGCTATTTAAAATTAAAATAAGGACGCAGCAACAGTAACTAATGAATGTTAAAGGAATTCTATGTCTGTGTTTCTTTCAATTCATTTATTTCTACTCTCATTCTAACTTCCTGATTCATAGCTTTAATTTTTTATTTTTGAAGTACAGTTTTAAATTTTTGAAAGTTAGTAAAATATAATTCTGATATGTCTTATGTCTAAACTATGAAGACTAATAATAGAGGAAGTGAGGTACATTTATGGCTTTCAAATGGTAAACATTACCATCATCTGGTCAGAGGTCAGGAGATGTCTGAAGAGATCCACGTAGTCTTTGTATGTGGGCACCTTCCATTTGCCAGTTCTGACTTCCCCTGAAGCACGGTAGTCTTCAGATTCAGACTCGGGGCCCTGGTCAGAAAGACAGCATGACAATGTGTAATGATGGATTCTCAGAAGCAGCACTACTGCCAGAACATGCTGGTTTTCGGAATTTTCTAAATTAAACTGCCACCCGTAGGAGACCATATAATTAAGGAAGACACTGTATTATAAAAGCATAATTTAAAAAGCTGAGGTCAGGTGCGGTGGCTCATACCTGTAATCCCAGCACTCTGGGAGGCCAAGGTGGGTGGATCACCTGAGGTCAAGAGCTCGAAACCAGCCTGGCTGACATGGCAAAATGTCTCTACTCTAAACACAAAAATTAGCTGGGCAAGGTGGCGGTCGCCTGTAATCCCAGCTACTCGGGAGGTTAAGGCAGGAGAATCGCTTGAACCTTGGAGGGGAAGGCTGCAGTGAGCCAAGATTGCGCCACTGCACTCCAGCCTGAATGATAGAGCGAGACTCTGTCTCAAAAAATAAACAAATAAATAAAAAGCTGAAAAATACATGATTCTTCTGTGACTAAAACTGTGATATACCAAGAAGTATTTCAATACAATATCCACTGAATGTGCTATAATAATCTTGCTTTCGTACACAGTTCCATCTTTCATCTCATCATATGTCCTATAATTTCTGGGAACTAAGATACGCCTCCCTCAGCAATCTGTCCTAGAGTTTCAAGAGAGAAAACATTTTCTGGTTTACGAAAATGTATAAAACCTAAAGTTATGCTTAAAGATGTTTCATACCTTAGAAGTGTATTTGCCTAACAAAATACAGAGGTATTATGTCCTATGCTTTTCAAAATGTAAGGCATTGCTAATAACTAAGAAAAGAACAGCCACTTTTGCAAAATTATATTCGAAAACCTCAGCAACATTCCTAACTTTCAGTGATAACAGATTAATTTTCTAAACATTAAATTCAGAATTTACCTTTGGAAGGACCACTGGTTTAGAACATATTCTGATTAAACCCTGATGCACTGAAAAAAGAAAAAAAAAACAAAAATGAAGGAAACACTGAAAAATAGAATCAAACGCTCAAAAAAAAAAAAAAAACCAGTCATTTTATTTTGGAACCCAACTTTACCTCTCAATTTATTTTCTAAGTTCATTAACAGCTTTAATTTTAAAACTTAAAATTATTGGCCAGGCGCGGTGGCTCGTGCCTGTAATCCCAACACTTTGGGAGGTCGAGGCAGGGGGATCAAAAGGTCAGGAGTTCAAGACCAGCCTAGCCAATATGGTGAAACCCTGTCTCTACTAAAACTACAAAAATTAGCCAGGCGTGGTGGCAGGCGCCTGTAAGTCCCAGCTACTCTGGAGGGTGAGGCAAGAGAATCACTTGAACCCAGGAGGCAGAGATTGCAGTGAACCAAGATTCCACCACTGCACTCCAGCCTGGGAGACAGAGCGAGACTCCTGTCTCCAAAAATAAAGAAAAAAAACCCAAAGACGTAAAACTATTAAAATTCAGAGGTAATAGGATGAAAAAAGGATGAGATTTTGGTCTACCAAAATTTAGGAGTTCATCAAAAGTTGTATCAAAGATACAAAAGAATTTGGTAAACAGATTCTCTTTACCTATATCAAATAATGTGTTAATTATCCAACATTACTCATAAAAACAATAAATTGCAAACTTACCCACAGTACTAATGCAATTCCTGAGAACTGGCCCTTTTGCTGCCAAAGCTAGGAACACCTTCACTATGGCTCTGCAACACACCAACTGCATTTTTGGACTGTACTGTGGGAAACTGTCTATCTGCATCACCACAAGGTGCTCCAGAACTGGAGTATACACCTCAGGAACCTACCGGAAATAATTAGCAAACCGTGAGTTAGAGGAGGGAATCAATGAATACAGGAATAATACAAATATTCTAAGTAATTACAACCGAATTAGACACTTGTTTAAAAAAAACATGGTTTGTCATCTAACCTGCTGCTTAACATTTATTACTGTGATTGCCTTAAAAAAAAAAAAAACACACACACACAGTAAAAATTGTCTTGAGGTGCAATTCTATCCCAAGCAACAATTCCAAATCTTTCAGAAAGATGGCAAGAGAAACAAATTTTTTTTTCCTGTTCTGGATAACAAAAAATCAAGTTTCATGACAATAATTGTATTGCCACAAAATACTAACTAAAACTGTCACATTGTTCCCAACAGTGCCTACACTAAATGTATTGTATGACTCCATCAAGTTATTTGAAGAAATGAAGATTAAATACTTAAAACTGTGCTGTTTAGTTCACTTACTGTGTCAAGGTACAGCAAGACACTAGCAACAGACTGGAGGAAGCTCGGCATCTGATAAACACGGTCGTCACCAGTGTCTGTCTGGGTGAGGAACATCTGCTTGCAACGCTGAATGAGCTCAACATACATGAAGTCAACATCTTTTGCGTTTATAACTTTGCAGGGCTTTAGAAAAGGGAAAACATAAGTTTTCATCAATCTTATCAAGATCAAAATAACGATATTTAAGGTGTCATGTTAAGCCATGTGATTATAAACACAAGTTTAATAAGGCTTTTTTTTTTTTTTTTTTTTGAGATGAACTTTTGCTCTTGTCCAGGCTGGAGTGCAATGGCATGATCTCGGCTCACCACAACCTCCACTTCCCGGGTTCAAGTGATTCTCCCACCTCAGCCTCCCGAATAGCTGGGATTACAGGCATAAGCCACCATGCCTGGCTAATTTTTTTTTCTTTTTTTGTATTGTTAAGTAGAAACAGGGTTTCTCCATGTTGCTCAGGCTGGTCTCGAACTCCTGACCTCAGGTGATCTGCCCACCTCAGCCTCCCAAAGTGCTCGGATTACAGGCGTGAGCCATAAGCTTTTTAATTAAGAAGAAATACAGATATAAAATACAGTATCTGCCCAGGTACAGTGGCCCATGCCTGTAATCCCAGCACTTTGGGAGGCCAAGGCGGGCAGATCACCTGAGGTCACGAGTTCAAGACCAGCCTGGCCACCATGGTGAAACCTCATCTCTAAAAACACACACACACACACACAAAAATTAGCCACGTGTGGTGGCGCACAACTGTAATCCCAGCTACTCAAGAGGCTGAGACATGAGAATCGCTTGAACCCGGGAAGTGGAGGTTGAAGTGAGCTGAGATCGCACCACTGCACTCCAGCCTGGGCAACAGTGAGGTTTCACCTCAATAAATAAATAAATAAAATATGGTATCTCATTATAAAGATGCTTTGTATAATAATATGTAGTCACATTTTCAATACTTATTCACACAGGAAGCATTTATTGGTTGTCAGCTATGTTCTAGGCACTGTTTAGACAGTGGGTACTGAGGACAAATGAAAGGCAGTCCTTGCCCCCAAGGCTGTCCATCTACAGGAGAGGCCAGGAGTCCATACATGACTGGAAGATGCTCCATGTCATGCTCCACACCACACCAGAGACATTTTTTCAAACTCACAAATGTGCTAATGCAATTGCTCAATTTCAGACTTTTCTAAGGCTTCTTTTCCAGGACTTCTGAATCCAGTCCAGACTCCCAGAGGATCTGATGGTGCACCTCGTTTCCCCTTTCCTGTCTATCATGCTCTAGCCACAGGGACAAGCTCAAGTGGGGGTAGATCACTGCGTAAAGGGAAAATCCCATGCGATCTTTTAGCTCAGAGCCTTCTGCCATTCTGTTTCTTCTGCCCTAAGCATATTTAAAGAAGGCAACAGAGACAAATGGAGATGAAGATTAAGAAAATGGGAATGGCTAGGCACGGTGGCTTACAGCTATAAGCCCAGTGCTTTGGGGACTGAGGCAGGAGGTTCGCTTGAAGCCAGGAGTTCAAGACCAGCCTGTGTAACAAAGTGAGATATCATCTCTACAAAAGATTAAAAAATTTGCTGGGCATGGTGGCTCATGCCTGTGGTCCCAGCTACTCGGGAAGTTAAGGCAGGAGGATCGCTTAGCCCTAGAAGTCAGGGCTGCAGTGAGTTATGATTGTACCGCTACACTCCAGCCTGAGAGGCAAAAAAGAAAAAGAAAAGAAAAAGGGAGAGGCCAGGAGCGGTGGCTCATGCCTGTAATCCCAGCACTTTGGGAGGCCAAGGTGGGCAGATGACCTGAGGTCGGGAGTTCAGGACCAGCCTCACCAACATGGAGAAACCCCGTCTCTACTAAAAATACAAAAATAAAATAGCCAGGCATGGTGGTGCATGCCTGTAATCTCAGCACTCGGGAGGCTGAGGCAGGAGAATTGCTCGAACCCGCGAGGTGAAGGTTGTGGTGAGCCGAGGTCATGCCATTGCACTCCAGACTGGGCAACAACAGCGAAACTCCAACTCAAAAATTAAAAAAAAAAAAAAAAGAAAGAAGAAAAAAAGGGAGAGATTATAGGAAGAAAAAGGAATTTAGTTGTCTTTTCTACAAAGCAGAAGTCATAGAGTTCCACTAAGAAGAAATAACTAGGGTTATTCTTAACATTTTTCTTTAAAAAAATTTTTAAAGAGAGATAGTGTCTTCGTTGCCCACATTGGAGTACAGTGGCTCGATCATAACTCACTGCCACCTCTGCCTCCTGAGTTCAAGAGATTCTCCTGCCTCAGTCTCCCAAGCAATTGGGATTACAGGTGCACGCCACCACACCCGGCTAATTTTTGTATTTTTAATAGAGAGAGGGCTTTATCACTTTGGCCAGGCTGGTCTCAAACCCCTGACCTCAGGTGATCTGCCCGCCTCAGCCCCGCAAGGTGGTGAGATTACAGGTGTGGGCTGCCACACCTAGCTAATATTCTTAAACATATCTCTTTCTGTCATATAAACTTTTTTTTTTTTTAACTTCTCTTTCTAAAACTGAGTGAAATCGGGCCGGGCGCGGTGGCTCAAGCCTGTAATCCCAGCACTTTGGGAGGCCGAGGCGGGCGGATCACAAGGTCAGGAGATCGAGACCACTGTGAAACCCCGTCTCTACTAAAAATACAAAAAATTAGCCGGGCGCGGTGGCGGGCGCCTGTAGTCCCAGCTACTCAGGAGGCTGAGGCAGGAGAATGGCGGGAACCCGGGAGGCGGAGCTTGCAGTGAGCGGAGATCGCGCCACTGCACTCCAGCCTGGGCAACAGCGTGAGACTCCGTCTCAAAAAAAAAAAAAAAACTGAGTGAAATCAACTACAATTTTACTTTAGGAATAAGGAGCAGCATAGTATAGAGGGGAAACGTGTTTCTACTCTTCACGCTTGGACTTATGCCTTGGTTCTGTCAATTCTGAGTCTCTTAACAAGTTTCCTAATTTCTCTGGGTCTCGGTTTGCTAATCTGTAAAACAGAGTAATACTCAGCTCCTAAGGGTTAGGAGAATTTGAGATAAACACATATAAAGAATTCTAGTACATAGTAGACAGTGAAGGAATCTTAACTGTTAATAAACAACACTAATACAGTGACCCTCACGATATGTGGGAGGGATTGGTTCCAGGCCTCCTCAGTATACCTAAATCCATGCATACTCAAGTCCCACAGTCACTCTGTGGAAGCCTCATATACAAAAAGTCAGCCCTCTATATAAGTTTCAAATCCAGCACACACTGTATTTTTGATCTGTATGGCAGAAAAATATCTGCATGTAAGTGGACCTGTGCAGTTCACGCCCACGTTATTCAAGGGTCTGCTGTATTGTTGCAAGTATTAGACACTACTCAAAATGCAATAAATTAGATTCCTTTAAACAATCACGTGAAACCAAGACAAAATAGAGTAAGTTAATGAGACATACTCCTGCAAAAAGTCCATATCCACGGATAGCAATAGATAACTCCTTGTTGTTCGAATCCACATTTCTGATGATTCCATAAAACTGCTCCATAAAGTACTGCAGTTTACTTTTATGCATTTCTGCATTTTTCGCCACCATATTAGAAACCTGCAAATACATAATATTTTGAAATATTTAATAGCAATGGAATCTTTACAAATACGGAAAAACTAGAACTGTTTAGATGCTACTAATGTACTATTATAGTCACACGCAATTGCTTTAAATCATAAAGACCCTTTGCTTCCATTTTGCTTAGTCTCTATCAGGTTCAGAAAAGTGTCTTAAATAAGGTTATGTGATACATTTTTCCTAGAGAAGGGACTAAGAGACCGAGGATACGCCTAAGCCTGAAAAGAAAAAAAAAACAGGTTTTGAAGTAAGATTATCTGAGGAAGCAAAGAGCAGTCTTTAGAGCTCACCTGTCACCCACACAGTAAAAGAGAGTTGTCAGGGGACCAGTGATTTCAGACGTCATCAATAAATACAGTTCAGAACAATCAGAATGACAAGACATCTCAGTTTTCAAAAAAATAAGCTACAAACTATAAAGCACAAATCAAGTGATGCAAGGGGAAAATGTCGTCTGAGAAGCAAATAGATCATTATTTACCAAACCAAGAGACAAGAGCCTAAATGCAAGAACTAATACAGGTATTCAGAGAGCATTCTCCATTTCAGCACAAAGACTGTCCAGAATAAGAATGGAAGGAATCTATCTAGACAATTATCAAAGACAGAAAAAAAAACCCACCTTCGGCCGGGCGCAGTGGCTCAAGCCTGTAATCCCAGCACTTTGGGAGGCCGAGACGGGTGGATCACGAGGTCAGGAGATGGAGACCATCCTGGCTAACACGGTGAAACCCCGTCTCTACTAAAAAATACAAAAAAAAAACTAGCCAGGCGAGGTGGCGGGCGCCTGTAGTCCCAGCTACTCGAGAGGCTGAGGGAGAAGAATGGCGTGAACCTGGGAGGCAGACCTTGCAGTGAGCTGCGATCCGACCACTGAACTCCAGCCTGGGCGACAGAGCGAGACTCTGTCTCAAAAAAAAAAAAAAACCCCACCTTCCATTGCCAATTTATCCATACACTTCCCAATCCCCCTAAAGCCACTAGGTCTTAGGGCGTGACCTTCGGGAACTTTGCTCCCTATTTGTTTTAGAAGAATGAAACATTGTATATACTGTTTCATAATTTACTTCTTCACAAAACATATTATAAATGTTTCTCAAGAAGTAAACAAACAACAATATCATTTTACTTAACTACAGAATACCAAATATTATATACGATAATGTGTAACCACCTAAACACTGCTAATTTTCTGTTATTGTATTCCCAGTAAGCATGTTTTTAATGCATCTTTATTCAACTATTTCCTGTATATAATATTAAAGACTCGAAAATAATTATTCAACAGTAGCAGAGGACAGATTAAAACATTATGGCTCATAAATATCATTATATATTACACTGCCACTGAAAATTAATCATACAGATGTCGGCCGGGCGCAGTAGCTCACACCTGTCATCCCAGCACTTTGGGAGGCCAAGAAGGGTGGATTACCTGAGGTCAGCCTGGCCAACATGCTGAAACCCTGTCTCTAATAAAAATACAAGGTCGGGCGTGGTGGCTCAGGCCTGTAATCCCAGCACTTTGGGAGGCCGAGACGGGTGGATCACGAGGTCAGGAGATCGAGACCATCCTGGCTAACACAGTGAAACCCCATCTCTACTAAAAAATACAAAAATGTAGCCAGGCGAGGTGGCGGGCGCCTGTAGTCCCAGCTACTCGGGAGGCTGAGGCAGTAGAATAGCGTAAACTCAGGAGGCGGAGCTTGCAGTGAGCTGAGATCCGGCCACTGCACTCCAGCCTGGGCGATAGAGCGAGACTCCGTCACAAAAAAAAAAAATACAAAAATTATCCAGGCACAGTGGCAGGTGCCTATAATCCCAGCTATTTGGGAGGCTGAGGCACGAGAATTGATTAAACGCAGGAGAGAGGTTGCAGTAACCCAAGCTCACGCCACTGCACTCCAGCCAGGGTGACAGAACAAAACTCCATCTCAAAAAAAAAAAACAAAAAACATATAGATGTCACTGTGAGGAAAATATATTCAACATAGAGGAAAATCTTAAGGCCAAAAAATTATGTATCCTTTATGTAAAGTCCTCTTTCCCTCTTCCTCTGTCCTCACTCCCTATTTTGAAGTAGGAGGGAAGGAGGGTCTCTCTCCTTGCTTGGGGCCTCAGGTCACAAGGGATGATCTAATAATGGGACTCATGGTGGGGCTGGCCACACCTGGTAACAATGTGACTCGGAATGGGAACTTTGGGTCACACAGAATCCTTGGAAGCTGAGACCCAACAACCCACTATGCCTACAGGGTGGGTCCCCAAGGGAAACCCCAAACACAGAGGTTTGGGGGAGCACCCAGTCAGTGCTCCACACATGCTGTCACACATGGATGCTGGGAAATGAATGCTGCCCTGACTCCGTGGGGATAGGACCAGGGAAGCTCCACATTTGGTACTTTCTTAGTCTCTACACCATGTGCTGCTTCCTTTGGTTGATTTTTATCTGGGCCCTTTAGATGTAATAAACCATAGCTGTATCAAATTTGAGGGTGTATTGGAAACTCCCAAACTTGCAACAGGTATCAGTGCTGAAGGCAGCATTGAGGATAGTTCTCTTGAACTTCTCCCCTGACTAAGCTCGTACAACTTTCTCACGAGATTAGCAGGTAGAATATATTTCCTCAATGAAACTCTAAAATCTATTCAATGTAGTTTTTGTTAAGAATTGGAGTGGGGAACTGAAAAGTCTCTGGCAAGGATGTGAAACAGAGATGTCTGCGTGGTTCATTAAAGACAACCAGCGCAGTGGAGGGAGGGCTGGCGGGCTTCCCTGCGGGCCCATGCCCCACTCAGCCCTGTGCTAGGAAAGGCAGGCCATCACTAGGGAACAAGGCCCCAGGGGTGCCACCAGGGATGACCCCTCTGCACACATCCCAGACACTCCTCCTTGCTAACAAAGCATGAAATTCTGTCAAGATGTTTATTGCAGTAAATGTTCACTGAGATGCAAACATATTCATATGAATCAGTAAAAAGTAATTCCTCAGATTTTTATTTCCCTTAGCAACTAAGGCCAGCCAAGTTCAGCGAAACAGAAGTTTTATGAGGAGGACCAAGAAGAGGTAACCTAAAAGCCAAGAGTGACTTCAGGGAGAATACAGTCTGACAGGAAGGCCAAGTACAGACAGCAGGGAGGCTAAGGAGGCAAGAGGGACAGGCGACAGAGGCAGGGGCCAAAGACAAGACCCATTGGCTCAGTTTTTTGGGAGGCAGGCCCAGACCTAAAAAAAGGATGGCAGTGCTCTCTCTTCTCCTTCCACACATCCTGGCTGTGACTCTCAAGCTAACACAACTGCAACACTGTTCACACAGGTTTGCAAGGATACCCTGTGAATGCAGTTACTGTTTACCCATGTATATAGCAGGGCCCCTAAGAAAACGTTTATTGTGAATCTCCAGTCCTTTCCCTCAGAGCAACCCCAGAAGTCCACTTCCTTAGTGGCCAGGCCCCTGCGGACATCTCTGGAAGCCCAGGATATCCTGGAGACCACCGCTCAGAATGACAAGCAAGGTCTCCTCAGCCGACCAGACAAGCTTCCACATACGCAGGTGCAGATTCTATAACCACCTCCTATCGAGGTGGAAAATCCACAACGGCAAAGAGGCGCTCCTCGTTTTCAAGTTGACACACAAGCATCTATCTGTCCCCTGGAGACAGCTGGCCCTCCTCTTCCAGAAGAGATGGGGCTCAGCTATCCTCAGGCCTCCACCCACTCTCCAGCTCTGACCTCCCAGCCCTTTCGGCCACCTCCTCACCACCATGTCTTCACTCCATTAGACTTGTCTCAATCTGGGCTCTGAGGCCCTAATCAAATCTGGCATCTCCTTAGCTCTCTTTCAGTCTGGCTGCCTCCCATGAGGCTGGTTGATCAACAGCTTTCTGCTTTAAATACTACAGAAGCTAACAGATCAACTTACATTTATTTTCAAACACGTATGCATACAATGGGAATTTAATTCTGTGTGTGAAAGAATATTGTTAAATGACAGTTGAATGTGTGGTACCTGTTTCAGAAAGGATTCCAGGGCTGAAAGTGCAGCTTTTTTCAACTCTACATTTGTGTGGGCACACCACTTTAACAAGACTTCAAATAGAGACACGTAGTTGTCCAGAAGGCAGGTGCTAAACTGAGATGCATGCAGGGCAAATAGGCGCAAGCCAGCTGCAAATGCAAAAGCCATTATATTTAAAATCAGACGACATAAGACAGAACAGAAAACCAAAAAACCTGCAGGGATATGTCAAAGTCAAGACTGTGGTCAGGAAGATCTAGTACCATTACACTACAGTAACCCAGGGATCCCTGTCAGCCTCTAACGCTGCCAATCAACAGGCCCAACTTCACTAACAAATCCCAATACAAGGGTCAGAAGTGGAATCAGGATTCATTGAGGCAAAGGCAGAATCGAACAGCCTGGATCCCCTGAAAGATATCCTAAAATAAAATGATTTCAACCATGTAACCTGAGTATCACCATTTCAGCGAGCTTACTAAGTCACCGAAAGCCTCCCTGTAAATAACTGTGTGTGAAACATCACAGATGTTATCACATTTGCTTTCATTCAAAGTTTAAGCAAAAGCTTACCTGAGATGTTAATTTAGTAATCTAAACTATTATACCTCATTATAAACAGAATCCTACCTGAGGGCACAGCATATCTCTTCAGATCAATCTATTTTAGAAAAAAAAAAATTCACCATCAGTATTTGAAAGACTATACTGTAAAGGCATTAGAATAATATTAATAGTAATATTAATCCTACCTGAGGACGAATTGCCTTTAGTACAAAATTAAAAATCTCCCTTGATGTCTGGGGATCTAGGGAAATACCAAGAAGCCTCTGTTACAAATTGTAATAACAGTATCACATGACACACTTTACAGACAGCTTGACACCTATATTAACCCCATTAGTCTCTTGTGAATTCAGGAGAAACATCTTTCATCATTCCATCTAGCTAAAGTTGCAAGTTATTACTGCTGCACGGTTACGACTGCGAGAAAACAGAAAGAAAATCTGTAATAACAAAGACATGGTTTAAGCACCAACCCATCACTTACAAGCTCTGAGAGACTTAAACACCGACTCATCACTTACAAGCTCTGTTAGATAATCTCTCAGAGCCTCAATTTTCTTATTTGCAATAGGGACAGTATATACCTTTCTTTTAGGATAGTTTGGAGGATTAAATAAAATAACTTACTCATGGCCAAACATACCATTTCTCCCCAATACACCCAGGCATTTACTCAACACGTAGTACATGTAAGAAGAAGAAAAAAAAAAAAAACAAAAAAAAAACAGGAAAAAAACAGTACATGCCAAGATATTATGACAATTACAAATACAAATAAATTATGATCTTTGACCTCGGCATACTTATTAACTAAAAGGGAAGATAAAACAGGCACACAATTATAACATGAGGCTCTAATCCTGGCCTGACTGACATCACAGTTATTTGCATAACTGTCTCCCACCGGATTATTCATTGTAGCTATAGAGTCATGCTTTATTCATCACTAATTTCTCTACCCTTCTAACAGTGACTCATAATCAACAAAGACTCAAGAACTGTTTGCTTTTATTGCAAGGACTGACATATTTGAGACAGAGCCCTGATGATGATGTGATAGGAGCTGGAGAGAGAATGTGGTCAGAGAGGCCTTAAAGCAGAGACACATCTGCATGGTTGCAGGATGGTGGCATAAAAAAGATACGAAAAAAAGCTACTTTGGAATTCATGACAAGCAGATTTCTTCTGACTATGAGTATTCTATAAAGGCTTTCCAGATATGGGAGCATTTGTTCTGAGACTGAAAAAATAGGTACTAGTTGGGGAAAAGGTCATTCAAATAGAAAGTAATCATGTTAGTAAACACAAGTGTGCAGACACAAGGACACCCACAGTATACAGTGGGTTTGGGGTATGGGGACTTGGCAAAGACAGACTTCTCCAGGCTCTGCCCTCCATGGTCCACTCTCCTGCAGCCCTTCCCTCTAGTGGCCCACTCCATGTACAAGCATAGTCTTGTTCTGCTTTTTTCAATGTGGTAAAACACACATATTTATCATTCAAACAATGTGTACAGATACAATTCGTTGGCACTAAATATATTCACACTGTTGTGTAACCATCACTATGGTCTATACCCAAAATGTTTTCACCATCAAAAACAGAAGCGTGCCCATCAAACACTAACTCCCATTTCCCCTCCCCCAGCCCCAGTAACCTCTATTTTACTTTGTCTCTGTGAATCTGACTACTCTACATACCTCGTGTAAGTGAAATCACACATTGTTTGCCTTTCATGGCTGGCTTATTCCACTTAGCAACCTGTCTGCAAGGTTCATCCATGCTGCAGCATGTGTCAGACTTTCCTGCCTTTTCAAGTCTGAATAATGTTCCGTTGTGTCTATGCGCCACATTTTATCCATTCATCCCTGGATGAACACTTGGGTGGTTCTGGCCCTTTGGCTTACTATGGATTTGCTGCTAGGAACACGGGTGTGCAAATTCTGTTTGTTTCTTTTTTTTGAGACAGAATTTCGCTTTGTCACCCAGAATGGAGGGGAGTGGCATGATCTTGGCTCACCACAACCTGCACCTCCCAGGTTCAAGCAATTCTCTGCCTCAGCCTCTCGAGTAGATGGGATTACAGGTGGCTGCCACCACGCCCGGCTAATTTTTTTGTATTTTTGGTAGAGATGGGGTTTCACTATCTTGGCCAGGCTGATCTTGAATTCCTGACCTCATGATATACCCGCCTCAGCCTCCCAAAGTGCTGGGATTACAGGTGTGAGCCACCATGCCCTGCCTGCTTCTATTTTTTTTAAACCCTCTCTTCGCCAGGTGCAGCAGCCCTCAGTCTCTCACAGTCTCTCAATCCTACACTAACTCACATCCCACACCCAACAGCAGTCACGCAGACCCCTGTGAAACATCTCTTGGCCCACATCCACTCCTTTTTGAAAAGCCCTCGCTCCCACTCCATCTGGAATGAGATCCCAGCTCAGAAAACCCTCACACACCAACCCTGTGTCCCTCCCATCTCACTCTGGCCCACCTTGTGTACCTCCACACTCTCGACACGCCAGCTCTTATAGACCCTCGGACCACTGCATGCAGGCTAAGCACAGGGTCAGAGGCTGGCCGAGCATGGGGCCGGGTGCTGAGCACCCGCTGCCTGGAATGACTGCTCTTCCCAGCACTTCCCCAGTTGTCTCCCTCTCCTCCTTCTGACCACGACTTCTGCGTTACATCCTCAGAAAGTACCAGTGGGTCGTGTGCTCCACTTCTCCAAATTCTGGCATTCCTCTTCACTACACCCCACCTCTGGGCATTGCTGAACCCCAAAATCAGCAGAGCTGCTTTATTTGTTCATCTGTTTCCTCCACTAGACTGAGCTCATGATGGTAGGAACTTGGTGATTTCAATCACTGGTTTAACACCAAGTTCATCACTCTTTAGATAGATGGCACCCACAGCCAGGCACAGTGCCTCAAGCCTGTAATCTCAGCACCTTTGGGAGGCCAAGGCTGGTGGATCGCTTGAGCCTAGGAGTTCAAGACCAGACTGGACAACATGGTGAAACCTCGTCTCTACTAAAAACACAAAAATTAGCCGGGCATGGCATCGCACACCTGTAATCCCAGCTACTTGGGAGGCTGAGGCACAAGAATCACTTGAACGCAGGAGGCAGAGGTTGCAGTGAGCCGAGATCGCACCACTGCACTCCAGCCTAGGTGACAGGGCAAGACTCAGTCTCAAAAAGAAAAAATAAAATAAAAATTACCAGGGCAAGGTGGCACGCACCTGTAGTCCCCAGCTACTTGGGGAGGGCCATGGTGGGAGGATCATTTGAGCCCAGGAGGTTGAGGATGCAGTGAGCCCATATCACAGCACTGAACTACAGCCTGGATAACAAAGTGAGACCCTGTCTCAAAAACAATGTTTACATATATATATACACACACACACGTATACATACACATATATATACAAATTTTTTTTGAGATAGAGTCTCATTCTGTCACCAGGCTGGAGGGCAGTGGCGCGATCTCGGGTCACTGCAGGCTCCGCCTCCCGGGTTCAAGATTACAGGCATGTGTCACCATGCCCAGCTAATTTTTGTATTTTTGGTAGAGACAGGGTTTCACCATGTTAGCCAGGATGGTCTCAATCTCTTGACCTTGTGATCTGCCCGCCTTGGCCTCCCAAAGTGCTGGGATTACAGGCGGGAGCCACCTTGCCCAGCCTTATAATTTTAATAACTCATTCATACAGTCTGTACTTCCTGGGTGCCTTATATATATGTATGAACGAATTAGTATTTAGTGCTTGAAGTCACATGATCGTGGCATCACAAAAATAGTATAAATTTTAGCCTCAGACCAAGGCTTAAATCCCAGACTTGTCATTTGTTAGTTTCCTAGTGTTGCCATAATAACTTACCACTAACTTAATAGTTTAAAACAATACAGATTTATTACCTATAGTTCCAGAAGTGAGAAGTCTGAAATGATTCTCATATTGAGCTAAATTCAAGGCATCAGCAGGGCTGTGCTCCTTCTGAGAGGCTCTAGGGGAGAACCCTTTTCTCGCTTCTCCAGCCTTGAGAGGCACCCCCATGCCTTGATTCCTGCCACCTTCCATATCCCCTTACTCTGGCCTCCTCTGTGCCTCCCTCTTCCACATGTAAGGACCCTGTGATCACACCAGGCCCATGGGGATGATCCAGGATCATCTCTCCACTTCAAGGTCAGCTGATTAGCAACCTTAACCTTGCTATGCCATGCAGTGTAACAGGGATGAGGATGGGAAACCCTGGTGGCCATTATTCTCCTAACTACACAAGTCACTGTGACTTGGGGCAAGTTACTTAACCTGTCTGAATTGCAGTTTACTAATCTATACAACAGAGACGTTTTACCTGTCATGCAGATTCATAATAGGAAGTTGCCTTGCAACATGTCTAGAATAGTCCTTAACACACAAAAAATGAGCACTAAGTGCTACTATTTTCCTTCCACTATAAATGCTCACTGAGTGCCCGTTATAAGCCAAGTACACATAAAGACAAATAAGCACCATCACCTGCCAGCAGGGTCAAGGGAGAGAATCAAACATATGACCTAAGAAACTTAAAATATGACCGTAAGTGCTGTCACAGAGGGGAGTACAGAGGCCAGAGGAAGTGGCTCACCTCAGGGGAATCATAACTGCTTCCTAAAAGGGGTGACGGTTGAAAAGCAGCTGAGGAAGTGGGAGCCACAGGATACAGGAGAGAGGAGAGAGAACATAGGAAGGAAAATTACACAGGGCTACTCTAACAGTCTTGATAAGCAAGGAAGAAGGCATGGGTAGAAACATTAGCTTAAAATGAAACTGCTGCTTACATAGGTTAAAAAAAATCACTGGATATAAGCAATTTTGTAAGTTTCAACCTAATGGAAGAAAAACACAGAGTAGGTACAAACATTTGGTAATTACTTGAGGATAAAGTGATAAGGACGCCAGGGGTGGTGGCTCATGCCTTATAATCCCAGCACTTCGGGAGGCTGAGGCAGGTGGATCACCTAAGGTCAGGAGTTGGAGACCAGCCTGGCCAACACAGTGAAACCCCATCTCTACTAAAAATACAAAAATCAGCTGAGCATGGTGGCACATGCCTGTAACCCCAGCTACTCGGGAGGCTGAGGCAGGAGAAAGGCTTGAATCCAGGAGGCAGAGGTTGCAGTGAGCCAAGATCGCGCCATTGCACTCCAGGCTGGGTGATAAGAGCGAAACTCTGTCTCAAAAAAAAGAAAAAGTGATAAGAAAGAGCAAAGGAGTTTTTTTGTCCCCGCTTAAGATTATTTTAGGATCAGCTAGGTGCAGTGGCTCACACCTGTAATCCCAGCACTTCGGGAGCCGAGGTGGGCGGATCATGAGGTCAGGAGATGGAGACCATCCTGGCTAACACGGTGAAACCTATCTCTACTAAAAATACAAAAACAAAATTAGCTGGGTGTGGTGGCGGGTGCCTGTAGTCCCAGCTACTCAGGAGGCTGAGGCGGGAGAATGGCGTGAACCCAGAAGGTGGAGCTTGCAGTGAGCCAAGATCACGCCATTGCACCCTAGCCTGGGTGACAGCGAGACTCAGAAAAAAAAAAAAAAGATTATTTTAGGATTAAAAGTTACATTTGTCTTTTCAGAAAAAGAAAAGAATTTCATTGGCCAGGCGTGGCAGGTCATGTCTATAATCCCAATGCTTTGGAGGCTGAGGTGGGAGGATCACTTGATGGGAGGAGTTCAATACCAGCCTGGGCAACACAGCGAGACTGTCTCTGCAAAATATAAAAGGAGCCAGGCATGGTGGTGCCTATAGTCTCAGCTATTCTTGAGGCTGAGGTGGGAGAACTGCTTGAGCCAGGAGTTCAAGACTGCAGTGAGCCATGATTGTATCTGTGAGTAGCCACTGTACTCCAGCCTGGGGAGACCCCATCTCTTAAAAAAATTTAAAAAATGAAAAAACTGAACTTCAGCAAAATAAGGGATTTTTGTGTACCAAAAGACATAATCAACACCATGAAAATGTAACGCAAAAAATGAGAGAAGGGCCAGGTGCAGTGGCTCACACTTGTAATCCCAGCACTTTGGGAGGCCAAGGTGGGCAGATCTCTTGGTTGGAGACCAGCCTGGGCAACATGGGGAAACCATGTCCCTTCAAAAAGTACAAAAATTAGTCATCTGTGGTGGCATATGCCCGTGGTCCCAGCTACTTGGGAGGCTGAGGTAGGAGGATCACTTGAGCCCAGGAGGTGGAGGCATGCAGAGAGCCATGTTCGCATCACTGCACTCCAGCCTGGGCAACAGAGTGAGACCCTGTCTCAAAAAAAAAAAAAAGAAAGAAAAGAAAAAGGGAGGGAGAAAATATTTGCAAATATATATCATATATCTGGTAAGAAACTGGTATCTAACTAGGCATAGTGGCTCACGCCTGTAATCCTAGTACTTTGGGGAGCCAAGGCAGGAGGATTACTTGAGCCCAGGAGCTAGAAACCAGCCTGGGCAACATGGCAAAACCTTGACTCTACAAAAAATTTTTTAATATTAGGTGTACACCTTTGGTCCTAGCTACTTGGGAGGCTAATGTGGGAGGATTCCTCGAGCCCAAGAAGTTGAGGCTGCACTGGGCCACGTTTGAGCCATTGCACTCCAGCCTGGGTGAGAGAGCAAGACCCTGTCTCCAACAAAAAAAAAAAAAAAAAAAAGAAAGAAGAAAATGGTATCTACAACTCAACAAAAAGTCAAACAAACCAATTAACCTAAAAAATGGGCAAAAGATCTGAATAGACATTTCTCCAAAGACACACAAATGGCGAGTAAGTACATGAAAAGATGCGCAACCAACATTATTCATCATCAGGGAAATGCAAATCAAAACCACGAGACATCCCTTCATAACCATTAGGCATTAGGATGTCCACTACCAAAAAAAACAGAAAATGAGAAGTCAGTAAGGATGTGGAGAAGCTGCAACCCTTGTGCACTGCTGGTGGGAATGTAAAATGCTGCAGCCACTGTGAAAAACAGTATGACGATTCCTCAGAAAATTTAAAACTAAGGTTACCATACAATCCAACAATCATAATTCTAAGTATATACCCAAAAGAATCCAAAGCAGGGACTGCCAACAGATTTCTGTACAATGATCATGGCACTACTACTGAGAATAACCACTAAGTAGAGGCAAACCAAGTGTCCATACATGGATGAATGAATCAACAAAATGCAGTGAATACACACAGGAATATGATTCAGCCTTTGAAAAGAAGACAATGCTGACACATCAGGATATGGACGAACCTGAAAGACACTAGCCTAAGTGAAATAAGCAACACAGAAAAAGCTACATACCATGAGTTCATCTGTGTAACTTTTTGAAATGACGAAACCACAGACGGAGACAGATGAGCCGTTATTAGGGGGCCAAGATGGGGGAAGAGGTTAACTATGGCTCTAACTAAGTCAGTAGCACACGGGACCCTTGTGCTAATCAACCTGTTCAATATCTTGACTACAATGGCACATACACGTGACAGAATTACACAGAACTCGCTGGGTGTGGTGGCTCATGCCTATAATTCCAGCACTTTAGGAGACCAAGGCGGGCAGATTACTTGAGCCCAGGAGTTCAAGACCAGCCTGGGCAACATAGTGATACCCTGTCTCAATTATTTAAAAAAAAAAAAAAAAAAAAAAAAATTTTTAAAGGGCCGGGTGCAATGGCTCACGCCTGTAATTCCAGAACTTTGGGAAGCCGAGGCAGGTGGATCACTAGAGCCCATGAGTTTGAGAACAGCCTGGCCAACATGATGAAACTCCATCTCTACTAAAAATACAAAAATTAGGCCAGGCGTGGTGGCTCACGCCTGTAATCCCAGCATTTTGGGAGACCAAGGTGGGCAGATCACTTGAGGTCAGGAGTTCGAAACCAGCCTGGCCAACATGGTGAAACCCCATCTCTACCAGAAATACAAAAAAAATTAGCGGTTTAGTGGCGCGCGCCTGTAATCCCAGGTACTCAGGAGGCTGAGGCAGGAGAATTACTTGAATCTGGGAGGCAGAGGCTGCAGTGACCTGAGATGGAGCCACTGCACTCCACCCTGGGCGACAGAGCAAGACTCCATCTCAAAAAAAAAAAAAAAAAAAAATTAGCCAGGCGTGGTGGTGCATGCCTATAGTCCCAGCTATTCAGGAGGCTGAAGTGAAGAACTGTTTGAACCTGGGAAGCAGAGGTTGCAGTGAGCCAAGAAAGTACCACTACACTCCAGTCTGGGCGACACAGCAAGATTCTGTCTCAAAAAAAATAAAATGTAAAACAACTGCACAGAACTAAATACACCTACACAAATGTGTGCATGTTAAACTGGTGAGATCTAACAAAGCTCAGCGGACAACATCAATGTTAACGCCCACCATGCTGTTGTGCTGTAGTTGGGAAAGATGTCCTGGGGAGGGCCCACAGGTCCCTCTATATTATTTCTCACTACTGTATGTGAATTCAGGATTGCTTAAGAGTTCAAAGAAATAATCAGGCATTGCTGGTTAGACTTAGTTTTTGAATAAAGAAAATCAAGTGAAGCCAAGCAATACCTTCTTCCATGGACTTAGTGAAGTTGCAGAGAAGTGAGGACAACCCCTTCAGACATCCTGCCAAAACAGGTAGTTTGGGCTCTCTTACTGCTGATGTCATCTAAAAGGAAAGATTTAAGAAAATGTCATTACAAGAAAAAAATACAACCACGTCTACGGAAGCAGAATGTCATAAATTTTATCATACCTGGGTCTTAAGTTCACCCAGAAAAGCGCGGAACAGGTTTTCTGCATTATTTATCATCTCACTAGGATGAACTTCACCCAATAATCCCAGGAGCTCATATACTTTTTCTAAAACTGAAAAGAAAATTTTAGACAAGGGCTCAAACTACATTTAAATAAGTTATACTAACCAAAACGTATGAAGAAAATAAAATAATGTGAAGTTCAAAATTAATTTTACAATAAGATATATAAAATATAAAGCTTTTAGGGCTGCATTTTTTCCTAAGTTTTATGCAAATGTATTAATCATATTTGACATGTGAGTTTTCCATTTAAAGGAATAATTTTGTAAAAATTAACATTTTTAGGAAGGGAAGTCTTCACATGTTTTTTGGTTTCATTTTGGTTTATTTTCAGCAAAAAGGATTCATCTGTGAAACATATAAGACCTTGGTAGAGAAAATCTAAGTCTTACGCTAATAATTTGTTAATATTAATTTGCTAAACTATTTGAAAATAACATGTAAATGCATCTCACCTGTATCTGGTATTTTTTTTTTCAATGCAAGTTCTCCATAGAATTTACTAAATAATTCTCCAATTTTAAATTCATCCATGAGTCTAGAACTTCTAAAAGTCTGAAGTAACTAAAAGAATACAAATTAGTACATCAATGTAGTGTGGGAATCAAGAAAAATAAAATAATACAAATTAGCATTCTCTCTAAAGAGGGAAATAAAGGGATTCCTCTATCTCAGTGCCTCTGCACACAGCAAAAGTTCAGAATTAGGTGTGTCTCAAGGATTTACACTTGGTCTCTCAGGATTCACATCCACCCAGCTTATCTGGAAATTAGAGGTTGAGATGGGTGGTGTAAGAACACCAGAGGCAGAATACTCTAGGCTTAACTGTTACCTTCCCAAGAAACCAACATGACTAGAACCTTTCTCCCAGAAGCCTACAAAACCAAGGACCAACCAGAAACAAAGGAATTCTAAAATACAAATGCCAAAAAAAAAAAACAGAAACAGGTCACAGTGACCCCAACAACCACTTAATTGCAACATATCAACCGATTCCTGCTGGACACGGTGGCTCACGCCTATAATCCCAGCACTTTGGGAGGCCGAAGCAGGCAGATTACAAGGTCAGGAGTTCAAAACCAGTGTGACCAACATAGTGAAATCCCGCCTCTACTAAAAATACAAAAATTAGCCAGGCATGGTGGCACATGCCTGTAATCCCAGCTACTCAGGAGGCTGAGGCAGGAGAATCGCTTGAACCTGGAAGACAGAAGTTGCAGTGAGCTGAGATTGCACCACTGCACTCCAGTCTGGATGACAGAACAAGACTCTATCTCAAAAAAAAAAAAGAAAAAAAAACATATGAACTCTTTCCCAGTGCTAAGATTTTAGGAAAAACCTCAGAGATACAAGGTGATCTTTCAGCAATTCCTAACAGCATTAGGTTTTGCCAAAGGCAGTAAGGGTGATAAATGAAAGAGCAATAAATTCTTTAGTCATTTTCCTATTTCATTCTGCTCACAACTCAGAATTCTTCTTTTACTGCCCAGAAGAGTCTGAGAACAAAAAGTCAGGGTACTGTCAGGTGATGGTTGGAAAATGTGCATATTACCCATACATCAGTGTGATTAGATCCTATCCTTCCCCAAACACATCACCCAAAATACAACTCAAAACTCTGACTTTCTTTTAAAAGTTATACGTTTAATATAAAATGCACGTACTTAAAAACATAATTACCTTAATAAGAAGGTCCAGGGCTGGAATTTTACATTTAGCAGCTCTATCTTTTGTATAAACACTGGTACAAGTATTCTAGGTTTAAAAAAAAAATAACCAAAATCATCAATAAGATATAAAAACTGAGACTCAGCAATATCTGAAACTACGTCTCTTAAGAGGAGCAATATCAAAATTCAGTATTTAGCTGTGGAAAATATAACATTAGGCTGGGCGCGGTGGCTCATGCCTATAATCCCAAAACTTTGGGAGGCTGAGGTAGGCGATCACCTGAGGTCAGGAGTTCGAGACCAGCCTGGCCAGCATGGTGAAACCGTCTCTACTAAAAACATAAAAATTAGCCGGGCATGGTGGCACACGCCTGTAATCCCAGCTACTCAGGAGGCTGAGGGAGGAGAATCGCTTGAACTCGGGAGACAGAGGTGGCAGCGAGCCAAGATTGTGCCACTGCACTTCAGCCTGGGTGACAGATCAAGACTCCGTCTCAAAAAAAGAAAAAAGTATTCACCAGACTCCGTGGTTGGTGTCTGCAATCCCTTTGGGGATTACAGTGTGGTTCATGCCTGTAAGCAATTTGGAAGGTGGAGACGGAAAGATCACTTGAGCCCAGGAGTTCGAGACCAGCCTGGGCAACAAGGCAAAACCCTGTCTCTACAAAAAAAAAAAAAAAAAACCACAAAAATTAGCTGGGCATAGTAGCACATGCCTGTGGTCCCAGCAACTTGGGAGGCTGAGGTATGAGAATCACCTGAGACCACGAGATGGAGGATGCAGTGAGCCATGATCACACCACTGCACTCCAGCCTGGATGACAGAGCAAAACCCTGTCTCACAAAATAAAAATAAATAAACAATAAAAATACAAATACAAATTATTATTTTTTTGAAATGGAATTTCGCTCTTGTCGCCCCGGCTGCAGTGAAGTTATCAAGAAGCCGTCAGGGCCCCAGGGAGCCCAAGGTGCTACTGCCACCTCCTCAGGAAAGGAATTATCAAAGTAGTTTCTCTGACAAAGGCCTTAGCTTACTAAATCTAAATAACTAATGGGCAACAAGAGCAAAACTCCATCTCAAAAAAAAAAAAAAAAAAAACTAATGAAGAGCCCACTTCATTTGTAACACAATGAAGCAGAAATAAGCAAATTCCCCAATAAGAAAAGAAAATGTTTTATCTTTAAAATAAAAATCCAAGTTCCTTACACCATAAGTTAAAACAGATGTTGATATATAATGTAATAAGGTATGTTTTTTTAATTCTTACCTTAATTTCAACACAGTAAGGCGCGATCTTCTGGCCCATTTTTTCTAAGAAAATACATAAAAACTTTAGGATTTCTTCTCTACATTCACGAAACTGTAATGAAAGAGATACATATTGTAAATATGGGTAACAGGAGTCACTCCAGGAATATACAAGAAAAGCAAAATGAAAATTGTCAACTTACTTCAATACTGTTGAGTGACTTCCGGACAAATACAAGCAAACCGAAATCTCTGGAAAAAACTAAAGATGTCTGTAATGCTGTTCAAAAAAATAAGTAAGCAAGTTAAGAGAGTGCCAAGAGCATCATGTAAATCACTCCTAAAAGGGTTGCAATGATTCTTTCTTTTATTACCACTTTTTTTTGAGACCGAGTCTCACTCTGTTGCCCAGGCTGGAGTGCAGTGACTCTGGCTCACTGCAAGCTCCGCCACCCAGGTTCACGCCATTCTCCTGCCTTAGCCTCCTGAGTAGCTGGGACTAAAGGTGCCCGCCACTCTGGCTAATTTTTTTGTATTTTTAGTAGAGACAGGGTTTCACTATGTTAGCGAGGATGGTCTCAATCTCCCGACCTCGTGATCCACCCACCTAGGCCTCCCAAAATGCTGGGATTACAGGTGTGAGCCACCGCGCCTGGCCAAGGATGGAATGGTTTTCAAGGCAGCCTTATAAATATAAAACACTAACCCAAGGTTGCTATATTAAAACAAAAAAAGCAGAAAATTCTAGACAATGTTCCACAGGGAAGCAGTAGGCAGAATAATGGCCCCAAAGATGCCTGCATCCCAATCCCTGGGGTCACATCTTGTGAATATGTAAAATGTATATAGCAAAAAGAAACTGAGCTTGCAGATGGAATTAAGGTAGCTAATCAGCTGACCTTAAAATGGGAAGATCATACTGGATTATCCAGAGAGCCCAATGTAATCATACAGGCCTTTAAAGTAAGGAGATGAAGAAGAGTTGATCAGAGAGACAGGAAGTTGGGAAAGCAGGAGATTCCAAACCTCTGCTTGACATGCTGTTGCTGGCCTTGAAGACCAAGGGAAGGGAGCTGTGATCCAAGGAAAGGGGACAGTTTCAAGAAGTATGGAATGTCAGGGACCTCAATCCTATAACCTGAATGAATAAGGCAATGGATCCTCCCCAAGAGCCTTCAGAAAGAAAGCAGCCCTGCGTGGTGCTTTGGTTCTAGCTTGGTGAGACCTGTGTGGGATTCTGACTCACAGAATCCCCCTTACAGTGGGAACTGTAAGAGTAACAGACCTGTGCTGTTTTAAATTACTAAGCTTGTGATAATTGTTACAGCAGCAATAAGGAACTAATACACTTCCCCTGGAATCTCTCAAGTGAAAGGAGGTATGTCATGAATGTAAGGTAAACTTGTAAGTGCTTTAGACACAAGTTACTAAACAAACAAAAATGAATGCTAAATTTGAAACCCTAAGAAGAGAAAGTAACCACACAATGTTAGTTTTTTGTTTGATATTTCCCCATTGTTAACATATTCTTGACAACAAATAGAATATATAGAATTCATGTATATAGCATCTTTTTTTTTTTTTTTTTGAGACGGAGTCTTGCTTCATTGCCCAGTCTGGAGTGCAGTGGCACAATCTCAGCTCACTGCAACCTCCCTCTCCTGGGTTCAAGCCATTCTCCTCTCTCAGCCTCCCGAATAGCTGAGACTATAGGCGCTCGCCACCATGCCCAGCTAATTTTTGTATTTTTAGTAGAGACAAGGTTTCACCATACTGGTCAGGTTGGTCTGGAACTCCTGACCTCAGGTGATCCACCTGCCACAGCCTCCCAAAGTGCTGGGATTACAGGCATAAGCCACTGCACCGTGCCACATACAACATCTTGTTTAAACTGTTTTAAGTTATTCCTATAACATATTCACTCCTAGACCCTCCGGAAGAAAATCTCACCTTTTAATAGGGCACAACATCAAGAGGTCTGCACACTCGTGTTTTAAAGAAGGAATACGGGAGTTTCTACACAACGAAATATTCGATTATTTAAAGTGCTAAAAAGAGGCACTTTTACCACAGAGAGGAAAAAGTTCGCACCCAGGCATTGCTAAAGAGTTAAAAGAACATGACTTCAATTGTATTTCTTCAATTTTTCTCAAGGTAGGAACAGTAAATATAGGGGTTTCGAAAAGGTACTGGTGGGATTAGGCGAGATTCAGGTGAAAGAAAATACTTTCTCTTGGCCGGCCCCAGTGGCTCATGTCTGTAATCCCAGCATTTGGGAGGCCGAGGCGGGCGGATCATGAGGTTAGGAGTTCGAGACCAGCCTGACCAACACGGTGAAACCCCATCTCTACTAAAAACACAAAAAAATTAGCCCGGTGTGGTGGCGCGCGCCTGTAATCCCAGCTACTCGGGGGGCTGAGGCAGGAGAATAGCTTGAACCCAGGAGGCGGGGGTTGCAGTCAGCCGAGATCGCGCCACTGCACTCCCGCCTGGGCGACAGAGCCAGATGCCGTCTCAAAAAAAAAAAAAAAATTATTTCTCTTGCCCTCCCCCCCCACTCTGTATAGCAAGGATTGCCAAATTAGGGGTCGTTTTCACCAACTTTGGCTTTAAAATATCTTTCTTCTAATACTAGGGAGTAAAAAGCAGTATGAAAAATCACTTTATACACACGCACAGAAATTCCCCCCGAAGAATCTAATCGCTGTACTTCAAAATACCGTCATCTAAACACAGAGAGAAGCGCCGGGCTGCCCGGCTCCAGAACGACTCGGGAAGCCAGGACCCACCCGCGGCCCAGCTCGGGCCGGTACCCACCCAGAACCGCGGGGCTGCTGCTCAGGACGCATTCCTGCCCCAGGCCGCGGATCAGCTGATGACCGGCCAGGGCAGCACCGCAGCGGTCCGCGGCGGACAAGGTCTCCTGCAGCCGCAGCAGGGAGCAACGCACACCGGCTCCGGAGCCCGCCATGCCGCCGAGTCCCACTCCCGCGCGTGCGCCCGCTCAGCCCGGACCCGGAAATGCTCCTACGCGCCGGGGCGGGGCTACGGGGCGCGGCGGCAGGAACTTTCCCGGGGACCCCTGCGGGAAAGCCTGGCCTGTAGGCTCGGCTCTTTGGCCCTAATCAAAATGGAAACTTAAGGAGAAACGCCATCCGTCGGTCTGACCTGCGGAAGTAGATTGGGTGGCTACTTGGTGTTGGACTTGGCTAAATAGATATCAGAGGCAAATAAAACAAGCGAAGGGCCTGGGTCAAGAGTTCCAAGTTTGTTCCTCGATAAAAAGTGACAAACGCGGTCGGGCGCGGTGGCGCCCGCCTGCAGTCCCAACACTTTAGGAAGCTGAGGCGGGAGGATTGCAGGAGTTCGAGACCTGCCGGGGCAACATAAGACCATCCCCGCCACCTCCCGTCCTTAATTTTTTTAATAAAAAAAATTTTTAAGTGGCAAATGCATCTCTAATGTCCTTATTAATCAAAAACGCCTAAGGGATAAAGAAGCACATGCTCCTTAGCCAACGCTAACGGAACACACCCCGAGAACTGGTGCGGTCAGACCCACTTTTCCCGCGAAAACGCGGCCCAGCAGGAGGTCAGACTATCTAGACAGAGGGGTGCCGAGCGAGGCCTACTTCTGGCTTGCGCGCGGGTGCTGAAGGAAGTAGCACTGTCCCCCCCTACTGGTGCGCAGTGGCGCGTCCCGGAGGCGGAGCCATGCACGAGCGTCGCTGTGATTGGTGAGGCCCCGCCAGGGGCGGAGACGACCTTGCCGCCGGCGGGAACTCTGGGTCCCGTGGTTTGGGAGCGCGACTGGCCAGGTGGACCTGGAGCCTGCGAGCGTCCGCAAGCGGCCGCCTTTCCCCGGTAACCGCGCGTCGGCAGGGAGGGCGTGGCGCGGAGCCGGCTGGATCGTCCGCGCTGCGGAGCAGGGCAGGGAAGCCGGGAGGCAGGCCCGGCCCGAGCTTGTCCTTGTCGCGCAGGTACCCCGAGCGCCATGTCGTCCCCGGCGTCGACCCCGAGCCGCCGCGGCAGCCGGCGTGGAAGAACCACCCCAGCCCAGACGTGTGAGTCCCCCGAGCCGGGCCCACCACAGCCCCCGGCGCCGCCCTTTCTGCACTCTCTTGCCGCAACTGGCAGCGCTGGGTGGGTGCGCGGGCCCCGGGCGCTCAGCCTCGGGCTGGGCGCTGCCACCTGGTGCGCACAGACACCCACAGCAGGCTGTGGCCTGGGTGCTGCTTAATTCGATTGCCCATTTGCCTCTGTTTGGTTTGGTTCAGTGGTGAGTCATAATGCCCCAAGGGACAGACAAATCCGGGAATACCGGCCCTAAAAGTTCATGGCCATCTTTTCTGTTTTGTGTGACACAAGCTCGAAGTGAGGATGCCAGGTCATCTCCTTCTCAGAGACCTAGAGGCGAGGATTCCACCTCCACGGGGGAGTTGCAGCCGATGCCAACCTCGCCTGGAGGGGACCTACAGAGCCCTGTCGCGCAGGACGTGTTATTTTCCAGCCCTCCCCAAATGCATTCTTCAGGTGCGTGTCTGAAGATCTAGGTTATGCTGTGCTTGATACACAGCTGATGCTTTATCTGCTCAGGTTTACTGTCTTTATTACAGTTGTCATAATGCCTAAAGCATCCCCTCTGCACGAGTGAGCATATTCTGAACCAGAGGAGCTGAACAGAGTGCCGAAAATAATTGTTTTAGGGCTTAGTGAGCAGAATAAGCAGGTTCTTTGATGCTTTTCTTAATAGAACATTTAATAGTGCTCAGAATCTCAACCACCACAGGTTGCAATAAATACTCAAGTTTGCTGTGTGATTAGATGGTATAGGTCAACAGACAACATGCTGTAATTTCAGGTTTGATATACCACCAGAATTTCCTAATTTTGTTTTTATAGCTATCCCTCTTGACTTTGATGTTAGTTCACCACTGACATATGGCACTCCCAGCTCTCGGGTAGAGGGAACCCCAAGAAGTGGTGTTAGGGGCACACCTGTGAGACAGAGGCCTGACTTGGGCTCTGCGCAGAAGGGCCTGCAAGTGGATCTGCAGTCTGACGGGGTGAGTATGCAGTCTCCTGAAACCATCTTATGGCGGATATCATGTGGGTAACTCCATTTTCATGGTTCTGTCATGTTTTTCTGTGTAGGCAGCAGCAGAAGATATAGTGGCAAGTGAGCAGTCTCTAGGCCAAAAACTTGTGATCTGGGGAACAGATGTAAATGTGGCAACATGCAAAGAAAACTTTCAGGTGAGCTATATGTATTAAAATTACTTTGAGCTCTGAAAATGTTGGGAGACCGTGCTTATAACCTATATCGAAGTAACCATAATGACTAGAAGGGCCACCTGTGGTGGCTCACACCTATAATCCCAGCACTTTGGGAGGCCAAGGTGGGAGGATCACTTGAGGCCAGGAGTTTGATAGCAGCCTGACCAATATAGTGAGACTCCATCTCTAAATTAAATCTTAAAAAAGAAAAAGGAAGAAAAATATTTATTTCTGTCTCTTGATAGAGACATACTCCTAACTTTGTGTGTTTTTAGTAGTTGCCTGTTCCCAAATGCTATATGCCTGATATGTTTTCTCTCCACTTAAAGAGATTTCTTCAGCGATTTATTGACCCTCTGGCTAAAGAAGAAGAAAATGTTGGCATAGATATTACCGAACCTCTATACATGCAACGACTTGGGGAGGTAATCAGATACTCTTTAAATTCAAGTTGTGTGTTTTAAAATAGTTAGCAAAATATAACTTGTTCATTTTTATCTTGTAGATTAATGTAATTGGTGAGCCATTTTTAAATGTAAACTGTGAACACATCAAATCATTTGACAAAAATTTGTACAGACAACTCATCTCTTACCCACAGGTAAGAATTTAGCTTTGACCTTGATGAATTTTAGTAACTGTCCAGAAAGAATGTTTCCAGATAACACAAATTCCTCGGTAATGAAGATAGTATGCACAAACACTAAGAAAACCATGTATCATCTCCTTTGGATGGGTGTGGTGGCTCACACCTGTAATCCAAGCACTTTAGGATGCTAAGGCAAATGGATCACTTGAGGTCGGGAGTTCGAGACCAGCCTGGCCAACAAAGTGAAACCCCATCTCTACTAAAAAATACAAAAATTAGCCACATATGGTGGTGCGCACATGTAGTCCTAGCTACTCGGGAGGCTGAAGCGGAAGAATCACTTGAACCGAGGAGGCGGAGGTGCAGTGAGCCGAGATGACGCCACTGCTCTCCAGCCTGGGCAACACAGTGAAATTCCATCTCAAAAAAAAAAGGATCATCTCCTTTAAGATGAACTTTTTTTTTTTTTTTTTTTCACATTTTAATGTTCCTGAAAGTGGGATTTGTATTACTATCAATGACAGGTTATGGTTTACTGGGCAGTGTTTCTCATGTAGAAAAATGATGAATCTAACAACTATAGCTTCTTGGGTTTCATGAAGTAAGTTATCTTAAATGGAAATACTTTAACTGAATTGCATACTTCCTGCCGCTTTAAAAGAATATACTTATTGTACTGTAGACTTTAACTTTTTGGCCTCAGGTCAGTTTTTATTCATGAAGTATCAGCTCTGTTGACTCTGGGTGTGGTCTTTGAGGCAAGCAGACCTGGTTTTTGAATCTTGATTTTGCTGATTACTGGCTGCATAGCTTTAGTCAGGTTCCTTAACCAACCAAAAGCTGTTTCCTCATCTGTAAAATGGGAACCATATGTTAACAAATTTGGATAAATATAATTTAACTTACTTTGGTGTCACCGGGTGCGGTGGCTCATACCTGTGATCCCAGCACTTTGGGAGGCCAAGGCAGGCGGATCACCTGAGGTTGGGAGTTCAAGACCAGCCTGACCAACATGGAGAAACCCCATCTCTATTAAAAACACAAAATTAGCCAGGCGTAGTGGCACATGCCTGTAATCCCAGCTACTCAGGATGCTGAGGCAGGAGAATTGCTTGAATCCCAGAGGCAGAGGTTGCAGCAAGCCGAGATCATACCATTGCACTCCAGCCTGGGCAACAAGAGCAAAACTCTGCCTCAAAAAATAAAAATAAATAAATAACTTACTTTGGTATCATTTCATTATAGAAGGAAAATAATGAAAGCGTGAGGTCAAAATTTTTTTCCCTTCTAATAGAAAGCATAAAATATGCCAGTATACATCAAAAAGGCACTTTTATATAAATTATCAAATTTAACCCAATTGAGAATATGCGGAGATAGATAGTTCAGCATACCTAAATTTGAAAACAGCACGTGCATGATTCTTTAGGGTAATACTTTGGGGGCATGACATGTTGTCTTGTTTTTATACTTTGCTAATCTGACGTGCCTTTATTGTATTTAACACTGAGATATGAATACAAATACATCTTCATATTTATTTTTACAGGAAGTTATTCCAACTTTTGACATGGCTGTCAATGAAATTTTCTTTGACCGTTACCCTGACTCAATCTTAGAACATCAGATTCAAGTAAGACCATTCAACGCATTGAAGACTAAGAATATGAGAAACCTGAATCCAGAAGGTAATGTATTTTTCATAGGATTACTTTTGTTGAAGGAAAATGCCTTACATGAAAATAGCCTTGTTTCATCAGGAAACTATGAAAGAAGTAATTGGTGGTGGTAGTCAAGGTGATGGATTATAAATTGTCAAAATAATACAGATTCAGTTATCCTGTATACTTGTGAACCCCATATACTTTTTGAATTTAATTGAAGTTTCTGATATAAGAGATTGACTATTGGCTGGGCGTGGTGGCTCACGCCTATAATCCCAGCACTTCAGGAGAACAAGGCAGGCAGATCACCTGAGGTCAAGAGTTCCAGACCAGTCTGGCCAACGTGACAAAACCCCTTTACTAAAAATACAAAAATTACCAGGGCATGGTGGCACACGCCTATAGTCCCAGCTACTCTTGGGAGGTTGAGGCAGGAGAATCACTTGAACCCGGGAGGCAGAGGTTGCACTGAGCCGAGGTTGTGCCATTGCACTCCAGCCTGGGTGACAGAATGAGACTCTGTCTCAAAAAAAGAAAAAAAAAATAGATTTTAAAGACTTGAGGATCACTTGAGGCCAGGAGTTTGAGACCAACTTGGGTGACTTAAGAGACTCCAAGAAGAAATTAGCAAGGCACAGTGGCTCATGCATGTAATCCTACCACTTTGGGAGGCTGAGGTGATGGGCTTATTTGAGCCTGGCAGCTTGAAGCTACGGTGAGCCGTAATTGCACCACTGTACTCCAGCCTGGGCAACAGGTTAAAACCCCATCTCAACAACAGCAAAATTGTAGAGGTCTCATGAATCAGTGGCAGGATAGGGTGATCTTCATGGCTAGCAGTGGCTAACTACAGGCCAGAACAGGGCAGCTCATCTGAAACCAGCAGGGGAAATTAGTTGGGGGCAGTGGGACCTTCAAAGGGGAAAAGTTGTCTGTCAGGAAAGGTTCAAATAATAAAGGAAACAAGCAAGAGTGAAAGATCAGACCATCTAAGGGGTTCTATGTGGATAGTAATGACTGTAAAGTATAGAGGAATTTTTCCTCTGCCAGGTGCTCTTACTAGTCTTGAAGTACACTGTCACATTCAGTCCTTGGCTCTGGGGTAGGTCCTGATACCACCCCATTCTATAGAGGACACAAAATGTGCACAGAGAGGCTAGGGTTGGGTCTCAGTCCAGGCTGTCTGGCTTTTTTCCTGATACAGCAGGGTGTCATAAAGGAGGCTGGGTGAGTGAGGCAGGAGGCAGGGAGGAGGGTAGTCAGACAAGAAGGGAGCAAGGGATGCCTGCTGGACAGGGGCCAGAGGTTCGCTGGGCTTGAGAATCTCCTGAAGACATACCCTGCAGACGACTGGACACAGAAAGGTCACCCTAGGCAGACTTGTGGGCACCCAGCACCTGCCTGTGATCCCAGCTATTCCTAGACCTCTGCACCTCAGATCAGGTGTGCTGACCTCTCTTCTCCCCTCACAGACATTGATCAGCTCATCACCATCAGCGGCATGGTGATCAGGACATCCCAGCTGATTCCCGAGATGCAGGAGGCCTTCTTCCAATGCCAAGTGTGTGCCCACACGACCCGGGTGGAGATGGACCGCGGCCGCATTGCGGAGCCCAGCGTGTGCGGGCGCTGCCACACCACCCACAGCATGGCACTCATCCACAACCGCTCCCTCTTCTCTGACAAGCAGATGGTGCGCAGCCACCCTGGCCCCCCAGGCTATGCTTTGCCTGTCTGTATCCTCAAAAGCCGACTATAACTTGTCCCTCGGACCCTGAGCCTCACTTCCCGAATGGCATCCATCCCTCTCTGGTCTTGTGGGTTTCATTAGTGGCCTATGGGCTAAATACGCAGAGCACACAAAGGCCCTGCTTCAGGGCACTGTCCCTGTGCGGTTGCCAGTAGTACTGTCTGTTGTTAGAGACGTCATATTTTCATGGCCTAAAATGCTTCAAACATTTGAGATGAGAATACTTAGTTAAATGTCGTTCTGCGGTTTTTCCATTGGTAAAGGATGGAGGAATTTTTCTGAAATTTTTTCACAAATTTTATTGTCTAAGAAGTTTGGTCTTTTTCGGCTGGGCTTGGTGGCTCACGCCTGTAATCCCAGCACTTTGGGTGGCCGAGGCGGGCGGATCACAAGGTCAGGAGATCGAGACCATCCTGGCTAACGGTGAAACCCTGTCACTACTAAAAAAAAAAAAAATACAAAAAAATTAGCCAGGCATGGTGGCGGGCGCCTGTAGTCTCAGCTACTCGGGAGGCTGAGGCAGGAGAATGGCAGGAACCCAGGAGGCAGAGCTTGCCGTGAGCTGAGATTGCACCACTGCACTCCAGCCTGGGCAACAGTGAGACTGTCTCAAAAAGAAAAAAAAAGTTTGCCCTTTTTTCTCTCTATTCGTGAAATTGTAAGATGAAGTTACTAAAATGACAGAAATAAGTGAGGGGAAGGTAGAAAATTGCTTATTTACTGTGATTGTAACTGTAAAGATGTGGGAGGACAGAATTTGAGTTTTTCTGTGACAGTGTGTGCATGGTTTCTTTAATGTTGCATGAGACAGAGCTGGAGACAGAAAGGCAGGCACCTTGTTCCCCAGGAGCATATGGCCTCCTATTCTCAGAATCCTGCAGGCCCCCAAAGTGGCTTAGAGAAAAGCCCAGCAGCCTTAGGCCTCTCAGAGGGTACCTGGTTTGGAAAGGCCTTCCTCGACCCTGCTTTATGAAAAGCATCTCAGCTTCCCCCACCACAGCTCCCTACATTCCTTCCCCTGTTTTGTTGCTGTCTGCTGCATTTGTCACTGTCACATGTTATGTGCTCATTTTTCTGTATATTATCTGCCCCTTCCACTCCATGAGGCAGGGAACATTGTTCACTATCGGGTCCCTGACACCTAGGATGGGCTGTAGCACAAGCTGGGTGCGCCACAGATACCTGTTAGATGAGTGGATGCAGGCAGGGTTGTGAGGTGCGCAGGCATGCCCGACAGTGGGCCTTAAGAATGTGTGTTGCAGCCGGGCATAGTGGCATGCGCTTGTAATCCCAGCTACTCGGGAGGCTGAGGCAGGAGAATCACTTGAACCTGGGAGGTGGAGGTTGCGGTGAGCTGAGATCGCACCATTGCACTCCAGCCTGGGCAATAAGTGAAACCCCATCTCAAAAAAAAAAAAAATGTATGCTGCTCTACCCAGGAGATCTAGAAGTAACTTCTAAAGCATTAATGAGAAACATGGACAAACATTTATGCGGGGATATGCACTGCAGCCTTACATGGCGAAAGCAGTACAAAGACATGCAGATTTTTGTCCTCCTGCACTCTCTTTGTGGCCCACATGTTCTCTGTTTGCTGCCCTTCAGATCAAGCTTCAAGAGTCTCCAGAAGACATGCCTGCAGGGCAGACACCACATACAGTCATCCTATTTGCTCACAATGATCTGGTTGACAAGGTTCAGCCTGGGGACAGAGTGAATGTTACAGGTAAGAGTGTAGGTTTGCATCAGCACTTTAGCATGTCTGTCTTGTTTTCAATGCTGTGCTTTAGTGAGTCATTGGACTCAGTCACAGGTCCAGTTCTGCCTGCAGTTGTCACTGCATGTCTTTGAGACTGTGGGGTATATCCCCAGTTTATCTGCCACCTTTTTAACTGAGTACCACTGCCCAGCGTCATGAAATTGTTCAGTTCTTCTCAAACTTGAATGTTGGAACTCATGGTTTGTGCGGTCACTCGCCTCTTGATATCTCAGTATCCTGGAACTATGTGTGTCTCAAGTCAGTACTGTTGGCATCATGAGACAGCAGCCTCAGATAGGCTGGTATGGGTAGAGTTTGAGTTATGCCATTAGCTAAGTATTATCAATGCTGGAGTTGTAAGTAATTTTTACTTATTTCCCAAATGTGTAGCCAGGGGTTAACATTTGTTTGTTACAGAGAAGAATGAGTCAGAGTGACTTGTTTCCATGTATAGAAGCTGAGGTTCAGGGATGCATAGACAGCAGTAGCTCAGATGCCACGGTAAATCAGGACCCAGGACTCCTTCTCTTGCTGCCACGAGAGTGTTCTTTGCACAGCACCACATGAGTGTGGCAGTCTTCCTTTTGAATCTGTAGAGTCACAATAGATTTTGGTTGGCGGCAAGGGAGTGTTGATGGCAGCACAGTTCTTCATTGATGGGCAAGGTGGCAACGGTCACAGAGTGCCTGAATCTGCTCCTGAGCGGAGAGCCTGGGGCACACCACGCATCGGCCTTTGTCTTCAGTGAGGCAGTGCTCACCCTGTTTCTTCCCCAGTGTGAAGTCCCGCAGTTGTCACTGGCAGTCTTCTGTTGTAAAAGTACTTGTAGTCATTGAGAATTAAAATAATGCGTAGTCTTTAGTGAGTGACGTGCATATTTCCAGTCCTGCTACCCTGAAACCTTTGATAAAGTATTTAATCCAATATTTTAGTTTCCTCACCTACAAAGTGGAGTTAATGTGATGATACATGTGTGAGAGTATTTGGGGCCTAGGGGCTGTGGAAAGTGCTGTGTAGATATGAAATAAGTATCAATGCTGCTCTGTGAGATAAATCATCATGGGCCACTTTAAACATAGTCGTCCATCCCTAGCCTATATTGGAGTGAAGAATAGTGTGTATTCTAAGAATGCATGTAAACTGGTTTGTTGTGTTAAATAAGAATTACACCAACCCACTAAATGAGCAAGACTCTGTGCCATTGTGTTGAGATAGCTGTAAGGGGGAAAGGCCGGACTTTCTCCAAAAGCTGCAGGAATCAGCCTAGAGTTAAAGGCTTCTGGTTTGAAATCCAGAAAAGACGAATATCAGATCAGACTTCTGTATGTGGGGAGCCTGCCTTCCAGAAGAATGCATGATTTGCATGCTTTTGTCAGGGGTGGTGGGCGGGGGGTGGGACCTAGTCTAGTTTTAATGGCTGGAGGATTTTAGCATTTTGTTGAAGTCAAGTAAGTGCTAAGCAGATTCTGTACACTCAACTTAGGGAAGTAAAAATACTGCTTATTAAATACAACCACAAACCCAGCATTGAGCCAGAAGCACAGCAGCTCCATTTCACCCTCAGGGTGACTATGCCCGTGGAGGTGCTCATGTAGCTACAGTTGCCCTGGAGCACTGCTGACTAGTGGGCCCAGGTGAACACGTCCTCGGCTCTGTCATTTACAGAAACCTTGATTCTTTCTCTTTTTGTTTTGTTTTTGAGAGAAGAGTTTCGCTCTTGTTGCCCAGGCTGGAGTCCAATGGCAGGATCTTGGCTCACCGCAACCTCCACCTCCTAGGTTCAAGCCATTCTCCTGCATCAGCCTCCTTAGTAGCTGGGATTAAAGGCGTGTGCCACCACGCCTGGCTAATTTTTATATTTTTAATAGAGACAGGGTTCTCCATGTTGATTAGGGTGGTCTCGAGCTCCTAACCTCAGGTAATCCGCCTGCCTCAGTCTCCCAAAGTTCTAGGAATACAGACATGAGCCACCTGGGTTCTTTCGAGCTTGTCCGTTTCCTGCTGCTGTTTCCCCGCTTGCTCAGTAGGCGGGAGCTTTGCAATGTGGGTCTGAGTCCTGGGCTTGGGAGGGTCATTTAAGAGATGGTGGAGCTCACCTTTCCAGGGCCAGCCCAGTGTGGTGCCTCGCTCTGAAGTGCACCTGTTGCCTACGCTGGTTGCTGAGCCACTCGGAGGAAGATATGGGAAGGTAAAAGTGCATCTCCTGGTTGTGCCCTCAGGCATCTATCGAGCAGTGCCTATTCGAATCAATCCAAGAGTGAGTAATGTGAAGTCTGTCTACAAAACCCACATTGATGTCATTCATTATCGGAAAACGGATGCAAAACGTCTGCATGGCCTTGATGAAGAAGCAGAACAGAAACTTTTTTCAGAGAAACGTGTGGAATTGCTTAAGGAACTTTCCAGGAAACCAGACATTTATGAGAGGCTTGCTTCAGCCTTGGCTCCAAGCATTTATGAACATGAAGATATAAAGAAGGTAACAGTGGATTTTAAACTAGGGGTTGGGATTTACAGTTCTTTAGAATCAAATAGTATAAACATCCACTCCGCCACTTAAGCCATTTGCCATAAAGGATGCAAGCTGTGGCCTGTTAGAGCAAGTGCTGGCAACCGGACTTGCCATTGGTTGAGGAGAGTCATAGCATTGTCTATCCTCATCTCTGCTCTAAACTTAAGTTTCTAAACAGAAGAGGCCACACAGTATCAGAATAGGGAGAGGGACTTGCATGGCCATCATTCTGGCATAATGATGGGTGCTGATGAATAAATTGGTCAGTGATAACTTAGAGCATATCAAGCACTTTCAGGAGCCTTTTTATACCTTCCTGCGATTTCCGAATTGTAGTTCTTTATAGAGAGAAAAGTACCTCTAAAGTTTAAACTACATCTCAGTTACTGTGCAGAAAATGAATGTTTAGACATGTCTCTGTTTGATTATTTAGGGAATTTTGCTTCAGCTCTTTGGCGGGACAAGGAAGGATTTTAGTCACACTGGAAGGGGCAAATTTCGGGCTGAGATCAACATCTTGCTGTGTGGTGACCCTGGTACCAGCAAGTCCCAGCTGCTGCAGTACGTGTACAACCTCGTCCCCAGGGGCCAGTACACTTCTGGGAAGGGCTCCAGTGCAGTTGGCCTTACTGCGTACGTAATGAAAGACCCTGAGACAAGGCAGCTGGTCCTGCAGACAGGTGCCCTTGTCCTCAGTGACAACGGCATCTGCTGTATCGATGAGTTCGACAAGATGAATGAAAGTACAAGATCGGTATTGCATGAAGTCATGGAACAGCAGACTCTGTCCATTGCAAAGGTGAGTTGCCTTCTCCACTGTGAATGTGGACATGTTTAAAATACGTGGACCCTTGAAAGACAGCGTATGTGGAACTGTGCTGTGCTACCTTGGTTCTAACTTGGGGAGATTGATATGTGCTTTTCACATCATATTTCAGCTAAATCTCTACATATCTTCAACAGGATATCATGTTTTGTCTTTATTGCTGTACTAGCCTTGAATTTGTCCTAAAGCTCTTGCAAGGTGCCTGCTTCCTGAGAAAGACGTGGTTATAGCACGCATTCATCTAAACTCAGTCCTTGTCATGAATCTGAGGACAAGGCTTATCCAGGTGAACTGCTGAAGTCAGTAAAGGCAACATGGCTCAGGCAATAGAAATGCTGTAGAGGGAATATGGGTTTAGTAGGTGGCCGGGCAAAGATGGTACTTGTTAATTGCCAGCGTCAGGGAGAGGCTTCTAACCGCACTGTTTTCTCTGATAGGCTGGGATCATCTGTCAGCTCAATGCACGCACCTCTGTCCTGGCAGCAGCAAATCCCATTGAGTCTCAGTGGAATCCTAAAAAAACAACCATTGAAAACATCCAGCTGCCTCATACTTTATTATCAAGGTATTAAAACAGATTTTTATTTTGTTCATTTGTAGAATATTCAGGGTGAGATTGAAAAGGAGCTACTAAGATTCAGCAACTGCTAATGGAAACTCTTCACTCTTATCAAGATGTTTCAAATTTGGTTGGTCAAGAGTTTTCACGACAAGGATGATGCGTGTTTTCATTTGATTTTGAAGCAGTTGGGATGTTTCCCTCCCACGCCATTTTCACATGGCTGTCACTCACTACCCTTAGTCCTAAAGCCACTGCTGAGAGTCAACAGAGAACAACTCTGTACCGTAGATGAGGCTCTGAAAAGTTAGATTTATTAAAGTGCAATCACATAATCTTCACTCTCAGCCCCACTACAAATATTGGACATTTTTCATAAATGGATTTTAGGTTTTAATTACTTGCTTTTTTTTTTTTTTTTTTTACAAAAGTTTTTTTCCCCAAAAAACAGTTGAATGTGTTTTCATTCAAATCTTTCCATTGTCAGCCAGGTACAGTGACTCACACCTGTAATCCCAGCACTTTGGGAGGCTGAGGTGGCTGGAGCGCCTGAGCTTTGAGGCCACCCTGGGCAACTTGATGAAACCCCGTCTCTACTAAAATACAAAAAATTAGCCAGGTGTGGTGGTACATGCCTGTAATCCCAGCTGCTCAGGAGGCTGAGGAGGCACAAGAAATGAGCCAATGGGAGTGGAGATTGCAGTGAGCTGAAATCATACCACTTCACTCTAGCTTGGGCTATAGAGTGAGACTGTCTCAAAAAAAAAAAAAAAAACCCCAACAACTTTCCATCGTCAAAATCATAGAAACCTTCCCCTAAGGGAAGTCTTCCTTTGACTCAGCTGATTGGTCCCCAGCCGTTCCCTGGGCTGACCTAAGGGCTAGGGACAGCACAGGGTGAGTGAGGTGAATGGATGGACACAAAGGCCCTTTCCACGCCAGGCAAAGATGCTTCTCCCTGCGGGTGCTCACAGGATGCACATTCACTGCACATCTGTGGTGCTTGAGCAGTCTTTAGTATGTCGTTTGTAGGTGTATTGGTGTCTCAACTAGGAAAACAGTTTTTTGTTGTTGTTGTTTTGTTTTTTTGAGACAGAGTCTCCCTCTGTTGGCCAGGCTGGAGTGCAGTGGCGCAAACTTGGCTCACCGCAGCCTTCGCCTCCCAGGTTCAAGCAATTGTCCTGCCTCAGCCTCCCGAGTAGCTGGGATTACAGGCACGCGCCACCACTCCTGGCTAATTTTTGTATTTTTAGTAGAGACAAGGTTTCGCCGTGTTGGCCAAGCTGGTCTCAAGCTACCAACCTCAGGTGATCCACCCACCTCGGTCTCAAAAGATACTGGAAAAACAGTATTTTTACTTTGTTTTCTTAGGTTTGATTTGATCTTCCTCATGCTGGACCCTCAGGACGAAGCCTATGACAGGCGTCTGGCTCACCACCTGGTCTCACTGTACTACCAGAGTGAGGAGCAGGCAGAGGAGGAGCTCCTGGACATGGCGGTGCTGAAGGACTACATTGCCTATGCACACAGCACCATCATGCCGCGGCTAAGTGAGGAAGCCAGCCAGGCTCTCATCGAGGTAACCCTGCTGAAAAAAGGCTTACTGTGCCTGTAGCCCACAGCATTAATGTAATCGACCAATCATCTCCTTTAAAATATTAATTATTTTGTTAAGAATAACATACTGTTTTCTTCCTTTTTTTGAGATGGAGCCTGACTCTGTTGCCCAGGCTGGAGTGCAGTAGCGTGATCTTGGCTTACTGCAGCCTACGGCCTGTGCTTCCGGGTTCAAGCGATTCTCCTGCCTCAGCCTCCCTACTAGCTAGGATTACAGGTGCCCACCACCACTCCCGGCTAATTTTTGTATTTTTAGTAGAGACGGAGTTTCACCATGTTGGCCAGGCTGGTCTTGAATTCCTGACCTCAAGTGATGCGCCAGCCTCTGCCTCCCAAAGTGTTAGGATTACAGGCATGAGCCACCATGCCTGGCCTAAGAATAACATACTATTTTTTATAACTGTTTATTGTTTCCTCCCATATTACAGAATTGACTTTACCAAATGTTGCAAAAGGGGGAAATAGTTCATTTATGTAGGTAGTACACACACTTTATGTGTTTAAATACTTACAAGCATAGTGAATTTAAGATCAAAGACCTGGTTTCAAATAGAGGCAATACTGCATAGTAATTTGGAAACTGAAAAAGTCATCCAGTTTCTGTAAGCTTCCTTTTGCTTGTAAAAAACAGATTGAGCAGTCTTTTAGGTTCGTTTTTCAGCATCCTTGTACATGAACTGAAGTGCACAATGGCACATTTAGGTTATTTGAGCATTGTGATATTAAGAAAGTTCCTGGTGCTTTGATGAGCTTTACATCCTAACTGAGCTCCCAAAAATGCTAAGATGAAAGTTACAGACATTATGTAATTTTTTTGTGTGTCATAGTCTTGAGGGTTGTTCATGAAGAAATAAGACTGTGTCATCTGTATGTGAAATTGATACAACTTACCTTTGCAGCATTTTCCCAGCAGTCCTTATGTGCCCCATGTGAGCACTTGTCACAGACAGACCCTGATTCTCCCTATGAGTCGTCACAGCCTGCTCCTTTCCCCACATGCCACATTGCTTTCCTCTGCCATGCCATGCCCATCTCTGTTCTTCAGAGCTACGTTAGATGCCACCCTCTCCAAGTATTCTTCCTGAGCATCTCCCAGTTGGAATATGTTCACCCACCACTGCACGCTGAACGTTGACTTCTTCACCTGGGATTTCTGTGGTCTGTGTAGCCTCTACCACTTGATGAGCTCCAGGGCCCAGGACCATATCTGAGTTCCATTTACTTAATGGAAGCCTAAGTGTTCAAAATTCAACCACAAAACTAAAGTTGTTGTCACCAAGGAGGTTTGTTTTTGTTTTTCTACCTACAATAGGCTTATGTAGACATGAGGAAGATTGGCAGTAGCCGGGGAATGGTTTCTGCATATCCTCGACAGCTAGAGTCATTAATCCGCTTAGCAGAAGCCCATGCTAAAGTAAGATTGTCTAACAAAGTTGAAGCCATTGATGTGGAAGAAGCCAAACGCCTCCATCGGGAAGCTCTAAAGCAGTCTGCAACTGATCCCCGGACTGGCATCGTGGACATATCTATTCTTACTACAGGTTCGTTATTTTCAGGGAGCAGAAAAGCTTTTGAAAATTATTTCAATATGTATGTAGTTCATATGTCAGATTTAAGCTAACAGTTAAATCATTTGAAACAGAAGTTCTTAACCTTTTTTGGATTGGGACCCCTTTGAGAGTCTGATGAAAGTTGCCCTTTAATCTTATCTTGATATAGTTTTAAGGAGATTCTGTCTCTTCGACGGTCTGGGAAGTTTTGTTAGAGAAGTTGTTTGTTTCTTAGCAGCAGCTGCTTGCTGCACAGATGTGTATACTGTTTCCACGGAAAGCGACAGCTAGTGGCTTACAGAAAATTCCAAATAATTCAAAACTCATTCCCTTCAAATGTACTCAGCCCCTGTCCCCTTACCTTTCTAGATGATACTACTAAAGGAATATTTTTGAGAATTTGAAACATTTCATTTCATAATAGCAAAAATGTTTTCATTGATTTCTTTTTAAATCAGGGATGAGTGCCACCTCTCGTAAACGGAAAGAAGAATTAGCTGAAGCATTGAAAAAGCTTATTTTATCTAAGGGCAAAACACCGGCTCTAAAATACCAGCAACTTTTTGAAGATATTCGGGGACAATCTGACATAGTAAGTGTTTATATGTATTTTTTGTTTGATAGAAGTTTCTCTTTTTCCTTAATATTGCTTTTGGGTTTTTTTCCTTTATTTATTAAATAATAAATACAGATAAGAATGAAGAAAAGGAAGATGAACCATAAGCCATCATCAAGAAATAATCACAATTAAAATTTTTGGCTGAGTGCAGTAGCTCATGCCTGTAATCTCATTTGGGACTTAGGCGGATCACTTGAGGCCAGGAGTTTGAAACCAGCCTGACCAATATGGTAAAACCCTGTCTCTATTAAAAATACAAAAATTAGCCGGGCGCGGTGGCTCACGCCTGTAATCCCAGCACTTTGGGAGGCCGAGGCGGGCGGATCACAAGGTCAGGAGATCGAGACCACGGTGAAACCCCGTCTCTACTAAAAATAGAAAAAAATTAGCCGGGCGCGGTTGTGGGCGCCTGTAGTCCCAGCTACTCGGGAGGCTGAGGCAGGAGAATGGCGTGAACCCGGGAGGCGGAGCTTGCAGTGAGCCGAGATTGCGCCACTGCACTCCAGCCTGGGTGACAGAGCAAGACTCCGTCTCAAAAAAAAAAAAATACAAAAATTATCTGGGTGCAGTGATGAGCACCTGAAATCCTAGCTACTCAGGAGGCTGAGGCAGGAAGATTGCTTGAACCCGGGAGGCAGAGGTTGCAGTAAGCTGAGATCCTGCCACTGCACTCCAGCCTGGGCAATAGAGTAAAACTCCATCTCAAAACAAAAGAAAAAAAATTGTTCTGCCCCTTTTATAGTTGTTATAAGTTTGTTTTAGGAATGAAATATTTGAGTGTTATTTTGTAAGTAAGTAAGGTGAGTTGTTTAGTGAATAAAACTATGCAGGCTTTCAGTGCTGGTCCACTTTCCATCTCTATGTTGTCACTGAGAGGGCAGAGTTGATAGTTACAACATGGACTATACAGATGCCAAGTCTACCATATGGACCATCTGGCCACTCCACTGCTGATTTAGAGCATAAGGCATGTGTACAGCCACCAAAAAGAGAAAGATTCTGGGTTGTACTTTAACATTAAAATTATGGTGTCTCTAACAGGTAAAGGAGGGACTTGACATGTAAAATATTTATTTTCTTTCTCTTCCCCACAGGCAATCACTAAAGATATGTTTGAAGAAGCACTGCGTGCCCTGGCAGATGATGACTTCCTGACGGTGACTGGGAAGACCGTGCGCTTGCTCTAAAGCCTTGTGAGCAAGGAAGGCTGCCTGCATGTCCTGCTTGCTGCATGCCACACGGGTGTGGCCTGCATCTCAGTTGGCCGCCATCAGTGTAAATAGAGCTTAAAGTCGTGGTTTGGCTACATAAAAATTTCTAACTTGGTTCAATATTTGTAGTGAAGTATCTGTTTTCTTTTTCTTTTTTTTTTTTTTCCACATTATAAATAAAAATACTATGTCGGCCGGGCACGGTGGTTCACGCCTTTAATCCCAGCACTTTGGGAGGCCGAGGTGGGTGGATCACGAGGTCAGGAGTTCAAGACCAGCCTAGCCAAGATGATGGAACCCATCTCTATTAAAGATACAAAAAATTAGCCGGGCATGGTGGCACACGCCTGTAATCCCAGCTACTCAGGAGGCTGAGGCAGGAGAATCGCTTGAACCCAGGTGGCAGAGGTTGCAGTGAGCCAAGATCACACCACTGCACTACAGCCTCAGCGACAGAGTGAGACACTGTCTCCAAAAAAAAAAAAAATACTGCCGGGCGCGGTGGCTCAAGCCTGTAATCCCAGCACTTTGGGAGGCCAAGACGGGCGGATCACGAGGTCAGGAGATCAAGACCAGCCTGGCTAACATGATGAAACTCCGTCTCTACCAAAAAAATACAAAAAACTAGCTGGGCGAGGTGGCGGGTGCCTGTAGTCCCAGCTACTTGGGAGGCTGAGGCAGGAGAATGGCGTAAAACCGGGAGGCGGAGCTTGCAGTGAGCTGAGATCCGGTCACTGCACTCCAGCCTGGGCGACAGAGCAAGACTCTGTCTCAAAAAAAAAAAAAAAAAAAAAAAAAAGTACGCCAATTTTCAAACATAACTGTAGAGATTATTTTCAAGTGCCATTTTATAGTATAGCAACAGGGCTTTTACTCTGTGTATGCACAGATACAGTCTGGGGCATGGTTTCTCATGGCCATCATCAATATGCTTAAGGATTTGATGACAGGCATAGCCAGGGCATATCACCTCAGTGGTAAAGGGCTAGAGCCTCTCTTTTTTACAGCACTTTTTTTGTTTGTTTGTTTGTTTTTGAGACAGGATCTCACTCTGTCACCCTGGCTAGAGTACACTGGTACAATCATGGCTCAATGCAGCCTTAATCTCCTGGGCTCAGGTGTATGTCATCATGCCTGGCTGCTTTTTGTATTTTTTGGTAGAGACAAGATTTCACCATGTTGCCCAGGCTGCAAGCTATCTGCCTGGGCTCAAGCAATCTGCCCACCTCAGCTTCTGGAAGTGCTGGGATTAGAGGTGTGAGCCACTGCACATAGCCTTTGTTTCATTTTTTATTTTTTATTTTTTGAGAGGTATAATTCTTTCTAGAGGTTTTTTTCTCATGGCTACTATTAGATCAGGAATGGGTGATTGGAGATTATTAGATTCTAGGTTAACTTCTACCCCTTTACCCTAATACATAAAACTTTTTCCTAAATAAATTATAGAAGGAATAATACTTGGTTATCTGGCATTATTTTTCATTAAGGAAAAAGCTTTACTAACCACTACGTTCATGGAAATTTGTAGTAGTAAATATTTGATAGGTCATAAAAAACACCATAATACAACAAATCTCGTTTTCTTTAAATATTGATTAAATCCTAACAGTCATCTTTATAAAACGACCATAGGCTAAAATCTTATGTGTCAGTACTACTACAATAAATAATTTCTGAAACCTTTAAATCATATGAGTTGGGCCTTTTTTATAACTTAGAATCAACATTCGTTAATAAAGTATCCATAGAAAATGATAGATCTGGCCGGGCACAGTGGCTCAAGCCTGTAATCCCAGTACTCTGGAAGGCTGAGACAGCCGGATCATGAGGTAAGGAGATCGAGACCATCCTGGCTAACACGGTGAAACCCCATCTCTACTAAAAATACAAAAAAATTAGCCGGGCATGGTGGCGGGCACCTGTAGTCCCACCTATTCTGGAGACTGAGGCAGGAGAATGGCATGAACCTGGGAGGCGGAGCTTGCAGTGAGCTGAGATCGCCCCACTGCACTCCAGGCTGGGCAACAGAGTGAGATGCCATCTCAAAAAAAAAAAGATCTAGTTGAATATTTAAATAGTATTAAAATGTTAGCAGTAGAATGCTGTATTAAATATCCTAACTTGAAAATGTTTTTAATACACCTACCAAACATAGCTTAGCCAAGCCTACCTTAAAAAAGCTGAGCATACTTAAATCAGCCTATGGTTGAGTAAGATAATGAAAAACAAAGCCTATTTTATTATAAAAGTGTTATGGTTGGGTGCGGTGGCTCACGCCTGTAATCTCAACACTTTGGAAGGCCAAGGCAGGTGGATCCTGAAGTCAGGAGGTCAAGACCAGTCTGGCCAACATTCCAAAATCCTGTCTCTACCAAAAAAAAAAAAAAATAGCTCAGCGTGGTGGTGAACACCTATAATCTCAGCTACTCAGGAGGCTGAGGCAGGAGAATTGCTTGAACCTTGGAGGTGGAGGTTACAGTGAGCTGAAATGCCACTGCACTCCAGCCTGGCAACGGTGTGAGACTGTCTCATAAATAAAGTGTTAAATGTCTTGTGTACCATTGGTAACATAAGAAAAGGTCAATCAAAATTCAAAATTTGAAGAATGTTGAAATTGTAACAGCTTTATACCATGTAAAGTTGAAAAATCATAAGTCGAACAATAATTAAATAATCTACTTATTGACTAAGATGGTTTCCCCCTGAAGTTTATGTACTAGTAATATTTTTCTAAACCTGGCATTTGAATACCAAGTTGAAGGTATATTCAACTGTAGATGAAGTCTGTGTATAGTTTCATTTTAAGGGGATTTTAGTAGAATGAAAATAATGGTGGTGTCCTGTTGCTGTCAGTTTCCATCATAGTGAATCTCAATTTAATTCAGTAAACTTTGTTTTCTCCAGAGTCTAAAATAATAATTCAGTGTTTGCTTCAGCACGCATATGTGAACATTGGAATGATACGCAAAAGATTAATTATCATAGCCCCTGTGCAAGAATGACACACAAATCCATGAAGCATTCTATACTTTCAGTAAAAACTGTAGTTATTTGGCTGGGTGCGATGGCTCACGCCTGTAATCCCAACACTTTGGGATGTCGAGGCAGGAGGATCACGAGGTCAGGAGTTTGAGACCAGCCTGACCAACATGGTGAGACTCTGTCTCTACTAAAAATACAGAAATTAGCTGGGCATGGTGGCGGGTGCCTGTAATCCCAGCTACTCAGGAGGCTGAATCACTTGAACCCAGGAGGCGGAGATTGCAGTGACATGAGATCGTGCCCTTGCCCTCAAGTCTGGGCGACAGACCAAGACTCCATCTCACAAAAAAGAAAATTGTAGTTATTTAGCAAACATGTTTACATCTATAGCCTGCCCACTGGTCATAAGTTTCTTGAGAGAAGGAATGGTCATATCCTTCAGTGCAGTGCCTGGTGCTTGGCGCTAGATGCTTGTTACATGTTGGTAGAGATAATTAACTCCTATGAAAGGAGGGTGAAGGTGTAAAAGTTATCAGAAGGCATTCTTGAAAACAGCGAAGTATCAGGCTGTGGAGTGGAGGAATAAGAGGAATTACAGTCCTGCCCCATAAATTCTTACAAATATTCCCTTAGAGGGTATGCCTCATAATCTCATGGAACCTGGGAGATATCTAGTCTCGCTAATTAAAATAGCTTGCTTTATTTGATTGGAGAATGCGTGTGCCATTCTCCTTCAGCATCCATCATAGATAAAACCAACCCAGGAGGCATAGGTTGTGGTGAGCCAAGATCATGCCACTGCACCCCAGCCTGGGCAACAGAGCAAGACACCATGTCAACAACAACAAAAAAAGAAATAATTTCAAACTTACATAAAAGTTGCAAGAACAGTATAATTTCCATATACCCTTCACTCTGACATTCCTTTAATGATATTATTTTATCAAGTTTGCTTTTATTCCTTTTTTATTTTTATTTTTTTTGAGACAGAGTCTCGCTCTGTCACCCAGGCTGCCATGCAGTGGCACGATCTCAGCTCACTGCAACCTCCACCTCCCGGATTCAAGCGATTCTCCTACCTCAGCCTCCCCAGTAGCTGGGATGACAGGTGCCCACCACCAGGCATAGCTAATTTTTTTTTTTTTTAGTAGAGACGGGGTTGTACCATGTTGGCCAGGCTGGGCTTGAACTCCTGACCTCAGGTGATCCACCCAGTTTGTCCTCCCAAAGTGCTGGGATTACAGGTGTGAGCCACCATGCCACCATGCCCAGCCGTGAAATTATTTCAAAATAAAAGTTTAAAGAATTGAATTATAATGGCATTTTAAGAGTTTTTTTTTTTTTTTTTTTTTTTTTTTTTTTTTGAGACGGAGTCTCACTCTGTCACCCAGGCTAGAGTACAGTGGCCGGATCTCAGCTCACTGCAAGCTCCGTCTCCCAGGTTTATGCCATTCTCCTGCCTCAGCCTCCCGAGTAGCTGGGACTACAGGCGCCCGCCACCTCGCCCGGCTAGTTTTTTTGTATTTTTAGTAGAGACGGGGTTTCACCGTGTTAGCCAGGATGGTCTCGATCTCCCGACCTCGTGATCCGCCCGTCTCGGCCTCCCAAAGTGCTGGGATTACAGGCTTGAGCCACCGCGCCCGGCCACAAGAGTTTCTTAGATTTAGTAAGCAACAGCAGTTTTTAAAAGTATTTCCTAGGCCAGGCACAGTGGCTCACTCCTGTAATCCCAGCACTTTGGGAGGCCAAGGTGGGCAGATCACGAGGTCAGGAGATTGAGACCATCCTGGCTAACACGGTGAAATCCTGTCTCTACTGAAAATACAAAAAATTAGCCGGGCGTGGTGGCAGGCACCTGTAGTCCCAGCTACTCGGGAGGCTGAGGCAAGAGAATGGCAGGAACCCGGGAGGCGGAGCTTACAGTGAGCCGAGATCATGCCACTGCACTCCAGCCTGGGCGACAGAGCAAGACTCTGTCTCAAAAAAAAAAAAAAAAGTATTTCCTAACTGATGTCATAGTAAAGATGGGGTTGCACCATGTTGGCCAGGCTGGTCTTGAACTCCTGACCTCAGGTGATCTGCCTGGCCTGGCCTCCCAAAGTGCTGGGATTACAGGTGTGAGCCACCGTGCCCAGCCTTTTTTTTTTTTTTTTTCCCTAAAGACAGAGGGTCTCCCTCTGTCACCCAGGCTGGAGTGCAGTGGTGTGATCATAGTTCACTGCAGCCTCGAACTCTTGGGCTCAAGTGATCCTCCTACCTCAGCCTCCTGAATAGCTGGGACTACAGGCACACACCACCATGCCTAGCTAATTTTTTTTATTTTTATTTTTAGAGGTGGGGTCTTGCTACCTTGCCCAGGTTGCTCTCAAACTCCTGGCCTCAGCAATCATCCTGCTTCTGCTTCCTAAAGTACTAAGATTACAAGTGTAAGCCACTGCACCTAGCCTATAATGGATTCTTTTTTTTTTTTTTTTTTTTTTCCCTGTTGCCCAGGCTGAACAGAAGCAATCTTGGCTCACTGCAACCTCCACCTCATGGGTTCAAGTGATTCTCCTGCCTCAGCCTCCTGAGTAGCTGGGATTACAGACGTATGCCACCATGCCTGGCTAATTTTTTTTTCTTTTTTTTTTTTTTGTATTTTTAGTAGAGACAGGGTTTTACCATGTTGACCAGGCTGGTCACGAACTCCTAACCTCAGATGATCTGCCCACCTCGGCCTCTCAAAGTGCTGGGATTACAGGTATGGGCCACCACACCCAGCCTTTATTACTTATTTTAGAGATGGGGTCTCACTATGTTGCCCAGACTGGTCTCAAACTCCTGGCCTCAAGTAGTCCTCCTGCCTCAGCCTCTCAAAGCACTGGGATTACAGGCATGAGCCACTGTTCCTGGCCTCGTTTTAGTAGTTTCTCTTTGTTGATATTCTCATTTTGTTCATATGTTCCCTCGATTTCCTTTTTTTTTTTTTTTTTTGTAGTTGTTGTTGCTGTTCTTGTTTTTGAGATGGAGTCTCACTCTGTTACCCAGGCTGGAGTGCAATGGTGAGGTGTCAGCTCCCTGCAACCTCCAACTCCCAGGTTCAAGCAATTCTCCTGCCTCAGCCTCCCGAGTAGGTGGTACTACAGGCGCGTGCGACCACACCAGGCTGAGTTTTGTATTTTTAGTAGAGACAGGGTTTCACCATGTTAGCCAGGCTGGTCTCGAACTCCAGGTGATCGGCCCACCTCATCCTCCCCAAGTGCTGGGATTACAGGTGTGAGCCACCATGCCGAGCCCCTGCAGTCAATATATTTTATAGCTGGGCTCAGTGGTTTATGCCTGTAATCCCAGCTACTCAGGGATTATATATAAATATAGATAGATAGATAGATAGATAGATAGATAGATAGATAGATAGATAGATAGATAGATAATTTTTTTAACTTGTCTTGCTTCTATGAACATCTTACAAAGGTTTTCTTATGATCTGGTGCTGCCTTGTCTGCTCAAATAAACTTTAAAATTTGAATATATATGCCTAAGTTTATCTCATAACAACCCTGTCAGAAGTGAGGATCTGAAGGAGGGCACTGAGGGTGGCCCCTACAGCAATGAGCCACCTGTGGGGGCACTGATGAAGCCATTGTGCTTGTTTTTCTACCTGCATCAATAAGCCTCCCTTGACACATACAAGTTTTCACAACTTGTGGCAACTTATCTGAGTTTATTTGAGACTTTTTCATTCAGGCTAGGGCCAGATGTCAGATTGGATTCAATCTGGGTTCTGCAGGAAGTCTCGGGTAAGTAATGTTTCAAGAAGTCAGAAAATAATAGGTTCATCTGAATGCAAGGAGTCTGGGACTCCTTCTGAGAACCTGTGCATTTCTAGAGATATGGTTACATAAGATAAAAAATAATGCCTAGGTGTGATGGCTCATACCTGTAATCCCAGCACTTTGGGAGGCTGAGGCAGGTGGATCATCTGAGGTCAGGAGTTTGAGACCAGCCTGACTAAAATGTTGAAACTCCATCTCTACTAAAAATACAAAATTAGCTGGGCATGGTGGTACATGCCTGTAATCTCAGCTACTCGATAGGCTGAGGCAGGAGAATCGCTTGAACCCGGGAGGCGGAGGTTGCAGTGAACCAAGATCGTGCTGTTGTACTCCAGCCTGGGCAACAAGAGTGACACTCCGTCTCAAAAAAAAAAAAAAAAAAATTAGAATTATGGTGGCCACAGTTGGAAAGTTTGTGGGTTTCGGGGAGGTGTTTTGTTTTGTTTGAGATAGGATCTTACTCTGTCGCCCAGACTGGAGTGCAGTGGTGCAATCACAGCTCACTACAGCCTCGACCTCCAGGACCCAACTGATCCTTCCACCTCAGTCTCCTGGCTAGCTGGCTGGGACTACAGGCGTGTGCCACTATACCAAGCTAATTTTTTTTTTTTTTTGAGACAGAGTCTCACTCTGTTGCCCAGGCTGGAGTGCAGTGGCATGATCTCGGCTCACTGCAACCTCTACATCTTGGGTTCAGGCAATTCTCCTGCCTCAGTCTCCCGAGTAGCTGGGATTACAGGCACCTTCCGCCAGCCTGGCCAGGCTGGTCTCAAACTTCTGACCTCAGGTGATCCACCCACCTCGGCCTCCCAAAGTGCTGGGATTACAGGCGTGAGCCACCGTGCCCAGCATCCCAGCTAATTTTTTGTAGAGACCACGGGTTTTGCCCAGGCTGGTCTCAAACTCCTGGCCTCAAGCCATCCTCCAACCTTGGCCTCCCAAAATCCTGGGATTACAGGCATGAATCTCGGCTCACTGCAAGCTCCGCCTCCCAGGTTCAAGTGATTCTCCTGCCTCAGCCTCCCGAGTAGCTGGGATTACAGGCATGCGCCACCACACCAGGCTAATTTTTTGTATCTTTAGTAGAGATGGGGTTTCACCATGTTGGTCAGGCTGGTCTCGAACTCCTGACCTCAGGTGATACACCACCTCAGCTTTCCAAAGTGCTGGGATTAGAGGCGTGAGCCACTGTGCCCAGCCAACACCCTATCTTTAAAAAAATATTGGCCAGGCGCGGTGGCTCACGCCTCTAATCCCAGCACTTTGGGAGGCCGAGGTGGGCAGATCACAAGGTCAGGAGATCGAGACCACCCTGGCTAACATGGTGAAACCCCATCTCTACTAAAAATACAAAAAATCAGCCAGACATGGTGGCGGGCGCCTGTAGTCCTAGCTACTCGGGAGGCTGGGCAGGACAATGGCGTGAACCTGGGAGGTAGAGCTTGCAGTGAGCCAAGATCACACCACTGCACTCCAGCCTGGGCGACAGAGCGAGACTCTGTCTCAAAATAATAATAATAATAATAAAATTAAATATTGACTGGGCACAGTGGATCACGCCTGTAATCCCAGCACTTTGGGAGGCCAAGGCAGGTGGATCACAAGGTCAGGAGTTTGAGACCAGCCTGGCCAACATGGTGAAACCCCATCTCTACTAAAAACATAAAAATTATCTGGACATGGTGGTGCACATTGGTAATTTCAGCTGCTTTGGAGGCTGAGGCAGGAGAACAGCTGGAATTTGGGAGGCGGAGTTTACAGTGAGCCAAGGTGGCATCATTGCACTCCAACCTGGGTAACAGTCTCAATAAATGAATGAATGAATGAATGAATGGATGAATGAATGAATGAATGATGGAGTGTTGCACTATCACCCAGGCTAGAGTGCAGTGGTGCAATCATAGTTCACTGTAACCTCAAACGATCTGTAACTTCAAGCAATCCTCCTGTCTTAGTCTCCCAAGTCTTAGTCTTAGTCTCCCCAAGTGGACAGATCACTTGAGGTCAGGAGTTCGAGACCAGCCTGGCCAATATGGGGAAACCCCATCTCTACTAAAAATACAAAAATTAGCCGGGTGCGGTGGCACGCACCTGTAGTCCCAGCTACTTGGGAGGCCGAGCAGAAGAATCGCTTGAACCTGGAGGCGGAAGTTGCAGTGAGCTGAGATCGTGCCACTGCACTCTAGCTTGAGCAACGGAGTTAGACTCTGTCAAAAAAAAAAAAAGAAAAGGAAGGAAGGAAGGAAGGAAGGAAGGAAAGAAAGAAAAGGAAGGGAGGGAGGGAGAGAGAAGAAAGAAGGAAGGAAGGAAAAAGAAGGAAGGGAGGGAGAGAGAGAAGGAAGGAAAGAAGGAAGGAATGAAGGAAGGAAGGAAGGAAGGGAGAAAAAGAAAAAGGGAAAGGAAAGAGGGCGGAGGAGGAGGGAAGGAAGGAAGGAAGAGAAAGAAAAGAAAGGAAAGAAAGGAAAGGAAGGGGGGAGGAGGAGGAGGGAAGGAAGGAAAATATTGTAAGAGGTTTTTCTTCACCTTTTGAGTAATCTGCCAAAGAAAGAGTTTGTGTTTTATCAAAATAATTTCCTATACTTGATCTTGTCTTTTATCAGGTCTTTCATTACTTAAGAAAACTCAGTCCTCTCTATTAAAAGAGTGGGTATTTTCCCTACAACTCTGTAACTTTCTGTCTTTGGCTTTAAAATCTTTCATCTCTTTGTATAACTGGGTCTCATTCTGTTGCCCAGGCTGGAGTTCAGTGACACGATCTCAGCTCACTGCAACCTTCGCCTCCGGGTTCAAGTGATTCTTCTGCCTCAGCCTCCTGAGTAGCTGGGATTACAGGCTTGTGCCCCCATGCCCGGTTAATTTTTGTATTTTTCATAGAGACAGGGTTTCACCATGTTGGTCAGGCTGGTCTTGAACTCCTGACCTCAGGTGATCCTCCCACCTTGGCCTCCCAAAGTGCTGAGATTACAGGCATGAGCCACCGCACCCGGCCTCTTTGTATAACTAAATATCATTTCACAGTGACCTGTGATACTATTTATTTGAGTATTTTAAACCTTTTGACATTTTTTACAACTTCACAAAATCAACTTCTAAATTAAGGTCTTTTGACCTTGAAATAACTTTGGAATGTTCCAAGGGTCCCTATATTATCTCAAAAGAATTTTTTTCCCTCCTTAGGGAAGATATTAAAATAATTAAGCTTATTTGGTAGGTTAAATTTGTATAGGAAGTATCATCAAATGAAAAGTGATGTTTTACCTTCTTTAAGTCATACATTTTTGGGTATATTTAGTACTAGTGTTCAAGAAATTATATAAAGTTCCTAGAAACCTGATAGTCCTGATGCCATAATATTAGTTATAATTTTAGTTATTATCTTAAAATATTGTACGTCTTGAAATAACAAAATTTCCTTGTCAGTATCATTATAATATGAATACCATTTTCTTTCTCCTAAGCTATCCGTTGCTTACAGCAATTTGATAAGTTATAATTTTGTACCAAGAATGTAAACATTTATCTTTTCTTCCTACTTGATCCCTGCAGAATTCAGAAACTATTAGTATTTTTATTTTCATGGCAATATGATTATTTGCATAAGTTCGGTAAGAATCTGTTCTCTTTGTACCAAGACACAATTGGAAACATTAGTCATATTACCAAAGCTTTGACTGAAGTGTCAGATTTTCAGATATAATCACACAATTTTTAGGAACTAAGGTTGACTCCATGGAGCCAATACGGCTCCTTGAAGGAAAAAGCTGGCCTTGTATCTTGTACACAAGATTCCCTCACTTGGTTCCCTTGCGATGAGTAAGAGACGTTCACTTCGCACAGGCCCAGGAACCTCAGGACATTTTGGGGATCGCAAGAAGAGAGGAAGTCACTGAAACCAATAGGATAGCAGGACCTTGGCTAGGCTTCCAAGGATGGAGAGACATTCAAAAAAATAATTAATCACTCTTTTATTAATTATTTGTGCTGCTGTAATAAAATATATGAGACTGGGTAATTTATAAAGAACAGAATTTATTCCTCACAGTTCTGGAGGCTGGGAAGTCCAAGAGCAAAGTGCCAATAGGTGTGATGTCTGGTAAGGGCTCAGTCTCTGCTTCCCGGATGGCTATCAGAATGCTGCATATTCTGGAGGGCAGGAACACATGTGTCCTCACGTGGTGTAAGAGATGGAAAGGAAGCTAGCTAGTTCCCCTGAGCCATTTTATAAGGGCTGTCATCCATTCATTACAGCAGAACCCTAATGACCTCATCACCTCTTAAACGTCCCACTTTTTTTTTTTTTTTTTTTTTTTATGAGACCAGAGTCTCCCTTTGTCACCCAGGCTGGAGTGCAGTGGTGTGATCTTGGCTCACTGTAACCTCGCCTCCCGGGTTCAAGCGATTCTCCTACCTCAGCCTCCCAAGTAGCTGGGTCTACAGGCGCCTGCCACCACACCCGGCTAATTTGTTGTTGTTGTTGTTGTTGTTGTTTTTGAGATGGAATGTCGCTCTGTCGCCTAGGCTGGAGTGCAGTGGTGCCATCTCGGCTCACTGCAAGCTCCGCCTCCCGGGTTCATGCCACTCTCCTGCGTCAGCCTCCGGAGTAGCTGGGATTACAGGCACATGCCACCACACCAGCTAATTTTTGTATTTTTAGTAGAGACGGGGCTTTGCCATGTTGGCCAGTCTGGTTCTTGAACTCCTGACCTCAGGTGATCCTCCCGCCTTGGCCTCCCAAAGTGCTGGGACTACAGGTGTGAGCCACCGTGTCTGACCCGGAGTTTTATTATTACTCCAATCAGTCTCCCCGAGAATTCGGGAACTGGAGTTTTTAAGAATAATTTGCTGCCTGTAATTCGTGGTGGCTCACGCCTGTAATCCTAGCACTTTGGGAGGCCAAGGCGGGCAGATTGCCTGAGTTCAGGAGTTTGAGAACAGCCTGGGCAACACGGTGAAACCCCGTCTCTACTAAAATACAAAAAATTAGCTGGGCATGGCAGTGTGCACCTGTAGTCCCAGCTACTCGGGAGGCTGAGGCAGGATAATTCCTTGAACCCGGGAGGTGGAGGTTATAGTGAGCCGACATCATGCCACTGCACTCCACCCTGGGGGACAGAGTGAGACTCCGTCTCCAAAAAAAAAATTTTTTTTGCTGAGTAGGGGGCCAGTGAGTTGGGAGTTCTGATTGGTCAGGTCAGAGATGGTAGTCAAAGCTGTCCTCTTGTCACTGCTAAGTCAGTTCCTGGGTGGGGGCCATAAGACCAGATGAGCCAGTTTATGGATCTGATTGGTGCCAGCTGATGCATCAAGTGCAGTGTCTGCAAAATATCTCAAGCACTGATCTTAGGTTTTGCAATAGTGATGTTATCTCCAGGAGCAATTTGAAGAGGTTTAGAATCTTGCAGCCTCCAGCAGTATGGCTCCTAAACCATAAATCTAATCCTGTGGCTAATTTGTTAGTCCTGCAAAGGCAGTCTAGTCTCCAGGAAGGAAGGAGGCTTGTTTTGGGAAAGGGCTATTGTCTTTGTTTCAAAGCTAAACTGTAAACTAAGTTCCTCCCAAAGTTGGTTAAGCCTAAGCCCAGGAATGAGCAATGACAGCCTGGGGGTTAGAAGCAAGATGGATCTCTTTCATTCTAATATTTTTCTCAGTTATGATTTTTGCTAAGGCAGTTTCAGTATTTTGTTTTAAATTTCAGATTCTACTTGATGATTGCTGGTATATGGGAAAGCAATTAAAATCAGATGACTCCAAGGATTTTGGCCTTAGCAAGAATGGATTTGTTGTTTACTAAGAAAGAAAAGGCTTCTGGCTGGGCATGGTGGCTCATGCCTGTAATTCCAAGACTTTGGGAGGCCGAGGCGGGCAGATCACAAGGTCAGGAGTTTGAGATCAGACTGACCAACATAGTGAAACTCCATCTCTACTAAAAATACAAAAAATTAGCTGGGTGTGGTGGTGGGCGCCTGTAATACCAACTACTTGGGAGGCTGAGGCAGGAGAATCTCTTGAACCCGAGAGGCGAGGTTGCAGTGAGCCAAGATCGCACCACTGCACTCAGCCAAGGTGACAGTGCAAGACTCCGTCTCAAAAAAAAAAAAAAAAGGAAAAAAGAAAAAAAAAGGCTTCCAGTAGAATTCTGTAGGGGGAGAATATAGGAGTTGAATTAAATTTGAGACATCAAATAGACAGCCTTTTAGATGCTAACCTGAGTAAGCAGTTAGATATTAGAGCGTAGAACTTATGGGAGGGGTTCAGGCTTCAGATAAGAAATTGGGAGTGGAAATATATGGATGCTTCCCCGGGCGCAGTGGCTCACGCCTGTAATCCCTGCACTTTGGGAGGCCACAGCAGGCAGATCACCTGAGGTCTGGAGTTTGAGACCAGCCTGGCCAACATGGTGAAACCCCATCTGTACTAAAAATGCAAAAATTAGCTGGGCATGGTGGTGCATGCCTGTAATGCCAGCTACTTGGGAGGCTGAGGTGGGAGAATCGCTTGAACCTGGGAGGCGGAGGTTGCAGTGAGCTGAGATCGTGCCACTGCACTCCAGCTTGGGTGACAAGAACAAAACTCCATCTCAAACCAAACAAACAAACTATATATATATATATATATATATATATAGAGAGAGAGAGAGAGAGAGAGAGAGAGAGAGAGAGAGAGATGCGACTTAAAGTGATGAGCCTCATTGTGTGATCACCAAGTAAATGTAGACAGAGATAAAAAGATACCTGTAAGGTCAGCCAAGAGAGAGGAAAAATAGACCCAAAGTCAGGGGAGTAAGTTTTTCTTTTCTTTTCTTTCTTTTTTTTTTTTTTTTTTTTTTTTTTTTGAGACGGAGTTTCGCTCTTGTTGCCCAGACTGGAGGGCAATGGCATGATCTTGGCTCATTGCAACCTCTGCCTCCCAGCTTCAAGCAATTCTCCTGCCTCAGCCTCCCGAGTAGCTGGGATTACAGGCATGCACCACCATGCCCGCTATAGGCGAGCAAGTTTTTATTAACCTGCTGGTTGCCCCCTTAACAGTCAAGGGAAGCAGCACCAAGCTTACAGAATGAGGGGTTTATGTTGGGGAGGGGAGTTTGAGGGAGTTCTTTGGTATGGCCATATCCCAGGGTTGTTTGCTGGTTAATTTTGCCACATATCACTTTGTGACGTTTATTATAGGAGGGTGTAGGTAAAGTTTGTTTATGCTTCCCATGACCTCCCCCTGTGCGGTCTGGATGGTTTGTAATTGGGGTTTGCTTATCGCAGCAAGGTCTGATAAGTGAAGTCTGCTGGCTTCACCGCGGCAACTGTGTAAGGGCTTAAAAATGTAAAGAGCCTTGGGGAAGGGTAGGTGGCATTGGAGCCTCATCACACAATGAGGCTCATCACTTTAAGTCGCATCTATATATATATATATATATATAGTTTGTTTGTTTGGTTTGAGATGGAGTTTTGTTCTTGGCATGGAGAACTGCACAGCATTGGAGGAGGGGTGGGCAGCACAAAGAAGCTTTCTTGGGGCAGTTTGTCCCTAACATTCCAGCCTTTTAATAGGTAATAGAAGAGGTTGTCATCTGGCTGCTTCTTAAGTGGAAAGGGGCGACGGTTGTGGGGGAAGGCTGGACGGTAGGGACTGCCATTCTTGGAGCCGTTGGTATTCCTGGAGCAGCATCATATCATGTACTGTCCCGTGGGTGAAGGCGCTGATACGGTCCTGTAAATGCTGGGTGAAAAGGCATAGGAGACAAGGGCCTAATGCTACAAAAAGAAGAATGGTTATGGCTGGGCTTAGGAGTGGCATTAGCCATGGAAACCAGGTACTAAAGGACTGGGAGGGCCATGCTGGCCATTGCGGGATGTTTTATTTAATTTTTTGTGCTCGGTCCTTTAGTATTTTTACAGCTTGTACTAAGCCAGATTGGTTAAGATAAAAGCAACACTGTTCATCTAGAAAAAGGCAGAGTCCTCCTTTTTCGGCTGTGAGTAGGTGTAAGCCTCTGCGGTTTTGAAGAACCATCCCCGCTGAAGAATCTATTTGTGATTGGAGAGTTGTAATGGATTTGGCTATCTCTTCCAAGCTATCTGTGGTCTTTGGAGAGGGACTGGTAATAGGAAACAGAGGTGGTTAATCCTATAATCCCAGTTCCAACTCCTGTAGTTATTCCAATGGCTACTAATAGAGGTATGAATTGTATAGCACGGCGGTGTCCGATAGAGGTATTAACTGGGATTGGTAGGGGTTGGTCTCCTGGGGCAACGTTGATTTTTGGAGTGAGGAAAACCAGGGTGCAGGTGCCCATCCAGTCAGAGGGAAGGCAAATATAAGTTGAGGTACCACGTAGGAAAACTATGCCTTAGCTTGGTAGACAGAGCTGGTTGTGTATGCTAAAAAGATGTATTATTTTGTTATTCTCATGCATCCATACTCCTAGAGTCCTGGCTAGGGCTGCTGCTGTAAGTGGTTGTAAAGGGGTGTTTGGTTTAGGCCGGGAGGCTTTTGAGTTCTTTTTTCCTAGTGTAAGAGGAAGCGTTTTGTATCCACTAAGATCCATGTGGGAGTGTTGTTGAATGTTAGGATAAGGAGACAGTCGCAGGTGGTGGGTGCAGGAATGGTGCATGGAGAGGGGAGCCAAGGGAAGAGGAATAAACAGGGGAGGTGTCGGCTGTTACAGTACTCTGAATTTTTATTAAGGAGGTGGGAGGTGTCAAGGGCTGGGGGGCTAGAGAAACGTGCCTGTCTTTATTGTTGGCAGCTCTGAGAGTAGTATGTTCAGTGGAAGGTTTGAGTTGTAGGGTATAGTTTGGAATTCAGGTGGCCGAGGGGAATGCCAGAGGGTAGATGTCGTTGGATGCACAGTGGTGCTGGATAGGATAAGATTGTGTGGGTTGTTACGGCTCCTAATATGGGTTTATTATGGCTGTGGTAGGGGGATAGGTTGAGTAAGTAGGGGTGTAAGGTTGTAACAGCTGGAACTCGCTAGCTAACGTGGGGGAGATTTCTGTTAATGCCTGCATGTCAAGTTCGAGGGGCTGTTAATGAGGATTTCGGGATGGTAGGTTACATGGGTGCAAGTCAGTTATAGGCTGAGGCAGGGATTGCATTGTATGTTGTGGTGAGGAGGGGTACGCAGAGCCAGCAGTCTCTTGTCAGGGAGGAATTGGAGTTTTTTAGTAAGGAGTGTGTGAGATTAAGTGTTCTGTGTAGGTGTTCAGGGGTTATAGGTATTGGTTGGGCTGAAAGAAGGGTTGAGGTATTGATTCTGACATGGGTTAGAAAGGCAGAGAGTGAGCAGAAAAGTAAATAGTTCGGTTTCACCAGAGTGAAGCCATAGAGAGCCTTGGAAGAAAAGGTCAGTTATCCACTCAAAAAAGGTTCCCAGGGTGTTGTTCCATGGGCGGAACCGGGAAATATCTTGTGAGAGGGAGTGAGGAAGAGAGTGAAGCGGCAGGATAGACAAAAGCAGGGCATCTAGGGAGGATGTGGGAATATTTGTTTGTTAGTGATTGTGATTCCTGCTATAAGGATAACGATTAGGCAGAAGGCTCAAGTGAGGGAGACTTCTTGGCTGGTATTCCAATCGAAAGGAGTTACACTATATAGGATAAGTACTATAATGCCTGCAATTAAGGTGTAATAGAGTGTTTCCATAAAAGGAGGCTAGTTGTAAGAGTAGTTTAAACCTGTTTGAGACGGATGGATTTACTGATGTGAAGTTTCTTCTGGGATGGACGTGAGGCAGAGTCAGGTTGGCCCGAGGAATGGGCTGGAATACCGGTTAGAAGTTGGCGAAGTGCAGGTCGGTGGATTGGCGGTGGGAGCTCTCTTTAACCTGCAAAGGTGATACCAGGAGGTATGTCCTGAGAGTTTGGCTGCAGTAGGCGTTGTAAGGATGACCTGGAAAGGGCCTTACCCTTTTGATTAAAGGCTGGTTGGGTTAAGGGTTTTTAGGAAAACATGTTCTCCTGGTAGGAGGGTCTGGTCAGTGGCGCCTTTATGGGACCACTGGCGAACTTTTTGGGAGGGCCTGGTCTGCCTGTTTGCGGAGGAGATGGTGGATGAGGGAGAGTGTTGGGAGGTATTCTCCTAAATGAGAATCAGAAGGAGGCCTGTTTTGTAAGAGGAAAGGGCATCCATACATTAATTCAAATGGGCTGAGGAAGGAGGGTGCCTTTGGGCTGGCTCTGATGCAGGCTAGAGCTATGGGTAGGAGGGATGTCCAGGGCCTCTGGACTTCTAGAGTGACTTTGGTCAACTGAGTTTTAAGGATTCCATTTGCCCTTTCAACTTTTCCTAATGATTGGGGTCAATATGGGATATGGAGGCACCACTGGACACCAAGGGGCTGTTGGATGATTTGGGAAATGAAGCCAGGGCCATTTTCTGATTGAATGGAGTGAGGGAGACTAAACCTAGGGATGATTTCTGTGACAAGGATCTGGGAGACTACTGTGGCTTTTTCTGAAGAGGTAGGAAATGCCTCCATCCACCCAGAGAAAGTGCCTATAAGAGTGAGAAGGAATCTTGTGTTTTTGACAGGAGGCATGTGGGTGAAGTCTATTTGCCAGTGTTCCCCTGGGAGCGTTCCTCTTAGCTAGTGTGCAGGAACAGATGGGGAATGGAGGACTCCTTGAGAGGAGGTTACAGAGCATATACAACAATTTGAAGTTATGTTTTTTAGTGAGGTGAACAGGTGAGGGGAGAAGAAATACGGGTGCAGGAGGAGATACAGGGGACATGCACCAATATGGAAGGATTGGTGGAGGGATGTCAGGATTTGGTCAGTTTGTTCCTGGGGACAGGACTAGCTTCTGGTCCTTAACTATCCAGTCGCCCTGGAGGAAGACTCCTTATTGTAGTAATAAGGTCTTTTCAGTAGGGTGGTATTGAGGTTGGATTGCAGGGGTAATGAGGAGGAGGGAGGCAGGAGTGGAAGAAAGGAAGGCTTCTTTTGCTGCCTCATCAGCCTTTCTGTTCCCTCTTGAGATTTTATATGTTCCCGTTTGATGTTCCTGACAGTGTATAACTCCTGCCTCAGTTGGGAGATGTGTGGCCTGAAGGAGTTGGTAAATAAGGGGGCTGTCAGTGATAGGGGTCCCTTTGGCAGTAAGGAATCCCCTCTCTTGCCAGATGGTGGCATGGGAATGAAGAATGTGATATGCATATTTGCAGTCTGTGTAAATGTTGACTCGTTTGCCTTTGGAAACGGTTAGGGCTTTGGTGAGAGCTATGAGTTCAGCTTTTTGAGAGGAGGTTCCTGGAGATAGGGGCTTAGCTTCAGTTGCTCAGTCAAGGGAAACAACTGCATACCCAGCAGTTTTGGGGGAGCCAGTGGGCCAGGAAGAGGAGCCATCTATAAATAGCTGGTCATCAGGATTGGTGAGAGGCTTGGAGGAAATGTTTGGAAAGTATGGTTGCAGGTGATCTAGGATGTCAGTGCAAGAATGAGTAGCAGGGGAAGAAGATACAGGGAGTAAGGATGCTGGGTGAGGAAAGCACTTTTGGCAAGACTAAATTCGGGATTTTTGATAAAGAGTATCCGGGGAACTAGCTCCCAATATTTCAACATAGGTTCTTTCTATTTTTCTAAGTGTCGGCCGGTCTGAGAAATAAAGAGAAAGAGTACAAAGAGAGAAATTTTACAGCTGGGGTCTGGGGATGTCATCACATATTGGTAGGACAGTGATGGCGACCCCAAGCCACAAAACCAGCGAGTTTTTATTAGGGATTTTAAAAGGGGAGGGGGTGTAGGAACAGGGAGTAGGTCACAAAGATCACATGCTTCAAAGGGCAATAAAGGTCACAAGGCAAGGCAAAATTAGAATTACTGATGAGGGCCTATGTCCCACTGTGCACTCATTGTCTTCATAAACATCTTAACAGGAAACAGCGTTTGAGAGCAGACAACCAGTCTAACTAGAATTTACCAAAATGGAATTTCCCAATCCTAGTAAGCCTGAGGGTACTACAGGAGACCAGGGCGTATTTCAGTCCTCATCTCAACTGCATAAGACAGACACTCCCAGAGCAGCCATCTATAGACTTACCCCCAGGAATGCATTCCTTCCCCAGGGTCTCAATTATTAATATTTCTTGCTGGGAAAATAATTCAGCAATATTTCTCTTACTCACACGTCTGTCTAGAGGCTCTCTGCAAGAAGAAAAATATGGCTGTGTTCTGCCTGACCCCACAGGCAGTCAGACCTTATGGTTATCTTTCCTTGTTCCATGAAAATTACTGTTATTCTGTTCTTTTTCAGGGTGCACTGATTTCATATTGTTCAAACACACATATTTTACAATCGATTTGTACAACAGTGGTCTTGAGGTGACGTACATTCTCAGCTTATGAAGATAACAGGAATAAGAGAATAAAGTAAAAACAGGCATAAGAAATTATAAGAGTATTGACTGGGGAAGTGATAAATGTCCATGAAAATTTCACAGTTTATGTTCGGAGATTGCAGTAAAGACAGGCATAAGAAATTATAAAAGTATTAATTTTGGGAACTGATACCTGTCCATGAAATCTTCACAATTTATGTTCTTCTGCCTTGGCTCCAGCCCGTCCCTCCATTCGGGGTCCCTGACTTCCCGTAACAAAAGAGGGCATGGAGTAATTGAATCCGGGAAGGAGGAAGGGAGCCTAATGCTCGGGAGGAGAGGAGATCCTGTAGATTATGAGGACTGTAGATGGCGGTATGTTGACTAAATGCTAGTTTCCTGCTTTCTAGAGCTAAAACGGCTGCTGCTGTAGCGCTCTAAGACAGATTGGCCATCCTCTAACTGTGTTGTCTAATTGTTTAGAGAGGTAGGCTACAGGGGCAAAGGAAGGAGGGTCTCCTTTCTGTTGCCCTAAGACACCAAGGGCTATTCCTCAGCTTTCAGCAGTATAGAGAGTGAAAGGTTGGGAGATGTCAGGTAAGGACAGAGCTGGTGCAGTGACAAGAGCGGTTTGAAGTTTGCAGAAGCTGGGGAGTATGTTATGCGAGGTATTTAGGGGCTTACTGAGAGGGCCTTTGGCTGCTTCATAGAGGGGGTGAGCTAGGAGGGCAAAGTTGGGAATCCATATTCTAAAAAAGCCTGCCAGTTCTAGGAAGGAAAAGACTTTCCTTTTGGTGGAGGGCGGGGACAGATTATCTATTAGTGCCGCTGGGCGGGGTCATAGCCTGGTCCCCAGGGGAAAGTTGAACTCTTAGGTGAGTTACTATGGGGCTGGAAAGTTGAGCTCTGGAGGGGGAAACTCTATACCCTTTGGTGGCGAGAAAGTTTAAGAGAGAGACTGTGTGGGTTTGAGAGTCTTCTAGAGACGGGCTGCAAAGGGAAAGATCGTCCACCTATTGAAGAAGATGGCTGAGGGAAAGGTTTAAGGAGGTGAGATCTCAAGCTAAAACTTGTCCGAAGAAATGAGGGCTATCTCTGAAGACTTGAGGGAGGACAGTCCAGGTGAGTTGTTGTGATTGGAGGGTGTCAGGGTCGGTCCAGGTGAAAGCAAAGAGGTTTTGGGAGTCAGGGTGCAGGTTAATAGTTAAAAAGGCATCTTTTAGGTCAATAGCAGTGTAGTGGGTGGTGTTGGAGGGAATGAGAGGGAGAAGTGTATAGGGGGTAGGGACTGTGGGATGAATAGGAAGGATGGCCTGATTGATGGCTTGGAGGTCTTGGACGAGTCGGTATGAGCCATCTGATATTTTAACCGAGAGGATGGGGGTGTTATATGGAGAATGTGTTGGCCTAAGAAGACCACATGAGCAGAGCTTGTGACGGGCTGCGAGCCTTTTTGGTGGGTTAGGGAGATGGGGTATTGGGGCACATTGAGAAATTTAGAGGGGTCTTTTAACTGGATTTTGATGGGGTCATGGTGAGCAGATAGGGAAGGGGTGGTGGTGTCCCACATTACTGGGTTTACAAGAGACGTGGGAAGTGGGTACTGGGGAGAGGGCTCAGGGGCCAGACTAGTGAGGAAGAGTAGGAGAGACTCTGGTTGAGGAAGGGAGAAAAAGGTGATAGAAGCTTTGAATCTGGCTAAAACGTCTTGGCCTAGGATGGGGTGGGGGGCGCGTGTAGGGCAACGAGGCATGATAAGGAAAGAGTATGAGAAAACAGTATCAAAGAGAGAGCAAGTAAGGGATCTGGTGGTGCGTGGACTGAAGTGAGATGAGTCTGTCAAGCCCACAACTGAGACCTGGGAGGGATGAGTGGGTCCTGAAAATTTAGGCAAAGCCCAGTAGGTGGCCCTGCTATGGATTAAAAAAGAGATCGGCTTACCTGCTACCAGTAGAGTTACCCTGGGCTCCATGCAGTGATGGCAATGGGGGCCGGAGGCTCTGGGCATCGTCAGTCTTCAGTGGTTAGGCTGAGGACCTGTGGGAGTGCAAGTGATTCTTCATTTTTTGTCTTGTTGAAGGGGTGGTGGCTCTGAGGAGCAGGCTTGTCTGTCCATTTGCTGAGAGGACAGTGGGACTTCCAGTGGCCTGTCTGCTGGCAGACTGGGCAAGGGCTCTTTGGCACTTGAGGGCTAGGACATGCCCGCACCCAGTGGCCTTCTTTGCCACACTTAAAACAAGGCCCAGGAGGGTTGCTGCTTTGTGCCCTTGGGTAATATGACTGGGTTGACGGATAACTGCTGCTGGAAGTTTTTATTTAGCATGATCTCTTTGGGCTTTATCTAATTTATTTTGCTCATCCCTGCTATTAAAGACTTTGAAAGCCAGGTTAAGGAGGTCTTGTTGTGGGGTTTGAGGGCCATCCTCAGCCTTTTTAAATATGCGCCGGATGTCAGGAGCAGATTGGGAAATAAAATGGATGTTAAGAACAATAGAAAAGGCCGGGCGCGGTGGCTCAAGCCTGTAATCCCAGCACTTTGGGAGGCCGAGACGGGCGGATCACGAGGTCAGGAGATCGAGACCATCCTGGCTAACACGGTGAAACCCCGTCTCTACTAAAAAATACAAAAAACTAGCCGGGTGAGGTGGCGGGCGCCTGTAGTCCCAGCTAATGTAGTCCCAGCTACTCGGGAGGTTGAGGCAGGAGAATGGCGTAAACCCGGGAGGCGGAGCTTGCAGTGAGCTGAGATCCGGCCACTGCACTCCAGCCTGGGCGACAGAGCGAGACTCCGTCTCAAAAAAAAAAAAAAAAAAAAAAGAACAATAGTTCCTTCCTGGGAGGTAGGATTGACATGGGTATATTTTTGGAGAGCCTCTGTAAGGCGAGAAAGGAATTGGGCAGGGTTTTCATCGGCCTTTGGGAGGTTTCTTTGAGTTTTTCGGAATGTACAGCCTTTATGGGCAGTTTTGTTAAGGCCTGCAATGAGGCAAGTAATCGTATGATTACCGGAGGCCGGGCTGGGTTCTGTGGGTTAGTATTTCTGGGTAGGCTCTTCGGTGGGGAGGGGGGGACTGCAGCGGCCCCTACTGGCCTAGTAAGATTTGCCAATGGAAGTCATCCGCATGGGCCTGGGCTGCAAGTCACACTCTTTCCTTCTTTTCCGGAAGGAGGGTAGAAGACAGAATAATATAGGGATCATGCCAAGTAAGTCAATAAGACTGAGTGAGATATTTAAATTCTTTGATGTAAGTGTCAGGATCGGAGGACAAGGACTCCAGACGTTCCTCAATTTGGGAGAGATCGAAGAGGGAAAAGGGGACGTGGAAACGGACAATCCCTTCGGCCCCTGCCACTTCCCGGAGAGAAAGCAAGGGAGCGGGCTGCTGGGCATGTTGGGCTCGAGAATGAGTAAGGGGTGGAGACGGGGACGACTCAGAGTCCGGGGAGGACTCAGAGGCGGTGCGGTTGGAGAGAGGGAGGTAGAGCCAGAGTGGAGGCATACGGTGGGGGGTCATGCTGTTCTGGTGGAGGATTAGGATGTTGTGGAGGAGGGGAAAAATCAGCGGGATCAAAGGAGGAGGAGTCATCCGCTGGGGTTATTGGGGTGAGGGGAGCAGGAGGTGAGTGGACTTCGGAGCGTGCGAGGAGAATTTGAAAAGTAGAGCAAGACTGGCAGACGGGAGGACGACTACGGAGAGTAGAGAAAGCCTGAACATAAGGAATCTCAGACCACTTCCCATTGCTGTGGCAAAAGTTGTCTAAGTCTTTGAGCACGTTGGAGTTGAAAGTGCCATTTTCGGACCATTGGGAGTCATGGTCTAATTTGTATTGAGGCCACGCTGTATTACAGTAAAAGATAAGCCTTTTAGGGCGGATTTCTGAACGAAGGCCAAGAGTATTGAGATTGCATAGGAGGCACCCAAGGAGGGTAGTTTTAGGAGGAGCAGATTGAGAGGCTCCCATAATGAATGGAAGTAGGGGGGCCTGTAGAGGAAGAAGAGACTGCCGGTGACAAGGACGTGGAAGAGGGCGTCCCCTTTCCCACGTAACTTGTCCGGAATAGAGAAGGTAACCGCCGTGTCAAGCGTCCCTGAAACAGAGGAACCAGAGGCCTGGAGGCCAGGGGAAGCCCTTGACCCAGCGCTGGGTCTTTCAGAAACGGAGAGACAAGGGTTTTGGGGAACGGCAACAGTCTCTTTTTACTCACCCTGGCGGAGGCTTTGATGGTGGATGAAGTCGCCAGCAATGGGAGAGTCTAGGAGATTCTCTGGGTCTTCAGCAGGTTCAGGGAAGGGGGAGAGACTGGCCCGGAGAGGCGTGATGGGGAGGGAGGGAGGGAGGGAGGGGGGGGAGCGGGGGGGCAGCCAGCCAGAATCTATCCCCTTCGCAGGTTTCGGCACCAGAATGTAAGGTCAGTCATGAGAAAGGAAAAATAGACCCAGTTAGGTGAGCAAGTTTTTATTAATCTGCTGTCTGCCCCCTTAACAGTCAAGGGAAGCAGCACCAAGCTTACACAATGAGGGGTTTATACTGGGGAGAGGAGCTTGAGAGAGTTATTTGGTATGGCTGCATCCTGGGATTGTTTGCTGGTTAATTTTGCCACATATCACCTTGTGACGTTTATTACAGGAGGGTGTAGGTAAAGTTTCTTTATGCTTCCCACAACCTTCCCCTGTGTGGTCTGGATGGTTTGTAATTGGGGTTTGCTTATTGCAGCAAGGTCTGATAAGTGAAGTCGGCTGGCTTCACCGTGGCCTTTGATAAGGACTTAGAAAGGTAAAGAGACTTGGAGAAGGGTGGACGGCACAGAGAAGAGTTCCAGAGCATTAGGGGGAGGGGTGGGCAGCACCAAGGAGCTTTTTTGGGGCAGTTTGTCCCTAACAATATCCAAGGACTGAGAACTGAGGAGAGCAAAGATCACCTGGTGGCTATCAAGCGGACCATCCAGAGGCAACACTCCTTATCTGAGGAATTCATGAGTAATTAGACTTCTTTTTTTTTTTTTTTTTTTGAGAGGGAGTCTTGCTCTGTTTTCAGGCTGGAGTGCAGTGGCACAATATTGGCTCACTGCAACCTCTGCCTCCTGGGTTCGAGTGATTCTCCTGCCTCAGCCTCTTGAGTAGCTGGGATTACAGGCATGTTCCACCATGCCCAGCTAATTTTTTATTTTTATTTTTAGTAGAGACGGGGTTTCACTGTATTAGCCAGGATGGTCTTGATCTCCTGACCTCGTGATCCGCCTGCCTTGGCCTCCCAAAGTGCTGTGATTACAGGCATGAGCCACAGCACCCCGCCCAGACTTCCCTATTATCTAAAGCCAGATTCTGGTACCAAGCTTCTTTACAAAAAACGTATAAGTAACTATGTAGCAGGACGAGCTGCAGACAAAACTCCTCAGACACCAACCGGGTTAAAGAAGGAAGGAGCTTAATTCTGTCGGGAGCGTCGGCAGACTCACATCTCAAAAACCAAGCTCCCCAAGTGAGCAATTCCTGTCCCTTTTAAGGGCTTACAATTCTAAGGGGGTCCACATGAGAGGGTTGTGATTGATTGAGCAAGCAGGGGGGCTTGCATGCACCAGTAATCAGAATGGAACAGAACAGGACAGGGATTTTCACAATGCTTTTCCATACAACGTTTGGAATCTATAGATAACATAACCAGTTAGGTAAGGGGTTGATCTTTAACTACCAGGCCCAGGGCATGGTGCCGGGCTGTCTGCCTGTGGATTTCATTTCTGCCTTTTAGTTTTTACGTCTTCTTTCTTTGGAGGCAGAAATTGGGCATAAGACAATATGAGGGGTGGTCTCCTCCCTTAAGTAGAATTTCTATACATCTCTGGAATGTATGCATGTTGAAACTCATTGTGCAACCCTTGCTGACATCATGGCACCAAAATGTCTACAGACGTAATCATTTATCATGACATGTGTGGGTAAGATGGTCCAAATTATCCTTAGGCTCCCACTTTAAGGTCCATAAATACTCCTGAGTAAAATCCACCATGTGGCTCAGTCCTCTCTTGCTGAAGCGCCCTGTTGCAGTCTGCTGCAATGTGTTATCTAATATAACTTTCCTTTTCAAACTTATCCTGTTATTGGTAAATTCTTTTACCACCTGCAAGCCAACTAGTCTCTGCTGCTGGGGCTCTGATAAGGCCACTAAGAACTAGTCCTCAAAAGCCGGGTGCAGTGGCTCACGCCTGTAATCCCAGCACTTTGGGAGGCTGACGTGGGTGGATCATGAGGTCAGGAGATTGAGACCATCCTGGCTAACATGGTGAAACCCCGTCTCTACTAAAAATAAAAAAAAAATAGCTGGGTATGGTGGCGGGCACCTGTAGTCCCAGCTACTTGGGAGGCTGAGGCAGGAGAATGGCGTGAACCCGGGAGGCAGAGCTTGCAGTGAGTGTAGATCAGGCCACTGCACTCTAGCCTGGGCAACAGACGGAGACTTTGCCTAAAAAAGAAAAAAGAAAAGAAAGAAAGAACTAGTCCTCAATACTATTAATTCATGTAGAAGAGAAAGACTCAGAATAAATGGCCAGTGAAGTAGCAGAAGGACCAGGTGTTTCTCTGTATTTTGATGCACTGATGACTTGGGGCCTTGTGAACCCTTGAAGGATGGCCCCTCTCAGTGTTAGCTAATTCCCAGAGACAGTAAATAGCACTTTGGGGATTGTGCCTTTCAAATACAAACCAACAGAGTGTGCTCCCTCACCACCTTCTTCATTGAGCTCTCACACTCTGGCCACTGTTTTCCCACCTTAATCATTCAAGGACAAAGTAACCTGACAATTAGGGACAGCCCTTATGCCTCAGAGCCTGTTTAGCATTTGCTTAGCAGCCAATGCTAAGCCTGCTTATCATCCCTTTCCTGTTCCTTCCCATGGAAAATACAGTTAAGGCTGTTACCCACATTTCCCTCTTGCTCCTGCCTCCTGACCAAACTACTACCTTTAAAACACTAGGACATGCCTGTAATCCTAGCACTTCGGGAGGCAGGCAAATCACTTGAGCCCAATATCTTGAGATGAGCCTGGACAACATGGTGAAACCCCGTCTCTACAAAAATTACAACAAATTAGCCAGGTGTTGTGGCATATGTCTGTAGTCCCAGCTACTCAGGAGGCTGAAGTGAAGGATCACTTGAGCCTGGGAGGTTAGGGCTGCAGTGAGCTGTGATAGTGCCACTGCACTCCAGGCTAGGCAACAGAGTAAGACCCTGTCTCAAAAACAAAACAAAACAAAACAAAACAAAAAAACACTAGGAAAGTGTGGTAGTTTTTTTTTTTTTTTTTTTTTTTTTGAGACGGAGTCTCGCTCTGTCGCCCAGGCTGGAGTGCAGTGGCCGGATCTCAGCTCACTGCAAGCTCCGCCTCCCGGGTTTACGCCATTCTCCTGCCTCAGCCTCCCGAGTAGCTGGGACTACAAAAAGTGTGGTAGTTTTGAAGTCAAGTGAAAAATTGGTCCTCCAGAAGAAACAACCCACAGAATGGGAGAAGATATTTGCAAACCATACATCAGAAAAGAGCTTAATATCAAAAATATATAAGGAACTCAAACAACTCAAAAGCAAGAAAGCAAATAACCTGATTTAAAATTGGGCAACAGGCTGGGCACAGTGGCTCATGCCTGTAATCCCTTTGGGAGGTCAAGGTGGGTGGATCACTTGAGGTCAGGAGTTTGAGACCAGCCTGACCAACATAGTGAAAACCTCTCTCTACTAAAAATACAAAATGAGCCGGACGTGGTGGCGCATGCCTGTAATCCCAGCTGCTTGGAAGGCTGAGGCTGGAGAATCCCTTGAACTCAGGAAGTGGTTGCAGTGAGCCGAGACTGCGCTATTGCATGCTAGCCTGGGCAACAAGAGCGAAACTCCGACTCAGGAAAAGAAAAAAAAGGGCAACAGATCCAAAAAGACATTTCGCAAAAGAAGCAGAGGCTCATGATCTAATCATTAACTAAAGGTCGTACCTCTTAACATTGTTGTATTGGGGATTAAGTTTCCAACACTTGATCTTTGGGGGACACATTCAAACCACTGCAAACATTATTCACAATAGCCTCAAGATAAGGAATTGACTTGTGTCCATCAGTGGATGACTAGATAAAGATAATGTGGCATATATGTACACAGTAGAATACTACTCAGCCTTAAAAAGAAAGAAATACTGTCATTTGTGACAATGTGGGTGAACCTGGAGGACCTTATGATAAGTGAAATAAGCCAGGCACAGAAAGATAAACATTACATTATCTCACTTACTTGTGGAATACAAAAAAAGTTCAACTAAAAAGTAAGGAATGGAGGCCAGGCATGGTGGCTCACACCTGTAATCCCAGTACTTTGGGAAGCTGAGGTGGGCAGACTGCTTGAGCTCAGGAATTAAGAAACCAGCCTGGGCAATATAGTGAAACTGAGAGGAGAGGAGAAGGGAGGGGAGCGGAGGGGAAGGGAAAGGAAAAAGGAAAGGAAAGGAAAGGAAAAACAGTGGTTACCAGGGTATGCAGGGGTGGGGGGATTGGGGAGATGTTGGTCAAAGGATTAAAAATTTCAGTTAGACAGGAGGAATAAATTCAGGAGATCTATAGTTAATAACAACATACTGTATTCTTGCAAATGGCTGAGAGTAGATTTTAAATGTTCTTACTAGAATATGATTTATATGGTAACACATATGTTAATTAGCTTGATTTTGTCATTCTGTAATGTATACATATTTCAAAATATCATGTTGTTTAAAAAAAGAGAGAATTGGCCAGGTGCGGTGGCTCACGCCTATAATCCCAGCACTTTGGGAGGCCGAGGAAGGAGAATCATGAGGTCAAGAGATCGAGACCATCCTGGCCAACATGGTGAAACCCCGTCGTCCCAGCTACTTGGGAGGCTGAGGCAGGAGAATCGCTTGAACTTGGGAGGCGGAGGTTGCAGTGAGCTGAGATCGCGCCACTGCACTCCAACCTGGGCGACAGAGCAAGACTCTGTCTAAAAAAAAAAAAAAAAGAAAAAAGAAAAAAGAAAAAAAGGGAGAGAGAGAATTTAGTTCTCAGATAACAGAATGGTTGATTGCTCTAGAAGCTGCTGCTGGCAGGTCAAGTGGGATGAGCACTGGGAATTAACCATCAGATTCCATAATTGGATGGCACAGTAAACAGGGAAAACATAATGAAAGTGAAGAGTAAGCTTTAGACCAAACACTTTAAGTGGTTGAACTTTGTCCCCAGCAGGAGAAAGAAGCTCAGCTCCAAATTGAAATTACAGGGGAGATAGCATGAAAATGTCAAGAAAGCAACAATGTTCCCAGGGCGCATAATGAGTTTTTTTGGGCGTGCATGTGTGTGAGTGTGCTTTGATCACAGGTACTGAGTTTCCTGTTAGTGGGAGAGTCCATGAATGTCTTGGCTATTGAGGGCCCGCAACTCTGAGGGTCAAAAAGTCAAGTGGATTAAAATGGATCTGATTTTCATGTTACAGAGATAACAGTTTTTTTGCTGTACTAACTTCTTAGTACAGACTAAAAGAGCAGATCAGTTTAACGAAAAGACAAGAAAAAGGAATCAGGAAAGGATTCAGAGAAGTGAGATTTCAACTGGGCCTTAAGGAAGGACAGGATATTGAAAGGTGGAGGAGAAATGCGGTATCTCAGGTGGAGAAACAACCAGGGCAGTGGCAATAGTGCACCTGAGAGGCGACTTGGCTGAGTGTGGGCATGCACTGGAGAGAGATGGGAAATCATTCAGGAGATGTCAGTGGAGGTTGGGTTCTGGTAGGTTGTGAAAATCAGGCCGTGGTGTTTGGGCTTGGCATCCTTGGCCAGGTTGGTAAATGGACCATTTTCTGCTGTAACTCCCTATGGTAGTTACATCAATATGGGATGACAAGACTTTTTTTTCTGCTGGTCTTAGAAATGGCTCTTCAGATAATCATTATTGGCAATCAATATGAAACTTACTACCAATCTGGTGGTACACAAAAGGAAGCAAATGCAGGTTTTCTTAATCAGTAAGGACATAATAAATGTGGTGTTTAAGAAGTATTGATATTCAGGATAGGTCAGCTAGAGACTTGCTAAGTATGTAATGCTGAGGTCACTAGAACTCAGCAGACAAACGGGGAAAGTTTAATAATTTGATGATAATATTAGAGTTTTTCTCTGCACTGGTAAGAAATTTCAGTTAGATTGTTATGTCAGGTTCCTTTGTGAGAAAAACAGTCTCATTTTGGCTTGTCAAGTTAGAGTGGCTTGACAGTAGATAAGAATATGATTCTTCTTTATTTTCTTTCTTTTTTTTTTTTTTTTTTTGAGAGAGTCACCTCTTGTCATCCAGGCTAGAGTGCAGTGGCAAGATCTCAGCTTGCTGCAACCTCCACCTCTTGGGTTCAAGCAATTCTCTGCCTCAGCCTCCCAAGTAGCTGGGATTACAGGTGGCCGCCACCACACCGGGCTAATTTTTGTATTTTTAGTAGAGACAGCGTTTCACCATTTTGGCCAGGCTGGTCTTGAACTCCTGACCTCGTGATCTACCTGCCTTGGCCTCCCAAAGTGCTGGGACTACAGGAGTGAGCCACCACACCTGGCCCCCCGCTTTTTTTTTTTTTTTTTTTAAGACAGTGTCTCATTCTGTTGCCCAGGCTGTATTACAGTGGTGCCATCATAGCTCACTGAAGCCTTAACCTCCTAGCTCAAGTGATCCTCCCATCTCATCCTCCCGAGTTGCTGCGGCTACAGGCACAAACCAGAATGCCAGGTTTTGTTTGGTTTTTTTTTTTTTTTTAATTTAAGTTCTGGGCAACAGGGGCAGAATGTGCAGGTTTGTTACATAGCTATACACGTGCCATGGTGGTTTGCTACACCCATCAACCTGTCATCTACATTAGCTATTTCTCCTCATGCTATCCCTCTCCTAGCCCCCAACCCCTGACAGGCCCCGGTGTGTGATGTTCCCCTCCCTGTGTCCATATGTTCTCATTGTTCAACTCCCACTTATGAGTGAGAACATGAGGTGTTTGGTTTTCTGTTCTTGTGATAGTTTGCTGAGAATGATGGTTTCCAGCATTATCCATGTCCCTGCAAAGGACGTGAACTCATCCTTATTTATGGCTGCATAGTATTCTATGGTGTATATTTGCCACATTTTCTTCATGCAATCTATCATTGATGGGCATTTGGGTTGGTTCCAAGTCTTTGCTATTGTAAATAGTGCCACAATAAATATACATGTGCATGTGTCTTTATAGTAGAATAATTTACAATGCTTTGGGTATATAGCCAGTAATGGGATTGCTGGGTCAAATAGTATTTGTT